>NW_027362761.1:585028149-586333342 GCF_046119375.1 Phyllobates terribilis | reverse complement strand
TATATGTAGTGTATTGTGCTATTTATCTGGGCACTGTATAATGCTATATGTAGTGTATTGTGCTATTTATCTGGGCACTGTATAATGCTATATGTAGTGTATTGTGCTATTTATCTGGACACTGTATAATGCTATATGTAGTGTACTGTGCTATTTATCTGGACACTGTATAATGCTATATGTAGTGTATTGTGCTATTTATCTGGACACTGTATAATGCTGTTTGTAGTGTACTGTGCTATTTATCTGGGCACTGTATAATGCTATATGTAGTGTATTGTGCTATTTATCTGGACACTGTATAATGCTATATGTAGTGTACTGTGCTATTTATCTGGACACTGTATAATGCTATATGTAGTGTATTGTGCTATTTATCTGGGCACTGTATAATGCTATATGTAGTGTATTGTGCTATTTATCTGGACACTGTATAATGCTATATGTAGTGTATTGTGCTATTTATCTGGGCACTGTATAATGCTGTATGTAGTGTATTGTGCTATTTATCTGGGCACTGTATAATGCTATATGTAGTGTATTGTGCTATTTATCTGGACACTGTATAATGCTATATGTAGTGTATTGTGCTATTTATCTGGGCACTGTATAATGCTGTATGTAGTGTATTGTGCTATTTATCTGGGCACTGTATAATGCTATATGTAGTGTATTGTGCTATTTATCTGGGCACTGTATAATGCTATATGTAGTGTATTGTGCTATTTATCTGGACACTGTATAATGCTATATGTAGTGTATTGTGCTATTTATCTGGGCACTGTATAATGCTGTATGTAGTGTATTGTGCTATTTATCTGGACACTGTATAATGCTATATGTAGTGTACTGTGCTATTTATCTGGGCACTGTATAATGCTGTATGTAGTGTATTGTGCTATTTATCTGGACACTGTATAATGCTATATGTAGTGTACTGTGCTATTTATCTGGGCACTGTATAATGCTATATGTAGTGTATTGTGCTATTTATCTGGGCACTGTATAATGCTATATGTAGTGTATTGTGCTATTTATCTAGACACTGTATAATGCTATATGTAGTGTATTGTGCTATTTATCTGGGCACTGTATAATGCTGTATGTAGTGTATTGTGCTATTTATCTAGACACTGTATAATGCTATATGTAGTGTATTGTGCTATTTATCTAGACACTGTATAATGCTATATGTAGTGTATTGTGCTATTTATCTAGACACTGTATAATGCTATATGTAGTGTATTGTGCTATTTATCTAGACACTGTATAATGCTATATGTAGTGTATTGTGCTATTTATCTAGACACTGTATAATGCTATATGTAGTGTATTGTGCTATTTATCTGGGCACTGTATAATGCTGTATGTAGTGTATTGTGCTATTTATCTAGACACTGTATAATGCTATATGTAGTGTATTGTGCTATTTATCTAGACACTGTATAATGCTATATGTAGTGTATTGTGCTATTTATCTAGACACTGTATAATGCTATATGTAGTGTATTGTGCTATTTATCTGGGCACTGTATAATGCTGTATGTAGTGTATTGTGCTATTTATCTAGACACTGTATAATGCTATATGTAGTGTATTGTGCTATTTATCTAGACACTGTATAATGCTATATGTAGTGTATTGTGCTATTTATCTAGACACTGTATAATGCTATATGTAGTGTATTGTGCTATTTATCTGGGCACTGTATAATGCTGTATGTAGTGTATTGTGCTATTTATCTAGACACTGTATAATGCTATATGTAGTGTATTGTGCTATTTATCTAGACACTGTATAATGCTATATGTAGTGTATTGTGCTATTTATCTGGACACTGTATAATGCTATATGTAGTGTATTGTGCTATTTATCTGGGTACTGTATAATGCTATATGTAGTGTATTGTGCTATTTATCTGGACACTGTATAATGCTATATGTAGTGTATTGTGCTATTTATCTGGACACTGTATAATGCTATATGTAGTGTATTGTGCTATTTATCTGGGTACTGTATAATGCTATATGTAGTGTATTGTGCTATTTATCTGGGCACTGTATAATGCTATATGTAGTGTATTGTGCTATTTATCTAGACACTGTATAATGCTATATGTAGTGTATTGTGCTATTTATCTGGGCACTGTATAATGCTGTATGTAGTGTATTGTGCTATTTATCTAGACACTGTATAATGCTATATGTAGTGTATTGTGCTATTTATCTGGACACTGTATAATGCTATATGTAGTGTATTGTGCTATTTATCTAGACACTGTATAATGCTATATGTAGTGTATTGTGCTATTTATCTGGACACTGTATAATGCTGTATGTAGTGTATTGTGCTATTTATCTGGACACTGTATAATGCTATATGTAGTGTATTGTGCTATTTATCTGGACACTGTATAATGCTATATGTAGTGTACTGTGCTATTTATCTGGGCACTGTATAATGCTATATGTAGTGTATTGTGCTATTTATCTGGACACTGTATAATGCTGTATGTAGTGTATTGTGCTATTTATCTGGACACTGTATAATGCTATATGTAGTGTATTGTGCTATTTATCTGGACACTGTATAATGCTATATGTAGTGTACTGTGCTATTTATCTGGGCACTGTATAATGCTATATGTAGTGTACTGTGCTATTTATCTGGACACTGTATAATGCTATAGGTAGTGTATTGTGCTATTTATCTGGACACTGTATAATGCTATATGTAGTGTACTGTGCTATTTATCTGGGCACTGTATAATGCTATATGTAGTGTATTGTGCTATTTATCTGGGCACTGTATAATGCTGTATGTAGTGTATTGTGCTATTTATCTGGACACTGTATAATGCTATATGTAGTGTATTGTGCTATTTATCTGGGCACTGTATAATGCTATATGTAGTGTATTGTGCTATTTATCTGGGCACTGTATAATGCTATATGTAGTGTATTGTGCTATTTATCTGGGCACTGTATAATGCTATATGTAGTGTATTGTGCTATTTATCTGGGCACTGTATAATGCTATATGTAGTGTATTGTGCTATTTATCTGGACACTGTATAATGCTATATGTAGTGTATTGTGCTATTTATCTGGGCACTGTATAATGCTATATGTAGTGTATTGTGCTATTTATCTGGACACTGTATAATGCTATATGTAGTGTACTGTGCTATTTATCTGGGCACTGTATAATGCTATATGTAGTGTACTGTGCTATTTATCTGGACACTGTATAATGCTATAGGTAGTGTATTGTGCTATTTATCTGGACACTGTATAATGCTATATGTAGTGTACTGTGCTATTTATCTGGGCACTGTATAATGCTATATGTAGTGTATTGTGCTATTTATCTGGGCACTGTATAATGCTGTATGTAGTGTATTGTGCTATTTATCTGGACACTGTATAATGCTATATGTAGTGTATTGTGCTATTTATCTGGGCACTGTATAATGCTATATGTAGTGTATTGTGCTATTTATCTGGGCACTGTATAATGCTATATGTAGTGTATTGTGCTATTTATCTGGGCACTGTATAATGCTATATGTAGTGTATTGTGCTATTTATCTGGACACTGTATAATGCTGTATGTAGTGTATTGTGCTATTTATCTGGACACTGTATAATGCTATATGTAGTGTACTGTGCTATTTATCTGGACACTGTATAATGCTATATGTAGTGTACTGTGCTATTTATCTGGACACTGTATAATGCTATATGTAGTGTATTGTGCTATTTATCTGGACACTGTATAATGCTATATGTAGTGTATTGTGCTATTTATTTGGACACTGTATAATGCTATATGTAGTGTATTGTGCTATTTATCTGGACACTGTATAATGCTATATGTAGTGTACTGTGCTATTTATCTGGGCACTGTATAATGCTATATGTAGTGTACTGTGCTATTTATCTGGGCACTGTATAATGCTATATGTAGTGTACTGTGCTATTTATCTGGACACTGTATAATGCTATATGTAGTGTACTGTGCTATTTATCTGGACACTGTATAATGCTATATGTAGTGTATTGTGCTATTTATCTGGACACTGTATAATGCTATATGTAGTGTATTGTGCTATTTATCTGGACACTGTATAATGCTATATGTAGTGTATTGTGCTATTTATCTGGGCACTGTATAATGCTGTATGTAGTGTATTGTGCTATTTATCTGGGCACTGTATAATGCTATATGTAGTGTATTGTGCTATTTATCTGGGCACTGTATAATGCTATATGTAGTGTACTGTGCTATTTATTTGGACACTGTATAATGCTATATGTAGTGTATTGTGCTATTTATCTGGACACTGTATAATGCTATATGTAGTGTACTGTGCTATTTATCTGGGCACTGTATAATGCTATATGTAGTGTATTGTGCTATTTATCTGGACACTGTATAATGCTATATGTAGTGTATTGTGCTATTTATCTGGACACTGTATAATGCTATATGTAGTGTACTGTGCTATTTATCTGGGCACTGTATAATGCTATATGTAGTGTATTGTGCTATTTATCTGGACACTGTATAATGCTATATGTAGTGTATTGTGCTATTTATCTGGACACTGTATAATGCTATATGTAGTGTACTGTGCTATTTATCTGGACACTGTATAATGCTATATATAGTGTATTGTGCTATTTATCTGGACACTGTATAATGCTGTATGTAGTGTATTGTGCTATTTATCTTGGCACTGTATAATGCTGTATGTAGTGTATTGTGCTATTTATCTGGACACTGTATAATGCTATATGTAGTGTACTGTGCTATTTATCTGGACACTGTATAATGCTGTATGTAGTGTATTGTGCTATTTATCTTGGCACTGTATAATGCTGTATGTAGTGTATTGTGCTATTTATCTGGACACTGTATAATGCTATATGTAGTGTATTGTGCTATTTATCTTGGCACTGTATAATGCTGTATGTAGTGTATTGTGCTATTTATCTGGACACTGTATAATGCTATATGTAGTGTACTGTGCTATTTATCTGGACACTGTATAATGCTGTATGTAGTGTATTGTGCTATTTATCTTGGCACTGTATAATGCTGTATGTAGTGTATTGTGCTATTTATCTGGACACTGTATAATGCTGTATGTAGTGTATTGTGCTATTTATCTTGGCACTGTATAATGCTGTATGTAGTGTATTGTGCTATTTATCTGGACACTGTATAATGCTATATGTAGTGTATTGTGCTATTTATCTGGACACTGTATAATGCTATATGTAGTGTACTGTGCTATTTATCTGGGCACTGTATAATGCTATATGTAGTGTACTGTGCTATTTATCTGGGCACTGTATAATGCTATATGTAGTGTATTGTGCTATTTATCTGGACACTGTATAATGCTATATGTAGTGTACTGTGCTATTTATCTGGGCACTGTATAATGCTATATGTAGTGTATTGTGCTATTTATCTGGACACTGTATAATGCTATATGTAGTGTATTGTGCTATTTATCTGGACACTGTATAATGCTATATGTAGTGTATTGTGCTATTTATCTGGGCACTGTATAATGCTATATGTAGTGTATTGTGCTATTTATCTGGACACTGTATAATGCTATATGTAGTGTATTGTGCTATTTATCTGGACACTGTATAATGCTATATGTAGTGTATTGTGCTATTTATCTGGGCACTGTATAATGCTGTATGTAGTGTATTGTGCTATTTATCTGGACACTGTATAATGCTATATGTAGTGTATTGTGCTATTTATCTGGACACTGTATAATGCTATATGTAGTGTATTGTGCTATTTATCTGGACACTGTATAATGCTATATGTAGTGTATTGTGCTATTTATCTGGACACTGTATAATGCTATATGTAGTGTATTGTGCTATTTATCTGGACACTGTATAATGCTATATGTAGTGTATTGTGCTATTTATCTGGGCACTGTATAATGCTGTATGTAGTGTATTGTGCTATTTATCTGGGCACTGTATAATGCTATATGTAGTGTATTGTGCTATTTATCTGGGCACTGTATAATGCTATATGTAGTGTATTGTGCTATTTATCTGGACACTGTATAATGCTATATGTAGTGTACTGTGCTATTTATCTGGGCACTGTATAATGCTATATGTAGTGTATTGTGCTATTTATCTGGACACTGTATAATGCTATATGTAGTGTATTGTGCTATTTATCTGGACACTGTATAATGCTGTATGTAGTGTATTGTGCTATTTATCTGGGCACTGTATAATGCTATATGTAGTGTTTTGTGCTATTTATCTAGACACTGTATAATGCTATATGTAGTGTATTGTGTTATTTATCTGGACACTGTATAATGCTATATGTAGTGTATTGTGCTATTTATCTGGACACTGTATAATGCTATATGTAGTGTATTGTGCTATTTATCTGGACACTGTATAATGCTATATGTAGTGTATTGTGCTATTTATCTGGACACTGTATAATGCTATATGTAGTGTATTGTGCTATTTATCTGGACACTGTATAATGCTGTATGTAGTGTATTGTGCTATTTATCCGGGCACTGTATAATGCTATATGTAGTGTACTGTGCTATTTATCTGGGCACTGTATAATGCTATATGTAGTGTATTGTGCTATTTATCTGGGCACTGTATAATGCTGTATGTAGTGTATTGTGCTATTTATCCGGGCACTGTATAATGCTATATGTAGTGTACTGTGCTATTTATCTGGGCACTGTATAATGCTATATGTAGTGTATTGTGCTATTTATCTGGACACTGTATAATGCTATATGTAGTGTATTGTGCTATTTATCTGGGCACTGTATAATGCTATATGTAGTGTTTTGTGCTATTTATCTAGACACTGTATAATGCTATATGTAGTGTATTGTGTTATTTATCTGGACACTGTATAATGCTATATGTAGTGTATTGTGCTATTTATCTGGACACTGTATAATGCTGTATGTAGTGTATTGTGCTATTTATCTGGGCACTGTATAATGCTATATGTAGTGTATTGTGCTATTTATCTGGACACTGTATAATGCTATATGTAGTGTTTTGTGCTATTTATCTAGACACTGTATAATGCTATATGTAGTGTATTGTGCTATTTATCTAGACACTGTATAATGCTATATGTAGTGTTTTGTGCTATTTATCTGGACACTGTATAATGCTATATGTAGTGTTTTGTGCTATTTATCTAGACACTGTATAATGCTATATGTAGTGTATTGTGTTATTTATCTGGACACTGTATAATGCTATATGTAGTGTATTGTGCTATTTATCTGGGCACTGTATAATGCTATATGTAGTGTACTGTGCTATTTATCTGGGCACTGTATAATGCTGTATGTAGTGTACTGTGCTATTTATCTGGGCACTGTATAATGCTATATGTAGTGTATTGTGCTATTTATCTGGGCACTGTATAATGCTATATGTAGTGTACTGTGCTATTTATCTGGACACTGTATAATGCTGTATGTAGTGTATTGTGCTATTTATCTGGACACTGTATAATGCTGTATGTAGTGTACTGTGCTATTTATCTGGACACTGTATAATGCTATATGTAGTGTATTGTGCTATTTATCTGGGCACTGTATAATGCTATATGTAGTGTACTGTGCTATTTATCTGGACACTGTATAATGCTGTATGTAGTGTACTGTGCTATTTATCTGGACACTGTATAATGCTATATGTAGTGTATTGTGCTATTTATCTGGACACTGTATAATGCTATATGTAGTGTACTGTGCTATTTATCTGGGCACTGTATAATGCTATATGTAGTGTATTGTGCTATTTATCTGGGCACTGTATAATGCTATATGTAGTGTATTGTGCTATTTATCTGGGCACTGTATAATGCTATATGTAGTGTATTGTGCTATTTATCTGGGCACTGTATAATGCTATATGTAGTGTATTGTGCTATTTATCTGGGCACTGTATAATGCTATATGTAGTGTATTGTGCTATTTATCTGGGCACTGTATAATGCTATATGTAGTGTACTGTGCTATTTATCTGGACACTGTATAATGCTATATGTAGTGTATTGTGCTATTTATCTGGACACTGTATAATGCTATATGTAGTGTATTGTGCTATTTATCCGGGCACTGTATAATGCTATATGTAGTATATTGTGCTATTTATCTGGACACTGTATAATGCTATATGTAGTGTACTGTGCTATTTATCTGGACACTGTATAATGCTATATGTAGTGTATTGTGCTATTTATCTGGACACTGTATAATGCTATATGTAGTGTATTGTGCTATTTATCCGGGCACTGTATAATGCTATATGTAGTATATTGTGCTATTTATCTGGGCACTGTATAATGCTATATGTAGTGTACTGTGCTATTTATCTGGGCACTGTATAATGCTATATGTAGTGTACTGTGCTATTTATCTGGGCACTGTATAATGCTGTATGTAGTGTATTGTGCTATTTATCTTGACACTGTATAATGCTTTATGTAGTGTATTGTGCTATTTATCTGGGCACTGTATAATGCTATATGTAGTGTATTGTGCTATTTATCTGGACACTGTATAATGCTATATGTAGTGTATTGTGCTATTTATCTGGGCACTGTATAATGCTATATGTAGTGTATTGTGCTATTTATCCGGGCACTGTATAATGCTATATGTAGTGTATTGTGCTATTTATCTGGGCACTGTATAATGCTATATGTAGTGTACTGTGCTATTTATCTGGACACTGTATAATGCTATATGTAGTGTATTGTGCTATTTATCTGGACACTGTATAATGCTATATGTAGTGTATTGTGCTATTTATCCGGGCACTGTATAATGCTATATGTAGTATATTGTGCTATTTATCTGGACACTGTATAATGCTATATGTAGTGTACTGTGCTATTTATCTGGACACTGTATAATGCTATATGTAGTGTATTGTGCTATTTATCTGGACACTGTATAATGCTATATGTAGTGTATTGTGCTATTTATCCGGGCACTGTATAATGCTATATGTAGTATATTGTGCTATTTATCTGGAGACTGTATAATGCTATATGTAGTGTATTGTGCTATTTATCTGGGCACTGTATAATGCTATATGTAGTGTACTGTGCTATTTATCTGGGCACTGTATAATGCTGTATGTAGTGTATTGTGCTATTTATCTGGGCACTGTATAATGCTATATGTAGTGTACTGTGCTATTTATCTGGGCACTGTATAATGCTGTATGTAGTGTATTGTGCTATTTATCTTGACACTGTATAATGCTATATGTAGTATATTGTGCTATTTATCTGGGCACTGTATAATGCTATATGTAGTGTATTGTGCTATTTATCTGGACACTGTATAATGCTATATGTAGTGTATTGTGCTATTTATCTGGGCACTGTATAATGCTATATGTAGTGTACTGTGCTATTTATCTGGGCACTGTATAATGCTGTATGTAGTGTATTGTGCTATTTATCTTGACACTGTATAATGCTTTATGTAGTGTATTGTGCTATTTATCTGGGCACTGTATAATACTATATGTAGTGTATTGTGCTATTTATCTGGACACTGTATAATGCTATATGTAGTGTACTGTGCTATTTATCTGGACACTGTATAATGCTATATGTAGTGTATTGTGCTATTTATCTGGACACTGTATAATGCTATATGTAGTGTATTGTGCTATTTATCCGGGCACTGTATAATGCTATATGTAGTATATTGTGCTATTTATCTGGAGACTGTATAATGCTATATGTAGTGTATTGTGCTATTTATCTGGGCACTGTATAATGCTATATGTAGTGTACTGTGCTATTTATCTGGGCACTGTATAATGCTGTATGTAGTGTATTGTGCTATTTATCTGGGCACTGTATAATGCTATATGTAGTGTACTGTGCTATTTATCTGGGCACTGTATAATGCTGTATGTAGTGTATTGTGCTATTTATCTTGACACTGTATAATGCTATATGTAGTATATTGTGCTATTTATCTGGGCACTGTATAATGCTATATGTAGTGTATTGTGCTATTTATCTGGACACTGTATAATGCTATATGTAGTGTATTGTGCTATTTATCTGGGCACTGTATAATGCTGTATGTAGTGTATTGTGCTATTTATCTGGGCACTGTATAATGCTATATGTAGTGTACTGTGCTATTTATCTGGGCACTGTATAATGCTGTATGTAGTGTATTGTGCTATTTATCTGGGCACTGTATAATGCTTTATGTAGTGTATTGTGCTATTTATCTGGGCACTGTATAATACTATATGTAGTGTATTGTGCTATTTATCTGGGCACTGTATAATGCTATATGTAGTGTATTGTGCTATTTATCTGGGCACTGTATAATGCTGTATGTAGTGTATTGTGCTATTTATCTGGACACTGTATAATGCTATATGTAGTGTACTGTGCTATTTATCTGGGCACTGTATAATGCTATATGTAGTGTATTGTGCTATTTATCTGGACACTGTATAATGCTATATGTAGTGTACTGTGCTATTTATCTGGGCACTGTATAATGCTATATGTAGTGTATTGTGCTATTTATCTGGACACTGTATAATGCTGTATGTAGTGTATTGTGCTATTTATCTGGGCACTGTATAATGCTATATGTAGTGTACTGTGCTATTTATCTGGGCACTGTATAATGCTATATGTAGTGTATTGTGCTATTTATCTGGACACTGTATAATGCTATATGTAGTGTACTGTGCTATTTATCTGGGCACTGTATAATGCTATATGTAGTGTATTGTGCTATTTATCTGGACACTGTATAATGCTATATGTAGTGTACTGTGCTATTTATCTGGGCACTGTATAATGCTGTATGTAGTGTATTGTGCTATTTATCTGGGCACTGTATAATGCTATATGTAGTGTACTGTGCTATTTATCTGGGCACTGTATAATGCTATATGTAGTGTATTGTGCTATTTATCTGGACACTGTATAATGCTGTATGTAGTGTATTGTGCTATTTATCTGGGCACTGTATAATCCTATATGTAGTGTACTGTGCTATTTATCTGGGCACTGTATAATGCTATATGTAGTGTATTGTGCTATTTATCTGGGCACTGTATAATGCTATATGTAGTGTACTGTGCTATTTATCTGGACACTGTATAATGCTATATGTAGTGTACTGTGCTATTTATCTGGGCACTGTATAATGCTATATGTAGTGTATTGTGCTATTTATCTGGGCACTGTATAATGCTGTATGTAGTGTATTGTGCTATTTATCTGGGCACTGTATAATGCTATATGTAGTGTACTGTGCTATTTATCTGGGCACTGTATAATGCTGTATGTAGTGTATTGTGCTATTTATCTGGGCACTGTATAATGCTATATGTAGTGTACTGTGCTATTTATCTGGGCACTGTATAATGCTATATGTAGTGTACTGTGCTATTTATCTGGGCACTGTATAATGCTATATGTAGTGTATTGTGCTATTTATCTGGGCACTGTATAATGCTATATGTAGTGTACTGTGCTATTTATCTGGGCACTGTATAATGCTATATGTAGTGTACTGTGCTATTTATCTCGACACTGTATAATGCTATATGTAGTGTATTGTGCTATTTATCTGGGCACTGTATAATGCTATATGTAGTGTACTGTGCTATTTATCTGGGCACTGTATAATACTGTATGTAGTGTATTGTGCTATTTATCTGGGCACTGTATAATGCTATATGTAGTGTATTGTGCTATTTATCTGGACACTGTATAATGCTGTATGTAGTGTATTGTGCTATTTATCTGGGCACTGTATAATGCTATATGTAGTGTATTGTGCTATTTATCTGGACACTGTATAATGCTATATGTAGTGTATTGTGCTATTTATCTGGACACTGTATAATGCTATATGTAGTGTACTGTGCTATTTATCTGGGCACTGTATAATGCTATATGTAGTGTATTGTGCTATTTATCTGGGCACTGTATAATGCTGTATGTAGTGTATTGTGCTATTTATCTGGGCACTGTATAATGCTATATGTAGTGTATTGTGCTATTTATCTGGGCACTGTATAATGCTATATGTAGTGTATTGTGCTATTTATCTGGGCACTGTATAATGCTATATGTAGTGTATTGTGCTATTTATCTGGACACTGTATAATGCTATATGTAGTGTATTGTGCTATTTATCTGGGCACTGTATAATGCTATATGTAGTGTATTGTGCTATTTATCTGGACACTGTATAATGCTATATGTAGTGTACTGTGCTATTTATCTGGACACTGTATAATGCTATATGTAGTGTACTGTGCTATTTATCTGGACACTGTATAATGCTGTATGTAGTGTATTGTGCTATTTATCTGGGCACTGTATAATGCTATATGTAGTGTATTGTGCTATTTATCTGGACACTGTATAATGCTATATGTAGTGTACTGTGCTATTTATCTGGACACTGTATAATGCTATATGTAGTGTACTGTGCTATTTATCTGGGCACTGTATAATGCTATATGTAGTGTATTGTGCTATTTATCTGGGCACTGTATAATGCTATATGTAGTGTACTGTGCTATTTATCTGGGCACTGTATAATGCTATATGTAGTGTATTGTGCTATTTATCTAGACACTGTATAATGCTATATGTAGTGTATTGTGCTATTTATCTGGACACTGTATAATGCTGTATGTAGTGTATTGTGCTATTTATCTGGGCACTGTATAATGCTATATGTAGTGTATTGTGCTATTTATCTGGACACTGTATAATGCTATATGTAGTGTATTGTGCTATTTATCTGGGCACTGTATAATGCTATATGTAGTGTATTGTGCTATTTATCTGGGCACTGTATAATGCTGTATGTAGTGTATTGTGCTATTTATCTGGACACTGTATAATGCTATATGTAGTGTATTGTGCTATTTATCTGGGCACTGTATAATGCTATATGTAGTGTATTGTGCTATTTATCTGGACACTGTATAATGCTATATGTAGTGTATTGTGCTATTTATCTGGACACTGTATAATGCTATATGTAGTGTATTGTGCTATTTATCTGGGCACTGTATAATGCTATATGTAGTGTATTGTGCTATTTATCTGGACACTGTATAATGCTATATGTAGTGTATTGTGCTATTTATCTGGACACTGTATAATGCTATATGTAGTGTATTGTGCTATTTATCTGGGCACTGTATAATGCTATATGTAGTGTATTGTGCTATTTATCTGGGCACTGTATAATGCTATATGTAGTGTATTGTGCTATTTATCTGGACACTGTATAATGCTATATGTAGTGTATTGTGCTATTTATCTGGACACTGTATAATGCTATATGTAGTGTATTGTGCTATTTATCTGGACACTGTATAATGCTATATGTAGTGTATTGTGCTATTTATCTGGACACTGTATAATGCTATATGTAGTGTATTGTGCTATTTATCTGGACACTGTATAATGCTATATGTAGTGTATTGTGCTATTTATCTGGGCACTGTATAATGCTATATGTAGTGTATTGTGCTATTTATCTGGACACTGTATAATGCTGTATGTAGTGTATTGTGCTATTTATCTGGACACTGTATAATGCTATATGTAGTGTATTGTGCTATTTATCTGGACACTGTATAATGCTATATGTAGTGTACTGTGCTATTTATCTGGGCACTGTATAATGCTATATGTAGTGTACTGTGCTATTTATCTGGACACTGTATAATGCTATATGTAGTGTATTGTGCTATTTATCTGGGCACTGTATAATGCTATATGTAGTGTACTGTGCTATTTATCTGGGCACTGTATAATGCTATATGTAGTGTATAGTGTTATTTATCTAGACACTGTATAATGCTATATGTAGTGTACTGTGCTATTTATCTGGGCACTGTATAATGCTATATGTAGTGTATTGTGCTATTTATCTAGACACTGTATAATGCTATATGTAGTGTACTGTGCTATTTATCTGGGCACTGTATAATGCTATATGTAGTGTATTGTGCTATTTATCTGGACACTGTATAATGCTATATGTAGTGTACTGTGCTATTTATCTGGGCACTGTATAATGCTATATGTAGTGTACTGTGCTATTTATCTGGGCACTGTATAATGCTATATGTAGTGTACTGTGCTATTTATCTGGGCACTGTATAATGCTATATGTAGTGTATTGTGCTATTTATCTGGGCACTGTATAATGCTGTATGTAGTGTATTGTGCTATTTATCTGGGCACTGTATAATGCTATATGTAGTGTATTGTGCTATTTATCTGGGCACTGTATAATGCTATATGTAGTGTATTGTGCTATTTATCTGGGCACTGTATAATGCTATATGTAGTGTACTGTGCTATTTATCTGGACACTGTATAATGCTATATGTAGTGTATTGTGCTATTTATCTGGGCACTGTATAATGCTGTATGTAGTGTATTGTGCTATTTATCTGGGCACTGTATAATGCTATATGTAGTGTATTGTGCTATTTATCTGGGCACTGTATAATGCTATATGTAGTGTATTGTGCTATTTATCTGGACACTGTATAATGCTGTATGTAGTGTATTGTGCTATTTATCTGGACACTGTATAATGCTATATGTAGTGTATTGTGCTATTTATCTGGGCACTGTATAATGCTATATGTAGTGTATTGTGCTATTTATCTGGACACTGTATAATGCTATATGTAGTGTACTGTGCTATTTATCTGGACACTGTATAATGCTATATGTAGTGTATTGTGCTATTTATCTGGGCACTGTATAATGCTATATGTAGTGTATTGTGCTATTTATCTGGACACTGTATAATGCTTTATGTAGTGTATTGTGCTATTTATCTGGACACTGTATAATGCTATATGTAGTGTATTGTGCTATTTATCTGGGCACTGTATAATGCTATATGTAGTGTATTGTGCTATTTATCTGGACACTGTATAATGCTATATGTAGTGTACTGTGCTATTTATCTGGGCACTGTATAATGCTATATGTAGTGTATTGTGCTATTTATCTGGACACTGTATAATGCTATATGTAGTGTACTGTGCTATTTATCTGGGCACTGTATAATGCTATATGTAGTGTATTGTGCTATTTATCTGGACACTGTATAATGCTATATGTAGTGTATTGTGCTATTTATCTGGGCACTGTATAATGCTATATGTAGTGTACTGTGCTATTTATCTGGGCACTGTATAATGCTATATGTAGTGTATAGTGTTATTTATCTAGACACTGTATAATGCTATATGTAGTGTACTGTGCTATTTATCTGGGCACTGTATAATGCTATATGTAGTGTATTGTGCAATTTATCTAGACACTGTATAATGCTATATGTAGTGTACTGTGCTATTTATCTGGGCACTGTATAATGCTATATGTAGTGTATTGTGCTATTTATCTGGGCACTGTATAATGCTATATGTAGTGTACTGTGCTATTTATCTGGGCACTGTATAATGCTATATGTAGTGTATAGTGTTATTTATCTAGACACTGTATAATGCTATATGTAGTGTACTGTGCTATTTATCTGGGCACTGTATAATGCTATATGTAGTGTATTGTGCAATTTATCTAGACACTGTATAATGCTATATGTAGTGTACTGTGCTATTTATCTGGGCACTGTATAATGCTATATGTAGTGTATTGTGCAATTTATCTAGACACTGTATAATGCTATATGTAGTGTACTGTGCTATTTATCTGGACACTGTATAATGCTATATGTAGTGTACTGTGCTATTTATCTGGGCACTGTATAATGCTATATGTAGTGTATTGTGCTATTTATCTGGACACTGTATAATGCTATATGTAGTGTATTGTGCTATTTATCTGGACACTGTATAATGCTATATGTAGTGTACTGTGCTATTTATCTGGGCACTGTATAATGCTATATGTAGTGTACTGTGCTATTTATCTGGACACTGTATAATGCTATATGTAGTGTATTGTGCTATTTATCTAGACACTGTATAATGCTATATGTAGTGTATTGTGCTATTTATCTGGACACTGTATAATGCTATATGTAGTGTATTGTGCTATTTATCTAGACACTGTATAATGCTATATGTAGTGTATTGTGCTATTTATCTGGACACTGTATAATGCTATATGTAGTGTATTGTGCTATTTATCTGGGCACTGTATAATGCTATATGTAGTGTACTGTGCTATTTATCTGGGCACTGTATAATGCTATATGTAGTGTATTGTGCTATTTATCTGGACACTGTATAATGCTATATGTAGTGTATTGTGCTATTTATCTGGGCACTGTATAATGCTATATGTAGTGTACTGTGCTATTTATCTGGGCACTGTATAATGCTATATGTAGTGTATTGTGCTATTTATCTGGACACTGTATAATGCTATATGTAGTGTATTGTGCTATTTATCTGGGCACTGTATAATGCTATATGTAGTGTACTGTGCTATTTATCTGGGCACTGTATAATGCTATATGTAGTGTATTGTGCTATTTATCTAGACACTGTATAATGCTATATGTAGTGTATTGTGCTATTTATCTGGACACTGTATAATGCTATATGTAGTGTATTGTGCTATTTATCTAGACACTGTATAATGCTATATGTAGTGTATTGTGCTATTTATCTGGACACTGTATAATGCTATATGTAGTGTATTGTGCTATTTATCTGGACACTGTATAATGCTATATGTAGTGTATTGTGCTATTTATCTGGACACTGTATAATGCTATATGTAGTGTACTGTGCTATTTATCTGGGCCCTGTATAATGCTATATGTAGTGTACTGTGCTATTTATCTGGGCACTGTATAATGCTATATGTAGTGTATTGTGCTATTTATCTAGACACTGTATAATGCTATATGTAGTGTACTGTGCTATTTATCTGGGCACTGTATAATGCTATATGTAGTGTACTGTGCTATTTATCTGGACACTGTATAATGCTATATGTAGTGTACTGTGCTATTTATCTGGGCACTGTATAATGCTATATGTAGTGTATTGTGCTATTTATCTGGGCACTGTATAATGCTATATGTAGTGTACTGTGCTATTTATCTGGGCACTGTATAATGCTATATGTAGTGTATTGTGCTATTTATCTAGACACTGTATAATGCTATATGTAGTGTATTGTGCTATTTATCTAGACACTGTATAATGCTATATGTAGTGTACTGTGCTATTTATCTGGGCACTGTATAATGCTATATGTAGTGTACTGTGCTATTTATCTGGGCACTGTATAATGCTATATGTAGTGTATTGTGCTATTTATCTGGACACTGTATAATGCTATATGTAGTGTATTGTGCTATTTATCTAGACACTGTATAATGCTATATGTAGTGTATTGTGCTATTTATCTGGACACTGTATAATGCTATATGTAGTGTATTGTGCTATTTATCTGGACACTGTATAATGCTATATGTAGTGTATTGTGCTATTTATCTAGACACTGTATAATGCTATATGTAGTGTATTGTGCTATTTATCTGGGCACTGTATAATGCTATATGTAGTGTATTGTGCTATTTATCTGGACACTGTATAATGCTATATGTAGTGTATTGTGCTATTTATCTGGACACTGTATAATGCTATATGTAGTGTATTGTGCTATTTATCTGGACACTGTATAATGCTATATGTAGTGTACTGTGCTATTTATCTGGGCACTGTATAATGCTGTATGTAGTGTATTGTGCTATTTATCTGGACACTGTATAATGCTATATGTAGTGTATTGTGCTATTTATCTAGACACTGTATAATGCTATATGTAGTGTACTGTGCTATTTATCTGGGCACTGTATAATGCTGTATGTAGTGTATTGTGCTATTTATCTGGACACTGTATAATGCTATATGTAGTGTATTGTGCTATTTATCTGGACACTGTATAATGCTATATGTAGTGTACTGTGCTATTTATCTGGGCACTGTATAATGCTATATGTTGTGTATTGTGCTATTTATCTAGACACTGTATAATGCTATATGGAGTGTACTGTGCTATTTATCTGGGCACTGTATAATGCTATATGTAGTGTATTGTGCTATTTATCTGGACACTGTATAATGCTATATGTAGTGTATTGTGCTATTTATCTGGACACTGTATAATGCTATATGTAGTGTATTGTGCTATTTATCTGGACACTGTATAATGCTATATGTAGTGTACTGTGCTATTTATCTGGGCACTGTATAATGCTATATGTAGTGTATTGTGCTATTTATCTGGACACTGTATAATGCTATATGTAGTGTACTGTGCTATTTATCTGGGCACTGTATAATGCTATATGTAGTGTATTGTGCTATTTATCTGGACACTGTATAATGCTATATGTAGTGTACTGTGCTATTTATCTGGACACTGTATAATGCTATATGTAGTGTATTGTGCTATTTATCTGGACACTGTATAATGCTATATGTAGTGTATTGTGCTATTTATCTGGACACTGTATAATGCTATATGTAGTGTACTGTGCTATTTATCTGGGCACTGTATAATGCTATATGTAGTGTATTGTGCTATTTATCTGGGCACTGTATAATGCTATATGTAGTGTATTGTGCTATTTATCTGGACACTGTATAATGCTATATGTAGTGTATTGTGCTATTTATCTGGGCACTGTATAATGCTATATGTAGTGTATTGTGCTATTTATCTGGACACTGTATAATGCTATATGTAGTGTATTGTGCTATTTATCTGGGCACTGTATAATGCTCTATGTAGTGTATTGTGCTATTTATCTAGACACTGTATAATGCTATATGTAGTGTACTGTGCTATTTATCTGGGCACTGTATAATGCTATATGTAGTGTATTGTGCTATTTATCTGGACACTGTATAATGCTATATGTAGTGTATTGTGCTATTCATCTGGGCACTGTATAATGCTATATGTAGTGTATTGTGCTATTTATCTGGACACTGTATAATGCTATAGGTAGTGTATTGTGCTATTTATCTAGACACTGTATAATGCTATATGTAGTGTATTGTGCTATTTATCTGGGCACTGTATAATGCTATAGGTAGTGTATTGTGCTATTTATCTAGACACTGTATAATGCTATATGTAGTGTATTGTGCTATTTATCTGGGCACTGTATAATGCTATATGTAGTGTATTGTGCTATTTATCTGGACACTGTATAATGCTGTATGTAGTGTATTGTGCTATTTATCTGGACACTGTATAATGCTATATGTAGTGTACTGTGCTATTTATCTGGACACTGTATAATGCTGTATGTAGTGTATTGTGTTATTTATCTGGACACTGTATAATGCTATATGTAGTGTATTGTGCTATTTATCTGGACACTGTATAATGCTGTATGTAGTGTATTGTGCTATTTATCTAGACACTGTATAATGCTATATGTAGTGTACTGTGCTATTTATCTGGGCACTGTATAATGCTATATGTAGTGTATTGTGCTATTTATCTGGACACTGTATAATGCTATATGTAGTGTACTGTGCTATTTATCTGGACACTGTATAATGCTATATGTAGTGTATTGTGCTATTTATCTGGACACTGTATAATGCTATATGTAGTGTATTGTGCTATTTATCTGGACACTGTATAACGCTATATGTAGTGTATTGTGCTATTTATCTAGACACTGTATAATGCTATATGTAGTGTATTGTGCTATTTATCTGGGCACTGTATAATGCTATATGTAGTGTATTGTGCTATTTATCTGGACACTGTATAATGCTATATGTAGTGTACTGTGCTATTTATCTGGACACTGTATAATGCTATATGTAGTGTATTGTGCTATTTATCTAGACACTGTATAATGCTATATGTAGTGTATTGTGCTATTTATCTGGGCACTGTATAATGCTGTATGTAGTGTATTGTGCTATTTATCTGGGCACTGTATAATGCTATATGTAGTGTATTGTGCTATTTATCTGGACACTGTATAATGCTATATGTAGTGTATTGTGCTATTCATCTGGGCACTGTATAATGCTATAGGTAGTGTATTGTGCTATTTATCTAGACACTGTATAATGCTATATGTAGTGTATTGTGCTATTTATCTGGGCACTGTATAATGCTGTATGTAGTGTATTGTGCTATTTATCTAGACACTGTATAATGCTATATGTAGTGTATTGTGCTATTTATCTAGACACTGTATAATGCTATATGTAGTGTATTGTGCTATTTATCTGGGCACTGTATAATGCTATATGTAGTGTATTGTGCTATTTATCTAGACACTGTATAATGCTATATGTAGTGTATTGTGCTATTTATCTGGGCACTGTATAATGCTATATGTAGTGTATTGTGCTATTTATCTAGACACTGTATAATGCTATATGTAGTGTATTGTGCTATTTATCTGGGCACTGTATAATGCTATATGTAGTGTACTGTGCTATTTATCTAGACACTGTATAATGCTATATGTAGTGTATTGTGCTATTTATCTGGACACTGTATAATGCTATATGTAGTGTACTGTGCTATTTATCTAGACACTGTATAATGCTATATGTAGTGTATTGTGCTATTTATCTGGACACTGTATAATGCTGTATGTAGTGTATTGTGCTATTTATCTGGGCACTGTATAATGCTGTATGTAGTGTATTGTGCTATTTATCTGGACACTGTATAATCCTATATGTAGTGTATTGTGCTATTTATCTGGACACTGTATAATGCTATATGTAGTGTATTGTGCTATTTATCTGGGCACTGTATAATGCTGTATGTAGTGTATTGTGCTATTTATCTGGGCACTGTATAATGCTATATGTAGTGTATTGTGCTATTTATCTGGACACTGTATAATGCTATATGTAGTGTATTGTGCTATTTATCTGGACACTGTATAATGCTATATGTAGTGTATTGTGCTATTTATCCGGGCACTGTATAATGCTATATGTAGTGTATTTTGCTATTTATCTGGACACTGTATAATGCTATATGTAGTGTACTGTGCTATTTATCTGGGCAATGTATAATGCTATATGTAGTGTATTGTGCTATTTATCTGGACACTGTATAATGCTATATGTAGTGTATTGTGCTATTTATCTGGGCACTGTATAATGCTATATGTAGTGTACTGTGTTATTTATCTGGACACTGTATAATGCTATATGTAGTGTATTGTGCTATTTATCTGGACACTGTATAATGCTATATGTAGTGTACTGTGCTATTTATCTGGGCACTGTATAATGCTATATGTAGTGTACTGTGTTATTTATCTGGACACTGTATAATGCTATATGTAGTGTATAGTGTTATTTATCTGGACACTGTATAATGCTATATGTAGTGTATTGTGCTATTTATCTGGACACTGTATAATGCTATATGTAGTGTATTGTGCTATTTATCTGGGCACTGTATAATGCTATATGTAGTGTATTGTGCTATTCATCTGGGCACTGTATAATGCTATAGGTAGTGTATTGTGCTATTTATCTAGACACTGTATAATGCTATATGTAGTGTATTGTGCTATTTATCTGGGCACTGTATAATGCTATATGTAGTGTATTGTGCTATTTATCTGGGCACTGTATAATGCTATATGTAGTGTATTGTGCTATTTATCTGGACACTGTATAATGCTATATGTAGTGTATTGTGCTATTTATCTGGACACTGTATAATGCTATATGTAGTGTATTGTGCTATTTATCCGGGCACTGTATAATGCTATATGTAGTGTATTTTGCTATTTATCTGGACACTGTATAATGCTATATGTAGTGTACTGTGCTATTTATCTGGGCACTGTATAATGCTATATGTAGTGTATTGTGCTATTTATCTGGACACTGTATAATGCTATATGTAGTGTATTGTGCTATTTATCTGGGCACTGTATAATGCTATATGTAGTGTACTGTGTTATTTATCTGGACACTGTATAATGCTATATGTAGTGTATTGTGCTATTTATCTGGACACTGTATAATGCTATATGTAGTGTACTGTGCTATTTATCTGGGCACTGTATAATGCTATATGTAGTGTACTGTGTTATTTATCTGGACACTGTATAATGCTATATGTAGTGTATAGTGTTATTTATCTGGACACTGTATAATGCTATATGTAGTGTATTGTGCTATTTATCTGGACACTGTATAATGCTATATGTAGTGTATTGTGCTATTTATCTGGGCACTGTATAATGCTATATGTAGTGTATTGTGCTATTCATCTGGGCACTGTATAATGCTATAGGTAGTGTATTGTGCTATTTATCTAGACACTGTATAATGCTATATGTAGTGTATTGTGCTATTTATCTGGGCACTGTATAATGCTATATGTAGTGTATTGTGCTATTTATCTGGGCACTGTATAATGCTATATGTAGTGTATTGTGCTATTTATCTGGACACTGTATAA
The DNA here is from genome assembly GCF_046119375.1 of Phyllobates terribilis. NCBI lineage: Eukaryota > Metazoa > Chordata > Amphibia > Anura > Dendrobatidae > Phyllobates > Phyllobates terribilis. The sequence continues at coordinate 586,310,773 of NW_027362761.1, read as the reverse complement.
TGCTATATGTAGTGTATTGTGCTATTTATCTGGACACTGTATAATGCTATATGTAGTGTATTGTGCTATTTATCCGGGCACTGTATAATGCTATATGTAGTGTATTTTGCTATTTATCTGGACACTGTATAATGCTATATGTAGTGTACTGTGCTATTTATCTGGGCACTGTATAATGCTATATGTAGTGTATTGTGCTATTTATCTGGACACTGTATAATGCTATATGTAGTGTATTGTGCTATTTATCTGGGCACTGTATAATGCTATATGTAGTGTACTGTGTTATTTATCTGGACACTGTATAATGCTATATGTAGTGTATTGTGCTATTTATCTGGACACTGTATAATGCTATATGTAGTGTACTGTGCTATTTATCTGGGCACTGTATAATGCTATATGTAGTGTACTGTGTTATTTATCTGGACACTGTATAATGCTATATGTAGTGTATAGTGTTATTTATCTGGACACTGTATAATGCTATATGTAGTGTATTGTGCTATTTATCTGGACACTGTATAATGCTATATGTAGTGTATTGTGCTATTTATCTGGACACTGTATAATGCTATATGTAGTGTATTGTGCTATTTATCTGGGCACTGTATAATGCTATATGTAGTGTACTGTGCTATTTATCTGGGCACTGTATAATGCTATAGGTAGTGTATTGTGCTATTTATCTGGGCACTGTATAATGCTATATGTAGTGTATTGTGCTATTTATCTGGACACTGTATAATGCTATATGTAGTGTACTGTGCTATTTATCTGGGCACTGTATAATGCTATAGGTAGTGTATTGTGCTATTTATCTGGGCACTGTATAATGCTATATGTAGTGTATTGTGCTATTTATCTGGACACTGTATAATGCTATATGTAGTGTATTGTGCTATTTATCTGGGCACTGTATAATGCTATATGTAGTGTATTGTGCTATTTATCTGGACACTGTATAATGCTGTATGTAGTGTATTGTGCTATTTATCTGGGCACTGTATAATGCTATATGTAGTGTACTGTGCTATTTATCTGGGCACTGTATAATGCTATAGGTAGTGTATTGTGCTATTTATCTGGACACTGTATAATGCTATATGTAGTGTATTGTGCTATTCATCTGGGCACTGTATAATGCTATAGGTAGTGTATTGTGCTATTTATCTGGGCACTGTATAATGCTATATGTAGTGTATTGTGCTATTTATCTGGGCACTGTATAATGCTATATGTAGTGTATTGTGCTATTTATCTGGGCACTGTATAATGCTATATGTAGTGTATTGTGCTATTTATCTGGACACTGTATAATGCTATATGTAGTGTATTGTGCTATTTATCTGGGCACTGTATAATGCTATATGTAGTGTATTGTGCTATTTATCTGGGCACTGTATAATGCTATATGCAGTGTATTGTGCTATTTATCTTGACTCTGTATAATGCTATATGTAGTGTATTGTGCTATTTATCTGGGCACTGTATAATGCTATATGTAGTGTATTGTGCTATTTATCTGGGCACTGTATAATGCTATATGTAGTGTATTGTGCTATTTATCTGGGCACTGTATAATGCTATATGTAGTGTATTGTGCTATTTATCTGGACACTGTATAATGCTATATGTAGTGTATTGTGCTATTTATCTGGGCACTGTATAATGCTATATGTAGTGTATTGTGCTATTTATCTGGGCACTGTATAATGCTATATGCAGTGTATTGTGCTATTTATCTGGACACTGTATAATGCTATATGTAGTGTATTGTGCTATTTATCTGGGCACTGTATAATGCTATATGTAGTGTACTGTGCTATTTATCTGGGCACTGTATAATGCTATATGTAGTGTATTGTGCTATTTATCTGGACACTGTATAATGCTATATGTAGTGTACTGTGCTATTTATCTGGGCACTGTATAATGCTATATGTAGTGTATTGTGCTATTTATCTGGGCACTGTATAATGCTATATGCAGTGTATTGTGCTATTTATCTGGGCACTGTATAATGCTATATGTAGTGTATTGTGCTATTTATCTGGGCACTGTATAATGCTATATGTAGTGTATTGTGCTATTTATCTGGACACTGTATAATGCTATATGTAGTGTATTGTGCTATTTATCTGGGCACTGTATAATGCTATATGTAGTGTATTGTGCTATTTATCTGGGCACTGTATAATGCTATATGTAGTGTACTGTGCTATTTATCTGGGCACTGTATAATGCTATATGTAGTGTATTGTGCTATTTATCTGGACACTGTATAATGCTATATGTAGTGTACTGTGCTATTTATCTGGGCACTGTATAATGCTATATGTAGTGTATTGTGTTATTTATCTGGGCACTGTATAATGCTGTATGTAGTGTATTGTGCTATTTATCTGGGCACTGTATAATGCTATATGTAGTGTATTGTGCTATTTATCTGGGCACTGTATAATGCTATATGCAGTGTATTGTGCTATTTATCTGGGCACTGTATAATGCTATATGTAGTGTATTGTGCTATTTATCTGGGCACTGTATAATGCTATATGTAGTGTATTGTGCTATTTATCTGGGCACTGTATAATGCTATATGTAGTGTACTGTGCTATTTATCTGGGCACTGTATAATGCTATATGTAGTGTATTGTGCTATTTATCTGGACACTGTATAATGCTATATGTAGTGTACTGTGCTATTTATCTGGACACTGTATAATGCTATATGTAGTGTATTGTGTTATTTATCTGGGCACTGTATAATGCTGTATGTAGTGTATTGTGCTATTTATCTGGGCACTGTATAATGCTATATGTAGTGTACTGTGCTATTTATCTGGGCACTGTATAATGCTATATGTAGTGTACTGTGCTATTTTTCTGGGCACTGTATAATGCTATATGTAGTGTATTGTGCTATTTATCTGGGCACTGTATAATGCTATATGTAGTGTATTGTGCTATTTATCTGGACACTGTATAATGCTATATGTAGTGTATTGTGCTATTTATCTGGACACTGTATAATGCTATATGTAGTGTATTGTGCTATTTATCTGGGCACTGTATAATGCTATATGTAGTGTATTGTGCTATTTATCTGGACACTGTATAATGCTATATGTAGTGTATTGTGCTATTTATCTGGGCACTGTATAATGCTATATGTAGTGTATTGTGCTATTTATCTGGGCACTGTATAATGCTATATGTAGTGTATTGTGCTATTTATCTGGACACTGTATAATGCTGTATGTAGTGTATTGTGCTATTTATCTAGACACTGTATAATGCTATATGTAGTGTATTGTGCTATTTATCTGGGCACTGTATAATGCTATATGTAGTGTATTGTGCTATTTATCTAGACACTGTATAATGCTGTATGTAGTGTATTGTGCTATTTATCTGGGCACTGTATAATGCTATATGTAGTGTATTGTGCTATTTATCTGGGCACTGTATAATGCTGTATGTAGTGTATTGTGCTATTTATCTGGACACTGTATAATGCTATATGTAGTGTACTGTGCTATTTATCTGGACACTGTATAATGCTATATGTAGTGTATTGTGCTATTTATCTGGGCACTGTATAATGCTATATGTAGTGTATTGTGCTATTTATCTAGACACTGTATAATGCTGTATGTAGTGTATTGTGCTATTTATCTGGGCACTGTATAATGCTATATGTAGTGTATTGTGCTATTTATCTGGGCACTGTATAATGCTGTATGTAGTGTATTGTGTTATTTATCTGGGCACTGTATAATGCTATATGTAGTGTATTGTGCTATTTATCTGGACACTGTATAATGCTGTATGTAGTGTATTGTGCTATTTATCTGGACACTGTATAATGCTATATGTAGTGTATTGTGCTATTTATCTGGACACTGTATAATGCTATATGTAGTGTACTGTGCTATTTTTCTGGGCACTGTATAATGCTATATGTAGTGTATTGTGCTATTTATCTGGGCACTGTATAATGCTGTATGTAGTGTATTGTGCTATTTATCTGGGCACTGTATAATGCTATATGTAGTGTATTGTGCTATTTATCTGGACACTGTATAATGCTATATGTAGTGTATTGTGCTATTTATCTGGGCACTGTATAATGCTATATGTAGTGTATTGTGCTATTTATCTGGGCACTGTATAATGCTATATGTAGTGTATTGTGCTATTTATCTGGACACTGTATAATGCTATATGTAGTGTATTGTGCTATTTATCTGGGCACTGTATAATGCTATATGTAGTGTATTGTGCTATTTATCTGGGCACTGTATAATGCTATATGTAGTGTATTGTGCTATTTATCTGGACACTGTATAATGCTGTATGTAGTGTATTGTGCTATTTATCTAGACACTGTATAATGCTATATGTAGTGTATAGTGTTATTTATCTGGGCACTGTATAATGCTGTATGTAGTGTATTGTGCTATTTATCTGGGCACTGTATAATGCTATATGTAGTGTATTGTGCTATTTATCTGGACACTGTATAATGCTGTATGTAGTGTATTGTGCTATTTATCTGGGCACTGTATAATGCTATATGTAGTGTATTGTGCTATTTATCTGGGCACTGTATAATGCTGTATGTAGTGTATTGTGCTATTTATCTGGACACTGTATAATGCTATATGTAGTGTACTGTGCTATTTATCTGGACACTGTATAATGCTATATGTAGTGTATAGTGTTATTTATCTGGGCACTGTATAATGCTGTATGTAGTGTATTGTGTTATTTATCTGGGCACTGTATAATGCTATATGTAGTGTATTGTGCTATTTATCTGGACACTGTATAATGCTGTATGTAGTGTATTGTGCTATTTATCTGGGCACTGTATAATGCTATATGTAGTGTATTGTGCTATTTATCTGGGCACTGTATAATGCTGTATGTAGTGTATTGTGCTATTTATCTGGGCACTGTATAATGCTATATGTAGTGTACTGTGCTATTTATCTGGACACTGTATAATGCTATATGTAGTGTATAGTGTTATTTATCTGGGCACTGTATAATGCTGTATGTAGTGTATTGTGCTATTTATCTAGACACTGTATAATGCTATATGTAGTGTATAGTGTTATTTATCTGGGCACTGTATAATGCTGTATGTAGTGTATTGTGCTATTTATCTGGGCACTGTATAATGCTATATGTAGTGTATTGTGCTATTTATCTGGGCACTGTATAATGCTATATGTAGTGTATTGTGCTATTTATCTGGGCACTGTATAATGCTGTATGTAGTGTATTGTGCTATTTATCTGGGCACTGTATAATGCTGTATGTAGTGTATTGTGCTATTTATCTGGGCACTGTATAATGCTATATGTAGTGTATTGTGCTATTTATCTGGACACTGTATAATGCTATATGTAGTGTATAGTGTTATTTATCTGGGCACTGTATAATGCTGTATGTAGTGTATTGTGCTATTTATCTGGACACTGTATAATGCTATATGTAGTGTATTGTGCTATTTATCTGGGCACTGTATAATGCTATATGTAGTGTATTGTGCTATTTATCCGGGCACTGTATAATGCTGTATGTAGTGTATTGTGCTATTTATCTAGACACTGTATAATGCTATATGTAGTGTATTGTGCTATTTATCCGGGCACTGTATAATGCTGTATGTAGTGTATTGTGCTATTTATCTAGACACTGTATAATGCTATATGTAGTGTATTGTGCTATTTATCTGGACACTGTATAATGCTATATGTAGTGTATTGTGCTATTTATCCGGGCACTGTATAATGCTGTATGTAGTGTATTGTGCTATTTATCTAGACACTGTATAATGCTATATGTAGTGTATTGTGCTATTTATCTGGACACTGTATAATGCTATATGTAGTGTATTGCGCTATTTATCTGGACACTGTATAATGCTATATGTAGTGTATTGTGCTATTTATCTAGACACTGTATAATGCTATATGTAGTGTATTGTGCTATTTATCCGGGCACTGTATAATGCTGTATGTAGTGTATTGTGCTATTTATCTAGACACTGTATAATGCTATATGTAGTGTATTGTGCTATTTATCTGGACACTGTATAATGCTATATGTAGTGTATTGTGCTATTTATCTGGACACTGTATAATGCTATATGTAGTGTATTGTGCTATTTATCTGGACACTGTATAATGCTATATGTAGTGTATTGTGCTATTTATCTGGGCACTGTATAATGCTATATGTAGTGTATTGTGCTATTTATCTGGACACTGTATAATGCTATATGTAGTGTATTGTGCTATTTATCTGGACACTGTATAATGCTATATGTAGTGTATTGTGCTATTTATCTAGACACTGTATAATGCTATATGTAGTGTATTGTGCTATTTATCTGGACACTGTATAATGCTATATGTAGTGTATTGTGCTATTTATCTGGACACTGTATAATGCTATATGTAGTGTATTGTGCTATTTATCTGGGCACTGTATAATGCTATATGTAGTGTATTGTGCTATTTATCTGGGCACTGTATAATGCTATATGTAGTGTATTGTGCTATTTATCTGGACACTGTATAATGCTATATGTAGTGTACTGTGCTATTTATCTGGGCACTGTATAATGCTATATGTAGTGTATTGTGCTATTTATCTGGACACTGTATAATGCTATATGTAGTGTATTGTGCTATTTATCTGGACACTGTATAATGCTATATGTAGTGTATTGTGCTATTTATCTGGACACTGTATAATGCTATATGTAGTGTATTGTGCTATTTATCTGGACACTGTATAATGCTATATGTAGTGTATTGTGCTATTTATCTGGACACTGTATAATGCTATATGTAGTGTATTGTGCTATTTATCTGGACACTGTATAATGCTATATGTAGTGTATTGTGCTATTTATCTGGACACTGTATAATGCTATATGTAGTGTATTGTGCTATTTATCTGGGCACTGTATAATGCTATATGTAGTGTATTGTGCTATTTATCTGGACACTGTATAATGCTATATGTAGTGTATTGTGCTATTTATCTGGACACTGTATAATGCTATATGTAGTGTATTGTGCTATTTATCTGGACACTGTATAATGCTATATGTAGTGTACTGTGCTATTTATCTGGGCACTGTATAATGCTATATGTAGTGTATTGTGCTATTTATCTGGACACTGTATAATGCTATATGTAGTGTATTGTGCTATTTATCTGGACACTGTATAATGCTATATGTAGTGTATTGTGCTATTTATCTGGACACTGTATAATGCTATATGTAGTGTATTGTGCTATTTATCTGGACACTGTATAATGCTATATGTAGTGTATTGTGCTATTTATCTGGGCACTGTATAATGCTATATGTAGTGTATAGTGTTATTTATCTGGGCACTGTATAATGCTGTATGTAGTGTATTGTGCTATTTATCTGGGCACTGTATAATGCTATATGTAGTGTACTGTGCTATTTATCTGGGCACTGTATAATGCTATATGTAGTGTATAGTGTTATTTATCTGGGCACTGTATAATGCTATATGTAGTGTATTGTGCTATTTATCTGGGCACTGTATAATGCTATATGTAGTGTATTGTGCTATTTATCTGGGCACTGTATAATGCTATATGTAGTGTATAGTGTTATTTATCTGGGCACTGTATAATGCTATATGTAGTGTATTGTGCTATTTATCTGGACACTGTATAATGCTGTATGTAGTGTATAGTGCTATTTATCTGGACACTGTATAATGCTGTATGTAGTGTATTGTGCTATTTATCTGGACACTGTATAATGCTGTATGTAGTGTACTGTGCTATTTATCTGGGCACTGTATAATGCTATATGTAGTGTATTGTGCTATTTATCTGGGCACTGTATAATGCTGTATGTAGTGTATTGTGCTATTTATCTGGGCACTGTATAATGCTATATGTAGTGTATTGTGCTATTTATCTGGGCACTGTATAATGCTATATGTAGTGTATTGTGCTATTTATCTGGGCACTGTATAATGCTGTATGTAGTGTATTGTGTTATTTATCTGGGCACTGTATAATGCTATATGTAGTGTATTGTGCTATTTATCTGGGCACTGTATAATGCTATATGTAGTGTATTGTGCTATTTATCTGGGCACTGTATAATGCTATATGTAGTGTATTGTGCTATTTATCTGGGCACTGTATAATGCTATATGTAGTGTATAGTGTTATTTATCTGGGCACTGTATAATGCTATATGTAGTGTATTGTGCTATTTATCTGGGCACTGTATAATGCTATATGTAGTGTATTGTGCTATTTATCTGGACACTGTATAATGCTATATGTAGTGTATTGTGCTATTTATCTGGGCACTGTATAATGCTATATGTAGTGTATTGTGCTATTTATCTGGGCACTGTATAATGCTATATGTAGTGTATTGTGCTATTTATCTGGACACTGTATAATGCTATATGTCGTGTATTGTGCTATTTATCTGGGCACTGTATAATGCTATATGTAGTGTATTGTGCTATTTATCTGGGCACTGTATAATGCTATATGTAGTGTACTGTGCTATTTATCTGGGCACTGTATAATGCTATATGTAGTGTACTGTGTTATTTATCTGGGCACTGTATAATGCTGTATGTAGTGTATTGTGCTATTTATCTGGACACTGTATAATGCTATATGTAGTGTATTGTGCTATTTATCTGGGCACTGTATAATGCTATATGTAGTGTATTGTGCTATTTATCTGGGCACTGTATAATGCTATATGTAGTGTACTGTGCTATTTATCTGGACACTGTATAATGCTATATGTAGTGTATTGTGCTATTTATCTGGGCACTGTATAATGCTATATGTAGTGTATTGTGCTATTTATCTGGACACTGTATAATGCTATATGTAGTGTATTGTGCTATTTATCTGGGCACTGTATAATGCTATATGTAGTGTATTGTGCTATTTATCTGGGCACTGTATAATGCTATATGTAGTGTATTGTGCTATTTATCTGGACACTGTATAATGCTATATGTCGTGTATTGTGCTATTTATCTGGGCACTGTATAATGCTATATGTAGTGTATTGTGCTATTTATCTGGGCACTGTATAATGCTATATGTAGTGTACTGTGCTATTTATCTGGGCACTGTATAATGCTATATGTAGTGTACTGTGTTATTTATCTGGGCACTGTATAATGCTGTATGTAGTGTATTGTGCTATTTATCTGGACACTGTATAATGCTATATGTAGTGTATTGTGCTATTTATCTGGGCACTGTATAATGCTATATGTAGTGTATTGTGCTATTTATCTGGGCACTGTATAATGCTATATGTAGTGTATTGTGCTATTTATCTGGACACTGTATAATGCTATATGTAGTGTATTGTGCTATTTATCTGGACACTGTATAATGCTGTATGTAGTGTATTGTGCTATTTATCTGGACACTGTATAATGCTATATGTAGTGTATTGTGCTATTTATCTGGACACTGTATAATGCTATATGTAGTGTATTGTGCTATTTATCTGGGCACTGTATAATGCTATATGTAGTGTATTGTGCTATTTATCTGGGCACTGTATAATGCTATATGTAGTGTATTGTGCTATTTATCTGGACACTGTATAATGCTATATGTAGTGTATTGTGCTATTTATCTGGACACTGTATAATGCTATATGTAGTGTATTGTGCTATTTATCTGGGCACTGTATAATGCTATATGTAGTGTATTGTGCTATTTATCTGGACACTGTATAATGCTATATGTAGTGTATTGTGCTATTTATCTGGACACTGTATAATCCTATATGTAGTGTATTGTGCTATTTATCTGGACACTGTATAATGCTATATGTAGTGTATTGTGCTATTTATCTAGACACTGTATAATGCTGTATGTAGTGTATTGTGCTATTTATCTGGGCACTGTATAATGCTATATGTAGTGTATTGTGCTATTTATCTGGACACTGTATAATGCTATATGTAGTGTATTGTGCTATTTATCTGGACACTGTATAATGCTATATGTAGTGTATTGTGCTATTTATCTGGACACTGTATAATGCTATATGTAGTGTATTGTGCTATTTATCTGGACACTGTATAATGCTATATGTAGTGTATTGTGCTATTTATCTGGACACTGTATAATGCTATATGTAGTGTATTGTGCTATTTATCTAGACACTGTATAATGCTGTATGTAGTGTATTGTGCTATTTATCTGGGCACTGTATAATGCTATATGTAGTGTATTGTGCTATTTATCTAGACACTGTATAATGCTATATGTAGTGTATTGTGCTATTTATCTGGGCACTGTATAATGCTATATGTAGTGTATTGTGCTATTTATCTAGACACTGTATAATGCTATATGTAGTGTACTGTGCTATTTATCTGGACACTGTATAATGCTGTATGTAGTGTATTGTGCTATTTATCTGGACACTGTATAATGCTATATGTAGTGTATTGTGCTATTTATCTGGACACTGTATAATGCTATATGTAGTGTATTGTGCTATTTATCTGGACACTGTATAATGCTGTATGTAGTATATTGTGCTATTTATCTGGGCACTGTATAATGCTATATGTAGTGTATTGTGCTATTTATCTGGACACTGTATAATGCTGTATGTAGTGTATTGTGCTATTTATCTGGGCACTGTATAATGCTATATGTAGTGTATTGTGCTATTTATCTGGGCACTGTATAATGCTATATGTAGTGTATTGTGCTATTTATCTGGACACTGTATAATGCTATATGTAGTGTATTGTGCTATTTATCTGGACACTGTATAATGCTATATGTAGTGTATTGTGCTATTTATCTGGACACTGTATAATGCTGTATGTAGTATATTGTGCTATTTATCTGGGCACTGTATAATGCTATATGTAGTGTACTGTGCTATTTATCTGGGCACTGTATAATGCTGTATGTAGTGTACTGTGCTATTTATCTGGACACTGTATAATGCTATATGTAGTGTATTGTGCTATTTATCTGGACACTGTATAATGCTATATGTAGTGTATTGTGCTATTTATCTGGACACTGTATAATGCTATATGTAGTGTATTGTGCTATTTATCTGGACACTGTATAATGCTGTATGTAGTATATTGTGCTATTTATCTGGGCACTGTATAATGCTGTATGTAGTGTATTGTGCTATTTATCTGGACACTGTATAATGCTATATGTAGTGTATTGTGCTATTTATCTGGACACTGTATAATGCTGTATGTAGTATATTGTGCTATTTATCTGGGCACTGTATAATGCTATATGTAGTGTACTGTGCTATTTATCTGGGCACTGTATAATGCTGTATGTAGTATATTGTGCTATTTATCTGGGCACTGTATAATGCTATATGTAGTGTATTGTGCTATTTATCTGGACACTGTATAATGCTATATGTAGTGTATTGTGCTATTTATCTGGACACTGTATAATGCTATATGTAGTGTATTGTGCTATTTATCTGGGCACTGTATAATGCTATATGTAGTGTACTGTGCTATTTATCTGGGCACTGTATAATGCTATATGTAGTGTACTGTGCTATTTATCTGGGCACTGTATAATGCTGTATGTAGTGTACTGTGCTATTTATCTGGGCACTGTATAATGCTGTATGTAGTGTATTGTGCTATTTATCTGGGCACTGTATAATGCTATATGTAGTGTACTGTGCTATTTATCTGGGCACTGTATAATGCTGTATGTAGTGTACTGTGCTATTTATCTGGACACTGTATAATGCTATATGTAGTGTATTGTGCTATTTATCTGGGCACTGTATAATGCTATATGTAGTGTATTGTGCTATTTATCTGGGCACTGTATAATGCTATATGTAGTGTACTGTGCTATTTATCTGGGCACTGTATAATGCTATATGTAGTGTACTGTGCTATTTATCTGGGCACTGTATAATGCTGTATGTAGTGTACTGTGCTATTTATCTGGGCACTGTATAATGCTGTATGTAGTGTACTGTGCTATTTATCTGGGCACTGTATAATGCTGTATGTAGTGTATTGTGCTATTTATCTGGGCACTGTATAATGCTATATGTAGTGTACTGTGCTATTTATCTGGGCACTGTATAATGCTGTATGTAGTGTACTGTGCTATTTATCTGGGCACTGTATAATGCTGTATGTAGTGTATTGTGCTATTTATCTGGACACTGTATAATGCTATATGTAGTGTACTGTGCTATTTATCTGGACACTGTATAATGCTATATGTAGTGTACTGTGCTATTTATCTGGACACTGTATAATGCTATATGTAGTGTACTGTGCTATTTATCTGGACACTGTATAATGCTATATGTAGTGTATTGTGCTATTTATCTGGGCACTGTATAATGCTATATGTAGTGTACTGTGCTATTTATCTGGGCACTGTATAATGCTGTATGTAGTGTACTGTGCTATTTATCTGGACACTGTATAATGCTGTATGTAGTGTATTGTGCTATTTATCTGGGCACTGTATAATGCTATATGTAGTGTACTGTGCTATTTATCTGGGCACTGTATAATGCTATATGTAGTGTATTGTGCTATTTATCTGGGCACTGTATAATGCTATATGTAGTGTATTGTGCTATTTATCTGGGCACTGTATAATGCTATATGTAGTGTATTGTGCTATTTATCTGGGCACTGTATAATGCTATATGTAGTGTATTGTGCTATTTATCTGGGCACTGTATAATGCTATATGTAGTGTACTGTGCTATTTATCTGGGCACTGTATAATGCTATATGTAGTGTATTGTGCTATTTATCTGGGCACTGTATAATGCTATATGTAGTGTATTGTGCTATTTATCTGGACACTGTATAATGCTATATGTAGTGTATTGTGCTATTTATCTGGACACTGTATAATGCTATATGTAGTGTACTGTGCTATTTATCTGGGCACTGTATAATGCTATATGTAGTGTATTGTGCTATTTATCTGGGCACTGTATAATGCTATATGTAGTGTACTGTGCTATTTATCTGGGCACTGTATAATGCTATATGTAGTGTATTGTGCTATTTATCTGGGCACTGTATAATGCTATATGTAGTGTATTGTGCTATTTATCTGGACACTGTATAATGCTATATGTAGTGTATTGTGCTATTTATCTAGACACTGTATAATGCTATTGTAGCACCCTGAGGATTCGGCTGCTGCAGGGGTATTGCACCTCAACCCAGAGGTGTGATATTCCACTCCCGGGTAAGGATGGAGTGTGGAACTGAGCTCGGTAGGCTGCATGCACTACATACATCCCATTTCCGAGGAACAGGCCGACGGTACTCCCACTTAGAAATGTGCAGGTACGACCGAGTCTGTTCCTGGCTGGAGTGGGAGGGGGGGTGGTACATCCCAAGTAGTGTAGGGGCAGATAGGGGGAGCAGCCTGGGTAAAGATAGGAGCTCATTGGGTGCTGGTCACCTGAGCTCACACATAGAGGGTGTATATAAGGTGGGCACCATCAAAGAACAGGGTCAGATGCAGAGAACAAGTCAGCAAGCAGAGGAGAAGAGAGACCCAGAGTGAGAGAGGAGAAGAGAGACCCAGAGGGGGAAACAGAAAAGAGGACTCCAAGAACCCAACTTAAATCCCCGGGTGAAGAGTCGGCACAGGGTACCGGATCCCAAACTGGCGGGGGCAGAAAACACACCCTAGCCAGAGACCGGAGGCCGTGGGCAGCATCTGCCACGGCCACCCATCACATCCACCCCGAAGGCACACCACATGAAGGGTCAGGGAACCCAAGGCCAAGGGTGTCCCAACAGAAGGCCCGAGGGAGCTGGACCTAGGTGGATCACTGGTGGGGACGGCCAGAGAACGGGACAGAAGGAGAGCTCAGGGCCACGCTCCGGACTTGTTTGGGGGTTGGCTGGATCCAGGACCTGGTGGACGCAGCACGGCTCGGGTGGTCACTCGAAGCTGGAGTGACCAGTACAACATCTGCAGTAAGTAAACACCCTTAACTGCACAACCCGACTCTGTCTTCATTGCCGTCTGCACCGCACCACCACAACCCCCATCCTCTGCACCTGTCCCCCCTGAGGCTATACCCCTCCCGTTGGGGGTTATCCCACCAAGCTGCGCACCCACCATCAGCCTCAGCGGACCCTGCTGCAGCGGCGGCCACAGTGACTGCATCACAACGGGTGGCGTAGTCGACACAAAAGAACTCTTAATAACATCTGTAGGACTGCCACATAACACTGAGTTTGACGCCCTGGGCACGGGCCGGGTCACAGCCGCTCGGAGACTACAACCCCCCATCTGATCCGGTGCCGGGTATTCCCCTCAAAAAGGAATATGTCCCAGGGGGCGCGTCAACTTTTTCGTAGTCGGCAGGATTACGTGCCCGCAACACCCGGGTACTGCGTGCCTGAAGAAAAGTGCAAGTTTACCTCAGAAAGAAGTCTCCCGCCGGTTCCGGAGGGTCCACGCCATCGGACCCCATCACAGGTCGTTTCCCGCCGATTGTCCGCCATTTCCAGCTTGTTCCCGCCATCTGCAGAGTTTCCCGCCACTGGGCGACGCTTCCCGCCAAATCCGAAGATTTCCCGCCTTGGAAGAGCAGCGGACGCCATTATGGGCGTGCCAAAGGAGGGCAAGAGGCCGCCTCCCATCGTGGGCCAGGACAGAAAATGGCGCCAAAAGTGGAAACCGCCCCCACCAACAGAGACTGTGATGCTGGAGGTGTCTGTCAGCGTGAAAGAACTACCCCTGGAGCTGACAGTCACCGAGTTGCCCCGGGACCGCCCTCGAAGTGGGAGGAGACGAAAGAAAAGAACGAAGATGGGTGCCGCCTGGAGCAGTCTGGAGCGAGCGCACCCGGGGACAAGAAGTCTAACGAGGAGTCTGGAGCGAGCGCACCCGGAGGCAAGAAGCCTGGAGAGGAGTGGCGGAGGAGCTCACCCGGAGATGGCGAGAGAGCAGAGCAGCACCGGCCTGCTGGCCAGGAGCCTGCTGGAAGAAGAGCAGAGCAGCACCGACCCGTTGGTCAGGAGCCTGCTAGAAACCACGACCCCACTAGGCCTAGTGGAGGTCCTTGCACAGCTCCCCCGAGACCGGGAGTGTGCACAGACTGCCCTGGAGGGCCTCGCACGGAGGATGGCCCGGGTACAGCGAGAGACATTGGCGGAGTGGAGCCGAGAGATGGCCCAGCAAACCAAGACCCGGAGCACGCCAGCCAAGATGAGGAGACAGACCGCCTCTGAGGATGGCGCGGGAGGACCAAAGGCCGGAGACGGCGCCGAGAAGGGAGCCGAACGCATGGAGGCAGGTAAAGGAGACGTCTCTACCCCAAGCCGGGAAACCGCCCACCTGCCCCAGCTCCCCGTCGCAGAGCCCGAAAGTCCCCCTGCTGTGCCCGTAGCCGCCATGTCACCGCTATGGACTAGGCCCCGACCGGAAGCCGCCGCAGCGACCCCTGTGACGTCACGCGCCTCGACCCGGAGCGTGACAAAGCAGGAAATACCACCAGCCTGGTCGCAAGGCCTAGTACCCCCGGGCGCCGCATCACCAACAGCGCCCCCTACCTCCGCGGAGCCTCCGGCCTGGCCGCAAGGCCAGGTAGCCCAGGGCGCCGCCGTCCTAACGGTGCCCTTCACCTTCCAGGTGCCCCAGGCCTGGCCGCAAGGCCTGGGCAACCCGGGCGCCACCACCACCGCGCCCGCGCCCGTAAAACCAAGGGTGCCACACCTGGGGGAGGACTTGTTCAGCCAGCTCACATGGCCGGACGGGCGGCCCTTCATCTGGCCCGAAGAATTCCATGAGCTGGAACGGCAGCAGAGACTAGGGCCCTTGTGTGAGCCCCTGATTCCGGCTCCGAAGCCCGTGGCACGGATCTCGCCCCCGCTTGAAGAGGCCCAATTTGAGTGGGACCCCACCGGAGAAGACCTAATGGGGTTCACTCAGGAAACCAGGGCAGCTGCAGCGGAGCGTGCTGAGTGTTGCCGACAGCAGCTCGAAGAGTTTGCGAGGGAGCGGAGAGAGAGGCGGGTCCGGGAACAGCAGGCCCAAGTACGGAGTGCCGAGCAGAAGAGCCGGACCAGGAGGGACCCCCGTGCAGCGCACAGTCCCCGCACCACCGGGACTGTAATCAAGTTCAACCAGCAGCATGGGTGGGGCTTCATCCGAGACAACAACACCCCCGGCGACGTCTTTGTCACGCGCAGAGACGTGGAGTCCCATCTGCCGGAGGGGCACAGAGGTCGTGACCTCTACATCGGGGACGAGGTCACCTTCACCCGGCACAAGTGTGCCAAAGGACCTTACGCCCTCCACGTACACCGCCTGACGGAGGAGGAGTTGCGGTGCGAGGAGGAGGAGCAAGAGGACCCGGACGGGTCTGAAGTTACAACCAGCTACAAGCAAAGAGCAGGAGGACGCCGTCGCTAAGGACAGCGAAGCAGAAGCTGTATATAGTTGCCCGTCGGGGCACCGTGAACTGAAACTGAAACTGAAACTGTTGCTGTTGCTAATATAGTCCCCGTTGGGACCAGCATGTGTGAACTGTTGCCCGTATTTCCCTAAATCCCACTGGCCGAGGACTGAGAGCGGCCATATCCCTGTATATAGTTGCGCGTCCTAAAGCGCCCCCTACCGGTTTTATAGGAAAACCAGTTTTCCAGAGAGACTGTCGCACTTTACCCGGTCACACGTTGCACAGTGACCGGAGGAGGAGCCAGAGGCGACGAGAATGTTTTAAATTGAAATATATATATATAATGTTTTATATGTTTTATATGTTTTATATGTTTATGCAAAAATTTGTATGTTTTGGTGTTATGTCTTACAGCCCGAGGACGTGCTGTGATTTACCAGGGGGGAATGTAGCACCCTGAGGATTCGGCTGCTGCAGGGGTATTGCACCTCAACCCAGAGGTGTGATATTCCACTCTCGGGTAAGGATGGAGTGTGGAACTGAGCTCGGTAGGCTGCATGCACTACATACATCCCATTTCCGAGGAACAGGCCGACGGTACTCCCACTTAGAAATGTGCAGGTACGACCGAGTCTGTTCCTGGCTGGAGTGGGAGGGGGGGTGGTACATCCCAAGTAGTGTAGGGGCAGATAGGGGGAGCAGCCTGGGTAAAGATAGGAGCTCATTGGGTGCTGGTCACCTGAGCTCACACATAGAGGGTGTATATAAGGTGGGCACCATCAAAGAACAGGGTCAGATGCAGAGAACAAGTCAGCAAGCAGAGGAGAAGAGAGACCCAGAGTGAGAGAGGAGAAGAGAGACCCAGAGGGGGAAACAGAAAAGAGGACTCCAAGAACCCAACTTAAATCCCCGGGTGAAGAGTCGGCACAGGGTACCGGATCCCAAACTGGCGGGGGCAGAAAACACACCCTAGCCAGAGACCGGAGGCCGTGGGCAGCATCTGCCACGGCCACCCATCACATCCACCCCGAAGGCACACCACATGAAGGGTCAGGGAACCCAAGGCCAAGGGTGTCCCAACAGAAGGCCCGAGGGAGCTGGACCTAGGTGGATCACTGGTGGGGACGGCCAGAGAACGGGACAGAAGGAGAGCTCAGGGCCACGCTCCGGACTTGTTTGGGGGTTGGCTGGATCCGGGACCTGGTGGACGCAGCACGGCTCGGGTGGTCACTCGAAGCTGGAGTGACCAGTACAACATCTGCAGTAAGTAAACACCCTTAACTGCACAACCCGACTCTGTCTTCATTGCCGTCTGCACCGCACCACCACAACCCCCATCCTCTGCACCTGTCCCCCCTGAGGCTATACCCCTCCCGTTGGGGGTTATCCCACCAAGCTGCGCACCCACCATCAGCCTCAGCGGACCCTGCTGCAGCGGCGGCCACAGTGACCGCATCACAACGGGTGGCGTAGTCGACACAAAAGAACTCTTAATAACATCTGTAGGACTGCCACATAACACTGAGTTTGACGCCCTGGGCACGGGCCGGGTCACAGCCGCTCGGAGACTACAACCCCCCATCTGATCCGGTGCCGGGTATTCCCCTCAAAAAGGAATATGTCCCAGGGGGCGCGTCACTATATGTAGTGTACTGTGCTATTTATCTGGGCACTGTATAATGCTATATGTAGTGTATTGTGCTATTTATCTGGGCACTGTATAATGCTATATGTAGTGTATTGTGCTATTTATCTGGGCACTGTATAATGCTATATGTAGTGTACTGTGCTATTTATCTGGGCACTGTATAATGCTGTATGTAGTGTACTGTGCTATTTATCTGGACACTGTATAATGCTGTATGTAGTGTATTGTGCTATTTATCTGGACACTGTATAATGCTATATGTAGTGTACTGTGCTATTTATCTGGGCACTGTATAATGCTATATGTAGTGTACTGTGCTATTTATCTGGGCACTGTATAATGCTATATGTAGTGTATTGTGCTATTTATCTAGACACTGTATAATGCTATATGTAGTGTACTGTGCTATTTATCTGGGCACTGTATAATGCTATATGTAGTGTACTGTGCTATTTATCTGGGCACTGTATAATGCTATATGTAGTGTATTGTGCTATTTATCTGGGCACTGTATAATCCTATATGTAGTGTATTGTGCTATTTATCTGGACACTGTATAATGCTATATGTAGTGTACTGTGCTATTTATCTGGGCACTGTATAATGCTATATGTAGTGTATTGTGCTATTTATCTGGGCACTGTATAATGCTGTATGTAGTGTATTGTGCTATTTATCTGGACACTGTATAATGCTGTATGTAGTGTATTGTGCTATTTATCTGGACACTGTATAATGCTGTATGTAGTGTATTGTGCTATTTATCTGGACACTGTATAATGCTATATGTAGTGTATTGTGCTATTTATCTGGACACTGTATAATGCTGTATGTAGTGTATTGTGCTATTTATCTGGACACTGTATAATGCTATATGTAGTGTATTGTGCTATTTATCTGGACACTGTATAATGCTGTATGTAGTGTATTGTGCTATTTATCTGGACACTGTATAATGCTGTATGTAGTGTATTGTGCTATTTATCTGGACACTGTATAATGCTATATGTAGTGTATTGTGCTATTTATCTGGACACTGTATAATGCTGTATGTAGTGTATTGTGCTATTTATCTGGACACTGTATAATGCTATATGTAGTGTACTGTGCTATTTATCTGGGCACTGTATAATGCTGTATGTAGTGTATTGTGCTATTTATCTGGGCACTGTATAATGCTATATGTAGTGTATTGTGCTATTTATCTAGACACTGTATAATGCTGTATGTAGTGTATTGTGCTATTTATCTGGACACTGTATAATGCTATATGTAGTGTATTGTGCTATTTATCTAGACACTGTATAATGCTGTATGTAGTGTATTGTGCTATTTATCTGGGCACTGTATAATGCTATATGTAGTGTACTGTGCTATTTATCTGGGCACTGTATAATGCTATATGTAGTGTACTGTGCTATTTATCTGGGCACTGTATAATGCTGTATGTAGTGTATTGTGCTATTTATCTGGACACTGTATAATGCTATATGTAGTGTACTGTGCTATTTATCTGGACACTGTATAATGCTATATGTAGTGTATTGTGCTATTTATCTGGGCACTGTATAATGCTATATGTAGTGTACTGTGCTATTTATCTGGGCACTGTATAATGCTATATGTAGTGTACTGTGCTATTTATCTGGGCACTGTATAATGCTGTATGTAGTGTATTGTGCTATTTATCTGGACACTGTATAATGCTATATGTAGTGTACTGTGCTATTTATCTGGGCACTGTATAATGCTGTATGTAGTGTATTGTGCTATTTATCTGGGCACTGTATAATGCTATATGTAGTGTACTGTGCTATTTATCTGGGCACTGTATAATGCTATATGTAGTGTATTGTGCTATTTATCTGGGCACTGTATAATGCTATATGTAGTGTATTGTGCTATTTATCTGGACACTGTATAATGCTGTATGTAGTGTATAGTGTTATTTATCTGGACACTGTATAATGCTATATGTAGTGTACTGTGCTATTTATCTGGACACTGTATAATGCTGTATGTAGTGTATTGTGCTATTTATCTGGACACTGTATAATGCTATATGTAGTGTACTGTGCTATTTATCTGGACACTGTATAATGCTATATGTAGTGTATTGTGCTATTTATCTGGGCACTGTATAATGCTATATGTAGTGTACTGTGCTATTTATCTGGGCACTGTATAATGCTGTATGTAGTGTATTGTGCTATTTATCTGGACACTGTATAATGCTGTATGTAGTGTATTGTGCTATTTATCTGGACACTGTATAATGCTATATGTAGTGTATTGTGCTATTTATCTGGACACTGTATAATGCTGTATGTAGTGTATTGTGCTATTTATCTGGACACTGTATAATGCTATATGTAGTGTATTGTGCTATTTATCTGGACACTGTATAATGCTGTATGTAGTGTATTGTGCTATTTATCTGGACACTGTATAATGCTATATGTAGTGTATTGTGCTATTTATCTGGACACTGTATAATGCTATATGTAGTGTATTGTGCTATTTATCTGGACACTGTATAATGCTATATGTAGTGTATTGTGCTATTTATCTGGACACTGTATAATGCTATATGTAGTGTACTGTGCTATTTATCTGGGCACTGTATAATGCTATATGTAGTGTATTGTGCTATTTATCTGGACACTGTATAATGCTATATGGAGTGTACTGTGCTATTTATCTGGACACTGTATAATGCTATATGTAGTGTACTGTGCTATTTATCTGGACACTGTATAATGCTATATGTAGTGTACTGTGCTATTTATCTGGGCACTGTATAATGCTATATGTAGTGTATTGTGCTATTTATCTGGACACTGTATAATGCTATATGTAGTGTATTGTGCTATTTATCTGGACACTGTATAATGCTGTATGTAGTGTATTGTGCTATTTATCTGGACACTGTATAATGCTATATGTAGTGTATTGTGCTATTTATCTGGACACTGTATAATGCTATATGTAGTGTATTGTGCTATTTATCTGGACACTGTATAATGCTATATGTAGTGTATTGTGCTATTTATCTGGACACTGTATAATGCTATATGTAGTGTACTGTGCTATTTATCTGGGCACTGTATAATGCTATATGTAGTGTATTGTGCTATTTATCTGGGCACTGTATAATGCTATATGTAGTGTATTGTGCTATTTATCTGGGCACTGTATAATGCTATATGTAGTGTATTGTGCTATTTATCTGGACACTGTATAATGCTATATGTAGTGTATTGTGCTATTTATCTGGACACTGTATAATGCTATATGTAGTGTATTGTGCTATTTATCTGGACACTGTATAATGCTATATGTAGTGTACTGTGCTATTTATCTGCACACTGTATAATGCTATATGTAGTGTATTGTGCTATTTATCTGGGCACTGTATAATGCTATATGTAGTGTATTGTGCTATTTATCTAGACACTGTATAATGCTATATGTAGTGTATTGTGCTATTTATCTGCACACTGTATAATGCTGTATGTAGTGTATTGTGCTATTTATCTGGACACTGTATAATGCTATATGTAGTGTACTGTGCTATTTATCTGGACACTGTATAATGCTGTATGTAGTGTATTGTGCTATTTATCTGGACACTGTATAATGCTATATGTAGTGTATTGTGCTATTTATCTAGACACTGTATAATGCTATATGTAGTGTATTGTGCTATTTATCTGGACACTGTATAATGCTATATGTAGTGTACTGTGCTATTTATCTGGACACTGTATAATGCTGTATGTAGTGTATTGTGCTATTTATCTGGACACTGTATAATGCTATATGTAGTGTATTGTGCTATTTATCTAGACACTGTATAATGCTATATGTAGTGTATTGTGCTATTTATCTGGGCACTGTATAATGCTATATGTAGTGTACTGTGCTATTTATCTGGGCACTGTATAATGCTATATGTAGTGTATTGTGCTATTTATCTGGGCACTGTATAATGCTGTATGTAGTGTATTGTGCTATTTATCTGGGCACTGTATAATGCTATATGTAGTGTACTGTGCTATTTATCTGGACACTGTATAATGCTATATGTAGTGTACTGTGCTATTTATCTAGACACTGTATAATGCTATATGTAGTGTACTGTGCTATTTATCTGGGCACTGTATAATGCTATATGTAGTGTACTGTGCTATTTATCTAGACACTGTATAATGCTATATGTAGTGTACTGTGCTATTTATCTGGACACTGTATAATGCTGTATGTAGTGTATTGTGCTATTTATCTGGACACTGTATAATGCTATATGTAGTGTACTGTGCTATTTATCTAGACACTGTATAATGCTATATGTAGTGTACTGTGCTATTTATCTGGACACTGTATAATGCTATATGTAGTGTACTGTGCTATTTATCTAGACACTGTATAATGCTATATGTAGTGTACTGTGCTATTTATCTGCACACTGTATAATGCTGTATGTAGTGTATTGTGCTATTTATCTGGACACTGTATAATGCTATATGTAGTGTACTGTGCTATTTATCTGGACACTGTATAATGCTGTATGTAGTGTATTGTGCTATTTATCTGGACACTGTATAATGCTATATGTAGTGTATTGTGCTATTTATCTAGACACTGTATAATGCTATATGTAGTGTATTGTGCTATTTATCTGGGCACTGTATAATGCTATATGTAGTGTACTGTGCTATTTATCTGGGCACTGTATAATGCTATATGTAGTGTATTGTGCTATTTATCTGGGCACTGTATAATGCTATATGTAGTGTACTGTGCTATTTATCTGGACACTGTATAATGCTATATGTAGTGTACTGTGCTATTTATCTAGACACTGTATAATGCTATATGTAGTGTACTGTGCTATTTATCTGGACACTGTATAATGCTATATGTAGTGTACTGTGCTATTTATCTGGACACTGTATAATGCTGTATGTAGTGTACTGTGCTATTTATCTGGGCACTGTATAATGCTATATGTAGTGTATTGTGCTATTTATCTGGGCACTGTATAATGCTATATGTAGTGTATTGTGCTATTTATCTGGGCACTGTATAATGCTATATGTAGTGTACTGTGCTATTTATCTGGACACTGTATAATGCTGTATGTAGTGTATTGTGCTATTTATCTGGACACTGTATAATGCTATATGTAGTGTATTGTGCTATTTATCTAGACACTGTATAATGCTATATGTAGTGTATTGTGCTATTTATCTGGGCACTGTATAATGCTATATGTAGTGTATTGTGCTATTTATCTAGACACTGTATAATGCTATATGTAGTGTATTGTGCTATTTATCTGGACACTGTATAATGCTGTATGTAGTGTATTGTGCTATTTATCTGGACACTGTATAATGCTATATGTAGTGTATTGTGCTATTTATCTAGACACTGTATAATGCTATATGTAGTGTATTGTGCTATTTATCTGGGCACTGTATAATGCTATATGTAGTGTACTGTGCTATTTATCTGGGCACTGTATAATGCTATATGTAGTGTATTGTGCTATTTATCTGGACACTGTATAATGCTATATGTAGTGTATTGTGCTATTTATCTGGACACTGTATAATGCTGTATGTAGTGTACTGTGCTATTTATCTAGACACTGTATAATGCTATATGTAGTGTATTGTGCTATTTATCTGGGCACTGTATAATGCTATATGTAGTGTATTGTGCTATTTATCTGGACACTGTATAATGCTATATGTAGTGTATTGTGCTATTTATCTGGACACTGTATAATGCTATATGTAGTGTATTGTGCTATTTATCTAGACACTGTATAATGCTATATGTAGTGTATTGTGCTATTTATCTGGGCACTGTATAATGCTATATGTAGTGTACTGTGCTATTTATCTGGGCACTGTATAATGCTATATGTAGTGTATTGTGCTATTTATCTGGACACTGTATAATGCTATATGTAGTGTATTGTGCTATTTATCTGGGCACTGTATAATGCTATATGTAGTGTACTGTGCTATTTATCTGGGCACTGTATAATGCTATATGTAGTGTATTGTGCTATTTATCTGGACACTGTATAATGCTATATGTAGTGTACTGTGCTATTTATCTGGACACTGTATAATGCTGTATGTAGTGTATTGTGCTATTTATCTGCACACTGTATAATGCTATATGTAGTGTACTGTGCTATTTATCTAGACACTGTATAATGCTATATGTAGTGTATTGTGCTATTTATCTGGGCACTGTATAATGCTATATGTAGTGTACTGTGCTATTTATCTGGGCACTGTATAATGCTATATGTAGTGTACTGTGCTATTTATCTAGACACTGTATAATGCTATATGTAGTGTATTGTGCTATTTATCTGGACACTGTATAATGCTCTATGTAGTGTATTG
The DNA here is from genome assembly GCF_046119375.1 of Phyllobates terribilis. Lineage (NCBI taxonomy): Eukaryota > Metazoa > Chordata > Amphibia > Anura > Dendrobatidae > Phyllobates > Phyllobates terribilis. Next base: position 586,286,196 of record NW_027362761.1, on the reverse strand, counting down.
TGCTATTTATCTGGACACTGTATAATGCTATATGTAGTGTATTGTGCTATTTATCTGGGCACTGTATAATGCTATATGTAGTGTATTGTGCTATTTATCTAGACACTGTATAATGCTATATGTAGTGTATTGTGCTATTTATCTGGACACTGTATAATGCTCTATGTAGTGTATTGTGCTATTTATCTGGACACTGTATAATGCTATATGTAGTGTATTGTGCTATTTATCTGGGCACTGTATAATGCTGTATGTAGTGTACTGTGCTATTTATCTGGACACTGTATAATGCTGTATGTAGTGTATTGTGCTATTTATCTGGGCACTGTATAATGCTATATGTAGTGTATTGTGCTATTTATCTGGGCACTGTATAATGCTGTATGTAGTGTACTGCACTATTCATCTGGGCTCTGTATACTTTTACATTTTCTACTATTTATTTGTAAATTATAGCAGTAAATTATTTGCATTAAAAAAATAAATCTCAAATCTAAACTTATTTTTGGTCTAAACCTGTTCCAGTTCCTCAGAATCAAGTAGATGTAATATAACTTTTTTTCCGGTTATAGGAAGTTTCTCTCCCAGCAGTTCGTCCCCAGCAATTTGCCCCCATCAGTTCACCCCCAGGTACATTTCGCCCCTATCATTTCGCCCCCAGGAAGATTCGTCCCCGCACATTTGGCCCCCGGACCGGGGCGAACTGGGGGCGATATGTGTGGGGGTGAAATGTGCAGGGGCAAAACATCCTGGGGGCCAAATGCTGGGGACGAAATGTGGGGGGGGCGAAATATCCAATTCCCCTTTTTTCCATCATCATTCCAAGAGAATACTCCTCCATAGTAGGATGGAATTGAACGATAAGTTGTGTGATTGCTGATTTATAGCAATATTTAAATATAGAATTAGCTATAACTAAGAAACTTGGGAACATACAAAAATATCAAAGATATCCAGGAAATGTGGGACAATGCGAGGAGGAGAAGGTGAAGGCATTGTGAACACTCAGCGGGACGACGTTTCCAGAAATATTTCCATTGGATTAAGTTTTAAGATACAATGACTGGAATCCTGGTACAGGGACTTTTGTTGCTCTTTTATATCTTTTTGTTTTTCTCAGGATATGTTATAATTATTTGATAGATGTGGGTCTCTGAGACCCTCTTCTGTGTTAAATTGACCCCTAGATGTGGGGTCTTTGAGGTGAAGCACCTGCCTCCACCATCTCTCTATTTTTTCTCCACCAAGATGTGATGACTGGTGGCGCTGTCAATGCCCCAAAAATCTCAAGAGATGGGAATGATGATGATATACCGATAATATCATAATGCTGGGAATAATCCGTTAATCACCTGCTGTAAATATACTCCATGTGATCCTGCCTCCTACAACCATTTTAAATTGAAAGAGGTATTCTCAAGTTATTAAATTGTTAGTAGACAAAATAAGCAAATTTTCAATTGACTTGCTTCTTCTATCTACTTTCATTCTCCTGCAATGAGAGCTTTTATCTTTCATAGTGTACAGCTGGTCTCTGTGGACCATGTCCATAAGTGCTTGCCCATACCCTGGCCAAGAGTGTGCAGTAGTTACATTCCAGTAGATGAGTTAACTCTTAACATACAAGTCAGCTCTCTCCAGCCCAATGATGTTTATACAGCGGTTAGCTGCTCACCTCCCTCTTCTACTTCTCAGCTTCTGACCAAGCTGCTGTTATAAATCTTGCTCTTATCAATCTTCTAGAATCATCATACCCAGAACCCAGCATGATGGCTCTCACTGCCCGAGTACATTGGTCAAATGCCCTGTTATTTCTATATGCAAATGTAGCACCCCGAGGGCTCGGCTGCTACAGGGGTATTGCACCTCAAACCAGAGGTGTGATATTCCACTCCCGGGTAAGGATGGAGTGTGGACCAGGACTCGGTAGGCTGCATGCACCACATACACCCCATTTCCGAGGGACAGCTCAACGGTGCTCCCACTAGACAGAAGTGCAGGCACGACAGCATCTGTCCCTGGCTGGAGTGTGGGGGGGGGGGGGAGTACACCCAGTGGTGTAGGAGCAGATAGGGGTGGGTCTCTGGGCATAGGTAGGAGCCCATTGGTTGCTAGTCACCTGGGCTCGGGTGTTAGAAGGAGGTATAAAAGGTGGGCACCATCTTAGATCAGTGTTCAGTCCGGGGAGTGCAGTGAGAGGAGAAGACAGGAAGCAGAGCCTCTGCATGGGCTCTGCTCCGCAGGCAGGCCTTGTCAGGAGGCTGGAGCCTGGGAGAGAGAGAAAGGAGAAGGAACAGAAAGGAAAGTAAGAAAGGAAGCAAGGAACAGGAACACAGAGAAAGGCCCAGAGACACGAGTGAAGAAGGAACCCTAAGAACCCACGAGATAACGGGTGAAGGGTTGGCAGAGCAGGGTACCGGAACCCAAATTGGTGGAGGCGACTAATCCTCAGCCAAAACCGGAGGTTGTGACCACATCTTGGTGCGACCCCTCACTACATCCACCAGGAAAGCATACCACATAGGGTCAGGGAAACCGGAGAGAGGTTTCGCCAACAGAAGGCCCGAGGAAGCTGGACAAAGGTGGGTCACTGGTGAGGACGGCCAGAGAAGGGAAGAGAAGGGAGCCCTGTGCCACACTCTGGAATTGCCTGGGAGTTGACCGAGTCCCTCACCTGGTGGACGCAGCACGGCTTGGGCAGTCATCGCCTGCAGCATTGACACGAATAACAACTGTGAGTAAAGCATTGGAAACTGCAATTACAAGTCTCTGTGTTTCATCGCCGCACCAGCACCATTAGTATTGGAACGCTCACACCACCACTCCCATCATCCACACCAGCTGCCCTGAGGCAATACTCCTCCCGTGGGGAGTTATCCCATTCTTGGCTGCGCATACAACATCAGCCTCAGCGGTCTGCAGCGCAGCGGCGGTCCCCACTGACCGCAATCCACGGGTGGCGTAGTCGGACACTTGTTACCACATTAAGACTGCCACTGGTTTGACCACCCTGGGCACGGACCGGGTCACCGCCACACTGAGACTACAGCCCCCAGCGATCCGGCTCCGGGTATCCCCTGCACAGCACAGGCCCAGGGGGCGCGTCACAAACACGGTGATAGCAGTGTACTGTACATTGCAAACCATATTATAATGGTGCATGCTGTTACAGAATTGAGTTTCTTAACAAGAGCTGCTAGCTTTCAGTAATGGGGGGTGCACGGAGCGACCACAGTCACTGTTCAGTATACCCCACTCACTGTAAGCACGCCCCTGCACTATGTTTATTTCTCCCGATAACAACATTTCCAGGGCAGCATTGTAATGCAACTCACCTGCATTTAACCCCATATCTGCAATAAATAGCATTTCCCAAAGGTGACAGGTTGCTTTTAAAAGTTTCTTTCCAAAATTATAACGTGTTCAGAGTTTTTTGAACGTACAAATTAATCACGTGCTTCGATACAACCTATTGTTAAACCTGCACTGATTTGCAGCTATCACCCCCCAATGATAACCCTACAGGGCGCTCTGTACCCATCATGTCGTGTCTTTATGTAGCAGATGGTGGCTTTAACCTCTGGGCTTCGGGGAGACTTCTACCACTGCTCCCTCCATAACTATATTCCTAGTTCTCAATGATGGAACTCTTGGATAAAAGCTGAAAATGTTTATTCCTTAGGGACACCCTATGAAATGGGGGTGCCAGGCCGTCACTTATTTTTTTCACCCCCTAATATCATCCCTGACTAGCAGAAGCTGCATGTGTCTGTCTATGCGGGTAGGAGGTAATAATGGCCATACATAATTATTCTTATACTTAGGGAGCTTTTAATGCGGGGGGTTTCTGCCAGACGTCCGGACAATTACCAGGTCATTATTAATATTGTTTTAGAAAATGAAGGTCAAAAATCTAAGAGAAAGTCAGATCCAAGCGGAGAACAAGGGGATTCTCAAAGGAAATTGTATCCATGTTCCCAAACAATAATATTGTTCCAGATGCTTTGTCCCATAGGGGCACATCGGCCCGGCAGGCACCACTGGGGATGTACGAGCCGAATCCGACCGGGGCAACATCTGCATGGAGATTACATGTTCCCCTTATGTTTCATAACTTTCCTCTCTGTAAAGCTGGGTACAGAGAAGCTTTCATTACAGGTAACCCCTTTATTATGCAATGACCAGCTGATGGCCATGGATCTGCTGGCATTACCTGTAGCCATTTAAAAGGTAGCCATCTATTTAATTTTTATCCCCTAACAAACTTACACATGAAAATAAGAAACTTTGTAATATTTCTTATCAGAGAAATCTGCTTTATTCTCCTCCTGGACTGACCCTTTCATTTTCAATGCATGGGTAAAATCTGTAAATCAGTGAAGACAGACATTCCCATTCCTAAGATAGGAGAGTACAGATGGTGCTTTTAAAATTCTATGGAGAGGGGAGGAGCTAAAGGCAGACGACGATTCTAGGGAGGAGCTAGAGGCAGACAAACATTCGAGGGAGGAGCTAGAGGAATACAAAGACATTCTAGGGAGGAGCTAGAGGAACACACAGACATTCTAGGGAGGAGCTAGAGGAATACACAGACATTCTAGGGAGGAGCTAGAGGAATACACAGACATTCTAGGGAGGAGCTAGAGAAACACACAGACATTCTAGGGAGGAGCTAGAGGAACACACAGACATTCTAGGGAGGAGCTAGAGGAATACACAGACATTCTAGGGAGGAGCTAGAGGAACACACAGACATTCTAGGGAGGAGCTAGAGGAATACACAGACATTCTAGGGAGGAGCTAGAGGAACACACAGACATTCTAGGGAGGAGCTAGAGGAATACACAGACATTCTAGGGAGGAGCTAGAGGAACACACAGACATTCTAGGGAGGAGCTAGAGGAACACACAGACATTCTAGGGAGGAGCTAGAGGAATACACAGACATTCTAGGGAGGAGCTAGAGGAACACAGACATTCTAGGGAGAAGCTAGAGGAACACAGACATTCTAGGGAGAAGCTAGAGGAACACACAGACATTCTAGGGAGAAGCTAGAGGAATACACAGACATTCTAGGGAGGAGCTAGAGGCAGACAGACATTCTAGGGAGAAGCTAGAGGAACACAGACATTCTAAGGAGAAGCTAGAGGAATACACAGACATTCTAGGGAGAAGCTAGAGGAACACACAGACGTTCTAGGGAGGAGCTAGAGGCAGACAGACATTCTAGGGAGGAGCTAGAGGAACACACAGACATTCTAGGGAGGAGCTAGAGGAACACACAGACATTCTAGGGAGAAGCTAGAGGCAGACAGACATTCTAGGGAGAAGCTAGAGGAACACAGACATTCTAGGGAGAAGCTAGAGGAATACACAGACATTCTAGGGAGAAGCTAGAGGAATACACAGACGTTCTAGGGAGGAGCTAGAGGCAGACAGACATTCTAGGGAGAAGCTAGAGGAACACAGACATTCTAGGAGCTAGAGGAACACAGACATTCTAGGAAGAAGCTAGAGGAATACACAGACATTCTAGGAAGAAACTAGAGGAATACACAGACACTCTAGGGAGGAGCTGGAGGAACACACAGACATTCTAGGGAGAAGCTAGAGGAACACACAGACATTCTAGGGAGAAGCTAGAGGAACACACAGACATTCTAGGGAGAAGCTAGAGGAACACACAGACATTCTAGGGAGAAGCTAGAGGAATACACAGACATTCTAGGGAGAAGCTAGAGGAACACACAGACATTCTAGGGAGAAGCTAGAGGAATACACAGACATACTAGGGAGGAGCTGGAGGAACACAGACATTCTAGGGAGGAGCTAGAGGCAGACACAGACATTCTGGGAAGGAGCTAGAGGAACACAGACATTCTGGGAAGGAGCTAGAGGAATACACAGACATTCTAGGGAGGAGCTGGAGGAACACGCAGACATTCTAGGAAGAAGCTAGAGGAATACACAGACATTCTAGGGAGGAGCTGGAGGCAGAGGCAGACATTCTAGAGAGGAGCTAGAGGAATATACAGACATTCTAGGGAGAAGCTAGAGGAATACACAGACATTCTAGGGAGAAGCTAGAGGAACACACAGACATTCTAGGGAGAAGCTAGAGGAACACACAGACATTTTAGGGAGGAGCTAGAGGAACACACAGACATTCTAGGGAGGAGCTAGAGGAACACAGACATTCTAGAGAACAGCTAGAGGAACACACAGACATTCTAGGGAGGAGCTAGATGAATACACAGACATTCTAGAGAGGAGCTAGAGGAATACACAGACATTCTAGGGAGGAGCTAGAGGAATGCACAGACATTCTAGGAAGAAGCTAGAGGAATACACAGACATTCTAGTGAGGAGCTGGAGGAACACAGACATTCTAGGGAGGAGCTAGAGGCAGACACAGACATTCTGGGAAGGAGCTAGAGGAATACAGACATTCTAGGGAGAAGCTAGAGGAATACACAGACATTCTAGGGAGAAGCTAGAGGAACACAAAGACATTCTAGGGAGAAGCTAGAGGAACACATAGACATTCTAGGGAGAAGCTAGAGGAACACAGACATTCTAGGGAGAAGCTAGAGGAACACACAGACATTCTAGGGAGAAGCTAGAGGAATACACAGACATTCTAGGGAGAAGCTAGAGGAATACACAGACATTCTAGGAAGAAGCTAGAGGAACACACAGACATTCTAGGGAGGAGCTAGAGGCAGAGACAGACATTCTAGGGAGGAGTTAGAGGAATACACAGACATTCTAGGGAGAAGCTAGAGGAACACACAGACATTCTAGGGAGAAGCTAGAGGAACACACAGACATTCTAGGGAGAAGCTAGAGAAATACACAGACATTCTAGGGAGAAGCTAGAGGAATACACAGACATTCTAGGAAGAAGCTAGAGGAACACACAGACATTCTAGGGAGAAGCTAGAGGAACACACAGACATTCTAGGGAGAAGCTAGAGGAATACACAGACATTCTAGGGAGAAGCTAGAGGAATACACAGACATTCTAGGGAGAAGCTAGAGGAATACACAGATATTCTAGGGAGAAGCTAGAGGAATACACAGACATTTTAGAGAGAAGCTAGAGGAACACACAGACATTCTAGGAAGAAGCTAGAGGAATACACAGACACTCTAGGGAGAAGCTAGAGGAATACACAGACACTCTAGGGAGGAGCTAGAGGCAGAGACAGACATTCTAGGGAGAAGCTAGAGGAATACACAGACATTCTAGGGAGAAGCTAGAGGAACACACAGACATTCTAGGGAGAAGCTAGAGGAACACACAGACATTCTAGGGAGAAGCTAGAGGAACACACAGACATTCTAGGGAGAAGCTAGAGGAATACACAGACATTCTAGGGAGGAGCTGGAGGAACACACAGACATTCTAGGAAGAAGCTAGAGGAATACACAGACATTCTAGCGAGAAGCTAGAGGAATACACAGACATTCTAGGGAGGAGCTGGTGGAATACACAGACATTCTAGGGAGAAGCTAGAGGAATACACAGACATTCTAGGAAGAAGCTAGAGGAACACACAGACATTCTAGGGAGAAGCTAGAGGAACACACAGACATTCTAGGGAGAAGCTAGAGGAACACATAGACATTCTAGGGAGGAGCTAGAGGAATACATAGACATTCTAGGGAGGAGCTAGAGAAATACACAGACTTTCTAGAGAGGAGCTAGAGGCAGACACAGACATTCTAGGGAGGAGCTAGAGGAACATACAGACATTCTAGGGAGGAGCTAGAGGAATACACAGACATTCTAGAGAGGAGCTAGAGGAACACAGAGACATTCTAGGTAGGAGTAGAGGAACACACAGACATTCTAGGGAGGAGCTAGAGGAATACAAAGACATTCTAGGGAGGAGTAGAGGAACACAGACATTCTAGGGAGAAGCTAGAGGAATACACCGACATTCTAGGGAGGAGCTAGAGGAACACACAGACATTCTAGGGAGGAGCTAGAGGAACACAGACATTCTAGGGAGGAGCAAGAGGAACACACAGACATTCTAGGGAGAAGCTAGAGGAATACATATGTGGCACCCCAGACCTGGTTGCCACAAATGTGATTAATCTGCATCTGAGAGCAGGAGGGAGGTTCCCTGGTTAGGGACAATTAGCATGCAGCACCTCCTGTCCCTGGCCAGTAGGGGGAGCTGGCTGCCCTATAAAAGCTGGAACTGGGGCAGGGTTATAGAGACCAGAACCCACTTCTGAAGTGACCAGATGGGTTTCTTAGAGGAAGGGTCAGGTCTGCAGCAGCTGAGGAGTCCGTGAGGCAGAGGAGAGACTGCAAGCCAGGGACAGAGGCGACGAGAGCCGGTCCCGGCAGAGAATCAATCTAACCGGACAGTGGGGTCCGAGGCTGTCCGGGTTGTCATTCCCAGCAGCAAAGAACCAACTTGCAAGGGATTTCAGGTCCCTTGGCCTAAGAAGCCTGGAGTCTCCGCCACACAGAGGGACCAGTACGGCGAGGAGAAAGCAAAAGGTACCCAAGGCCCGAGTCGCAAGCCATACAGGCGAGAAGTACACGGCAAGCTCAGGGACGTGGGCTATTACACCACGAAGAGGGGGATAGTCAGAAAGAGCATAGAGAGAACGGTAGGCCTACACACTCACCCTGACCAGTGGGGCTCGCCCGAATGCTCTCAGACACCCAGGCACATTCCTAACCGGTACTACTGTTGGGTCATTAATAACATCTACAATAAAGACCCAGAAATGTTTTGAAACGGACTCTGAACTTTTACTATTGCGGCCGGTACTATCACCCCCAGCATCCACCTACACTGCCCTGAGGCCACACTCCTCCCGTGGGGAGTTATCCTACCCTTGAGCTGCACACCAACATCAGCCTCAGCGGTCTGCCTAGCAGCGGCGGTTATCCCTGACCGCAATCCACGGGTGGCGTAGTCGGACATTCACAAATCTATAAATAGACTGCCACAACATTGGTCTGACCACCCTGAGCCACGGGACCGCGTTGCCACTACTACCCCCATCAGCATCGTACACCAGAAGTCCCGGTTTTGAGTACCCCACGGCCCAGGGGGTGAGTCAGCTTTGACGTAGTCGGCAGGATTGTGACCAACCCGCCACAAACGGGTATTGCGTGCCTGAAAAGACTTTATATTTACCTGAGTGAAATTTCCCGCCATTCGGGGCCGTTTCCCACCAAAAGGCGCCATCTTTGGGATGCCGTGCGGGAAGAAGAGGGGCGTGGACACCAAAACCGCGCGAGACCTGAAGCCCTATCCTACGTCCAGACACTGCGCAAGGTCCTGGAAGGAGAGCCAGCGGACGCCGACGTCATCACCCCGCGACGCAAGGTCCTCACCCAGAGCATCGCGAGCGGAGCCGCGGCCTACAGAAGAGGATCGTCGGAAGGTAGGCCACAGTTAACTAGGGGGGAGGAAGATGTCGGACGCGGAGGGACCCTCTACCACCAGCGTAGCCGCTGCAGCTGTGATGCCGTTTTCCATGCCCTATATCCCCGGGGCGGCCTGGCTGCCACAGTATGCCGGCGAGTTGCATACCTTGAGCGACTTTAAAGAAAGGCTGTATAGCCTGTTCAAAGTTTATCCCCTGACAGAAGAACAGAAAGCAAGCATACTGACAGGGCAGCTAACTGGTGCGGCCCAGCGGGAGGTAAAGTCTTGGACAGCTGAGGAGAAAAGGACTGTAAGGGGGGTTCTGACCCGTTCACGGGACACCTTTGATACCTGTACCTCAGCAGAAATCAAAATGCGGTTTTATGGATGTAAGCAGCGGGCCCAAGATAGTATCAGAGACTATGCCTTAAACTTGCAAGAAGCCCTAAGAGCAATCAAACAAGCCGACCCTGGCAGCGTGCAGGACACCGATAAACTGTTGACTGAACAGTTCATAGAAGGTCTGCTGTCCAGCGCCCACAGAACCCAGCTGCGCCTCATGGCCCTACAGAACCCCGATTTGACTTTTGCACAGTTTAAAGATAGGGCCATCCGGGTGCTCCGAGAACCCGCACCAGGTGGCGCTGTAGCTTCCCGGCGCCCTGCCATCACTTACCACCAGGAGGCGGCGCCCTACCCTGCAGACCTTGTGCGGGCTGATGCACAGGCCCTAAACACATCCCCGCCTGCAAACCTGCACCATCAGGTCCAAGAACTAACAAAGAGTGTTGCTGCATTGACCAGGACCGTACAGTCGTTGCAGATGGAACCGTCAGGACCAATCAGGCAGGCTTCCAGTCCGGAGGATGTCCCGAGGCGTCAACAGAGGAGGATCCCGTCGTTCAGAGGGAGGCCCACAGACTGCTACGCTGGGGATGGACAGCCGATTTGCCGCCGTTGCAACCAGCCAGGACACATAGCCACGTACTGTACTTTAAACGGGTCCGACCTGGGGCAGAGGGCCAACCTCCAGGCATAAGGTCACCAGGCCCATCTAATTGGCGCGATAAGTACGTGGGGGAACGCCCGGTTTTCCCCGTAGTGCTGGACGGTATCCCCATGAGTGCACTGCTGGACACCGGGTCCCAAGTGACTACCATCCCCTATGTACTTTTCAAGCAGTACTGGAGTGACGCTGATATAACCCGTTATCCAGACAATGACTTGAGCATCATCGCCAGCAATGGCCAACCTGTGCCGCAGGTGGGGTTCAAAGAGGTGACCATCAAGATTGGTAAAGTTGAACTGCTGGCACAGGGGATGATTATTGTGGACATTGACCATCGTGAGAGTCACCCTAAAATAACTTTGGGTACTAACGTGATTGAAAATTGTCTTTCAGAGATAATTGTAATTTTGCAGCAGGTGGCGATGAATGCGAGCTCCAGCCAACAGAGGGTCCTCCAGAAGGAGATAAGAGCCCTGATGAGACGGCAACAGATAGAACTGTCTGGTGGTGAGATCGGTAGCGTGAGGATGAGCATGAGGATTCCCCATTGCCATGCCTCCCAAAAGTGAGATGATGATCTGGTGTCGGACTGCAATCGGGTTAAGAGGAAGAGACTACCAAGCCATGGTAGAACCCGTCTACTCAGACAGCAGGCCCACCATTTTGACAGCCCGGGGGGTGGTTGATGTCCGCCATGGGAGGGTGCCCGTCCGCATCTTAAACATTGAGGAAAGGGAAGTACGTTTGCCCCGCTACGCTACACTAGCCAAATTGTTTGCTGTCGAACACAATGCTATCAGGGTCGTGGAACTGACGCGCCCCTGGGCCTGTGTCGCGCTGCGTTGCGCACGCGGGAGCTTACCCGGAGCCGGATCTCTTGAGGGTTGTAGTCTCGTGGCGGTGATCCGGTCCATGCCCAGGGAGTCAGACTAAGTGGCGCTGTATTAGCGGTAGATGTTGGACGACTACGCCACCCATTGAGTACAGCTAAGGAGCTGCTGCTGCAGGGCAGACCGCTGAGGCCGGTGGTAGGATTGTGCAGCGTGATAGTATAACCCCCAACGGGAGGGGTATGGCCTCAGGGCAGCCGACGTGGATGATGGGGGTAGCAGGAACCACTCAGAGACGGTACGGTGTAGTTCAGGGTCTTTACTGGTGACAACGATAGACCCTCCCGGAGTACTGGCTAGCGATTGGGGCCTGGTCAGTCCTTGAGCAGATGGGATCTCCCCTGGCCAGGCGGAGTTGTAGGCCTCCCAAACTAACGATACTCTTCTGGCTACCTTGCTAGAAGCGGGTATAAGTAGCCCACGTCCCTGAGTGTACCGTGTGGTGCTCACCCGTATGGCCGGTGACTCGGGGCCTTCTAGTAGCTTCCGCTCCACGACGGCGGTGCTGGTCCCACACGTGTGACCGTGCCTTCGGGTTTCTGGGCCAGAGGATTGCAATCCCCTGCCGGTCGGTTTCTGCTGCTGGATAGGAGTTAGTCCCCACAGCCTCGGACTCCGGGTCCGGTGATAACTTCTCAGTCAGGGCGAGCTCTGCAGCTGCCAGCCCCTGACTCCTTGTAGCACTGCTCCCACAGAGCTCCTGATGTTCTTTCCTATATCTGCTTCTCTTCTCTGTCTCTACTTCTTCTCTACTCACTAACCCTGCCTCAGCCCTAGGTTTATATAGGGGAAGTTCTTCCCCTCCCAGGACTGGGCAGGAGGTGTGGCATGCACAGGATCCCTGACCAAGAGACCTCCCACCTGCTCTCAGACATAACATTGCCGTTACTGTGGAAACCAGACCCCTGGGGTGCCACATTCCCCCCTAGTGAAATTTAGTACTCCGGGACTAAACATATTTTTAGAAAAACATAACAAGGTATAAACAATAATAATACAATAAGAAAAACACATAAAGATGGTTACGGCGTGTCCGCAACCGGGTGCAGTCTTTGAAGAAAAGCAAGGTGTCCATTTCACCAAAACAGGGAGACGTAACCAGGTAGGGGTCTGTCCTGCCCCGAGTCCTTAACAGTCTTTAGTCCGTCCTGGGTTACGCTCCAACTATGTACAAAGGATTCCCGGCAAATCCACCAAAGACTCCCATAAATTACTAGAAACACATAATTATTTACAGGATATGGCCGCTCTCAGTCCTCGGCCAGTGGGGATAAGGAATGGCTGCTCACAGTCTTCAGCCTGGTTTAAGATAGGGGCACATGGGGAACAATTCACTAATCCCAACGGGGACCATATTTTAATTAGCAGCAGTCCTTGTACCCTTACGGGTAACTATTTACAGCTCTTTATTCACGCTACTTCCCTTCAGTAGCTATGTCCTCTTTGTGCTCCTTCCTGAGGGTAGTCCTCAGACCCGTCCGGGTCCTCTTGGCTTTCCTCGTATTGGTAGTACTGCAGCTCCTCCTCGGTTAGCTGGGTTAGTATCTCTGCGACAGTCCTCCCCCCAGGTGGCCAGGACTTTACCTCCCTTTGGGCTGCCCCGGTTAATTGGGCCACCAGGATGCTCACTTTTTGCTCCTCTGTGAGGGGGTACACCTGGAAGAGGCTATCCAGCTTTTCTCTAAAGTCATGCAGGGTATGTGACTCCCCTGAGTACTGGGGTAGCCAGGCTGCCCCCGGGATATAGGGCATGGTGAAAGGCATGACCGCAACAGCGGTGGCGCTGGCGGGGGTTGAAGCGGTGAAGCTCTCCTCCGTATCCGACATCCTTCTCCCCCCTAGTGGACCGTGGCCTACCTTGCGATGATCCTCTTCCGTAGGCCGCGGCTCCGCAGTGGATCGTCAGGGTTGAGGACCTTCCGTCGCGCTCCTGTGACGTCGGCGTCTGCTGGGCTCCTTCCAGGACCTTACGCAACGTCCGGACGTGAGGCGGGGCTGCAGTTCTCACGCGCTTTCGGAGTCCACGCCCCTCTTCTTCCCGCGCGGCGTCCTCAAGATGGCGTCCAATGGCGGGAAAACTCCACGTGTGGCGGGAAGAAGGCTGAAGATGGCGCCGGATGGCGGGAAAACTCCACCGATGGCGGGAAGGAAGCGGAAGATGGCGCCGGATGGCGGGAATCTTCACCACAGGTAAGTTTGAACAGTCTTTTTCAGGCACGCAGTACCCGGTGGTTGCGGGCACGTGATCCTGCCGACTACACCAAAAGTTGACGCGCCCCTGGGCCTGTGTCGCGCTGCGTTGCGCACGCGGGAGCTTACCCGGAGCCGGATCTCTTGAGGGTTGTAGTCTCGTGGCGGTGATCCGGTCCGTGCCCAGGGAGTCAGACTAAGTGGCGCTGTATTAGCGGTAGATGTTGGACGACTACGCCACCCGTTGAGTACAGCTAAGGAGCTGCTGCTGCAGGGCAGACCGCTGAGGCCGGTGGTAGGATTGTGCAGCATGATAGTATAACCCCCAACGGGAGGGGTATGGCCTCAGGGCAGCCGACGTGGATGATGGGGGTAGCAGGAACCACTCAGAGACGGTACGGTGTAGTTCAGGGTCTTTACTGGTGACAACGATAGACCCTCCCGGAGTACTGGCTAGCGATTGGGGCCTGGTCAGTCCTTGAGCAGATGGGATCTCCCTTGGCCAGGCGGAGTTGTAGGCCTCCCAAACTAACGATACTCTTCTGGCTACCTTGCTAGAAGCGGGTATAAGTAGCCCACGTCCCTGAGTGTACCGTGTGGTGCTCACCCGTATGGCCGGTGACTCGGGGCCTTCTAGTAGCTTCCGCTCCACGACGGCGGTGCTGGTCCCACACGTGTGACCGTGCCTTCGGGTTTCTGGGCCAGAGGACCTGCAATCCCCTGCCGGTCGGTTTCTGCTGCTGGATAGGAGTTAGTCCCCACAGCCTCGGACTCCGGGTCCGGTGATAACTTCTCAGTCAGGGCGAGCTCTGCAGCTGCCAGCCCCTGACTCCTTGTAGCACTGCTCCCACAGAGCTCCTGATGTTCTTTCCTATATCTGCTTCTCTTCTCTGTCTCTACTTCTTCTCTACTCACTAACCCTGCCTCAGCCCTAGGTTTATATAGGGGAAGTTCTTCCCCTCCCAGGACTGGGCAGGAGGTGTGGCATGCACAGGATCCCTGACCAAGAGACCTCCCACCTGCTCTCAGACATAACATTGCCATTACTGTGGAAACCAGACCCCTGGGGTGCCACAGAACCCTTGCCTCCATCTCCCCCGGTGGAGGATAATGGCTCCCAGAAACAAAAGGAGGACTGGTGCCAGAAACTCCATGTGGGTGCTGACTCCACTCCCCTGCACCAAAAACAAGGAGTCTACCGGGTGGTTCAGGAGTACGAGAGAATCTTTAGTAAGCACCCGCTAGACTTCGGCAGAGTAAAAGGGGTAGAACACCACATCCCCACGGGGAGCCACCCACCAATAAAAGAGAGATACAGACCTGTACCCCCTGCACATTATCAGAACGCAAAGTGCATGCTGAGAGAAATGAAAGAAGCTGGGGTCATTAGAGATAGCTGTAGCCCCTGCGCAGCTCCCTTAGTTCTGGTAAAAAAGAAAGACGGTACCATGAGAATGTGCGTGGACTATAGACAAATCAATCGTATCACCCATAAAAACGCGTACCCGTTGCCTAGGATAGAGGAGTCTTTAGCCGCACTAAAATAAGCTAACTTATTCTCTACTTTGGATCTTACTAGCGGGTACTGGCAGGTTCCTGTGGCAGAGGCTGACAAGGAGAAGACCGCCTTCACCACCCCGATGGGACTGAGCGAGTTCAACTGTATGCCATTCGGGCTCTGCAATGCACCCGGGACCTCCCAGAGGCTGATGGAATGCTGCCTAGGACACAGAAATTTTGAAACAGTCCTACTCTACTTGGACGATGTTATTGTCTATTCAAAGACTTACGAGGACCATCTCAAGCACCTGGCCGAGGTGTTCGAGGCCCTGGCAGGCTTTGGCATGAAAGTGAAACCATCCAAGTGCCATCTGTTAAAGCCGAAGGTCCAGTACCTGGGACACGTGGTGAATGCAGAAGTAGTAGCCCCCGACGCTGACAAAATCACAGCAATAAAGAACTGGCCAAGCCCCTCTAACATAAAAGAAGTGAGGCAGTTCCTCGGGTTGGTGGGCTACTACCGCTGGTTCATCCCCGGGTTCACCAAGATGGCAGCCCCTATGCAGGACCTCCTGATAGGACAATCTAGGACCAGAGGCCAAAAGCCACCCTTCAAGTGGGACAAGCTGGAAGAGGAGTCCTTCCGCCAGCTGAAGATGGCCCTCACGGGGGATGAAATCCTGGCCTACCCCGATTATGGCCACACAGACATTCTAGGGAGGCGCTGGAGGCAGAGACAGACATTCTAGAGAGGAGCTAGAGGCAGACAGACATTCTAGGGAGGAGCGAGAGGCAGACAGACATTCTAGGGAGGAGCTAGAGGAAGACAGATATTCTAGGGAGGAGCGAGAGGCAGACAGACATTCTAGGGAGGAGCTAGAGGCAAACAGACATTCTAGGGAGAAGCTAGAGGAAGACAGATATTCTAGGGAGGAGCGAGAGGCAGACAGACATTCTAGGGAGGAGCGAGAGGCAGACAGACATTCTAGGGAGGAGCTAGAGGCAGACAGACATTCTAGGGAGAAGCTAGAGGAAGACAGATATTCTAGGGAGGAGCGAGAGGCAGACAGACATTCTAGGGAGGAGCTAGAGGAAGACAGACATTCTAGGGAGGAGCGAGAGGCAGACAGACATTCTAGGGAGGAGCTAGAGGCAAACAGACATTCTAGGGAGGAGCTAGAGGAAGACAGACATTCTAGGGAGGAGCTAGAGGCAGACAGACATTCTAGGAAGGAGCGAGAGGCAGACAGACATTCTAGGGAGGTGCGAGAGGCAGACAGACATTCTAGGGAAGAGCTAGATGCAGAAAGACATTCGAGGGAGAAGCAAGAGGCAGAAAGACATTCTAGGCAGGAGCTAGAGGAAGACAGACATTCTAGGGAGGAGCTAGAGGCAGACAGACATTCTAGGAAGGAGCGAGAGGCAGACAGACATTCTAGGGAGGAGCTAGAGGCAAACAGACATTCTAGGGAGGAGCTAGAGGAACACACAGACATTCTAGGGAGGAGCTGGAGGAACACACAGACATTCTAGGGAGGAGCTGGAGGAACACACAGACATTCTAGGGAGGAGCTAGATGCAGAAAGACATTCGAGGGAGAAGCAAGAGGCAGAAAGACATTCTAGGCAGGAGCTAGAGGCAGACACATATATTTTAGGGAGTAGCTAGAGGCAGACAGACATTCTAGGGAGGAGCTAGAGGAACACACAGACATTCTAGGGAGGAGCTGGAGGAACACACAGACATTCTAGGGAGGAGCTGGAGGAACACACAGACATTCTAGGGAGGAGCTAGATGCAGAAAGACATTCGAGGGAGAAGCAAGAGGCAGAAAGACATTCTAGGCAGGAGCTAGAGGCAGACACATATATTTTAGGGAGTAGCTAGAGGCAGACAGACATTCTAGGGAGGAGCTAGAGGCAGAGACAGACATAGAGATGAGGAGAAAGAAATGATTTTCTCAGGTAAGATATATTACAAAATTTCTTATTTTCAGGTGCACTATGATTTCTAAAAAAAAAAATGAACACAGACTAAACGTAGCATTTCATACCCCCCATCCTGATCTGATGTCTGGCTACGGAGCACAATATGCCACATTTATTAAGAGGCACCTTTTTGGTTGTCCATATGACGCACCCCCTGGGCCATATTCTTTAGGGGGAATACCCGGAGCCGGATCAGATGGGAGTTGTAGTCGCCGAGTGGCTGTGACCCGGTCCGTGCCCAGGGTGTCAAGCTCAGTTGTATGTGGCAGTCCTACAGATGTTATTAAGTTCTTTATTGTCGACTACGCCACCCGTTGTATTGCGGTCACTATGGCCGCCGCTGCAGCAGGGTCCGCTGAGGCTGATGGTGTTGGTGCAGCTTTTGGTAGTATAACCCCCAACGGGTGGGGTATAGCCTCAGGGGGTCAGGTGCAGAGGATGGGGGTTGTGGTGGTGCAGCGTAGATGTTAAGTGAAGACAGAGTCGGGTTGTGCAGTTTAGGGTATTTACTCACTGCTGATGTTCCGGTCACTCCAGCTTCAAGTGACCACCCGAGCCGTGCTGCGTCCACCAGGTCCTGGATTCAGCAAACCCCCAAACAAGTCCGGAGCGTGACCCTGAGCTCTCCTTCTGTCCTTTCCTCTGGCCGTCCCCACTAGTGATCCACCTAGGTCCAGCTCCCTCGGGCCTTCATAGAATCATAGAATCATAGAATGGTAGAGTTGGAAGGGACCTCCTGGGTCATCTGGTCCAACCCCCTGCTCAAAGCAGGATTCACTAGATCATCTCAGACAGATGTCTGTCCAGCCTCTGTTTGAAGACGTCCATTGAAGGGGAACTCACCACCTCTCGTGGCAGCCTGTTCCACTCATTAATCACCCTAACTGTCAAAAAGTTTTTTCTAATATCTAATCTGTGTCTCCTCCCATTTAGTTTCATCCCATTGCTTCTAGTCTTTCCTTGTGCAAATGAGAATAAAGATGATCCTTCTACAATGTGACAGCCCTTGACATATTTGTAGACAGCTATTAAGTCTCCTCTCAGTCTTCTTTTTTGCAAGCTAAACATTCCCAAATCCTGCAACCGTTCCTCATAGGACATGGTTTGCAGACCAGTCACCATTCTGGTCGCTCTTCTCTGAACTTGCTCCAGTTTGTCTATGTCTTTTTTAAAATGTGGTGCCCAAAACTGTACACAGTATTCCAGATGAGGTCTGACCAAAGAGGAGTAAAGACCGATAATGACTTCACGTGATCTAGACTGTATGCTTCTGTTAATACATCCCAGAATTGTATTTGCCTTTTTTGCTGCTGCATCACACTGTTGACTCATGTTCAGTCTATGATCTATTAGTATACCTAAGTCTTTTTCACATGTACTGTTGCTTAGCTCTATTCCTCCCATTCTGTATATGCTTTTTTCATTTTTATTGCCCAGATGTAGTACTTTGCATTTTTCCCTGTTAAAAACCATTCTGTTGGTTGCTGCCCACTGCTCCAGTTTATTTAGGTCTTTTTGAATCCTCTCTCTCTCTTCTCTAGTATTAGCTATCCCTCCTAGCTTTGTGTCATCAGCAAATTTAATCAGTTTACCCTCAATTCCTTCATCTAAATCATTGATAAAGATGTTGAACAATACAGGTCCCAGGACGGAGCCCTGTGGTACCCCACTTGAGACATTCATCCAGCTGGATGTGAAGCCATTTACAACCACCCTTTGAGTCCGATCACTAAGCCAGTTATGAATCCACCTAACAGTTGCCTGGTCCATTGCATACTTGGTCATTTTTTCAATAAGGATGGTGTGAGATACTTTGTCAAATGCTTTGCTGAAGTCAAGATATACTATATCTACAGCATTTCCCTGATCCACCCAGTCAGTGATTCTGTCATAGAAGGAAATTAAGTTAGTCTGACATGACTTGTTAGTTACAAACCCATGCTGACTCTGGTTAATCACTTCATTCTTATCCATGTACTTACATACATGTTGTTTAATAATTTGTTCAAAGATCTTTCCTGGTATAGAAGTCAGACTCACCGGCCTATAGTTCCCTGGGTCCACCTTCTTCCCCTTTTTGAAGATAGGAACAACATTTGCTCTTCTCCAGTCTTCTGGGACTTCTCCTGTTCTCCAAGAATTTTCAAAGATTATGGAGAGTGGTTCTAAAATTTCTTCTACGATCTCCTTCAGTACTCTGGGGTGTAATTCTTCTGTTGGGAGACCCTTGGCCTTGGGTTCCCTGACCCTCCACGTGGTTTGCCTTCGGGGTGGATGTGGTGGGTGGCCGTGGCAGACGCTGCCCACGGCCTCCGGTCTCTGGCTAGGGTGTGCTTTTGCCCCCACCAGTTTGGGATCCGGTACCCTATTGCCGACTCTTCACCCGGGGATTGAATTTGGGTTCTCAGAGTCCTTTCTTTTTCCCCCTCTGGGTCTTTCCTTCTCTGCTCCACTCTCTCTCTGCAGGCTCATCTGGACCTCTGCTTCTTACTGACTCTGACAGACTGACCCTGATCTTAGATGGTGCCCACCTTAAATACTCCCTCTATGTGTGAGCTCAGGTGACCAGCACCCAATGAGCTCCTATCTTTACCCAGGCTGCTCCCCCTATCTGCCCCTACACTACTTGGGATGTACCACCCCCCTCCCACTCCAGCCAGGAACAGACTCGGTCGTACCTGCACATTTCTAAGTGGGAGTACCGTTGGTCTGTTCCTCGGAAATGGGATGTGTGTAGTGCATGCAGCTTTCTGGGCTCAGTCCCACACTCCATCCTTACCCGGGAGTGGAATATCACACCTCTGGGTTGAGGTGCAATACCCCTGTAGCAGCCGAATCCTCAGGGTGCTACACATATACCAAAAAATAAAATCTGCCCCTGCTAGAAATTGCAAAAAGAGATGCGTACACGGTACATGTATTTCTGCAAATGTGGCTTGCGTCAAAATTGCAAAACTGCTGTGGATGTGGATTTCCTTCCCTGTGAGTAGTTTCTTTGTAGCAATGTGCTAGATATTCCCCAGGTCTGGAAAGACGATGCAAAGCGCTGGATGGTGGAATCGGAAGGAAGCAGGAAACCGTCCTCATTTCCCATCCAACTCTGTTTTGAGAAACATAATTACTACAGAGAAAAACATTCCTTGGTAGAAGAGAGCCAGCACAAGCTGAGGATAACGAGCCCTGTCTGCCATATTGGAGTGGTAATCTGGGAGACAGTAGGCAAGTGGGACGGCGCCCCCTACATGTCGCCAAAAAGGAGCCCTGTCCTCCTCCGGGTGATGCCATTATAGAAAGGGTGGCTGGGACCGTCCAAGCACTGGTAGCGGCACCAATGCCAAGAATAAAGGGACTGCTGCTAATTCTGCCTCTCTGGCTAATTTCGACCAGGAATAACAGTAGACGACCTGCAAGCATTAAACCGCCGCAGATCGCCCACATGCTGGTTGTTTAGAAGTCAGTTTAGACAGGCAAACTGCGCTTTTGATGCACACAGAACAATCTGTAATAGATCATCTGAGCATTGTTCTCGGCAGCACAGGTTAAACCGCGATGTGCTGCCGAGAATGAGCAAGCTTAAAAATCATTTCACTTGACGAATGAGCGTTTTGCGGGAGATCGGCAGCCCGTCCTGATGATCAGAAAATGAGTGTTCCTAGAAAGGTAGCAAAAATGCACCCAAAGGCTATGTGCACACGGCAATGGAGCCTCTGAGGTTTTACAACGCGAAACAGCAGAATAAGCTGGCGGTTTTGCCCTCAATTTTTCGCTTCTTTTTCCTGTTGCTTCAATTTCATGGATCCCTTAAGCAGTTAAAGAAGCAACATCAGAGGAAATGTGTGCACACTGATGTCATTTTGACGTTGCTGTGGATTATGTTCATTTTTTTGCAGCCGTTTTTGTGGCACTTTTTTGGTCGGGTTCCTGGTGGAATCTGCCTGAAAAAGTCTTTGTGTGCACATTCCCTAGTTTGGCTGAATTTGGAGTAATTCTGTGTACTAGAAAACCCTAAGGGCTCGGTGTCTGTGTTTCCTTGTTCTAGGAGTGTAGGGGTCCGTAAGTGATCATCTATGTCATAAAGGTATTCACCCATCCTAATTGGTTTCTGCTCAGTTTCTGCTCTGAAAACTCAGCAAAAAGACTTCATAGAGGAAACTGCTTCAGAAGCAGCTTGTGTTTTGGGAAGTTTCTGGAATAGTTTTTCATTTCTTAAATCGGTTTTGGAAGAGTTTTCTTTCTTAAAAGGATTTTTTTTTCTCCAGCCTTCAGATTTAACCGTTCCAAGGAGTTTTTTCAAAACCTGAAGTAGAAAAACAAAGACGATCAAAAGCCCGAACATATGAACAGCGAAAAGAACAGGAAGAGTCTTTCAAAGAATTTTTCAGGTGTTTTTTGAAGTGGAGCCACTCAAATAAGCAAAAAAGTTAAAAAAAAGACAATCTCTGACTTGAAGGCAGCGCAGGGATCATATCCATAGATCCAGGAGGTCGTTCGTTCTATTGTAGCACCCTGAGGATTCGGCTGCTACAGGGGTATTACACCTCAAGCCAGAGGTGTGGTATTCCACTCCCGGGTAAGGATGGAGTGTGGAACTGAGCTCAGTAGGCTGCATGCACTACATACATCCCATTTCCGGGGGACAGACCAATGGTACTCCCACTAGAGAAATGTGCAGGTACGACAGCGTCTGTCCCTGGCTGGAGTGGGAGGGGGGGTGGAACATCCCAGTAGTGTAGGGGAAGATAGGGGGAGCAGTCTGGGTAATGCTAGGAGCTCATTGGGTGCTGGTCACCTGAGCTCACACATAGAGGGAGTATATAAGGTGGGAACCATCTTAGAACAGGGTCTTTTGTAGAGGTTTGGTCAGACAAGCAGAGCAGCTCAGCCAGCTCCAAGGCCAAGAGAGTGAGAGAGAGGAGAAAAGAAGGACCCAGAGGGGGAGAAGAGGGAACTCCAAGAACCCAAAATTAGACCAGAGGGTGAAGAGTTGGCACAAGGGTACCGGATCCCAAGCTGGTGGAGGGCACTAATCCTTAGCCAGAGACCGGAGGTCGTGGGCAGGATCTGCCACGACCACCCACTAAATCCACCCGGAAGGCAAACCAAGAATAGGGTCAGGGAACCCAGAGACAAGGGTTTTACCAACAAGAGGCCCGAGGGAGCCGGACTTAGGTGGATCCCTGGTGGGGAAGGCCAGAGAGAAGGACAAGTCAGAAAGGGAGCTCAGGAACACGCTCCAGAATCACCTGGGGGTTGGCCGAGTCCAGGACCTGGTGGACGCAGCACGGCTCGGGTGGTCACTCAAGGCCGGAGTGACCAACACAAAAGCAGTAAGTAAAAACCCTGAACTGCACAGCCCGACTCTGAGTTTCATTACCATCCTCACTGCACCTCCACAACCACCATCCTCTGCAACTGACCCCCTGAGGCTATACCCCTCCCGTTGGGGGTTATACTACCTGAGCTGCACACACACCACCAGCCTCAGCGGACCCTGCTGCAGCAGCGGCCGTAGTGACCGCAAATCAACGGGTGGCGTAGTCGACACTAAAGAACATCCAGTAACATCTGTAGGACTGCCACACACTGAGCTTGACACCCTGGGCACGGACCGGGTCACCGCCACTCGGAGACTACAACCCCCATCTGATCCGGCTCCGGGTATCCCCCAAACAACACTGGCCCAGGGGGCGCGTCACTATGACGAGAAGATATCTCACCAGTTTCCTTAATGATTATTTGTGATATTTCCTGTGAAACATTCGACCTCGTAAACAGAAACTGGTACAAGACACGAGATTACTGTAAGAATAAAGCAAACAGAGCGGGAAAAATCTAGAAGAGCCCGGCGGGTCATCTCCTGGAGAACATATGGGGGGTCCACGCTCATCATCGTTTTGGAAAATATATAAATATTTCCTGTTTTTTCAATCTTAACTATAATGTTTCCTTTTTACGATAAAGGGGCACAAATAACTTCTCCAATCGAAGGCACTCTTATGTTTATGTTCTGACCCTACAACTCATCAATGGAGGGTCAAGAGTTAATGTCAAGAAGAGTTAAAGGGGTAATCTGGCTCCACTCACCTCCTGATGGGATGATCTCTTTACTACACCCTTGTCTGACCAAAGAGGCACCGAGCGCCCTGAGCCTATACATCCTACAAAATGGACACAATTCATTCTTGCAACATAAAACACCAGAAACCAGGAAGAAAAAGGTGCAAATGCAATAATGAATGAGGCCCTCAGTTTTCTAATCACTGCATCTATTCTGCAAAAAACTGAAGTTTAATAAATTATGCTAATTAGGTTGCTTGGGCATTCTGGGTGTGGCTAAGAGGCTCAGTGCGCTGCTCCTCCCATTGGTTTTGAATATGTCCGACTCCCTTAAATTGCAGCACATCCTCCCCTCTACATCTAGTAAATGCTATGTAGCATATCCACCTTCCATTGCAGCATATTCTCCCTCTGTTACAGCATATCCTCCCTCTTTTATAGTAAATGCTATGCAGCATATTCACCCTCCATTGCAGCATATCCTTCCTCTTTTACAGCATATCCTCCCTCTTTTATAGTAAATGCTATGCAGCATATCCACCCTCCATTGCAGCATATCCTTCCTCTTTTACAGCATATCCTCCCTCTTTTATAGTAAATGCTATGCAGCATATCCACCCTCCATTGCAGCATATCCTTCCTCTTTTACAGCATATCCTCCCTCTTTTATAGTAAATGCTATGCAGCATATCCACCCTCCATTGCAGCATATCCTTCCTCTTTTGCAGCATATCCTCCCTCTGCTGCAGTAAATGCTATGCAGCATATCCACCCTTCATTGCAGCATATTTTCCCTCTTTTATAGTAAATACTATGCAGCATATTCTCCCTCTGTTGCAGCATATCCACCTTCCATTGCAGCATATCCTCACCTATATTGAGGTGCATCTCTCTTCCATTGCTGGTCTGCACCACCTTTATTGCATCGCATCATATCCTTTATTATAGCATATGCTCTGTGCTTCTCGTGTTGTACCTTCGCCCCCATTTTGCAGCATATCCTTCCCTTTTGCAGCATAGCTTCACTCAAGAACACGCAGACAACCCACCACTAAAAAAAAAAACTGTCCTTCTCTCCAATGGAGGAGGGCGATGAGGGACAGTTTCTGGGGCACTAGAGAAAAAGCTGCGCAGGACGAGGATGATTGTCCGGATAAATAAGGAGACATTGAAAGTGAACACATAGAACAATAACACAGGAAATTGTCACTTTAAACAACCCAGCATCAGCGAAAATGTCTTATCTTCATGTGCAAGGCGAGGGTTATGGAAGCCACAGAAACCTTGGAATGATGTCAAGGAACCCTCCGAATAAACAGCAGCGGAGAGGGAGGACAGCACTAATAATGTGCAGCCGCGTCATTACTATAGGGTGCGCTAATGGGAACACTGGGGAGGTGCATGGGCGCAGATGTCAGTGTCCATGGGTGCAAGACCAAAGGGTCACACAAAACCCGAGCCCGGGGCCGAAAATAACATTTCTTATCAGATTCCGGGAGGATTTCTCCTTCATGGAATCTGGTCATTAACTAAGGACAATAAATAAAGAAAAGTTATTAGCGAAACTCCAACTCAGACGTTCAGAAACTTGTGAGCAACATAGAGCCAGTGTTCACACAGTGCTAAGCTGAGCGCTCCTGCAAGATGTAACCGGAGAGGGGAGGAGGTGAGCTGTGACATCTACTGTGAATGGTGAATCCTGTGTTATCTACTGTATATAGAGATGTTACCAGTCATTATACAGGAGGAGGAGGTGAGCTGTGATATCGCCTATTGTGAATGGTGAATCCTGTGTTATCTACTGTATATAGAGGTGTTACCAGTCATTGTACAGGAGGAGGAGGAGGTGAGCTGTGACATCACCTACTGTGAATGGTGAATCCTATGTTATCTTCTGTATATAGAGGTGTTATCAGTCATTGTACAGGAGGAGGAGGAGAGCTGTGACATCACCTATTGTGAATGGTGGATCCTGTGTTATCTACTGTATATAGAGGTGTTATCAGTCATTGTACAGGAGGAGGAGGAGAGCTGTGATATCATCTATTGTGAATGTTGGATCCTGTGTTATCTACTGTATATAGAGGTGTTATCAGTCATTGTACAGGAGGCGGAGATGAGCTGTGATATCATCTATTGTGAATGTTGGATCCTGTGTTATCTACTGTATGTAGAGGTGTTATCAGTCATTGTACAGGAGGAGGAGGTGAGCTGTGATATAATCTATTGTGAATGGTGGATCCTGTGTTATTTACTGTATATAGAGGTGTTATCAGTCATTGTACAGGAGGAGGAGGAGGTGAGCTGTGACATCACCTATTGTGAATGGTGGATCCTGTGTTATCTACTGTATGTAGAGGTGTTATCAGTCATTGTACAGGAGGAGGAGGTGAGCTGTGATATCATCTATTGTGAATGGTGGATCCTGTGTTATTTACTGTATATAGAGGTGTAATCAGTCATTGTACAGGAGGGGGGGGTGAGCTGTGACATCACCTATTGTGAATGGTGGATCCTGTGTTATCTACTGTATATAGAGGTGTTATCAGTCATTGTACAGGAGGAGGAGGTGAGCTGTGACATCATCTACTGTGAATGGTGGATCCTGTGTTATCTACTGTATATTGAGGTGTTACCAGTCATTGTACAGGAGGAGGAGGTGAGCTGTGATATCATCTACTGTGAATGGTGGATCCTGTGTTATCTACTGTATATAGAGGTGTTATCAGTCATTGTACTAGAGGAGGAGGAGGAGGAGAGCTGTGATATCTATTGTGAATGGTGGATCCTGTGTTATCTACTGTATGTAGAGGTGTTATCAGTCATTGTACAGGAGGAGGAGGTGAGCTGTGATATCACCTATTGTGAATGGTGGATCCTGCGTTATCAGCTGTTTATAGAGGTGTTATCCATCATTGTACAGGAGGAGGAGGAGGCGAGCTGTGACATCACCTATTGTGAATGGTGGATCCTGCGTTATCAGCTGTTATCAGCTCATTTTACAGGAGGAGGAGGTGAGCTATGATGTCATCTACTGTGAATGGTGGATCCTGTGTTATCTACTGTATATGGAGGTGTTATCAGTCATTGTACAGGAGGAGGAGGTGAGCTGTGATATCTATTGTGAATTGTGGATCCTGTGTTATCTACTGTATATAGAGGTATTATCAGTCATTTTACAGGAGGAGGAGGTGAGCTGTGACATCACCTACTGTGAATGGTGAATCCTGTGTTATCTACTGTATATAGAGGTGTTATCAGTCATTGTACAGGAGGAGGAGGTGAGCTGTGATATCTATTGTGAATGGTGGATCCTGTGTTATCTACTGTATATAGAGGTATTATCAGTCATTGTACAGGAGGAGGAGGTGAGCTGTGACATCACATACTGTGAAGGGTGAATCCTGTGTTATCTACTGTATATAGAGGTGTTATCAGTCATTGTACAGGAGGAGGAGGTGAGCTGTGATATCATCTATTGTGAATTGTGGATCCTGTGATATCTACTGTATATAGAGGTGTTATCCGTCATTGTACAGAAGGAGGAGGAGGTGAGCTGTGACATCACCTATTGTGAATGGCGGATCCTGTGTCATATTCTGTATATAGAGGTGTTATCAGTCATTGTACAGGAGGAGGAGGTGAGCTGTGACATCACCTATTGTGAATGGCGGATCCTGTGATATCTTTTCATATAATCCTCCCTGTGATATTAATGAGATGATTCTTTCTCTACACGACATGAACTGTCAGCCCAATATTAGCCTCTGTGATCACAGTAAAATCTGCAAGATTTCAGTTTCGTTTTCATAGATAATAATAATAGATCATAATAAACAATTAAATGTAAAGTTTAACAAAAACACCAAAAATTGTTAACAATCACATGTAATGAAACTGTGGTCACATTCTGAAGACACATTCCATTTAAGAATTCTACATGATGTGCTCCATCCTTCACCCGTCCCTTCATCAGTAGCTACTGTATTCGATACCGCTCTGATACTCCTCTCCATGATGGGGCGCAGTCAGTGTCGGATTGGGGTGTCTGGGGCCCACAGGAGGAATTGATCCTCGGGGCCCACCCTACAGCAATATGCAAATACCTGTTAGCCGTTATCCCTTTTATAGCAGAGCGTCGGCTGTAAATCACAGGCGGCTCCTGCACATCTACTGTGCGCACTATAACTGGGATGTACAATTCCGGTAGTTTGCATTATAGGGGTTCTTTGGTTAAAACAAGTTATCACCGATCCATGGGCTCCACAGGATCGGTGATAACTGTTATTGATTGTTTGGGTCCGAACATTGGAAAACTCACCTATTGGAAGAATGGGGAAGTTTTATCCCTGTCAGGACACTTATCCCCATTTTAAAATGCAGCGGCAGGTGGGACGTCTGACCGCAGCTCTATTCATTCTCTTGGGGGCTTCCAGAAAAAAAAACAAGAACAGCCACTGAGGGAATGAATGGATCAGTGGTCGCATCTCACATGCCGCTCCAGTCTAATGGGGAGAAAAACTCCACATTTTACCAATCAGTGCGGGTCCCAGCAGTCAGACCCCCACCAATCAATAATGTATCACTTATCCTGTGGAGAGGTTATTACTTGTTTTCCCCGGAGAACCCCTGTAACTGCATCTTGTTCCAAGTATTTAACCACTAATGGAAATAAAGAATCTTCTCCTAATTAATATCAGAGAGAACAAATGACCGCCATACACAACACAATCCACTATACCAACACCAATAATACCACATACAGTGGGGCAAAGAAGTATTTAGTCGGCCACCAATTGTGCAAGTTCTCCCACTTAACAAGATGAGGTCGGCCTGTAATTGACATCATAGGTCGACCTCAACTATGAGAGACAAAATGAGAAAACAAATCCTGAAAATCACATTGTCTGATTTGGAAAGAATTTTTTTCAAATTTTGGTGGAAAATAAGTATTTGGTCAATTACAAGCAAGCAAGATTTCTGTCTCTCACAGACCTGTAACTTCTTCTTTCTGAGGCTCCTCTGTCCTCCGCTCATTACCTGTAGTACTGGCTCCTCTGTCCTCCACTCATTACCTGTAGTACTGGCTCCTCTGTCCTCCACTCATTACCTGTAGTACTGGCTCCTCTGTCCTCCACTCATTACCTGTAGTACTGGCTCCTCTGTCCTCCACTCATTACCTGTAGTACTGGCTCCTCTGTCCTCCACTCATTACCTGTAGTACTGGCTCCTCTGTCCTCCACTCATTACCTGTAGTACTGGCTCCTCTGTCCTCCACTCATTACCTGTAGTACTGGCTCCTCTGTCCTCCACTCATTACCTGTAGTACTGGCACCTCTGTCCTCCACTCATTACCTGTAGTACTGGCTCCTCTGTCCTCCACTCATTACCTGTAGTACTGGCACCTCTGTCCTCCACTCATTACCTGTAGTACTGGCACCTCTGTCCTCCACTCATTACCTGTAGTACTGGCACCTCTGTCCTCCACTCATTACCTGTAGTACTGGCACCTCTGTCCTCCACTCATTACCTGTAGTGCTGGCACCTCTGTCCTCCACTCATTACCTGTAGTACTGGCACCTCTGTCCTCCACTCATTACCTGTAGTACTGGCTCCTCTGTCCTCCACTCATTACCTGTAGTACTGGCACCTCTGTCCTCCACTCATTACCTGTAGTACTGGCTCCTCTGTCCTCCACTCATTACCTGTAGTACTGGCTCCTCTGTCCTCCACTCATTACCTGTAGTACTGGCACCTCTGTCCTCCACTCATTACCTGTAGTACTGGCACCTCTGTCCTCCACTCATTATCTGTAGTACTGGCACCTCTGTCCTCCACTCATTACCTGTAGTACTGGCTCCTCTGTCCTCCACTCATTACCTGTAGTACTGGCACCTCTGTCCTCCACTCATTACCTGTAGTACTGGCTCCTCTGTCCTCCACTCATTACCTGTAGTACTGGCACCTCTGTCCTCCACTCATTACCTGTAGTACTGGCTCCTCTGTCCTCCACTCATTACCTGTAGTACTGGCTCCTCTGTCCTCCACTCATTACCTGTAGTACTGGCACCTGTCTGAACTTGTTATCAGTATAAAAGACACCTGTCCACAACCTCAAACAGTCACACTCCAAACTCCACTATGGTGAAGACCAAAGAGCTGTCGAAGGACACCAGAAACAAAATTGTAGCCCTGCACCAGGCTGGGAAGACTGAATCTGCAATAGGCAAGCAGCTTGGTGTGAAGAAGTCAACTGTGGGAGCAATAATTAGAAAATGGAAGACATACAAGACCACTGATAATCTCCCTTGATCTGTGGCTCCACACAAGATCTCACCCTGTGGGGTCAAAATGATCTCAAGAACAGTGAGCAAAAATCCCAGAACCACACGGGGGGACCTAGTAAATGACCTGCAGAGAGTTGGGACCAACGTTACACATGCTACCATCAGTAACACACTACGCCGCCAGGGACTCAGATCCTGAAGTGCCAGATTTGTTCCCCTGCTTAAGCCATTACATGTCCAGGCCCGTATGAAGTTTGCTAGAGAGCATTTGGATGATCCAGAAGAATATTGGGAGAATGTCATATGGTCAGATGAAACCAAAGTAGAACTGTTTGGTAGAAACACAACTCGTTGTTTTTGGAGGAAAAAAAATGCTGAGTTGCATACAAAGAACACCATACCTACTGTGAAGCATGGGGGTGGAAACATCATGCTTTGGGGCTGTTTCTCTGCCAAGGGACCAGGACGACTGATCCGTGTACATGAAAGAATGAATGGGGCCATGTATCGTGAGATTTTGAGTTAAACCTCCTTCCATCACAAAGGGCATTGAAGATGAAACATGGCTGGGTCTTTCAGCATGACAATGATCCCAAGCACACCGCCAGGGCAATGAAGGAGTGGCTTCGTAAGAAGCATTTTAAGGTCCTGGAGTGCCCTAGCCAGTCTCCAGATCTAAACCCTATAGAAAACCTTTGGAGGGAGTTGAAAGTCCATGTTGCCCAGCGACAGCCCCAAAACATCACTGCTCTAGAGGAGATCTGCATGGAGGAATGGGCCAACATACCAGCAACAGTGTGTGCCAACCTTGTGAAGACTTACAGAAAACGTTTGACCTCTGTCATTGCCAACAAAGGATATATAACAAAGTATTGAGATGAACTTTTGTAATTGACCAAATACTTATTTTCCACCAAAATTTGAAAAAAAATTCTTTCCAAATCAGACAATGTGATTTTCAGGATTTGTTTTCTTATTTTGTCTCTCATAGTTGAGGTCGACCTATGATGTTAATTACAGGCCTCTCTCATCTTTTTAAGTGGGAGAACTTGCACAATTGGTGGCTGACTACTTTTTTTCCCCACTGTACAAGGGAGAAATACTGCCACACCATGACTGGACTACATATTACCACCACATAGTGACCGAATAATACTACATACAAGAGAGAAATACCACACCATGACCAGACCAGATATTAACAGCATATAGCATCCAAATAATTCCCCATCATTTCTCTGCCCCACCTCCATCATTGCTCTCCCACATCCCTATCATTGCTCTCCCCCCACCTCCTCCATCATTGCTCCCTCCCATCCCCATCATTGCTCTCCCCCACCTTCTCCATCATTGCTCTCCCCCACCTTCTCCATCATTGCTCTCCCCCACCTTCTCCAACATTGTCATATCTCCCCCACCTTCTCCATCATTGTCATATCTCCCCCACCTCCTCCATCATTGTCATATCTCCTCCATCATTGCCATATCTCCCCCACCTCCTCCATCATCATTGCCATATCTCCCCCCATCATTGCAACATCTTCCCCCACCACCTCCTCCATCACCATTGGAATATCTCCCCCACCTCCTCCATCATCATTGCCATATCTCCCCCACCTCCTCCATCATCATTGCCATATCTCCCCCACCTCCTCCATCATCATTGCCATATCTCCCCCACCTCCTTCATCACCAGTGTCATGTCATATCTCCCCCCACTTCCTCCATCACCATGCCATGCATATCTCCCTCTACCTCCTCCATCACCATGCCATGCATACCTCCCCCTACCTCCTCTATCACCATGCCATGCATATCTCCCCCACCTCCCCCATTTCCATGCCATATCTCCCCCCACCTCCTCCATCACCATTGCCATGTCATATCTCCCCCCACCTCCTCCATCACCATTGCTCTCCCTCATCTCCCCCCACCTTCTCCATCACCATTGCTCTTCCTCATCTCCCCCACCTCCTCCATCACCATTGCTCTCCCTCATCTCCCCCCACCTCCTCCATCATCATTGCTCTCCCTCATCTCCCCCCACCATCACCATTGCTCTCCCTCTTCTCTCCCCACCTCCTCCATCACCATTGCTGTCCCTCTTCTCCCCCACCTCTTCCAGCACCATGGCTCTCCCTCATCTCCCCCCACCTCCTCCATCACCATTGCTCTCCCTCATCTCCTCCCACCTCCTCATCACCATTGCTCTCCCTCATCTCCCCCACTTCCTTCATCACCATTGCTGTCCCTCATCTCCCCCACCTCCTCCATTACCATTGTTCTCCCTCTTCTCCCCCACCTCCTCCATCACCATTGCTCTCCCGCAACTCCCCCACCTCCTCAATCACCATTGCTGTCCCTTATCTCCCCCACCTCCTCCATCACCATTACTCTCCCTTTTCCTCCCCTACCTCCTCCATCACCATTGCTCTCCCTCATCTCCCCCACCTCCTCCATCAACAGTGCTCTCCCTCATCTCCCCCCACTTCCTCCATCACCATTGATCTCCCTCTTCTCCCCCCGCCTCCTCCATCACCATTGCTCTCCCTCATCTCCACCCACCTCCTCCATCACCCTTGCTCTCCCTCATCTCCGCCCACCTCCACCATCACCATTGCTCTCCCTCATCTCCCCCCACCTTCTCCATCAGCCTGGCTCTCCCTCATCTCCCCCACCTCCTCCATCACCATTGCTCTCCCTCATCTCCCCCCACCTCCTCCATCACCATTGCTCACCCTCATCTCCCCCAACTCCTCCATCACCATTGCTCTCCCTCATCTCCCCCCACCTCCTCCATCACCATTGCTCTCCCTCATCTCCCCCACCTCCTCCATCACCATTGCTCTCCCTCATCTCCCCCCACCTCCTCCATCACCATTGCTCTCCCTCATCTCCCCCACCTCCTCCATCACCATTGCTCTCCCCCACCTCCTCCATCACCTTTGCTCTCCCTCATCTCCGCACATCTTCTCCATCACCATTGTTCTCCCTCATCTCCCCCACCTCCTCCATCACCATTGCTCTCTCTTCTCCCCCCGCCTCCTCCATCACCATTGCTCTCCCTCATCCCCCCCACCTCCTCCATCACCATTGCTCTCCCTCATCTCCCCCACCTCCTCCATCACCACTGTTCTCCCTCATTTCCCCCCACCATCACCATTGCTGTCCCTCATCTCCCCCACCTCCTCCATCACCACTGCTCTCCCTCATTTCCCCCCACCATCACCATTGCTGTCCCTCATCTCCCCCCACCTCCTCCATCACCATTGCTCTCCCTCATCTCCGCCTACCTCCTCCATCACCATTGCTCTCCCTCATCTCCGCCCACCTCCTTCATCACCATTGCTCTCTCTCTTCTCCCCTCGCCTCCTTCATCACCATTGCTCTCCCTCATCTCCCCCCACCTCCTCCATCACCATTGCTCTCCCTCATCTCCCCCACCGCCTCCATCACCACTGCTCTCCCTCATTTCCCCCATCACCATTGCTGTCCCTCATCTCCCCCCACCTCCTCCATCACCATTGCTCTCCCTCATCTCCGCCCACCTCCTCCATCACCATTACTCTCCCTCATCTCCCCCCACCTCCTCCATCACCATTGCTCTCCCTCATCTCCCCCCACCTCCTCCATCACCATTGCTCTCCCTCATCTCCCCCCACCTCCTCCATCACCATTGCTCTCCCTCATCTCCCCCCACCTCCTCCATCACCATTGCTCTCCCTCATTTCCCCCCACCATCACCATTGCTGTCCCCATTTCCCCCATCTCTAGTCCAGTGTATTAGTTTAAAAGAAACAAAACACTTACCTCTCAGCCCGCTCCCCCGCAGCATCGTCCTCAGCTTCCTGCCCGGAATCTTTCTCCCTGACACAGGCTCGCGCTGCATGATGATGTCATCAAGCAGCACGAGCCTGTGTCAGGGAGGAAGCACTGGGCAGGAAGCAGAGGACGGATTCCTCCGCTCCGCTGCCACTTTTCTCCTGTCGGCAGCGGAGCTGGAGGGATCGCTCCCTGCCCGCTGCACAGGATGAGGGCAATCTGGCCATGGGCCCCCCGGAACCTGGGGGTCCGAGAAGCAGGCCAGATTGCCCTCATCAGCCGCACTTCAAGGGCCCACCTGACCCTCCGGGCCCTTGCAGTGCAGAGCACCGGCGGCCATGTCAACCAGGGGCCCGCTGAGGAACCGGGCTCACCGGAGAATTCTCCGGTGTTCCGGTGCCCAGTCCGACCCTGGGCGCAGTATATCCATATCAATGGTGCATTGTGTGTGACCGGCACAGACGGGAACATTTACAGCATCTATATACGTATCACATGGTGACATGTTTGTGTCTTGTAGGAACAAGTCGTCCTGCAGTCTGTGAGTGTAAGACGAAGTCGCTGGAAGTGGAGATCATAATAAAGTCATTTTTAGTTTTTGTGCTTTTCATTTTTTTGTTTTTTTTCTTCCTTTTTTCCAAGACCCATAACTATTTTTTATTCTTCCGCCATCACCCGGCAGGTGACGGCTGTGTATTAGAGCCAGGACCTGCCGCTAACAATCGGGGATGGAGCGGTGCACGATTGTTAACCTGTTAAATAGCGCTGTCAATCTCTGACAGCAATTAACATGTGCCGGTATGTGTGTGCGCCATTCTCTCCGCCCACTGGCACGTCCGTGACGTCACCGATGGGCTATCATGACAGCCGGGGGTCAGCTGATGATCCCATGTCGGTCATTATGGAGCTCCTTCGAAACCCTGTATGTGGCCGAGCTTCAAAGAAGACCTTGATTTCTGCTATATACAATGATGCTTCAAACGATCACATCTTCAATTCTCCTAAGTGAAGTAACAAAAACAGAGAAAAGTTAAAAAAAAATGTTTTTTTAAAAAAATAAAAATATAAATAAAAGTTCAAATCACCCCCCTTTTTCACTATTGAAAATAAAGATATTAAAAAAATAAAAAATAAAACGATGTGGTATCGATGCGTTCAGAAAAGTCCAATCTACCAAAATCTAAAAACAATTAACAAAAAATATTCAAGAACAACAAAATTAAATTTTTTTGGTCACCGCAATTCCACAAAAAAGCCTCTAAGAAGTGATCAAAAAGTCACTTCTATTCCAAAATGGTACTAATAAAAATGTCTGCTCCAGAAAAAATAAGCCGTCATATAGCTCCATTGACCGAAAAATTTAAATGTTACGGGTCTCAAAAAATAAAGACACAATCCTAAAAAAAAGTTTTTTTGCAAGCTTCTGATTTTCTTTAATCACTAAACTAATAAAAAAAAAACTGGACATGTTGGGTATCGCCGTAATCGTATTGATGAGGAGAATCATAATACATGATCATTTTTACCATAAACTGTACACTGTAAAAATAAATCCCTAAAATCAATGTCAGAATTGCGTTTTTTTTCCGAATTTCAATGCACTTGGAAATTTTTCCCCATTTCCAGTACACTATGTGGTAAAATGAACGGTGTCATTCAAAAGTACAACTCGTCCTGCAAAAAACAAGCCCTCATATGTCTATGTGGACAGAAAAATAAAAGTGTTATGGCTCTGGGAAGAAGGGGAGGAAAGAATAGAAACACAAAAACGGAAATTGGCCATGGCGTGAAGGGGTTAAAGACGCTAGATCAAAAAGTGGCTAATTATGCTCTCATGTTAATCTCGCTGTTCCCCCGGGGTATGGCATTCTTTTTTTTTCTAAAATTCGCCATACGGTTCCAGACAAACGGGCATTTACAGCTAGTGCTAATTTTTATGGGGGATTTTACTAAGGGGGCGTGGCTCACAGATCCTTGGGGGCGTGGCTCACAGATCCTCGGGACGTGGCTCACATGATGCTCAGGGGCGTGGCTCACAGGATGCTCAGGGGCGTGGCTGACATCATCCTTGGGGGCGTGTCTTTATGCTGCTCTGCATAATTTTCTGCGAGCCTATAAAATACAAAAAAAGACAATTAAAAGTATTTTAAAAAAAAGATTACAATTCCTGTTAAAATAAAATAATAATAATAATAATAATCGCGGTGTCGCCGTCACCGTACGAAGTGTAAAAAAAACAAACAAAAAAAATATCCCTGGGTTTCGTCACTTCAACTCCCAAAAAAAGTAAGAATAAAATGCAATCAAAACGTTGTACGGACCCAAAAGTGACGCCGATAAAAAGTACAGAGCAAAAACCGATCCATCACAGCATAAAGAGAAGAAGGTACGAGGAAAATAAAGTGTAAAGAGAGGCCCCCGGGGGCCAGTTATAGAGGTGTCCGCCCCAGACTATAGGGGGCAGCACTGAGCACATAATACACACAGGTCCTGATACACCAGTGAGCACAGAAACCAGTGAGCTCCGCTCTGTACACACACCTGCAGCTCCTCCTCCGGGCAGTAGGGGGCGGGCTCCGCTCTGTACACACACATGCAGCTCCTCCTCAGGGCAGTAGGGGGCGGGCTCCGCTCTGTACACACACATGCAGCTCCTCCTCCGGGCAGTAGGGGGCGGGCTCCACTCTGTACACACACATGCAGCTCCTCCTCTGGGCAGTAGGGGGCGGGCTCCGCTCTGTACACACACATGCAGCTCCTCCTCTGGGCAGTAGGGGGCGGGCTCCGCTCTGTACACACACATGCAGCTCCTCCTCTGGGCAGTAGGGGGCGGGCTCCGCTCTGTACACACACATGCAACTCCTCCTCCGGGCAGTAGAGGGCGGGCTCCGCTCTGTACACACACATGCAGCTCCTCCTCCGGGCAGTAGGGGGCGGGCTCCGCTCTGTACACACACATGCAGCTCCTCCGGGCAGTAGGGGGCGGGCTCCGCTCTGTACACACACATGCAGCTCCTCCTCCGGGCAGTAGGGGGCGGGCTCCGCTCTGTACACACACATGCAGCTCCTCCTCCAGGCAGTAGGGGGCGGGCTCTGCTCTGTACACACACATGTAGCTCCTCCTCCAGGCTGTAGGAGGCGGGCTCCGCTCTGTACACACACATGCAGCTCCTCCTCCGGGCAGTGGGGGGCGGGCTCTGCTCTGTACACACACACATGCAGCTCCTCCTCGGGGCAGTAGGGGGCGGGCTCCGCTCTGTACACACACATGCAGCTCCTCCTCCGGGCAGTAGGGGGCGGGCTCCGCTCTGTACACACACATGCAGCTCCTGATCCGGGCTGTAGGGGGCGGGCTCCGCTCTGTACACACACATGCAGCTCCTCCTCCGGGCAGTAGGGGGCGGGCTCCGCTCTGTACACACACATGCAGCTCCTCCTCTGGGCAGTAGGGGGCGGGCTCCGCTCTGTACACACACATGCAGCTCCTCCTCCGGGCAGTAGGGGGCGGGCTCTGCTCTGTACACACACACATGCAGCTCCTCCTCGGGGCAGTAGGGGGCGGGCTCCGCTCTGTACACACACATGCAGCTCCTCCTCCGGGCAGTAGGGGGCGGGCTCCGCTCTGTACACACACATGCAGCTCCTGATCCGGGCTGTAGGGGGCGGGCTCCGCTCTGTACACACACATGCAGCTCCTCCTCCGGGCAGTAGGGGGCGGGCTCCGCTCTGTACACACACATGCAGCTCCTCCTCTGGGCAGTAGGGGGCGGGCTCCGCTCTGTACACACACATGCAGCTCCTCCTCCGGGCAGTAGGGGGCGGGCTCCGCTCTGTACACACACATGCAGCTCCTCCTCCGGGCAGTATGGGGCGGGCTCCGCTCTGTACACACACATGCAGCTCTTCCTCCGGGCAGTAGGGGGCGGGCTCCACTCTGTACACACACATGCAGCTCCTCCTCCGGGCAGTAGGGGGGGGCTCCGCTCTGTACACACACATGCAGCTCCTCCTCCGGGCAGTAGGGGGCGGGCTCCGCTCTGTACACACACATATGCAGCTCCTCCTCCGGGCAGTAGGGGGCGGGCTCCGCTCTGTACACACACATGCAGCTCCTCCTCCTTGCAGTAGGGGGCGGGGTCCGCTCTGTACACACACATGCAGCTCCTCCTCCGGGCAGTAGGGGGCGGGCTCCGCTCTGTACACACACATGCAGCTCCTCCTCCGGGCAGTAGGGGGCGGGCTCCGCTCTGTACACACACATGCAGCTCCTCCTCCGGGCAGTAGGGGGCGGGCTCCGCTCTGTACACACACATGCAGCTCCTCCTCCGGGCAGTAAAGGGCGGGCTCCGCTCTGTACACACACATGCAGCTCCTCCTCCGGGCAGTAGGGGGCGGGCTCCGCTCTGTACACACACATGCAGCTCCTCCTCCGGGCAGTAGGGGGCGGGCTCCGCTCTGTACACACACATGCAGCTCCTCCTCCGGGCAGTAGGGGGCGGGCTCCGCTCTGTACACACACATGCAGCTCCTCCTCCGGGCAGTAGGGGGTGGGCTCCGCTCTGTATACACACATGCAGCTCCTCCTCCGGGCAGTAGGGGGCGGGCTCCGCTCTGTACACACACATGCAGCTCCTCCTCCGGGCAGTATGGGGCGGGCTCCGCTCTGTACACACACATGCAGCTCCTCCTCAGGGCAGTAGGGGGCGGGCTCCGCTCTGTACACACACATGCAGCTCCTCCTCTGGGCAGTAGGGGGTGGGCTCCGCTCTGTACACACACATGCAGCTCCTCCTCCGGGCAGTAGAGGACGGGCTCCGCTCTGTACACACACATGCAGCTCCTCCTCCGGGCAGTAGGGGGCGGGCTCCGCTCTGTACACACACATGCGGCTCCTCCTCCGGGCAGTAGGGGGCGGGCTCCGCTCTGTACACACACATGCAGCTCCTCCTCCGGGCAGTAGGGGGCAGGCTCCGCTCTGTACACACACATGCAGCTCCTCCTCCTTGCAGTAGGGAGCGGGCTCTGCTCTGTACACACACATGCAGCTCCTCCTCCTTGCAGTAGGGGGCGGGCTCCGCTCTGTACAAATGTGGCACCCCAGGGATCTGGTTTCCACAGTAACAGCAATGTTATGTCTGAGAGCAGGTGGGAGGTCTCTTGGTCAGGGATCCTATGCATGCCACACCTCCTGCCCAGTCCTGGGAGGGGAAGAACTTCCCGTATATAAACCTAGGGCTGAGGCAGGGTTAGTGAGTAGAGAAGAAGTAGAGACAGAGAAAAGAAGCAAATATAGGAACAGAACATCAGGAGCTCTGTGGGAGCAGTGTTACAAGGAGTCAGGGGCTGGCAGCTGCAGA
This sequence comes from Phyllobates terribilis, assembly GCF_046119375.1. NCBI lineage: Eukaryota > Metazoa > Chordata > Amphibia > Anura > Dendrobatidae > Phyllobates > Phyllobates terribilis. Next base: position 586,247,692 of record NW_027362761.1, on the reverse strand, counting down.
GCTCGCCCTGACTGAGAAGATTTCTTACCGGACCCGGAGTCCGAGGCTGTGGGGACTAACTCCTACCCAGCAGCAGAATCCGTCAGGCAGGGGATTCCAGGTCCTCTGGCCAAGAAACCCGAAGGCACGGTCACACGCATGGGACCAGCACCGCCGTCGTGGAGCGGAAGCTACTAGAAGGCCCCGAGTCACCGGCCATACGGGTGAGCACCACACGGTACACTCAGGGACGTGGGCTACTTATACCCGCCTCTAGCAAGGTAGCCAGAAGAGTACAGTTAGTTTGGAAGGCCTACAACTCCGCCTGGCCATGGGAGATCCCATTTGCTCAAGGACTGACCAGGCCCCAATCGCTAGCCAGTACTCCGGGAGGGTCTATCTATGTCACCAGTAAAGACCCTGAACTACACCGTACCGTCTCCGAGTGGTTCCTGATACCCCCATCATCCACGTCGGCTGCCCTGAGGCCATACCCCTCCCGTTGGGGGTTATACTATCACGCTGCACAATCCTACCACCGGCCTCAGTGGTCTGCCCTGCAGCAGCAGCTCCTTAGCTGTACTCAACGGGTGGCGTAGTCGTCCAACATCTACCGCTGATACATCGCCGCTCAGTTTGACTCCCTGGGCACGGACCGGGTCACCGCCACGAGACTACAACCCTCAACAGATCCGGCTCCGGGTAAGCTCCCGCGTGCGCAACGCAGCGCGACACAGGCCCAGGGGCGCGTCAACTTTTGGCGTAGTCGGCAGGATTTCGTGCCCACAACCACCGGGTACTGCGTGCCTGAAAGAGACTGTTCAAACTTACCTGCGGTGAAGATTCCCGCCATCCGGCGCCATTTTCAGCCTTCTTCCCGCCTTCCGTGGAGTTTTCCCGCCGTTGGACGCCATCTTGAAGACGTCGCGCGGGAAGAAGTGGGGCGTGGACTCCGAAAGCGCGCGAGAACTGAAGCCCCGCCTCACGTCCGGACGTCGCGTAAGGTCCTGGAAGGAGCCCAGCAGACGCCGACGTCACAGGAGCGCGACGGAAGGTCCTCAACCCTGACGATCTACTGCGGAGCCGCGGCCTACGGAAGAGGATCATCGCAAGGTAGGCCACGGTCCACTAGGGGGGAGGAGGATGTCGGATACGGAGGAGAGCTTCACTGCCTCAACCCCCGCCAGCGCCATCGCTGCTGCAGTCATGCCTTTCACCATGCCCTATATCCCGGGAGCGGCCTGGCTACCCCAGTACTCAGGGGAGTCACATACCCTGCATGACTTTAGAGAAAAGCTGGATAGCCTCTTCCAGGTGTACCCCCTCACAGAAGAGCAAAAAGTGAGCATCCTGGTGGCCCAATTAACTGGGGCAGCCCGAAGGGAGGTAAAGTCCTGGCCACCTGGGGGGAGGACTGTCGCAGGGATACTAACCCGGCTGAGGGACACCTTTGATACCCGCACCTCAGCCGAGATCAAGCTTAGATTCTACGGGTGCAAACAGCGGGCACATGAGAGTATAAGGGACTATGCCCTGAACCTACAAGAGGCCCTGAGAGCCATTAAGCAGACCGACCCTGACGGCGTGGGAGACGAGGACAGGCTGTTGACTGAACAATTTATAGAGGGTTTATATTGCAATGCCCACCGAACCCAGTTGCGGGCAATGGCCTTACAGGACCCTCATCTGGGATTTGCACAGTTCAAGGACAGAGCCATCCGGGTGCTCCGAGAACCGGCACCAGGTGGCGTTGTGACCCACAGACGCCCCACTACTACTTACCACCAGGAGGCGGCGCCCTTGTCGGCAGGGCCTGTGGGAGCTGATGCGCAGGCTTTGAGCAATGACCCGGCTCCAGACCTGCACCATCAGGTCCAAGAGCTAGCTAAAAGCGTTGCTGCGCTAACCCGAACTGTGCAGTCTTTACAGGTTTCTACTCCAGGGAAGATCCAGCTGGCATCCGGACCGGAGGACATCCCGTGGCGTCGACCAAGGAGGACCCCACCGGCCAGAGGAAGACCCAGCGACCGATACAACGAGGACGGACGACCCATCTGCCGCCGCTGTAATCAACCCGGACATATGGCAAGGTACTGTCCTTTAAACTGGCACAACCTAGGGTAGAGGGCCAACCCCTAGGAAAAAGATCATCAGGCCCATCGAACTGGCGCGACAAATATGTGGGAGGACGTCCAGTCTTGCCTGTGGTACTGGATGGCATTCCTATGAGTGCCCTACTGGACACCGGGTCACAGGTCACCACCATCCCGTACGTGCTCTTCAAGCAGTACTGGAATGACTCGGATATTACCCGCTACCCTGACGACGACTTGAGTATCATCGCCAGCAATGGTCAGCCTGTGCCACAGATCGGATTTAAAGAGGTGACCATTAAAATTGGTAGAGTTGAACTGGCAGCACAGGGACTGATCATTGTAGACATTGACAAACACGAGAGTCACCCAAAGATAACTCTAGGAACTAATGTAATTGAAAATTGTCTTGCAGAGGTGATTTTCCTTTTACAGCAGGTTGCCAAGAACGCCAGCTCCGGCGAGCAGCGAGTGCTCCAAAAAGAGATCCGGGCACTGATGCGACGGCAACAGGTGGAACTCTCCGGCGGTGAGATTGGTAGCGTGAGAATGTGTGACCCTTTCCCTATTGCCATGCCCCCAAAAAGTGAAATGATGATTTGGTGCCGGGCAGCTATTGGTCTGAGAGGTAGAGATTACCAGGCAATGGTAGAACCAGTTTACTCAGACAGTAGGCCCACCATCTTGACAGCACGGGGGGTGGTTAATGTACGCCATGGGAGGGTGCCCGTTCGCATAATCAATATCGGGAAGAGGGAAGTGTACCTGCCCCGGTATGCCACGCTAGCCAAATTATATACCATTAACCAAAATGCTATACAATCTGTGGAACCCTTGCCTCCATCTCACCCGGAGGAAGGTAACGGCTCTAAGAAAACAATGGAGGACTGGTGTCAGCAACTACATTTGGGTACTGACTCCACTCCCTCACACCAGAAACAGGGAGTCTATCGGGTGGTTCAAGAGTACGAGAGAGTGTTTAGTAAACACCCGTTAGACTTCGGGCGAGTCAAGGGGGTAGAACACCACATCCCCACGGGAGACCATCCTCCCATAAAAGAGAGGTATCGACCCGTACCCCCTGCACACTACCAACACGCCAAGGGGATGCTTAGAGACATGAAGGAGGCTGGGGTGATCAGGGATAGCTGTAGCCCCTGGGCAGCTCCACTAGTCTTAGTCAAAAAGAAAGACAACACCATGAGGATGTGTGTAGATTACCGGAAAATCAACCGTATCACACACAAGGATGCGTACCCCTTACCAAGGATAGAGGAGTCTTTGGCTGCTTTAAGATCTGCTAACTTCTTCTCTACCTTGGATCTCACTAGTGGGTACTGGCAGGTTCCTGTAGCAGAGGCGGACCGGGAGAAGACCGCATTCACCACCCCGATGGGACTTAACGAGTTTACCTGCATGCCGTTCGGACTCTGCAACGCACCAGGAACCTTCCAACGATTAATGGAGTGCTGTCTGGGCCACAGAAACTTCGAGACGGTCCTGTTGTACCTGGACGATGTCATCGTATATTCTAAGACTTATGAGGACCACCTGAAACACCTGGCGGAAGTGTTCGAAGCTCTGGCAAGCTACGGCCTAAAGGTGAAACCCTCCAAGTGTCACCTCCTGAAACCAAAGGTGCAGTACCTGGGACACGTGGTGAGCGCTGACGGAGTGGCTCCCGACCCTGATAAGATCACCGCAATTAAGGAATGGCCAAGTCCCTCCAGTGTAAAGGAAGTGCGGCAGTTCCTCGGGTTGGTAGGCTACTACCGCAGGTTCATCCCCGGTTTCACCAAAAAGGCAGCTCCTATGCAGGACCTCCTGATAGGCCAGTCCCGGAAGGCCAAGAACCAGAAGCCGCCCTTCAGATGGGAGAAGTTGAAAGAAGAGTCCTTCCGCCAGCTGAAGATGGCCCTCACGGGGGATGAAATCCTGGCGTACCCGGATTACAGCCAGCCCTTTATCCTCTACACCGACGCAAGTAACATCGGGCTAGGAGCCGTGCTGTCCCAGATCCAGCAGGGGAAAGAGCGAGTAATCGCTTACCCCAGCCGAAAACTGCGACCCACCGAAAGAAACCCTGAGAATTACAGCTCATTTAAGCTAGAGTTCCTGGCAGTGGTGTGGGCAGTCACCGAACGCTTTAAGCACTACCTCGCTTCTTCCCGGTTCGTCGTGTACACGGATAACAACCCGTTGACACACCTGGACACGGCAAGACTTGGTGCCCTAGAGCAGAGATGGATGGCCCGCCTGTCCAACTACGAGTTCACCATCAAATACCGGGCAGGACGCTCCAATACCAACGCGGACGCCCTGTCCAGGATGCCAAACCTACCGGACGTAGGAGAAGATCCAGAGGGACTGGAAGAAGTCGAACTCCCCGCGTTTCACCGTCATGGGACTATCCAGTATTCCCATCGGGTAAGGAGTAAGCAAGGCGCTACGCTTAACCCCTTACCTCACTACAACTGGGCGGAAACGCAAGACAGTGACCCTGCTGTCCGGCTGGTGAAGGAGATGCTGACTCAGCCAGAGGCTCGCCTTGACCCAGACGCTCCGGAGGAAGCCAAGCAACTGTGGGCAGAAAAGAGTAGACTGTTCCTTTACAAGGGGAAGTTGTGCCGCAGGATGGTTAACTCCCGGACGCATGAACTAATTTGGCAAGTAGTGGTGCCACGACGAGACGCAGCCATGGTGATGGAGGCATACCACGATGGAGCTGGGCATTTCGGATGGAAGAAGCTGGAGTTCCTGCTGCGCGGGCGGTTCCATTGGGTAGGCATGAGGGGAACCATCGAGAGGTGGTGCAGAGACTGTGGCCCGTGCAACCTGAGGAGGAAGGACCGTGCCAGCCAGAAGACTCCCCTGCAGTCCATCGTCACCCGGCAGCCGTTGGAACTGGTAGCCTTGGATCATGTAAAACTGACCCCAAGCAGAAGTGGCTACGTCTACGCGTTAACCATCGTGGATCATTACTCCCGGTTCTTGGTTGTCGTCCCCGTCAAGGACTTAACGGCTCAAACAGCAGCTAGAGCCTTCCAGCAGCACTTCTGCCGTCCACACGGGTACCCGGACCGAGTGCTGACGGACCAGGGACCTGCCTTTGAAGCGGAGGTCTTCCAGGAATTCTGCAATCTGTATGGCTGCCGGAAGATAAGGACGACACCCTATCATCCGCAAACTAATGGACTTTGTGAGAAAATGAACCAGGTGGTAATGGATCTTCTGAAAACGTTGCCCCTGGAAGAACGCAGTCTGTGGCCTGAGAAGCTGCCCGATCTGGTGGAGCTATACAACCACATCCCGGTAGGTTCCACCAACTGTACCCCGGCTTACCTAATGAGGGCGAGACCTGGTAAGTTACCTGTTGACCTGGAAATGGGAGTCCTGACACCCGAGGACACTTCACCAGAAGCAGACTGGGACACAGAGAGGCAGCAGCAGTACCGGAAAGTACAGGAGAGCGTGGAGCGAAGTCTCTGTCAGGCTAGGGAGAGACAAGAGAAAACTTACAACCAGTATGCTCCCGCTGTTCCCCTGGTGCCCGGAGAGCAGGTCTTGAAGAGGAAAAGACGGCTCCACAAGTTGGACGACCAGTGGGAGAAAGACCCGTACACCGTACTGCCCTCAAGCCACGAGAACCCGAAGGTCTGTACCATCAGTAAAGACGGAGGGGAGACCACAGCCATTGTATCCCGGGATCACCTGAAGAAGTGTCCTGAACAGCTACGGAACCCTGAAGAGGAACAAGAAGACCATCGACCCGTAGAGGAAAGGGAAGATATGGTTAGTACTGTGCTCGGAGACTTCCCTCGGTCTTGGACTCAAGTCAATGGTGCAGTTGTGGTACCCATACTCACCTTCCTCCAACCAGCATCCCAAGCACCTACGGAGCAACAGGTAGAGCTGGAAGAACAGCCGGTCCAGGAGGCAGAAGACCCCACACCAGCAGACCAGGAGGATCAACCCTCTGCTTGCAGTGAGCCTGCCATATCCCTAGTGAGCCAAAGGGCCCGTAGACCGCTGCCCAGTTTACCCTTTACAGCTCCTACACCCTGTAGTTCAGGGCCAGACAGTCAGCTCCGTAGGTCCACTAGGGCCACTAGAGGCCAGTTACCCGCACGTTGGAGGATTTGAAGTGTATAAATTGTTTTATTTGTGGTTACCTGTTTTTCTTGTTTCTTGTGTATAATTATGTGTTTCTAGTTGTTTATAGGAGTCTTTGGTGGATTTACCGGGAATCCTGTGTACATAGTTGGAGCGTAACCCAGGACGGACTAAAGACTGTTAAGGACTCGGGGCAGGACAGACCCCTACCTGGTTACGTCTCCCTGTTTTGGTGAAATGGACACCTTGCTTTCTTCAAAGACTGCACCCGGTTACGGACATGCCGTGACCACCTTTATGTGTTTCTTTATTGTATTGTTATTGTTATATCTTGTTATGTTTTTCTAAAATATGTTTAGTCCCGGAGTACTAAATTTCACTAGGGGGGAATGTGGCACCCCAGGGATCTGGTTTCCACAGTAACAGCAATGTTATGTCTGAGAGCAGGTGGGAGGTCTCTTGGTCAGGGATCCTATGCATGCCACACCTCCTGCCCAGTCCTGGGAGGGGAAGAACTTCCCCTATATAAACCTAGGGCTGAGGCAGGGTTAGTGAGTAGAGAAGAAGTAGAGACAGAGAAAAGAAGCAAATATAGGAACAGAACATCAGGAGCTCTGTGGGAGCAGTGTTACAAGGAGTCAGGGGCTGGCAGCTGCAGAGCTCGCCCTGACTGAGAAGATTTCTTACCGGACCCGGAGTCCGAGGCTGTGGGGACTAACTCCTACCCAGCAGCAGAATCCGTCAGGCAGGGGATTCCAGGTCCTCTGGCCAAGAAACCCGAAGGCACGGTCACACGCATGGGACCAGCACCGCCGTCGTGGAGCGGAAGCTACTAGAAGGCCCCGAGTCACCGGCCATACGGGTGAGCACCACACGGTACACTCAGGGACGTGGGCTACTTATACCCGCCTCTAGCAAGGTAGCCAGAAGAGTACAGTTAGTTTGGGAGGCCTACAACTCCGCCTGGCCAGGGGAGATCCCATCTGCTCAAGGACTGACCAGGCCCCAATCGCTAGCCAGTACTCCGGGAGGGTCTATCTTTGTCACCAGTAAAGACCCTGAACTACACCGTACCATCTCCGAGTGGTTCCTGCTACCCCCATCATCCACGTCGGCTGCCCTGAGGCCATACCCCTCCCGTTGGGGGTTATACTATCACGCTGCACAATCCTACCACCGGCCTCAGCGGTCTGCCCTGCAGCAGCAGCTCCTTAGCTGTACTCAACGGGTGGCGTAGTCGTCCAACATCTACCGCTGATACATCGCCGCTCAGTTTGACTCCCTGGGCACGGACCGGGTCACCGCCACGAGACTACAACCCTCAACAGATCCGGCTCCGGGTAAGCTCACGCGTGCGCAACGCAGCGCGACACAGGCCCAGGGGCGCGTCACACACACATGCAGCTCCTCCTCCGGGCAGTAGGGGGTGGGCTCCGCTCTGTACACACACATGCGGCTCCTCCTCCGGGCAGTAGGGGGCGGGCTCCGCTCTGTACACACACATGCAGCTCCTCCTCCGGGCAGTAGGAGGCGGGCTCCGCTCTGTACACACACATGCAGCTCCTCCTCCGGGCAGTGGGGGGTGGGCTCCGCTCTGTACACACACATGCAGCTCCTCCTCGGGGCAGTAGGGGGCTGGCTCCGTTCTGTACACACACACATGCAGCTCCTCCTCCGGGCAGTAGAGGGCGGGCTCCGCTCTGTACACACACATGCAGCTCCTCCTCCGGGCAGTAGGGGACGGGCTCCGCTCTATACACACACATGCAGCTCCTCCTCCGGGCAGTAGGGGGTGGGCTCCGCTCTGTACACACACATGCAGCTCCTCCTCCAGGCAGTAGGGGGCGGGCTCCGCTCTGTACACACACATATGCAGCTCCTCCTCCGGGCAGTAGGGGGCGGGCTCCGCTCTGTACACACACATGCAGCTCCTCCTCCGGGCAGTAGGGGGCGGGCTCCGCTCTGTACACATGTAGCACCCTGAGGATTCGGCTGCTACAGGGGTATTGCACCTCAACCCAGAGGTGTGATATTCCACTCCCGGATAAGGATGGAGAGTGGAACTGAGCTCGGTAGGCTGCATGCACTACACACATCCCATTTCCGGGGAACAGACCAACGGTACTCCCACTTAGAAATGTGCAGGTACGACCGAGTCTGTTCCTGGCTGGAGTGGGAGGGGGGTGGAACATCCCAAGTAGTGTAGGGGCAGATAGGGGGAGCAGCCTGGGTAAAGATAGGAGCTCATTGGGTGCTGGTCACCTGAGCTCACACATAGAGGGAGTATATAAGGTGGGCACCATCAAAGATCAGGGTCAGTCTGTGAGAAGTCAGAGGAAGAGGAGCAGAGGTCCAGATGAGCCTGCAGAGTGAGAGAGGAGAAGAAAGAGAGACCCAGAGGGGGTAAAAAGAAAGGACTCTAAGAACCCAAATTCAATCCCCGGGTGAAGAGTCGGCAATTGGGTACCGGATCCCAAGCTGGTGGGGGCAAAAGCACACCCTAGCCAGAGACCGGAGGCCGTGGGCAGCGTCTGCCACGGCCACCCACCACATCCACCCCGAAGGCATACCACGTGGAGGGTCAGGGAACCCAAGGCCAAGGGTCTCCCAACAGAAGGCCCGAGGGAGCTGGACCTAGGTGGATCACTAGTGGGGACGGCCAGAGGAAAGGACAGAAGGAGAGCTCAGGGCCACGCTCCGGACTTGTTTGGGGGTTTGCTGGATCCAGGACCTGGTGGACGCAGCATGGCTCGGGTGGTCACTTGAAGCTGGAGTGACCGGAACATCAGCAGTGAGTAAATACCCTAAACTGCACATCCCGACTCTGTCTTCATTACCACCTATGCTGCACCACCACAACCCCCATCCTCTGCACCTGACCCCCTGAGGCTATACCCCACCCGTTGGGGGTTATACAACCAACAGCTGCACCAACACCATCAGCCTCAGCGGACCCTGCTGCAGCGGCGGCCATAGTGACCGCAATACAACGGGTGGCGTAGTCGACATTAAGAACTTAATAACATCTGTAGGACTGCCACATACAACTGAGTTTGACACCCTGGGCACGGACCGGGTCACAGCCACTCGGAAGACTACAACTCCCATCTGATCCGGCTCCGGGTATTCCCCCTAAAGAATATGGCCCAGGGGGTGCGTCAACTTTGGCGTAGTCGGCAGGATTACGTGCCCACAACCACCGGGTACTGCGTGCCTGAAGAAAAGAACAAGTTTACCTCAAAAAGAAGTCTCCTGCCGGTTCCGGAGGGTCCCCGCCATCGGACTCCATCACAGGTCGATTCCCGCCGGTTGTCCGCCATTAACAGCGTTTTCCCGCCATCTGCAGAGTTTCCCGCCACTGGGAAGCGGTTCCCGCCATTTCCAAAGGTTTCCCGCCTTGTCAGAGCGGACGCCATTATGGGCGTGCCAGAGGATGGCAAGAGGCCACCTCCCATCGTGGGCCAGGACCGAAAATGGCGCCAAAAGTGGAAACCGCCCCCACCAACAGAGACTGTGATGCTAGAGGTGTCGGTCAGCGTGAAAGAACAGCCCCTGGAGCTGACAGTCACCAAGTTGCCCCGGGACCGCCCTCGAAGTGGGAGGAGACGAAAGAAAAGAACAAAGATGGGTGTCGTTTGGAGTAGTCTGGAGCGAGCGCACCCGGAGGCAAGAAGCCTGGAGAAGAGTATCGGAGGAGCTTACCCGGAGATGGCGAGAAAGCAGAGCAGCACCGGCCCGTTGGCCAGGAGCCTGCTAGAAACGGAGGAGGGAGAGCAGAGCAGCACCGACCCGTTGGTCAGGAGCCTGCTGGAAACAACGACCCCACTAGGCCTAGTGGAGGTCCTAGCACAGCTCCCCCGAGACCGGGAGTGTGCACAGACCGCTCTGGAGGGCCTCGCAAGGAGGATGGCCCGGGTGCAGCGAGAGACGTTGGCGGAGTGGAGCCGTGAGATGGCCCAGCAGACCGAGACCTGTCAGCGGAGCACGCCACCCGAGACGAGGAGACAGACCGCCTCTGAGGATGGCGCGGGAGGACTGAAGGCCGGAGACGGCGCCGAGAAGGGAGCCGAACGAGTGGAGGCAGGTAAAGGGGACGTCTATACCCCAAACCGGGAAACCGCGTACCTGCCCCAGCTCCCCGTCGCAGAGCCCGAAGTCTATCCTGCCGTGCCCGTCGCTGCAACGTCACCGCCGCAGACTAGGCCTCAAACGGGAGCCGCGACCCCTGTGACGTCACACGCCTCGACCCCGAGCGTGACCAAGCAGGAAGTACCACCAGCCTGGTCGCAAGGCCTAGTACCCCCGGGCGCCGCAATACCAACAGCGCCCCCTACCTCCGCGGAGCCCCCGGCCTGGTCGCAGGGCCAGGTAGCCCAGGGTGCCGCCGTCCTTACGGTGCCCTTCACCTTCCAGATACCCCAGGCCTGGCCGCAAGGCCCGGACAACCCGGGCGCTAACACCACCGCGCCCATAAGACCAAGAGTGCCGCATCTGGGAGAGGACCTGTACGCCCAGCATACGTGCCCGGATGGGCAGCCATTTATATGGCCACCGGAGTTTCACCATCCCCGACTCCGGAGAGAGAGACCCCTGGATGAACCCCTGATCCCGGCTCCAAAGCCCGTCAAGAGGATCTCGCCCCCGCTAGCAGAAGCGCAGTTTGAGTGGGACCCCACCGGAGAAGATCTCATGGGGTTCACTCAGGAGACTCGGGCAGCTGCAGCGGAGCGTGCTGAGTGCTGCCGCCAACAACTCGAGGTCTTCGAGAGGGAGCGGAGAGAGAGGCGGGTCCGGGAACAGCAAGCTCAAGTAAGGAGCGCGGAGCAGAAGAGCCGGGCCAGGAGAGACCCCCGTGCAGCGCATAGTCCCCGCACCACCGGGACTGTGATTAAGTTTAACATGCAGCATGGGTGGGGCTTCATCCGAGACCACCGTACCCCAGGTGACGTCTTCGTGACCAGGAGAGACGTTGAGTCCCACCTACCGGAGGGACACAGAGGTCGTGACCTTTACATCGGGGACGAGGTCACCTTCACCCGGCACAAGTGTGCCAAAGGACCCTACGCCCTCCATGTGCATCGCCTGACGGAGGAAGAGCTGCGGTGTGAGGAGGAAGAACAAGAGGACCCGGACGGGTCTGAATCTGAAACTAGAGTTAAAGGTAACCACAAAGAAAGAGCAGGAGGACGCCGTCGTTGAGTACAGCGGAGTAGAAGCTGTATATAGTTGCCCGTCGGGGCACAGTGAACTGTAACTGTTGCTGCTATTATAGTCCCCGTTGGGACCAACAAATTGAACTGTTTACCCGTTTAACCCCTAAATCCCACTGACCGAGGACTGAGAGCGGTCATTCCTCCCTAATACCTGGCCGAGGACTGAGAGCGGCCACCTTCCCTTGTAAATAGTTGCGCGTCCTAAAGCGCCCCCTACCGGTTTTATAGAAAAACCATTTTTCAAGAAAAGACTGTCGCACTTTACCCGGTCACGCGTTGCACAGTGACCGGAGGAGGAGCTAGAAGCGAGGAAAAGTCTACAAGAATGTTTTATATGAAAAAGTTTTATTGATATATATATATATAATGTTTTGTATGATGTTTTATATGTTTATGAAAAAAAAAAAAAATTGTATGTTTTGGTGTTTTGTTCTTACAGCCCGAGGACGTGCTGTGATTTACCAGGGGGGAATGTAGCACCCTGAGGATTCGGCTGCTACAGGGGTATTGCACCTCAACCCAGAGGTGTGATATTCCACTCCCGGATAAGGATGGAGAGTGGAACTGAGCTCGGTAGGCTGCATGCACTACACACATCCCATTTCCGGGGAACAGACCAACGGTACTCCCACTTAGAAATGTGCAGGTACGACCGAGTCTGTTCCTGGCTGGAGTGGGAGGGGGGTGGAACATCCCAAGTAGTGTAGGGGCAGATAGGGGGAGCAGCCTGGGTAAAGATAGGAGCTCATTGGGTGCTGGTCACCTGAGCTCACACATAGAGGGAGTATATAAGGTGGGCACCATCAAAGATCAGGGTCAGTCTGTGAGAAGTCAGAGGAAGAGGAGCAGAGGTCCAGATGAGCCTGCAGAGTGAGAGAGGAGAAGAAAGAGAGACCCAGAGGGGGTAAAAAGAAAGGACTCTAAGAACCCAAATTCAATCCCCGGGTGAAGAGTCGGCAATTGGGTACCGGATCCCAAGCTGGTGGGGGCAAAAGCACACCCTAGCCAGAGACCGGAGGCCGTGGGCAGCGTCTGCCACGGCCACCCACCACATCCACCCCGAAGGCATACCACGTGGAGGGTCAGGGAACCCAAGGCCAAGGGTCTCCCAACAGAAGGCCCGAGGGAGCTGGACCTAGGTGGATCACTAGTGGGGACGGCCAGAGGAAAGGACAGAAGGAGAGCTCAGGGCCACGCTCCGGACTTGTTTGGGGGTTTGCTGGATCCAGGACCTGGTGGACGCAGCACGGCTCGGGTGGTCACTTGAAGCTGGAGTGACCGGAACATCAGCAGTGAGTAAATACCCTAAACTGCACAACCCGACTCTGTCTTCATTACCACCTATGCTGCACCACCACAACCCCCATCCTCTGCACCTGACCCCCTGAGGCTATACCCCACCCGTTGGGGGTTATACCACCAACAGCTGCACCAACACCATCAGCCTCAGCGGACCCTGCTGCAGCGGCGGCCATAGTGACCGCAATACAACGGGTGGCGTAGTCGACATTAAGAACTTAATAACATCAGTAGGACTGCCACATACAACTGAGTTTGACACCCTGGGCACGGACCGGGTCACAGCCACTCGGAAGACTACAACTCCCATCTGATCCGGCTCCGGGTATTCCCCCTAAAGAATATGGCCCAGGGGGTGCGTCACACACACATGCAGCTCCTCCTCCGGGCAGTAGGGGGCGGGCTCCGCTCTGTACACACACATGCAGCTCCTCCTCCGGGCAGTAGGGGGCGGGCTCTGCTCTGTACACACACATGCAGCTCCTCCTCCGGGCAGTAGGGGGCGGGCTCCGCTCTGTACACACACATGCGGCTCCTCCTCCGGGCAGTAGGGGGCGGGCTCCGCTCTGTACACACACATGCAGCTCCTCCTCCGGGCAGTAGGGGTTGGGCTCCGCTCTGTACACACACATGCAGCTCCTCCTCCGGGCAGTAGGAGGCGGGCTCCGCTCTGTACACACACATGCAGCTCCTCCTCCGGGCAGTGGGGGGTGGGCTCCACTCTGTACACACACATGCAGCTCCTCCTCGGGGCAGTAGGGGGCTGGCTCCGTTCTGTACACACACACATGCAGCTCCTCCTCCGGGCAGTAGAGGGCGGGCTCCGCTCTGTACACACACATGCAGCTCCTCCTCCGGGCAGTAGGGGGCGGGCTCCGCTCTATACACACACATGCAGCTCCTCCTCCGGGCAGTAGGGGGTGGGCTCCGCTCTGTACACACACATGCAGCTCCTCCTCCAGGCAGTAGGGGGCGGGCTCCGCTCTGTACACACACATGCAGCTCCTCCTCCGGGCAGTAGGGGGCGGGCTCCGCACTGTACACACACATGCAGCTCCTCCTCCGGGCAGTAGGGGGCGGGCTCCGCTCTGTACACACACATGCAGCTCCTCCTCCGGGCAGTAGGGGGCGGGCTCCGCTCTGTACACACACATACAGCTCCTTCTCGGGGCAGTAGAGGGCGGGCTCCGCTCTGTACACACACATGCAGCTCCTCCTCCGGGCAGTAGGAGGCAGGCTCCGCTCTGTACACACACGTGCAGCTCCTCCTCGGGGCAGTAGAGGGCGGGCTCCGCTCTGTACACACACATGCAGCTCCTCCTCCGGGCAGTAGGGGGCGGGCTCCGCTCTGTACACACACATGCAGCTCCTGATCCGGGCAGTAGAGGGCGGGCTTCGCTCTGTACACACACATACAGCTCCTCCTCCGGGCAGTAGGAGGCGGGCTCCGCTCTGTACACACACATGCAGCTCCTCCTCCGGGCAGTAGGGGGCGGGCTCCGCTCTGTACACACACATGCAGCTCCTCCTCCGGGCAGTAGGGGGCGGGCTCCACTCTGTACACACACATGCAGCTCCTCCTCCAGGCAGTAGGGGGCGGGCTCCGCTCTGTACACACACATGCAGCTCCTCCTTCGGGCAGTAGGAGGCGGGCTCCGCTCTGTACACACACATGCAGCTCCTCCTCCGGGCAGTAGGGGGCGGGCTCCGCTCTGTACACACACATGCAGCTCCTCCTCCGGGCAGTAGGAGGCGGGCTCCGCTCTGTACACACACATGCAGCTCCTCCTCCGGGCAGTAGGGGGCGGGCTCCGCTCTGTACACACACATGCAGCTCCTCCTTCGGGCAGTAGGGGGCGGGCTCCGCTCTGTACACACACATGCAGCTCCTCCTCCGGGCAGTAGAGGGCGGGCTCCGCTCTGTACACACACATGCAGCTCCTCCTCCGGGCAGTAGGGGGCGGGCTCCACTCTGTACACACACATGCAGCTCCTCCTCCGGGCAGTAGAGGGCGGGCTCCGCTCTGTACACACACATGCAGCTCCTCCTCCTGGCAGTAGGGGGCGGGCTCCGCTCTGTACACACACATGCAGCTCCTCCTCGGGGCAGTAGAGGGCGGGCTCCGCTCTGTACACACACATGCAGCTCCGTCTCCGGGCAGTAGGGGGTGGGCTCCGCTCTGTACACACACATGCAGCTCCTCCTCGGGGCAGTAGAGGGCGGGCTCCGCTCTGTACACACACATGCAGCTCCTCCTCCGGGCAGTAGGGGGCGGGCTCCTTTCTGTACACACACATGCAGCTCCTCCTCCGGGCAGTAGGGGGCGGGGTCCGCTCTGTACACACACATGCAGCTCCTCCTCCGGGCAGTAGGGGGCGGGCTCCGCTCTGTACACACACATGCAGCTTCTCCTCCGGGCAGTAGGGGGCGGGCTCCGCTCTGTACACACACATGCAGCTCCTCCTCCGGGCAGTAGGGGGCGGGCTCCGCTCTGTACACACACATGCAGCTCCTCCTCCGGGCAGTAGGGGGCGGGCTCCACTCTGTACACACACATGCAGCTCCTCTTCCAGGCAGTAGGGGGCGGGCTCCGCTCTGTACACACACATGCAGCTCCTCCTCCGGGCAGTAGGAGGCGGGCTCCGCTCTGTACACACACATGCAGCTCCTCCTCCGGGCAGTAGGGGGCGGGCTCCGCTCTGTACACACACATGCAGCTCCTCCTCCGGGCAGTAGGAGGCGGGCTCCGCTCTGTACACACACATGCAGCTCCTCCTCCGGGCAGTAGGGGGCGGGCTCCGCTCTGTACACACACATGCAGCTCCTCCTCCGGGCAGTAGGGGGCGGGCTCCACTCTGTACACACACATGCAGCTCCTCCTCCAGGCAGTAGGGGGCGGACTCCGCTCTGTACACACACATGCAGCTCCTCCTCCAGGCAGTAGGGGGCGGACTCCGCTCTGTACACACACATGCAGCTCCTCCTCCGGGCAGTAGGAGGCGGGCTCCGCTCTGTACACACACATGCAGCTCCTCCTCCGGGCAGTAGGGGGCGGGCTCCGCTCTGTACACACACATGCAGCTCCTCCTCCGGGCAGTAGGAGGCGGGCTCCGCTCTGTACACACACATGCAGCTCCTCCTCCGGGCAGTAGGGGGCGGGCTCCGCTCTGTACACACACATGCAGCTCCTCCTCCGGGCAGTAGGGGGCGGGCTCCGCTCTGTACACACATATGCAGCTCCTCCTCCGGGCAGTAGAGGGCGGGCTCCGCTCTGTACACACACATGCAGCTCCTTCTCCGGGCAGTAGGGGGCGGGCTCCACTCTGTACACACACATGCAGCTCCTCCTCCGGGCAGTAGAGGGCGGGCTCCGCTCTGTACACACACATGCAGCTCCTCCTCCTGGCAGTAGGGGGCGGGCTCCGCTCTGTACACACACATGCAGCTCCTCCTCGGGGCAGTAGAGGGCGGGCTCCGCTCTGTACACACACATGCAGCTCCTCCTCCGGGCAGTAGGGGGCGGGCTCCTTTCTGTACACACACATGCAGCTCCTCCTCCGGGCAGTAGGGGGCGGGGTCCGCTCTGTACACACACATGCAGCTCCTCCTCCGGGCAGTAGGGGGCGGGCTCCGCTCTGTACACACACATGCAGCTCCTCCTCCGGGCAGTAGGGGGCGGGCTCCGCTCTGTACACACACATGCAGCTCCTCCTCCGGGCAGTAGGGGGCGGGCTCCGCTCTGTACACACACATGCAGCTCCTCCTCCGGGCAGTAGGGGGTGGGCTCCGCTCTGTACACACACATGCAGCTCCTCCTCCGGGCAGTAGGGGGTGGGCTCCTCTCTGTACACACACATGCAGCTCCTCCTCCGGGCAGTAGGGGGCGGGCTCCGCTCTGTACACACACATGCAGCTCCTCCTCCGGGCAGTAGGGGGCGGGCTCCGCTCTGTACACACACATGCAGCTCCTCCTCCGGGCAGTAGGGGGCGGGCTCCTCTCTGTACACACACATGCAGCTCCTCCTCCGGGCAGTAGGAGGCGGGCTCCGCTCTGTACACACACATGCAGCTCCTCCTCCGGGCAGTAGGAGGCGGGCTCCGCTCTGTACACACACATGCAGCTCCTCCTCCGGGCAGTAGGGGGTGGGCTCCGCTCTGTACACACACATGCAGCTCCTCCTCCGGGCAGTAGGGGGCGGGCTCCGCTCTGTACACACACATATGCAGCTCCTCCTCCGGGCAGTAGGGGGCGGGCTCCGCTCTGTACACACACATATGCAGCTCCTCCTTCGGGCAGTAGAGGGCGGGCTCCGCTCTGTACACACATATGCAGCTCCTCCTCCGGGCAGTAGAGGGCGGGCTCCGCTCTGTACACACACATGCGGCTCCTCCTCCGGGCAGTAGGGGGCGGGCTCCGCTCTGTACACACACATGCAGCTCCTCCTCCGGGCAGTAGGGGGCGGGCTCCGCTCTGTACACACACATGCAGCTCCTCCTCCGGGCAGTAGGGGGCGGGCTCCGCTTTGTACACACACATGCAGCTCCTCCTCCGGGCAGTAGGGGGCGGGCTCCGCTCTGTACACACACATGCAGCTCCTCCGGGCAGTAGGGGGCGGGCTCCGCTCTGTACACACACATGCAGCTCCTCCTCCGGGCAGTAGGAGGCGGGCTCCGCTCTGTACACACACATGCTGCTCCTCCTCCGGGCAGTAGGGGGCGGGCTCTGCTTTGTACACACACATGCGCCTCCTCCTCCGGGCAGTAGGAGGCGGGCTCTGCTCTGTACACACACATGTAGCTCCTCCTCTGGGCAGTAGGGGGCGGGCTCCGCTTTGTACACACACATGCAGCTCCTCCTCCGGGCAGTAGGGGGCGGGCTCCGCTCTGTACACACACATGCAGCTCCTCCTCCGGGCAGTAGGAGGCGGGCTCTGCTCTGTACACACACATGCAGCTCCTCCTCCGGGCAGTAGGGGGCTGGCTCCGCTCTGTACACACACATGCAGCTCCTCCTCCGGGCAGTAGGGGGCGGGCTCCGCTCTGTACACACACATGCAGCTCCTCCTCCGGGCAGTAGGGGGCGGGCTCTGCTTTGTACACACACATGCAGCTCCTCCTCCGGGCAGTAGGGGGCTGGCTCCGTTCTGTACACACACACATGCAGCTCCTCCTCCAGGCAGTAGGGGGCGGGCTCCGCTCTGTACACACACATGCAGCTCCTCCTCCGGGCAGTAGGGGGCGGGCTCCGCTCTGTACACACACATGCGGCTCCTCCTCCGGGCAGTAGGGGGCGGGCTCCGCTCTGTACACACACATGCGGCTCCTCCTCCGGGCAGTAGGAGGCGGGCTCCGCTCTGTACACACACATGCGGCTCCTCCTCCGGGCAGTAGGGGGCGGGCTCCGCTCTGTACACACACATGCGGCTCCTCCTCCGGGCAGTAGGGGGCGGGCTCCGCTCTGTACACACACATGCGGCTCCTCCTCCGGGCAGTAGAGGGCGGGCTCCGCTCTGTACACACACATGCAGCTCCTCCTCCGGGCAGTAGGGGGCGGGCTCCGCTCTGTACACACACATGCGGCTCCTCCTCCGGGCAGTAGGGGGCGGGCTCCGCTCTGTACACACACATGCAGCTCCTCCTCTGGGCAGTAGGGGGCGGGCTCCGCTCTGTACACACACATGCAGCTCCTCCTCCGGGCAGTAGGGGGCGGGCTCCGCTCTGTACACACACATGCAGCTCCTCCTCCGGGCAGTAGGGGGCGGGCTCCGCTCTGTACACACACATGCAGCTCCTCCTCCGGGCAGTAGGGGGCGGGCTCCGCTCTGTACACACACATATGCAGCTCCTCCTCCGGGCAGTAGAGGGCGGCCTCCGCTCTGTACACACACATATGCAGCTCCTCCTCCGGACAGTAGGGGGCGGGCTCCGCTCTGTACACACACATGCAGCTCCTCCTCCGGACAGTAGGGAGCGGGCTCCGCTCTGTACACACACATGCAGCTCCTCCTCCGGGCAGTAGGGGGCGGGCTCCGCTCTGTACACACACATGCAGCTCCTCCTCCGGGCAGTAGGGGGCGGGCTCCGCTCTGTACACACACATGCGGCTCCTCCTCGGGGCAGTAGGGGGCGGGCTCCGCTCTGTACACACACATGCAGCTCCTCCTCCGGGCAGTAGGGGGCGGGCTCCGCTCTGTACACACACATGCAGCTCCTCCTCCGGGCAGTAGGGGGCGGGCTCCGCTCTGTACACACACATACAGCTCCTCCTCCGGGCAGTAGGGGGCGGGCTCCGCTCTGTACACACACATGCAGCTCCTCCTCCGGGCAGTAGGGGCGGGCTCCGCTCTGTACACACACATGCAGCTCCTCCTCCGGGCAGTAGGGGGCGGGCTCCGCTTTGTACACACACATGCAGCTCCTCCTCCGGGCAGTAGGGGGCGGGCTGAGGCAGCGCCGGTCCTGTAGGAGACGTGACGCCTCTGGATGCTCAGTGCTCGGAGGGCGGCGGTCCGTCACCAGCTTTCTTCGTCCTCTGCGGCCGCGGACAGCCCGGGACCCCGGCTATGTGAGTCAGAGACCGGGGAAGGGTCGTGGAGGATTGGGGGGTCCGGGCTGCAGGAGGAGGAGGCCGGGGGCGCGGAGCTGCAGTGATTGTGTACGGAGGGCAGCATGGAGGAGGCAGCCTGTGCATGGGACTGCTGCATCACTACATGGGACTGCTGCATCACTACATGGGACTGCTGCATCACTACATGGGACTGCTGCATCACTACATGGGACTGCTGCATCACTACATGGGACTGCTGCATCACTACATGGGACTGCTGCATCACATG
Organism: Phyllobates terribilis; assembly: GCF_046119375.1. Lineage (NCBI taxonomy): Eukaryota > Metazoa > Chordata > Amphibia > Anura > Dendrobatidae > Phyllobates > Phyllobates terribilis. The sequence goes on along the minus strand of NW_027362761.1, from coordinate 586,228,158 downwards.
GAGGGGGGGCTGTGGTGTTTATTACACACTGGGGGGGGCTGTAGTGTTTATTACACACTGGGGGGGCTGTAGTGTTTATTACACACTGGGGGGGGCTGTAGTGTTTATTACACACTGGGGGGGGCTCTAGTGTTTATTACACACTGTGGGGGGCTCTAGTGTTTATTACACACTGGGGGGGGCTCTAGTGTTTATTACACACTGGGGGGGGCTCTAGTGTTTATTACACACTGGGGGGGGCTCTAGTGTTTATTACACACTGGGGGGGGCTCTAGTGTTTATTACACACTGGGGGGGCTCTAGTGTTTATTACACACTTGGGGGGGCTCTAGTGTTTATTACACACTTGGGGGGGCTGTAGTGTTTATTACACACTTGGGGGGGCTGTAGTGTTTATTACACACTGGGGGGGCTGTAGTGTTTATTACACACTGGGGGGGCTGTAGTGTTTATTACACACTGGGGGGGCTGTAGTGTTTATTACACACTGGGGGGGGCTGTAGTGTTTATTACACACTGGGGGGGGCTGTAGTGTTTATTACACACTGGGGGGGGCTGTAGTGTTTATTACACACTGGGGGGTCTGTAGTGTTTATTACACACTGGGGGGGCTGTAGCGTTTATTACACACTGGGGGGGGCTGTAGCGTTTATTACACACTGGGGGGGGCTGTAGCGTTTATTACACACTGGGGGGGGCTGTAGCGTTTATTACACACTGGGGGGGACTGTAGCGTTTATTACACACTGGGGGGGGACTGTAGCGTTTATTACACACTGGGGGGGACTGTAGCGTTTATTACACACTGGGGGGGGACTGTAGCGTTTATTACACACTGGGGGGGACTGTAGCGTTTATTACACACTGGGGGGGGACTGTAGCGTTTATTACACACTGGGGGGGGACTGTAGCGTTTATTACACACTGGGGGGGGACTGTAGCGTTTATTACACCCTGGGGGGGGACTGTAGCGTTTATTACACCCTGGGGGGGGACTGTAGCGTTTATTACACACTGGGGGGGGACTGTAGCGTTTATTACACCCTGGGGGGGGACTGTAGCGTTTATTACACCCTGGGGGGGGACTGTAGCGTTTATTACACCCTGGGGGGGGACTGTAGCGTTTATTACACCCTGGGGGGGGACTGTAGCGTTTATTACACCCTGGGGGGGGACTGTAGCGTTTATTACACCCGGGGGGGGGACTGTAGCGTTTATTACACCCTGGGGGGGGGGGACTGTAGCGTTTATTACACCCTGGGGGGGGGACTGTAGCGTTTATTACACCCTGGGGGGGGGGGGGGGACTGTAGCGTTTATTACACACTGGGGGGGGGGGGCTGTAGCGTTTATTACACCCTGGGGGGGGGGGGGGGCTGTAGCGTTTATTACACCCTGGGGGGGGGCTGTAGCGTTTATTACACCCTGGGGGGGGACTGTAGCGTTTATTACACACTGGGGGGGCTGTAGCGTTTATTACACACTGGGGGGGGACTGTAGCGTTTATTACACACTGGGGGGGGACTGTAGCGTTTATTACACACTGGGGGGGGACTGTAGCGTTTATTACACACTGGGGGGGGGGCTGTAGCGTTTATTACACGGCTGTATATAATGTGTATGGAGGTGTTGTGTGATGAGACTATTTCTCTGCACTGATGGCTTCTCTGTGTATTAGTTTCTGCTTTTCTGATGTATATACCTTTGTTGTGTGGCGGTGTGCCCTCCTGTTGTATGGTGGCAGCGTCGTACTCTGCTGTTGTGTGGCGGTGTGCCCCTCTGTGCTGTGGCACGGTGGCGGTGTGCCCTCCTGTTGTATGGTGGCAGCATCGTACCCTCCTGTTGTATGGTGGCAGCATCGTACCCTCCTGTTGTATGGTGGCAGCATCGTACCCTCCTGTTGTGTGGCGGTGTGCCCCTCTGTGCTGTTGCACGGTGGCGGTGTGCCCTCCTGTTGTATGGTGGCAGCATCGTACCCTCCTGTTGTATGGTGGCAGCATCGTACCCTCCTGTTGTATGGTGGCAGCGTCGTACCCTGCTGTTGTGTGGTGGTGTGCCCTCCTGTTGTATGGTGGCAGCGTCGTACCCTGCTGTTGTGTGGTGGTGTGCCCTCCTGTTGTATGGTGGCAGCGTCGTACCCTGCTGTTGTGTGGTGGTGTGCCCTCCTGTTGTATGGTGGCAGCGTCGTACCCTGCTGTTGTGTGGCGGTGTGCCCCTCTGTGCTGTTGCACGGTGGCAGTGTGCCCTCCTGTTGTATGGTGGCAGCGTCGTACCCTGCTGTTGTGTGGTGGTGTGCCCTCCTGTTGTATGGTGGCGCTGTGACTAATGCCCAGCACACAGGTGGAGCACAGTGACCAGGACCTTTCCTTGGGGTCCTGAATGCTCCTGGGGCTGCAGGTGGTGGCATATAGAGGGGTTGTCTGCTCTGATTTCGGCAGGTGTAGGAGGGATCGTCTGATTCTTTTTTTACATCGTCACCAAATATCCCATATAACCAAGGAGACGTCACCAGGATCATCCAGAGCTCCCTGGTGACTGTGCTGTCTGCAGACGCTGCCGGAGCTCCGTCCTCACATCCTTGGAGAATCTTGAATTCTCCTGGAGGAGCCGCTTCTGCTCTGGACGTTGTTGCCGTCTTTCCTGTGGATACAATCATCTGTGTTTTATAATTAGAAAATACTATTTGCCAGTGAATGTTTCCATTGAAGGTTTCCTCCATGTGTCAGCGCGGATTCCGGAGCCGGCGGTGTCTCTGGGTGTAGACGGAGGGGATGAAGTTGTGTAAAGGAATGAATCATAATGAAATACGCGGCGTCCCCTCCCTATAGATGCTGTGTATATACCTGGTATATACTGTATATAGACGTGTACTGATGCCGTCCGTGCGCTGTCTGGGATTTTTACGGACTTGTATGAATCATTTTGATCCGTGATTTGGATTTTAAAAAACAAATGGACCCGTTGCTGTGATTTTCTTCCAGGCCCCTCTGTCCACAAAGAAAAAACACTGAGATGTGAACAGCGCCGTAGATTATAATGGGTATGTGTATGTGACTTGTGGATGTCTGAGGGAGACGTAGCGATGCCATCTCTCAAAACCTTTTGGCAATATTTCTGCTGACGCTTTTGATACATTTTCTTGCTCTAAAAAAAAAAAAAAAAAAAAAATACTGCATCAAAAATAGATTTTTGTGAAAACGCACTAAAAGGCATAAAACACTGTAGCATTGGCTCCCAGAATGCCCTTATGAAACAGAACATTTAGGGTCCGACTCCTGTGTGCCTTTTTTGGGAGTTTTTTGTCTTTTTCATCTGAATTTTTTTTCCACATATATTTTGTGTTCTGATTTTTTTATTTTTTTTTTGTTTTGTAGGATAGCTGCTTTGGGAGAATTTTAGGTTTCCCAAATGTTTTTGCCTAATTTATCATTTGCAACTTCAAAAAAAATTGTTGAAAATGTGCGCCAGGTCCCCCCCCACCAAGCCTGACGTAACCTTGCGTCCGCCAGAAAAAAAATGTCCCATACCCCACCCCTGCAACTATATGCGCTTATAGGGAATCTATCACCATATTTTTGCTTCCCCATCTGAAAGCAGCATGATCAGGGCAGAGACCCTGATTCCATTCATGTGTCACTTACTTTGCTGATTGCTCCATTTTTTTAAATTAAAAACTGTTTGTTCTGCAAAAATGTTGCAAAGTTTCAGATTGTTTTACTCCCAAAAAAACTAGTGAAAACACCTCAGTGAATTGAGTCCAATAACTTTTTTTTTTTCCCTTTTTGAGCAAAGTTTCTAAGGCACTGGCTGCAAATAAACTGCAACAAATCTCACAAGACAATTCTCTGCATTGGGGCCGACTGACGGCTTCTCCTGCTGTAGACTTGGTCAATCGTCTCTGATCTCTGCTCCATCTTCTTCTTGTGAAATCTCATGTTGAATGGCAAAGATGATACAATGTATCCAGTGCAGACAATGGTCTGTGACTCCAGACTGATACATTGTAACGATCCAGCAGAGATCTGTACAGCTGCTGCTGATGTTTAGCTCACAGAGCATTGTCTACACTGGATACATTGTAACAATCCAGCAGAGATCTGTGCAGCTGCTGCTGATGTGTTTTGCTCACAGAGCATTGTCTACACTGGATACATTGTAACAATCCAGCAGAGATCTGTGCAGCTGCTGCTGATGTGCTTGGCTCACAGAGCATTGACTACACTGGATACATTGTAACAATCCAGCAGAGATCTGTGCAGCTGCTGCTGATGTGTTTCGCTCACAGAGCATTGTCTGCACTGGATACATAGTAACAATCCAGCAGCGATCTGTGCAGCTGCTGCTGATGTGTTTCGCTCACAGAGCATTGTCTGCACTGGATACATTGTAACAATCCAGCAGCGATCTGTGCAGCTGCTGCTGATGTGTTTGGCTCACACAGCATTGTCTACACTGGATACATTGTAACAATCCGGCAGAGATCTGTGCGGCTGCTGATGTGTTTCGCTCACACAGCATTGTCTGCACTGGATACATTGTAACAATCCAGTAGAGATCTGTGCAGCTGCTGCTGATGTGTTTCGCTCACAGAGCACTGTCTGCACTGGATACATTGTAACAATCCGGCAGAGATCTGTGCAGCTGCTGCTGATGTGTTTAGCTCACAGAGCATTGTCTACACTGGATACATTGTAACAATCCAGCAGAGATCTGCGCAGCTGGTGCTGATGTGTTTAGCTCACAGAGCATTTTCTGCACTGGATACATTGTAACAATCCAGCAGAGATCTGCGCAGCTGCTGCTGATGTGTTTAGCTCACAGAGCATTGTCTACACTGGATACATTGTAACAATCCAGCAGAGATCTGTGCAGCTGCTGCTGATGTGTTTGGCTCACAGAGCATTGTCTGCACTGGATACATTGTAACAATCCAGCAGAGATCTGTGCAGCTGCTGCTGATGTGTTTGGCTCACAGAGCATTGTCTACACTGGATACATTGTAACAATCCAGCAGAGATCTGTGCAGCTGCTGCTGATGTGTTTAGCTCACAGAGCATTGTCTGCACTGGATACATTGTAACAATCCAGCAGAGATCTGTGCAGCTGCTGCTGATGTGTTTAGCTCACAGAGCATTGTCTACACTGGATACATTGTAACAATCCAGCAGAGATCTGTGCAGCTGCTGCTGATGTGTTTAGCTCACAGAGCATTGTCTGCACTGGATACATTGTAACAATCCAGCAGAGATCTGTGCAGCTGCTGCTGATGTGTTTTGCTCACAGAGCATTGTCTGCACTGGATACATAGTATCCACTTCTCATTATTTATAAATTCCATCTATTTTCCCCGTATGTACAGTCATGGCCAAAAGTTTTGAGAATGACACCAGAATTATATTTTCACATGATCTGCTGGCCTCTGGTTTTTATTAGTGTTTGTCTGATGTTTATATCACATACAGAAATATAATTGCAATCATATTATGAGTACCAATAGGTTATATTGACAGTTAGAATGAGTTAATGCAGCAAGTCAATATTTGCAGTGTTGCCCCTTCTTCTTCAAGACCTCTGTAATTCTCCCTGGCATGCTCTCAATCAACTTTTGGACCAAATCCTGACTGATAGCAGTCCATTCTTGCATAATCAATGCTTGCATTTTGCCAGAATTTGTTGGTTTTTGTTTGTCCACCCGTCTCTTGATGATTGACCACAAGTTCTCAATGGGATTAAGATCTGGGGAGTTTCCAGGCCATGGACCCAAAATCTCTGTTTTGTTCCATGAGCCATTTAGTTATCACCTTTGCTTTATGGCAAGGTGCTCCATCATGCTGGAAAAGGCATTGTTGGGTGCCAAACTGCTCTTGGATGGTTGGGAGAAGTTGCTCTTGGAGGACATTCTGGTACCATTCTTTATTCATGGCTGTGTTTTTAGGCAAGACTGTGAGTGAGCCGATTCCCTTGGCTGAGAAGCAACCCCACACATGAATGGTTTCAGGATGCTTTACAGTTGGCATGAGACAAGACTGGTGGTAGCGCTCACCTCTTCTTCTCCGAATAAGCTGTTTTCCAGATGTCCCAAACAATCGAAAAGGGGATTCATCAGAGAAAATGACTTTGCCCCAGTCCTCAGCAGTCCACTCCCTGTACCTTTTGCAGAATATCAGTCGGTCCCTGATGTTTTTTCTGGAGAGAAGTGGCTTCTTTGCTGCCCTCCTTGAAACCAGCCCTTGCTCAAAGAGTCTCCGCCTCACAGTGCGTGCAGAAGCACTCACACCAGCCTGCTGCCATTCCTGAGCAAGCTAGGCACTGCTGGTAGTCCGATCCCGCAGCTGAAACAGTTTTAAGATACGGTCCTGGCGCTTGCTGGTCTTTCTTGGGCGCCCTGGAGCCTTTTTGACAACAATGGAAGCTCTCTCCTTGAAGTTCTTGATGATGCAATAGATTGTCGACTGAGGTGCAATCTTTGTAGCTGCGATACTCTTCCCTGTTAGGCCATTTTTGTGCAGTGCAATGATGGCTGCACGTGTTTCTTTAGAGATAACCATGGTTAACTGAAGAGAAACAATGATACCAAGAACCAGCCTCCTTTTAAAGTGTCCAGTGATGTCATTCTTACTTAATCATGACTGATCGCCAGCCCTGTGCTCAACACCCACACCTGTGTTAATGGATCAATCACTAAAATGATGTTAGCTGCTCCTTTTAAGGCAGGACTGCAATGATGTTGAAATGTGTTTTGGGGGTTAAAGTTCATTTTCTGGGCAAATATTGACTTTGCAAGTACAGTAATTGCTGTTAAGCTGATCACTCTTTGACAGTCAGGAGTATATGCAAATTGCCATTACAAAAAACGAAGCAGTAAACTTTGGAAAAATTACTATTTGTCTCATTCCGAATACTTTTGGCCATGACTGTATTATCTCTCATTGAAATCTCTGACGCAGGTGAAGAAATGGTTGTAGTTGTAAAGTAATAAATTATTGCGGATCTGGCAGTTTTTTTTGTTATCTCTGATGAACAAACCAATTGCTTTGTGTTAGAAAATCCGTTTTCTCCGGGCAGATGTAGCAGAGCTTAATTTATTCCTTTAATCCAGCACCTGATTTCTATGTTCTGGATTCTAATATATAAAATTCATCCTGAAGGAATGTACAACGTGACACCTTCATACAAACTTTCCCGATGTTGATTAAAACAATCTTCTCTTATCTCTGCCGAGTCTTCTGCTTCTAGTCTTGTGAAATTCCACGTTTTATTGCAATTCTGTGCTGAAAATAAATATTGGATTATTAGGCCAAATTCACACTTGTAGAAATACTTTTTTTTTTTTTTTTGTACTGCGGGTGACTGCACCAAAATATACACTGGCAATAGCAATCTGCTCTGATTGCATTTTTTATGCTCTTAATAATAATAATCCTGAGTTTTTGGTGTAGATGTGAGTTGTTGTTTTTTTTTACTACATAAATGCTTCAATTTTGTTCTAAAGATGCATAAAAAATTATGGTATTTTTTTAAAAAAAAATTTATAGGGGAAAAATGCACTAAAAACATTCCTTTCCTCAACATCTTTAACCCCTCAGTGGGTATAAATACTCAGGAAATCATATCCTTCGCTTGAACTGTTAAATGGAAGCAGTTTTTTTTCCCAAAAAAATCAGTGTGAAAAATGCAGCAGTTGATAATCTTACAGGGGAGCATGTCCCGACGGCACGTACCCACCGAGCCAATTTACTGCGGGCGTCCAGTATTGATAACCGCTGCAGATATCTTTGCAAAGCGTGAAACTTGCACTGACATCTGCAAATTGACATGCGGCGGATCTCAAACACTCAGTTTTTGGTAACTTACGTTGTAGATATTTATTCTTAGCGTGTGCGCCAGGTTTCTGAAAATCTCATGCTCTGTATAATGCAGCAAAAAGGGCAATTGATATATAATTTTTTTTAATTTCTTTTATTTTTTAGTCCCTTAGGGGGACTTTAACCTGCGATAGGCAGATGCCGGTTGTATAATACAGCCGTCATCTGCTCTGTATGGAGCAGACGCCGCCCCTGAGCCTATTCCATACATGAGCACCCTGACCCTGAAGTACATGTCCGGCAGGGGGTGAGAAGGGGTTAAAGGGATGGCAATCTGCGGAGATCTTTTACCCCAGAAAACTGATATTTTCTGGTAAGGAAAATCTTTTTTTTTTATTTATTTTTTTTTTAACTGAATTGTCTGTTTTTGTATAGATTTTTTTTATATATATATATATATATATATATATATATATATATATATATATATATATATATATATATATATATATATATATATATATATATATATATATATATATATATATCTATCTGCTCTCTTTCAGTTATACTGTTCTTCTTTCTTTTTTTTTTTTCTTAGCAGCCTTTCCTTTTGTTTCCTGCGGAAGTTTGGAGTATTTCCCTTGATTTGTCGTGGTATAATGATATTTTCCAGCTTTTGACCTTCTATACGGAGATAAGAAGAACAGAATGTGAAGGGACAGAACTAAAACATTCAGGTCTCCGGAGAAGGTCATAGAAGGAGGCGGATTGCAGAACGCTTTATGTTTAAGAACGCGAGGGCGCTGCCTCCGGCTGGTGGAGCGGTTGAATATTTAATTACGACAGATGTGTGGAAATCTGAGCAGCATGATGTAGGGGCAGAGACCCTGATTCCAGCAATTTGTCACTTACTTTACTGCTTGGTGCAGCTTTGATTAAAAACTAGTAATAGATTCCTTTTAATAAATGCCATACAGCTCGCTGGCCGCCCGGTCAGACAGAAACCTCACTCATCATTCAGACAGATTTCTTCCTAATTCAGTTTTCTAATATGCTTTCTCCATTGCTTGCTGAGAACTTCGGAGCTTCAGAACTTCCTTAACATCCCTAATCCCGGCTCTCAGCTGATACAATGTATACAGTGCATACAATGCTCTGTGAGCCAAACATCCAGCACTCCAGACTGATACATTGTAACAATCCAGCAGAGAAATCAGTCCAGCTGCTGCTGATGTTCTATGCATCTAAATCCCATTTAGGCTATGTGCCCACGATGCGGAAATGCTCTGGATTTTTTCCTGAGCGTTTCTGCATCTCCCTGGCAGAAAAAACGCATGCGGATTGTACCTTCATATTGTACATGCGTTTTCCTGCCAGGGACAAGCGGATGTGAAGTGTTCTTCACTTGCATTTCCGCATGCGGGTTGACTAGTGCTTTCCAAGCGATTTTAGCATCACTTGGAAAGTGCTTGACAACTTGGTCACACTATATAAATCCATGCAACTGGCACAGATTTATATAGTGTGACCGTAAAAGAATGGTAAAAAATAAACATTATACTTACCTTCTGATGACCCCCGGAGTCTTTATTCGATGCGTCTCGGCTTGCCAGCAGCTTGCGGTACACTAAAGGACCTGCGTTGACGTCATTTAGTCATGTGACGGGTCACGTGACCGGCAGGTCCTTTAGTGTACCGCAAGCTGCTGGCAAGCCGAGACGCATCGAATAAAGACTTCGGGGGTCATCAGAAGGTAAGTATAATGTTTATTTTTTATTTTATTCTTTTTTTTACATGTTCTATGGTACCCGGGTCCGGAGGAGAGTCTCCTCTTCTCCAAACCCGGGTACCATCCGCACATTGAACCGCATGGATTCTGCATGTACAGATGCAGTGATGCGGAATCCATGCGTTCCAATGCAAGTCAATGGCGGTTGATACAATGTATCCAGTGTAGACAATGCTCTGTGAGCTAAACACATCAGCAGCAGCCGCACAGATCTCTGCTGGATTGTTACAATGTATCCAGTGCAGACAATGCTCTGTGAGCTAAACACATCAGCGGCAGCTGCACAGATCTCTGCTGGATTGTTACAATGTATCCAGTGCAGACAATGCTCTGTGAGCTAAACACATCAGCAGCAGCTGCACAGATCTCTGCTGGATTGTTACAATGTATCCAGTGCAGACAATGCTCTGTGAGCGAAACACATCAGCAGCAGCTGCACAGATCTCTGCTGGATTGTTACAATGTATCTAGTGCAGACAATGCTCTGTGAGCGAAACACATCAGCAGCAGCTGCACAGACCTCTGCTGGATTGTTACAATGTATCCAGTGCAGACAATGCTCTGTGAGCCAAACGCAGCAGCTGCACAGATCTCTGCTGGATTGTTACAATGTATCTAGTGCAGACAATGCTCTGTGAGCGAAACACATCAGCAGCAGCTGCACAGATCTCTGCTGGATTGTTACAATGTATCAGTCCGGGATGTCTAAGAATAGACAGTCGATGGTTATAACAATAAAATGCCTCGTCCGCACGTGATTTATATCAGCTAATATATATTGCTGCGACTGTGACCGTATAAATCTGTAACATTCTTTACTGATTAATCCTTTCCCGGTAATGAATGCCGTCACTGATTAGCCAGTGTGCGGTGGGTGTCGGCCGGTGGCCCCTCTGCATCGTCTCCGGCAGCGGCGGACGCGTGACGTAGCAGGTCTTTCTTTAATCAGCTCCTCAATGTCATTACTTGGTTGTAAACAACTTTTATTGCTTTTTGTGGATTGTGCTAAATGGCTTCTAAAAGATCAAAAAAAAAAAAAAAAAAAAGAAGCTTTTTTTTTTCCCTTTCTTTCCCGAACTGTGCCACAGTTACCTAATGACTGTGTGTGGTATTGCGCTTTAGCATAAAAGGAGCATTTTTTTTTTCTGCTGCTTTTTAATTGTTGAGTTGGATGAGAATCGCAACGCAGTGCTCGGACATAGAAATGCTGCTGTCACACTCGAGGCGGGAGTCCATGCATTGTGTTGCGATCCTCGTCTGAGTTATACATCCGTCTGACTCTGCCCTTATGGTGCAGAAAAAATGGGATCTTCTCTTATTTACATTGGGGTTTTTTTGGTGTCTTTTATGAAAGCACATCCTCTTTGCTTGGGTAGTTTAAAAAAAAAATGCAGCGGAAAATAACATTGTTTGCACTACATGGTAACACGGCCTTAAGGTGGCGCTATGTGTGCACAGCTGATGGCGCCTCTCCTGTATCTGCCCTCATAGTGTGTCCGGATTTTGGTGTGTTTAGTGATGAAGTTTTCCTTCTTCCTCTGCCGGTCTCTGCCCGCAGCCCTGGCACCTTTGTGTGGTTTTGGATTCTTGTAGCCCTGGTTGCTGTTTACGGATCCTTTCTCAGACCCGTTACTTCGCCCTCCTCTTCTTCCTGGTACCGGGTTGTGTGACATAGATTAAGGGTACGTGCACACATTCAGTATTTGCAGCACAAGTTTTTGCATCTATTGATAGGAAAAATGCTGCTTAAAATATCCGCCTTTTTGCTGCTTTTTTTACATAAGTTTTTGATTCAGATTTTTCCCCGCTCACTAATACGGGTAAAATCTGCAGCAAAAACGCTGAAAGAATTGACACTACTGATTATAAATTTGCAAGGAAAATATAAGCAACGTTAGCATGAAGCTTCAGGAATCTCACTTTGCTGAAATCAGGAAACCCTTCAGGTCTTATGACAGAATCTGTACAAAAAAAAAAAAAACGCAGCAAAACTGCAACGTGTGCACAGACAAAAAGTGTTTAATTGCACAGATGTTTATCTGATTTATTTCCTTATAGAAATTGTGAGAATTTTTCACTTTATTGGACGCTGCCGTGCGATTGCGCTGAGCTTTGAATTGCTGCAGATTTTGGGGACAGAGTAACATCTAAGGGGTAAGGTTTCTCCTTGTGGAGAGTGACAAGCCTGGCATGTCAGAGTGAGGAGACTTATAAGCTATGCATGCTCCTCTGGGAAATTTAGATATGCAAATTGGCTCTTCAGAGAGAAAGCAAAGAGTTTGCAGGATTAGAAAGTTTTTTTTGTAGTTTATTACTATGGAAACCAGTAAGTCTGTAAGGGAGCTGTGTACATAAAACGACCGAGATTATTTGTAAATGGTGCAATAAAACTAAAATGGCTCATTGATGGGGCCCATAATACCCTGGATATAGTCTCAAGAAGTCAACCTTTTTCCATCTGCCCTTCTAGGACTTGGTGAACCTTGAGAACCATCAGCATTCTGTTATATGGGACGGTAATGGCTTTCCACATATGTGTCCCTGAAGTTGGCCTTGGAGTAAAGAGAAAATCATAGTTCTAAGTAGCTGGCACTACCTGTGAAGAGTCATGGGGGCGGAGCCATTCTGCCCTGGAGTCAAGCAATGCTCCTTTTTTCTGCCCTCCCCCTTGACTCTTTACACCTTTTTTTTCCTTTATGCTCCAGGACCCATGTTCTTTGACGGACATCTTTAGAAAGCTACCACCCTCCTGTACTCCCATCAGAGCGGCGGCGGTTCAGGGTGATGATATATTAAATGCTGGGACCCTGCAGATTTAGTGACTGCTGTGGGTGACATTGTGTCGCCAGCTCTCCCGCGTTGTTGGCCTCGTGTATCCGTCCTGTTAGGAGCTGGTCACCCGGCTCGCTCTGCCGTCAGCTCTGTAGCCGCTGGATCAGCTCTGCTAAATGTGCTGAGTGTGCCAAACGTTTTATCTAAAATCCTCCATGGGCGTCCATTGTAGTGTATGTGTGTGCGGCTGCACCACCCAGAGCCGTGCCCATCTACACAAGGTGAATGCGATGGCTGGGGGGGTGAAAACAGCCCCCGGGGGCCTCAGAAGGGCCCCTATGACGGCCATATCTAGCTGCCTATTAGGAATACATGGAAAAAATCGAGTTGTATTCTTGTGTTTTTTAACATTTTTATATATTACATTGTAACTTTTTTACTTGCAATACATAAGAATACGTGTTAAAAAAAAAAAAAAAAAAAAAGTGAAAAGTTTAGTATGTATACGGCAAAATAATGCAATTACATAAGAAATAAAGAGATAAACTTCCTTGTGCATGGAGGGCAATAGAACATAAACATCAAACCAGCACAAAGATGAGAAACACTTATTGGAAAGCAGCATAATCCTACTGATCTTTATACAGAGGTATTGAGAACTGTAGCTGTGAATCCAGCACAGAGGTGAGCTAAACACTAGAATGCAGCAGTATTAGACAGAACATCTTACATCAGTACTATACAGTGTTGCTGTGAATCCAGCACAGAGATGAGATATACTGCTGCATTCTTGTCTTTATATCACCTTTGTGGTGGATTCACAGCAACGCTGCATGGTACTGATGTAAGATGTTCTGTCTGATACTGCTGCATTATAGTGTTTCTCATCTCTGTGCTGGATTCACAGCAACACTGCATGGTACTGATGTAAGATGTTCTGTCTAATAATGCTGCATTCTAGTATTTTAGACAGATCATCTTACAGCAGTACCATGCAGTGTTCCTGTGAATCCAGCACTGGAGTGAGACAAAGATTTACTAAAAAGCGTCAGCATCAAGAAGGACATTATACAGCAGTACTGAGCAATGTAACTGTGAATCCAGCCCTAGGATTAGAAAAACACTTATCTGACTGCAGGTGTACTGCAGTGCCCGAGGCTTTATAGGTCTGTACCGAGACATAGAGGCTCTTGACAGTGCCCCCTCTTGACATAATAATAAAATAGCAACACAAGGAAGCAATAACATTTCCTGCTGCACTCCTGTACCTGCCCTTTAGGGCTCTCTCAGACTTTTTACATGCATCCTTGTCCGTTGCAACTTTTTTACTTGCAATTCACAAAGATACGTGTGAAAAGCTGGGATTTGTGTACGGCAAAATTGTGCTGTTACATAATATATCTCGTGCAAAAAAAAAAAGTCCTACATGCCTTGCACAAAGTATTTAGACACTTTCTGAAATGTTGTACAAGGTGGTGTGGCCTCTCCAAGGGTTGCAGTCTGAAGTGCTTTTCCATGTGCCAAAACTTGGTGCAAAGTACGCCATTTAAAGGGAACCTGTCAGCCCCCAAAGGAACGTCCTCCAGTAAACTACGTGCAATGATGATGCCCTTCTCCACGGCTAATTGAAGTTTTCCTCCCCCCGTAATTTATTCGGGGTGACGTTTCTTGAACCTTTCCAGGAATAACTTCTGTCCATGAAGAACATTTGATAGTGACGAGCCCGAGAGTCCTAACACATGGATGGTGCGAGAGACGACCCCGTAGCTAAATATAGTCCTGATGAAAGCCAGAGATGAGCCACTCGCACCCGACACTGTGCATCATTCATCACGGAGATTCTGTATCAGGACTTCACTACTGACCGGATCCATCTCTGATATTATCGCAGCCCTTATTTTTGGGGACAAGGAGAGAAATTACCCATAATGGCCGAATCTCCAGTCCGGACGGTAATGATTTGGGTCTCCCATGGTTTTACCTCCTAGTTTTTTTTTTTAAACGTTTGGAAAAAGTGTTTCGCAAGTTGAGGCTTTTTCAGGAGAGGTTTTTTTTTTTTTTCCCCTGAAGAGTTTCTTTCCTGCATAATTTTTGCAGTCTTTTGATGGGACCATAGATGAGCGCTAGAAAGTACGGACCTGGACCGGGGTTGTGTAAAATGATCCTCTTCTCTTTAGATAGTTCCTAGTTTGGAGAAGTTTCTTTCAGGATCCTCTACAAAGTAGTGACATTCACTTTTACTTTTTTTTCTACCAGAAGTGTTTTATTTTTTTTCTTAAACCTTTTCAGAAACAATTAAAAAAAAATAAAAAAAAATCATACAAACAATGAAGTGTATTTCCCATAGAAATGAATAGGAAGAGGTTTCCAAGTAGTTTTTAAAGCATAGCCTTATTATTAGGCTCGTCTAAAGCATCGTTATTGTGAAAAAAATAAAGCACTTTTTTTTTTCTTTTTCTTTTTTTTTTTAAAGCTTTATTTTTGTCTTGCGTTTTAGTTCGGAGCCCGTTGTTGCTGTGTGTTTTGCTTTATAGCATGCTGTATACACCGAAAAAAAAGCAATGTGACCAAAGAAAAAAAAAAAAAACACTGGAATCCGCAAAATGCTCCTGATTTTTTTTCTCTAGCCTTTCAAAATCGTAGAAAAAATACCTCCTAGCTCCATCAATAATTAGTGTTACATCTAGAATAGGGTGATACAGATGACAAGATTGTAACTAGTTAAAAAAAAACAACAACAAAAACATAAATAATGAATTGGCTCAAACTAAAGTTCTAATAATAATCCTCCGATAATGGAGGCGCTGCCTCCTCCTGGGCGGCTTCTTGCTGCTTCATAAACCTTCCACTCACTGGTCTGCAGTGAAGATCTTGCCAGGATCACGCCGCCCCTTTAACCAGGCCTCCATGCTCCAGTCACATAAAGAGAAGCAAGAGATGAAGGATCCCATTATTTCTAGCTGATGTATACAAGCTAACTTTTTTTAAACTATTGCTATATATCTCTTGTATACATAAATGCTTTAAATTTCTGCAGGTTGCTCTTGATAATAGACAACATTGTATCCACTCTGCTGGTTGCCCTTGGTAACAGACATTTTATCCTGTTCTCTTGTATCTTCTCTCTGCTGGTTGCCCTTGGTAACAGACATTCTATCCTGTTCTCTTGTATCTTCTCTCTGCTGGTTGCCCTTGGTAACAGACATTCTATCCTGTTCTCTTGTATCTTCTCTCTGCTGGTTGCCCTTGGTAACAGACATTCTATCCTGTTCTCTTGTATCTTCTCTCTGCTGGTTGCCCTTGGTAACAGACATTCTATCCTGTTCTCTTGTATCTTCTCTCTGCTGGTTGCCCTTGGTAACAGACATTCTATCCTGTTTTCTTGTATCTTCTCTCTGTTGGTTGCCCTTGGTGACAGGGAACATTGAATCCTCTACTATCCGCGTGTTGCCCTTGGTAACAAGGATTAGTTACAGACAATAGTGGATAATATCTCGTATACATTGGTTACTGGGGCTTCTGCCTATGATTGTGCATCCTAATATGTGTGTGAAACAATAGCTACACGTTGACTTATATTTTCGGCGGGATCTGATGGCCATTTTACCAATGCCGCAGCCTCAAGGAGAAATGCACTGGACAGGGGTTAAATTTCACTAAAAATATGTTTGTTTTTTTTTCCAAAAAAGAAACCGCATCCGGCAGCCCCTTATCTTCCTCTATGTACCTACCCTGAAAGTATCTGATCATTGGGGGGTCCCACCGCCCCCAGATAATACATCAGACTTGATGCCCTGCACTGCTGATCCCAGCCAGTTAACCCTTGAGGTGCAGCCATTCATGGCGATCTGGCATGCGTTTAGGAAAGGCTCGTCCTTAAGTGGTTAATAACCAGCAGGAGCAGAGATGATGTGAATGGCTCCTGTAAGTTTGTGCTCCGGGACTTCAGGAAAAGCAGCGGAACAAGAATGGCCATTGTAAGCGGAGGAAGCTCATGTCACCCCTTCTTATCAATGGGCGTTCTGTCCGGTTTGGGGGATACTGCTCTTTTTATGGTGGTGGACAGCCCCCCGTAACGATCCTCTGTGGGGGGGGGGGGGGGGGGTTTGGGATCCAGAAGTTTGCAGGAATGCTTGTGTTTATTTTTACTAATATTGCAAGACCTTTTTATTGCTTGCGTTTTGGGGCAAAAAATTTGGGATTCCTATTGACAACTTGAAGGACAACCTTGTCCCAAAGGTATTACAGCAAAAGAGATAAAAAAGAAAAGAAAAGGGCTGCTGTGTGTGAGCTCCGCTGCACGATGAGGATGGAGGATTGCAAAACGGAGGTCTCTTGCGTTTGTGATCTGTTGCTTCCCTTTATGGCTGATGTATTCCTCCATCAGGTGTCCGCTGCACCCCTGCAATTTTTAGATTTTGCATTATGTCTACACGACCCTGACCCACCCCTGCAATTTAAGTGGACACATCTCCACTTATCATAAGGTTCTATGGTGATCTAGGGTGAGTCCACTCTGACCGCGGGGGGCTCCAGGTGAGGCACCCATATTTTACTAGTTGTATTTCACCCCTCCGAGGCTTTATTCTGTCCTGTCCCGGCCGTTATGTCAGTGACACAATTTCTTTTGTCTTCCATTAGTAAATACTCGAACATTCATTCGTTGCACAAACAAAGGCCGCGGAGGAGCAGTAAATCTGCGTCTTGTATGAAGGCAAATAACCAGAGGATAAATCCTGCTAATAAATAATGCAAATAGAGACGAAAGCACAACACTGATAACGCCACGTACGCAGCACCGCGGCGCCCTGCGCTGCATCATTACTCACACGTTATTAGATCCCAGCATTACTGGGCTCGTCAGCATCTCAAGTGATCGGCCGATCAAAGAGATCCCCAGCGATCAGTAAGTGTTCTGTTTCTCTGCAGTGCCCCCACAGGACGAATGAAGTATTACCCAGTACATATTGTTATCTGGTGACCTGTCATGCACTCTACACTCAAGTCCAATCATATCCAGAGGAGCGCCTTGCTATGTGCTTGTAGGAACGTCTGGATGGCTACTAGTTAGGCATCCATTACATCTCCCATATTCCTTAAAGAGCATCGGTCCTGCACAAAACCTGGAGAGAAGCCTGGTCTAGCTGCCCTCATTTCCCAGAACAAGATAAAACTGCTCTTAATATGTCTAGAAACTGTCACAATTCTCTGCTTTGTAACTTGCCATTTTTATTTTTTATTATTTTTTTACGGTTTCTATTCATTAGCATTCTGCCTGCACTATAGGTGCCAGAACTTTCTTTCTCTCGCTTACCAGCACGCATTTCTCCTTTTATTATCCAATTGCTTGCCTTCCATAAACTGAAAGCCAGACGCAAGAGCAGAAAAGGGAAGACACAGGCCTGACCCCCTGCTTGCTGTGTGGGGGCGTTCCAGGTATTATATGGAGTCATCACTCCTGTAGGACAAGGCGCTGCTCGGGTTGTTGTAATGATCCATCTGGTCCTGGTATTAGGGTAATGCTGTGTAAATAACACTTTCTTAGCAATAAGCCGAATAATTGAAGTCAGAGACTCCTGAGTGGTGACTAGTCTAATAGGTCCCAGATGAGTGGAGGCGGAGGAGTGAGTGGAGGCGCTCGGTCGGTGCAGCTGCAGGACGGCGACTTATCTCCTCCTCTGATCTCTATTGTCGCAGTCTGGAATCTTTTGGACTAATATTTAACTTGTGTTTTTAGAAGTTTGCACAATATTTTATTACTTCTTTTAAGTGTTTAGTTTAACATTTGATCTGGATCCCACAGGACTTTTTGCTTTTTCCAGTGTTGGTTGCACCATAGCGGGGGTGGCATGAAATCTAGATCCATATGCAAATCTAGTTACCAACATGTGAGTCTCAAATCATTGGATATTTAATGAGGGTTATCAATAATTATAAAAAAAAAAATATATATATATATATATGGCTTCTCGCTAGTGCCACTACAGGTTGTGTCTGGTATTGCAGCTTGGTAACATTGACTTCCAGGGAGCTGAGCTGCAGAACCAGACACAACCTATGTTCAGGTTTGGGGCTGTTTCTGCAGGAAATCGGTTATTATTTTTATCTTATTTTTATCCCTGGAGAACCACTTCAACCGTTACTAGGGAATGTGGCAGATATGTATGATTATTGCATTGCTGGAAACAGAATGTGTTTTTCTGTAGTTTTTTGTAAAATTATAAAAAAAAAATTATAAACTTACAGAAAATTGCAACCAGGGCTGTGGAGTCGGTAAGCCAAACCTGCGACTCCGACTCCTCAATTTCCCTTACACCGACTCCGACTCCCACATATATTGCTTATATTTAAGTGAAAAATTTATTGTAGTACAATGTGAACATCAGACATTTAATCATTTTTATGATACAATAATCAAGATATTTAGATAGAACATAATATATACTTATTGGAATACAACTTTAGAACACAAAAAACCTAATAAATTGTAAATATGTAATACACGATGTAATATCGATTATATTTAACACTATGTAATAAACTATGTAAGTGGCAAAAAAACAGTTTTCAACAAAAACATACTAAATAACATTTGTGCCTTCTATGAATTTGTTCTAAGAAATAGAATTGCCTCCATCAGATCCTCCTTCATAGATGACCTCAAATCTGACCTAATAATTTTAAGGCTAGAGAACAACCTCTCTACACTAACTTGGGTTGGAGGCAAAGCCGTAACCACATGGGCAACATCTCTAACAATTTCCAGGTATAAAGGAATTGCCTCGTGCACAGTCAGTTTTGATGAACGGTTGAATTTTTCTATTTCTTTGAGAGCAAGTGAAACATTTTGCTGAAATCTGGTCAATCTGCTTGCTATAGGAGAAGGAGTGAAATCGTTTTCCTTGCGGCAACGCTTTGCCTGCTCCATGTCATCCAAATACTTGTCAAAGCCAAACTCCTCATCTGATGAGGATGAAGATATGGCAGCAGTGGCACTGTCAGGACCCAAGTCCTCTTGCACCTGGCAGTCCTCCTGTAGGCCACTCATCCTAACTGCTACCTCAGTCAGAGCTTCATTCTTTTTGGTACAGATAAGATATGGATAGACAGATATGGATAAATGGATGGATAGATAAAGTCATAGAGGGATGGATGGATAAATATATGGATAGATAGATGAAGGGAGGGATGGATAAATATATGGATGGATAGAGGGAAGGGAGGGAGGGATAGATGGATAGATAGTGTGATAGACAGATGACAGCTACAGAAAGCAAATAGTAATTGCACATATAGTTCACACATTGTACAGAGAGCACATAATAATCACCTACAATATTAGCATTAGTTACCTTCCTGTGATAGAGATGAGCAGTAGTACTTTCACTTTCTCCAGCTCGGGACCCAGGAATCGGATCCTGTGCACGGCAGGCTCCCCTCCCCCTCCTCTCTCTGGTGAAGACGTCAGAAGACAGGACAGGACAGGGGAGGGGAGATTGCCCCCTGCAGTCTGGAGCCGGTGCAGGACGGGAGAACTGCAGCATACAAGTGAGTTTTGATAGGTGCGTGCCCCTGCTTCTAGGGGGGGGCAGCTGCCTCCCCTGACCCTCACTGGCTACGGCCATGATTCACACACAGCGTTTTTGCGTATCCGTTTTTTGCAGTAAAATACAGTGTCTCTGGGCATCCCAGCAAAGTCAATGGGTTTCAAGATATGACATTCAGACACATCGTTTGGTGAGGATCCGTTTTTGGGCTCAAAAACGGATCCTCACAAAGAATGAGCATGTCAGTTTGTGCGGCGTTTTTCTAATCTGCTTTTGCTATTGAAAACATTATCTATGAGCTCAAAAACCTTTCAGGTGATGCGGTTTTTTAGAAAGCTAAATTGCTTTTGCAGCTGAAAAACGTATCCTCAAAAAATGCAGCAAAAACGCTGTGTGTGAATGTAGCCTTAGATCAGGAATAGGACAGACATTTATAGGACATTTCATAACTTTCCCAAATTCTTATGAAAAAATATTCAGCACATTCTGCATTGAACTACTGTACCCAATTTATTATATTTTCCACAGCCCTGATTGCAACTACTGCTGCTCACTGGACCATACAGCAGAAGTTGCCAAAACCACACCCCCTTCTCTAACATCACTTCCTTCTCTGCAGCAATTGGCTGAAGTTTCACCTCTCAGACTTTCCTACTCTGTCCACCCCCTGGATGCTTTCTGGCCACTGTCCTAAATAATTATCTTTGATTTTTGCATCAAATGAAGGACAAGAAAGCTGAAATGATTCAGAGAGCTCTCAGGATTGCCAGTGTTATGTGCAAAGTACATCCAGGGGGGAGGGAGAGCAGGCAGTCTGGGAGGTGCCGCTCCAGCCAATGGCTGCAGAGCAGGCAGTCTGGGAGGTGCCGCTCCAGCCAATGGCTGCAGAGCAGGGAGTCTGGGAGGTGCCTCTCCAGCCAATGGCTGCAGAGCAGGGAGTCTGGGAGGTGCCTCTCCAGCCAATGGCTGCAGAGCAGGGAGTCTGGGAGGTGCCTCTCCAGCCAATGGCTGCAGAGCAGGGAGTCTGGGAGGTGCCTCTCCAGCCAATGGCTGCAGAGCAGGGAGTCTGGGAGGTGCCTCTCCAGCCAATGGCTGCAGAGCAGGGAGTCTGGGAGGTGCCTCTCCAGCCAATGGCTGCAGAGCAGGGAGTGATGTCAGAAGTAATTATCATTTTGGCAACTTTTCAGCAAGGTATTTTCAGTTGTAGAAATATCTCCAACAGATCGTCCATTCGGGTAGTAATTTGGCTGCTATTTTTTAGGGCTTTTTAAATCCTATAAAGTCTCTATCTAAATAATCCAGTGTAGATGAGAGCAGCGGTCACTAGTCTTCCTCTGCTTTCCATTTGTGAAGGCTTTGTACCTTGTGCTGACCCGTCTCTTGGCTTCCCTCCTATAAGGTTCCCAATTGTTGGAGAAGATGATAATACTGCACATGACCTGCGAATAAAACTCAGCTGACTCCGTCATGTGAACCGATTTGATTCTGTGTCAAGAATTAAATATTATTTGCCATGAATAAAAATAAATTTATTTTCCTTTTATTTCAACATAAAGTTCTCCAAGGAGCTGTAATAACATTTATGAGGCGTTTCTATTTCAAGAAGTTTTTGTATTTTTTTTTTAACAATAGTTTAAAAAGTACTAAAGCAATAGAATTATGGCACTTGTATTGTGCCTGTGTATGGCTGGCGGTATTACAAGCATTTAATGGCCAACATTTTTGGGGGGTTTTAGCAATTTATACTACATTTTTTGTCATAAACTCAACCTCAGAAAGTGACAAATTACAAAAAGAAAGTGCAAATTCTTCCTCTTTTTAACTATGCTTATTGTTGAGAAATTGGGCATAGTACTGAGAAGCGGCATGGGCAACAACTTTTAGGCTGATTGATTTAACCCCTTCTGGATATGGGACGTAACAGTGCACAATGTCTGGTGCCTGTAGTCTCCGGGATTGTTATACAACCGGCATCCACCTCTAATAACAGTGAGAAATGCTCTGATCACTGCTGTTAAAAATAGTTTTTACAGTGTTTCTTCTTTTTTTTCGGAGTAAAAACAGAAATTCAAAGTTTTTGAAACTTCGAGGAAGATTTGGAAAGTTTCCACTCAGTTTTTTCTCTAAAAAACCTCTGTGTGCAACCTGGAGGTTGTGCTCAATTTCTGCTCCGAAATCTCTGCAAAAAGACTCCATGTGCACATAAGTGCTGTGCAACTTATATAAATGTAATCAAATGATGTGGGGTTTTGTTTTTTACACTTTGTGGAAAATATTCTAATTCTCAGCGAGACCTTGTATTATTTATTTCCTGCTTGCTTTAAATAGTTGCATGTTCAGTCGGTATTGTTAGAATTTTTCATGTTTTTTTTTTTTTTTTTTTTTTACAATTTAATATTCTTGTAAAATATTAGGAAATGTAACGTTTCCACCATAAATTGCAATGTCGAGGGTTTCTGCAGCTCTTCGCACATTTTAGCTGCAGATCTTCTCTGCAGTTTGTGCGTCAGGTTTCTTGAAAACCCTAAAATATGCAGCGGACTTGCAGAATCCACTGCGTAATGTACGAACCTACAGAGGGTGGAACGAAGCATGGCCTGGATTGTAATCGAAGATGACTGTCTGCAGCATACTCTGATTTTTGTGCATTGTTTCTGGGGTTTTCGAAAGACCGGCTCAGTTATATTGCACTGCAAATTGCCTCAAATTTGCACCAAATCCTAAAGCAGGAAGAATATTATGGTAAAAATCTACAAAATATTATTCTGCACGCTGCAAAAAGTCAAACTAAAAACAAAAAAAAACCCAGTATGGAGCAGAAGGCCTCTGCTCCCAGGAAAGCTGGGTGACGGAGAACTTCTTGGCCGTGTTACAGTCCTGATTTCCACGGTCGCTCGTCATCCTCTTCCTATAATTAATGTCCCTGGAGACTTTTCTCTCCAGCAGATGTCATCGCTGCAGTTCTTCCCTTGGATTAGCGGCGGTCCCGGCTCTGCCGGTTACATAAGGGTGATATTTCCAGCTGGTAATGACAGTGTCCACGTTTGCTCCGGGAAGGTCTCTCCTTCCTGAACACTCGCTCCAACTTCCCGTACTGTCACGTAGGTGCGACGCTCCGGGACAAAGAGGGCAGTATATGTGTAATATTAATCTGCCGGAACGGCTCCCCTACCCCCCTCACCCCCTGCGGGAAACAAAATATTTGGAAGAAGGCGTCACTCCTTTTTATGATCAACCACGAAAATGTATCAGATACAGATTTAATGATTTATCAATTTTTGAAAAAACTAAAAATTCACATTTAAGTTCGATAAAGGAGCCTGAATTGCCCCATAAGGCCCAACATATAATAATGATTACCTATCGTTAAAGGGGATGTCCGGTGACAAGAAAGTAAAGTTCTACAAATTTCAAAATTTCTTTGTATCGGTGTTTCTTTGCTTTTAAGATCTCAAGATGAGAACATTCAGATGCCTTATACTGCACATATCTGGTCCTGCCCTCCGCTGATACATTGTATCCAGTGTGCACAATGCTCTGTGGCTCCAGACTGATACATTGTAACAATCCAGCAGAGATCTGTGCGGCTCCCAGAGCATTGGACGGTGTTACAGAGCACGATTTTGGTCACATTGTGTCCGGACGCGGGTGTTACCGGCTCGCCGCCATGGGACTTGATGTCTTGGCACAACCTCTCCTCTGCTTCTCTTCTTGGCACAGGACACATTTGTGGGCGGAAAACGTGGTTAATAGTGAGGGAAGAATAACATCTTGGGATTGACATGTGCAGGGAACTTGTATGGAAAAATACTGGGTATGGAAGTGCGGTGACGTTTCCGCTCCTCTGACCTCCTCACTGCAGGAGGAAAGCGGGAAAACTCGGATATTGTTCTTCCCATTGTGCACAAAGCCCTGACCGGCCGAGGGAAGGGAGGAGGCGAAGACGGCTGGGGCTTCCGTGTTTTTAGCATTTTGTTTTCTCGGCTGCAACAGAAAACCTTTTGTCAAGATATTGTCCCATTATTAGCGGAGAAGGATATGGACGCCTTTTGTTTTTTGCAATAGGGTTTTATTAAGAACGTTGCAGAATTCGTCTTCTGCATCCTCCATGTATCACTGTACATAGGCTGCAGAATGAGTTGCCAGTGATCTGTCAGTGAGCTCTTTTTTTCGGATCTGTACTTTTGCACTCTTTTACGTAGAAGGAAACTTGGAACTTTGCTTAAAGAGCTTGTCCTGGCAAAAAGAAAGTTTCCTGGTAACTTGGAGCGGTCCTGCCATTGTGGACCGGTTACATCTCCATTTCCCGTGCCTATGCTGGATCGCGGTGGATACCTGCAGGTGCATACCAATTATTCTTTTCACATCCAAGCCTTTGCGGCACTTTTCTTTTTTGCCCAGACAGCCCATGTAAGGCCATGTTCACATGTAGAAGTTTTTTTTTTTTTTTTGTATTTAACAGTTTGAGCTCGCTGTACTTTTTAAAGACTCTGTTGCTTCTTTTCCCTGTAGGCGTCTATGCATTAAAAAATCGCTGTATAGATGTCCTGCCCGGTCTCCGCTCCATTCATTGTCTATGGCTCTGCCGGCAGTGATTGGCGCGGAGGTTAAACATGGCCGCCTCCTCTCCATCTAGAGGAGCGTGCAGACGGTGAGACTCGGGTCTGAATACAATCACTTATTGGCTGATCTCCTGTAGCGCAGGAG
Organism: Phyllobates terribilis; assembly: GCF_046119375.1. Taxonomy (NCBI): domain Eukaryota; kingdom Metazoa; phylum Chordata; class Amphibia; order Anura; family Dendrobatidae; genus Phyllobates; species Phyllobates terribilis. The sequence goes on along the minus strand of NW_027362761.1, from coordinate 586,203,536 downwards.
ACGTGGGCACCGCTGCTGCTGACTGTTTATATCTTCCTCTTGGATCTATTCCCATTTTTGGCAACAACCTTCCCCTGAGCCACAACAGTCGTGGATGGACGCATCTGACATGGGGCGATGCACCCAGGAGAGGCTGGTCTCCTGCAAGGCTAGTCAGGCTGTGAGCGTGCATGAGATGAGCGGCTGACAACCTCTGATGCTTCTTATCTCTGGAGGGTCAGATGTATTAAAATCCATCCTGTCCTGTGTCCCCTCTGACCGGTAGAGCGCAGCATATATCGGTGGAGCCGCCCACGTCCACCCTGCTGACGAGCCCCGGGTGCAGCTGATTCCTGCATTTAATGTCTTTTTTATAAAGTTTTGGCCCGGTGAAGTTTTCCTAATTCTTCTGTCCGGAGTGGTACTGCTCCCAGCGCCGGGTGTCACGGGGGGGATAAAGGCTCGTTCAGATCATTGGGTGTGGGCTGCGAACCAACTGTGGACCCTTCGCTCGTGCCCATGGGATAACTGATGGTCCGCAGGAAAAATGTGGCAGCGTGCACTATTGTGCTCCATTTTGTACAGACCAGATCTGCCCAGGAAGATAGACACTGCTCCGGCACCCGATAAGCACATCGAGCTGATCCGTGACTCATGGTCTGAACCTGGCCTATAGCCGGCCGCACACATCGGTATGTAGTGGACCGTAGACAGAACTCCTGGAAACACTCGGGGTCTCCTGACCTGAACGAGCGGCCTTATATACGTATGCTAGACTGAAAGTGTAGGGCCGGAAAACCACAGCTGGTGGCCATTTCAGACGTCCGTTTTTAACATTTATTTCCCCTTATTTTTGTCATTAACATTCCCATTAGTCGTTGCGCTTTTCATGGCCAGAACATGCTCCTGCTCCATTTAGACTTTATTTGGAGCTGTTCACGCCTGTGCATCTGCAATAAAAAAGAAAAGCTTCTAGATCCAATTAATGGTTTCATAAAAAAAAGACCAGACACAAATTCCTTTTTTTTCTGTTCTTCTCGCTTTTTTCCTCTTTCCTTTTTTTTTCTTTCTCTCCTCTGCTTTCCTTCCTCTCCGCTTTTTTTCCCCCCTCTGCTTTTTTTTCCCCCCTCTGCTTTTTTTTTCCCCCCTCTCCTTTTTTTTTCCCCCCTCTGCTTTTTTTTTTCCCCCCTCTGCTTTTTTTTTTCCCCCCTCTGCTTTTTTTTTCCCCCCTCTGCTTTTTTTTTTCCCCCCTCTGCTTTTTTTTTTCCCCCCTCTGCTTTTTTTTTTCCCCCCTCTGCTTTTTTTTTTTTTCCCCCCTCTGCTTTTTTTTTTCTCCCCTCTGCTTTTTTTTTTCTCCCCTCTGCTTTTTTTTTTCTCCCCTCTGCTTTTTTTTTCTCCCCTCTGCTTTTTTTTTCTCTCCCCTCTGCCTTTTTTCTCCCCTCTGCTTTTTTTTTTTCTGTTTTTCAAACCACGAGATTGGATGCCACCTAAAACGGATAAATGGTTAAAAATTGTATCCGGCGCAGGACGTTTTTTTATACGATGCCAAATAGAGTTTGAAACATTGATCAATGAAAGTGACAGTGTCCAAAAATATATAAAAAAAATACTTTTTTTTTCTTTCTTTTTTTCCTTTCATGAAAGAAAAATCACTGAACTTGTGTGAACAAGGCCCTGACAGTGACATGAGGGCTTTCTAATGATAACACTGGTGCAATAATGGCAAACATGACAAAAATTGAGTGCAAACTACACCCTGAGGGTTTTCTGCACACAACTTCTTTTCCCGGCTCCTCCGCTCTGTAACCGGCCTGAAAAAGCGCTGAATAAACATGAAAACCAATGAAGATGTAAGAACCACTCACTCTGCTGATTTTAGGTTTTTTTTTTTTTGTTGCTTTTTGTTTTGTGCTTCAAAAAGTCAACAGTCGAAATGCTGCCATAAATAAGTGAAAAGACGCCATAAAAGGCGCGTCAGGAAATACACCGCCAGCATTTTCCAGAAGCGTCTTCTGCTTGAAAAACTTGGTGGGTACGCCGGCGTCTAAAAGACCTCTCGTGGACATGCCGCAAAGTTTTTTTGTTTTTTTTCTTGAGGGGAATAGTGTTGGGAGAGACTTTTACGTTTTTGGAAGTGACAGACGTAAGCACAATGCCAGAAGGCTGCACTGAAAGCCGAGCTGCAACATTGACACCTTACTGAATACTTCATTATTCTTGAGGCTGCTGATCATAGCTGCTCCAGACTCTTGTAAAACAAGTACAAAATCTGTCTTAAGGGCTCATTCAGACTGGAGTACATTTGGTCATTGTGCTGTCCGTGCATAGACCCACATGGCTGATTCTCTCACCCGAGTGTTCATGTGTTCTGAGTGATGAGAGGAGAATATTCCAAGACACTTATCTTCTCTGAGACCGAAAAGATTCAAAATTCCTATTCCCCCAACATCCCCTGTCTGAAGCCCCCCACCCATATTAGATAGTTGACATTGGCATGATGAGCCCTATACATATTTTATTGGATGGTTGGGCGTGTGCGCCGAGGGATGACGGGGGGGGGGGGGGGGGGTGCGCGCCAAGGGGTGACGGAGCAGATGATCGTTAGAGCTACGCTCGCTGCGGATTTCAGGCCTGGCCGTTATGCTCAGACCGGCATTCGTCTTCTCGCAGGTTCCTGCTCATTTCTTGGAAAGCTCAATAACTTTGGTGATTTTAGCTGATGGAAATGATTTGGTTGAGCTGCGGCTGTCAGGTCAGGAAGGGAGCGTAGTTGGAGTGCCATCAGCTGCCGTCTCGCCCCGGGCTATATACTAACTGTATATGTACAACACACCCGTTGTTTATTAAAGTCATTAAATGGCACAATTATTAATCCAGCGTGTGGGAAAGCGACCCAACCGGTTCTGTGCGGGGAAGGTGTTTGTTTTGGAGGAGCGCACACAAGGCTCTGTATCGCCTCCGATTACGTCAATAATTCAGTCTCCGAAGAGAAATAAATCCTCGAGTGTTCTGATGTGTAACCGGACGGCTAAAGGAGAACTCCGCGGTAATCCCACAGATCAGAGCTGTGAAACATGGTAAATGCCGTCACTTCTCCTTCGCTGAATGTAACGTCGTCATCGTCGATTACATTGGGTTTTACTTCTCGGTTATCCGCACTGGATACAATTGTACAATATGTTTAGCTCCAGAGCATTGTCTAGACTAGACGCATCAGCAGCAGCTACACCGATCTCTGCTGATTTGTTACAGTGTATCAGTCTGGAGTCAGAGCATTGTCTACACTGGATACATTGTATCAGCTGAGATCAGGACTAGATATATACAGGATTATGCATCTGAATGGAAACCAGAGGGCTTTCATTCACTGAGGGCAAACTTAGTGCTGAAAGTCCGATTCATTATTGCACTTTTTTTGTGTTTTGTTTTTTCTTTAATGAGGATTTTGTTTATTTTTTGTTTACACCAAATTCATCTTTCCATTTTTGCCTTTTTCATGTCTGTCATTTGTGTTGTGTATTTTTCCGCTGTGGGAAGACTTTAGGGTTTCCAGATGTTTTTGCCTAATTCATCATTTGCAACTTTTCAAAAAAGTAGCAGAATTTGTCACATATGTACTCTAGTCCTTCCTCAGAGTGATTTTATGTCGAATCAGTTTTTATTGCTCATTTATTTGTTCACACCTTTAACAGTAAGTCAAATTATAAGTACGAGATAGACTAACACCGTGCAACAATTCTCATGAATCATCTGATAATGGTGTACAAGGTCCCATCTGCCCGATCTGTTAGAGACAGTAAACAAAAGGAAAAACAAACATGAGGGAGAAGAGAAAAGGGAAAGTCATAAAGGGGAGGAGGAGAAGAGAAAGGGGGTGCCATAATGGTAAGACCCAAGTTATAGCTTAAGAAGAGAGTCTGGAAGTTGTCAGAATCTTTAAATTCTTCCTATGGGTGCCAGAATTTCCCAAAATCATCAGGGTTTTCAGTTTGAAAGTTTTTTTCCCATCATGTAAATATGCATATTGTCTCTTCAGAGAGGAAGAGGACTAGAACTCTAGCACTACCAATTACAATGGGTGGCTCTAGAGTTCTAGTCCTCCCCGAAGAGACGATTTTCCCAGAAGAGCATGCATGGCCTATAAGTCTCTTCACTCTGACACGCTAGGCTTGGATTGTCACACTCTCCACAAGGAGAAAAGTTACCCCTTAGACTCCATCACGTAAAGAAATGATATTTCTTGCTGCAATTCAAAAGCTGAAGGAGTGGTGGTGGAGGAAAACCGTTACAGCAGCTATAAGGCAGTGTCACAAAATGTTTTGTGTTTTTTTTTTTTTTGTGCTTTAATGGATCCAAGGAGGATGGAAAGCAGGGCCACTTTGGGGCTTAGGGCCACCGTTTGACCACTTAGAATTTTTCAGATCAGTAATTCCCTATCCCAGAAGGGTTGAATATTCGGGCTGCTCCACAATGTGGGACATTTGTTCCTATGTCAATTCTTCAGCGCCAACAATTCTCAGATATTAGGAAAAATCTCGTGCAGTTTTGAGGGACATAAATGCCACCTAAATCAAGCGGAGCCAGGAAAATGGGCCGCACATAGAAAAATTCTGAATGTGAAGAGCCGCGTTCTTTATGGGAAAAGATGGCGTTTTCAGTGATTCCATTATTTTTCTATATGACTTTTTGATCATCTTTCTTTTTTTGTCGTTTATTTTTATTCTTTTTAATGGTTTTTGTCATATGGTTTATTATACAGGTCTTCTTTCAATTTTTGCATAAAACAGCATTTTTAGCGGCCAAATATTGTTCCATTATTTTTACATTCTTTATTTGACATTTTCTTTTAAATGTTTTTCCTTTTTTTTTTTTTGTCTTCTCTACCCCAATCGGCCCCATATAGTAATATAAATTTTCAATTATTCCCAAATAGTAATTCTGGCCCCCCCCCCTGTCTTATAATAATATCCCCAAGTTTTGTAACAATGGTCCCTATCCTATAATAGTGTCTTCGTGCTTGTAATAATGTCCCCATCCTGGTCCGCTGCTTGTAACAATGTCACCCATTCTGCTGTTGAAAAGAAGCGCTGACATCGGCGGTCCCTGGCTCGCTGGACACTGTTGTTTCAGGGGCCGCATAATGGAGCCTCAGGGGCCGCGTGTTTGAGACCCTTGACCTTTGAGAGTGTCTTCAAAATTTTTCTCTTGGGCTCTGCAGATATATTAGCAATTTTTTTGCAACTTTAACTATTTTTGTGACAATTTTTTGACTTTGCGCAAAATTCATGAACCGTTTCCGCTAGCGTGATTGAATTTGTTGCTAAAAGCATCTAGTCAATAAGATCACAAGATGAAAAAAAAGTGACTTTAAAAAATGATGAATCGACCCAAAGTTTGGGAAAGTTGTGAAACTTCACCTCTTTGCAGCAGTTATATCGCACGCACCCTGTGCGGAGGGGATTCAGGGCACGGAGAGGGGGAGGCTTAGTCTTGTTTATCGGACCTGTAAATGGAGCGATTCCAATAATACTTATTGTATCGAGGATTTAGGTCTCCTCTGGATCCTGACGACGTCTCTAATCCGCGGCGTATTGAGGCGGCAGCTGCCTCCGAGGTGTTTTATAAACAGATGTGTTTGTGTTTTATTAATGAGCCCATTGTGTGTAATGAAGGCAGCGCAGGTGGCAGACTTGGCACAGACCATCCCCCCCCCGGGCGACCACACGGGAGGCAGAGAAAGAGGACTCCTCAGTGTAGCGTCTGCTTGGTTGGTTGACGCCACCTTGGCAGCACTGCAGCCAATCGGCGGGACTGACGCCACCTCGGCAGCCTATTTGCTCTTAGTTCCTGGGGACCCAAAAGTACCGTTGTCTGCCTTTTTTTCTTTTAAGAGACCAGACAAGACATTTTAAAGGGGTCAGACGCAGTTACAAAAAAATGGCTGCTTTTTCCAGAAACAGCGCCCCCACCTGTCCCCAGGTTGTGCCTGGTATTGCAGGTCAGCCCGATTCACTTCAGTGGAGCTGAGCAGCCATACAAGATCCAGTCTATGGACAGGTGGGTCTATGCAGGGGTTAGGCGCGATTTCTGGAGAAAAGTAATCATATGTTTCTAAGTGCATCCGACTCCTTTAAACGTCCCGTATTAAGAATTTCTATTAGATTTCCAGTATGTGAAGAGCATTTCCCGACACCATTAGCGATTAAGCACTTCTAGAAGGAAATCGAAGCCGCCTCCGGGCCCCGTGTGGTTTTTCTTATTTCGTTTTAAAGCTTTGATTTGATCATTAATGTGAGAATTATCTCCGAAAAAGTCGTTCTATGAAATACAGGACTGGAAAGTTTCCAGCTAAGAGTTACTCGGAAAATACTCGACCGAACTGTGACCGATCCTATACTGTTATAATCTGTATAAATGATTGCCTATATTGTGTCATCGCCTCCAGTGGAGCTGCTCGCTGCAGTATAAAGCATGGCGGATAACAAGTGTAACGAGGCAAATCCAAACAATCCGAATCATTAAAATCTAAATTATTTATTATGGTTTTCTAAAATGTCCATAAAAAAGTGGACTGTCTGTGATTTTTTTTTTTTTTTGATGAGCTGTAAAAGAAAAAAAATTAAAATATTTTCTTGTGTTTTTTTTTTATCGCTGTTCCATGTAGAGCGCAATAGCCGGTGATGACAAAACTCCTCTCCACTGCTGTGCACTGCATAGGCAGCAAGACAGATTAGCACTTAATGAAGAAAGACAATATTGTATCAAGCGGAGTGCACATAATACATGCCGTGCACATGACTCAGAAACGTGCTCATTCACTACCAAGAGCTGCTATTATATTTTAACACTTTTTTTTCTTTTCTAACCCTAGCTAGGGTTGGGGTTGGAGAGAGAATGATGGATAGGGTTGGAGTCAGGGCTAGGGTCCAGGATGGACTAGGTGTTAGGAATAACATTGGGGTTAGAGATAGCCCAGGCCCCAACCTTATCCACCATCCTATCTCTAACCCCAACGTTATTCCTAACACCTACTCCATCCTGGACCCTAGCCCTGACTCCAACCCTATCTATCATCCTAACTCTAACCCCAACCCTATCCCTTACCCTATCCATCATCCTAACTCTAACCCCAACCCTATCCCTTACCCTATCCATCATCCTAACTCTACCACCAACCCTATCCCTTACCCTGTCCAACATCCTAACTCTAACCCCAACCCTATCCCTTACCCTATCCATCATTCTAACTCTAACCCCAACCCTATCCCTTACCCTATCCATCATCCTAACTCTAACCCAACACTATCCATGACCCCAACTCTATTCCTGTCCCAACTTTAACCTCATCTCTAACCTTAACTCTATTCCTAATCTTCTCCAGCCCAAACCCTAACCGTAACCCCAACCCTGAACCCAAACCCCAGCTCTAACCCTATCCATAATCCTATCCCTTGACCCCCCCCCCCCCCCCCCCCAACGCTATCCCTGACTTTAGCCCAGATCCCAACCCTATCCATCATCCTGGGGTCAAGGGATCGTGTTGAGGTTAGAGATAGGATAGGGGTTGGGATTGGGGTCAGGGATAGTGTTGTGGTTAGAGATAGGATTATTAATGGGGTTATAGCTGGGTTTTGGGTTCAGGGTTGGGGTTGGTGTTGACGTTACAGATAGGATTAGGGTTTGGGTTAGAGAGAGGATTAGGAATAGGGTTAAGGTTAGAGCTAGGCTTTGGGTTAGGGATAGGGATAGAGTTACCTCCGGTTTATCATGCTTCAGAGGTAGAGAATGACTGGTGAAGCCGAGGTCTTAAAAATTTAGTAGAAATTGAATTAGTACATGTGCTTCTTTGTGTAGGAGACGCCTTCTTGTCACTTATTGGACATCACATAATATATTATTAAACTGCATGCGCCAACTTTCTTCCGAACGAAAAATAGGTTCCTGGAAGAGTTGGCAGCGGTCCCGGGCGCAGCTCTCGCCTCCTGTGGGTGCCGGGTTATGTGAATGGCACCGAACGAAGGGTTGAATTAAACAAAGTAATGTTTCCTTCTGTGCGTAGTTGCTTAGTCGCCTCTGCTTGTCCCTGCTCATCCAGTAATCATGAATAATGTATGTTTTGTGGGGGCGGGGTGGTCTTTTTCTCGGTGAAGGGTCACAGCGACTAATCAGCTGCTGAACCTATTAAGCCCGCAGGCTGCCGGTCTTGGATTGCATTTGTATAAAGTTGCAGCCTCCGACCCTCCGCCCCGGACTAGTGTAGGATATCCAGATTAATAGGACATTTGGCCCCGCGCCTTCTTCTGTGAGATGTAAGACATGGAAATAATATGCAGGGGGCAGCAAGCGACGGCTTTAGGATTTCCTGAATTTTTAATTTAATGTTGAATTCCTGTAATAAATGTTATTTTTTTAATTGATTTTTTTTTTTTTCTATGCAGGATTTTCTGGATCAGTTAAAAATGCAGCTGATGACAACGTAGCGAAACCCAAAGAGTTGTCAGGAGAATGTGGAGTATTCTCGGTGCGGTCCGTGTCCTGGCAGCTTTCCAATGTCTGCTGCACCATGTCTGCAGCCAGGCCTCCGGTGAGTGACCAGTAAGGGGCGCCGCATAGTGGGGTCCTCGCTATTATATTTAATTATAGACGCCCACCCGTGTGAGCGGAGACGCGAGGACCAGGGACATAGACGCCGGTGCGAGCGGAGACCATGGGCTCATTCTATGGCTGTGCAATCCAGTTGGGTTGTATGGATTTTCCGTTGGTCTGACAGATCCCGCCGGCTCCTGACTGCTCCATTTATGTAATTTTTTTGCTGTTCTTTGGCTAAAACCTCGGCTAGTAATGGAGATATCCGCTCTGCATCAGCCATACTGTCAGCTTCAAGTGCTGCTCTAATAAAAGTCATTAAAGTGTTGAGTGTGGATTGTAAACGCTACAAACATCCCCTGCATGCAATAAATCCTGAGGGATTTTTGGCAAAAGTGTAAAAACATTGTCTCCTCGAAAGAAGAAGAAGAAACACCTATAAATCAGTGGAGAGTAACGCTGATAGATGTGCATGAAGGTAACGAGCGCTGGTCTATACGTGCAGCAGGTCTGGGGCTTAGGACCGGGGTAGTATGGAGCTGGACACCTGATGGAACCTGTAATGAACTCCGAGACCCCCAGAGGCTCCGTAGATGCCTGTAAAGTTCTATGAGAGCTACAAGCGTGGCCGTATGTACTCCTGATTTTTTATTTTGCTTTTTCAGTTTCTTCAGATTTCTTCAGGAACCTCGACTGCCTGACACATGACTTTGAAACCATGTCCTGCCGGTGGGACACCCCGTACCCCTCCGACCGGGAAATCGTCTACAAGGTTTGCTCCAGGTAAGAAGACAAAACGTCTTCCTGCAGCTGCAGAGAATGAGATGACTGATCATTTATGGATTTTCCCTACAATAATTAATTAAAGGGGTTTTCTGGATTTTTGTTAAAAAAAAAAAAAAAGTTTGATCTCTGTATAAATGAAAAGTTTTATAACTTTCTAACAAACTTTAGGCATCTATTCCTCAATGGATGAGAACTCCTGTGGAGAGGGATACGATGTATCCAGTGCATGAACATTCCGGACTGATACATTGTAGCCATATAGCAGAGCTCTGTGCTGCTGGGTGCTCCGCTCAGAGCATTGTCTGCACATAGAGGGAGGAGATTGGAGTAAGGACAGTTCCCTCTCCGGTGGAGCTGACCCGGCCATGTATTATATGAGCTCGCTCCTTTCACTTCTAGATTTCAATCTGAGGAAATGTATCTGACAGCAAACCCAACACTCCGAGGTGTGAAGGGCCAGAGCCGCAGCGACTTCCCGGCCGCACCCAGACTCATACATGTCAATGTATAGGATTATACTATGGGGTCTTCTGTGCCGCAGGTCCGGGATCTCAGCCGCATGTTTCAAAACAACTGGAAACAGGTTGGAAGTGGAGTTCCCAGTCTTCTCTGTGTCGGATATAAACATAGAAGCCACAGACGTCCGGGGAAGCCGTCCATACGGTTTCAGAAAACTCCTTAGATATTCGTAAGTCTCCTGTATCCTTATAAGCCCCACTATTGGAGGTCATAAGGCATCATGATGTCAATTCATATTTACTATCCCCCCCCCCCAGCTGTTACATACTTGCTATGGCGCCTCCTGGTGTTATATACATGTTATGGCGCCCCCTGGTGTTACATACTTGTTATGGCGCCTCCTGGTGTTATATACATGTTATGGCGCCCCCTGGTGTTATATACATGTTATGGCGCCCCCTGGTGTTATATACTTGTTAATGGTGCCCCTGCTGTTACATACTTGTTATTGCACCCCCTGCTGTTACATACTTGTTATTGCACCCCCTGCTGTTACATACTTGTTATTGCACCCCCCCGCTGTTACATACTTGTTATTGCACCCCCCGCTGTTACGTACTTGTTATTGCACCCCCCGCTGTTACGTACTTGTAATGGCGCCCCCGCTGTTACGTACTTGTAATGGCGCCCCCCGCTGTTACGTACTTGTAATGGCCCCCCCGCTGTTACGTACTTGTAATGGCGCCCCGCGCTGTTACATACTTGTTATGGCGCCCCCTCCTGCTGTTGTATACTTGTTATGGCGCCCCCCGCTGTTACGTACTTGTTATGGCGCCCCCCGCTGTTACATACTTGTTATGGTGCCCCCCCGCTGTTACGTACTTGTTATGGTGCCCCCCGCTGTTACGTACTTGTTATGGCGCCCCCCGCTGTTACGTACTTGTTATGGCGCCCCCGCTGTTACATACTTGTTATGGCGCCCCCCTCCTGCTGTTGTATACTGTTATGGCTCCCCCCGCTGTGCATACTTGTTATGGCTCCCCCCGCTGTTGCATACTTGTTATGGCGCCCCCCACTGTTACATACAATACTTGTTATGGCGCCCCCCGCTGTTACTTGTTATGGCGCCCCCCGCTGTTACTTGTTATGGCACCCCCCGCTGTTACATACTTGTTATGGCGCCCCCCGCTGTTACATACTTGTTATGGCACCCCCTGCTGTTACATACAGTACTTGTTAGGGCGCCCCCTGCTGTTACTTGTTATGGCACCCCCCGCTGTTACATACTTGTTATGGCGCCCCCCGCTGTTACATACAGTACTTGTTAGGGCGCCCCCTGCTGTTACACGCTTGTTATGAGCGTCTCTTGGAACGCCTTCCATATTGAACCCCCCTGGTCTCGGGTCACATGGCGCAGCATTGATGGGTTCCTCCTCTTTACACCCGGCGCTGAGACCTTGTATCCTGCGCCCGATCTGCTGATTAGGATTTCATTAGTGTGATGGCTGTAATGGCCGCTCGCTGCCTCCTGATGGCGCTCTTCTATCTGGAGTCCTTGTTTCTTGCAGCCTACGTTCCTTACCCTCCGGAGATTCGCTCCCTGGTTGCCGACTACCAGTCCGACCTGCTGTCCGTGGACTGGACCGTGAACTCCACGTCGATGCTGGACGGGGTGAAGCTGACCTGCGAGATGAACGTGCTGCGAGGAGAGAAGCTGCTGGCCCTGAATGTAGGTTCCTGTGTGAACAACGCCCAGGTCTCATACATCTACACTGATGTATGGGAGGGTATATAACCTGTATACAGAGGGAGATGTAGCGGTATAGATCCCTCCTCCGCGGCGGCATCGGCACAGCACTTGTCCAGAAGGGAAGACTAATGTGCTGCAGACTCATTGCTGGAGCCTGATGGAGAATGGACCCCGACCGCCAGCTGTGATCCCCCTACATTACAAATTAGAAAACAAAATCATCTCACTCCACAGTGTCCACTAGCCCACCAGGTGTAAAGCACCGAATTACTCTAGACCACCAGGTGTAAAGCACCGAATTACTCTAGACCACCAGGTGTTAGAGCACCGAATTACTCTAGACCACCAGGTGTAGAGCAGCGAATTAACTCTAGACCACCAGGTGTAGAGCACCGAATTACTCTAGACCACCAGGTGTAGAGCACCGAATTACTCTAGACCACCAGGTGTAGAGCACCGAATTACTCTAGACCACCAGGTGTAAAGCACCGAATTACTCTAGACCACCAGGTGTAAAGCACCGAATTACTCTAGACCACCAGGTGTAAAGCACTGAATTACTCTAGACCACCAGGTGTAAAGCACTGAATTACTCTAGACCACCAGGTGTAAAGCACCGAATTACTCTAGACCACCAGGTGTAAAGCACCGAATTACTCTAGGACCACCAGGTGTAAAGCATCGAATTACTCTAGACCACCAGGTGTAAAGCATCTGAATTACTCTAGACCACCAGGTGTAAAGCATTCGAATTACTCTAGACCACCAGGTGTAAAGCACCGAATTACTCTAGACCACCAGGTGTAAAGCACCGAATTACTCTAGACCACAGGTGTAAAGCACCGAATTACTCTAGGCCACCAGGTGTAAAGCACCGAATTACTCTAGGCCACCAGGTGTAAAGCACCGAATTACTCTAGGCCACACAGGTGTAAAGCACCGAATTACTCTAGACCCCAGGTGTAAAGCACCGAATTACTCTAGACCACCAGGTGTAAAGCACCGAATTACTCTAGGCCACCAGGTGTAAAGCACCGAATTACTCTAGGCCACCAGGTGTAAAGACCGAATTACTCTAGGCCACCAGGTGTAAAGCACCGAATTACTCTAGACCACCAGGTGTAGAAGCACCGAATTACTCTAGACCACCAGGTGTAAAGCACCGAATTACTCTAGGCCACCAGGTGTAAAGCACCGAATTACTCTAGGCCACCAGGTTGTAAAGCACCGAATTACTCTAGGCCACCAGGTGTAAAGCACCGAATTACTCTAGACCACCAGGTGTAAAGCACCGAATTACTCTAGACCACCAGGTGTAAAGCACCGAATTACTCTAGACCACCAGGTGTAAAGCACCGAATTACTCTAGACCACCAGGTGTAGAGCACCGAATTACTCTAGACCACCAGGTGTAAAGCACTGAATTACCTTTAGACCACCAGGTGTAAAGCACTGAATTACTCTAGACCACCAGGTGTAAAGCACTGAATTACTCTAGACCACCAGGTGTAAAGCACTGAATTACTCTAGACCACCAGGTGTAAAGCACTGAATTACTCTAGACCACCAGTGTAAAGCACTGAATTACTCTAGACCACCAGGTGTAAAGCATCGAATTACTCTAGACCACCAGGTGTAGAGCACCGAATTACTCTAGGCCACCAGGTGTAGAGCACCGAATTACTCTAGACCACCAGGGGTAGAGCACCGAATTACTCTAGACCACCAGGGGTTAGAGCACCGAATTACTCTAGGCCACCAGGGGTAGAGCACCGAATTACTCTAGGCCACCAGGGGTAGAGCACCGAATTACTCTAGGCCACCAGGGTAGAGCACCGAATTAACTCTAGGCCACCAGGGGTAGAGCACCGAATTACTCTAGGCCACCAGGGAAAAATATCATTCCTCCAGTGTACTGTAGACCACTGGGTTTTAACTCCTTATTCACTTTACACCACCAGGGAACAAATTATCTGTACACCAGATATTATCCCATTAGATAGACCGCCTTGTTTTTAACCCCCTTTGTTAGTTTGTGCCCTGGTGTTCTAGAGTTGGCAGGAAGGCTTTGCACATGGTGGCCCAGAGTATATAATGACTTGTTATTGCACCCGGTGATCTCGTATACACTGGGGAGCAGGATTTTGTTCCCTGGTGGCCTACAGTAAATCATGGGTTGAAACCTTATGGTCTGCTGTGTATTGGTGGGTGGTCAATATTTGGTTTCCCCCGGACCCTACAGTAAATAAGGGCCTAAACCTGGTGGTCAGTGTTAAAAATTAAAAGGTGATAGTTTGCTCCCTTACATTTTGAAGTTATCACCCCCTCTAATGTAACTTAGACTACAGATTTTTTTTACTGTAGGCTCCAGGGAAAAAATTTACCCCACCAACAACAACAGGCCACCAGGGAAGTAATCACTGCCCCCCTCACCCCTCCGTACACTGGATCACTAGGCCACCAGGGAAGTAATCACTGCCCCCCTCACCCCTCCGTACACTGGATCACTAGGCCACCAGGGAAGTAATCACTGTCCCCCTCACCCCTCCGTACACTGGATCACTAGGCCACCAGGGAAGTAATCACTGCCCCCCTCACCCCTCCGTACACTGGATCACTAGGCCACCAGGGAAGTAATCACTGCCCCCCTCGCCCCTCCGTACACTGGATCACTAGGCCACCAGGAAAGTAATCACTGCCCCCCTCACCCCTCCGTACACTGGATCACTAGGCCACCAGGGAAGTAATCACTGCCCCCCTCGCCCCTCCGTACGCTGGATCACTAGGCCACCAGGGAAGTAATCACTGCCCCCCTCACCCCTCTATACGCTGGATCACTAGGCCACCAGGAAAGTAATCACTGCCCCCCTCACCCCTCCGTACACTGGATCACTAGGCCACCAGGGAAGTAATCACTGCCCCCCTCGCCCCTCCGTACGCTGGATCACTAGGCCACCAGGAAAGTAATCACTACTCCCCCTCACCCCTCCGTACACTGGATCACTAGGCCTATGTCTTAACCTTCCCACCCGCCCTCTTATTAACTCTAGACCAGCAAAGAGCAATCTATCATCCCTCAGATGTATCCTGTAGGTTTTAGCCCCTTTTACTCTAGACCACCAGGGAACAAATTCACTGTCTAGACATAATCAAAATATCTCCAATAACTAATAATATATAAATTTACTGTCGCATCCAACTGGAGTAATATATTAAAATATATCCCCCTAAAGATTACCTCTACCCTGTGCAACTGGTTGACAGCTTGGGGTGTAGGTTACATTAAGGGGTCCCACGTTCCCTGGTGGTCTGGAGTACAGGACGTTGGATTTTGTTGGTAATCTATCCCCATTTTCCGGGTCACAGACTTTTCTTTTCTCCCTGCAGGAGACGGTGGTAGAACATTGGTTTCCTCATGTCAGGACTTTCCACTGGGAATGGAAGTCGGATTTCCCTTTAAATTGCACCTCGCACTCGGTGAGGGTCCGCTGCTTCGTGCACGAAGAACACTATAATGGTGAAAGGAGGCCGAGCGGCTGGAGCGCCACCAAAACCGTCAACGGTAACGGTGCCTTTCATGGGGACTTAGCAGATTAATGCAGCCGTGGGAAAAATGGCGTCATGTTTCATTGGATGATGTATGTGTGGCGGTAGAGGGCAGTATGGTGCACTATGTGGCGGTGCACAGGGTCACTATGGATTCATATAGCAAGTAGGTGGAGGTGCTGTGATGGTGCTCTCGGGCTCACGCTCATCTCTCCGTCGTCCACAGGTAGCAGCGATGAAAGTGAAGACGAAGGTAACATTTTTCCTGAGGACATCACCGTTCTCGTCGGCTCCGATGTGAATTTCTGCTGTAAGCTGAAAAGCGGAAACCAAATCGAATTCATACAGTTCAAGTCCTCCAAGTATCCGCTGGTGGATCTGGGAGACGGCATCGCAGGGATCCAGCTAAAAAGTCTCCCGATGTCCCACTCCAGCGGAGACAATATGTTCTGCAACCCTCACGAGAAGCAGTACATCGTCGGAACCGTGGTCTTTGTGGGTTGTAAGTATCGAAGTCGTGTCCTTCCGATGCAAAACAGTAGAGATGAGCGAATTGTGTCTGCCAGGATCCAGCGGTCAGGTCAGTAATCCGTGGCCAAAAGACGGGAGCTGAGGGATCCACCTCCTACATGTCGGCATCCACTGCCGGACCGACGTAATGTCATCGTTATGGTGTGACGTACAGACAGGATCCCTCCAGGCTGGGCAGTAAAGGGGGAACCAGGAATGCAAACAGGACGAGCGATCTCAGGGGTCCTGTCCAGCAGTCTCAGACTACTGACCTTTCCCTAGACCACCAGGGTCCTGCAAGACGCTGCGCTCATTTCTGTTAATCCGTCATTTCTCTTCTGTTCCATATTTCAGAATTGCTTCATCCAAACAAATTGGATTCATAACTGCTCGGTCGTCTGGAGGCACGGCCATCTGTGTTTCCTGTCTCTTTCCTCCTTTTTGCCTTTCTCCTTTTTGCCTTTCTCCTTTTTGCCTTTCTCCTTTTTGCCTTTCTCCTTTTTGCCTTTCTCCTTTTTGCCTTTCTCCTTTTTGCCTTTCTCCTTTTTGCCTTTCTCCTTTTTGCCTTTCTCCTTTTTGCCTTTCTCCTTTTTGCCTTTCTCCTTTTTGCCTTTCTCCTTTTTGCCTTTCTCCTTTTTGCCTTTCTCCTTTTTGCCTTTCTCCTTTTTGCCTTTCTCCTTTTTGCCTTTCTCCTTTTTGCCTTTCTCCTTTTTGCCTTTCTCCTTTTTGCCTTTCTCCTTTTTGCCTTTCTCCTTTTTGCCTTTCTCCTTTTTGCCTTTCTCCTTTTTGCCTTTCTCCTTTTTGCCTTTCTCCTTTTTCCCGAAG
Organism: Phyllobates terribilis; assembly: GCF_046119375.1. NCBI lineage: Eukaryota > Metazoa > Chordata > Amphibia > Anura > Dendrobatidae > Phyllobates > Phyllobates terribilis. Next base: position 586,187,095 of record NW_027362761.1, on the reverse strand, counting down.
AGCCATCTCGCTCTCACACTCAGGCTCTCCATCTTATTTTTTATTTTTTTTTTTTTGGGGGGGTGGGGGAGGATACCATTATGGGGTACATACAACGTTTGATTTCACTTTACTCCATTGTTTTGCTGAAGTGAACTGAAGCGGCCGTTGTGCAATCTTTTTTTTTTCATCGTTTACCGCGTACAATGAATATTCTGAGTGGGCGACTCTGCGCTGTTACAGCTGCAACAAAACAAAATGTTTCGGGGGTTTGGGACTTGCGATCACATGAAGCTTTTCCTGTTTACTGCAACGTTAAACTGTAAAATTAACAATCCCCTGTGGAGTCAGTGATGTGATTGTCTGCAGCGGTCACAGACATGTACGTGATGTTATTTATCAGCACAAGGTTATGTTGTCGCGTTTAGATCCAGAGTTGTAGTGACACCTGCTGGATGGTGGGAGTATTACTTTTACTTCCAGTTTTCAGACGTGCCATAAACCAAGACTCTGGGCTCGGTGAAGAGAAGACGATGGCGGAAATAATTCTTAGAGGAATTTTCTAGAACGCTCAACCCAATAAATCTGGGAATGTGATCTGTTCGGCCTTCGTTCATCTGCTGCATTTGTTATGCGCAGTAATAGTGAATTCACCTCTCGCAGATCCTCCTGACACGCCCCAGGATTTCAGCTGTGAAGCCCGGCACCTCAAAGTGATCAACTGTACCTGGAAGGCTGGAAGAGACACCGGACTGTACGGTGTGGACCGCGGGACAAAATACACCCTGTACGAAAGGTAAAATCCACATTTCTTCATACCAGTAGATAAAGGTATGTGGAAAACTCCATGTGTGTAATTTTTTTTAGTATTAAACAATTTTTTCAATTGGGTTTGATTTGTGAATTATGCACAGTTTGCTTTCTAAAGCAATTTATATTGGCAACTGAAGAAGGATGTAACTGAAAAACTATCAGCGAGCTTTCTCCTCAGCTTACTTATGGGCACAAAGTGGAGCTCCACTTTCATGTGTTGGTAACTCAGCTCAGAGGAAGAACAATGAGGATTAGAAAGTCCCCCCCCATCAGAACAAGCTCACTGTGGGATCCTCAGTTAACTCATTCTACAGCCATCAACATAGAGGTCATTGAAGGCAAAACTATGCAAATTTTTTTAATGAAATCCAATTGCCGAAATGATTGCATGTGCGTAAGAAAAAAAATACTGTCCCCAAAGGTGAACAACCCCTTTAAAGTGATATTCCAGACAGATACCTGCTAATCACACACGAGTACCCCTTTTAGGCATGATCCACAGCGTGAAAAAAAGTGGGAAATTTTCTGGTAACGAGGTGACTGATTGATACTTTAGGTTCTCGGGAGTTAACATTTCGTGTTCCGAATTTCGAAAAGATCAGGATGAATTCAACTGCAGCTACGACATAAAGAGGGAGCAGGAGCTGCACCAATTCCTGCTCCTCGCTGCAAATCCATTGGGAACCTCCAACGCCTCCTTCACCATTAATGTCACCGACAGAAGTAAGTGCGGGGTCATCACCGGGAACGTAGCCCTTTTTAAGTTGGGGCTTCATTTGATACTTTCTTTACAGCTTTCACATGTCTTGGAAATATCTTGAATATTTGTTTTTCCTTTTTTTTAAGCATCAGATTGTTACATTGTAGTTTGTTTTTTGTTATTTTTATTGTTACTTTTCGTCCAATCACTATTGTTTTTCAAATTTTTTTTTTCCCAGTTCACCCTCTGCCTATCGAGAAGCTGAACATCGCCACCGGTACCAGCGAGGTTTACCTCTCCTGGGTCCTGCCTGGAACTTATACTTCTGTCAATCTATTGTGTGAAGTTGAAGTCAAGCCGAAGCACGGAGAGCCAGAGACGGTAAGAACCGATCCATTGTATCAGTTGGCACTTGCCACCAGGGGGCGCTCATGTCCCAGATTTTTTTTTTTTTGCCTAATCCTTGCCATCCACCAGTGTTTGGGATTTTTTATATATATATATATATATATATATATATATATATATATATATATATATATATTATATTATATTATATTATATTATATTATATTATATTATATTATATTATATTATATTATATTATATTATATTATATTATATTATATTATATTATATTATATTATATTTATTTATATATATATATATATATATATATATATATATATATATATAGCCGGGATTGGAGCAAACTCTCATTTTGGCTGTTTAACCGCTTTAGATGCTGCAGCCAAAAGTGACTGCGGCATCTAAGGAGTTTACCCTGAAAAATTAGCCAAATCTGCACATTTTGTAGCATTATAATGTCTCCTCTAACGATTGTCTTTTTCAGCGCAATTGTACTCTGCAAGGGTCAGTAAAAGATTCCCATTACCACTGTGACATCAACAACCTCCACCCCTATCACGTCTACGACTTTCGGGTTCGATGTGCATCTTACGATCATTTTTGGAAGTGGGGCGATTGGAGCCGCGCCAAGGAGCACAGCACCTTGACTGCCGGTAGGGCGCCGATCCCTCTATGGGGTGTGTCTGGTACCCATGGCGGTCCCACGTCAACGTTGAACCCCTAAGCCTTGTCTCTACCTGTATAGAACAGCTTGACCGGAGGAGGAGGACTTTATTATTTTTTATTTTTTTCTGTTCACAGCCCCTTTGAAAAAGCTGGATATTTGGAGAGAGATTCTGTGGAGCCCAGAAGGGCGTAAGATTGCAGTTTTTTGGAAGGTAAGCCACTAGATCTTCAGTTTTCCAACTTCTGTCACCCACCGTTACAAATTGGAAGTAGGTTATTAGTAAGCAGGTGACATCTTATCCCGACAGCCGGGATTGGAGATGAGAACTCTGATCCTAGCTTCTTGATGCAATCTATGGCATCCTCGGCATGTCAGTCTGCAGACGAGGCAATTACTTCAACAAAGGCCAAGAGGTTCTGGGGGTACAGATGTCGCAATAGATGCAGACGTAGCGCCCACATTTTTCACAGCGCTGTACAGAGATCAGGGATGAGCATTGCTGTCGGTGCTGACAGTCTGACCCGTCTCTTCCAGCGTTTCACTGACCGAGAAGCTAATGGAAAAGTGGTCGCTTATAGAGTGACGTGGAGACCACTGCATGGTGCGGACGCAACCCAGGAGACGCAAGTGACTGCAGACCAAAACAGGACCAGCATCGACCTGACCGACGAGCGGGATTACGAAATCACTGTGAGGGCCGTCAATTCTGCTGGGTCTTCCCCGCCATCCAGGATAACGACAGTGCTGCTGCCCAGTGGTGAGTGACCCGACATCAGAGCTGCGGGTGGCGACACCGGGAGAATAGTCTATCCACATCTGGAGCTGCAACGTGTCCGTCCGCTACAGATATTGCTGTGTGCATGAAAACCAAGTATATTGGGTATATGCACAATGACACAAAGGGATCAGAATAGCAGTGTATTCCCCAGTTGCCGGCAACTTGGTGCCCCAATGAAGCAGAGCTTCATAGAAGACCATTATTTTTACTATTGATTGCAATACTGTGGACATATAGTAGATATTGCCTGCGATCGTAGGTTCAAGTCCCCTATAGAGACTGAAAAATAAAGTGGAATATTGAAAAAAAAGTTTTAAGAAAGTTTGAATCACATCTTTTTTCCCATGCACAAATTAAAAAAAAGTTAACATTTTATACATATTTGATATCACCAAGTCCGTAAAGGTCTGAACTATATAAATAATAAATGTGTCTAAATTTTTTATTTTTTTTTGGTCACCCCCCCAAAAAAAAATGTTTTAAGTATCTTAAAATGATACGAATAAAAACTACAGATCACTGCTCAAAAAAACAAGCCCTTACTTTGCTCCATCTTCGGAAAAAAAAAAGAAAAAGTTATGGAAAATAGTGACACAAGCACAAACTTTTTAAAAGGTTCAGTATTCATTGTAAACCGCTAAAGTAAAAAAATAAAAAATACCTCTAAGGGGGCGACTATTAAATGCGGTAAAAAGTGAAAAAAAAGTTTTAAAAAATACACCATTTCAAATCACATCCCCCATTAAACAATGACACATATTTGGTTATCGCTGCATCCGTAAAAGTCCGATCTATCCAAATATAAAATACATTAATCCGATTGGTAAACAGCAGAACAGGGAAAATATCAAAATTAATTTTTTTTGGTCGCCGCAACATTGCAATAAAATGCAATAAGAAGCGATATAAACATCGTATCTTCCCCGAGATGGTATCAATTAAAACGTCAGCTCAGGTCGCAAAAGATAAGCCCTCATCCAGCCCGATATCCTGAAAAATGGAGACACTACAGGTCTCGGAATATGGCGACACAAGCAAACTATTATTATTATTTATTTTATTTTGTTTTTTTCTAATTTACGGGTTTTTTTTATCCACTTAAATAAAAAAAGAACCCATACATGTTTGGTATCTGCGAACTCGTAATGACCTGGATAATTATATTGCCCGGTCAGTTTTACTGTATAGTGAACATGGTAAATAAAAAAAAAAAAACAATTGTGAAATTGCACTTTTTTTGCAATTTCGAAACGCCTGGAATTTTTTTCCCACTTTCTAGTGCATCGCATGATAAAATGAACGGTGTCACTCAAATGTACAACTAAGTGTGGCCGATACCTCACCGCTGAAAGTGATTGCATTTTCTATAAATTTTTAGGTTTTGCCCAAGTCTCCTTGTTTTTGTCTTTATGGTATTTTTGTTTTACTTTTTTTCTTGCTTCTAGAGGTCGCAGTGGAGCAGATTGATGGGGACGGCAACGGCATTAACATCACGTGGAGACGAGACCCGAATGCTTCCTGCGGATATTTGGTGAAGTGGGTCCCGTCCAGTCACCCCCTAGATTCGTCGCTGATGTGGGAGAGGTTTTCCTCTAATTCTGCCAGCGGCTTCATCAGCTCACGTAAGAACATAAAGCATCTAATCTGGCTGGGTTCCTGTCAATCGGGGTGGATCACGCCTGGACCTCCACTACTGTCCGAGACCATTGTCTGTGGACATATCTGGTATTGAAACATTCTCTCTATAGCTGCAATACCAGCTGCCGCCATGAAGAAGCATGGCGCTGTTTCTAAAAGTTGCTTTTTTTTAGCTTTATACAACCTTTTTTTAATGATTGACTTACATTTATTAAGCCGTATATGCCATGTTTTGGCATTGACCTCGGCGCAAAAATGTTTTGTTTAAAGCGAGAGAGATTCGGGACGTATTTTGCAATTTTTTTGTTACCCCATCATCAGCACGTTAGAGGAGTCTGCTGAGATTCTCAATTCCTTTTTTAAGTAAGTTATGGGCATCATCAGTAGGCAGTGAGACCTCTGTGTCTGCGAGTGTTGGCTTCTCTTAGAATCACAGGACATCCATCTACATCCATTATGAGATTTATGTAACTTTATTTGTATCTGCATTCTCAGAACTTTTCCAACCTGGGCTGAAGTACAATGTATCACTGTACCGCTGTGAGAATGATGACCACCAGCTCCTGAAAGAAATGGTCATGTACTCCGAGGAACTAGGTGAGTAACATTACAAGACCCTGTAGCATATTGCTCCCTAACTAGTTGTAACCCAATGTTACAAAACTACAACTTCTATCAAGCTCTGAGAGTCACAGTGCTCACTGATACAGCAAATATAAGGGGACCGCTATGGGGACATCCCACCCCCCTATTTCTCTATAATGTCCATAAGTTCTAGTAGGGCACATTAACAGAAAAAATTGCTTATATGCTTATGAAAAATGAAAAAAATAATCTAAAATTTCACTAAGTGGCTTCATCCACCAATGTTATTGCTTGTGAAGCAATTTTTAGTATTTCATTGCTGCCATTTACATAACTGTGGTCAAGTCCACCACAGTGAAGGCTCACTGCTCCAACTAATAAAAAGGGACTGCTATGGGTACAAATAACTCCACTAAAGTCCTATGTCCTCATAGACCACAAGGACAGAAGTTGTCATAATGAGACAACCCCTTTTAACTGTGTTCTAGATTTGTTTCTATTAATGCTACTTAGTTGCTATGATGAGTTATTTTGTTTTTCAGAATCGAATGTCTAGAATTTTTGGCAGCGACCTAATAACTGCGCAATATGAAAACCTTCCTGTTGTATATTTACATTGCGTAATATTGGGGGTATACAAAACAGAGTTGAATGGGAAACCAAATTATTCCTCTTTTGCAAGGAACCCTTATTCACTGCTTTTCAGTAGTTACAAAACTACAACTCCCATTTTGAACTGAGAGCTAAAGACAGGTTTTGGTTTCTCACTTTTACTGTTTTGTGTAACCCGGATATTATGCAGTTATATAGCAGGAAGGATTTCATATAGCTCATTTATCAGTTCGCTACCAAAAATTCTATACTCTGGATTCCCAAAAACAAATACCTGCTACTAATTAGCGTTTAATATAAAAAATATATATATAAATAGATTTACATGGATTTTCTCATTACAACAATCTCTGTTCACTTTCACTATTAGGACTTCAGGGGGGTGATTTGCCCCCATAGCGGTCCCTTTTTATTAGCTGGAGCAATGACCTTTCACTATGGCGGACTTGGTCTTTAGTATTACTTGGCACATGAGCATGTTTTTTTCCTTTTTAATGCTAAAAACAATCTGTTTTCTCAGCTCCATTAGTGGCTCCAAATCTCACTATACAGGAGACAACGTCAAGTTCTGTACTGGTGAAATGGGAAGCTATATCTGAAGAAAACCTCCGAGGATTCCTTCAGGGTTACTTGTTCCATGTCGTGAAACAGCAAAATAACGCGTCCTCCACTAAGTCTGAGGATCTGGGTAATGAATATTAATGATTTTGCATGCTTCCCAAAGATCTGGATCCATAATTATGGTTCATTTGACGCTCCCCAAAAACTTCTCTGAAACTCTTGGCAAGTTTGCATAAGTAATGCACCTCTGCTGACCCATTTGTGGGGCCCCTATGATCACTTACCACTGTCCCTCTCCCACCCATCTCTGTATACATTTATAATCTGTAATAGAGTATTGAATAAAGTGTTAGCGGTGCCACATTTTTTAACTTTGTAGTTCGTCATACAGAGCCAAAAATTAAGAATATCACAGACCCAGCGGTGCGGATGTTAAAGATCCGAGATCTTCAGAGCGGAACAAGTTATAAACTGGGATTACAAGCATATACCAACGGAGGGATAGGTCCAGTCATATACTTCTCTGTTCTGACCAATGACAATGGTAAGTGCTTACTGTACTCCCCCCCCCCCAATGCTGATCCGGGGCCCCTACCTACCATATGCCATTTATAATGCTGGATTCTATTTATGGGGCCTTTTAGTTCTCTCGAGCACCGAGACCAGATGCAGCTGCGACCTCTGCACCCCCTATAGATTTTCCAATTTACTTTCATGAATAAAATCAACTTTTCCTTTTTCATGTTGATTTTCTCAAACTTTCTCCCCCAAAATTTTTTTTTTGTATTTTCCCCCTTTTTAAGAACGCCATGTGATTTATTTATTTTTTTTTTATACTTTTTTTTTTTTCTCCACCTACTTGGAATTTATTTTTCCCTGTTTTTGACACATTGTAAGGTAAAATGAATGGTGGCATTCAAAGGAAAAACTCGTCCTGGAAAAAACAAGCCCTTGTACTTCTATGGGGTGGGAAAAATAAAATCGTTATTGGTCTTGGAAGAAGGGGGAAGAAAAAACAAAGGCGCGAAAAAAAAATAGCATGTTCCTTTTACAGGGATTAAAGCCAAGGTGTGGGGTAGTTGAAGTCTTATTTAGGGCTGACACAGGGGCCTAATTTTTTCTTTGGAGAACCTGTCTGGTCAATAACATTTCCTGCCTATAAAGACGTTTTTCTTATATCTTTGCAGCGATCGGTATAATTCTCGCCATCCTAATCCCTATAGTGATTGTGGTTGTTCTCGTTATTGTCACCAGCGCCGTCTGCTACAAGAAAAGGGAATGGTAAGTAAAATAGGGTTATTTCTTTTTCCCCAGCAAAAAAAAATTCTGTTTGTCTGGAAACCGTCAGCAAACTGCTGTTGACAGATCTTCAACCTCTTGGTGTAGCCTGACAGATCTGAAAGTCGATCAGTACTCTAGAATAATCAAAGACCGGCGTTACCATTTTTTTTTTGCGAAAAGCAAAAATATTGTACTTTTTTTTTTTCTTTTATAATTTTGCCAATCAGGCGTTCAAATGATTTTGACTGTTCCAGATTTTATTTTATTTCTTTTTTTTGCATATTATTATTCTTTATCTCTCCCACTAGGATCAAAGAAACTTTTTATCCTGAAATTCCAAATCCAGAAAACAGTAAAGCTTTGCAGTTCCCAAAGAACGTCACTGAGGTAACGGCGCCCCCCATCGCGGTCCCCTTCCTACATAGAAGACAATTTAGGAAATCAGAAAATACATTATAACCTGCCAAAACTTTCCATTCAGCCCATTATTTTTTTTACTCTATAGTCGTTTGCAAAAATTAATAAATGCTCCAAAAATTATTATGTCAAATGCAGATATATGTAGTGTGCTCAGGAGCACCTTCCTCTAACAGTAGTGACAGGAGCAAACTCCGATTTGTGCTGTTTAACCGCTTAAATACCACTGTCAGAGATTGATATCATGCATGTTTTCTGATTTTAGTAACTTCCATAATTTCTCATCATGAGTCAGAAGTTTGTGATTGTTTATTTACAGGGGAGCAAAACCATTAAAACCCTGGAGATGAATCGGTGCACCCCCAGCAGTGTGGAAGTTGTGGAACCATTCCCGAAAATTCTGGACACGGAGCTTAACTCTCCGCTATCAGGCAGCGGTCAGACCCCGGAGGATAGCTCGGAGAGTCCGGAAGATAATCACACCGGAGTTATATATTCCCAGCCCACTCTACATGAAGACACATCCAATACAGTTCTCGATGGGTCTGCGTCACCATCTGTGGTCTATATCGATGTCCAGTCCATGTACCAGCCGCAGGCCGGGTCAGAAGAAGAGCTTGACGCTGACATTGCCGATGGAGCTGGATACAAACCTCAGATGCAGTTACCGATCACGACTGTGAATATGGACCACCAGGCGCCCACTGGAGATGACATGGTGGCATCTTCTGGGTATAGACCTCAGGGACACCCCAATACCTGGGCCGGGGATTCTCCAGGTTCTCCTACGTCTATGGGAAGTGAGAATGCTTCTTTCGGGAGCCCTTGTTCGGTGAACTCCAGACATTTCCTCATCCCTCCAGTGGACATTAAAGACCCCCTCAAACCGTCCCACGCAGGGTGGTCCATATCTTCCCTGTTTCAAAATAAGCAAGAGGAATGAGCATGGGCGACACCATCTATACCCGCGCCACCCAGCATGCCCCTCCAGCTGCTCATCAATGAAGGAGGTTTCGGTAGCCGGTGTCCATTGACTCAAGAGGGGAACTTGGGTTTTCGCATCTTACGGCATTAATTGTATCAATGCAATCATTGGTTCCTTCTCTTAAATGGCAAAAAGACCAATTTTTAAGGGATTTTACAGGTCATGAAGAACGTGCAAAAAATGTTACCATATGGCCTAGATGCTGCATTAATGTCTTCAGAAGTATAGCCGTCCACCTAGTTTTGGTTGTTCCAGTCCGGTGCCGCAGGGTGTGGTGCCCATAAATGTCCAGGTTGACTTGTGGTTGCTCATCATTGGTCATGGTGTTGGTTGAGGATGTCAATAGTCACATCAAGCTTCAAGTGGTCCGATATTTTTATTGTGGCTGCTCCTGGATTATTGGACTTGGCCCAAAGATAATGTTGCAACTGTGCACGCACGCCGTGGTCCAATTATTTCCATGTATGGGGTAATGTTGGACCTGTGGTGGTCCTGGTTTGTCAGATGTTGGGGAGGCTTTCCCGAGCTTCCAGACACATGTGATGGCTCTGGATTTTCTTCTGAATGGCCAGTCGTCCAGATATCGCAAAACAAAAATTTCAGTGATTTGTTTTATTTTTTTTTTAACAATTAGTTCCTGGTCACACTTTTCTGAAAGGGTCAACACCACTACACAGTAACCCCGAGCAATGAAAAGGGTTAACACTACATTCAAGGTCTTGAAGGAAGTGGCTGTCCTACTAATGTGACTTTAATATGTAGGAGTCTTTCCAAAATCGTGTGGGTTGTTTTATTTTTTTTTGCGGAAGGAATTTCCACATGTTTTTCACTTTTCTTCATCGCATTTTTTCCTCCTCCTCCCCCCCTCCCCCATTTCTGTGAAATTGTATCGGCTCGTCCTGTTTTTTTGTCAAAAGGTTTATGAATGTATTGCATTGGATATATTTTTTTTAAAGAACGCTACTTATTTTTATGGAGTTATATGATTTTTTTGTTACTTTTTGTGATATATTTCCTGGTGAACCCGTCGCACTTTTTAAAGCTCCTTTCACACTTGTGTTATGCAATATCCTCACTTCTGATTGCATTGAATGGCCTGCTGTCAATAATTTGCCACCATGACCAGAATTTGAGGGACCCTCCCATAAAGCGTTGGGATCCTGCATAACTCGTGTGATCAGATCCTTGGCAACAAATGTGAATCAAGATGTGTGAACGCTTCTGCTTTGCATTAGATTTAGTTGTTTTTTTTTTTTTATTTCCAACTCCTAGAAATTTGTGAAATTGGGTGGTCCGCATTTTACTTGAGTTATAACCTTGAAAATCATATTTCCGACTCACAGGTTACTTGTAGGTTTTTGCTTTGTCCTTTTTTTTTTTTTTTTTGCTTTTGCTTTGTCCTCTTTTTTTGCTTTTGCTTTGTCCTTTTTTTTTATTTTGCTTTGTCCTTTTTTTTTGCTTTGTCCTTTTTTTTTTGCTTTGTCCTTTTTTTTGCTTTGTCCTTTTTTTTGCTTTTTGCTTTGTCCTTTTTTTGCTTTGTCCTTTTTTTTGCTTTTTGCTCTGTCCTTTTTTTTGCTTTGTCCTTTTTTTATTGCTTTGTCCTTTTTTTTGCTTTGTCCTTTTTTTGCTTTGTCCTTTTTTTTGCTTTGTCCTTTTTTTTGCTTTGTCCTTTTTTTTGCTTTGTCCTTTTTTTTTTGCTTTGTCCTTTTTTTTTTGCTTTGTCCTTTTTTTTTTGCTTTGTTGCTTTGTCCTTTTTTATTGCTTTGTCCTTTTTTTTTTTTTTTTTTTTGCTTTGTCCTTTTTTTTTGCTTTGTCCTTTTTTTTGCTTTTGCTTTTTTTGTTTTTGTTTGCAACTGTCAAAGTTATCTAAAAAAAATTAGCCACTTGTGAACATAATTATTTCTCCAGCTAGAGCTCATCTACATCCACAGCGGAGATTTTCTTGTTTTGGTGGATAAATGTATTACTTTTGTTAGTTACTAATTAGAATGGACCTCACTGCAATGTGTGTGGTCCTCGCCGGGTATTCCAAGATCACAGCTGATCGCTCAGGATTTCTAACGGCGGACTACCAGTGATCAGTTGATCTGCCCACTAGCTTAAAAGTTTCTCACTACAGCAAACTTTTTTTTTTTTTTTTAATGTCCAAGTCCATTATCTTGTCCATAGAGGGCAGTATTCTAGTAGATCATTCTAGCCCAGTAAAGACTTTTATGGTTAAAGGGGCTTCAAAAATTCTGCAAGAGGTTCAGGATGTAGTAAAATTATCAACTTGTGGGAAATTCTGCTATAAGATGGGGTGTAAAAGTTGGGGGGAAGGCGAGTGTTTTGTTACCAAGGGCCAATTAGCAATTTTTTGGTTAAAGGACTCTACAAAAGCCTGTGTGAAACTTGACTTTTTGGGTTCAAATCTGGAGCAGAGCTGAATTCTGCTTTGGACTAACTGTATGTGATAACACCTTGGCTGTTCTGGGTTTTTAAAACCCTCCCCAATCAAATACCTGCGCTATTTTTTGAAAATTAAAGGGATTGTAGCCAATTTAGCAAGCCAGCACCTATAGGAATTATTGGGGTAACTCCAAAGGCTTCATGGGGGAAAAAAAGGTTAATGGGGTAACTTTATCATTATAAATTGGTCCGTTACGAACACCTGCATACCTAGTCATGTGACTAGACTATGTAATTGTATAGACCAATGAGTGGCGGAGCTGTCCCTTGATGTCTGTGTACTTATCAGATCCATGTTGACAAAGATCTATATCCTGTCCTTCTGTTTTATTTTGGGTTTGTTCCTGGACATTGATGCTTCCTTTTGATCACTTGCATCTGAAACTATTTTTGTTTCAATGTATCAAAAAATGTAACAACTTTTCAAACTGTCTTTACATTTAAAAATCAACTGTACAGAGTTCTACGTCTCCATGGTAACAGACTACAAACAAACTCTGTAGTCTGGTCCTGCTGTCATAGTCTCTTTTATCAGTCCCCTAGTCCCTGCTAATCCACTAAATGTTTGTCACCAGGAATTGGGGTAGATTGTTACTTCTTTCAGTCGTCTTCAGGGTTAGACTACATGGGGTTGTTTTGCAGTCTGTTACCATGGTGACACATAGGTCTGTGCAAGAGATGCAGACCCCCAAATAATAGTATTTTATTACAGACTATTTGCAAAATTGCCTTTTTTTATGTATTGGAGTAAAACAAAAATCAGTTGTTAAAGAAGACATGGTCGGCATCTAACGTCATTTTACTTCGCCATTTTTGGGGAAGTAGAGACTGTTGCACTTTAAGAGTGAGGTTGATGTATCTTCATATTCTTTTATCTATTTTTTTTTATAAAAAATGATATAGAAGTCTGTTTTTCTCCCATTGATATAAATGGGGCTATAATGTTCCTTTAAATTTAAAGGGACTGTCCAGAACTAGCAGAAATGGAATGTGTTTTTTTCCCAAAAACGATACAATGTCTGTGGGCCATGTCTGGTATTGCAGCTCAGCCTTAGTCACTTAGTTGCTGCAATACCAGACGTGGCCTTCAGGCTAGAGTGGCGCCATCTGGTGAGAAGAAAAAAAAAAAAAGCCAGACTCTTGCTAAAACAACTCCCTTAAACACCAGAAAGTTTTCTAATAACTGGTCAGAGAATATGTATTGGTGCACATTCCCTTTTAATCTGAAGAGTTTTCACTTTCTCCCTCTCATCCTGATATTTTCTACTTTCTGTTAAAATCGAGCTATACAATGTGTCTTTATTTTTGCATAGAAGTATTATTTTTATAAAATTTTTAGTCTTTAGTGATATTTTATCTACTGATTTTTTTTTTCTCACTTTTTTTGTGGCCTTGCACTGTAGATAGGGTTTTTTAAAGTTACACACAACACATAAAATTTATAGATTTTTTATTGGCTATTTTTATTTTACATTTTTGCTGTCTTATGACATTTTTGATGACTTTTGCTACTAACTTGTTTTTGTTTTTTCTTTGTTAGTCAAAATTATTTAAAGTGATTGTTCAGGTAAACTGGTTATTTATGACTACAGGAATGAGATGGCAAGATTAAAAAAATATATGTAGAATTTTTGTACACTAATTAATTATCTTTTAGTTTTAAACTACTATTCAATTTTTCATTGTTTGCAATATCTTTGCTTGCTGTCTGCGAACGAGAACACTCTTCAATTTAAAGGCAGTAACTCTGTACATTGCTCGTCCTACTCTCAGCTGATACAATGCATCCAGTGCAGACAATTCTCTTTGAGCGAAACATCCCGGACTCCAGACTGATACATTGTAACAATCCAGCAGATCTCACAGAGCATTGTCCACACTGGATATAATTGTAATTAAGTCTCATCTGTGAGAAGTATTAGCTAAATGAGATTTAGATGGAGCTGCACTGATCCCTCTGCTGGTTTGTTACAATGTATCAGTCTGGAATCTGGGTTGTTTAGCTCACAGAGCATTGTTCACAATGGAAATAATTATTATAAAGTCTCATCTGTGAGAAGTATTAGCTCTAAATGGGATTTAGATGAAGCTGCACTGATCCCTCTGCTGGATTGTTACAATCAGTCTGGATTCTGGGATGTTTAGCTCACAGAGCATTGTCTGTACTAGATACAATTGTATAAGCTGAGAGCAAGACTTGTGTATCTTGAAATTGTTCTCATTCGCGAAGAGCAAGAAGATATATTAAGAATTATAATATCAAAATACCTGTAAGTTGTGTAGTTGGGGGTCACACCCCTTTTGAATATAGGTTTTTGTGGAGTGTCGCCTGCAGCGCTTTCCTGTACAGCTAAATATTGGGAATGCAGATGCACTCGGGTCAGATGGAGGCTGAAAGGACACACTTTTTAGGTTTCGGCTGGGAAAAGTTCCTATTGTAAACTTTCAGCAGTGTGAACTTAGACTTAGAACCTGAATTTGTTTAGTAAACGCTTTGTTATAATACAGCTGGATACAATGTAGCTGCTGACTACTGCTGAAGTTCATGCTGGGATTTCTGCTGTGAGAGAGGCAGAGAGAGCTGGATTGTTTTATGGCAGCTAAAGAGACCCAACCTAGGCAAATAATGTGTGACAACCCAGTAAACTATCAGTTATATTAATTTAAAGGGATCATATCAATTTTTTTAAATTGATTTTTATATGTTCTACAAACATTCTTAATTGTTAAAGAGACACACATTAATAATCACCTCTGGACCTGTATTTTGAGTCATGGGTCAGGATCTGGTTCCCTGGCTATTGTTTGCGTATTTAAAGGGATTCTCTTCATAATGGCTAAAGAAACACATACTCACCTCCTGGACTGGCGCTGTTCCTCTGGTGTCTGTGCAGTGTCCCAGCGATTGACATCCACGGAATAGTGAAGGCTGCACCCAATCAGTGGCCGCTGATTGACCACAGCTGTCACATAATCACTGGGAGACACTGCACGGAGGAAAAGTGCCGGTCCAGGAGGTGAGGATATGTTTCTTTAGCCATTATGAAAAGGTCAGCCCCTTTAAACATGCTGCCAATCGGTCCTGAGACCCTGAGCCATCACTCACAACACTTTTCTGTTGCACTCACTTCTACAAGCTGCAGCATATTCAGCTCTTTCATTAGTTCATGCATAGACTGTGTATTGAGCCTGTGCATGCATACATGCAGGAGCTGCACACTGCTGTTTGCAGAAATGAGTTAATCAGAGCAGTGGATATGTTTGATGTCTCGGGGCCTAAAACCCAAGTGATCGACAGCACGTTTAAATTTAATCCGGCAGCAGGTTTTGCTCTGTAATCTGAGAGTAGCATGATGTAGGGACAGAGACCCTTATTCCAGTAATGTATCACTTACTGGGCTGCTTGCTGCAGATTTGATAGAATCCCTGTTTTCTCGGCTGTAAATGTAGAAGTGGTCAGAATTCTGAGCTATGTGTAACTCCGCCCCTCACCACTGATTGGCAGCTTCCTGTGAACTGTTCCAATCAGTGGTGGGGGCGGAGTTACAAAGATTAGCCTGACTGGCCTGCACGTCTTGCAGTGATAATCTCCTGCTTATAAAACACTGATTGTATTAAAACTATAAATAAGTGACACATCGTTGGAATCAGATTAAATTGCAAAAATTCTGCTGACAGATTCCCTTATACGTATGTAAAACCTATAAAAAGAAAATCCCTTTAAGGTGCAGTAGTCACTTATCGAGGTTCTTTTAGACCTGATCTTCCTGATGTGGGATCCTCCCTGGGTTGTGGATGGCTAGTCGTCACATTGTGCGGCACGGTTTTGTGAATGTTACATATCCAGAATATCTTCCGCTGCTGCGTACACGGGATATTATAATCTGAGCATGGAAAGTGTCCGTATAGTCCTGATATAATACACATCGCTGGAAACAAGACGACAGTACCAAATGCACTACGATATTTCACCGACAACATCAGAGCAAATCCTAAGAGACACATTTAGAAATGTGAGGTTTTTGGAGGTTTTTGTTATTTTTTTTTCTTCTTTTTTGCTCTTTTTTCTAGGTTTATCCAGCGCCATTTATACCAAAGACAGAATCAGTCCCTGGACTTCCAGTGCTTCCAGTATGAACTTTGTATTAAAGTGGATTTTTTTTTATTTTGTCACAGTAATTAAAAATGTATTGTTTTGTGTACACAGCTCCCATGCAGACTTATGTGTCTCCTTACGTAGCCTCATCCTGCAGTGATTCTCCCCATCTTTCTGTCCCTTATATCTTATCAAATGTGTAGTATCACTGCCGGGACAGACTACACAGTGCTGATTTGTAGTCTGTTACCATGGAGACGCATAGGTCTGCATAGGAGCTGTATACACAAAATGTAGCGAGCTTATTCTCCATTGATTACATCCATGCTGATACCTAGAAGGAAGTTCTCGGAACACTTGCATATATCCTCCTCGTACAGACGGACACTTTCCAGCCAATATTTAGCCGTTGTGTAAATGTATTCGTATCGTATCTGTATATCGGAGATAAGCGGCTCCAGACGCTGTTATTGGCCGCTGTTCAGACTATTTGCTCTAATCTCTTGTGTAAATATGAAGATGGGGTAAAGTCCACAAGTTTTTGGAGTCTACTACTACATTTTTGTGTCTTGTATGTGAAGCAAATGCACTTCAGTGGTCTCCAGTTTGTGTCTCTTTGGCTGTTGCAAAACTACAACTCCCAGCAGGTCACAACAGCCTTTTTTTTTGGGGGGGGGGTTGTAGTTTTGCAATGACTTTGGAGATCCACAGTTCAGACCACCAATCTACAACAGACTATTCCTGGTGGGCATTGCACTGGCTTGGATTTATAGAGATCATATTAAAAATCTATATGTATTTATAGTAGAATATATGTAACAAATGTTTGCATGTTATAACCCCTCTATGACCGACTCTGTTGGGGGGATGAACCCCTTCACTTATGAGTTGCAAAAAAAAAAAGTTTTTCCTGCAGAAATGGTGCCACCTTTTGTATATAGGCTATGTCTGGTATTGCAGGCATATACTTGGATGGGACTGAGCTGCCATACCCGAGAAAAGTGGCATCTCTGGGAGGGGGGAAGCATTTTTAGCATTGGCATAAATTGCACTCAGCGGATAGCACCTGATTGCGTAAGTAGCAGTTCCCTTATATATCGGTTGTCAGGGAATGCTGGAAGTTGTAGTTTTACAACAAATTAAGTGCTGATTTCTGCTGTAGATTCTCAGGGCTTTTAGGGGGGTTGCCAGTTATGCTATTGACTAGCGGTGAGCCGTTCTGGAGAATGACACTGGAAGCTCCTACTGTAGGGGCGGAGGTGCAAATGGAAGTTCCTGGGCCCCAAAATTAAATCTTTCACCGGGTCCCTTCTAATAGTGGCGCCATCATATGTGGCAGAGGAGGCTTTGGGCACCAGGAGCGATTGCCGCCTCTGCACCCTGTTTTACCCCCTGCGCAGGGTTTTGCCTGTAATATATTCTCTAGGTTCCTCCCCCGAGGATCTGTACCGTGAACTCTGTGTTTTATTTTTGTAACTCCTCGGTATTTAGGACCCTCTTCATAGTCACTGCCAGTAGAGGATTTTTATGTGATTCTTCCTTAGTATCCATGTATGTGAGTCGCTATACCGTGCAAGCAACGCCCGCTCCACGCCATCGTCGCTCCGGTCACATAAGCTACATCAGTATTTTCCTTTTGTTTTTTTTGTATAAAGTCATTCTTTTTTATGCTGCTTTTTATTTGAGCCAAATCATAATTTGAGCTTTTAAGTTTTGTAAGAAAAAAAAATAAAATCTCTGAGATGCAGATCGATGGGTTTGTCCTGGAATTTATTCTTGTGTTTTTGTGTGTGTGTTCGGCAGATGAATATATAAAGTGCAGAGTGCGCTTACAATGGTCCCTAAAATACACCTCACTTTGATCAGTCATCGAGTGCTGCAAGTCGGACAGAACGAGGGGTAATCCTACGAACTAGTCACATCTTTAAAAGCCTGATTTCTGTAAATATTAGATTTTGTTCTTAAAGGATGTGGGAGGGTCTTCTGCTTAGGACCACCCCTGATCAGCTAGTGTGGAATGCCCCTGCGGAGCAGCTCATTATTTCAGATCCTGAAATTTAAGTGTTTAATGGTTTTCCCCTATTCATAAGATGGAGGGTAACATTCTCCTACCTAGGTGTCGAGTTGCTGGGACCCACAACAATCCCGAGAATCAGGTCTCTGGCTTTGTAGTCCTGTTGTGAGTGGAGCTGCGGTTCACTTTTGCAGCCTCCTCTCCATTCGTTGTGTGTGGGATGACCTAGTACAGCGCTCCATTTGTTACATAGAAAATGGATTGAGCGGAGGCTGCACATGCGCACCCCTGCTCCATTGAGGATGGGGCTGCAGAGCCCCAATATTGGTATCGCTCTGAATCCCAGAAGGTGGGACCCAGCAATCAGCATGGTAATCCCTCTCCCATATAGGGAGAATAACTTCACTTTATTTATTTTTTTCCTTTGGGAGGATAAACCTTTAAAAGAGAGTTTTTCCCTTCACCTATGAATCATAGAATGGTAGAATTGGAAGGGACCTCCTGGGTCATAGTGTCCAGCCCCCTGCTCAATGCAGGATTCACTAAACCATCTCAGACCGATGTCTGTCCAGCCTCTGAAGACTTCCAGTGAAGGAGAACTCACCACCTCTCGTGGCCGCCTGTTCCACTCATTGATCACCCTAACTGTCAAAAAGTGTTTTCTAATATCTAATCTGTGTCTCCTCCCGTTCAGTTTCATCCCATTGCTTCTAGTCTTTCCTTGTGCAAATGAGAATAAAGATGATCCTTCTACAATGTGACAGCCCTTGAGATATTTGTAGACAGCTATTAAGTCTCCTCTCAGTCTTCTTTTTTGCAAGCTAAACATTCCCAAATCCTGTAACCGTTCCTCATAGGACATGGTTTGCAGACCGGTCACCATTCTGGTCGCTCTTCTCTGAACTTGCTCCAGTTTGTTGATGTCTTTTTTAAAATGTGGTGCCCAAAACTGGACGCAGTATTCCAGATGAGGTCTGACCAAAGAGGAGTAAAGACCGATAATGACTTCACGTGATCTAGACTGTATGCTTCTGTTAATACATCCCAGAATTGTATTTGCCTTTTTTGCTGCTGCATCACACTGTTGACTCATGTTCAGTCTATGATCTATTAGTATACCTAAGTCTTTTTCACATGTACTGTTGTTTCACATGACATCACACCTGAGAGAGAGGGGATCTGTCCACTAAGGACAGGAAACCTGAAATAAAAGGCCGGCACCTCTCCCCCGCAATCAGTTGGTTTCCTGTCCTTGATGGGAACCTTTTACTTCCCACAGCGATGTCACCGAGGAGATCACGCAATATCTCACCATGCCGTCACTATCTCACGGATTTCGTCCGGAATCGCAAGCACACGATCCAGACTACCCGATGCGTAGGTATCGGCAAGCACGCAGAAAGCGTATGGCGTCACACCTCGGGATTCCAGCTCCAGGAATATGTGTGTACGTCCCATACGGTTCCTGCCGGCTTCACGATAGCCCTATTATTATTATTCTCTGCCGCCACCGTCCAGATTTGAAATATAATACAGGCCTGGGCGGACGCCTGCGTTTTGGTAGCGTATATGGCTTTGGGGAAGGGAACGATTACAGGACAAAAGAAGCAGAACTATTACATTTTATATTTAATCCAAAAGGGAGGCAGTGTTTAAAAAAATATATACAAGGATTTTACAAAGGAGACCTTAAAATACATAAGCATATACATAAAATGAACAAGATTAAAGAGGAAACTTACAATATACAGTTCGCAGGAACGAATCAGCATAGGTGGAAGAAGGGCTCCCCAGTTTGATTTGAGCCTTATCTAACGCGAACTGTTGCTTATAGTCCTTATACCCCCTGGCAATGAGTGCTCTTCTATTCTCCATGGATTCTCTTATACTGAAGGGGAGATCTGCCCACACGCCCCTTGTGGTGACATCATGTTTGCTGGTCTCCAGCCTGTACATTTTTATTAAAAACACTAATTTCTGCAATAACTTATCACTTGTTGATCGCAGAAGCTTGCAAACGACGCCATTTTTTCCACTCTGAATTTACCTTCATTTAGAGACCACGCATGATGTATTTGCGACCAAGCACTCTGGTGCTTTTGCACTACAGCTCCTCGCAGGGTTTTCCAGTGACAGGGAAATATGAATATTGCTCCTTGGCTGATTATACCACTAAAAATATAGATTTTTGTGAAACTTACAATATTCCATATTCCGTATCGGAGTCGGCATGTCTATAGATTTTCCTTTGAAGCTCGGGGAGCAGCCTCAACAGTTACACGCAAATTATTGCAATCCTGCAACTAATCACCCCCTACGTCTGCCAGGGAGAAATACATTTGCGTTTTAATTAGGCTGGTAGCACTTCCTGGCATCTGCCAACAAGGCATTTCTCAGGCGTGTGTTAATTGTATACAGACAGAGCTCTCCGCTCTCTTCTTGTGGCAAATGGTGGATAAGGGAGGGGTGCAAGGGCATGGGAGAAATGGTCAATATTCTCGTAATATCTCCCTGACAGTGGTAAAGAGAGAAGAACGTTTTTTCTTACCCAGCCCTGTACCAGTGTCCGGAAGAGCAGGCTACATGTCTGTGGCCCGTCCTTCAGGGTGCTAGAAGCGCCATTCATGGGTTCAGTGCAGTGTGGGCTTGGATGAACGTGTGGACATGGGCGACATGGATTGAAGATGTGAGGCATGTCTCGGTCCACCGCGCTGCCTTTGTTTAAATCACTAGGAGCCTCAAAAAGCTAGCGCTAAGAAGAGGAATAAAGCGTGTGTGCTATGCAAAAACCTGTTGGCAGTGGACTGGCTGAACAATCTCTGCTCAGACTGCATCCACAGGACAATCGGTGAAGAGACACCTGACTTTTCCGCAAGCCTCCGTCATTTGTGATATCCCATTACAGCTTTCTCTACTGACGTACCATTCCTGGCCTATACTCCTTGGCATATGTTCCAGTTCTCTGCTCAGGTATGCCCGTTCTCTGTACATCTACATTCTTCTTTGTTTCCTATGTAGTTCCTTTTTTATGGGTTCATTTCTGCTTTACAGCGATCTTAGTGGATTCCTTTTTCCACCTTCATGACCCGTACCTTGGTATGTTACCTCTTTCTTCTTTTTCCTCACATTCCCCATGGGACATCCTTCCTAACTCCTCCCTGATCCCTTCCTCCCTTCGTGTCGCCCTATGAAGGTAGCCTTTTGACTCACAAGAATTGCACTTGTTTATGTTTTCCTCTGACGATGTCAACCGACGTTCGCAGAACACATGATCATTACTATATGTAACTGTGTGTTTGTTGTTTTCTTGTTTTTGTAGTACACTGATGAAGGTCCCGAGGGACCGAAACGTTTGTCTATTTGATTGTACCTTCTTCATTAAAAACTTTATACCCATTTTTCTAAATTCCTTGAGTGCCGGGTTTTTCTAATATTGTACTTTGGGCTTGGTACCTTACCTGTGCACCAAGAACAAATCAGGAGTGCGGTAGTTTTTGTATCTTTGTATGCCTCCTATATACCAGCACCCTGACATAAAAGGTCATGACCACTACAAATATTTTTTTCATACAACGCTGAGGAAACCACTCACATTATCTCACAAGCAAACCTTCCCTGCGATTTTCTTCAAGTTCCACCCAAGGAAACAAGGGGGAAGGACTGGGAGAGAGAACGGAGACACCTCACCAACATCGAACTCCACTGCGCAACCTTATCCGAATATATCCGTCTCCAGCGCATCCCACGAGGCCTCAGGGTTCCTCTGCGCCCAACTCTATTTAGTGATAAAAAGGAGTACTGCACTAAATTCGAGAAAATACTTAACAAATGTTCATTTGATTTAATGACTCTCACTGTTGAATTTCTACAGAAGGACATCTCGACATCCAGGGAACAAATCTCAAGCATTGAGACACAACTCTCCACTTTAATCCCACCCGAGGAGTTTGAAACCTTAAAGAGGAAAACGGACACCATCATCGAACAACATAGACGGGATACGGAGAGTAGAAAACGAATCAAATTCGCAAGAGATCTAGAAGACTACCAACAAGACAAGGTTTACAGATGGCGCGACAGACAAGCCCCGAGGCGCAACTATACATATCACAGAAACTACTCATCAGATCCCTCCACTTCAGGCTCGGAGACAGACCGGCATGCCCCTATTTCTTCTACTCGTTTTTTAGGCACATAGAAGAGAAACACGAGAAGAAAAGGACCAGACGAGGAGGCGCCCGGAAGAAGCAAAACGGACTTCACCCGGATTACCCGCTCTCAGGTACTACCACGCTAGTAGTTAATATCTCTTCACGATCCCTCAGTACAGCTGAGATCTCTGCCTTACAAAAAGGACTGAACTTCTGCCGATCCAGCAGGTGTAACACGTTCATGCTCGATATGGAGCTTCAGAGATTTTACCGCTCCATACGTCTCAAAGCTCACTTCGCACATGAACCTACATCCACGAGCTTTCAAAACGCTCCACTACCAGACCCAGTCCAAATCACTGCAGCTAGCCTCGCCTTAAGTCTAAAAGCACATACCGTCCACCCAGGGACAAACATGCGGTAGAAACCTTTATAGGTTTTATCAACAGCTCCTTTGAACAATTAAGGGGGGACATGCAAAAAGGTCTGATTCATTACCATCACAATATGTCAAGTGTAGACAAACAGGCCCTCAAATCTCTAGAGACCGACAAAACCATTATAATCAAACCGGCTGACAAGGGAGGGGCCATTGTAGTCATGGATACAAATAAATACACTCACGAAATACAACGACAACTAAATGACAGTAAGGTATACTCTGTATTAGAAATAGATCCCACAAACAACATCAGTACCTCAATCCTTAACACAGTTGACCATTATTTGGCACAGAAAACAATTGATCTCAAAACACGAGACTTTTTAATAAAAAAATATCCCATTACACCAGTATTCTACATCCTTCCCAAAATTCATAAAAATCTTGAAAACCCCCCGGGCCGTCCTATTGTGGCCTCTACAGACTCAATACTGTCCCCTTTATCCATCTTTTTGGAAAAGATACTGACTCCTCTGACTCAGAAAAATCCATCCTACTTATTGGACACAGGGGCCTTCCTTGATACAATCCATTCTATTCATCAAATACCACCCACTGCCTTTCTTGTCACTCTTGATGTCAATAGCTTGTACACATCTATTCCCCATATCAAAGGCATAGAATGTGTGGGCAACTTGCTAAATAGATTCAACACACCCGTAGACACACAGAATCTCTGCATAGATCTATTAACCTTAGTCCTCACCAAAAACTTCTTCTTGTTTGGGAACACCTTCTATCTTCAAAAACAAGGGACTGCAATGGGTTCAAATGTAGCGCCCCCGTACGCCAATTGCTATATGGCGGAATTCGAGCAGGAAATTGTCTATTCCAACGACCTGTACAGATCACATGCGATTACATGGAAAAGGTACATAGACGATATTTTCCTCATATGGGGGGGCCCTTTAGAAACTCTTGAGACCTTTTTTGACATCATCAACACGGCATGGGAAGGCCTTAAATTTACAATTACTTCTAGTCCTGAGTCTATTAATTTTCTAGACACCAAGGTCATTAAAAATTAAAAGGGAATACTGTCCACAGATCTATATGTCAAACCAACGGACAGAAATGGCTTACTTCATTTTGACAGTGCACACCCCGAATCCACGATCTCATCTATACCCAAGTCCCAGTTCCACAGGGTGAAACGCATAGTGAGCGACACCACCACACAGGACACACGTCTCAGAGAGATGCAACACAAGTTTATGGAACGGGGGTATCCCCTAGCTCTCTTACAAAAATCTCTCAACCCAGACACTCGAAGTCGCCACACCACCTCAGACCATCTCCCCTTTGTCCACACTTACCACCCTGCAGTACGCATCCTTCATAAAAGGATCCATCAACACTGGAAAATTCTACACACGGCATACCCATCAGTTCCTGAATTCAAAAACCCCTTCCTCCCGTGCTTCAAAAGAGCGCCCAATATAAAAGATCGCCTGATCCAAGCTGACTTACCCACCAACCCTCCTATACCCAGACAAAGATTCCTTGCTAACCCTAAAACTGGGACTTTTCCCTGTCTCCACTGCTTTCAATGTAACAATGTCATCAGGGGTAATACGTTTTACCATCCACACTCCGGCAAACAATTTCACATTAGAGATTTCTTCACATGCAACTCCTCCTTCGTAGTCTATCTCATCAAGTGCCCGTGTGGTCTCATCTATATCGGGGAAACTACCCAACCGGTCAAAGACCGTATATCAAAACACAAATCCACTATCCGTTGTAAAAACCTTTTTCTACCCATACCACACCACTTTTCTACCGCTGGACACACCATCTCACAGCTCAAATTCCAAGTAATAGATCATGTACCCATCCCACGGAGAGGCGGCGACCGCATCCGTATGCTTAAACGCCGTGAATCTTTCTAGATTCATGAACTTCAAACATTATCCCCGAAAGGACTCAATCAGGACTACGACCTGCTCTCTTTTATCTAATTGGTCTACAATGAACACTAGTACACAGCTAGCCGCATTTAGAGTATGTGCACACGATGTAGAAATGAAGCAGAAAATTTCTGCATCATTTCTGCATCTCCCTGGCAGAAAAAACGCATGCAGATTGTGCATGCGTTTTTCCTGCAGAATACATGCGGATCCACATGCAGATTGACATGCGTTTCCGCATGCAGATTCACATGCATGCAGATTGACAAGCGCTTTCCAGGCGATTTTAGCATCACCTGGAAAGTGCTTGACAACTAGGTCACACTATATAAATCCATGCAAACAGCATGGATTTATATAGTGTGACCCGAGAGAGTGTATATATTTACCTCCGATGGCCCGCGCTGTCCTGCTTTACAAAGTTCCCGGCTGCCGGCAACTTTGAATTGAAAGACCTGCCGACGTCAGCGTCACGTGACCCGTCACATGACTCTGACGTCACTGCAGGTCCTACAACTCACTGCAAGTGCCGGGAACCAAGCGGGAGCGCTGCGCGGGCCGACAGAAGGTAAGAATACATTTATTTTTTATTTTATTCTTTTTTTACAGCTTTTTTAATGGTACCTGGGTGTGGATGAGACTCTCCTCTCCTCCACACCCGGGTACCATCCGCATATTAGAACGCACCAATAGCGCAAGTACAAATGCTGTCTTGCGGAATTGGCGCGTTCTAATGCAAGTCAATGGCGGCGAAATCGCCGCATTTCCGCAAAATTAATTGACATGCTGCGGATTTTTGACCGCAGCGTTAACGCTGCGGAAAAATCCGCATCATGGGCACAGCACATGCGGATTTCCATTGGGGAACATTTCTTCCCTTCTACCATGCGTTTTTCATGTGTTTCCGCGGCGTTTATGCAACTGCAAAAACGCCGCGGAAACGCATGAAATACGCATCGTGTGAACTCAGCCTTATAATGAGATTTTCTCAGTACGTATTTTGTGATGGTCTCTACTCCCATTCTGTACAATTGGTTATGCTTTACATAATTCTGTATGATTTGTTCTCTCTTGCATAATACTTTATTTGAAAAGTTATCTAGAGCAATTAATATACTTAGAGTATACCCTCATTCTCTTTTTCCTCATGTACATGCTTGTGGTTTTTAATGTGATCTCCCCCTTTTCTCTCCCCAGCAACCTTCCTAATACCTCAACCTCCTCCCCTGCTCCCTATTGATGTCCCCTCTCGAGATTTCACCTCCTACCTGCTTCCTACACCAAGCCACACACCATCTACAAGCAGTGGAACGCACCGCTCTTCTCCTGGAACGCAAACAAGGGATACTTCCGCTCATGTGACTATCACATGACCCGATGACGCGCGTTCGCGTCATTTCCGGTTCAGGTCCTCTCGGCAGCGCGCACTTCAGCGTCCCACCGCTTACAACACACACCTCCTCCCCTTCCTCCCATCATATATATAACCACAGGGTGACACCTCATACACTGCATCACCTTTGACAAGCGGTGGATACCGCGTCTTTACTTCACTCTGGACTTCTGCCTCCAGGTACGTGTCACCCTCCTTTAGCCCCCTTAGCCTGTAGTCTTTTGAAAAAGCCTCCCTCATTTGTGATATCCCATTACAGCTTTCTCTACTGACGTACCATTCCTGGCCTATACTCCTTGGTATATGTTCCAGTTCTCTGCTCAGGTATGCCCGTTCTCTGTACATCTACATTCTTCTTTGTTTCCTATGTAGTTCCTTTTTTAATGGGTTCATTTCTGCTTTACAGCGATCTTAGTGGATTCCTTTTTCCACCTTCATGACCCGTACCTTGGTATGTTACCTCTTTCTTCTTTTTACTCACATTCCCCATGGGACATCCTTCCTAACTCCTCCCTGATCCCTTCCTCCCTTCGTGTCGCCCTATGAAGGTAGCCTTTTGACTCACAAGAATTGCACTTGTTTATGTTTTCCTCTGACGATGTCAACCGACGTTCGCAGAACACATGATCATTACTATATGTAACTGTGTGTTTGGTGTTTTCTTGTTTTTGTAGTACACTGATGAAGGTCCCGAGGGACCGAAACGTTTGTCTATTTGATTGTACCTACTTCATTAAAAACTTTATACCCATTTTTCTAAATTCCTTGAGTGCCGGGTTTTTCTAATACAGATCCATTATCAGGGCTGAGGTTGAGGGCTCCCTGAAAAGACCTAGGGAAGTCTCCCCTGATTCCGACGATTCTTCACTATCAGAGGGAGAATACTGTAGGGCAGGGGTCTCAAACTCTGCTAAGTATATGGGCCGCACATAGAAAAAATGTGAATTTGAAGGGCCGCATTCTTTGCAGGATGATATGAACTTTTTAATGATACCATATTGTTTTTTCCATAGACCTTTTGGATCATTTTTTTTTAAATGTTTGGCTTTTTTATTTTACCTTTTTACATGGCATTCATTTTATGGGCTATGGTACAGTTTTATAGTTTTTACAATTTTTATTTCCTTTTAGTGTCCCATAATTGGCCACACACAGTGATTTTTTTTTTCTTACAATTTGCACCATATAGTAATTTTGACCAACTTCTTATAGTAATGTCCCCCATCTTGGTCCCCATCTTGTAGTAATGTGCCCATCTTGGTCCTCATCTTGTAGTAATGTGCCCATCCTGGTCCCCATCTTGTAGTAATGTGCCCATCCTGGTCCCCATCTTGTAGTAATGTGCCCATCCTGGTCCCCATCTTGTAGTAATGTGCCCATCCTGGTCCTCATCTTGTAGTAATGTCCCCATCCTGGTCCCCATCTTGTAGTAATGTGCCCATCCTGGTCCCCATCTTGTAGTAATGTGCCCATCCTGGTCCTCATCTTGTAGTAATGGCCCCATCCTGGTCCTCATCTTGTAGTAATGTGCCCATCCTGGTCCCCATCTTGTAGTAATGTGCCCATCTAGGTCCCCATCTTGTAGTAATGTGCCCATCCTGGTCCCCATCTTGTAGTAATTTGCCCATCCTGGTCCCCATCTTGTAGTAATGTGCCCATTCTGGTCCCCATCTTGTAGTAATGTGCCCATTCTGGTCCCCATCTTGTAGTAATGTGCCCATCCTGGTCCCCATCTTGTAGTAATGTGCCCATCCTGGTCCCCATCTTGTAGTAATGTGCCCATCCTGGTCCCCATCTTGTAGTAATGTGCCCATCCTGGTCCCCATCTTGTAGTAATGTGCCCATCCTGGTCCCCATCTTGTAGTAATGTGCCCATCTTGGTCATCATCTTGTAGTAATGTGCCCATCCTGGTCCCTAACTTGTAGAACATTCAACTGAAAAGAATCACTGACGTTGGCGGCCCTCAGGACCAGGCCGCAATCATTACGGGGGCTATGGTGCCTGCGGGCCGCATTAAGCAGCCTCGGGCCGCATGCAGCCCTCGGGCCGTGTGTTTGAGACCCCTGCCGTAGGGAGTCCTCATCCTCCTCGGATATTGACTTGGGGGGGCAGACCATGCTTTCCAGCAGACGAGACGGATAGGCTAGTTAAAGCCGTAAGATCGACAATAGACCTAAAAATTAAAAAAAAACATCTAGGTCCCTGGAGGATGCGAAGTTTGGAGGGTTGGAGGAGAAGAAAAAGTGAATCTTTCTGGTTAACAGTAAAATCCAGGCACTCATTCTCAAAGAGTGGAAAAAAACGTAAAGAACTGGTGCCTTTTCCTCATCCTCAAAAAGGAGATATCCTTTTGAGGAAAATGACTCAGAAACATGGGATAAGGTCCATAGAATTGATGGCGCAGTTGCTAAATCATTAGAGGTCGGCCCTACCCTTGGGGGATTCGGGGATACTCTGAAGCCGGCAATTGCCGGAACCTGTATCGCCCGCTTTCTAATGATCTGGCTGTAACAAATGGAGGAACAGCTCAAGGACAAAACCCCAAGGGATAAAATCTTAGCCAACATGTCCCTGTTACATGGAGCCACAGCATTCCTGGCGGACACATCCGCAGACTCAGTGAGGCCAATGGCCAGGTCTGTGGGGTTATCTAATGCTGCAAGACCAGCCTTGTGGCACAAGGGATGCCCGGGAGATTTGCAAACTTAAAATAGACTATGCGTTATACCTTGTGATGGACAATTTTTGTTCGGCAAAAAGTTGGACAACATCCTGGAAAAAGCCGGGGACAGAAAAAGGACTTTCCCAGATTCTCAAGTGATTTTGAGAAAAACTTCCTTTCGGAGGAAAACATTTAAGAGGGGTTGTCCGCCGGGAGAAAGAAGGAAGTGGGAATTTAAAGGTAGAAAGGAGGCAGGATTCATGTTCGGCGGTCCCTCTTCAACTTCCAAAAAGTCCTCAAAATGATGCGGAGCTACCAGTAGGGGGAAGGCTTCTCCTCTTTATCCAGGCCTGGGAGAACATCTCCCCCAGTCGCTGGGTTCTGGATATAGTAAGGGAAGGTCTGAAAATAGAATTTTACCAGCCGCCATGTCAAACCTTCTTAGTGACATCCCACAGGAAGTCAGCGGAAGAACAGCTAGCCCTAGAAACAGAGATCTTAGGCCTGATTAAAAAAGCAGGTTTTGAGATCCTGGAGGAAGAAGAGGGAAGGGGACTTTTTGATAAAAAAAAAACAAAAACGGATGGTTCGTTCAGAACTATAATCAAGCTGAAGAACCTCAACCGGTGGGTAAAAAAATCGCTCCTTCAAGATGGAATTGGTGCACACGGCCATGAAACAGTCATTGCTTTAAAGGATGCTTATTACCACATCCCAATTCATCCATCAAAGGTACCTGACAGTAGCCCTGTACGTTCGGGGGGAAATCAAACATGATCAACTCAGAGCCCTTCCATTCGGGTTGTTGGTGGCTCCGAGGATCTTCACCAAGGTAATATCGGAGATGATGGCTTATCTTCACACCTGGAACGCCGTTGTCATCCCTTACCTGGACGACTTCCTCAAGATCAGAAGAACACTGCGCATCACAACTGAGAGATGTGAGAGTCGTTTTAGAAGACCTGGGCTGGATGGTGAACACTCTCAAGTCAAGGCTAAGACCAGTAAGGATACAGTGTTTCCAAGGCTTGGTCCTAAACTTCAGACTTATTTTTTACCAAAGGACAAAATAGTAGATCTTGCCTCAACAGCGATAAGCCTTTAAAAAATTACCCTTAGGAAGGCAATGTCTCTGTTAGGATCCCTAGTATCTTGCAACCTGGTCGTGCGATGGACCAATTTCCACATGAGACCGCTTCAGTGGGAAATTCTGTCTGCATAGAGATGGCTAAAAGGACATTTAGAAGGGAAGGTGGAACTTTCTTTAGATGTCAGAAACTCCCTCTCTTGGTGGGCAGACAGAGCAAACTTAACATCAGGGGTCCAATGGGTAAGGTCGATAAACGACATACAACCGATGCGAGGAGCTCAGGTTGGGGGGCACATCTGAGGAATCATACAATTCACGGGGCCTGGTCAGCTCTCGAGAGAAACCAGGCATCGAACCTGAAAGAGCTGTGGACTATGGAAAGAGGTCTAAAAGGCCTTCCTTCTTGGCCGTCATGTCGGACAACCGGGTTATGGTGGTGTATATAAATCACCAAGGTAGAACAAGGTACCACACTCCCTAATGATGTAGCAAGCAAACTCTTCCAGCTGGCAGAACACTACCTTTTGTCCCTCACATAAAGGGGGTAGAGAATACCAAGGCAGACTTCCTGAGCCGCAACAGGCTAAAACAGGGAGAATGGTCTTTGAACTCCCAGGTCTTTCAGCAGATAGGTCTATTTCCAGCAGCCCCCATGAGCGGACTATTTACCAACAAACAGAAAAGTAAAAAGGTTCTGTTCGCTAAGTCCAAGGGTAAACTGGTATGCGGTAGATGCCCTTCAGAGCCCCTGGGACTTCAGGATAGCTTATGCCTTCCCTCCAATAGCAATGATTCCGACAGTTGTTGTGAAAAAAATCAGAGAAGATCAGGCGAGAGTGATTCTAATTGCTCCTTTCTGGCCAAAGACCATGGTTTTCCTTTCTAAAGACCATGTCAGTGCCAGATCCATAGATCCTGCCAGAGATCCCGGACCTTCTTACTCAAGGCCCAGTATTCCACACTCAAGTGAAGGGCTTCCATCTAGCAGCGTGGAGTTTGAAAGGGCAATACTGAGTCGGAAAGGTTTCTCACCAGGTTTAGTCTCCACCTTATTAAAAAGTGGGAAGCGGATAACAAGGATTTACTGCTGGACGTGGAGAAAATTTCTAGAATTTTCAAGGACGCCTCTAGGGGAAAAAGTTCCAATGGGTCCCATTGTAGAATTCCTACAGTCAGGGCTTGACCTAGGATTAGCGACTAGTACCCTTAAGGTTCAGGTATCAGCCTTAGGAGCGTTGTACAACTGTAATCTTGTGGCCAATAAGTGGGTGTCACGATTCATAAAATCCTGTGGTAGGTCCAGACCAGTCACAATCCCAAGAGTTCCTCCATGGGATCTAAATCTGGTACTAGAGGCATTAACCAAGGACCCACTTGAGCCTCTAGAGGAGTTGTCGACTACGTTCCTTACCCTTCAAACCATTTCATTGGTGGCACTAACATCGGCCTGCAGGGTAAGCGATATACGGGCTCTGTCCATATACTCCTTATACACAGGTATTTGATGATAAGGTTATACCAATATCTGATCCGGCCTACCTTCCTAAGGTAGCCTTAAAGTTCCATAGGAGCCAAGAAATCATCCTGCCCTGCTTTTGTAATAACCCTAGGAATTCGGGGGAGGAAAGATTCCATAGGTTAGATGTCAGAAGAACTCTTCTAGAGTACATGGCTATGACCAGTAAATAGAGGAAGGCCCAGTCCCTATCGTAGCCTTTCAGGGTAGCAGAAAGGGATATAGGGTATCCAAAAGAACCATTGGTAGGTGGATCAGGGAGGCCATTAGTTTGTCCTACTCTGCTTGTGGTGCTCCGATTCCTGAGGGCATCAAGGCTCACTCCACCAAAGCTATGGCAACTTCCTGGGCAGAGAAGGCGGAGGTATCGATTGATTAAATCTGTAAGGCTGCTACCTTCTACCTCCTTTAGGCACTATAGACTATATCTATCGTCCGCTACTGACCTAACCTTTGGTAGAAGGGTGCTGCAAGCGGTTGTCCCTCCCTAAGGTGTTTCAGTTCTCCAAAAATCTCTCAGGTGTGTCATGGGTGAAGGGGAAACACAAATGTTACTTACCGGTAGCTGGCTTTTCCAGAACCCATGACAGCACCTGTATTTTACCCCCCCTCCCTTTTGCACCATATGGGTGTGCACTATAAATTGGGTGATGTGGTGTTGGTTATGTGTATAATTTTTTTATGGAGGTCCTCTCATGCTTTGTAACCCAACGGATGCGGGGGAGAACTGCCGCCCTTTTATTTCAGAAAGTTTCCTGTCCTTGGTGGGCGGATCCCTCTCTCAGGTGTGCTGTCATGGGTTCTGGAAAAACCGGCTACCGGTAAGTAACCTTGGTGTTTCCCCATCATACTTAAAGGGATACTCCAACTTTTAACACCATTTCACTTTTAAGTACAACATCTTGTGGAAATATATTTCAGAATATCTTGTTTTTGTTTTCTAATACAAAGCTCCAAATCCTATTGAGTTACTTTACAGTACCAGTATTCTAAGAAGTTTTCATGCAGGGGGAGGGCAGGTTGTCTATGGGGTGAGGTGCAGCTTCAGCCAATAGGAACAGAGCAGGAAGTGATGTCAGAGTGGGTGTGGCTCTGAAACTAATGCTGTGCAGTCCAGAACATGCAGCATTAGTTGTTGAGGTGTTAAGGATCTTTAGTGGACACAGCACTGTAGAAACTTGTGTTTGGGGCCAAAAAAAAGGGAGATGATTACTGGCTAAGCTGAGTGCTTAAATCTTAAATTATTTGCATCCTTACCTCTTTATTGGCACGGTTTTCCAGGATACATACAAATTACAAGTTTTATTTTTTTTTTATACAACTTTCCTGCTTAAAACAAGCCTGAGGAATCTGGAGAGGCATTCTGCTGTGCAGCAAGACACGCAAAAAATCTTCACTGTGAAGAAAGTCTGCAAGAAGTATAATAAAATGGAAATTGATATGCTTTCTGCAACTTATAAATATTTAATTTGGAGGTGTGCAGGATTGGAGGAAAAAAAAATCTTTTATTGTGTTTAATATATAATTATAGCAGTTAGTGTTTTGTTTTTCCCGATTGTCTGCATCCACCACTAGGGGGAGCTCAGGAGTTAAATGTGTAGCACCCCGAGGGCTCGGCTGCTACAGGGGTATTGCACCTCAAACCAGAGGTGTGGTATTCCACTCCCGGGTAAGGATGGAGTGTGGGACTGAGCTCAGATAGCTGCATGCACTACACTCATCCCATTTCCGGGGGACAGAACTACGGTACTCCCACCAGTTAGATGTGCAGGTACGACAGCGTCTGTCCCTGGCTGGAGTGGGAGGGGGGAGGAACATCCCAGTAGTGTAGGGGCAGATAGGGGAGGGGCTCTGGGCATAGAAGTAGGAGCCCATTGGGTGCTAGTCACCTGGGCTCACACATAGAGGGAGTATATATGGTGGGCACCATCTTAGGAACAGGGTCAGAGAGTCCAGGAGAGAGTTCAGCCAGGAGGGCTGACAGGGAGCTGTGGCTCCGGCTGGGCCCAGTTCCAGGGCCAGGCCTGAAGCAGAGAGAAGGAGGAAGAGAGGCCCGGAGACATAAGAACAAAAGGGAACCCCGAGATCCCACGAGTGAACCAAAAGGGTGAAGGGTTGGCAGAAGAGGGCACCAGATCCCAAACTGACGGAGGCAAAACATCCTTAGTCAGGAACCGGAGGTCGTGGTCAAGTTTTGCCACGACCCTCACCACATCCACCAGGAAGGTACACCACGAGTAGGGTCAGGAAAGCCATAAAAGGTTTTGCCATTGAGAGACCCGAGGGAACCGGACAAAGGTGGATCCCTGGTGGGGACGGCCAGAGAGAGAGAGAGAGAGGGGAGCTCAGGACCACGCTCCGGAATTGCCTGGGGGTTAGCCGAGTCCCGCACCTGGTGGACGCAGCACGGCTCGGGTGGTCACTCCCGGCCGAAGTGACTGAAGTAACACCTGTGAGTAAAAACCCTGAAACTGCATTATACGTTTCTGACTCTCCTTGCTGCACCATCACTACCTCCATCATCCACATCTGCTGCCCTGAGGCCATACCCCTCCCGTTGGGGGTTATACCATCTACGCTGCACAAACGTACCACCGGCCTCAGCGGACTGTCCTGCAGCAGCAGCCCTAAAGCTGCATTCAACGGGTGGCGTAGTCGACACTTAAACAACATCTACTGCTAATACATCGCCGCTCAGTTTGACTTCCTGGGCACGGACCGGGTCACCGCCACGAGACTACTACCCCCATCTGATCCGGATCCGGGTAAGCTCCCCCGTGCACGCGATGCCGCGCGAAGCAGCAGGCCCAGGGGCGCGTCAACTTTGGCGTAGTCGGCAGGATCACGTGCCCGCAACCACCGGGTACTGCGTGCCTGAAGAAAAGTTCATATTTACCGTAAAAAGGAGTCTCCCGCCAATTCCAGAGGGTCCCCGCCATCGGACGCCATCTCGGGTCGTTTCCCGCCGTTTGCCCGCCATCTGCAGCCTTTTCCCGCCCTCCACGGAGTTTCCCGCCATTGGGAGGCGATTCCCGCCATCTGAGACGATTTCCCGCCCTGGCAGAGCGGACGCCATTATGGGCGTGCCAGAGGGTGGCAAGAGACCACCTCCCATCGTGGGCCTGGTCCCAGAAGAGCGCCAAAAGCGGAGACCGCCCCCACCAGCAGAGAATGCAACGATAGAGATGTCCATCAAAGCGAGGGGTCTGCCCCTGGAACTGACAATCACCAAGTGGCCCCGGGACCACCCTCAGGATGGGAGGATCAAGAACAAAAGAGAGAGGATGGGTGCAGCCTGGAGGAGTCTGGAAAGATCGCACCCAGAGATGGAGGGAGAGTCAGGCAGCACCGACCCTGTGGTCAGGAGCCTGTTGCAGGCCGCCACCCCGGAAGGCCTGGTGGAGATTCTGGCACAGCTCCCCAGAGATCGGGAGCATGCACAGACTGCGCTGGAGGGCTTGGCTCGGAGGATGGCCCGAGTGCAGCGAGAGGTGTTGGCCGAGTGGAGTAGAGAAATGGCCCTACAGGCTGGAACCCGCCGGCAAAGGACGCCACCCGAGACGAGGAGTCTGACAGCCTCTGAGGATGGTGCAGGAGGGACGAAGGCCGGAGACGACGCCGTGGAAGGAGCTGAAGAGACGGAAGCAGGTAAAGGGGACGTCACCACCCCAAGCCTAGTAGCCGTAAGCCTGCCCCAGCTCCCCGTCGCAGAGCCCGAAATCCCACCGACCGTGCCCGTTCCTGCACCGCCACCGCTCCAAACTAGGCCTCAAGCGGCCGGAGCCGCGGCCGCGCCCCCTGTGACGTCACGCGCCTCAATCCAGAACGCGGCCAAGCAGGAAACGCCACCGGCCTGGTCGCAAGGCCGAGTACCCCCGGGCGCCGCGGTTCCAACAGCGCCCTCTACCTCCACTAAGCCATCGGCCTGGTCGCAAGGCCGAGTACCCCCGGGCGCCGCTGTCTCCAAAGTGCCCTCTACCTCTATCATGCCACCGGCCTGGTCGCAAGACCTGGTGGACCCGGGCGCCGCTGCCTCTAAAGCGCCCTTCACTTTCAGGATGCCTCTGGCCTGGACGCATTGCCAAGAGCCCCCGGGCGCCGCTGCCCCCACAGCGCCCTCTACCTCTACAGTGCCACAACTGGGCAAGGACCTGTACGCGCAGCACACTAGCCCGGACGGGCTGCCGTTCGAATGGCCACCGGAGTATACCAACCCACGACTCCGGAGGGAACGGCCCTTGTGTGAACCCCTAATCCCAGCTCCGGCGCCTGTCAAGATCGTCCCGCTCCCGTTGGAGGAGGCCCAATTCGAATGGGACCCCACCGGAGAAAACCTCATTGGGTTTACCCACGAGACCCGGGCGGCCGCAGCCCAGCGAGCGGAGTGCTGCCGGCAACAGCTGGAGGTCTTTGACCAGGAACGGCGAGAGAGGCGGGTCCGCGAGGAGCGACTGCAAGTCCAGAGTGCGGAGCAGAAACCCCCGTGCAGCCCACGGTCCCCGCGCCACCGGGACCATAATCAAGTTCCAACTGGAGCACGGTTGGGGCTTTATTCGGGATCACAGAACCCCCGGCGACGTCTTTGTCACCCGCAGAGATGTCGAGAGTCATCTGCCGGAGGGACACAGAGGACGTGACCTTTACCCGGGTGACGAGGTCACCTTCACCCGGCATCAGTGTGCTAAGGGACCATATGCTCTTCATGTGCACCGACTGACCGAGGAAGAGCTACAGTGCGAGGAGGAACAAGAGGACCCGGACGGGTTCGAAGACTACCCGTGGGAAGGAGCAGGAGGACGCCGTTACTGAAGTACGGTAAAGTGGAACTGTACATAGTTACCCGTAAGGGTACAAGAACTGCTGCTAAATAGAATATGGTCCCCGTTGGGACTAGTGAGTTGTTCCCGTGTGTCTCTATCCCCACAGGCTGAGGACTGTGAACAGCCATCCCTTTTTCCCCACAGGCTG
Source organism: Phyllobates terribilis (assembly GCF_046119375.1). Classification (NCBI taxonomy): domain Eukaryota; kingdom Metazoa; phylum Chordata; class Amphibia; order Anura; family Dendrobatidae; genus Phyllobates; species Phyllobates terribilis. Next base: position 586,151,019 of record NW_027362761.1, on the reverse strand, counting down.
AGGACTGTGAGCAGCCATCCTTTTTTTTACCCACTGGCCGAGGACTGAGAGCGGCCACCCTGTAAATAGTTGCGCTTCCTAAGGCGCCCCCTACCGGTTTTATAAGGAACTGTTTTTGTGACTGTTGCACTTTTACCTGGTCACCAATTTGCACAGTGGCCAGAAATCAAGATTATATCGAAAGTTATATGCTGCTAGAGTAATAATGAGGAAGTTATGTGTTATGCGTCAAAAGAGTTAAAATGTTTTATACCCGTAACGTTTAAAGAGAAAAGTACCTCCCATAAAGGGATGAGCTATAGTTTTATATGTAAGTGCACTTTAATATTTTTGTATGTTTTATATTGTTTTACTCTTTTACAGCCCGAGGACGTGCTGTGGTTTACCAGGGGGGAATGTAGCACCCCGAGGGCTCGGCTGCTACAGGGGTATTGCACCTCAAACCAGAGGTGTGGTATTCCACTCCCGGGTAAGGATGGAGTGTGGGACTGAGCTCAGATAGCTGCATGCACTACACTCATCCCATTTCCGGGGGACAGAACTACGGTACTCCCACCAGTTAGATGTGCAGGTACGACAGCGTCTGTCCCTGGCTGGAGTGGGAGGGGGGGAGGAACATCCCAGTAGTGTAGGGGCAGATAGGGGAGGGGCTCTGGGCATAGAAGTAGGAGCCCATTGGGTGCTAGTCACCTGGGCTCACACATAGAGGGAGTATATATGGTGGGCACCATCTTAGGAACAGGGTCAGAGAGTCCAGGAGAGAGTTCAGCCAGGAGGGCTGACAGGGAGCTGTGGCTCCGGCTGGGCCCAGTTCCAGGGCCAGGCCTGAAGCAGAGAGAAGGAGGAAGAGAGGCCCGGAGACATAAGAACAAAAGGGAACCCCGAGATCCCACGAGTGAACCAAAAGGGTGAAGGGTTGGCAGAAGAGGGCACCGGATCCCAAACTGACGGAGGTAAAACATCCTTAGTCAGGAACCGGAGGTCGTGGTCAAGTTTTGCCACGACCCTCACCACATCCACCAGGAAGGTACACCACGAGTAGGGTCAGGAAAGCCATAAAAGGTTTTGCCATTGAGAGACCCGAGGGAACCGGACAAAGGTGGATCCCTGGTGGGGACGGCCAGAGAGAGAGAGAGAGAGAGGGGAGCTCAGGACCACGCTCCGGAATTGCCTGGGGGTTAGCCGAGTCCCGCACCTGGTGGACGCAGCACGGCTCGGGTGGTCACTCAAGGCCAGAGTGACTGAAGTAACACCTGTGAGTAAAAACCCTGAAACTGCATTATACGTTTCTGACTCTCCTTGCTGCACCATCACTACCTCCATCATCCACATCTGCTGCCCTGAGGCCATACCCCTCCCGTTGGGGGTTATACCATCTACAGTCATGGCCAAAAGTTTTGAGAATGGCACCAAAATTATATTTTCACATGATCTGCTGGCCTCTGGTTTTTATTAGTGTTTGTCTGATGTTTATATCACATACAGAAATATAATTGCAATCATATTATGAGTACCAATAGGTTATATTGACAGTTAGAATGAGTTAATGCAGCAAGTCAATATTTGCAGTGTTGCCCCTTCTTCTTCAAGACCTCTATAATTCTCCCTGGCATGCTCTCAATCAACTTTTGGACCAAATCCTAACTGATAGCAGTCCATTCTTGCATAATCAATGCTTGCATTTTGCCAGAATTTGTTGGTTTTTGTTTGTCCACCCGTCTCTTGATGATTGACCACAAGTTCTCAATGGGATTAAGATCTGGGGAGTTTCCAGGCCATGGACCCAAAATCTCTATGTTTTGTTCCATGAGCCATTTTGTTATCACCTTTGCTTTATGGCAAGGTGCTCCATCATGCTGGAAAAGGCATTTTTGGGCGCCAAACTGCTCTTGGACGGTTGGGAGAAGTTGCTCTTGGAGGACATTCTGGTACCATTCTTTATTCATGGCTGTGTTTTTAGGCAAGACTGTGAGTGAGCCGATTCCCTTGGCTGAGAAGCAACCCCACACATGAATGGTTTCAGGATGCTTTACAGTTGGCATGAGACAAGACTGGTGGTAGCGCTCACCTCTTCTTCTCCGAATAAGCAGTTTTCCAGATGTCCCAAACAATCGAAAAGGGGATTCATCAGAGAAAATGACTTTGCCCCAGTCCTCAGCAGTCCACTCCCTGTACCTTTTGCAGAATATCAGTCGGTCCCTGATGTTTTTTCTGGAGAGAAGTGGCTTCTTTGCTGCCCTCCTTGAAACCAGCCCTTGCTCAAAGAGTCTCTGCCTCACAGTGCGTGCAGAAGCACTCACACCAGCCTGCTTCCATTCCTGAGCAAGCTCTGCACTGCTGGTAGTCCGATCCCGCAGCTGAAACAGTTTTAAGATACGGTCCTGGCGCTTGCTGGTCTTTCTTGGGCGCCCTGGAGCCTTTTTGACAACAATGGAAGCTCTCTCCTTGAAGTTCTTGATGATGCGATAGATTGTTGACTGAGGTGCAATCTTTGTAGCTGCGATACTCTTCCCTGTTAGGCCATTTTTGTGCAGTGCAATGATGGCTGCACGTGTTTATTTAGAGATAACCATGGTTAACTGAAGAGAAACAATGATACCAAGAACCAGCCTCCTTTTAAAGTGTCCAGTGATGTCATTCTTACTTAATCATGACTGGTTGATCGTCAGCCCTGTCCTCATCAACACCCACACCTGTGTTAATGGATCAATCACTAAAACGATGTTAGCTGCTCCTTTTAAAGCAGGACTGCAATGATGTTGAAATGTGTTTTGGGGGTTAAAGTTCATTTTCTGGGCAAATATTGACTTTGCAAGTACAGTAATTGCTGTTAAGCTGATCACTCTTTGACATTCAGGAGTATATGCAAATTGCCATTACAAAAAATGAAGCAGTAAACTTTGGAAAAATTACTATTTGTCTCATTCTCAATACTTTTGGCCATGACTGTACGCTGCACAAACGTACCACCGGCCTCAGCGGACTGTCCTGCAGCAGCAGCCCTAAAGCTGCATTCAACGGGTGGCGTAGTCGACACTTAAACAACATCTACTGCTAATACATCGCCGCTCAGTTTGACTCCCTGGGCACGGACCGGGTCACCGCCACGAGACTACTACCCCCATCTGATCCGGATCCGGGTAAGCTCCCCCGTGCGCGCGATGCCGCGCGAAGCAGCAGGCCCAGGGGCGCGTCAAATGCATACTTTTATACACTGAGCTCCCTCTAGTGGTCGTATAAAGCAACAGTTTATGCAGGGAATGATTTATTAAACTAGGAAGATTTGTATATGGGAGGTATATAGGGTTAGAAACTAAATTATGGATATCACCCTGTAAAGTGTAGCCTTCTTTAGGGTCATCTAATGTATCATGGGTAATGTCGGTACTGTGTGTAGTTATTTCGGTGAGGGCTCCCACGTAATTACATGCATCCTCCGATCATCCCCGCTCAGGATCACATCTACAAGATTTTAATATTTTATTAAGATTTAAAACAAACATGAAATTAGAAAACAAAAAGTATCAGAAGGAAAAGAACAAACGGCAAAAGACAGATTTTATATTACAAACACATGGAAACTGTGCAAAGAGTACGACGGCCGAAATTCTACATTACATCGGGGGGGCAAGTTCAGGAGAACTTTCATATAAAAATATACAAGTACAAAATGCCTATGTCCGATCTACAAAACGGAAATTCAAGCACAATAGAAAATAGGTCGGTCAGGTCGTAAAGTCGCGGAATGCGAGGAGAGTCCGCACCCCGATGAACTACTGCAAAAATCTGATTACTACGGCGGTAAAAAAAAAAAGAAAAGTCCGGCCACAGCACTCGCTGTTCCATCTATAGAACTTTATTGTGATGAAAGTGGGAGGGGAGATCCCCAATATTTTGGCTGTAAAATTATATGAAACTATCCAAGAAAGTAACTAATCTCACAACTACAGCTCAGCTTAAAGGGTTAATTCCCCAAAAAAGTCAAGTAATTCTCTATCCAAAGGATAGGAGAAATCTTGCTGATTGCTGGGGTTCCTACCACCGTGACCCCCCAGTGATCCTGAGAATGGAGATCAACAGCCTTGCCCTGAAGAGAGGAGAGGTGCGCATGCATGACCTCTGCTACAATCAGCCTATGGGACTGCAGCGTACAGCACTTCACTCTTTCCATCAGTCCCATAGATAATGAATGGAGTGTAATTGCACAAGCTCGGTCTCTCTCTGCTCCTTTCATTGTCTATGGGACTGCCTAGTACAATGTTTGGATATTACTGATGAATGGAGCAGAGATGCGCATGCTCGGACTCTGCTCCTTTCATTGTCTATGGGACAGCCTAGTACAGCACTCGGTTATTTCCATAGACAATGAATGAAGTGGACATGCGCATGCTCGGTCTCTGCTCCTTTCATTGTCTATGGAACTGCCTAGTACAATGCTTGGATATTTTTGATGAATGGAGCAGACATGTGCATGCTCTGACTCTGCTCCTTTCATTGTCTATGGGACTGCCAAGTACAATGCTTGGATATTACTGATGAATGAAGCGGAAATGCGCATGCTCGGACTTTTCTCCTTTTATTGTCTATGGGACTGCCTAGTACAATGCTTGGATATTTATGATGAATGGAGCAGAGATGAGCATCACATATAAGAAAAAAAATGAACTTTTGCAATGAAAGGATGACACATAAATTGGGGCTTTGGTATAAGATAGCAGATTCAATCTATGCCAAATGTAGCATTAAATTCTGCATTTGAGAGGTCTACACATAAAAAAAAATAATAATAATTCATGAAATGAATGAGCTGCGTCTCCTGTGGTTACATCCGGGACAGGTCCAACTGGAGCTTTGTTATTGCAGGGAAAGATGTATATCATTTTAAGTAGCCACCTTATGGCCCAGGAAGCTGCTCAGGAGGTGGTGGCCACAGGTATTGGTCTACAGGACGTCTACTGCATCCAGTTGCCTTATTGCCAGAGGATTGTGAGAACGAGATGGATGGACAACGCCCTAGAAACAGCCAAATTATTATCTTCTAAAACAAGAAATTAATCCAAGCACCTCCTTTAAGTGAATTATAATAAATACTCCCATATAGCTAGTGGTATTTCAGTAAGAAAGATGTTAACTTTCATGATTATCCATAGAACTGCTGTAGACAATGTAGAAATCGCTGGTGGTCTAGGGCAGTGTTCCCCAACTCCAGTCCTCAAGGCCCCATCAACAGATCATGTTTTCAGGATTTCCTTAGTATTGCTCAGGTGATGTAATTAACACCTGAGCAATACTAAAGAAATCCTGAAAACATGACCTGTTGATGGGCCTTGAGGACTGGAGTTGGGGAACACTGGTCTAGGGAAGTGAAAAGTGTAATAGAAACCTTCCTGGTGACATGTAGTATCTAATGAATTAATGGAGACCTCGTTGGTGGTCTACGTTAGAAGAGAAATTGATGGAAACATCGCTGGTGTTCTAAGGTAAATGAAGAGTTGATAGAGACATGGTTGGTGGTCTACAGTAGAGGAGGAGTTGATGGAGATATGGCTGGTGGTCTACGGTGGAGGAGTTGATGGAGACATGGCTGGTGGTCTACAGTAGAGAAGGAGTTGATGGAGACATGGCTGGTGGTCTACAGTAGAGGAGGAGTTGATGGAGACACGGCTGGTGGCCTACAGTAGAGGAGTTGATGAAGACATGGCTGGTGGTCTACAGTAGAGAAGGAGTTGATGGAGACATGACTGGTGGTCTACAATAGAGAAGTTGATGGAGATATGGCTGATGACTTATGGTATCTAATGAATTAATGGAGACATGACTGGTCTACAGGAGAGGGGGAGTTGATGGAGACATAGCTACTTTTCTACAGCAGTGGAGGAGTTGATGGAGAAATTGCTTGTGGTCTACAGTAGAGAAGGAGTTGATGGAGACATGGCTGGTGGTCTATGGTAGAGGAGTTGATGGAGACATGGCTGGTGGTCTATTGTAGAGGAGTTGATGAGGAGTTGATGGAGACATGGCTGGTGGTCTACAGTAGAGGAGTTGATGGAGACATGGCTGGTGGTCTACAATGCAGGAAGAATCGATGGAGACATCGCTGGTGATCTACAATAGAGGAGTTGATGGAGATATGGCTGGTGTTCTACGGTGGAAGTGGAGTTGATTGAGAAATGACTGGTGGTCTACAGTAGAGAAGGAGTTGATGGAGACCTGGCTGGTGGTCTATGGTAGAGGAGTTGATGGAGACATGGCTGGTGGTCTACGGTAGAGGAGTTGATGGAGACATGACTGGTGGTCTACAATAGAGGAGCTGATGGAGATATGGCTTATGACCTATGGTATCTAATGAATTAATGGAGACATCACTGGTCTACAAGAGAGGAGGAGTTGATGGAGACAGAGCTACTTTTCTACAGCAGTGGAGGAGTTGATGGAGAAATTGCTGGTGGTCTACAGTAGAGAAGGAGTTGATGGAGATATGGCTGGCGACCAATGGTATCTAATGAATTAATGGAGACATTGGAGGTCTAAGGTAAAGGAAGAGTTGATGGTAACATCACTGGTGGTCTACTGTAGAGGAGGAGCTGATGGAGATATGGCTGGTGTTCTACGGTGGAAGTGGAGTTGATGGAGAAATGACTGGTAACCTATAGTATCTAATAAATTAATGGAGACATCACTGGTCTATGGGAGAGGAGCAGTTGATGGAGAAATCGCTAGTTGTCTACAGCAGTGGAGAAGCTGATGGAGAAATTGCTGGTCTATGGTAGAGGAGGAATTGATGGAGATATAGCTGGTGGTCTGTGTTCGAAGAGGAGTTGATGGAGATATGGCTGGTAGTCTAAAGGTAGAGGAAGTGTTGATGTAGATATCAATGGTGGTCTGTGTTTGAGGAGGAGTTCATGGCAATATGGCTGGTCGTCTATGGTAGAGGAGCAGTTGATGAAGATATCGCTGGAGACATCAATGGTGATCTACAGAAGAGGAGGAGTTGACGGAGACCTAACTTAGAGTCTACAGTAGAGGATGAGTTGATAGAGACATGACTGGTGGGCTATGGTAGAGGAGGAGTTTTCACTTTCATAGTTCACTTATATTATGGCCTCATTTAGATATAAATTTTGCACGGATGGCACTTGTACCTATTATAGTCTATGAAACCGTTCACATGTATTACTGTGCACTGAGTGGTCTGCACAAACCCATGGGAGACTTGTCTGATGTGGATCCGAGTCTCTGGTCAAACACTCCAATGCAAGTTCATGGGTCCATGATAAAAATCGGACAATGCTCGGATGCCATCCTTGTGCTGTCTGTTTTTCATGGACTGTTTCACCGAAGAAGTTGGATAAAGCTCGAACCGATTTTCTCATACTAAACAAATCACTAACATCTGAATGAGCCCTAAGTTATGGAGGTCCGGCCTCTAATTGCTTCAATGTAGAAACCATAGTGTAAGGGTGCAGTCAGAGATTGGTACGCAGTGCACGGACTGGCTGCTGGCTCTCCCAACCCAAGCATGACAGCTGTATAGATCGGGTCGGGAGAGCCGCCGACCAGTCCGTGCACTGCGTTCTGATCTCGTTGCGATTTATTCGGCTGTCTTACTGCACTCTTTATTAATTTTGAGGACACAAATGCCCCAATTCACCAAGTCTGGCAATTGATGAAGGGGCAGCATGGAGTCAGGCATTCTGTTTCTTAATGAATGAGGAGCGTCTGACGAGTAGCGTGTGCCTCCCTGCGCCCTTTATGAATCTTACTCCAGTCAGAGACTTGAGTAAAAATTTTTGGCATGAGGAACGCCACAGCAAGCCAAGAATTAGACGGGCTGTGGTGTCACGCTTCTGCCGCACCCCTGTCCCACCCCAGCAGAACTGGGAGAAACTGATGTAAAAGTACCAAAAGTTGAAAAATATTTGCACAACTCTGCATTGCACAAAAATTTTGCAACTTTTCACAACGAGTTTTAGCATAAACGCTTTGATAAATCGGGGGGCAAAGCCTTTACTTAGGCCAGAGGGTCACATATACAGATGTTCTATGATGGTCTTTAATATTTAATGATGCAGGGTTGGTCACTTTCCGAAAGGGGCACGACTTTGGATTGATGCGCGTTCAAAGGGGTTCTCCAAATTGGGACTGTGGACATTTCCAGTTAAATATAAAGCTTTGATGTCGCCTTATTATAGCACCAGGATACAGCAGAAAAGACAATTATGACTTAAAGCGAGGATGTAGGAGAAAATAATCTGCATAGAAATCCCCTTTAAATAGAAATGGTCCCAAAACCAAAAACCTGCAAAAAATGGACAATGCAACGTTTGACAGAGGCCTTCTATAAAACTGATAACTGGTACAGAAGCTATAATTATGGTCTGGGGTGGGACACTACAATGTGCTACTGCCTTGGTAATCATGCTAATGCTCAATAAAAGGGTTTGACAACTTTTTAGAACTTTTTTTCATTAGAAAACTTTCCTAAAAAAAAAAATTGACCTCCAGTGATCAGCTGTGATCTGTGAAAAAAACCCCACAAGTGCTCAATTTCCCCACAGCGCCACCAGAGGAGAAAAGAAGAATTACAAAATTCTAAGAATAAAAGGACGTGTCAGGTCCTCTCCAGAACGAAAGACGCTTTTTGCATCTGCTCTCGATCTATAGGAACCTCCTTTTAACCTTTTCGACGGGAGGGGGCCTAAAACAAGTCTGTGCAGGACAGAGAGAAAGTCAACTCTATAGCAAAAATAATCTAGAAATCTTTTCTGAACTCCCATGGTGGTCATTCATACAGGAGGTGACTGCAAAAGCTGCAAACTAAGGTCAGAGACTGCGGAGAATACAATAAGAGCTGCGTAACCCCAAAATTAGGGAAAAATATAGTTATGCAAAACCGGGTCCTCGGAAAATAAATAGCTGCTAATGACCAATCACTGGGGTGGACAAAAGGATCAATAACATCGTCCAGTTTCTCAATGATCATTCTGGGGCCAGTTGCGCGGAAAAAGGCACGCATGTCTCAAACACGAGTCTGCTCTCCACGCACTAGAAACTGCCGGAAACAGTTGCAGTTTTATCTTCTGTTAGAAGATTCTTTTTTGGTTTTTCTGGCTTTCTTGTAACACACTTGGAATGACAAGGATTGCAGATTGTCCTCTGAGTGCAAAAGTCGTCCTTTCTCCCATCAGAATAAAAAAAAACCACCTAAGAATGTGTCCATTCCTATTTCGTGCCACAAGTGTTAATGTTTTTCCCATCCGATGCGTCTTCCACCAGCGACACGTGATAGTCTGTAGAGAGGGTGAAGTGAGAGATGCAACCTATAAGGCCTCCGATGTACTGCCGATTGGTGTGTAAAGCGATCTCCTTCATCCCACCTGGAAACCAAAACCAAAAATCATTACTTTCAGGGGTCATGAAATGTCTGACAAGGATGACTTTTTACACAATTTTGTCCTGCTGAAATAATTCTGCCCCCATCCAATCAAACTACTAAGAGCCCGATTCATTATTTACATTTTTTTCTTAAGTCACTCTTTTTTTTTTTTTTTTGCATTCCTTGATGTTTTTTGTTCTAAGTTCTTCAAAAGGGCGCAAGTGCCTCACGAGTTTTATACAAGATCAAAACTACTCTTTATTTTTGCCTTTAACCTTTTTTCAGAACTTTTTAGCGCAAAAAGTGGTAAAAAGTGCAGACATAAATAACATACTGGAGTAAAAGTGCACAAAAATGTAGCGACTTTTTAAAAAGCTGCGATTGATAAATCAGTCAAAAACATCTACAAACCACCGGAACCTGCCCACAATGACAAACGCACAAGATAAAAAAAAATCGTGAACACATCAATTAGACTTTTAAAATAGGCACATGTTACAAAAAGAATGAGGCATGAATGAAAAACGGGTGAAAAATTCCAAGAATTTGATAAAAAAAAAAAAAAAAAAAACGCAAATATAATAATAGTGAATCAGGTTCTAAAAGTTTAAAATTTTATGTGTAATCTCCACATTTTACCTACAAAAATCAAATACAAAATCAGATTTATACAAAAAAACTGAAAAATGTTATCAAAATTTGAACAAATAACTATGAGTGTATAAGGAATACTATTTTTACATTAAAAAAACGTCGTCGATGTAGCGTCCGCATGTTCATTAATTTAACAGACATACCTGGTAATATGGAAAGTGTGTTTAGCTTCATGTTTACAATTCATTGACAATATTGAGGATAGGAATCAGCAACAGAGACTATCGTCGAGGGGTGAGACCATGACATCTCTGTGTTGCTATACAGACCCACCAATTACACTTACCACATAGCAGAAGGCCTGTTGGTGGCACAAATACTTTTCCTGTTAAGTTGTCAGGTTTATTAAAAGTAAATGGAGTCTGAGATACTATTGGTTTTAATATATGTGATCGATCTTTTTTTTTTTTTTTTAAGTAAATCATAAGAGCCGATAGTGTCACCTACCAACATAAAGATCTCCGTTAATATTCAGCTGCCGCATTAAACCTGGAGATTTTCCCGTTCTTGCGCCATAGTCATCCACAGTCACCTTTCCAGATTGACCGTCACTGGAACATAAAATTTATTTAGCATCTGGTTAGATATTGCATATGTTTTTCTAAATAATTGTATCCTATTCCATATTTGCGCCAGTGTTGTCTGCATCCATCAATATCCGCATACGTAAAGGTGCCCACATAACTTCCAATATTGAGGAGCAGGATGTGATCGGTGATATGTACCACTAATGCACCCCATAAACATTAGACGTTTGAATCCCAATGGATTTGTGGGTTTAAGTGATATTCATCTGATGTGTATGAGATAACTCCAGATCGAAGATTATATCATAAGATTCTCTTACCGTACAGCCTTCACCCGGTGCCATCTGCCATCATTGAAGGTTCCATTGACCGTTACTGAAACCATTCCGCTGCCCAAATTATAACTATGGAGAGAAGAACCAAGGGGAAATGTTATTGGATCCTTCCTGTCATTTCTCCTTGTATATAATGCATTGATCTTTTGGTTTTATTGAAAATTGCACGTCCATAATACAAAGTAGTCAGTGAGTTTTCAGATGATTTCCTAATGTGTTGCTTTTCCAGCAAAACTTCCCCATCCTTGTAGTCATTCTGTCTTAAAAGAAGACATTGGTATTATAAAAGGCACATGATATCTGGCGGTCCTGTTACAAAAGCATTAAAGCCCAGGAGAAATCTGATTTGTTTCCTATATATTTTAATAGAGACATTACTGAGCACCTACCAGCATACAGAGATACATGATACGATTCTGTCTTCTTGCGTCAACCAGTAGGGGGCGCTCCCTGTATACAGAGATACATGATAAGATTCTGTCTGCAGCCACCACTAGGGGGAGCTCCCTGTATACAGAGATACATGATAAGATTCTGTCTGCAGCCACCACTAGGGGGAGCTCCCTGTATACAGAGATACATGATAAGATTCTGTCTGCAGCCACCACTAGGGGGAGCTCCCAGTATACAGAGATACATGATAAGATTCTGTCTGCAGCCACCAGTAGGGGGAGCTCCCTGTATACAGAGATGCATGATAAGGTTCTGTCTCTCTGCAGCCACCACTAGGGGGAGCTCCCTGTATACAGAGATATATAATAAGATTCTGTCTGCAGCCACCACTAGGGGGAGATCCCTGTATACAAAGATACATGATAAGATTCTGTCTGCAGTCACCACTAGGGGGAGCTCCCTGTATACAGAGATACATGATAAGATTCAGTCTGCAGCCACCACTAAGGGGAGATCCCGGTATACAGAGGTACATGATAAGATTCTGTCTGCAGCCACCACTAGGGGGAGCTCCCAGTATACAGAGATACATGATAAGAATCTGTCTGCAGCCACCACTAGGGGGAGCTCCCTGTATACAAAGACACATTATAAGAGTCTGTCTGTCTGCAGTCACCACTAGGGGGAGCTTCCTGTATACAAAGACACATTATAAGAGTCTGTCTGCAGCCACCACTAGGGGGAGCTCCCTGTATACAGAGATACATGATAAGATTCTGTCTTCCTGCAGACACCACTAGGAGGAGCTCCCTGTATACAGAGATACATGATAAGATTCTGTCTGCAGCCACCACTAGGAGGAACTCCCTGTATACAGAGATACATGATAAGATTCTGTCTGCAGCCACCACTAGAGGGAGATCTCTGTATACAAAGATACATAATAAGATTTTGTCTGCAGCCACCACTAGGGGGAGCTCCCTGTATACAGAGATAAATGATAAGATTCTGTCTGCAGTCACCACTAGGGGGAGTTCCCTATATACAGAGATACATGATAAGATCCTGTCTGCAGCCACCACTAGGGGGAGCTCCCTGTATACAGAGATACATGATAAGATTCTGTCTGCAGCCACCACTAGGGGGAGCTCCCTGTATACAGAGATACATGATAAGATCCTGTCTGCAGCCACCACTAGGGGGAGTTCCCTATATACAGAGATACATGATAAGATTCTGTCTGCAGCCACCACTAGGGGGAGCTCCCTGTATACAGAGATGTATGATCACATTCAGTCTGCAGTCGCCACTAGGGGGAGCTCCCTGTATACAGAGATACATGATAAGATCCTGTCTGCAGCCACCACTAGGGGGAGCTCCCTGTACACAGAGATACATGATAAGATTCTGTCTGCAGCCACCACTAGGGGGAGCTCCCTGTATACAGAGATATATGATCACATTCTGTCTGCAGTCACCACTAGGGGGAGCTCCCTGTACACAGAGATACATGATAAGATTCTGTCTGCAGCCACCACTAGGGGGAGCTCCCTGTATACAGAGATACATAAGATTCTGTCTGCAGTCACCACTAGGGGGAGCTCCCTGTATACAGATATACATGATAAGATTCTGTCTGCAGCCACCACTAGGGGGAGCTCCCTGTATACAGATATACATGATAAGATTCTGTCTGCAGCCACCACTAGGGGGAGCTTCCTGTATACAGAGATACATGATGCAATTCTGTCTGCAGCCACCACTAGGGGGAGCTTCCTGTATACAGAGATACATGATAAGACTTTGTCTGCAGTCACCACTATTGGCTTCTGGGCAGATCCTGACTGATGGCCGCCCGTTCTTGTCTCATCATAGCTCAGAGGTTATCACAAGCTCTGGGTTTTTCTGCTTTCTGCGGATTGACAGCAGGTTCTCAATGGGATGACATCTGAGGAGTTTCCCGGCCATGGACCCAAAATGTCAATGTTTTGTTCCCCGAGCCACTTAGCTATCACTTTTGCCTTGTGACCTGGTCTCAATTAGTTGGATAAAGTATTATCACCACATAGTCCTGGATGATGGGAGAAGTTGTTCCTGGAGGAGGTTTAGATCCAGTTCCTTACTCATGGCCGTGTTCTTAGGTAAATTGTGAGTGACCCCCTCCATGGCTGAGAAGCCCCCACACATGAATGGTCTCAGGAGACTTTACTGTTGGCAGATACAGGATTCATGGCAGCATCACCTTCTCTCGTCCGGACAATCATTCTTCCAGATGTCCCAAACAATCTAAAGGGGCTTCATCAGAGTATATCTTTACTCCAATCCCTGCACTTCCTGTTGAATGTCAACCTGATGTTTTTCTTGGAGAGAAGTGGCTTCTTTTCTGCCCTTGACACCAGGCAGCCTCCATAAGCTTCGCCTCACTGTGCACTGACACCTGCCATCCCAGGGCAAGCTCTGCACTGATGATGAACCGAACCCCGAACCCTGAATCCGCTTTAGAAGACGGTCCTGGTAAGTGCTGATGATCTAATACATAGCTCCCAACAGTCCCGGATTCAGCAGGGTTGTCCCGATTTGAGGACTTAGTCCTGCCAAAGCTTTTATCCCGGCTTCTATACTCACCTCTCCGAAGTCTTCATTGCTCCGTAGCTTCTCCTCCTCCTCGGGGATGGGGCCGATTCTCTCTGCTCAATGCATAAATTAAATGATATATTCACTGCTTCTTCTCCTGTGATCAGGTCTCACTGGGACTTGAACTCACATCTCCACGTTAGCAAGCTGCAGCTCTACCAATGAGCAACAGCTTTTAATGATACACATAAGAGAATTTGGTAATCTTGACCTCTATTGCAGCCAGTCAGCCCAGAAACAGATTATACACGTCTCAAAGAAATAAAGGGAACACTTAAACAACACAATGTAACTCCAAGTCAATAACACTTCTGTAAAATAACCTGTCCAATTATGAAGCAACACTGAATGTGAATCAATTTCTCCGGTTGTTGTGCAAATGGAACAGACAACCGGTAGAAATGATCGTCAATCAGCATGACAACCCCTATAAAGGAGCGGTTCTGCAGGTGGTGACCACAGACCATTTCTCTGTTCTCATCCCTTTTGGCTGTTGCTTTGGCCACTTTCGCATTTGGTCATTGCTCTCACCCCTAGAGGTACAGTAGTATGAGGCGGTGTCTACAGTACAACCCACAGAAGTTGCTCAGGTAGTGCAGTTCATCCAGGATGGCATATCAGTGCGAGCTGTGGCTAGAAAGGTACCTGTGTCTGTCAGCAGAGAGCAGATACCAGGAGGCCAGTACACCAGGAGATGTGGAGGGGGCCTTAGGAGGGCAACAACCCAGCAGCAGGACCTCTACATCCTCCTTTGTGCAAGGAGGAACAGGAGGAGCACTGCCAGAGCCCTGCAAAATGACCTCCAGCAGCCACTAACATCCATGTATCTGCTCATACTGTCAGAAACCGACTCCATGAGGGTGGTATGAGGGCCCAACGTCCACAGATGGGGGTTGTGCTCACAGCCCAACACCGTGCAGGACGCTTGGCATTTGCAAGAGAACACCAAGATTGGCAGAGTCCACATTGGCGCCCTGTGCTCTTCACAGATGAAAGCAGGTTCACACTGAGCACATGTGACAGTCTGGAGACGCCGTGGAGAGCGATCTGCTGCCTGCAACATCCTTCAGCATGACTGGTTTGGCAGTGGGTCAGTAATGGTCTGGGGTGGCATTTCTTTGGAGGGCCGCACAGCCCTCCATGTGCTCGCCAGAGGTAGCCTGACTGCCATTAGGTACCGAGATGAGATCCTCAGACCCCTTGTGAGACCATATGCTGGTGCGGTTGGCCCTGGGTTCCTCCTAATGCAGGACAATGCCAGACCTCATGTGGCTGGAGTGTGTCAGCAGTTCCTGTAAGATGAAGGCATTGAAGCTATGGACTGGCCCGCCCGCTCCCCAGACCTGAATCCAATCGAGAACATCAGGGACATCATGTCTCATACGTTGCACCGCAGACTGTCCAGGAGTTGCCTGATGTTTTAATCCAGGTCTGGGGGGAGATCCTTCAGGAGAACATCTGTCGCCTCATCAGGAGCATGCCCAGGCATTGTAGGGAGGTCATACAGGCACGTGGAGGCCACACACAATACTCAGCCTCATCAGGAGCATGCCCAGGCGTTGTAGGGAGGTCATACAGGCACGTGGAGGCCACACACAATACTCAGCCTCATCAGGAGCATGCCCAGGCGTTGTAGGGAGGTCATACAGGCACGTGGAGGCCACACACAATACTGAGTCTCATCAGGAGCATGCCCAGGCATTGTAGGGAGGTCATACAGGCACGTGGAGGCCACACACAATACTCAGCCTCATCAGGAGCATGCCCAGGCATTGTAGGGAGGTCATACAGGCACGTGGAGGCCACACACAATACTGAGTCTCATCAGGAGCATGCCCAGGCGTTGTAGGGAGGTCATACAGGCACGTGGAGGCCACACACAATACTGAGCCTCATCAGGAGCATGTCCAGGCGTTGTAGGGAGGTCATACAGGCACGTGGAGGCCACACACAATACTCAACCTCATCAGGAGCATGCCCAGGCGTTGTAGGGAGGTCATACAGGCACGTGGAGGCCACACACAATACTCAACCTCATCAGGAGCATGCCCAGGCGTTGTAGGGAGGTCATACAGGCACGTGGAGGCCACACACTGAGCATCATTTCCTTGTCTTGAGGCATTTCCACTGAGGTTGGATCAGCCTGTAATTTGATTTTTCACTTTGATTTTGAGTATCATTCCAAATCCAGACCTCCATGGGATATTAATTTTGATTTCCATTGATCATTTTTATGTTTTACTGTTCTCAACGCATTCCACTATGTAATGAATAAAGATTTGCAACTGGAATATTTCATGCAATGATATCTAGGATGTGGTATTTAAGTGTTCCCTTTATTTTTTTGAGCAGTATATAACAATGCATTTCTATGGTCCCTGTATACTGAGGTGAAGAAAAAGATTTTTTTTTTGTTCATAGAAAAGTAGTAAAAATAATAATAAGAAATTACAAAAATATCATTTTCTCTATTTTTATGAGTCTCCACATGTCTCGAACCCACAAACTTAACATTACAGGAAGAAGCCTAAGCTACTGGGCCACAAGCTCTGTTGATGTGGAGAATTTTGTGTACTTGATCTGTATTGCAGGCTCTGACTCCACAGGCAGATTATACTGATACATTGTACACAGCAGTTGATTTAGAAACATAGAAATGTAGAGTTGGAAGGGTCATTGGTCCAACCCCCATTTCTATGTATTCTAGACAGAGAATAAGAGATTTTTTTCCTCCTATAAAATTCCAAAAAATAATAATGAAAAACACTTCATAATGAAAAAATAATGTAATTTTTAATGTGTTTTTTTTTTTAGTTTAAATAATATAATATATTTGGCGTCCCTGTAATCGTAACGACCCGCACAACACAGCGATCAGATTATTTACGGGAATTGGTAAATGGCATAAAAAAATGGCGTCATTGATATTTCTCTATTAAACCCATATAAAATGTAATAAAATGGTAATGCTGAGGCCGTGTTCACATGAAGCATAAATGCTGCGTTCTTTCTGCTGGTTTTCTACTGCAGGTGTCCGACGACAGTTAATGCAAAATTGCTAATACAAAAACAGAAGCAGCAAACTTTGTGTAAACCAAAACTTATCTCAGTCTCAAAACTTTTGGCCACGATTGTACAGAGAGTCAGCACTGATTTACCTGAACATAAGGTTTCCTTCCTGAAGGCCCAATGAGATAAAGTCGCTGTTTGGCCTCATGGGACTGTCCCCCCTCCACATGAGCAGCCCGTCCTTCACTGAGGTCTTGAATCTCATGAAAATGTTTGTTCGAGATCCAGAAACTCTGGAAAACATCAAAAACAGTGATGATGAATATATTAACCTGCAGACTCCATGCTGCAAATTACACCACTAGGGGCAGCGTAGGAGCTTACGCTTCCAGCATTATACTGCTCCAATTGCAGCTCTTAAGCTCCCCCTAGTGGTGGCTATAGGCAGCTAAATTTGTATTTATTGTGCATTGTTATTAAAGTAGACTGACATGCCATACATTGGACTGGATTGCGCCAAATTAATTAATTGGTTAATTGGTAAATTTGATACCTCTCTATATTGTTCCAAAGGCAGAAATTCAAATCTGCTCCTGCTTTGGAAAAGATTCAGTTCTCTGCACAGAACCGCCCAGGCAGAGTGATCTGTGACGATCTGCCCCATCTCTATCCGCTCACCTTTTCAGAATCTCCCGACTGTCATAAATGAGATAACTTCGCCCAATGAATTGTGGAATCTCGATGGCCTCTGTAATGACTAAGAACAGGTCACGGTACGTTACATTACGACTACTAGTCATTTTTGGGGGCAGTTTATAAAATGGATTGCCCCCCAATTGACTACATGCATCATCTGATCACAGCAGTGCTGGGTTCTCTAACCCCAAGATGTGACAGAGGAAATCTGTAATGAAAGGACAGGACCAGAGGGGGAGCTGCTGTCCTCCATACTGAATAATACAATGGAAGACCCCCCCCCCCCCGATCCCCTATATGACATTCACATGGAGAGGGGTCGTCCTCAGCAGATGCAGGGAACAAAACTTTTACTCTACTTACTATTGATGCAGTAGTTTCCACACTCTGCAGCCAGTCAGCAAAAAACAAGAACATTGAAAATCAGAGAAGCTCAGCGCCGACATTTAGTATATACAGTGGGTACGGAAAGTATTCAGACCCCTTTACATTTTTCACTCTTTTTAGAATTTACCAAATGGCTACAATGAAACAAAGTTCATTTTTTTCTCATTAAAGTACACTCTGCACCTCATCTTGACTGAAATAAAACAGAAATGTAGAAATTTTTGCAAATTTAATAAAAAAGAAAAACTGAAATATCACATGGTCATAAGTATTCAGACCCTTTGCTCAGTATTGAGTAGATGCACCCTTTTGAGCTAGTACAGTCATGAGTCTTCTTGGGAATGATGCAACAAGTTTTTCACACCTGGATTTGGGGATCCTCTGTCATTCTTCCTTGCAGATCCTCTCCAGTTCCGTCAGGTTGGGGTCTGAATACTTTCCGTACCCACTGTATATACACACACACTACATCTGACACATATATCACAGACATTGAATATTTGGTTCCCGCAGAGAATCAGGGATTTTGTTGGATTATAGTCCGGTATGAGTAACCAATTATACCAGACGGGTGATAATGATCATCAATTTAATATGTAAGGTGAAGAACAGTCATTAACTGAAACAAAATCAGATGCGCAGGAGGTTTAAAAATGGGTGAGGAACAGCCAAACTCTGCAACAAAAGGTGAGGTTGTGGAAGACAGATTCACATCACCATGGTGAGATTGAGCACAGAAATTAAGACACCAGGTAGTTATACTGCATCAGTAAGGT
The DNA here is from genome assembly GCF_046119375.1 of Phyllobates terribilis. NCBI lineage: Eukaryota > Metazoa > Chordata > Amphibia > Anura > Dendrobatidae > Phyllobates > Phyllobates terribilis. The sequence goes on along the minus strand of NW_027362761.1, from coordinate 586,132,232 downwards.
TTTTCCCAGGTAAGGATTTCCCAGCAGACTGTGGCTTCAAGACGTGCTGTTGTGAAAAAAACACGAAGAATGTTGAAGATTGTAGACACGGTGGTCGGCCAAGGAAACTTAGTGAAACAGGTGAGACCCATCAGGCTTGACTTCCCTTCTAAATCGGAAGATGTCCAGCAGTGCCATCAGCTCAGAACTGGCCGCAATCAGGGGGCCCCAGCTATACCCATTTACTATTCGGAGAAGTCTGGCCAGAAGTCGTCTTCATGGAAGAACTGCGGCCAAAAACCAAACTTCTACATGGAAATAAGGGCAAGTGACCCAACTATGCAGGAAAACCTGGGGAGCAGAAGAATGTCAGCAAGGCACTGGACGGATGGGTAAAATGTGAGATATTTGGCTGTAACAGAAGCAGATTGTTCCCTGGGGGCCGGAGAGCGGCACAATAATGAGGGTCTGCAGGAACAGTGGAGCTCGGTGGAGGGTCTGGCAAGTTTGGGGATGAATTTCAGTAAATAGAGTTGGGGATTTGGTTAGGATTAATGGCGTCCTCGATGCTGAGCAATCCAGGCAGATACTTATCCATCATACATGATTTCTCCCGTGCATCCCCCCTACTCTGGAACTCCCTACCCCAACATATCAGACTCTCGCCTACCGTGGAAACCTTCAAAAGGAACCTGAAGACCCACCTCTTCCGACAAGCCTACAACCTGCAGTAACCACCTCTCCACCATACCACTGGACGACCAGCTCTACCCTCACCTACTGTATCCTCACCCATCCCCTGTAGACTGTGAGCCCTCGCGGGCAGGGTCCTCGCTCCTCCTGTACCAGTCACTGTCACACTGTGTTCAAGATTATTGTAATTGTTCTTGTATGCATACCCCCTTTCACATGTAAAGTGCCATGGAATAAATGGCGCTATAATAATAAATAATAATAATGTGATACCATCAGGAGGCGTCTGATTGACTCCAAATGTATTCTGCAGCAGGAAAACGACACCAAACATCCAGACAATATCATTAAGAAGGAGGAGTCCTGGGAGTGATGATCCGGCCCCACAGATCCCTGATCTCACATCATCCAGCACCGAGAAGAAGTGACGGGCGGTCACCAGATACTGATGATGGAGGTGACGGGCAATCACCAGATACTGATGATGGAGGTGACGGGCAGTCACCAGACACTGATGATGGAGGCGACGGGCGAACACCAGATACTGATGATGGAGGTGACGGGCGGACACCAGATACTGATGATGGAGGCGACGGGCAGTCACCAGATACTGATGATGGAGGCGACGGGCGAACACCAGATACTGATGATGGAGGTGACGGGCAGACACCAGATACTGATGATGGAGGCGACGGGTGGTCACTGGACACTGATGATGGAGGTGACGGGCGGACACCAGATACTGATGATGGAGGTGACGTGTGGTCACCAGATACTGATGATGGAGGCGATGGGCAGTCACCAGATACTGATGATGAAGGTGATAGACGGACACCAGATACTGATGATGGAGGCGATAGACGGACACCAGATACTGATGATGGAGGCGATAGACGGACACCAGATACTGATGATGGAGGCGACGGACGGACACCAGATACTGATGATGGAGGTGACGGACGAACACCAGATACTGATGATGGAGGTGACGAGAGGTCACCAGATACTGATGATGGAGGTGACGGGCGGTCACCAGATACTGATGATGGAGGTGATGGGCGGTCACAAGATACTGATGATGGAGGCGACGGGCGGTCACCAGACACTGATGATGGAGGTGATGGGTGGTCACCGGATACTGTTGATGGAGGCGACGGGCGGTCACCAGATACTGATGATGAAGGCGATGGGCGGTCACCAGATAATGATGATGGAAGCGATGGGCGGTCACCAGATACTGATGATGGAGGCGACGGGCGGTCACCAGATACTGATGATGGAGGTGACGGGGGAACACCAGATACTGATGATGGAGGTGACGGGCGGTCACAAGATACTGATGATGGAGACGACGGCGGTCACCAGATACTGATGATGGAGGCGATGGGCGGTCACCAGATACTGATGATGGAGGTGACGGGCGGTCACCAGATACTGATGATGGAGGTGACGGGCGGTCACCAGATACTGATGATGGAGGTGACGGGGGGTAACCAGATACTGATGATGGAGGCGACGGGCGGTCACCAGATACTGATGATGGAGGTGACGGGCGGTCACCAGATACTGATACATTAAATGGTCGCTGATCCTGCAGAATGAGAGCGGCCATCTTTTATCTAATCGGTGTGAGGCCCGTCGTCCTGTTGTTTGTTTGATTAAGTTGCAGAAATAAAGTAACACATATTACAACCATATAGAGCTTATACATTATCCCTTGTTTTGCTCTAATTTTATTCTGCTTTTTCTGTTTTAATCAGCCATACGGTTCCAGAGATATGAGCATTTTAATTTAGGGCTATTTTTTATGTTCTTTACCAACTGGGCGGTGCTTAGAGTGTAATAATACAAAGAAGCCTAATGACACGCCCTTGAGGATCCTGTGAGCCACACCCATGAGCAAAAGAGCATAAAAATTAACAATAAAAAGGCCCATATCTCTGGGACTAGATGTACGATTAAAAAAAATTAAAAAATGGAATAAACAGGGAGCAGCTGGAATGAAATAAAGGCAAAGACTCCTCGCTGGGTGATTGCTGAGTGCGTCACAATCTAATCCCAGACTTACAATCACACAGACACAATACATCCGCAGGTGGTACCTTTCTGACAGTTCTTGCCATCAAAGCCCAGGGGGCAGTCACATTCGTAGCTGTCGTGTTTGGGTCTGCAGCTCCCCTCGTTGGCGCAGGGCACGTTGGCGCAGGGATGGAGAGTGTTTACAATGTTCACCCCAGAAGTCAGACCGTGCACGAGGTTCACCATCCGGTCATTGAGTATTAGCTGCGTGCAAAGAAAAGCAGAGAACGGGGGAAACGTTATACAAAGGAAGGAACAGATTCATGAGGACTACAACCAGACATGGAGACATAGCTAGATGTAGCAGAGCTGAGTTTGCCATTTTTATAGATTGTGAGCCCCAATGGGGACAGTGATGATGTGCTGTGGAATTAATGGTGATATATAAGCGAGTAAAATAAATACCACATGATGGCACCAGAGGGAGCTCTGATGTGTAATATGATGTGCTGAACACTAGAGGGAGCTTTGGGTGTAAATAACACATGCAGACATCTAGAGGAGCTCTGAAGTGAAGTACCATGTGCCTTCCAAAAAAAGAAACTCAAGAATGTAATAATGCATACAGACCACTAGAGGGAGTAATATGCGGACTTCAGTGTGCATGTGATGGAAACTGCTTAAAGGGGTGGCCCAGGTTTAGCATGAAAGTCAGCAGTCACATAGCCCTAAGTGCTGCCAGGAACTTCCGGCCACATTCTGACTAGACGTGCACTGCCTCGCTTAATTCACTTACATTGAGCGAGGCTGGACACGTCTAGTTGGAATGTGGCTAGGAGTATGCAAATGAAACATATGCAGTCACATGACTGCCGGTATCGCAGAATCCTGACAGTGCACGATGTGTGGATTCAAAAGTCTGCAGTCACATAAAGTGATTGCAGACCTTTGTGACAAACCTGGTCAACCCCTTTAAGGATGACACCAGGAGAGTTGAAGGATTTGCTAAGTTTCTGAAACTTTTAGACATGGTGACATGTTTCCCTAAGTTTAGGATATTGATGATCAATAGTCCAGACAGGTCACTAATATCAGATAGGTCGGCATCTGACACCCAACACCATCACTGATCGGCTTTTGGCAATTCTTACAGCCGCCAGATGTGCAGAGTATAGAGACAGAACAGCCCAGCGCTATATGCTGTGTAGTGGCCATTCTCAGTACTGCAGCTCAGCTCCTATTGAAGTGAATGTGATCTTACCTGCAGTACCGAGAATGGCCACTACACAGTAAATAAAGCAGTATTTTCTGACTCCATACACTACACATCTGGCAGTTCCGGGACCTGCTGACAGCTGATCATGGAGATGTCAGGTGTCGGACCCCCACTAATCTGATATTTTTGACCTATATAAATATCTTTGTCCTGATTAGCCCTTTACACATGCCCAGCTTTCCTTCACATAGATAATGAGTTACATGATAAACTCCCACTGCGTCTTGCCACCACCAGGGGGAGCTCCTAGTAACCTCTATAATAAACCCATTAGCTGTGAGCTCCCTCTAGTGGTGGCAGATAGAATTTTATAATAATCAGTAGCAAAAGTTCTCACTTTCTGAATACTTCCACTAAACGGTCGTAGGACTCCAGAGTTTTTCTTGACCATATCGTAATCAGGAACACCACCGATATAGATGTCAGGATTACACTTGATTTGTGTGAATCCTCCCTGGAAAGTAAAATGATTGATATTAAAGAATTATTTACTATTATTAGGAAATTCGATACAATTGTATCCAGTGTAGACAATGATCTGCGACTCCACACTGATACATTGTAACAATCCAGCAGAGATCTGTGCAGCTGCTGATGATGTGTTTCGCTCACAGAGCATTGTCTACACTGGATACATTGTAACAATCCAGCAGAGATCTGTGCAGCTGCTCCTGCTGATGTGTTTAGCTCACAGAGCATTGTCTGCACTGGATACATTGTAAAAATCCAGCAGAGATCTGTGCAGCTGCTGCTGATGTGTTTAGCTCACAGAGCATTGTCTACACTGGATACATTGTATCAATCATGCAGAGATCTGTACAGCTGCTGCTGATGTGTTTAGCTCACAGAGCATTGTCTGCACTGGATACATTGTAACAATCCAGCAGAGATCTGTGCAGCTGCTGCTGATGTGTTTAGCTCACAGAGCATTGTCTGCACTGGATACATTGTAACAATCCAGCAGAGATCTGTGCAGCTGCTGATGATGTGTTTCGCTCACAGAGCATTGTCTACACTGGATACATTGTAACAAACCAGCAGAGATCTGTGCAGCTGCTGCTGATGTGTTTAGCTCACAGAGCATTGTCTGCACTGGATACATTGTAAAAATCCAGCAGAGATCTGTGCAGCTGCTGCTGATGTGTTTAGCTCACAGAGCATTGTCTACACTGGATACATTGTATCAATCCAGCAGAGATCTGTGCAGCTGCTGCTGATGTGTTTAGCTCACAGAGCATTGTCTGCACTGGATACATTGTAACAATCCAGCAGAGATCTGTGCAGCTGCTGATGATGTGTTTCGCTCACAGAGCATTGTCTACACTGGATACATTGTAACAAAGCAGCAGAGATCTGTGCAGCTGCTGCTGATGTGTTTAGCTCACAGAGCATTGTCTGCACTGGATACATTGTAAAAATCCAGCAGAGATCTGTGCAGCTGCTGCTGATGTGTTTAGCTCACAGAGCATTGTCTACACTGGATACATTGTATCAATCATGCAGAGATCTGTACAGCTGCTGCTGATGTGTTTAGCTCACAGAGCATTGTCTGCACTGGATACATTGTAACAATCCAGCAGAGATCTGTGCAGCTGCTGATGATGTGTTTCGCTCACAGAGCATTGTCTACACTGGATACATTGTAACAATCCAGCAGAGATCTGTGCAGCTGCTGATGATGTGTTTCGCTCACATAGCATTGTCTGCACTGGATACATTGTAACAATCCAGCAGAGATCTGTGCAGCTGCTGCTGATGTGTTTGGCTCACAGAGAATTGTCTGCACTGGATACATTGTAACAATCCAGCAGAGATCTGTGCAGCTGCTGCTGATGTGTTTAGCTCACAGAGCATTGTCTGCACTGGACACACTGTAACAATCCATCAGAGATATGTGCAGCTGCTGCTGATGTGTTTAGCTCACAGAGCATTGTCTGCACTGGATACATTGTAACAATCCAGCAGAGATCTGTGCAGCTGCTGCTGATGTGTTTAGCTCACAGAGCATTGTCTGCACTGGATACATTGTAACAATCCAGCAGAGATCTGTGCAACTGCTGCTGATGTGTTTAGCTCACAGAGCATTGTCTGCACTGGATACATTGTAACAATCCAGCAGAGATCTGTGCAGCTGCTGCTGATGTGTTTAGCTCACAGAGCATTGTCTACACTGGATACATTGTAACAATCCAGCAGAGATCAGTGCAGCTGCTGCTGATGTGTTTGGCTCACAGAGCATTGTCTGCGCTGGATACATTGTAACAATCCAGCAGAGATCTGTGCAGCTGCTGCTGATGTGTTTCGCTCACAGAGCATTGTCTGCGCTGGATACATTGTAACAATCCAGCAGAGATCTGTGCAGCTGCTGCTGATGTGTTTCGCTCACAGAGCATTGTCTGCGCTGGATACATTGTAACAATCCAGCAGAGATCTGTGCAGCTGCTGATGATGTGTTTCGTGCACAGAGCATTGTCTACACTGGATACATTGTAACAATCCAGCAGAGATCTGTGCAGCTGCTGCTGATGTGTTTAGCTCACAGGGGATTGTCTGCACTGGATACATTGTAACAATCCAGCAGAGATCTGTGCAGCTGCTGCTGATGTGTTTAGCTCACAGGGCATTGTCTGCACTGGATACATTGTAACAATCCAGCAGAGATCTGTGTAGCTGCTGCTGATGTGTTTAGCTCACAGAGCATTGTCTGCACTGGATACATTGTAACAATCCAGCAGAGATCTGTGCGGCTGCTGCTGATGTGTTTAGCTCACAGAGCATTGTCTGCACTGGATACATTGTAACAATCCAGCAGAGATCTGTGCGGCTGCTGCTGATGTGTTTAGCTCACAGAGCATTGTCTGCACTGGATACATTGTAACAATCCAGCAGAGATCTGTGCAGCTGCTGATGATGTGTTTAGCTCACAGAGCATTGTCTGCACTGGATACATTGTAACAATCCAGCAGAGATCAGTGCAGCTGCCGCTGATGTGTTTAGCTCACAGAGCATTGTCTGCACTGGATACATTGTAACAATCCAGCAGAGATCTGTGCAGCTGCCGCTGATGTGTTTGACTCACAGAGCATTGTCTGCACTGGATACATTGTAACAATCCAGCAGAGATCAGTGCAGCTGCTGCTGATGTGTTTCGCTCACAGAGCATTGTCTACACTGGATACATTGTAACAATCCAGCAGAGATCTGTGCAGCTGCTGCTGATGTGTTTCGCGCACAGAGCATTATTTGCGCCGGATACATTGTAACAATCCAGCAGAGATCTGTGCAGCTGCTGATGATGTGTTTAGCACACAGAGCATTGTCTACACTGGATACATTGTAACGATCCAGCAGAGATCTGTGCAGCTGCTGCTGATCTGTTTCGCTCACAGAGCATTGTCTGCACTGGATACATTGTAACAATCCAGCAGAGATCTGTGCAGCTGCTGCTGATGTGTTTCGCTCACAGAGCATTGTCTGCACTGGATACATTGTAACAATCCAGCAGAGATCTCTGCAGCTGCTGCTGATGTGTTTAGCTCACAGAGCATTGTCTGCACTGGATACATTGTAACAATCCAGCAGAGATCTGTGCAGCTGCTGCTGATGTGTTTCGCTCACAGAGCATTGTCTACACTGGATACATTGTATCCACTGACAGCAGGGCCGGCTATGTGCAGATATTTCTAAATTGAAATCTAAAAGTCTATTAGAAAGTTGTTGAACTTTTTGAAGTCACACCTCGGACATCCCCTCCACCTGCTTCTGGTTGTCCACCTGCATGAGGCCATTCTTAGCTGTTCGGGAGACTCGCGCTTCGTGCCACTGGCCAAGGCTTACAGGCTTTTCGCTTCTGAAAACAGAAAATGAGGCACAAGTTCATCTACAGAACATCGGGAGAAAGGTTTTCCATATTTCTTCATTTAATAAAAGCAAAAACTGGTATGTACAGCCGCTCACATTATTTCCCTAAACATGTATGAACCTGATCTGCATACAGCAATACCGGATACAAACCTGCCCTCTAGTGGCAGCACTTGGTAGTTGAAAACTTGTACCATTACTTCTGACTTCCAGTATCTGGATCTTCATTAAAACTACTCTTTATTGTAGAAAAAATTAAAAAGTTACAAGTCCAGTGACGAATATAACTAGCTAAAGGCAGCAGTCTGAAACGCATTTAATAGTTATAGTCGTACTGGACTCGCAACTTTTCTGCAATAAAGACTAGTTTTAATGAAGATCCAGATCCTGGAATTCCCTTTCTTCTAGTTGTTTCCAGCGGCCCCGCAAGTTTCCCTGCACTGATCCCTCATTTATGGGTGAGCCGACCTTTCCTTCTTTTCATTATTACTTCTGAAATGGGTAAAATTTGAAAGTGCGTGTAAAAAATGACTAGAACTGGAATTTTCAATGTTATAGTTTACTGCTGAGTAATAGCGGTGGTCGGTCTCCAAGACAAGTACACAGTGCTTACAAGCTCAATGATATAGAGTTTACAAGCGCTGCTCCGAAGCTGGATCCTGACATTTTCAGTCCCCTGGGCTCCTCTTGGCTCCAGTTTGGGCCAGTGGCTCAGCTATGCTGCTGGTGCAGATTGTCAATCATCGGGAGTGCAAGCAGGGAATGGGGAGGTTGTGCAGACAGAAGATGAAACTACCCCTTTAATTGTGGGAACAGATGAATGATACAGTGGGTACGAAAAGTATTCAGACCCCTTTAAATTTTTCACTCTTTGTTTCATTGCAGCCATTTGGTAAATTCTAAAAAGTTCATTTTTTTCTCATTAAAGTACACTCTGCACCCCATCTTGACTGAAATAAACAGAAATGTAGAAATTGTTGCAAATTTATTAAAAAAGAAAAACTGAAATATCCCATGGTCATCGGTATTCAGACGCTTTGCTCGGACACTCATATTTAAGTCACATGCTGTCCATTTCCTTGTGATCCTCCTTGAGATGGTTCTACTCCTTCATTGGAGTCCAGCTGTGTTTAATTAAACTGATAGAACTTGATTTGGAAAGGCACACACCTGTCTATATAAGATCTCACAGCTCACAGTGCATGTCAGACCAAATGAGAATCATGAGCTCAAAGGAACTGCCCAAGGAGCTCAGAGACAGAATTGTGGCAAGGCACAGATCTGGACAAGGTTACAAAAGAATTTCTGCATTACTCAAGGTTCCTAAGAGCACAGTGGCCTCCATAATCCTTAAATGGAAGAAGTTTGGGACCACCAGAAGTCTTCCTAGACCTGGCCGTTCAGCCAAACTGAGCAATCGTGGGAGAAGAGCTTTGGTGAGAGAGGTAAAGAAGAACCCCAAGATCACTGTGGCCGAGCTCCAGAGATGCAGAAGGGAGAAAGTTCCACAAAGTCAACTATCACTGCAGCCCTCCACCAGTCGGGCTTTTATGGCAGAGTGGACCGACGGAAGCCTCTTCTCAGTGCATGACATATGAAAGCCCGCACAGAGTTTGTTCAAAAACACATGAAGGACTCCCAGACTATGAGAAACAAGATTCTCTGGTCTGATGAGATGAAGATAGAACTTTTTGGTGAAAATTCTAAGCGGTATGTGTGGAGAAAACCAGGCACTGCTCATCACCTGCCCAATACAATCCCAACAGTGAAACATGGTGGCGGCAGCATCATGCTATGGGGGTGTTTTTCAGCTGCAGGGACAGGACGACTGGTTGTAACTGAAGGAAACATGAATGCGGCCAAGTACAAAGATATCCAGGATGAAAACCTCTTCCAGAGTGCTCTGGACCTCAGCCTTGGCCGAAGGTTCACCTTCCAACAAGACAATGACCCTAAGCACACAACTAAAATAACAAAGGAGAGGCTTCAGAACAACTCTGTGACCATTCCTGACTGGCCCAGCCAGAGCCCTGACCTAAACACAATTGAGCATCTCTGGAGAGACCTGAAAATGGCTGTCCACCAACGTTCATCATCCAACCTGAAGGAACTGGAGAGGATCTGCAAGGAAGAATGACAGAGGATCCCCAAATCCAGGGGTGAAAAACTTGTTGCATCATTTCCATGAAGACTCAGGGTTGTACTAGCTCAAAAGGGGCTTCTACTCAGTACTGAGCAAAGGGTCTGAATACTTATGACCATGTGATATTTCAGTTTTTCTTTTTTAATAAATTTGCAAAAATTTCTACATTTCTGTTTTTTTTTTCAGTCAAGATGGGGTGCAGAGTGTACTTTAATGAGAAAAAAATGAACTTTTAAGAATTTACCAAATGGCTGCAATGAAACAAAGAGTGAAAAATTTAAAGGGGTCTGAATACTTTCCGTACCCACTGTAGCTTATAGGAGATGAACTAGAGGCTTCTTAAGGTTGCAAAAAAAAATAAATTCATTTCCAGTTTGAAGGAACAAGAAACACAGAAAATATCCAAAACGACGTTCTGCAGCAAGCAGGAGCCTCCCCCTCTGATCTGTCTGCAGCAGGAGCCTCCCCCCTCTGATCTGTCTGCAGCAGGAGCCTCCCCCCTCTGATCTGTCTGCAGCAGGAGCCTCCCCCTCTGATCTGTCTGCAGCAGGAGCCTCCCCCCTCTGATCTGTCTGCAGCAGGAGCCTCCCCCCTCTGATCTGTCTGCAGCAGGAGCCCCCCCTCTGATCTGTCTGCAGCAGGAGCCTCCCCCCTCTGATCTGTCTGCAGCAGGAGCCTCCCCCTCTGATCTGTCTGCAGCAGGAGCCTCCCCCCTCTGATCTGTCTGCAGCAGGAGCCTCCCCCCTCTGATCTGTCTGCAGCAGGAGCCTCCCCCTCTGATCTGTCTGCAGCAGGAGCCTCCCCCCCTCTGATCTGTCTGCAGCAGGAGCCTCCCCCCTCTGATCTGTCTGCAGCAGGAGCCTCCCCCTCTGATCTGTCTGCAGCAGGAGCCTCCCCCTCTGATCTGTCTGCAGCAGGAGCCTCCCCCCTCTGATCTGTCTGCAGCAGGAGCCTCCCCCCTCTGATCTGTCTGCAGCAGGAGCCTCCCCCCTCTGATCTGTCTGCAGCAGGAGCCTCCCCCTCTGATCTGTCTGCAGCAAGAGCCCCCCCCTCTGATCTGTCTGCAGCAGGAGCCCCCCCCTCTGATCTGTCTGCAGCAGGAGCCTCCCCCCTCTGATCTGTCTGCAGCAGGAGCCTCCCCCCTCTGATCTGTCTGCAGCAGGAGCCTCCCCCCTCTGATCTGTCTGCAGCAGGAGCCTCCCCCCTCTGATCTGTCTGCAGCAGGAGCCTCCCCCCTCTGATCTGTCTGCAGCAGGAGCCTCCCCCTCTGATCTGTCTGCAGCAGGAGCCTCCCCCCTCTGATATGTCTGCAGCAGGAGCCTCCCCCCTCTGATCTGTCTGCAGCAGGAGCCTCCCCCCTCTGATATGTCTGCAGCAGGAGCCTCCCCCCTCTGATCTGTCTGCAGCAGGAGCCTCCCCCCTCTGATATGTCTGCAGCAGGAGCCTCCCCCCTCTGATATGTCTGCAGCAGGAGCCTCCCCCCTCTGATCTGTCTGCAGCAGGAGCCTCCCCCCTCTGATCTGTCTGCAGCAGGAGCCTCCCCCCTCTGATCTGTCTGCAGCAGGAGCCTCCCCCTCTGATCTGTCTGCAGCAGGAGCCTCCCCCCTCTGATATGTCTGCAGCAGGAGCCTCCCCCCTCTGATCTGTCTGCAGCAGGAGCCTCCCCCCTCTGATATGTCTGCAGCAGGAGCCTCCCCCCTCTGATCTGTCTGCAGCAGGAGCCTCCCCCCTCTGATCTGTCTGCAGCAGGAGCCTCCCCCCTCTGATCTGTCTGCAGCAGGAGCCTCCCTCCTCTGATCTGTCTGCAGCAGGAGCCTCTCACCTCTGATGTGTCTGCAGCAGGAGCCTCCCCCCTCTGATCTGTCTGCAGCAGGAGCCTCCCCCTCTGATCTGTCTGCAGCAGGAGCCTCCCCCCTCTGATCTGTGTGAAGCAGGAGCTTCCCCCCTCTGATCTGTCTGCAGCAGGAGCCTCCCCCCTCTGATCTGTCTGCAGCAGGAGCCTCCCACCTCTGATCTGTCTGCAGCAGGAGCCTCCCCCCTCTGATCTGTCTGTAGCAGGAGCCTCCCCCCTCTGATCTGTCTGCAGCAGGAGACTCCCCCTCTGATCTGTCTGCAGCAGGAGCCTCCCCCCTCTGATCTGTCTGCAGCAGGTGCCCCCCCCCTCTGATCTGTCTGCAGCAGGAGCCTCCCCCCTCTGATCTGTCTGCAGCAGGAGCCTCCCCCCTCTGATCTGCCTGCAGCAGGAGCCTCCCCCCTCTGATCTGTCTGCAGCAGGAGCCTCCCCCCTCTGATCTGTCTGCAGCAGGAGCCTCCCCCTCTGATCTGTCTGCAGCAGGAGCCTCCCCCTCTGATCTGTCTGAAGCAGGAGCCTCCCCCCTCTTATCTGTCTGCAGCAGGAGCCTCCCCCCTCTGATCTGTCTGCAGCAGGAGCCTCCCCCTCTGATCTGTCTGCAGCAGGAGCCTCCCCCCTCTGATCTGTCTGCAGCAGGAGCCTCTCCCCTCTGATCTGTCTGCAGCAGGAGCCTCCCCCTCTGATCTGTCTGCGGCAGGAGCCTCCCCCCTCTGATCTGTCTGCAGCAGGAGCCCCCCCCTCTGATCTGTCTGCAGCAGGAGCCTCCCCCCTCTGATCTGTCCGCAGCAGGAGCCTTCCCCCCTCTGATCTGTCTGCAGCAGGATCCCCCCCCCCCTTTGATCTGTCTGCAGCAGGAGCCTCCCCCTCTGATCTGTCTGCAGCAGGACCCTCCCCCCTCTGATCTGTCTGCAGCAGGAGCCTCCCTTCTCTAATCTGTCTGCAGCAGGAGCCTCTCCCCTCTGATCTGTCTGCAGCAGGAGCCTCCCCCTCTGATCTGTCTGCAGCAGGAGCCTCCCCCTCTGATCTGTCTGCAGCAGGAGCCTCCCCCCTCTGATCTGTCTGCAGCAGGAGCCTCCCCCCTCTGATCTGTCTGCAGCAGGAGCCTCCCCCTCTGATCTGTCTGCAGCAGGAGCCTCCCCCTCTGATCTGTCTGAAGCAGGAGCCTCCCCCCTCTTATCTGTCTGCAGCAGGAGCCTCCCCCCTCTGATCTGTCTGCAGCAGGAGCCTCCCCCTCTGATCTGTCTGCAGCAGGAGCCTCCCCCCTCTGATCTGTCTGCAGCAGGAGCCTCCCCCCTCTGATCTGTCTGCAGCAGGAGCCTCCCCCTCTGATCTGTCTGCGGCAGGAGCCTCCCCCCTCTGATCTGTCTGCAGCAGGAGCCCCCCCCCTCTGATCTGTCTGCAGCAGGAGCCTCCCCCCTCTGATCTGTCCGCAGCAGGAGCCTTCCCCCCTCTGATCTGTCTGCAGCAGGATCCCCCCCCCCCCTTTGATCTGTCTGCAGCAGGAGCCTCCCCCTCTGATCTGTCTGCAGCAGGACCCTCCCCCCTCTGATCTGTCTGCAGCAGGAGCCTCCCTTCTCTAATCTGTCTGCAGCAGGAGCCTCTCCCCTCTGATCTGTCTGCAGCAGGAGCCTCCCCCTCTGATCTGTCTGCAGCAGGAGCCTCCCCCTCTGATCTGTCTGCAGCAGGAGCCTCCCCCCTCTGATCTGTCTGCAGCAGGAGCCTCCCCCCTCTGATCTGTCTGCAGCAGGAGCCCCCCCCCCTCTGATCTGTCTGCAGCAGGAGCCTCCCCCCTCTGATCTGTCTGCAGCAGGAGCCTCCCCCCTCTGATCTGTCTGCAGCAGGAGCCTCCCCCCTCTGATCTGTCTGCAGCAGGAGCCCCCCCTCTGATCTGTCTGCAGCAGGAGCCTCCCCCTCTGATCTGTCTGCAGCAGGAGCCTCCCCCCTCTGATCTGTCTGCAGCAGGAGCCTCCCCCTCTGATCTGTCTGCAGCAGGAGCCTCCCCCCTCTGATCTGTCTGCAGCAGGAGCCTCCCCCCTCTGATCTGTCTGCAGCAGGAGCCCCCCCCCTCTGATCTGTCTGCAGCAGGAGCCTCCCCCTCTGATCTGTCTGCAGCAGGAGCCTCCCCCTCTGATCTGTCTGCAGCAGGAGCCTCCCCCTCTGATCTGTCTGCAGCAGGAGTCTCCCCCTCTGATCTGTCTGCAGCAGGAGCCTCCCCCCTCTGATCTGTCTGCAGCAGGAGCCTCCCCCCTCTGATCTGTCTGCAGCAGGAGCCTCCCCCCTCTGATCTGTCTGCAGCAGGAGCCTCCCCCTCTGATCTGTCTGCAGCAGGAGCCCCCCCTCTGATCTGTCTGCAGCAGGAGCCTCCCCCCTCTGATCTGTCTGCAGCAGGAGCCTCCCCCCTCTGATCTGTCTGCAGCAGGAGCCTCCCCCTCTGATCTGTCTGCAGCAGGAGCCTCCCCCTCTGATCTGTCTGCAGCAGGAGCCTCCCCCTCTGATCTGTCTGCAGCAGGAGCCTCCTCCCCTTAATCTGTCTGCAGCAGGAGCCTCCCCCCTCTGATCTGTCTGCAGCAGGAGCCTCCCCCCTCAGCTCTGTCTGCAGCAGGAGCCTCCCCCTCTGATCTGTCTGCAGCAGGAGCCTCCCCCCTCTGATCTGTCTGCAGCAGGAGCCTCCCCCTCTGATCTGTCTGCAGCAGAAGCCTCCCCCTCTGATCTGTCTGCAGCAGGAGCCTCCCCCTCTGATCTGTCTGCAGCAGGAGCCTCCCTCCTCTGATCTGTCTGCAGCAGGAGCCTCCCCCCTCTGATCTGTCTGCAGCAGGAGCCTCCCCCTCTGATCTGTCTGCAGCAGGAGCCTCCCCCCTCTGATCTGTCTGCAGCAGGATCCTCCCCCTCTGATCTGTCTGCAGCAGGAGCCTCCCCCCTCTGATCTGTCTGCAGCAGGAGCCTCCCCCACTGATCTGTCTGCAGCAGGAGCCTCCCCCCTCTGATCTGTCTGCAGCAGGAGCCTCCACCCTCTGATCTGTCTGCAGCAGGAGCCTCCCCCTCTGATCTGTCTGCAGCAGGAGCCTCCCCCCTCTGATCTGTCTGCAGCAGGAGCCTCCCCCCTCTGATCTGTCTGCAGCAGGAGCCTCCCCCCTCTGATATGTCTGCAGCAGGAGCCTCCCCCTCTGATCTGTCTACAGCAGGAGCCTCCCCCCTCTGATCTGTCTGCAGCAGGAGCCTCCCCCCTCTGATCTGTCTGCAGCAGGAGCCTCCCCCTCTGATCTGTCTGCAGCAGGAGCCTCCCCCCTCTAATCTGTCTGCAGCAGGAGCCTCCCCCCTCTGATCTGTCTGCAGCAGGAGCCTCCCTTCTCTAATCTGTCTGCAGCAGGAGCCTCTCCCCTCTGATCTGTCTGCAGCAGGAGCCTCCCCCTCTGATCTGTCTGCAGCAGGAGCCTCCCCCTCTGATCTGTCTGCAGCAGGAGCCTCCCCCCTCTGATCTGTCTGCAGCAGGAGCCTCCCCCCTCTGATCTGTCTGCAGCAGGAGCCCCCCCCCCTCTGATCTGTCTGCAGCAGGAGCCTCCCCCCTCTGATCTGTCTGCAGCAGGAGCCTCCCCCCTCTGATCTGTCTGCAGCAGGAGCCTCCCCCCTCTGATCTGTCTGCAGCAGGAGCCCCCCCTCTGATCTGTCTGCAGCAGGAGCCTCCCCCTCTGATCTGTCTGCAGCAGGAGCCTCCCCCCTCTGATCTGTCTGCAGCAGGAGCCTCCCCCTCTGATCTGTCTGCAGCAGGAGCCTCCCCCCTCTGATCTGTCTGCAGCAGGAGCCTACCCCTCTGATCTGTCTGCAGCAGGAGCCCCCCCCCCTCTGATCTGTCTGCAGCAGGAGCCTCCCCCTCTGATCTGTCTGCAGCAGGAGCCTCCCCCTCTGATCTGTCTGCAGCAGGAGCCTCCCCCTCTGATCTGTCTGCAGCAGGAGTCTCCCCCTCTGATCTGTCTGCAGCAGGAGCCTCCCCCCTCTGATCTGTCTGCAGCAGGAGCCTCCCCCCTCTGATCTGTCTGCAGCAGGAGCCTCCCCCCTCTGATCTGTCTGCAGCAGGAGCCTCCCCCTCTGATCTGTCTGCAGCAGGAGCCCCCCCTCTGATCTGTCTGCAGCAGGAGCCTCCCCCCTCTGATCTGTCTGCAGCAGGAGCCTCCCCCCTCTGATCTGTCTGCAGCAGGAGCCTCCCCCTCTGATCTGTCTGCAGCAGGAGCCTCCCCCTCTGATCTGTCTGCAGCAGGAGCCTCCCCCTCTGATCTGTCTGCAGCAGGAGCCTCCTCCCCTTAATCTGTCTGCAGCAGGAGCCTCCCCCCTCTGATCTGTCTGCAGCAGGAGCCTCCCCCCTCAGCTCTGTCTGCAGCAGGAGCCTCCCCCTCTGATCTGTCTGCAGCAGGAGCCTCCCCCCTCTGATCTGTCTGCAGCAGGAGCCTCCCCCTCTGATCTGTCTGCAGCAGAAGCCTCCCCCTCTGATCTGTCTGCAGCAGGAGCCTCCCCCTCTGATCTGTCTGCAGCAGGAGCCTCCCTCCTCTGATCTGTCTGCAGCAGGAGCCTCCCCCCTCTGATCTGTCTGCAGCAGGAGCCTCCCCCTCTGATCTGTCTGCAGCAGGAGCCTCCCCCCTCTGATCTGTCTGCAGCAGGATCCTCCCCCTCTGATCTGTCTGCAGCAGGAGCCTCCCCCCTCTGATCTGTCTGCAGCAGGAGCCTCCCCCACTGATCTGTCTGCAGCAGGAGCCTCCCCCCTCTGATCTGTCTGCAGCAGGAGCCTCCACCCTCTGATCTGTCTGCAGCAGGAGCCTCCCCCTCTGATCTGTCTGCAGCAGGAGCCTCCCCCCTCTGATCTGTCTGCAGCAGGAGCCTCCCCCCTCTGATCTGTCTGCAGCAGGAGCCTCCCCCCTCTGATATGTCTGCAGCAGGAGCCTCCCCCTCTGATCTGTCTACAGCAGGAGCCTCCCCCCTCTGATCTGTCTGCAGCAGGAGCCTCCCCCCTCTGATCTGTCTGCAGCAGGAGCCTCCCCCTCTGATCTGTCTGCAGCAGGAGCCTCCCCCCTCTAATCTGTCTGCAGCAGGAGCCTCCCCCCTCTGATCTGTCTGCAGCAGGAGCCTCCCCCTCTGATCTGTCTGCAGCAGGAGCCTCCCCCTCTGATCTGTCTGCAGCAGGAGCCTCCCCCTCTGATCTGTCTGCAGCAGGAGCCTCCCCCTCTGATCTGTCTGCAGCAGGAGCCTCCCCCTCTGATCTGTCTGCAGCAGGAGCCTCCCCCCTCTGATCTGTCTGCAGCAGGAGCCTCCCCCCTCTGATCTGTCTGCAGCAGGAGCCTCCCCCCTCTGATCTGTCTGCAGCAGGAGCCTCCCCCCTCTGATCTGTCTGCAGCAGGAGCCTCCCCCCTCTGAACTGTCTGCAGCAGGAGCCTCCCCCTCTGATCTGTCTGCAGCAGGAGCCTCCCCCCACTGATCTGTCTGCAGCAGGAGCCTCCCCCCTCTGATCTGTCTGCAGCAGGAGCCTCCCCCCTCTGATCTGTCTGCAGCAGGAGCCTCCCCCCTCTGATCTGTCTGCAGCAGGAGCCTCCCCCTCTGATCTGTCTGCTGTAGAACAAGTCATACCCCCTCCATCATCGATCGCAGTCTGTGTTCCAAGGATTGTGGGAGACGTTGGATACAAAAACAGAAAAAGGCAAAAAGTTAGCGCCCCACACACTCACCGTATCATGGCCGTTCCTGAGCCGCAGTCAAACCTGAAGACCACGTAGCCTCCCACCATGGTGATGGATATAAAATCTTTGCTGTCCTTGTCGTAGCTGTAGAGGATGGTGCCGTCATCTGCATCTGCCCGGAACGTCATGTCGAACTCCATGAAGGAGAGGTAATGGTGCGGCTCAAAAGGCCATCGAGTCACGGCATAGGAGCGGGCAGACTCATTGAACTGGGGGATAGCCAGGACGAAGGCTGCAAGGAGAGAGAGAACGGACTAGGGAAAAGTCAAGAAAAAAATGGCTGCAGTTCCCCGGCAACAGCACCACATCTGTCCACAGGACGCATCTGGTACTGCAGCTTATCTCTACTAAAGTAAATGAGGCTGAGCTGTAATACCACACACAACAGAAGTGGTGCTGTTACTGGAGGAAAGCAGCAGGGTCTTTCTAATGTTAAAAAGGAGATTTTCAGATTCACTCAAATAAAGTGAAATCTTTGTAGATCTCTGCTTGCTGACAGTGAATGAGAACATTATTGTTGCATTGTATATGATTGATCCTGCTCTCAGCTGATACAATTGTATCCAGTGTAGAAAATGCTCTGTGAGCGAAGCATCCTGGACTCCAGATTGATACATTGTAGCAATCCAGCAGATATATGTGAAGCTGCTAATGGTAGACAATGTTCTGTGAGCTAAACACATCAGCAGCAGCTGCACAGATCTCTGCTGGATTGTTACAATGTATCCAGTGCAGACAATGCTCTGTGAGCTAAACACATCAGCAGCAGCTGCACAGATCTCTGCTGGATCGTTACAATGTATCCAGTGTAGACAATGCTCTGTGAGCGAAACACATCAGCAGCAGCCGCACAGATCTCTGCTGGATTGTTACAATGTATCCAGTGTAGACAATGCTCTGTGAGCTAAACACATCAGCAGCCGCTGCACAGATCTCTGCTGGATTGTTACAATGTATCCAGTGCAGACAATGCTCTGTGAGCTAAACACATCAGCAGCAGCTGCACAGATCTCTGCTGGATTGTTACAATGTATCCAGTGTAGACAATGCTCTGTGAGCTAAACACATCAGCAGCAGCTGCACAGATCTCTGCTGGATTGTTACAATGTATCCAGTGTAGACAATGCTCTGTGAGCCAAACACATCAGCAGCAGCTGCACAGATCTCTGCTGGATTGTTACAATGTATCCAGTGTAGACAATGCTCTGTGAGCTAAACACATCAGCAGCAGCTGCACAGATCTCTGCTGGATGTTACAATGTATCCAGTCCAGACAATGCTCTGTGAGCTAAACACATCAGCAGCAGCTGCACAGATCTCTGCTGGATTGTTACAATGTATCCAGTGTAGACAATGCTCTGTGAGCTAAACACATCAGCAGCAGCTGCACAGATCTCTGCTGGATTGTTACAATGTATCCAGTGCAGACAATGCTCTGTGAGCCAAACACATCAGCAGCAGCCGCACAGATCTCTGCTGGATTGTTACAATGTATCCAGTGCAGACAATGCTCTGTGAGCCAAACACATCAGCAGCGGCTGCACAGATCCCTGCTGGATTGTTACAATGTATCCAGTGTAGACAATGCTCTGTGAGCTAAACACATCAGCAGCAGCTGCACAGATCTCTGCTGGATTGTTACAATGTATCCAGTGCAGACAATGCTCTGTGAGCTAAACACATCAGCAGCAGCTGCACAGATCTCTGCTGGTTTGTTACAATCGGTGGCGTACCGCCAATGGCGGCAGACCACGCTACTGCTATGGGGCCTGTGACCGTGGGGGGCCCGTGAGCCGAGGGGCCCCAAGCAGTGGGGGGACCCAAGCAGCGTGAGGACGAGTTGTACAGGTGAGTAATGGTGGATAGTGGTGGGGGGAGGGAGGTTGCGGCGGAAAGGAGCACATCACGTGTGCCCGCTGCTAAAGGGACATGAATATTCCCTCTTCTCCACTCCCATGGGCATGGAGAAGAGGGAATATTCATTCTCTTTAGTAGCAGGCACGGAGGAGCGCTGAGTCGCAGCTCCTGCTGACAGTGCCTGTTACTAAAGAGAATGCATATTCACGCTTCTCCACGCCCATAGGCCTGGCGTGGAGAGGAGTGAATATGCCGGCAGCAGCAGCTCACCTCGGGATTTGAGAATGCGCGTTGCTCAGATGCCGACATGAGCTGCAGCAGACAGGACTCAGCGCTGGAGGAGAGGTGAGGAAGGAAGGTGAGTATTAGTGTTTATTTCTTTTGTGTGTGCAGTGATTGGGGGATAAGGGGGCCATATATATCAGGATTGGGGGTTTGGGGGGGCCACACATACCAGGATTGAGGGATTGAGGGGACCACAGACACCAGGATAGGGGGATTGAGGAGGCCACACATACCAGGATTGAGGGATTGAGGAGGCCACACATACCAGGATTGAGGGATTGAGGAGGCCACACATACCAGGATTGAGGGATTGAGGAGGCCACACATACCAGGATTGAGGGATTGAGGGGACCACATATACCAGGATTGAGGGATTGAGGAGGCCACACATACCAGGATTGAGGGATTGAGGAGGCCACACATACCAGGATTGGGGGATTGAGGAGGCCACACATACCAGGATTTGGGGATTGAGGAGGCCACACATACCAGGATTGGGGGATTCAGGAGGCCACACATACCAGAATTGGGGGATTGAGGAGATCACACATACCAGGATTGGGGGATTGAGGAGGCCACACATACCAGGATTGAGGGATTGAGGGGGCCACACATACCAGGATTGAGGGATTGAGGAGGCCACACATACCAGGATTGAGGTATTGAGGAGGCCACACATACCAGGATTGAGGGATTGAGGGGACCACATATACCAGGATTGGGGGATTAAGGAGACCACACATACCAGGATTGAGGGATTGAGGAGGCCACACATACCAGGATTGAGGAGGCCACACATACCAGGATTGAGATATTGAGGAGGCCACACATACCAGGATTGAGGGATTGAGGAGGCCACACATACCAGGATTGAGGGATTGAGGAGGCCACACATACCAGGATTGAGGGATTGAGGAGGCCACACATACCAGGATTGAGATATTGAGGAGGCCACACATACCAGGATTGAGGGATTGAGGAGGCCACACATACCAGGATTGAGGGATTGAGGAGGCCACACATACCAGGATTGAGGGATTGAGGAGGCCACACATACCAGGATTGAGATATTGAGGAGGCCACACATACCAGGATTGAGGGATTGAGGGGACCACATATACCAGGATTGGGGGATTAAGCAGGCCACACATACCAGGATTGAGGGATTGAGGAGGCCACACATACCAGGATTGAGGGATTGAGGGGACCACATATACCAGGATTGGGGGATTGAGGAGGCCACACATACCAGGATTGAGGAGGCCACACATACCAGGATTGGGGGATTGAGGAGGCCACAAATACCAGGATTGGGGGATTGAGGAGGCCACACATACCAGGACTGGGGGATTGAGGAGGCCACACATACCAGGATTGGGGAATTGAGGAGACCACACATACCAGGATTGGGGGATTGAGGAGACCACGCATACCAGGATTGGGGGATTGAGTAGACCACACATACCAGGATTGAGGGATTGAGGAGGCCACACATACCAGGATTGAGGGATTGAGGAGGCCACACATACCAGGATTGGGGGATTGAGGAGGCCACACATACCAGGATTGGGGGATTGAGGAGGCCACACATACCAGGATTGGGGGATGATGGGTGCCAAATGTACCAGGATTGGGGGATGAGGGGTGCCATACCTACCAGGATTGGGAAATTTACTATTAGCTGCTGCATTTCCCACCCTAGGCTTACACTCGAGTCAATACGTTTTTCCAGTTTTTTTGTAGTAAAATTAGGGGCCTCGGCTTATACTCGGGTCGCCTCTTGAGAAAGCCAGGTCACACTACCAGCGAAACGCGCGTCGAGGCTCTTTCAACCCTGTGTCCTGTCCCCGTGTCATCTTTTGCAGGTCTGGGGCCCCTCTTTACTTGGGTGAGTCTGGTGCAATATGACTTTTTGGATTATTGGGATTATAGAATCCACATGGGAGTGATTTCCAACCATATTTATTACATGTCCTTCTCCCTGTTTTATTATTAGCACATAGCTCTGACCCGTGGGGTGAACCCTTTGTTTATATGCAATATGAGGGACGATATGTCTGCTTGTCCAAGTTATATGTTAACACTACTAAAGTGATGTACTGTCTTTTAATGAACTATTTATGCAATAAAGTTTTTCCATGCCATTCTACTCAGTTGTTCTCCTAATTCCCATGTATAGTTTTGAGTAGGCTATGTGGAAAAGGGGTCTGATTTTGTGTGGAGACCCCCTATCCACATGATTATTATGTGGGTCGCAATCTGTTTATTTATTTAAAATATACGGTATTTTAAAAATCAGTGAGTACGTGGTGCCCATAATACTGCAGGACTGGGGGGTGCATTATACTATATGGGGGCTGCATTTTACCCTATGGGGTGTGTAATATACCTTATGGAGGACTGTGGGGAGTGCATTATATTCTATGGAGGACCATGGGAAGTTCTTTATACTATATGGAGGATTATGGGGGGCGCATTATACTATATGGAGGATTATGGGGGCGCATTATACTATATGGAGGATTATCAGTGGTGTATTATACTATATGGAAGGCTATGTGGGGCCATTATAATATTTTGAGGGCTATACTGTTTGGAGGGCTAGTGCCGGCCATTATACTGTATGCAAGCCCATTATAGTGTATGGAGAGCTTTGGGGGTCACAGTTGGGGGATCATACTGTGTTGGGGTCACCATACTTTGCCTTGGGAGTTGAAGTGGGGTACTGTAGGGTCATTTTACTGTGAATGTGGAGGCTAATGTGGAGGAATGCACCATGGGGGTATCGTACTGTGTTTGGGGGGCACTTTTGTTGGAATCACACTTTATGGGGAAATCAAAGAAGGATCTAGGACGTCAGCAGGAGGAAAATTACTAAGTAAAGGCTGGAAAGTTGTGGGATCTGCTCTTCTGTGACACAGACAAATATGTATTTATTTATTTGGGGGGGCCCAATTAGAGCTTCTGCTATGGGGCCCCATGATTTCTATGTACGCCCCTGGTTACAATGTATCAGTCTGGAGTCGGGCTGTTGAGCTCACAGAGCATTGTCTAGAATGAGATATCTAGTGGTAAAAGACAGAGGTTAGCTACAAATAAGGGACTGCTGGGCGCTGGCAGGGACTTGCTGGCAGAGATCCTTCAAGGCAATAACAGCAGAATGTAGAATGAAAAGCCCCTGGATACCCCTTTAAAAAAGGAAGGAACCTCAATCAATACCCGAAGCAGAGGACAACCTGGGCACAACTGTACATTACAAAACCAAACAAGAAGACAACCAGGTGACTCTTCAGATTTTGTGTTATACTATGCCTGATGAAGAGACCTGCGTAGTCTCGAAAGCGTGCAATTTGTTACCATCTTTTCAGTTAGCCATTAAAAGGTATCAACCACTGAGGACTCTCAAATCTAAATATTTTTCTATCTACTGGCTAACACGGTACAAGAATATATATTTTCACTTACTATGTAACCATTATACCGTATGTTCTCAGTATGTCCCAATATTTTGGCACAGAGTGAACCCAACCAAACACACCCTTTAAATCACAATATCCAATGTTCTTCTATTAAAAATGTCCTTTGCCCTTGAACCAATTAATAACACCCAGCGAAATTACTTTTTTCTATTTTGATATGTTGGAGGATTTTTCCTCCTTCTCGGGGAGAGCTAATTTGCATACTTCTTTCCCACGGTGCATTGCCTCTATACATAAGATAGATCTCCTCAGTGAGAATCAGTGCCACCCAGATAAGTGGGTTCTCACCAGACCATGCACCAGTAATGGGGCTCTTCAAGAAAGGGGGCTCCGACTTGTTTGGTTCCATTCTCTTTGCTACTTTGTGGCTACAACATGCGTCAGACGTCCCTCTCTCACATTTGGGGAAATCAATGAAGGGTTAATTAGTCACAAAGAGCATGGAGGCTGAAACAAGCACCGTACACTGCCGTCCTGGCTAGGTGATCTTCAGGACAGGCAACAAGACATCAGGGGTTATACTTTAACTGTTTTAAAAAAAAGTTTCTAAACTTTTGCTCTTCCGTGTATGTCGGTCTCACCTTCCTCGCAGTGACGCCCCTGAAATCCAACAGGACACAGACACATGTAGGAATCCGCCGACCTGGAGGTGCAGGTGCCACCATTGACACAAGGAGCCTCGTCACAGACCCCGATGCTGCAGTCACCTGTGTACGGGGGGCGAACGGGTTATAGAGGAGCAGATGACCAATGAGGACGGCTATGTTACAGGTCACTCACCCACGTCCGCTCCGCTCAACGCCTTCCCCAGCGGCCACTGCCTCATGTCCACGTTCCGGCCGTTCACAGACAGAGACTGGACGCAGCCCCTGAACCCCCGGTTGGTCCCGGATGATTTTACCAGCCAGTAAATGTTGGGTGCACCGCCAACATAGAAGGGGGTCCGGAAGGTGATCTTACTGTACTGACCCTGGTGGAGGGAACACAAACCCAAATCTTTATATAACACTGTAAAATTAGATTAAGTTACTAAGTTTATGTGATCTCTTGTAAGAGGCACTATAGATCTTACCGGGGATCTCCCAGACAC
This sequence comes from Phyllobates terribilis, assembly GCF_046119375.1. Lineage (NCBI taxonomy): Eukaryota > Metazoa > Chordata > Amphibia > Anura > Dendrobatidae > Phyllobates > Phyllobates terribilis. Next base: position 586,107,978 of record NW_027362761.1, on the reverse strand, counting down.
CGCAGCTCCGTTATCAAGCTTGATCCATCCATTAAGACCTTCTCTGTACAGAGTCACAATGTGCCAAGTACCAGGTTTAATTTTACTGTCACTGGTGATGACTGCAGTCCCAGTACCGCAATTATACCTGGAAAAGAAAAGGTTAATTTTACAAAAAATTACTCTACAGCCACCATTAGGGGGAGCTCCCTGTATACAGAGATACATGATAAGATTCTGTCTGCCGCCACCACTAGGGGGAGCTCCCTGTATAAAGAGATACATGATAAGATTCTGTCTGCAGCCACCACTAGGGGGAGCTCCCTGTATACAGAGATACATGATAAGATCCTGTCTGCAGCCACCACTAGGGGGAGCTCCCTGTATACAGAGATATATGATAAGATTCTGTTTGCACTCACCACTAGGAGGAGCTCCCTGTATACAGAGATATATGATAAGATTCTGTCTGCAGCCACCACTAGGGGGAGCGCCCTGTATACAGAGATACGTGATAAGATTCTGTCTGCAGCCACCACTAGGGGGAGCTCCCTCTATACAGAGATACATGATAAGATTCTGTATGCAGCCACCACTAGGGGGAGCCCCCTGTATACAGAGATACATGATAAGATTCTGTCTGCAACCACCACTAGGGGGAGCTCCCTGTATACAGAGATACATGATAAGATTCTCTCTGCAGCCACCACTAGGGGGAGCTCCCTGTATACAGAGATACATGATAAGATTCTCTCTGCAGCCACCACTAGGGGGAGCTCCCTGTATACAGAGATACATGATAAGATTATGTCTGCAGTCACCACTAGGGGGAGCTCCCTATATACAGAGATACATGATAAGATTCTGTCTGCAGCCACCACTAGGGGGAGCTCCCTGTATACAGAGATACATGATAACATTCTGTTTGCAGCCACCACTAGGGGGAGCTCCCTGTATACAGAGATACATGATAACATTCTGTTTGCAGCCACCACTAGGGGGAGCTCCCTGTATACAGAGATACATGATAAGATTCTCTCTGCAGCCACCACTAGGGGGAGCTCCCTGTATACAGAGATACATGATAAGATTCTGTCTGCCGCCACCACTAGGGGGAGCTCCCTGTATAAAGAGATACATGATAAGATTCTGTCTGCAGCCACCACTAGGGGGAGCTCCCTGTATACAGAGATACATGATAAGATCCTGTCTGCAGCCACCACTAAGGGGAGCTACCTATATACAGAGATACATGATAAGAATCGGTCTGCAGTCACCACTAGGTGGAGCTCCCTGTATACAGAGATACATGATAAGATCCTGTCTGTAGCCACCACTAGGGGGAACTCCCTGTATACAGAGATACATGATAAGATTCTGTTTGCACTCACCACTAGGGGGAGCTCCCTGTATACAGAGATACATGATAAGATTCTGTCTGCAGCCACCACTAGGGGGAGCTCCATGTATACAGAGATACATGATAAGATTCTGTCTGCAGCCACCACTAGGGGGAGCCCCCTGTATACAGAGATACATGATAAGATTCTGTCTGCAGCCACCACCAGGGGGAGCTCCCTGTATACAGAGATACATGATAAGATTCTCTCTGTAGCCACCACTAGGGGGAGCTCCCTGTATACAGAGATACATGATAAGATTCTGTTTGCAGCCACCACTAGGGGGAGCTCCCTGTATACAGAGATACATGATAAGATTCTGTCTGCAGCCACCACTAGGGGGAGCTCCCTGTATACAGAGATACATGATAACATTCTGTTTGCAGCCACCACTAGGGGGAGCTCCCTGTATACAGAGATACATGATAACATTCTGTTTGCAGCCACCACTAGGGGGAGCTCCCTGTATACAGAGATACATGATAAGATTCTGTCTGCAGCCACCACTAGGGGGAGCTCCCTGTATACAGAGATACATGATAAGATTCTGTCTGCAGCCACCACTAGGGGGAGCTCCCTGAATACAGAGAGACATGATAAGATTCTGTCTGCAGCCACCACTAGGGGGAGCTCCCTGTATACAGAGATACATGATCAGATCCTGTCTGCAGCCACCACTAGGGGGAGCTCCCTGTATACAGAGATACATGATAAGATCCTGTCTGCAGCCACCACTAGGGGGAGCTCCCTGTATACAGAGATGCATGATATGATTCTGTCTGCAGCCACCACTAGGGGAAGCTCCCTGTATACAGAGATACATGATAAGATTTTGTCTGCAGCCACCACTAGGGGGAGCTCCCTGTATACAGAGATACATGATAAGATCCTGTCTGCCGTCACCACTAGGGGGAGCTCCCTGTTTACAGAGATACATGATAAGATTCTGTCTGCAGCCACCACTAGGGGGAGCTCCCTGTATACAGAGATACATGATAAGATTCTGTCTGCAGCCACCACTAGGGGGAGCTCCCTGTATACAGAGATACATGATAAGATTCTGTCTGCAGCCACCACTAGGGGGAGCTCCCTGTATACAGAGATACATGATAACATTCTGTTTGCAGCCACCACTAGGGGGAGCTCCCTGTATACAGAGATACATGATAACATTCTGTTTGCAGCCACCACTAGGGGGAGCTCCCTGTATACAGAGATACATGATAAGATTCTGTCTGCAGCCACCACTAGGGGGAGCTCCCTGTATACAGAGATACATGATAAGATTCTGTCTGCAGTCACTACTAGGGGAAGCTCCCTGAATACAGAGATACATGATAAGATTCTGACTGCAGCCACCACTAGGGAGAGCTCCCTGAATACAGAGATACATGATAAGATTCTGTCTGCAGCCACCACTAGGGGGAGCTCCCTGTATACAGAGATACATGATCAGATCCTGTCTGCAGCCACCACTAGGGGGAGCTCCCTGTATACAGAGATACATGATAAGATCCTGTCTGCAGCCACCACTAGGGGGAGCTCCCTGTATACAGAGATGCATGATATGATTCTGTCTGCAGCCACCACTAGGGGGAGCTCCCTGTATACAGAGATACATGATAAGATTTTGTCTGCAGCCACCACTAGGGGGAGCTCCCTGTATACAGAGATACATGATAAGATCCTGTCTGCCGTCACCACTAGGGGGAGCTCCCTGTATACAGAGATACATGATAAGATCCTGTCTGCAGCCACCACTAGGGGGAGCTCCCTGTATACAGAGATACATGATAAGATCCTGTCTGCAGTCACCACCAGGGGGAGCTCCATGTATACAGAGATACATGATAAGATCCTGTCTGCAGCCACCACTAGGGGGAGCTCCCTGTATACAGAGATACATGATAAGATCCTGTCTGCAGCCACCACTAGGGGGAGCTCCCTGTATACAGAGATACATGATAAGATCCTGTCTGCAGCCACCACTAGGGGGAGCTCCCTGTATACAGAGATACATGATAAGATCCTGTCTGCAGCCACCACTAGGGGGAGCTCCCTGTATACAGAGATGCATGATATGATTCTGTCTGCAGCCACCACTAGGGGGAGCTCCCTGTATACAAAGATACATGATAAGATTTTGTCTGCAGCCACCACTAGGGGGAGCTCCCTGTATACAGAGATACATGATAAGATCCTGTCTGCCGTCACCACTAGGGGGAGCTCCCTGTATACAGAGATACATGATAAGATTCTGTCTGCAGCCACCACTAGGGGGAGCTCCCTGTATACAGAGATACATGATAAGAATCTGTCTGCAGCCACCACTAGGGGGAGCTCCCTGTATACAGAGATACATGATAAGATCCTGTCTGCCGTCACCACTAGGGGGAGCTCCCTGTATACAGAGATACATGATAAGATTCTGTCTGCAGCCACCACTAGGGGGAGCTCCCTGTATACAGAGATACATGATAAGAATCTGTCTGCAGCCACCACTAGGGGGAGCTCCCTGTATACAGAGATACATGATAAGATTCTGTCTGCAGCCACCACTAGGGGGAGCCCCCTGTATACAGAGATACATGATAAGATTCTGTCTGCAGCCACCACTAGGGGGAGCTCCCTGTATACAAAGATACATGATAAGATTTTGTCTGCAGCCACCACTAGGGGGAGCTCCCTGTATACAGAGATACATGATAAGATCCTGTCTGCCGTCACCACTAGGGGGAGCTCCCTGTATACAGAGATACATGATAAGATTCTGTCTGCAGCCACCACTAGGGGGAGCTCCCTGTATACAGAGATACATGATAAGAATCTGTCTGCAGCCACCACTAGGGGGAGCTCCCTGTATACAGAGATACATGATAAGATCCTGTCTGCCGTCACCACTAGGGGGAGCTCCCTGTATACAGAGATACATGATAAGATTCTGTCTGCAGCCACCACTAGGGGGAGCTCCCTGTATACAGAGATACATGATAAGAATCTGTCTGCAGCCACCACTAGGGGGAGCTCCCTGTATACAGAGATACATGATAAGATTCTGTCTGCAGCCACCACTAGGGGGAGCCCCCTGTATACAGAGATACATGATAAGATTCTGTCTGCAGCCACCACTAGGGGGAGTTTACAAGTTTTACTTTGGACTCATTAATAACACAGCATGCAGTGAGTGCCCTCTAGTGATGGTACAGGTAACTACAATTTTATTAATTCTCTACGGAAGGGAGATTGTATGAACAAAATGAAGCTCCAACCGATATAAAGATATTTTTACATTTCAGCTCAGAACCTTTAACCTGATTTGTAGTAAATAAATTAGTTCGCTTTTCCCTTCTAAAAACATCTTTAATCAGTTGCTAAACGTCGTCTCTTGGTGACTTACCGGAGCTGAACCGTCCTGCGAATAATGGCCAATGACATAAAATCTCCCCGACCATACTCGTTTTCTCCACAGTAGAGAAGCAAGCCATCGTCACCATCAGCCTGAGGGGCAATACGGACACATGAGGTTCTGCCCCAAAAGCGATCATTGGAGGTTGTGCACTAGCGTAGCCATATATTACTACTCCGGTACAACCCCTTTACTAAGCAAGAACTAACAAATGCCTGAAAATAAGGTTACTTTTTTTCTGATGGTTTCCCTTTATTAGCTGAATTATGAATGCAGCTCTGGTGTATAATAGAAATTGCAATAACAACTGCAATCAATATATGTATTTATATATTAAGAAATATTATATAAGTCAAATACAGTGACTTACTTTAAGTGATTTAAGTCCTCTGTATATGAATATACATATACTGCGCACATTGGTTCAATAAAGAAGAATATCTGTCCCCCCAGGGCGGCCATGCACCTTATCCGGGCTTACCTTAAACTCCACAGTGATCTGGAAGGTTTGGTATGAGTTTTTCAGTGGCTCAAATGTCATATAGGAGTGACCGTAAAACTGCGGATACTGGACGTTAATATCTGGAAAAAATATATATCTTGGGATAAATTTGGACTTTTTTTCCCTTCTGGTCACAAATTAAAATAAACATTATCTTTTTTTTAATCTAAACAGGTTAAAATTGTTGTTCCATCTCTTGGTGTACAGGATTTTATAATGGACACAAAGCTCCAAATACCCTCTATTGACAGGGACATAAAAGATAATATTCTGGCTACCTGTAGCCACCACTAGGGGGAGCTTAAGAGTGCACCATATACTGCTTATACACTGATGCTCCCAAGCTCCCTCTAGTGGCAGCAGTATGTATGCAGGAATGTGATCACGCATTTATTTATATGGCTAAGCTGCACTATTTATGTACACAGTATAGTTGTACAAATATTGAGTATGGCATATTAATACCATTTCTGCATTACCAGTAATGTGTATGGCATAGCAATGCAATTATTGTATAGTGGTACTATTTTAGAGTTTAGTATAGCAGTGTTATAGCGGTCTGCAGTATGGCAGTACCCACTGTTTGCATTATATAGCAGCACAATTATTGTGCATGGGATAGCTGATATTGTAGGATACAGAAGTGTTTCATCTGTGTATATAGTATAAAAGTGCCAGTAATGTGTACAGTTTAGCAGTACTAATATTGTGTATGGCTCAGCACCACTATGTAAGGGTACTGTATGGTATAGCTGTGATTTTTATGTGTACAGTATATCAGTATAAATTATGCGTACTATATAGAACTACAATTATCATGCATAGCATAGCAGTACTATAAGAGTACAGTATAACAGTGCTATTTCTGTGTACAGTATAGCAGCACTAATATTGTATATGGCATAGCAGTGCAACTATTATAAACTGTATATCAGTACTATATAAGTGTTTGGCACAGCAGTGTTATTTCTGTACATTATTGCAGTACCAATTGTGTGTATTGTGTAGCAGTACAATTGTTGTATATGGGATAGGGGGGCAATTTAACTGTAAGTTACAGCAGTGTTATTTCTATGTATAATATAGAAGTGACAATTATGTGTGCAATTCAGTTGTACTAATATTGTGCATGGCATAGCAGTACTATTTAACTGTACGGTATAGCGTTATTTTTCCTGTGTACAGTCTAACAGTATTAATTATGTGTGCTATATAGCAGAACAATTATTGTCTATGGCATAGTGGTATTATTTAAGTATACGGTATGACTGTGTTATTTCTGTGCACAGTATAGCAGCAATTATTGTACGGTATAGCAGCACTATTTCAGTGTTTGGTGCAGCGGTGTCTTTTTCTGTGAACAGTATAGAAATACCAGCTGTTTTTACTGTATGGCAGCGCAATTATTGTGTGTGGGAGAGCGGTTCTATTTATGTGTATAGTATAGGTGTACTATTTATGTACATAGTACCCTGTCAAAAAACAAAACCAGAAGTTACAACCTTCAAAAATGCCACTTCTTTGCCTTTCAGGAGGCAGAAAAGGTTATGAGACTGCTGTTACATGGGCAGCACTTTATAGAGATGGCGGCACAGTAACTCTCCGTTATATAAGCGTGATACTGTTCATTATTTCATTATTGACTAGGAAATGCAGCCGATGCCACGGGGAAGGTCATGTGCACGCGTCATACATACAATGTGCCCCTGGGTGGTGGGAGAGAGGATACCCACCTCTATGCCCACATTGATTCTACGACGAGCGCGTGACAGGTCAATCTAACTGCATTTGATTAAATGGGGCCAAGCGGCGGCAAAACCAGACACGATCCAGCGCTGAAGAATAAAGCTGGAGAGTCCGGTCATAACGCCATACAATGACCAGATAATACTGCCACATAGCTGCCTAAATAGCGATGCTATACAGTGTCACCATCATACATTGCAAAAATGAGCAGTGACTCACAATGTAAATACCGCCATACAGTGCAATAAAATTATACCATAGTAGTGCCGCACAATGTAATTACTGCTACAGTGCAAAAATAATGTATTACATAGTGGCTACATTAGCGTCACAAAAATATAAAAAGGATACACCATACAATGACTGAAGTAGCAGCGCTAAACAATATAAATGCTGACATACAGTGCATAGAAAAAAAAATACTGTACAACGTCAATGCTGCACAATGTGAATACTGGCAAAATGCAAAAATAATAAAGTTTATAGTGCATGGTTAGTAGTTGCACATTATGTTAATACCGCCACACTGCGTAAAAATGGTATACTGTACAGTGCTTAAGTACAGCTAAAATGCAAAAAAAACCTTATACTATGCAATGCCAAAAGGAGAAGTGCCGCACAATATAAATACCGCCATACAGTGCAAAAATAATATTCTGTAAAATGATTAAAGTGGCATTGTCACACAATGTACATACCGCCATACAGTTCTTGAAAAAATACAACATACAGTGACCACATCACAGATCCCACAATGCATTGCTCCCTAGTCACAGGAAATCAGCTTTCTACATAACGGGAGAAGAAAGCAAGAAGTTCAGATAAAGTATCAGTAAAGTTATGAACCAACCGTGTGCACATGTGTCTCCTCCTTTCCCGAGGTTACAGTGGCACTGTGAGCCCCCGCGGTCATAATCGTTAAGACAGAAGCTATCGGCTGGACAGGCGGTCTCCTCACATGTCAGGTCAAAGAGTCTGGGAGGAGAAACCATGACATTTTTCCTAGGTGGCCGAGTGGTGGTGGCTTTACTAGTGGTGGTGGCTTTAGCAGCGGTGGCCGTAGCCGGAGGACTTGTTGTTGGTTTTCCCATAGATGCCGATGTTACGGGGGCAGCTGTAGTGGTCGTTTTCAAAGGTACTATTTTTGTGTAGGTCCCTGGCGTCATTTTAGTTTCGGACTTAAACTTCTTGTTTCCTCCTCGGATGCGTGAAAGCGGTTTGACCTATGGAGACATTAACAAAAACCTAAGAGATCGCTAAACAGAAAAAGTAAAAACCCCATAACTGGAGTTACGGAGCCGACATAGTGGGTGAGTCACAGGACACAAACTACTCAGGGAGGACTGAAGCCGCATTGTAATATCTCACACACTTACAGTTGTGCTCAAAAGTTTACATACCCCGGGAGAATTTTTCCTTTCTTGGCCTTGTTTCAGAGAATATGGATGATAACAAAAAAAAACTTTTTCTCCACTCATGGTTATTGGTTGGGTGAAGCCATTTATTGTCAAACTACTGTGTTTTCTCTTTTTAAATCTTAATGACAACCAAAAACATCCAAATGACCCTGATCAAAAGTTCTCATACCCTGGTGATTTTGTCCTGATAACATGCACAGTATTTGACACAAATGGGTTTGAATGGCTACTAAAGGTAACATCCTCACCTGTGACCTGTTTCCTTGCAATCAGTGTGTGTGCATAAAAGCTGAGTGAGCTTCTGGGATCCAGACAGACTCTTGCATCTTTCATCCAGCCACTGATGTTTATGGATTGTGAGTCATGGGGAAAGCAAAAGAATTGTCAACGGATCTACGGGAAAAGGTAGTTGAACTGTATAACACAGGAAAGGGATACAAAAATATATCCAAGGAATTGATAATGCCAGACAGCAGCATTCAAACTGTGATTAACAAATGGAAAATCAGGGGCTCTGTAAAAACCAAACCACGGTCAGGTAGACTAACAAAAATTTTGGCCACAACTGCCAGGAAAATTGTTCGGGATGCAAAGAAAAACCCACAAATAACATCAGCTGAAATTCAGGACTCTCTGAAAACTAGCACTGTGGCTGTTTCAAGATGCACAATAAGGAGGCACTTGAAGAAGAATGGGCTGCATGGTCGAGTCACCAGAAGAAAGCCATTACTGGGCAAATGCCACAAAGTATCTCGCCTACAATATGCCAAACAGCACAGAGACAAGCGTCAAAACTTCTGGCACAAGGTAATTTGGAATGATGAGACCAAAATTGAACTTTTTGGCCACAACCATAAATGTTACATTTGGAGAGAGGTCAACAAGGCCTATGATGAAAGGAACATCATTCCTACAGTAAAGCATGGAGATGGATCGCTGATGTTTTGGGGATGTGTGAGCTACAAAGGCACAGGAAACTTGGTAAAAGTTGAAGGAAAGATGAATGCAGCACGTTATCAGCAAATACTGGAGGCAAATTTGCACTCATCAGCCCGGAAGCTGCGCATGGGACGCACTTGGACGTTCCAACATGACAATGATCCAAAACACAAGGCTAAGTCGACCTGTCATTGGCTACAGCAGAATAAAGTGAAGGTTCTGGAGTGGCCATCTCAGTCTCCCGACCTCAATATCATTGAGCCACTCTGGGGAGATCTCAAGCGTGCAGTTCATGCCACATAGCCCAGGAATTTACAGGAACTGGAGGCTTTTTGCCAAGAAGAATGAGCAGCTTTACCATCTGAGAAAATAAAGATCCTCATCCACAACTACCACAAAAGACTTCAAGTTGTCATTGATGTTAGAGGGGGACTATATACGGTATTAAGAACTGGGGGATGTGAACTTTTGATCAGGGTCATTTAGATGTTTTTTGTTGTCATTAAGATTTAAAAAGAGAAAACACCGTAGTTTGACAATAAATGGCTTCACCCAACCAATAACCATGAGTGGGGAAAAAGTTTTTTTGTTATCATTCATATTCTCTGAAACAAGGCCAAGAAAGGAAAAATTCTGCCGGGGTATGTAAACTTTTGAGCAAAACTGTATGTCCAGCAGAGTCTTCTCACAAAAGAGATGCAAAAGTGTATGGAGACTTATTTTCAGGCAATACTCCAATGACAAAAAAATAATGAAAACTAGTTCTCCTCCAGAAGGAAGAAAATAATATCATATTGTCCAGAAGGAGGAGGCGACCATCCGGAGCAGCTGTTTCGGGGTTAGGATGATATGAGAAGGCTTATTCCTTCTGGTGGGGAGCTCATTTTCAATTTACATTTTAGAAGCTTGTTTGGTCAACAACTAATCCTCCAGATCTCAAAACACAAGCGTACTCAGTGCATCCGAGCATGCATGTGTCCTCACCTAGGATAGAGGAGCAAGCTGCTGCTAGATACCTCTAGGGGTGGCTTACCTTCCCTGAGAACAAAGAATTGGCTATATAAAAATCCAGCTGGCTGATCCTTCTCTGCCATCAGGGAACACCCTAATATACATTAGTGCACACTCATTCAAGCGAAATGTGCATGTGTATGGGAGGTCATGGGACACTGCTGAGGTCCTTATGTATTTAGCCCCCTTGGGACAAGTGTCCAGCTGTGGTGGTGGCGGCTTTAGTAGAAATGGTGGTTTTACTAGTGACAGAAGCTTTAGCTGTGGTGGTGGCTGTACTAGTGGGGTTGTGACCTTACTAGTGGTTGTGACTTTTCTTGTGGTGGTGGCAACTTTACTAGTGGTGGTGGCTTTACTATTTGTGGTGGCTTTACTAGTGGTTGTGGCTTTAGTAAAAGTGGTGGTTTTATTAGTGGTGGCTTCACTATTTGTGATGGATTTACTCGTGGTGGTGGCTTACCTGTGGTGGTGGCTTCAGCTGTGATGGTGGCTTCAGCTGTGATGGTGGCTTAATCTGTGGTTGTGGCTTTACTAGTGATTATGACTTTAGCTGTGATGGTGACTTTACTAGTGGTGGTGGCTTTACTAGTGGTTGTGGCTTTACTAGTGATTATGACTTTAGCTGTGATGGTGACTTTACTAGTGGTGGTGGCTTTACTAGTGGTGGTGGCTTTACTAGTGGTGGTGGCTTTACTAGAGGTGGTGGCTTTACTAGTGGTGGTGGCTTTACTAGTGGTGGTGGCTTTACTAGTGGTGGTGGTGGCCGTTGTTGCAGGACTTGTTGATGGTTCTGGGTTCAGAGACCTTCATTCGATCTATGCAGTCCACTGGGCTCCACAGTGAACCCTGACTACCAGGATTTACACTCTATGTCACTTAGTCGAACATGGAGGAAATCTGACGCTCATGAGTAATGTGTTGCACTCAGGGTGCACATATTTGTATATATTTAATTATAAAATCTTTCTTCCTTTTCCTCCAGTCCCTTCGTGCATCTTACAAGCGTTATACTTCAGGTTTCCTAATTATTCCGTGACTTCCCATCATTTCATTACATGTTGTTACAAGTCATTACAGTAACATCTAACTTGCAATACTTTTTGTTCCATGAGCCATTTAGTTATCACCTTTGCTTTATGGCAAGGTGCTCCATCATGCTGGAAAAGGCATTGTTGGGCGCCAAACTGCTCTTGGACGGAAGAGAAGGAGAAGTTGCTCTTGGAGGACATTCTGGTACCATTCTTTATTCATGGCTGTGTTTTTAGGCAAGACTGTGAGTGAGCCGATTCCCTTGGCTGAGAAGCAACCCCACACATGAATGGTTTCAGGATGCTTTACAGTTGGCATGAGACAAGACTGGTGGTAGCGCTCACCTCTTCTTCTCCGAATAAGCTGTTTTCCAGATGTCCCAAACAATCGAAAAGGGGATTCATCAGAGAAAATGACTTTGCCCCAGTCCTCAGCAGTCCACTCCCTGTACCTTTGGCAGAATATCAGTCGGTCCCTGATGTTTTTTCTGGAGAGAAGTGGCTTCTTTGCTGCCCTCCTTGAAACCAGCCCTTGCTCAAAGAGTCTCGGCCTCACAGTGCGTGCAGAAGCACTCACACCAGCCTGCTGCCATTCCTGAGCAAGCTCGGCACTGCTGGTAGTCCGATCCCGCAGCTGAAACAGTTTTAAGATACGGTCCTGGTGCTTGCTGGTCTTTCTTGGGCGCCCTGGAGCCTTTTTGACAACAATGGAAGCTCTCTCCTTGAAGTTCTTGATGATGAGATAGATTGTTGACTGAGGTGCAATCTTTGTAGCTGCGATACTCTTCCCTGTTAGGCCATTTTTGTGCAGTGCAATGATGGCTGCACGTGTTTCTTTAGAGATAACCATGGTTAACTGAAGAGAAACAATGATACCAAGAACCAGCCTCCTTTTAAAGTGTCCAGTGATGTCATTCCTACTTAATCATGACTGATTGATTGCCAGCCCTGTCCTCATCAACACCCACACCTGTGTTAATGGATCAATCACTAAAACGATGTTAGCTGCTCCTTTTAAGGCAGGACTGCAATGATGTTGAAATGTGTTTTGGGGGTTTAAGTTCATTTTCTGGGCAAATATTGACTTTGCAAGTACAGTAATTGCTGTTAAGCTGATCACTCTTTGACATTCAGGAGTATATGCAAATTGCCATTACAAAAAACGAAGCAGTAAACTTTGGAAAAATTACTATTTGTCTCATTCTCAATACTTTTGGCCATGACTGTAAGTAAACTTTCAGAAGTTTTGTTTTTACAACTTGTAGACCCTTAAACGTCTTGTGGAACAGCGGAGGTCGGAGACCTGAGATCCGCACCGATCATTCAAGAGACAGCCGAACGGCTCAGCTCCTGCATCAGCGTGCACACAGTGGTGTACAGCAGTAAGTCTATGTGTGTGTACATCATTGTGTGCGCACTCCGGGCTTCTTTCTGCTGAGAAATCAGTGCTGTTCACTGACCTCCATCGATCGTCAGGGAGTTTAAGGACACACAACCATACTTCCCAAACATCCCAGATCCAGCATGACAGACAAAAATTTGGGAACTGTCCTACCGTCCTGCAAGGGGACAGATAGAACACAGCATTATAATGATGGTGCAAGGGTGTAAGGGCACCAAACTGTTGTGAGGGGGCATCACACTGTGTTGTGGGGCTGTGGGGGCATAATTTTATGTATGGAGGGGATCGTAGGGGCATCATACTGTGTGTTGGGGGACTGTGAGGGTGTCATACTATGTGTGGAGGGAATGTACTGTGGGGGCATCAAACTGTGTGGGGGGCTGTGAGAGTATCATACTGTGTGTGGAGACTATCATATTGTGCTGGGGGATCTATTGAAGACCATAAAAGTGATACTGTACTATGAGGGAACACTAATGTGCAATATTTCTATTTCTGTGCGGGCGCATATAAAAGACTGAGCGAGCTTAAAGAAATGTCTAACCATAAAAAATAATTGCAGCAGTGATATTTCCTGCCATTCAAAGAGCATATAACATATAAGAAAAAAAAACAGCTGCCCCTAGTGGTCACTGTATAAATTTACATTTAGAGAGCTCCTCCGAGTGGTGGCTGTATAAATCTGTATGCAGTGAGCTCCCCATAGTGGTGGCTGTATAAATCTGTATGTAGTGAGCTCCCCATAGTGGTGGCTGTATAAATCTGTATGTAGTGAGCTCCACCTAGTGGTGGCTGTATAAATCTGTATGTAGTGAGCTCCCCCTAGTGGTGGCTGTATAAATCTGTATGTAGTGAGCTCCCTCTAGTGGTGGCTGTATAAATCTGTATGTAGTGAGCTCCCCCTAGTGGTGACTGTATAAATCTGTATGTAGTGAGCTCCTTCTAGTGGTGGCTGTATAAATCTGTATGTAGTGAGCTCCCCCTAGTGGTGGCTGTATAAATGTGTATGCAGTGAGCTCCCCCTAGTGGTGGCTGTATAAATCTGTATGCAGTGAGCTCCCCATAGTGGTGGCTGTATAAATCTGTATGTAGTGAGCTCCCCCTAGTGGTGACTGTATAAATCTGTATGTAGTGAGCTCCTTCTAGTGGTGGCTGTATAAATCTGTATGTAGTGAGCTCCCCCTAGTGGTGGCTGTATAAATGTGTATGCAGTGAGCTCCCCCTAGTGGTGGCTGTATAAATCTGTATGCAGTGAGCTCCCCATAGTGGTGGCTGTATAAATCTGCATGTAGTGAGCTCCCCATAGTGGTGGCTGTATAAATTTGTATGTAGTGAGCTCCCCCTAGTGGTGGCTGTATAAATCTGTATGCAGTGAGCTCCCCCTAGTGGTGGCTGTATAAATCTGTATGTAGTGAGCTCCCTCTAGTGGTGGCTGTATAAATCTGTATGTAGTGAGCTCCCTCTAGTGGTGGCTGTATAAATCTGTATGTAGTGAGCTCCCTCTAGTGGTGGCTGTATAAATCTGTATGTAGTGAGCTTCCTCTAGTGGTGGCTGTATAAATCTGTATATAGTGAGCTCCCTCTAGTGGTGGCTGTATAAATCTGTATGTAGTGAGCTCCCCCTAGTGATGGCTGTATAAATCTGTATGTAGTGAGCTCCCTCTAGTGGTGACTGTATAATCTGTATGTAGTGAGCTCCCTCTAGTGGTGGCTGTATAAATCTGTATGTAGTGAGCTCCCCCTAGTGGTGACTGTATAAATCTGTATGTAGTGAGCTCCCCCTAGTGATGGCTGTATAAATCTGTATGTAGTGAGCTCCTTCTAGTGGTGACTGTATAATCTGTATGTAGTGAGCTCCTTCTAGTGGTGGCTGTATAAATCTGTATGTAGTGAGCTCCCTCTAGTGGTGGCTGTATAAATCTGTATGTAGTGAGCTCCCCCTAGTGGTGACTGTATAAATCTGTATGTAGTGAGCTCCCTCTAGTGGTGGCTGTATAAATCTGTATGTAGTGAGCTCCCCCTAGTGGTGACTGTATAAATCTGTATGTAGTGAGCTCCCCCTAGTGGTGGCTGTATAAATCTGTATGTAGTGAGCTCCCCATAGTGGTGGCAAAATAAATCTGTATGTAGTGAGCTCCCCCTAGTGGTGGCTGTATAAATCTGTATGTAGTGAGCTCCCCCTAGTGGTGGCTGTATAAATCTGTATGTAGTGAGCTCCCTCTAGTGGTGACTGTATAATCTGTATGTAGTGAGCTCCCTCTAGTGGTAGCTGTATAAATCTGTATGTAGTGAGCTCCTTCTAGTGGTGACTATATAAATCTGCATGTAGTGAGCTCCCCCTAGTGGTGGCTGTATAAATCTGTATGCAGTGAGCTCCCCATAGTGGTGGCTGTATAAATCTGTATGTAGTGAGCTCCCCATAGTGGTGGCTGTATAAATCTGTATGTAGTGAGCTCCCCCTAGTGGTGGCTGTATAAATCTGTATGCAGTGAGCTCCCCCTAGTGGTGGCTGTATAAATCTGTATGTAGTGAGCTCCCTCTAGTGGTGGCTGTATAAATCTGTATGTAGTGAGCTCCCTCTAGTGGTGGCTGTATAAATCTGTATGTAGTGAGCTCCCTCTAGTGGTGGCTGTATAAATCTGTATGTAGTGAGCTCCCTCTAGTGGTGGCTGTATAAATCTGTATGTAGTGAGCTCCCTCTAGTGGTGGCTGTATAAATCTGTATATAGTGAGCTCCCTCTAGTGGTGGCTGTATAAATCTGTATGTAGTGAGCTCCCCCTAGTGATGGCTGTATAAATCTGTATGTAGTGAGCTCCTTCTAGTGGTGACTGTATAATCTGTATGTAGTGAGCTCCCTCTAGTGGTGGCTGTATAAATCTGTATGTAGTGAGCTCCCCCTAGTGGTGGCTGTATAAATCTGTATGTAGTGAGCTCCCTCTAGTGGTGGCTGTATAAATCTGTATGTAGTGAGCTCCTTCTAGTGGTGACTGTATAAATCTGCATGTAGTGAGCTCCCCCTAGTGGTGGCTGTATAAATCTGTATGCAGTGAGCTCCATCTAGTGGTGGCTGTATAAATCTGTATGTAGTGAGCTCCCCCTAATGGTGGCTGTATAAATCTGTATGTAGTGAGCTCCCCCTAGTGGTGGCTGTATAAGTCTGTGTGTAGTGAGCTCCTCCTAGTGGTGGCTGTATAAATCTGTATGTAGTTAACTCCCCGTAGTGGTGGCTGTATAAGTCTGTGTGTCGTGACAGGTCTTGGATACATGCACCTGCCCAGGGCCGGCGTCAGCACCCGGCGCACCCGGGCAAATGCCGGGGCCCTGAGCAGGCGGGGGGGCCCACTTGCGGTCGCGCACCCCGCCGGGCTATGAGGGGAGGAGAGCGGTGTCAGCGCCCGTCCTTCTCCGCCGCTTGCTCAGGGCCCGGGCAGCCGGATACTTACCTCTCCCCGTGCCTCCGCAGATCCTCTGTCTTCCTGCTTTGCGCTCTCTGTGACGTCTTTCCACTGCGCCTTCCCCTGAGCCATCACAGGCAGCGCAGAGCGGGAAGACGCCGGCGACGCTGGCGTGAGGAGTCCGGAGCAGCGGCAGCAGGTGAGGAGGAATGAGGTGAGTATTTGATTTTTTTTTTTTTTAATGTATGGAGGCATGGGGCATAATATGTGGGGGGGGGGTGACATCCTGTATGGGGCATTATAAAGGGGGGGGGGGTGACATCCTGCATGGGGCATTATAAAGAGAGGGGGTGATATCCTGCATGGGGCATAATATGTGGGGGGGGGTGACATCCTGTATGGGGCATTATAAAGAGGGGGAGTGACATCCTGCATGGGGCATTATAAAGAGGGGGGGTGACATCCTGCATGGGGCATTATAAGGGGGGAAACAGCCTGCATGGGGCATTATAAGGGGGGGGGAACAGCCTACATGGAGCATTATAAGGGGGAACAGCCTGTATGGGGCATTATGTGGGGGGAACAGCCTGTATGGAGCATTATATGGGGGCCAGTATCCTGTATGGAGCGTTATAAGGGGACCAGTATCCTGTATGGAGCATTATATGGGGGCCAGTATTCTGTATGGAGTGTTATATGGGGACCAGTATCCTGTATGGAGCGTTATATGGGGGCCAGTATCCTGTATGGAGCGTTATATGGGGGCCAGTATTCCGTATGGAGCGTTATATGGGGACCAGTATCCTGTATGGAGCGTTATATGGGGGCCAGTATTCCGTATGGAGCATTATATGGGGGCCAGTATTCTGTATGGAGCGTTATATGGGGGCCAGTATTCCGTATGGAGCAATATATGGGGGCCAGTATTCTGTATGGAGCGTTATATGGGGGCCAGTATTCTGTATGGAGCGTTATATGGGGGCCAGTATTCCGTATGGAGCATTATATGGGAGCCAGTATTCTGTATGGAGCGTTATATGGTTGCCAGTATTCTGTATGGAGCATTACATGGTGCCCATAATGCTGTATGGAGGACTATACTGTCCGGTCTGCACTGTGCGCTGTGAGGATTCGCCGCTTTCTGAGCTATTGTAGAATTTACAATAGATATCACTCATGTAATGTAAGAAGTGAAATCTTTGTCTTTGTACTATATATATATACAGTGCTCAGTGTAAATGAGTACACCCCCTGTATTCTCAGTACGATATATATACATACACTGTGTTCCAAATTATTATGCAAATAATATTTTCTCAGATTTTCCCAAATTACCTATATGAATTGCAGTCATTGTAATTTTCCAGTCAAATAACTATTAGAGTACAATTGAAAGGTTTTTGTACAAACTGCCTATGATAACAGGATATTTTTAAAAAAATAAAAAACTCAAACTGCACTCAAAATGCATGTTCCAAATTATTATGCACAGCAGAGTTTTCAACCTTTTCATTTTAATAGAGAACAAAAAAATGGTCATTTTTGAAATTATAAGCATTAGCAGGTTATTACAAACTGAAATCAAACAGTTTTCAACTCAAAACTTTATTCTAGGTGATGTTACATTTGCACATAGGACCGCTTGTTCAAAAGGAGCTTCTGAACTCTCTCGTCCATTGAATTTGTCAGGTTTTGGATGGTTTCTGCTTTAATTGTTTTGCATGAGGACAGAATACCCTCCCAGAGCTGTTGCTTAGATGTGAACTGCCTCCCGCCATCATAGACACTCCTTTTGATGATGCTCCAGAGGTTCTCAATGGGGTAGAGGTCAGGGGAGCATGGGGGTCACACCATAAGTTTGTCCCCTTTTATGCCCACAGCAGCCAGAGATGCAGATGTGTTATGTGCGGCACGAGACGGGGCTGCATCTGCCCAAGGTTGTGTAGCTGTACAGCAGTGTTCCTGAGTAATACTAAGGAAATCCTGAGAATATGTCGTTTGGTCCTCAGGACTGGAGTTGAGGAATACCGCCATAGAGGATGAGGATGTGACAGTAATTGCTTGGTGACGGCAGGTCCTAGTTTCATGAAAGACCTGGGAGATTGAGGATAGACATTTGACTGCATGACTGGACCAATAGTGCTGGCAGAGACCTCGCTATCTACATAGTAGACAATTAAAAGGTAGGGAGAAGCAGCAATGGGTCAACAGGGGATCCCTTAGGTAATGGTTTTGGATCCCAGAAAACCCCTTTAAATTCGCAACTGGTCATATAGTAATAAAACAAATCAAAAGAATAATTAGAATTTGCCAAAGACTTACATCATCGATATAGATATCATAATCAGAGTCATCAATGTTGTATCCATCATCATCAACTATCCTCGGCTCTGTAATATATCCGTCCACGTATCCTCCAGATCCCGGCTCGTCACTCCCTGCAATGAACGACACAAAGCGGAAAAAGTGACTCTAATGATCTGTAGAGAGCACAGAGTATAAAGAAGCAGAAAAGCTCATGTGTGTAGACAATTAGAATGGACTTCAGCCTTTCATGTACCACCACCACTGAGCCAAATACCTGGCAAAACAGGATGGTGAATGCTGGTAATAGTAAAAAAAATCATAAAAATGGTGGAGTTGCAACCACTAGAGGGAGCTCACTACATACAGAATTATACAGCCACCACTAGGGGGAGCTCACTACATACAGATTTATACAGCCACCACTAGAGGGAGCTCACTACATACAGAATTATACAGCCACCACTAGGGGGAGCTCACTACATACAGATTTATACAGTCACCACTAGGGGGAGCTCACTACATACAGATTCATACAGTCACCACTAGAGGGAGCTCACTACATACGGATTTACACAGTCACCACTAGGGGGAGCTCACTACATACAGATTTATACAGCCACCACTAGAGGGAGCTCACTACATACAGATTTATACAGCCACCACTAGAGGGAGCTCACTACATACGGATTTATACAGCCACCACTAGGGGGAGCTCACTATATACAGATATATACAGTCACCACTAGGGGGAGCTCACTACATACAGATTTATACAGCCACCACTAGAGGGAGCTCACTACATATAGATTTATACAGCCACCAATAGGGGGAGCTCACTACATACAGATTTATACAGTCATCACTAGAGGGAGCTCACTACATACAGATTTATACAGTCATCACTAGAGGGAGCTCACTACATACAGATTTATACAGTCATCACTAGAGGGAGCTCACTACATACAGATTTATACAGTCACCGCTAGGGGGAGCTCACTTCATACAGATTTATACAGTCATCACTAGAGGGAGCTCACTACATATAGATTTATACAGTCACCGCTAGGGGGAGCTCACTTCATACAGATTTATACAGTCATCACTAGAGGGAGCTCACTACATACAGATTTATACAGCCACCACTAGGGGGAGCTCACTACATAGAGATTTATACAGTCACCACTAGGGGGAGCTCACTACATACAGATTTATACAGCCACCACTAGAGGGAGCTCACTACATACAGATTTATACAACCACCACTAGAGGGAGCTCACTACATACAGATTTATACAGCCACCACTAGGGGGAGCTCACTA
The DNA here is from genome assembly GCF_046119375.1 of Phyllobates terribilis. Taxonomy (NCBI): domain Eukaryota; kingdom Metazoa; phylum Chordata; class Amphibia; order Anura; family Dendrobatidae; genus Phyllobates; species Phyllobates terribilis. Next base: position 586,088,125 of record NW_027362761.1, on the reverse strand, counting down.
TATACAGATATATACAGTCACCACTAGGGGGAGCTCACTACATACAGATTTATACAGCCACCACTAGAGGGAGCTCACTACATACAGATTTATACAGCCACCAATAGGGGGAGCTCACTACATACTTATTTATACAGTCACCACTAGAGGGAGCTCACTACATACAGATTTATACAGTCACCACTAGAGGGAGCTCACTACATACAGATTTATACATCCACCACTAGGGGGAGCTCACTACATACAGATTTATACAGCCACCACTAGAGGGAGCTCACTACATACAGATTTATACAGTCATCACTAGAGGGAGCTCACTACATACAGATTTATACAGCCACCACTAGGGGGAGCTCACTACATACGGATTTACACAGTCACCACTAGGGGGAGCTCACTACATACAGATTTATACAGCCACCACTAGAGGGAGCTCACTACATACAGATTTATACAGCCACCACTAGAGGGAGCTCACTACATACAGATTTATACAGTCACCACTAGAGGGAGCTCACTACATACAGATTTATACATCCACCACTAGGGGGAGCTCACTACATACAGATTTATACAGCCACCACTAGAGGGAGCTCACTACATACAGATTTATACAGTCATCACTAGAGGGAGCTCACTACATACAGATTTATACAGCCACCACTAGGGTGAGCTCACTATATACAGATATATACAGTCACCACTAGGGGGAGCTCACTACATACAGATTTATACAGCCACCACTAGAGGGAGCTCACTACATATAGATTTATACAGCCACCAATAGGGGGAGCTCACTACATACTTATTTATACAGTCACCGCTAGGGGGAGCTCACTTCATACAGATTTATACAGTCATCACTAGAGGGAGCTCACTACATACAGATTTATACAGCCACCACTAGGGGGAGCTCACTACATAGAGATTTATACAGTCACCACTAGGGGGAGCTGACTACATACAGATTTATACAGCCACCACTAGAGGGAGCTCACTACATACAGATTTATACAACCACCACTAGAGGGAGCTCACTACATACAGATTTATACAACCACCACTAGAGGGCGGTCACTACATATGGATTTACACAGCTTGTATACAACTCGATGTAAAATCTCTGTGCAGTGAACTGCACCTGGTGCTGGCGGCAAGCAGGCAAATGCTGTCACTGTTTAATGAGCAGTTAGTGCTGGATCCCCTCTCTCCACAGGTCCCATGGCAATTGTGCCTCCTGCACATGCTAAAAATGTCATTTTCTGCAAACCCCTTGTACATTTGGCTCAGTCGCGGCTCAGAGATACATAAACACAGAGAAACATTTCAGATTTTTTTTTCAATCAATACAATGAGCATTGGAAGTGAATTCAATTACTGCGGCTATAATAGGCATTGTGCTGGGCAAGGACATAACGATTTCTCCAACAGGCTGATCGATGCCGACATCATGCCCCCTCCCCTTTATATTTATTTCCTGCATTTATAACACGACGCTGCCTTTTCATATCATTGTGATGGATTGAGAGACAGAAGGAGTCTTCAATGGCGTCTGAGACGTCTCCGGCGAGTGACTCTAGGATATGGGAATTAATGAGAGAATAACGGTGATTACACAGAAATTGTGAATTACGGAGGAGAAACTATTCAGGTAGTTGTAATGAAGTGTTTTACGCTTTCCCCAGACTCAGAATACACCGTTCAATGGTAACTATCTGGTATTGAAAGCAGCAAAATGTCAGGATTATTGAATGCAAATTATTTAATACACTAGATCAGAAACATTTAGTCTCAGATTTCACAGAGTTGTGGCAAAATTGCAGCATTACCGCTGTGTTGTGCTCCTTTTGAGCTCCCTAAAATAAAACATTATGGTTGTGCACCAGTCACACATAAGATTGGAAAGAGGAGGAAAGCATTTAGGTAATTAGGGAGGGCAGCTCTCTAAGGCTGTAGAAAGGGAGAAAAGCACATGATTCTTTATGAACTGTAAAAAGGAAAATCACTCCAGGAATGAAGCTGTGCTGATACAGGAGAGCCAGTAAAAACAGCAGTATCCTGAGGACAATGACTTCACATAAAGCATGTACTCGGACGAACACCCGCAGAAGAAAAAAGTCTGTTATCAGGGGTCTGAAAATGGATGAAGGAATTAAGATTGCAACTTGAAACTTGGTGCAACTTTTTAACTCAAGCTGATTTTGGTCACAACGCAATGTCGCATGGTCATAAATCGATCTATGCTGCTGTTACATTATAGCATAATTCAGGTGAGTGTTGGAAGTGGTTGTTTTTTTTGCAACTTTCGACCCCATTCTCCTACATTATGCGGCGATGTGGCAGCAGCATAAAGTCCCCTGAAACACTAACATAATAAAGGCGTTTATAGATAAAGTGATCATATCACCAGATTCCCGAAGATCGTAGGACAGGATTCAACTGCGAATGGAAAATTTTGAATTACTTTAGAAAAAAAAAAAAGTTGGAAAAGTTCTTTTCTTCCAGCGTCTGGAATAACAAGTCTCGTGGGGGAGATTTACGTGTCCCCAAACACAGAAATGTCTATTACTATTTCACTAGAAATGAGAATCAGTCTCAAGGGGGGAAGCAGATGGTACGAGCGGGGTCTCCCGGGACTCCATTTTTAATAAACTTCTCTCTTCCTCCTTGTTATTCTCGTCTCGCCGATCAGTAAATCTACGTGAAGTTTTGTATCATTTTAATTTGCAGACAATCAGAGGCCGCGCTCGTCGGAGCAGCCACTTCCAGGCGTGTAAATAGGACATTGCTGTGTGTTGTGCTGGGGCGTTTCACGATGCCTGCGGAATAATGAGTTACATCTGGAGACGAGGACGCGGACGCCTTATTTTTATTCCTTCTTGTAAAGACAAATTTCGTTGCTTCCTCGGCAGATAGGGGGCTTAGCAGATATAACACATATACCTGATGGCCTCTGTGTTACACCCACTCCTCTGTCTGCTCGGTTAAGTTAACCAGGCGAAGGCAATGAAGCAGAAACAGCCACATGACAGTCCACCACCCCTGGAGATGGCAATGCAAATGCAATGCAGACGAAGCAAGCGCTAAGCACATGAACAATAGAACGTCAACGAATATTTGGCGCAATGAAAGTTCGTTGAGTATTCCAATTATTACCATTTATGTCATATTCATAAAAATTAGGGTTAAGCGAGTATGTTCTGTCCGAGTATGCTCGGGCCGAGCTCCGAGTATTTACAGCTGCTCGGTGATAAGGTTGAATCGCTCCCGTGTGCATGATTTGCGACGGTTTGACAGCTTTAATACATGTGAGGAATGTCTATTTCTTACATATTCCTCACATGTAATAAAGCAGTCAAACAGTTGCAAATCATGCACACGGGAGTGATTCAAGCATATCACCGAGCAGCTGTAAATACTCGGAGCTCAGCCCGAGCATACTCAGCGAAAGGGTTAACAGAACATACTCGCTCAACACTAATAAAAATCCCATATGTGGAGAAGAAAAGGGTCTTTTTAGGAGTTTTAGGGCAGGCGTGATGTCATCATTGTGGCATGACGTCGCCTACTATTCAGAAGAGGATACTGGCAGGTAGGAGGCTCAGTGCAAGGATCCTATCGGATCCAGGGTCCTGCCAATCAATCACTAGTTGTCACATGTATTCAGTAGCCAATCAATGGTCCCATTTTAAACTATTGAGCAGTAGTCAATGATATATGTGGTCGATGTAAAAAATAAAGACACAGGAGCAATGGGGATTTAAAAGCTACAAAGTTTGTAAAACTTTTTTTTATATATAAAACTTTTAAAAAGGCCCATAAAACAAAACATAAAAGTACGATAAGATCCCTGCCTCTGCCCCAAGGAGCCATACAAGGCAATGAACTCTCCGTAAAGAATCCCGCGTCACTCGCAAAGGAATTTCGGCTGAAATATTGTGCGAGTTTACAGTCTGCAAAATGCAGCAGCGATGTTTAATGGGCAACTATTAAAGCAATTTGCAGTCAGACCAAAAACAGCAGTAGGAAAATAGAAACTATGTGTCAGGTTAAGGCCACGGATACATTGTGATACTTCTCTCATCTATAGGTTAAATATGAAGCGTTTATAGAGAAGCTTCCAGCCTTCACCTTCCCCCGTCCGCCTGTTGCTCTCCGCAGCGTAATTCCATCTATTAAAGGGCGACAATGGCAATGGCCAATGATCCAAATATAAGTCTGAGTGCAAGCCTCCCGAGGAAGAACATGGAAAAGGATTTGTATTTATTCTCCAGCCTGTACAATATTACCCGTACCTGAGATTTAATCATCTCCTGCAAAAAAAACCCCTGAAGTACATGGAAGCTAAAGGTAGCCGAGAGGTGATTCTGGTTTTAGAACACGATTCTCTGCCAAGTGAAAGTGAAAAAAAAAAGTTTGTAAGAACAATCGATAGTTTTAGAAAATGTTACGAATGTTTTCTTTCCATCTCCTCTTCTATCGACCAAACAAGACTTCTCTAGAGATGCCCCGAGACCCTAGAATGGTCTTCCTTACTTTAGTAACTTTGCTTCCGCCTCTCCTACAAAACCTTCTAAAACGTATAGTCATGGGCAGGTGCCGACCCTACAAGTCAGTCATTTCACCCATTAACGAAACTCTTTAAATACATAAAAATAAGATACCTGTACCCAGATTAAAACAATGTATTTTTTTAAAAAAATTGGCAATATTTTTTTTTTATATCATCATGAACTTTATTTAAAAAAAAAACAACAACAAAAAACAAAATTAGTAATCTTGCAATTTTCACAACTGCCACTGGGGCTTTTTTTAGACTCATTAGAGTTTTCAGCAGTCTCCTTATCATCAGAGGCAGGGTTACGATGACAGGTAACACGTTTTTACACTGCTGATAACACAGGCAATGTCACTGCTGCTCCCCCTCCCATCGTAATGACTTTTGCACACGCTCATTAGATGCTTCAATACAAAATATAGGGTCGAGGTCTGACCATTGTGCTTAATGTACATGTGTTATTTCCTGAAACAACAGGAAGTTAGAATCTAAAAAAAATCCCAAGTGGCCAGTGTGAGAATTGCAAGATTTCTACTTTTTATTTTTAATACAGATTGTGATATGGAACATTGACCAAATGAAAAGAAAAAATAATAAATTTTGCAAAAAAACAATTTAATTAATAGGTCACTTTCTGATGACCCATTGCCTTTAAGAGGTGCTTGCTTTTAATAAATTGTGGGCATTTTTAGATCTGTTCAGGCAGCAGAAGATGACGTCTCACAGCTTGTGTAGAGTTTAACTACAATTCACACCAGTTTTCGGGCATACATTATAGTTAATTTGTCTTGCACAAACTTCTTATTGGAAAAATTTTGCTAAATTGTTGCGCAGATACTCCTTGTTCCAGAACACTGGTGTAGAAAGAATTATAAATTACCATCTCTCTTTTAAATTTTCTCCTTTAATATGTTATGGAAAAGAGGGATTGGGCATGTTGAGTTTCAACATGCCCGATCCTTCGATCCCTTGGGAGAAAGGAAGCTGTGGATGGAGTTGGGGAATAAAACAGTCAGGTAAACAAGTGATTGACAGGCAGGTGACTAATTTGTATGGTTGGCATTAGACGGCAATCTCATTGAAGCGGATTATTTTCTCCTACAGCATTATTATAAGGTAATACTCCCTCTACATCATATAATGTACAATGCTCTGTAATACTCTGACACTTTATAATAAAAGTAACATCATTAACACTTACGGAAAGTTCTGATGACTTCACTCGGAGAACTAAGCTGGCTGTCTCCGAAAGAGTTCACGGCTTTTATCGCAAACTGATAGGTTGTGTCCGGCGATAGACCCTTCAGCACCATCGAGTCCATCTGTACCTGGTCTGTAATAGCGACCCAATCACTGTCAGTATCCGGCCTGAGATAAAACAGAAGAGAAAGTAAGAGAAGAGCCACCAAGCCATAGGGATAAAGTGTATGTATGGGGGAAGGTGAGCACGGGGCTTCTAGCAGGACTCACAGGCTTTCTCTATATGTAGGTGGAGGATGCAGGACTCACAAGCTTTCTCTAACTGTGGGAGGAGGATGCAGGACTCACAGGCTTTCTCTATGAGTGGGAGGAGGATGCAAGACTCACAGGCTTTCTCTATGTGTAGGTGAAAGATGCAGGACTCATAGGCTTTCTCTATGAGTGGGCAGGGGAAGCAGGACTCACAGGCTTTCTCTATGAGTGGAAGGAGGATGCAGGACTCACAGGCTTTCTCTATGAGTGGGTGGAAAATGAAGGACTCACAGGCTTTCTCTATGAGTGGACGGGGAAGCAGGACTCACAGGCTTTCTCTATGTGTAGGTGGATGATGCAGGACTCACAGGCTTTCTCTATGTGTAGGTGGATGATGCAGGACTCACAGGCTCTCTCTATGAGTGGGAGGAGGAAGCAGGACTCACAGGCTTTCTCTATGAGTGGGAGGAGGAAGCAGAATTCACAGGCTTTCTCTATGAATGGGCGGGGGAAGCAGGACTCACAGGCTTTCTCTATGAGTGGGCGGGGGAAGCAAGACTCACAGGTTTTCTCTATGAGTGGGGTGGAGAAGCAGGACTCACAGGCTTTCTGTATGTGTAGGTGGATGATGCAGGACTCACAGGCTCTCTCTATGAATGGGAGGAGGAAGCAGGACTCACAGGATTTCTCTATGAGTGGCTGGGGGAAGCAGGACTCACAGGCTTTCTCTATGAGTGGGTGGAGAAGCAGGACTCACAGGCTTTCTCTATGTGTGGGCGGGGAAAGCAGGACTCACAGGCTTTCTCTATGAGTGGGTGGAGAAGCAGGACTCACAGGCTTTCTCTATGTGTAGGTGGATGATGCAGGACTCACAGGCTCTCTCTATGAGTGGGTGGAGAAGCAGGACTCACAGGCTTTCTCTATGTGTAGGTGGATGATGCAGGACTCACAGGCTTTCTCTATGAGTGTGAGGAGGAAGCAGGACTCACAGGCTTTCTCTATAAATGGGTGGAGGAAGCGGGACTCATAGGCTTTTTTTATTACTGGGTGAGGAAAATAGGACTAAAAGGCTTTCTCTATGAGTGGGTGGGGAAGCAGGACCCACAAGCTTTTTTTGTTAGTGGGTTTGGAAAACAGGACTCACAGGCTTTCTCTATGAATTTGTGCAGCATTTAAAGAGCTTTTAACAAGAAACTACCAAAACATTGAAATATATGAAAGAAAAAAAATGTCCCCGGAGCTCAGAGACCTGCAGAATCCACTATAGAAATATGAATGCTCTATAGTGTGAGAACATGAAAAAAACATTGGGTAAAGAAATACAGTTAAAAACGGGAATTTATTACTTATCTACGAGTAAAGTAAAAATGTATAAGTCGTCATTTTCTTTGGATTAAAAATAAAACCCCTTATTCAGTTATTTCTTCATTATTTCTGCGAAGCGATCGGCAACTAACACTGCAACTCCCGCAGGGTTACGCTGTCGGGGGAGGGGGAAGGTCTAATAAAGATTTTACATTTGGATGAAGAAACTTCCATTTACGTCACAATCACAAAATATGAAAACAAATAACTTATTTAATTATCTTATTATTCGCAGGAAGATGCTGGAAGCAGCAGATTACATGCAGGAGACGCTTCCTCGCGTCGACTTGTGAAACACTTGCAAGACGTACAACATCTATTTACAGTCGCTAAATGTGGACGTTCCCCAGGAGATCAAACAGAGATTTATACATCTCAGAGTCAAAAGATCAGTAGATAGGAATCATCCGAGAGCAGCCGCCATGTCCGGGCTCGCAACAGCAGAAGGAGACTTTCTTTTATTTCCTCCACTTCTCGGCAGAACTTCTCACCCTTCCTTCTTTTCTTCTTACGTCGTTTCCTTATTTTTGTGTTCACTTTATGTGTTTGGAATATAGATATATATTGGAGCATTAAGGAGTAGAGCGTCAGCTGTCTACGCAAAAAGATAGTGGGGGGTGGGGCTTGTCGACATTTTTCCCCTGGTTACTTTTTAATAGCACTCTGTTACCCTGACTTTTTCTCATTACATTTTAGGTACGAGCTGTTTTTGTAAAAGTTTCCCATCCTTTCTTCTAATCACAGACGACAACCCCTATAAATATTGTGGTGGCCAAAGACGCAGAGAACATCCTTATTATGGATGCTACTTGTTACAATTACTCCCTAAAATCAGCATCGCTGTTTCAGTACTCAGCATTCAGTAATGTATTTGCCAACAGTCGTGTATTTTCGCGGGATTGTGACCAGAAGAGGAGATGGAATTTACAAATTGGCAGAAATATGGGAGATTCTGAACTATTTTATGATTGACAGGAAGATTCTGTGTCCAATGAGAACCCGAGTAGGTAGTCTTCTCAGTACACTCCCCTGAGGATCTCACTCTCTGAAGTAGAGGAATAATTGAAGAAGGCTTTCTCTATGAGTGGTGGAGAAGTAGGACTCACAAGCTTTCTGTATTATTAGTTGGGAAAAGCAGGACTCACAGGCTCTGTAAGTGGGAGGAGGAAGCTGTATTAACAGGCTTTCTCTATAAAAGGGTGGAAGAAGCAGGACTCACAGGCTTTCTCTAAAATTAGTTGGGGGAAGCAGGACTCAAAGGCTTTCTCTATAATTAGTTGGGAGAAGTAGGTCTCATAGGCTTTCTCTATAAGTGGGTGGAGGAAGCAGGACTCACAGACTTTCTCTATGAGTGGGAGGAGGAAGCAGGACTCACAGGCTTTCTCTATGAGTGGGTGGTGGAAGCAGTACTCACAGTCATTCTCTATGAGTGGGTGGAGGAAGCAGGACTCACAGGCTTTTTCTATGAGTGGGTGGTGGAAGCAGTACTCACAGTCTTTCTCTATGAGTGGGTGGAGGAAGAAGGACTCACAGGCTTTCTCTATGAGTGGGTAGAGGAAGCAGGACGCACAGGCTTTCTGTATGAGTGGGCAGAGGAAGCAGCACTCATAGGCTCTCTCTATGAGTGGGAGGTGGAAGCAGGACTCACAGGCTCTCTCTATGAGTGGGAGGAGGAAGCAGGACTCACAGTCTTTCTCTATGAGTGGGTAGAGGAAGCAGGACTCACAGGCTTTCTCTATGAATGGGAGGAGGAAGCAGGACTCACAGGCTTTCTCTATGAGTGGGAGGAGGAAGCAGGACTCACAGGCTTTCTCTATGAGTGGGTAGAGGAAGCAGGACTCACAGGCTTTCTCTATGAGTGGGAGGAGGAAGCAGGACTCACAGGCTTTCTCTATGAGTGGGAGGAGGAAGCAGGACTCACAGGCTTTCTCGAGGAGCCTTTCACATTGTTTCTGTTTTTGAAAAGTGATTGGCAACTGACTCCACAATTCCCACTGAGTTACTCTTGCAGTATATAAGATCTGCATCGATCGGGGTAAGAAGGGCTAAGAAAGATTTTAAAAAGTTGCAACTTTGTAATATATTTTGTCTTATAGATTGCTGATTGCTGTTAGTAAATGTAAACATAGTTTTTTGCACTCGGAAGAAAGAAAATCGCATCGTCCTGGTTACAGCTGAGAGTTTCCTACAATTGTATCTCATCTAGGGAATCCTCTGTGAGAGCAAAACCCTGAGCTATAGACTGATACATTGCACATAGAATGATACATTGTGACAGACGATCAGGACAGAAGACAGACGTGGGCTGTGCACCAACCTGTAAGCCACTGAGTAATACAGAAGTGTGGAGCTGCCCTCGCTGGCACCCGGTTTCCATGAAATGGCTACCTCCGCATCTGACACAACCACGACCTGGGGCTGCAATGGCGGATTGGGCACCAGGCACATATCTGTAATAAGAACAGGTAAGCGGTGGCTTCTTCCAGCACCATGAAGGCAAAAAGTTGTAATTTATGAACCAAAAGTGAATAACTACCTATTAACTGAGCCACAACGAATCCCCCGAGACGGATCACAGGTTCAATGTATAGTGATTACTGCATCGATTCATTACATTCATCACAGCTCATTTGTGAAGTACAACAGCGAAAATCAATTTATAAGCAGAATGTGCTGCGGAGCTGGTAATCCATGTGCTCCAACGGCAGTAATAGTCTGCAGAATAGTAGACATGGCTACCCCGAACCGTCCACACCTAATGGGGGCTGGTACACATGACATATTCTTGTACATAGGAGCAGTATTATAGTAGTTATATTCTTGTACATAGGAGCAGTATTATAGTAGTTATATTCTTGTACATAGGGGGCAGTATTATAGTAGTTATATTCTTGTACATAGGGGCAGTATTATAGTAGTTATATTCTTGTACATAGAAGCAGTATTATAGTAGTTATATTCTTGTACATAGGAGCAGTATTATATTAGTTATATTCTTGTACATAGAAGCAGTATTATAGTAGTTATATTCTTGTACATAGGAGCAGTATTATAGTAGTTATATTCTTGTACATAGGGGTAGTATTATAGTAGTTATATTCTTGTACATAGAAGCAGTACTATAGTAGTTATATTCTTGTACATAGGGGCAGTATTATAGTAGTTATATTCTTGTACATAGAAGCAGTATTATAGTAGTTATATTCTTGTACATAGGAGCAGTATTATATTAGTTATATTCTTGTACATAGAAGCAGTATTATAGTAGTTATATTCTTGTACTTAGGAGCAGTATTATAGTAGTTATATTCTTGTACATAGGGGCTATATTATAGTAGTTATCTTCTTGTACATAGGAGCAGTATTATAGTAGTTATATTCTTGTATATAGAGGCAGTATTATAGTAGTTATATTCTTGTACATAGGGGGCAGTATTATAGTAGTTATATTCTTGTACATAGGGGGCAGTATTATAGTAGTTATATTCTTGTACATAGGAGCAGTATTATAGTAGTTATATTCTTGTACATAGGAGCAGTATTATAGTAGTTATATTCTTGTACATAGGGGCTATATTATAGTAGTTATATTCTTGTACATAGGAGCAGTATTATAGTAGTTATATTCTTGTATATAGAGGCAGTATTATAGTAGTTATATTCTTGTACATAGGGGGCAGTATTATAGTAGTTATATTCTTGTACATAGGGGGCAGTATTATAGTAGTTATATTCTTGTACATAGGAGCAGTATTATAGTAGTTATATTCTTGTACATAGGAGCAGTATTATAGTAGTTATATTCTTGTACATAGGGGGCAGTATTATAGTACTTATATTCTTGTACATAGGAGCAGTATTATAGTAGTTATATTCTTGTACATAGGGGGCAGTATTATAGTAGTTATATTCTTGTACATAGGAGCAGTATTATAGTAGTTATATTCTTGTACATAGGAGCAGTATTATAGTAGTTATATTCTTGTACATAGGGGCAGTATTATAGTAGTTATATTCTTGTATATAGAGGCAGTATTATAGTAGTTATATTCTTGTACATAGGGGGCAGTATTATAGTAGTTATATTCTTGTACATAGGGGGCAGTATTATAGTAGTTATATTCTTGTACATAGGAGCAGTATTATAGTAGTTATATTCTTGTACATAGGAGCAGTATTATAGTAGTTATATTCTTGTACATAGGGGCTATATTATAGTAGTTATATTCTTGTACATAGGAGCAGTATTATAGTAGTTATATTCTTGTATATAGAGGCAGTATTATAGTAGTTATATTCTTGTACATAGGGGGCAGTATTATAGTAGTTATATTCTTGTACATAGGGGGCAGTATTATAGTAGTTATATTCTTGTACATAGGAGCAGTATTATAGTAGTTATATTCTTGTACATAGGAGCAGTATTATAGTAGTTATATTCTTGTACATAGGGGGCAGTATTATAGTAGTTATATTCTTGTACATAGGAGCAGTATTATAGTAGTTATATTCTTGTACATAGGGGGCAGTATTATAGTAGTTATATTCTTGTACATAGGAGCAGTATTATAGTAGTTATATTCTTGTACATAGGAGCAGTATTATAGTAGTTATATTCTTGTACATAGGAGCAGTATTATAGTAGTTATATTCTTGTACATAGGGGGCAGTATTATAGTAGTTATATTCTTGTACATAGGGGCAGTATTATAGTAGTTATATTGTTGTACATAGAGGCAGTATTATAGTAGTTATATTCTTGTACATAGGAGCAGTATTATAGTAGTTATATTCTTGTACATAGGAGCAGTATTATAGTAGTTATATTCTTGTACATAGGGGGCAGTATTATAGTAGTTATATTCTTGTAGATAGGAGCAGTATTATAGTAGTTATATTCTTGTACATAGGAGCAGTATTATAGTAGTTATATTCTTGTACATAGGAGCAGTATTATAGTAGTTATATTCTTGCACACAGGAGCAGTATTATAGTAGTTATATTCTCGTACATAGGAGCAGTACTATAGTAGTTATATTCTTGCACATAGGAGCAGTATTATAGTAGTTATATTCTTGTACATAGGAGCAGTATTATAGTAGTTATATTCTTGTACATAGGAGCAGTATTATAGTAGTTATATTCTCGTACATAGGAGCAGTATTATAGTAGTTATATTCTTGTACATAGGAGCAGTATTATAGTAGTTATATTCTTGTACATAGGAGCAGTATTATAGTAGTTATATTCTCGTACATAGGAGCAGTATTATGGTAGTTATATTCTTGTACATAGGAGCAGTATTATAGTAGTTATATTCTTGTACATAGGGGCAGTATTATAGTAGTTATATTCTTGTACATAGGGTGCAGTATTATATTAGTTATATTCTTGTACATAGGAGCAGTATTATAGTAGTTATATTCTTGTACATAGGAGCAGTATTATAGTAGTTATATTCTTGTACATAGGGGCAGAATTATAGTAGTTATATTCTTGTACATAGGGTGCAGTATTATATTAGTTATATTCTTGTACATAGGAGCAGTATTATAGTAGTTATATTCTTGTACATAGGAGCAGTATTATAGTAGTTATATTCTTGTACATAGGAGCAGTATTATAGTAGTTATATTCTTGTACATAGAAGCAGTATTATAGTAGTTATATTCTTGTACATAGGAGCAGTATTATAGTAGTTATATTCTTGTACATAGGAGCAGTATTATAGTAGTTATATTCTTGTACATAGGAGCAGTATTATAGTAGTTATATTCTTGTACATAGGAGCAGTATTATAGTAGTTATATTCTTGTACATAGAAGCAGTATTATAGTAGTTATATTCTTGTACATAGGGAGCAGTATTATAGTGGTTATATTCTTGTATATAGGAGCAGTATTATAGTAGTTATATTCTTGTACATAGAGAGCAGTATTATAGTAGTTATATTCTTGTACATAGGGGGCAGTATTATAGTAGTTATATTCTTGTACATAGGAGCAGTATTATAGTAGTTATATTCTTGTACATAGAAGCAGTATTATAGTAGTTATATTCTTGTACATAGGAGCAGTATTATAGTAGTTATATTCTTGTACATAGGAGCAGTATTATAGTAGTTATATTCTTGTACATAGGGGCAGTATTATAGTAGTTATATTCTTGTACATAGGAGCAGTATTATAGTAGTTATATTCTTGCATATAAGGGCAGTATTATAGTAGTTATATTCTTGTACATAGGGGCCAGTATTATAGTAGTTATATTCTTGTACATAGGAGCAGTATTATAGCAGTTATATACTTGTACATAGGGGACAGTATTATAGTAGTTATATTCTTGTACATAGGGGGCAGTATTATAGTAGTTATATTCTTGTACATAGGGGCAGTATTATAGTAGTTATATTATTTTACATAGGGAGCAGTATTATAGTAGTTATATTCTTGTACATAGGGGGCAGTATTATAGTAGTTATAATCTTGTACATAGGGGCAGTATTATAGTAGTTATATTCTTGTACATAGGAGCAGTATTATAGTAGTTATATTCTTGTATATAGGAGCAGTATTATAGTAGTTATATTCTTATACATAGGAGCAGTATTGCAAAAGTTGGCTCTGACTAACCAAAAATTTTAGCAGTAAAATGTATTAACATTTAGGTTAGTATTTGACATTTAAAGGACAATCTGAGGATATATTGGTATTAATAATAATATTATGTAAATTAACACATTTTTACCATTTTTGGATGTTTCTTGTACTAACAGGAGTCGCTGTTTGCAGTTGACCTTGTACATTACCTAATGCTATTTGATAAATGTCCATCCCTTTGTGCCTGAGATGCCCCTATGTACATTTTAGATTGCCATTAGAGGTTGTGCTGTCAGGACAATATATATGGGGGGTCTTCACTTCTGGAATCTTTAATTGCTGACACACATGTACCCTGAATGCAGAGTAAACCAGGCAGTACGGTTTGGTGAGTTTAATGATGGCTCTTACCTGGTGATAACGTCGATACATCTCTTGGCATACTCGCCCTTCCTTTACCTGCCCAGCTATAGGCTCCGACACTAACCCGATGCAGAGTTCCTGGCTGTAGATTGCCGAGGACGACTTTCTAATCGGAGAGATATGAATATCAATATCACAATATTACAGCTCTCTATGGAAGGAACTGGAAAGAAGCTAGCTACTGTAGATATGCCAATTGTATCCAGTGAAGACAATGCTCTGTGAGCGAAACATCCCAGACTCCAGACTGATACATTGTAACAAACCAGCAGAAAGATCTGAGCAGCTGCTGCTGATGTGTTTAGCTCACAGAGCATTGTCTGCACAGGATACATTGTAACAATCCAGCAGAGATCTGTGCGGCTGCTGCTGATGTGTTTCGCTCACAGAGCATTGTCTGCACTGGATACATTGTAACAATCCAGCAGAGATCTGTGCGGCTGCTGCTGATGTGTTTCGCTCACAGAGCATTGTCTGCACTGGATACATTGTAACAATCCAGCAGAGATCTGTGCGGCTGCTGCTGATGTGTTTCGCTCACAGAGCATTGTCTGCACTGGATACATTGTAACAATCCAGCAGAGATCTGTGCAGCTGCTGCTGATGTGTTTCGCTCACAGAGCATTGTCTGCACTGGATACATTGTAACAATCCAGCAGAGATCTGTGCAGCTGCTGCTGATGTGTTTCGCTCACAGAACATTGTCTGCACTGGATACATTGTAACAATCCAGCAGAGATCTGTGCAGCTGCTGCTGATGTGTTTCGCTCACAGAGCATTGTCTGCACTGGATACATTGTAACAATCCAGCAGAGATCTGTGCAGCTGCTGCTGATGTGTTTCGCTCACAGAGCATTGTCTGCACTGGATACATTGTAACAATCCAGCAAAGATCTGTGCAGCTGCTGCTGATGTGTTTCGCTCACAGAGCATTGTCTGCACTGGATACATTGTAACAATCCAGCAGAGATCTGTGCAGCTGCTGCTGATGTGTTTCGCTCACAGAGCATTGTCTGCACTGGATACATTGTAACAATCCAGCAGATATCTGTGCAGCTGCTGCTGATGTGTTTCGCTCACAGAGCATTGTCTACACTGGATACATTGTAACAATCCAGCAGAGATCTGTGCAGCTGCTGCTGATGTGTTTAGCGCACAGAGCATTGTCTACACTGGATACATTGTAACAATCCAGCAGAGATCTGTGCAGCTGCTGCTGATGTGTTTGGCTCACAGAGCATTGTCTGCACTGGATACATTGTAACAATCCAGCAGAGATCTGTGCAGCTGCTGCTGATGAGTTTCGCTCACAGAGCATTGTCTGCACTGGATACATTGTAACAATCCAGCAGAGATCTGTGCAGCTGCTGCTGATGAGTTTCGCTCACAGAGCATTGTGTACACTGGATACATTGTAACAATCCAGCAGAGATCTGTGCAGCTGCTGCTGATGTGTTTCGCTCACAGAGCATTGTCTGCACTGGATACATTGTAACAATCCAGCAGAGATCTGTACAGCTGCTGCTGATGTGTTTAGCTCACAGGGCATTGTCTGCACTGGATACATTGTAACAATCCAGCAGAGATCTGTGCAGCTGCTGCTGATGTGTTTAGCTCACAGAGCATTGTCTGCACTGGATACATTGTAACAATCCAGCAGAGATCTGTGCAGCTGCTGCTGATGTGTTTAGCTCACAGAGCATTGTCTACACTGGATACATTGTAACAATCCAGCAGAGATCTGTGCAGCTGCTGCTGATGTGTTTAGCTCACAGAGCATTGTCTACACTGGATACATTGTAACAATCCAGCAGAGATCTGTGCAGCTGCTGCTGATGTGTTTAGCTCACAGAGCATTGTCTAGACTGAATACATTGTAACAATCCAGCAGAGATCTGTGCAGCTGCTGCTGATGTGTTTCGCTCACAGAGCATTGTCTGCACTGGATACATTGTATCCACTTTTCAGGTGAGAAAGGACCAGCTGTTTTTAGGGTTACTGCCTCATTCGCTGACAGCAAGAAGAAAATAGTGGTAAAAAGATTTTTTTTTCAGTGTTGTGAGAATCGCCACGAATTTTAAGCTTTTATCATTGCATTTTAACAATCATTCTTTTTTAAGATCTGTAATATACAGTACTGTGCAAAAGCTTTAATAGGTGTGAAAAAATGCCGCACAGTAAGAAGCTTTCAAAAATCAAAGTGTTAATAGTTTTTTTTATCAATTAACAAAATGCAAAAAAGAGAAACTCAATCCCAATAGTATCTGGTGTTCGTCCAGATACTGATGATGGAGATGACGGGCGGTCACTAGATACTGATGATGGAGGTGACGGGCGGTCACCAGATACTGATGATGAGGATGACGGGCGGTCACCAGATACTGATGATGAAGGCGATGGGCGGTCACCAGATACTGATGATGGAGATGACGGGCGGTCACCAGATACTGATGATGGAGGTGACGGGCGTTCACCAGATACTGATGATGGAGATGACGGGCGGTCACCAGATGCTGATGATGGAGATGACGGGCGGTCACCAGATACTGATGATGGAGGTGACGGGCTGTCACCAGATACTGATGATGGAGATGACGGGCGGTCACCAGATACTGATGATGTAGATGACGGGCGGTCACCAGATACTGATGATGGAGGCGACGGGCGGTCACCAGATACTGATGATGGAGGTGATGGGCGGTCACCAGATACTGATGATGGAGGTGACAGGCGGTCACCAGATACTGATGATGGAGGTGACAGGCGGACACCAGATACTGATGATGGAGATGACGGGCGGTCACCAGATACTGATGATGGAGATGACGGGCGGTCACCAGATACTGATGATGAAGGCGATGGGCGGTCACCAGATACTGATGATGGAGATGACGGGCAGTCACCAGATACTGATGATGGAGGTGACGGGCGTTCACCAGATACTGATGATGGAGATGACGGGCGGTCACCAGATACTGATGATGGAGGTGACGGGCTGTCACCAGATGCTGATGATGGAGATGACGGGCGGTCACCAGATACTGATGATGTAGGTGACGGGCGGTCACCAGATACTGATGATGGAGGTGATGGGCGGTCACCACATACTGATGATGGAGGTGACAGGCGGTCACCAGATACTGATGATGGAGATGACGGGCGGTCACCAGATACTGATGATGAAGATGACGGGCGGTCACCAGATACTGATGATGGAGATGACGGGCGGTCACTAGACACGGATCATGGAGATGACGGGCGGTCACCAGATACTGATGATGGAGGAGACGGGCGGTCGCCAGATACTGATGATGGAGATGACGGGCGGTCACCAGATACTGATGATGGAGATGACGGGCGGTCACCAGATACTGATGATGGAGATGACGGGCGGTCACCAGATACTGATGATGAAGGCGATGAGCGGTCACCAGATACTGATGATGGAGATGACGGGCGGTCACCAGATACTGATGATGAAGGCGATGGGCGGTCACCAGATACTGATGATGGAGATGACGGGCGGTCACCAGATACTGATGATGTAGGCGACGGGGGGTCACCAGATACTGATGATGGAGGTCATGGGCGGTCACCAGATACTGATGATGTAGGTGACAGGCGGTCACCAGATACTGATGATGGAGGTGACAGGTGGTCACCAGATACTGATGATGGAGATGACGGGCGGTCACCAGATACTGATGATGGAGGAGACGGGCGGTCGCCAGATACTGATGATGGAGATGACGGGCGGTCACCAGATACTGATGATGGAGATGACGGGCGGTCACCAGATACTGATGATGGAGATGACGGGCGGTCACCAGATACTGATGATGGAGATGACGGGCGGTCACCAGATACTGATGATGGAGATGACGGGCGGTCACTAGACACGGATCATGGAGATGACGGGCGGTCACCAGATACTGATGATGGAGGAGACGGGCGGTCACCAGATGCTGATGATGGAGATGACGGGCGGTCACCAGATACTGATGATGGAGGTGACGGGCTGTCACCAGATGCTGATGATGGAGATGACGGGCGGTCACCAGATACTGATGATGTAGGTGACGGGCGGTCACCAGATACTGATGATGGAGGTGATGGGCGGTCACCACATACTGATGATGGAGGTGACAGGCGGTCACCAGATACTGATGATGGAGATGACGGGCGGTCACCAGATACTGATGATGGAGATGACGGGCGGTCACCAGATACTGATGATGGAGATGACGGGCGGTCACTAGACACGGATCATGGAGATGACGGGCGGTCACCAGATACTGATGATGGAGGAGACGGGCGGTCGCCAGATACTGATGATGGAGATGACGGGCGGTCACCAGATACTGATGATGGAGATGACGGGCGGTCACCAGATACTGATGATGGAGATGACGGGCGGTCACCAGATACTGATGATGAAGGCGATGAGCGGTCACCAGATACTGATGATGGAGATGACGGGCGGTCACCAGATACTGATGATGAAGGCGATGGGCGGTCACCAGATACTGATGATGGAGATGACGGGCGGTCACCAGATACTGATGATGTAGGCGACGGGGGGTCACCAGATACTGATGATGGAGGTCATGGGCGGTCACCAGATACTGATGATGTAGGTGACAGGCGGTCACCAGATACTGATGATGGAGGTGACAGGTGGTCACCAGATACTGATGATGGAGATGACGGGCAGTCACCAGATACTGATGATGGAGGAGACGGGCGGTCGCCAGATACTGATGATGGAGATGACGGGCGGTCACCAGATACTGATGATGGAGATGACGGGCGGTCACCAGATACTGATGATGGAGATGACGGGCGGTCACCAGATACTGATGATGGAGATGACGGGCGGTCACCAGATACTGATGATGGAGGTGACGGACTGTCACCAGATACTGATGATGGAGATGACGGGCGGTCACCAGATACTGATGATGTAGGCGACGGGCGGTCACCAGATACTGATGATGGAAGCGATAGGCGGTCACCAGATACTGATGATGGAGGTGACGGGCGGTCACCAGATACTGATGATGGAGATGACGGGCAGTCACCAGATACTGATGATGGAGATGACGGGCGGTCACCAGATACTGATGATGGAGGTGACGGGCTGTCACCAGATACTGACGATGGAGATGACGGGCGGTCACCAGATACTGATGATGGAAGCGATTGGCGGTCACCAGATACTGATGATGGAGGTGACAGGCGGTCACCAGATACTGATGATGGAGGCGACGGGCGGTCACCAGATACTGATGATGAAGATGACGGGCGGTCACCAGATACTGATGATGGAAGCGATTGGCGGTCACCAGATACTGATGATGGAGGTGACAGGCAGTCACCAGATATTGATGATGGAGGTGACGGGCGGTCACTAGATACTGATGATGGAGGTGACGGGCGGTCACCAGATACTGATGATGGAGATGACGGGCGGTCACCAGATACTGATGATGGAAGCGATTGGCGGTCACCAGATACTGATGATGGAGGTGACAGGCGGTCACCAGATATTGATGATGGAGGTGACGGGCGGTCACTAGATACTGATGATGGAGGTGACGGGTGGTCACTAGATACTGATGATGGAGGTGACGGGCGGTCACCAGATACTGATGATGGAGATGACGGGCGGTCACCAGATACTGATGATGGAAGCGATTGGCGGTCACCAGATACTGATGATGGAGGTGACGGGCGGACACCAGATACTGATGTTGGAGGTGACGGGCGGTCACCAGATACTGATGATGGAGGTGACGGGTGGTCACTAGATACTGATGATGGAGGTGACGGGCAGTCACCAGATACTGATGGGATTTACATTTTTCTTTTGTTCATTCACTTTGCATTTTGTTATTTGACAAATTGATTCTATGTTGAACGCTTTCTCAGTTTGTTGCATTTTCTCCACAGAACTGTATATTTTTTAAGTCCTATATCAGAAGACATATTAGCGCATACAGAACATTAGAGTAGTTGCAGTACCAGTAAAGACCACAAGGGGGCATAACTGCTCTTAATAACAGCTGTGCTGGGAATGTATATTACATTTGCTTTGGAAAAAAATTTGTGTCAGTGGATCTTCTGTCGTTTGAGGTGTAATTCTTTAGACATATCCACAGGACCAGGGGACCCTCACTCAATAGCAGAATGGGGGTCCGCTAACCTCTATTTCCAATTTACGACTGCGCATTCTGTGATCACTTCGATAGAGCTGTGTCCATTCGAGTCTATGTTCTGGAAAGAACTGACAAGTTTCTCTATGTAGAAAATCAGGAGTTGGCAAATAAAAGTCATAGGACCCCCGTTATGCTGATAGGAGGGGATCCTAGAGATCTATTAAGTATTTATGATACACATGTTTGGGATAGAAATAACCCATTAAATAAAAAAAAATAATTAAAAAATAAGTGAAAAGTAAATACAAAGTTTTGCAGATGGAAACATTCTAGGACACTATTGGACTCTTGATTATTTGCATTCTTCTATTCTACATTGTGGCAGATAGAGGAGAGAGGGGGTCATAGCAACGACTAAACTGCCCCCAATATGATGCAGGTTATTGCAGAAAGTTCTGGTAGTGCTGTAGCTGATGAGGACTTCTGGGGCATGAGGTTGATGCCTGGGACCCCAAAAAACGCCCCTCATTCTTGACTATGGAGCCAAGCTGACATTTTGCAAATAATGAAGGAATGTCAAGTTACCTACCCCTCTGTTGATGTGCTCTAATGATATGGACCCCTTTTTTATTTAAATGCATTAAACATTTTGCACCATTTCTGTTCTATAGCCTTTGTGTTGCTCAGCTATTGCTGGCTGCAGAATGAGTTAACTAAGAATCTGTCAGTGAGATCCTTATGACTTTTCTAGCTGTCTTTTACTCAGCTACTCTCAGCTGATTTATGACCACATCAAAGTTCAGCTCTCCATTTGATTTGGTCTGTGGTCATAAATCAGCTAAGAGGAGCTCAGTATCAGACAGATAGAAGAGTTACAAATTTCCTTCATAAGGAGATTGCAGACAGGTTCTCAGAAACACAAATCTCAGAAACACAAAGACTTAAAAGCCAAATGGTGGAAATATTTTAATAAAACCCAACTTAGGTGAAAAAAATAATCTTTTCCACAAAGAAGTCGATAAACCTATTCTTTCCCCTAAGAAAGCAGTTCTGGAGAGAGGAGCGCTGCACAGGTTCTCCCACAGTATCCACAGGGCACATATGGTCCTGCTATAAGGTCCGTCAACAGCATCTAATAATGAGAACCCTTAATAATAATATATAATAATAATATAAATTTGCTCTTCCGAGCGCAGACTCTACTTACAAACATTTCCATTGCCTCCAGTTGCCCCTGAAATAGAAATAGTTTGTTTATTTTTTATGGAATGTTTTATTAAATGTATCAAGTTCATTAAATAGTGACTGCAGCGATGTCTCCGATAATGATAAAGTCATCTGGAGAAAAGGCTGAACGGCTACAATGTTCCATAGTAAAACAGCGCGATTCTCGGGGGGGTCACAACAACAAGAGGAATTCTCGCTTCCGTGGTCAGAGAAGTGGAAACATCTGTCTGAATAATAGCTACAAAACAGGTAAGAAAGGCTTTAAATAAAATCTAAAAAAAAAAAAGCAATAAAAGTATAAAGTCCTAATATTAAGATGAGTAAGAAAAGGTTCTGCTCTATGTCAGCGCTATGTGTCCATAAGGTGAGTGCAGCTGCTCTCTCTGCCCCTCTCACAGCAGGAAGTCTCAGGACCTCTGCACAGGAATAGAAGGAGCTGAAATACTATTCTAATGAGGTCAACAAGCTACATTTTGGCTTTTAACTGTCTGAAGGATTTGGAAATTTAACTCAATCGTTTCCACTGAGTGCACCCAAGAGAGAACAGTGCCCAAGACAAGCTCAAGAGCAGAATTCACACTTGTGCTCAGTCACTAGAGAGCCACATCATGGCTGCACCTATACACTATGCGGCTCTTAATGCCTTCCTGATCATGGAACAGAAATATACATAATATGGGTGCAGTGGGGGCAGCAGGAACCGAGCTACAACCATATCCTGCAGGCGCCGACTGTGTATTACAGCCGCCATCCAACTGTGAAAGTAGTGACCTAAGTAGCTCGCTCATGTCAATCATTGGTTATCATGGCAGATGAGTGCTCGCTGAAGGTCCCTGTCACTATCATGTTGGTCCTTTTAGAAGCTCAGTCTGTGGCTGGGCTTCAAGGAAGAATGTCTAAAGGCCACGGCCCCAGTATCAGTATTTGGTCAGTATTCGGTCAGCAATTTTTCTCAGGAGTGGGAGTCAAAACCAGGTGAGGAACAATCAGAGAAAAGGTGTAAGGCTATGTGCCCACGTTGCAGACCTGAAGCATATTTTTTACGCTTCTCCCTGGCGGGAAAATCGCATGCGGATATTACATGCGGTTTTCCCGCCAGGTAGAAGCGTTTGTGAGGCGTCTTTGCATGCATTTCCGCATGCGGGTTATCAAGCACTTCTCCAAGCATCACTTGGAAAAGTGCTTGACAACTTGTTCAGAAACGTAAAAAATAAAAAAATAAACTTTATACTCACCTTCCGATGCATTCTCTGCCCCGTCCGGAGTCTTGAGCGGCTCATGCTGTTGTGTGCAGGACCTGCAGTGACGTCATTGAGTCATGTGGTGGGTCACATGACTCAATGACGTGGCAGGTCCTTCAGACAACAGCGCGACGGAGGGAAAACATCAGAAGATAAGTATAAACTTTATTTTATTCTTTTTTTTACAGGTTCTTTGGTACCCAGGTCTGGATGAGAGTCTCCTCTCATCCAGACTTGGGTACCATCCGCACATTGATTCCGCTGCGCTTCCGCAAAATTAATGAACATGCTGCGGATTTTTGACCGCAGCATATACGCTGCGGAAAAATCCGCAGCATGGGCATTGACATTGCGGAATGCCATTGGGGACCATGGGGTGCGGATATACATGCGTTTTTCAAGCGTTTACGCTGCGGAAATTCCGCAGCATATACGCTTGAAAAATGCTACGTGGGCACGCAGCCTAATAGAAACAAGTCACCAATTCTGCATTTATCACCCACTCCTGGTTTTGGCTCCCAATCCTGAGAAAAAATACTGACCGAATACTGACCAAATACTGAGAGTGGGGCAGTGGCCTAAACTGTAAAACTGTGGCATTGCAGAATATAGGACAAGTGATCAAACAATTGCAGGTTCAAGTTCCATAGTGGGACTAAAAAAATAAAATACAAAGTTAAAAAAAGATATATTTTAAACAATTTGACAAATAATAAAAAAAATCATAAAAATTTGTATCCTTTTTTCGTAAACAACAATAAAGAATTAAAAAAAAAAAGTAAAAAACCCGAAACATATTCAATCTCGTCCCATCCGTAAAAATCCAATCTATCACAATATAAACTTATTTAACCCATACAGTACATGATGAAAAGAAAAACAAAATTAACGTAATTCGGTCACACAAAATACAATAAAAAGTAATTAAACATAATGGAATCAATAACAACATCATCTCGCCACACAAAAGAACAAAACAAATCCTCACACAGATCCAGGAACAGAAAAATAAAAAAGGTTCAGTTGTCTCAGAAAATGGCGACAGAAAAAAACGAATTTATTTTACAAATTTTTTGAAAACTCTAAAATATATATATTAAAAAAACGCTACATGTTTGGTGTCACCGTAATCACAGCGAGATGGGGAATCATATTATCAGGTCATTAATACTGCACAATGAACGGCGTAAAAGCAAAACAAAAACAAGATTGGAATTATGTTCTTTGTAACATTTCATCGCACTTTTAAAGAGTTACATTACAGGGATGATCAGTATTTCTGCAGCTTTAATCACCACCGATCTATAAAGGAAATGCTAAAAATAATTCCTGCAATTATGTAACGTACCACATTCAACATGTCCAGCGTGAGGGGAACGTCCTGAGTTTGCTGTTTCACGTGTTTGCCGTTAATTACTTCAGTGTAGAAAACCTGGGAGAGAGAAAATGAGAAATATATATATATAACCAGTCATTAAACTTTACAGATAATAATAGCGAACGTGACAACGGCATCATCTTAATAACGCACTAGAAAACTTATTATAATCAGGGGAAAATCAAATATTTAACACATTAATACCGCCCCCGTGGGATGAAATATCACCGCCACGTCCCAAATGTCATCATTAAGGTTATTAAAAAAAAATCTATGAAAAAAAGTCTTAAAACCTGGAATCTATTAATGCATCAGAAGTGCAGAGGTTCCCAAAAGGTCCCTCAGTGCTAATAATGGAGGCAGTGATAGCTTTAGGTTACAGTGTGCGTCTCCAATATGGCTTCTCCTACACAGATAAGGCAGGAAGGAAGAGAGGAGGCTTTGGATTTTACTCTGCACAATGCACAATTCATTCTTCTAAGCCACAATCAGTAGCCTAATTCAGGGTCAACAATGGCTGTGTTAACTCTTAGTGGTGTGACTCATTTACTTCAATCTGCATCTTGATCGGTGCATAATCCTAGCAGATTCCTGTAGCCCCCCCACTAGGAGGAGCTAGAGCAACTCCAATTATCTGTATGCATGTGTAGCTCCATCTAGTGGTGGCTGCAGAGTTCTATTATTTACAGAACGGAATGTTGACTTCTGTGTTTAGAATGTTTACAAATAAAAGTTACAAAATCAAAATCATGGCGGAATCCTCCAAAGTAGGAGCTCTCCACCGAGACCATTAAAGGGGGTCTCAAGTTAAAGGGGATGTAAAGGATTGGAAAAAATGTCTGCTATTGTTTTCAGACTGGAATCGCAGCGCAGCTCTATTAAAGTGAATGGGAAAAACTGCAATCCCACGTTCCACCTGTATAACAGAAGTGGCGCTGTTCTTTTCCATTTCTTCCAATTCGTCAATATATATCCTTATACATCTTCCTATGGTCACTGATGTTGCGATGTACATAGTGTTACACATTCTTAGGTAATGATGAATGAGGGGAGCGTCTCTTCTAGATACTCGGCGATCTTTCTTCTTTCATCTTTCCGTCAGCTCATTCCGACTACATCCTCTTATTGATTAGTCTGTCTGCCCCTTTGTTACTAATTAGGTGGAAATTGTCATCAAAGTGCGGCAGGAGGGTCTGGTGGGACCCCGGATCTCCTCTCCAGCATTATCTCCAGAGTATAAACTCATTTTCTGCAGCAATAAATGGCAGCGTTCTACGCGACCCATCTCTCGGCTGCTTCGATCCACAAAGCGCGGCTCCGGCTAATGATTCCTGCAGGTAAAAATCCTCCGTGTTTTGGAATTCTCTTCCTTTGCTCTTGTAACTTTCCAGCACCTGTAATTTATGATATCATTTTTCATCAATAGATGTAATTGGTCTCCTGCCCGCAGCCAATTCCAATACCCGAGGGGCTGTGTACAATTAATTTTTACTGCGGCTCCTGCTGATAATTTATTAACCTTGTCTCTCATTTTGTTTGGTTTCGTGGTGAATTTATCGGAGCGCTCGGAGTTTATGCAGATGGGCTTTAAATATGGCGCCCCTGAGAAACGATGAGGATGAGAAAATGTATCGAGAAAGTCCACGGACGCCATAAAACACTCGACTCCATCACTTTATATTGTCCTCTCTTCTTATACGACTGATGGATAGAGCCAGAAGTACAGTAGGTTGCCTCCTTCACTTGCCTGGTGTCAATTAAATTGGCAATTACTTAAAGGGGAACTGTTACTTGCCATAGAAATATAATTTTTTTTACCTGGTGTAAATGTGGCACCCTGCTACCACAGGTACCACAGAACCCAAAAGGGTGCATGGACGGACTTCTCCACCAGAGGCCCCCGTTATGTAACAGACACCTCCACCCTTCCACCTCATACCACCAGAGGGAGCCTGTTAGGGATATATATACTGGAGGGTGGAGTTAGAGAGTGTGTGTGTGCTGGCACAGAGATCAGTGAAGAAGCAGCATGTGAGCTGCTGTGCTGAGGGCCAGCCAGGGCTTAAAGCACGTGCTGAAGCCCTGGGGGCCTAGAGCGGGGCCGGAGGCAAGGAGAAGAGTGAGAGGAGTTATGGGGGCAGAGAAGCATCTTAAGCTCACCCCAGAACACAAGCCGGACACCGGGTCCGCGCCTACGGGGTCCTCTACGCCCAGTAGGAATAACCGGTATACCAGGAGGATTCTAAACGCCTGGTCAACCTGAAGCTACAATCATTTAAAGAACTAGTAACCACGAAGGCCCCAGCGTCCAGGGATAGTGGTAGCCAGAAGAAAGTTCTTACCACCAAGCATACAGGTTAGGAGAGTGAAAGAGTACAGAAGCTAGGCCTAGTTTCAGGCTGGTCAGAAGCTTCAGAGAGAGAGGAAGAAACAGATCAGGAGGCCTTATACCCACTCACTGGGGAGAGTCCAGAAGTGCACCCTTCCTATCAAGTACCCTGGACCGTACCTGCCGTCTACACCAGTAAAGGTACTGAAGCAAACCCCCTGTGTGCGTGTCTGTTATTCTCCCCTGGCCCGGCTGGGCCACCTTTCACCTGCATCCCTTCCATCAACTCTGCCCCGGTGGCCCACTCCGCCTGTGGGGAGCAGAAACATCCCAGCTGCCATCCCATCACCCCCGGAGGTCTGCAGCAGCGCCGGTACTCATTACCGGGAACCACAGGTGGCATCACGAGACTAAAACTGTTAACAAACCCCCTTTTAAAGAGTGACCCCAGGGTACGGGCACGGGAGCCGACTGCCGTGACATCCCACAGAAGGTCAAGGCCCGGGTACCGAGTTTCCCCCATATCCCCCCTGGGCGCGTTGTAAATGCTGCTGTTCTCCTGAATCCGGCGTTACTTTTCTTTTATTCCTGTGCCTCTCCATTCCTGAGATGTGGCTCCTTTTTCTATTGTGTTTTTTTTTTTGGCAAATAGGTGTGGCCCTTAAGAAGACGCCCACAAGGAACAGTTAAGCACCACGCCCATTTGTCTTACAAGACTAGATTTATGTACAGGGAAGATCGGGCCGTATCTCAGGAATGGAGAGGCGCAGGAAGAAAAGAAAAACATCGCCGGATTCAGAAGAACAGCGGCATTTGGTCCACGTCTTTATGTACCTACATGCAACGTCCTTTAGATGTGAATATTGATGAGAATGTTGTTTCGAATCCCTATGACAACTATGAATGCCACAAAGAGACTCTGTTGAAGGTAGAACTCCCTGGTCACCATTTCTTTTTTTATATCCTCATGAAACTCTTTGGGATGTGGATACTGATGAGGACGGTGATTAGATCCCTATGACAACTTTGACTGCACGGGAAGCGGGAATGTCACAGGCAGAACAAAACCCCAGTCACTTTTTTTTCTTTTCTTATATCTATATATAAGTTCCTTTAGAATGTGACTATTGATGAGGACGGTGATTTGGATCCCTATGGCAACTCTGAATGTACATGTATTTACAAATAAATTTGTGGCAGAAATACAAGGCCGTCACTCCTATTTCTGCTGCATCCGGATCAGCACAAGGATTATGTTTATGTCCTGGGGTAGTCCTTTCTATGGAATCTGCAAAAATAATTCTAGCAAGGTGAGACTTATCACCGCTTGTAGCCTCAAAATGAAAAAAAAAATAATAATATTACTAAAAATAAGTCTCATTCCCTCCTAAATAAATATACAAACAAATTACATTGAAGTTAATTACAATTTACTTTATTTATGCAGAAACATCACATTAACAAAAGAAACAACCGAAGAATGAAATTAGAAGGTAAAATACAAACAGGATGAAAAAGAAACAAAATAATTCGATAAATTGCACGATGATTTATATTTACCCAAATATCCCTCATATTCATGCAGCCACAACAGTGAAAAACAACAAAAAGTAACGGCTACTGAATTGTGGAGCGGCAAAATGAAAAAAATAATTCCTCCGCAGTCATTCGGGGTTCCAGTGACGCTTCACTATGAACATTGCGCCATTTTTAGAATCTGGTTTTGCGCTGATTGATTTCTTGATTTTCTATATTTGTATTGGTCGGAGCAGAGTTTTTTTGATAGACGGCCCCTGATTCTCTGCACGGAGAACCTTTTTGACTTTTTTTTCCGTTATTTCATCTTTACACTTACCGTGTAGCCGTTGATGGTGCTGGCATGCTGCCGGGGCATCCTCCATTGTACACTGAAGGCCGTACAGTTAATCGCTTCCAGGAGAATGTCCAGGGGAGGTCCGAGCCGCTCTGCAAGATGGAAAGTCAGAGAATTAATGACTGACTGGATTCTAGATCTGGTGAAGAACCAACCATTGTAGAGAACCAGGCCGTGGGAGAGAACCGACCCTGGTGGAGAACCAACTCTGGTGGAGAACCAGCACTGGTAGAGAACCGACTCTGATGGAGAACCGACCCTGGTGGAGAACCAACTCTGGTGGAGAACCAGCCCTGGTAGAGAACCGACCCTGATGGAGAACCGACCCTGGTGTAGACCCGACTCTGGTGGAGAACCAGCCCTGGTAGAGAACCGACCCTGGTGGAGAACCAACCCTGGTGGAGAACCAACTCTGGTGGAGAACCAGCCCTGGTAGAGAACCGACCCTGATGGAGAACCGAGCCTGGTGGAGAACCGACTCTGGTGGAGAACCAGCCCTGGTAGAGAACCGACCCTGGTGGAGAACCGACCCTGGTGGAGAACCAGCCCTGGTGGTGAACCAGCCCTGGTAGAGAACCGACTCTGGTGGAGAACCAACCCTGGTAGAAAACCAACACTGGTGAAAAGCCGACCCTGGTAGAGAACCAACACTGGTGGAGAACCAACCTTAGTAAAGAGCCGACCTTGGTACAGAACCAACCCTGGCAGAGACCCGACCCTGGTAGAGAACTGACCCAGGTAGAGAACTGACCCTGGTGGAAAACCAACCCTGGTGGAGAACTGACTCTGATAGAGAACCAACTCTGATAGAAAACCGACCCTGGTAGACAACCGACCCTGGTAGAGAACCAACCTTGGTAGAGAATCGACCATGGTGGAGAACCGGTCCTGGGGGGCCACAATCTACTAGGGCCGCTACAGTTACTAAATATTGTAATGAAGAAGCTGAAGACATCAGGTATCTCCATCAGCATGGTCCGTACCAGGTGACTAGTCACTTGCGTTACTGCCAACATTACCCAGCACAGTGTGGATGGGGGACCCGCGGGACTCCTTAGCTGTCAGGACCACAGACCGTCAGTCTGTCATCACCTAATGAGTGGCAATTTTACCAGCATATAAAACCTCTGCTCACTCTTGTTCAGATGTAGCTGGAGGTGGATAACACAAAAAGTGGCAGAAGCTTTGTGTGAGGAGGAGGACAGATAACGAGAGGGGTTCCGTTGGATGGGTGCAAAGATACAAAGTGGAGGGGCAGTGTGGGTGTAATAAAGGGCAAGGGGGTACAAAGTGCAGTGACTGTGAGGACACAAAGTATATGGCAGATGGTCTGTGGGGTTATAAGAAGAAAGGGGCTCTGTGGGGGATTAAAGTGTTAGGATACTCTGCATTTGATATATGATGTCAGGGGCTCTGTGAGGACATATAAAGTCACAGGGGTTTGTGGGGGGCATCAGGTGCCATGCTCTCTGTGGGGGGCATACAGTGACAAGGGGAAGAGAAAAACTATTTTAAAAGTCAATGAAATAAAAACAGAATCCTGAAATGCCACAAACCTAATATCTGTCGACATCAATAATGGAGACTCCCCATCACGTCCGGTACCTGACAGCTCTGTCACCGTATATTTGGCTGTCAGTACAGGTTGAGTTATACAAGAAGCAAACACTAAATGTAAATCCACCATCACCGGCCCCAGGTGACTGTCACTGTGGCTTTTATATCACTTAGCATTGAATTAACAGACTTTGTTCTCCAGCATGGGGTGAAGTGATGGGTAACAATCCCCGGGGGGCGCCACAACAGACATTTACATAGTGACCAGAAATGACCTGTGAGGATCCATCACTGTCATCATCCTTCCTCTGCTGCTTATCTCATACAATCTTGTTATCCAGCTCTCATCTAAGAAGTGGATACAATGTATCCAGTGCAGACAATGCTCTGTGAGCGAAACACATCAGCAGCAGCTGCACAGATCTCTCTGCTGGATTGTTACAATGTATCCAGTGCAGACAATGCTCTGTGAGCTAAACACATCAGCAGCAGCTGCACAGATCTCTGCTGGATTGTTACAATGTATCCAGTGCAGACAATGCTCTGTGAGCGAAACACATCAGCAGCAGCTGCACAGATCTCTGCTGGATTGTTACAATGTATCCAGTGCAGACAATGCTCTGTGAGCTAAACACATCAGGAGCAGCTGCACAGATCTCTGCTGGATTGTTACAATGTATCCAGTGCAGACAATGCTCTGTGAGCGAAACACGTCAGCAGCAGCTGCACAGATCTCTGCTGGATTGTTACAATGTATCCAGTGCAGACAATGCTCTGTGAGCTAAACACATCAGCAGCAGCTGCACAGATCTCTGCTGGATTGTTACAATGTATCCAGTGCAGACAACGCTCTGTGAGCGAAACACATCAGCAGCAGCAGCACAGATCTCTGCTGGATTGTTACAATGTATCCAGTGCAGACAACGCTCTGTGAGCTAAACACATCAGCAGCAGCTGTACAGATTTCTGCTGGATTGTTACAATGTATCCAGTGCAGACAATTCTCTGTGAGCTAAACACATCAGCAGCAGCTGCACAGATCTCTGCTGGATTGTTGCAATGTATCCAGTGCAGACAATTCTCTGTGAGCGAAACACATCAGCAGCAGCTGTACAGATTTCTGCTGGATTGTTACAATGTATCCAGTGCAGACAATGCTCTGTGAGCTAAACACATCAGCAGCAGCCGCGCAGATCTCTGCTGGATTGTTACAATGTATCCAGTGCAGACAATGCTCTGTGAGCTAAACACATCAGCAGCAGCCGCGCAGATCTCTGCTGGATTGTTACAATGTATCCAGTGTAGACAATGCTCTGTGAGCTAAACACATCAGCAGCAGCTGCACAGATCTCTGCTGGATTGTTACAATGTATCCAGTGTAGACAATGCTCTGTGAGCTAAACACATCAGCAGCAGCTGCACAGATCTCTGCTGGATTGTTGCAATGTATCCAGTGCAGACAATTCTCTGTGAGCGAAACACATCAGCAGCAGCTGTACAGATTTCTGCTGGATTGTTACAATGTATCCAGTGCAGACAATGCTCTGTGAGCTAAACACATCAGCAGCAGCCGCGCAGATCTCTGCTGGATTGTTACAATGTATCCCGTGTAGACAATGCTCTGTGAGCCAAACACATCAGCAGCAGCCCGATCTCTGCTGGATTGTTACAATGTATCCAGTGTAGACAATGCTCTGTGAGCTAAACACATCAGCAGCAGCTGCACAGGTCTCTGCTGGATTGTTACAATGTATCCAGTGTAGACAATGCTCTGTGAGCCAAACACATCAGCAGCAGCCGCGCAGATCTCTGCTGGATTGTTACAATGTATCCAGTGCAGACAATGCTCTGTGAGCCAAACACATCAGCAGCAGCCGCGCAGATCTCTGCAGGATTGTTACAATGTATCCAGTGTAGACAATGCTCTGTGACCCAAACACATCAGCAGCAGCCGCGCAGATCTCTGCTGGATTGTTACAATGTATCCAGTGCAGACAATGCTCTGTGAGCGAAACACATCAGCAGCAGCCGCGCAGATCTCTGCTGGATTGTTACAATGTATCCAGTGTAGACAATGCTCTGTGAGCGAAACACATCAGCAGCAGCTGCACAGATCTCTGCTGGATTGTTACAATGTATCCAGTGCAGACAATGCTCTGTGAGCCAAACACATCAGCAGCAGCAGCGCAGATCTCTGCTGGATTGTTACAATGTATCCAGTGCAGACAATGCTCTGTGAGCTAAACACATCAGCAGCAGCTGCGCAGATCTCTGCTGGATTGTTACAATGTATCCAGTGCAGACAATGCTCTGTGAGCTAAACACATCAGCAGCAGCTGCGCAGATCTCTGCTGGATTGTTACAATGTATCCAGTGCAGACAATGCTCTGTGAGCCAAACACATCAGCAGCAGCTGCGCAGATCTCTGCTGGATTGTTACAATGTATCCAGTGTAGACAATGCTCTGTGAGCGAAACACATCAGCAGCAGCTGCAGAGATCTCTGCTGGATTGTTACAATGTATCCAGTGCAGACAATGCTCTGTGAGCTAAACATCCTGGACTCCAGACTGAGACATTGTAATGATCCAGCAGAAAGATCTGTGCTGCTGCTGCTGCTGATGTGTTTGGCTCGCAGAGCATTGTCTACACTTGATACATTGTAACAATCCAGCAGAGATCTGTGCAGCTGCTGCTGATGTGTTTAGCTCACAGAGCATTGTCTACACTGGATACATTGTAACGATCCAGCAGAGATCTGTGCAGCTGCTGCTGATTGTTTAGCTCACAGAGCATTGTCTGCACTGGATACATTGTAACGATCCAGCAGAGACCTGTGCAGTTGCTGCTGATGTGTTTGGCTCACAGAGCATTGTCTGCACTGGATACATTGTAACAATCCAGCAGAGATCTGCGCAGCTGCTGCTGATGTGTTTAGCTCACAGAGCATTGTCTGCACTGGATACATTGTAACAATCCAGCAGAGATCTGCGCGGCTGCTGCCGATGTGTTTGGCTCACAGAGCATTGTCTGCACTGGATACATTGTAACAATCCAGCAGAGATCTGCGCGTCTGCTGCCGATGTGTTTGGCTCACAGAGCATTGCCTGCACTGGATACATTGTAACAATCCAGCAGAGATCTGTACAGCTGCTGCTGATGTGTTTAGCTCACAGAGCATTGTCTGCACTGGATACATTGTAACAATCCAGCAGAGATCTGTGCAACTGCTGCCGATGTGTTTAGCTCACAGAGCATTGTCTGCACTGGATACATTGTAACAATCCAGCAGAGATCTGCGCGGCTGCTGCCGATGTGTTTGGCTCACAGAGCATTGTCTGCACTGGATACATTGTAACAATCCAGCAGAGATCTGCGCGTCTGCTGCCGATGTGTTTGGCTCACAGAGCATTGTCTACACTGGATACATTGTAACAATCCAGCAGAGATCTGTGCAGCTGCTGCTGATGTGTTTAGCTCACAGAGCATTGTCTGCACTGGATACATTGTAACAATCCAGCAGAGATCTGCACAGCTGCTGCTGATGTGTTTCGCTCACAGAGAATTCTCTGCACTGGAGACATTGTAACAATCCAGCAGAGATCTGCGCAGCTGCTGCTGATGTGTTTAGCTCACAGAGCATTGTCTGCACTGGATACATTGTAACAATCCAGCAGAGATCTGTGCATCTGCTGCTGATGTGTTTCGCTCACAGAGCATTGTCTGCACTGCATACATAGTAACAATCCAGCAGAGATCTGTGCAGCTGCTGCTGATGTGTTTAGCTCACAGAGCATTGTCTGCACTGGATACATTGTAACAATCCTGCAGAGATCTGTGCAGCTGCTGCTGATGTGTTTAGCTCACAGAGCATTGTCTGCACTGGATACATTGTAACAATCCAGCAGAGATCTGTGCAGCTGCTGCTGATGTGTTTAGCTCACAGAGCATTGTCTGCACTGGATACATTGTAACAATCCAGCAGAGATCTGTGCAGCTGCTGCTGATGTGTTTAGCTCACAGAGCATTATCTGCACTGGATACATTGTAACAATCCAGCAGAGATCTGTGCAGCTGCTGATGATGTGTTTCGCTCACAGAGCATTGTCTGCACTGGATACATTGTAACAATCCAGCAGAGATCTGTGCGGCTGCTGCTGATGTGTTTGGCTCACAGAGCATCGTCTGCAGTGGATACATTGTAACAATCCAGCAGAGATCTGTGCAGCTCCTGCTGATGTGTTTCGCTCACAGAGCATTGTCTGCACTGGATACATTGTAACAATCCAGCAGAGATCTGTGTAGCTGCTGATGATGTGTTTCGCTCACAGAGCATTGTCTACACTGGATACATTGTAACAATCCAGCAGAGATCTGTGTAGCTGCTGATGATGTGTTTCGCTCACAGAGCATTGTCTGCACTGGATACATTGTAACAATCCAGCAGAGATCTGTGCAGCTGCTGATGTGTTTCGCTCACAGAGCATTGTCTGCACTGGATACATTGTATCAACAGAGAGCAGGACTCGCTACAATATGTACAGGAAACAAGTGTTCTCATTCACTGACTGCAAACACATACTGAATCTTGAAAATAGTGAAGAATTGTAACCAAAAGATAAATTCTAAAGTTATAGAAATTTTCATTAAAGGGCACCTGTCAGCAGGATTGTGCTTAGTAAACCACATACATTGTCAGGTAAGCGCCGTTATACTGAGTACAATGATACCTTTGTTGAAGAAATCCATCCAGATGTTCTTTTAAGATCTTTATTTTCAGTTCTGTCATAATGAGATGCTCGTGCTCGGGGGCGGGACTTTAGGGAGGGGCCGTAGCTGGTACTCTCATTATGGATTCCTATCTCTGGCCTCTGACAGGTCACTGTGCTTTCAGTCACCTGCCTACTATTTTAAATATTGCCTTTGTAATTTCTCTGCCATTGTGAAATCTACATGTGCGAAAATGGCCACCCCCATGCATGCACAGTAGCATCTTTTGCCATTTTGGCAAAATAAAGATCATAAAAGAACCCCTGGGCGGATTTCATCAACAAAGGTATCATTGTACTCAGTTTAACGGCGAACACCTGACAGTGGTTTACTAAGCACAATCCTGCTGACAGGTGCTCTTTAAGTCAGAAATTAAACTTAATTAAACTAAAACTGGAAAAGTAAAACAGACCAAAAGCAAGTCTGTGTAATCTGGTGAGACAATCGTCTATAAAGCCAATAGCACACGTCACTTAATTTACCTAAATAGAGACAATGCAATCAGAGGTGCAGACATAAATCACAAGGGCCCATAGAAAAACATATGTGCTTCTATCTGTCCTATACATGGAGCTTATTGTACATGGATTTATTCAGTTCCCATTGAACTCTGGTGTATGTATAAATCTGTATGTAGTGAGCTCCCCCTAGTGGTGACTGTATAAATCTGTATGCAGTGAGCTCCCCCTAGTGGTGACTGTATAAATCTGTATGCAGTGAGCTCCCCCTAGTGGTGACTGTATAAATCTGTATGTAGTGAGTTCCCCCTAGTGGTGACTGTATAATCAGTATGTAGTGAGCTCCCCCTAGTGGTGACTGTATAAATCTATATGTAGTGAGCTCCCCCTAGTGGTGACTGTATAAATCTGTATGTAGTGAGCTCTCCCTAGTGGTGGCTGTATAAATCTGTATGTAGTGAGCTCCCCCTAGTGGTGTTTGTATAAATCTGTATATAGTGAGCTCCCACTAGCGGTGACTGTATAAATCTGTATGTAATGAGCTTCCCCTAGTGATGGATGTAAAAATCTGTATGTAGTGAGCTCCCCCTAGTGGTGGCTGTATAAATCTATATGTAGTGAGCTCTCCCTAGTGGTGGCTGTATAAATCTGTATGTAGTGAGCTCTCCCTAGTGGTGGCTGTATAAATCTGCATGTAGTGAGCTTCCCCTAGTGATGGATGTAAAAATCTGTATGTAGTGAGCTCCCTCTAGTGGTGACTGTATAAATCTGTATGTAGTGAGCTTCCTCTAGTGGTGGCTGTATAAATCTGTATGCAGTGAGCTCCCACTAGTGGTGACTGTATAAATCTGTATGTAATGAGCTCCCCCTAGTGATGGATGTAAAAATCTGTATGTAGTGAGCCCCCCCTAGTGGTGGCTGTATAAACCGGTATGTAATGAGCCCCCCCTAGTGGTGACTGTATAACTCTGTATGTAGTGAGCTCCCTCTAGTGGTGGCTGTATAAATCTGTATGTAGTGAGCTCCCCCTAGTGGTGGCTGTATAAATCTGTATGTAGTGAGCCCCCCCTAGTGGTGGCTGTATAAACCGGTATGTAATGAGCCCCCCCTAGTGGTGACTGTATAACTCTGTATGTAGTGAGCTCCCTCTAGTGGTGGCTGTATAAATCTGTATGTAGTGAGCTCCCCCTAGTGGTGGCTGTATAAATCTGTATGTAGTGAGCTCCCCCTAGTGGTGGCTGTATAAAGCTGTATGTAGTAAGCTCCCTCTAGTGGTAGCTATATAAATCTGTATGCAGTGAGCTCCCTCTAGTGGTGACTGTATAACTCGGTATGTAGTGAGCTCC
Source organism: Phyllobates terribilis (assembly GCF_046119375.1). Classification (NCBI taxonomy): domain Eukaryota; kingdom Metazoa; phylum Chordata; class Amphibia; order Anura; family Dendrobatidae; genus Phyllobates; species Phyllobates terribilis. The sequence continues at coordinate 586,051,392 of NW_027362761.1, read as the reverse complement.
CTCTAGTGGTGGCTATATAAATCTGTATGTAGTGTGCTCCCCCTAGTGGTGACTGTATAACTCTGTATGTAGTGAGCTCCCTCTAGTGGTGGCTGTATAACTCTGTATGTAGTGAGCTCCCTCTAGTGGTGGCTGTATAAATCTGTATGTAGTAAGCTCCCTCTAGTGGTAGCTATATAAATCTGTATGCAGTGAGCTCCCTCTAGTGGTGACTGTATAACTCGGTATGTAGTGAGCTCCCTCTAGTGGTGGCTATATAAATCTGTATGTAGTGAGCTCCCCCTAGTGGTGGCTGTATAAAGCTGTATGTAGTAAGCTCCCTCTAGTGGTAGCTATATAAATCTGTATGCAGTGAGCTCCCTCTAGTGGTGACTGTATAACTCGGTATGTAGTGAGCTCCCTCTAGTGGTGGCTATATAAATCTGTATGTAGTGTGCTCCCCCTAGTGGTGACTGTATAACTCTGTATGTAGTGAGCTCCCTCTAGTGGTGGCTGTATAACTCTGTATGTAGTGAGCTCCCTCTAGTGGTGGCTGTATAAATCTGTATGTAGTAAGCTCCCTCTAGTGGTAGCTATATAAATCTGTATGCAGTGAGCTCCCTCTAGTGGTGACTGTATAACTCGGTATGTAGTGAGCTCCCTCTAGTGGTGGCTATATAAATCTGTATGTAGTGAGCTCCCCCTAGTGGTGGCTGTATAAATCTGTATGTAGTGAGCTCCCCCCCTAGTGGTGGCTGTATAAATCTGTATGTAGTAAGCTCCCCCCCTAGTGGTGGCTGTATAAATCTGTATGTAGTGAGCTCCCTCTAGTGATGACGGTATAAATCTGTATGTAGTGAGCTCCCTCTAGTGGTGGCTGTATAAATCTGTATGTAGTGAGCTCCCCCTAGTGGTGGCTGTATAAATCTGTATGTAGTGAGCTCCCTCTAGTGGTGGCTGTATAAATCTGTATGTAGTGAGCTCCCTCTAGTGGTGGCTGTATAAATCTGTATGTAGTGAGCGCCCCCTAGTGGTGGCTGTATAAATCTGTATGTAGTGAGCTCCTCCTAGTGGTGACGGTATAAATCTGTATGTAGTGCGCTCCCTCTAGTGGTGGCTGTATAAATCTGTATGTAGTGAGCTCCCTCTAGAGGTGGCTGTATAAATCTATATGTAGTGAGCTCCCCCTCGTGTTGGCTGTATAAATCTGTATGTAGTGAGCTCCCTCTAGTGGTGGATGTATAAATCTGTATGCACTGAGCGCCCCCCTAGTGGTGACTGTATAAATCTGTATGTAGTGAGATCCCCCTAGTGGTGGCTGTATAAATCTGTATGTAGTGAGCTCCCTCTAGTGGTGGCTGTATAAATCTGTATGTAGTGAGCTCCCTCTAGTGGTGGCTGTATAAATCTATATGTAGTGAGCTCCCCCTCGTGTTGGCTGTATAAATCTGTATGTAGTGAGCTCCCTCTAGTGGTGGATGTATAAATCTGTATGCACTGAGCGCCCCCCTAGTGGTGACTGTATAAATCTGTATGTAGTGAGATCCCCCTAGTGGAGGCTGTATAAATCTGTATGTAGTGAGCTCCCCCTAGTGGTGGCTGTATAAATCTGTATATAGTGAGCTCCCTCTAGTGGTGGTTGTATAAATCTGTATGTAGTGAGCTCCTCCTAGTGGTGGCTGTATAAATCTGTATGTAGTGAGCTCCCCCTAGTGGTGGCTGTATAAATCTGTATGTAGTGAGCTCCCCCTAGTGGTGACTGTATAAATCTGTATGTAGTGAGCTCCCCCTAGTGGTGGCTGTATAAATCTGTATGTAGTGAGCTCCCCCTAGTGGTGACGGTATAAATCTGTATGTAGTGAGCTCCCCCTAGTGGTGGCTGAAGATAACTAAAACTTTATCATCTGATTGTAAGGGGAAAGATATTTTAAGAATTTGTAAAAATGATATTTTAAAATGTGTCATTACTGTTTATGTCATTAATTGATTTACAGGATATTTCACAGGGGGTGTACAAACTTTTTCAATAGTCTGTTGGTAGAAATAAATGATAGATTACCAGTCATTGTCATTATACATTATGAAATATGGGATCGGCTTTACCAGTCTGTTCTGTTCACAGTTGGCTTGTAATGAAATCCCGCTCTCGTCTGGTAATGGTCTCGCAATCCTTTGATGCTTTAGATGTGGAACGTGTCCGTGAGTCCGACGTCATCTCTGCAGCTTATGCACCATAATTACAGCCAGTACCGGACTATGAGGTTCCTGGGGTCAGTCAGAGGAGATCATTCTGGGGTCCGACCCCCAGCTATATCGGCCATGTGCACGGATGATGTACGTGGTAAGGTAATAGGTGGGTGGCAGCTATGCCTGGTGGTGGGATTCTCCTGACCCCCACTCACCTGTGATCTCTATGGCATCCAGCTTCTCGCTGCAATGCCCATGGTGTCAGACTCCAGCCTATAGATATATTTTGGGGTGAACATAGTTTACAAAGTGTGAACAGAGCCGCCGAGATCTACATTGTGCACAGAAGCAGAAACAGAGTTTTTAGATGATAAAATATGTATGTGCCATAATCAGGGAAGGTTTCCTCTCGTAGGACGACGTGGCCGCATACTGTTCTGGGTAAGTGTGATTGATACATGAGCAGTTATAAAGTATCTAATCCTTTCTACTACAGACTACATTGTATCCAGGCTCCCCAATAATCATACGCTCATAGACGCGCTTTAATTCAATTATTCATGAAGTCAATTTTCCGAGTTCTGCAAATTCTGCTGAATATTCTTATGCGGTAATGAGGGAAAACAATGCAGATGGGCGACACATTGTTACAGAAAGTTTATGTGTCACATCAGCAAAAGAAGGAAAATAAGAAGCAGAGTAGGACGAGTTCTGTGACTTATCCATGTATGAGATGGAGGAGGGCGAGTCATGGCGATTTCAGCAGTGATGCAGGTTGCGTGACCAAAGATCCATCCAGCAGGTGCTGATTGGCTGCAGTGGTCACAGAATGTTCCGCAATTCTGATAGGTGAGTATATGTTCTGTTTTTGTTTTAGCACCCCTGTGGGACCATGTTTAATATAAGAACTGTAGTAGAAATCGCCTTTAAGCTAAAAGAAAGTTACAAGTCCTACTTTATCACTAAGCTGAGATGTGACTTTATAACTGCGCCATTTATAATGCAGAGGGGCTTGTAAGCCCCCTCAGGTTCTGTGTTCTCTGCACCTACATGTTCTGCTATATATACAGACATGACGGGAGGAACAGAGATTACTTTATGGCTTCCTCCATCCTGGCTCAGAGGACACAGGAGCAGATAGGATCTACACTGCTATTAGAGACCTGATCCTGATATAAGGAGCAGCCGCCTCTAAGTCAGAGCAAATCAGAACCTGCAGAATATTTTATGCTCAATAATTGTGCAATTGTCCTCTGTTATCTGCTACCTGGAGCTGGGGTGAAGCTTATCTGCTAAAATGTGTCTGAACCTCTGTGAAAGTTTCCATGTGCAAATTGTATCAGCAGTAGAAGAAGAGAGAAACGCGGAAGCCTTGCAACCCCCTAAAAAATGTAACCCCTTTCCAATGTGGTCAATTTTCACTTTTCTATTCATTCCTGTCCTTTACTTATTTTTTTTAAGCGAATGGGCCTTGTATTTTGCATGACGAGCTGTAGACTTTATTGGTACCATTTTGGGATACATATGACTTTAGATCACTTTTTGAGTTTTCCTTTTATATATATATATATATTTTTTTTTAATTTAGGATTCTTTACAGTTAGAGCAGGGTTCTTTACTTTTAGAGCAGAGTTCTTTACTGTTAGAGCAGAATTCTTTTCAGTTACAGCAGGGTTCTTTACCATTAGAGCAGGGTTCTTTACCGTTAGAGCAGGGTTCTTTACAGTTAGAGCAGGATTCTTTACAGTTAGAGCAGGGTTCTTTACAGTTAGAGCAGGATTCTTTACCGTTAGAGCAGGGTTCTTTACAGTGAGAGCACGATTGTTTACAGTTAGAGCAGGATTGTTTACAGTTAGAGCAAGGTTCTTTTCAGTTACAGCAGGGTTCTTTACCGTTAGAGCAGGGTTCTTTACCGTTAGAGCAGGGTTATTTACAGTTAGAGCAGGATTCTTTACAGTTAGAGCAGGATTCTTTACAGTGAGAGCAAGATTCTTTACAGTGAGAGCAAGATTCTTTACAGTTAGAGCAGGATTGTTTACAGTTAGAGCAGGATTCTTTACAGTTAGAGCAGAATTATTTTCAGTTACCGCAGGATTCTTTACAGTAAGAGCAGGGTTCTTTACCGTTAGAACAGGATTCTTTACAGTTAGAGCAGGGTTCTTTACAGTAAGAGCAGGGTTCTTTACCATTAGAGCAGGGTTCTTTACAGTTAGAGCAGGGTTCTTTACAGTAAGAGCAGGGTTCTTTACCGTTAGAGCAGGGTTCTTTACAGTAAGAGCAGGGTTCTTTACCGTTAGAGCAGGGTTCTTTACCGTTAGAGCAGGGTTCTTTACAGTTAGAGCAGGGTTCTTTACAGTCAGAGCAGTCAGACTGTGGAATGCCGACCACAAGAAGTAGTAATGGTCGACACTATAACAGCATTTAGAAGGACTGGAAGCTTTTCTCACTACAAATAGCATTGTGGGTTATAAATAATCTAGCGATAAAGAATATGGAACTGGTGTCTTTCTTGTGTCTTTCTTCAAACAATGTAACTATTTAATATTTCTTTCTTTTATTTGTATTGATTTTTTTTTCAATATGGGGCTTTAATCTGCAAAAAATCAGACTTTATTACGAGCATTTTACCACTGAACTCTGCCTGCAGGATGGCATAATAGGAGTCCTTAGATGGTAGAGCTGGTGGGGTGGCGGAGGGGGGCTTCATTAGACCCCTGGCTATTATGACAGGCCATCAGCACCCTGTATTCATGTTGGTGGAGGGTTAGTGATGGGGGATGGATGGGGTGGTCGTTGTTGACAGTGGCATATAAACTGCTGGGATCAAAGCCATCTCCAACCCCAGCAGTTGTCAGCAAGGTGTCAGCTCAGTTCCTGAACCCACTCAGGACAAGTCAAGGTCAGGGAAGGGTTAAAGCTCGATCTAGTGGCTTCACCCTGCAGGGGTTTTGTCTAGCTATAGTCTTCAAAGTTTTTGATATATGGTGCCATCTATGTAGAGTTCTCCTCTCTTTCCCCTCCCACCACCCTCCCCTGCACTTTCAAAGACCCTTTAAGGTAATTTTAGACAATAGACAGGATTCCCCCCATTTAGGATCCTCACTTATTAACCAAAACAAAAAAAGGTCTACACAGAACATCTAACCTGGATAACATGTTATCCAGGTTAGATGTGTTTCCCCTGTGGTGGTGAAACAGGGAAATTGAAGACTTGATGCCAGGTTACTTCGGCTGATCCCTGTGATCAGATTATTAGCTTCTTTAAAGGAAATTTTGAACATTGTATCAATTTGTTTAGTTTTCAGAGGAGAGATGTTTTTTGCTGAGGTTTTGGCAGATTCATGGGCAGTTTTACTTTTTAACACAATCTTGATATTTACTTTTGGAAAAGGCATTTGTTTATGGCTTCGTTATCAGCTTAATGAGCTTTTCCTGGGTGGTCACAGCGGACGTCCCCCCCGCCTGGAAGTATCTCGCCATTTGGGACTTTTTAGAAGAATACACACGTGGGACGTGGGTCGGGACAGACGGCTCTCGGCTTTATGCCAGATGTACAAATAAAACGGTTAAATACAGATATGATTGAGTTTTAATTATTTGCTATCCCAAGAATGTAAAAGGAGCTTCTCAGTATGTCTTGTATGAGCGGCTCCATCTGCACACTGGGCATGTGCCGGCCGCTGCTGGGGGGGAACGTAAAGCTCCTTTACTCCCTTTTTGACTCTGCTTTTGACATTGACAAAATGCTGATGGATTAATGGGCCAAAATCTAGTCACAAGATTCCTGTACTGGATTCCCATCACAGACACCATACATCAATGCAACCACAGCAGACAAGCAGCTCAGGAATTTATCAATTTCCCTTAATCCCTTTGATTGTCTAATTTTCCAATATACAGTGTCCATTTTAGGACATGATCAGATATCAAAATCAAACATCAGAATGATGTCAGTTTGAGGCTAAATACCCTGTCTGAGAAGTGATTCTGACAAGTGATCCCGACAAGTGACTTTTACAACTGTAATAATGATAAAAAAATGTTCAATGTTCGCTGATGGGACTTGAACCCAAAACTCTACATCTAGAAGCCAGTGCACCGAGCTATAAACTCAGTTGAGAAAAGCTAAGTGTTCTATTTGGTTATATGATTTTCAGTGCAAACCTTGTCTGAAACTGATTGGGATTTTCAGAAATACCTCCCCCAAGCCAAATTCAAATGATGTCTGATTTTGATGTGTGAGTCTGATGTGTGACTTTCTTCAAACATTAGAATCACAATGACTTTTAGTCACCCTGAGTATTTTCATGGTTGATCTCATAAGACAAGAAAAGCCCCAAGTCAGTAACACTTGACAGGATATCACAATGGCAAGGCATCAGCCTCTGGAGCTACAATGTCTCTGTTCAAATTTCAATTGGAATGTTATTTTTTTTTTTTGTAATTATGCCTATTTAGAACACAAACTACAGGGGTGTTTTACTTTTAATATCTGACATTCTGATTGTCATCCTGATGTGTTAAGAGTTTCAGACACTCTTGTCTATTTACATGGTAAATTACATAGCCAAAGTAAATTAATTTACTACATATCAATTTCCAAGTGACTGTACATTTGCATAATTTCTTAAAGGGGTCTAAATGATAAAATTTCTTCATTGTAAATTTTTCTTTCCATCCACCCAAGTACTGGCTGCAAACTCCCAATTTACTTTTGCTATGTAATTTACCATGCAAATAGACAGCGTGTCTGAAACTCTTAACACGTTAGGATGACAATCAGAATGTTAGATATAGATATTAAAAGTAAAACACCCCTGTAGTTTGTGTGCTAAATAGGCATAATTACAAAAACATACATACATATGTATTTCCTAATGGGGTTTGAACCGAGACACTGCAGTTTCAGAGGCTGATGCCTTACCATTGCACTATCCAGTCAAGTGATACAGACTGGCAGCTTTTCTTGTCTTATGAGATCAACCATGAAAATACTCAGGGTGACTAAAAGTCATTGTGATTCTGATGTTTGAAGAAAGTCACACATCAGACTCACACATCAAAATCAGACATCATTTCAATTTGGCTTGGGGGAGGTATTTCTGAAAGCCCCAATCAGTTTCAGACAAGGTTTGCACTGAAAATCATATAACTAAATAGAAAACTTAGCTTTTCTCAACTGAGTTTATAGCTCGGTGCACTGGCTTCTAGATGTAGAGTTTTGGGTTCAAGTCCCATCAGCGAACAGTGAACATTTTTTTATCATTATTACAGTTGTAAAAGTCACTTATCAAAATCACTTGTCAATATCACTTGTCAGACAGGGTATTTAGCCTCAAACTGACATCATTCTGATGTTTGATTTTGATATCTGATCATGTCCTAAAATGGACACTGTACCAATAAATACAGTAAGAATTCATACTGTGGGGTGAGCATGTGTTGTGTTTCCCCAAGCCCATGTGCATCTCAGCCTGTGCATATGCTTCCCTGTCTCAAACTATGCATGTAAAGTAGTTTTCTGTCTCCTGATACTTATGTGCAGTGCTTCCTCCGTCTCTGGCTGTGCTTGTGCAGTGCTTCCTCCGTCTCTGGCTGTGCATGTACAGTGCTTCCCCCATCTCTGGCTGTGCATGTACAGTGCTTCCTCTGTCTCTGGCTGTGCTTGTGCAGTGCTTCCCTCGTCTCTGGCTGTGCTTGTGCAGTGCTTCCCCCATCTCTGGCTGTGCTTGTGCAGTGCTTCCCCCGTCTCTGGCTGTTCTTGTGCAGTGCTTCCTCAGTCTCTGGCTGTGCATGTACAGTGCTTCCCCCATCTCTGGCTGTGCATGTACAGTGCTTCCTCCGTCTCTGGCTGTGCTTGTGCAGTGCTTCCCTCGTCTCTGGCTGTGCATGTGCAGTGCTTCCCCCATCTCTGGCTGTGCATGTACAGTGCTTCCCCCATCTCTGGCTGTGCTTGTACAGTGCTTCCCCCATCTCTGACTGTGCATGTACAGTGCTTCCTCCGTCTCTGGCTGTGCTTGTGCAGTGCTTCCCTCGTCTCTGGCTGTGCTTGTGCAGTGCTTCCCCCATCTCTGGCTGTGCTTGTGCAGTGCTTCCCCCGTCTCTGGCTGTGCATGTACAGTGCTTCCTCTGTCTCTGGCTGTGCATGTACAGTGCTTCCTCCGTCTCTGGCTGTGCTTGTGCAGTGCTTCCCCCGTCTCTGGCTGTGCTTGTGCAGTGCTTCCCCCATCTCTGGCTGTGCTTGTGCAGTGCTTCCCCCGTCTCTGGCTGTGCATGTACAGTGCTTCCTCCGTCTCTGGCTGTGCATGTACAGTGCTTCCCCCATCTCTGGCTGTGCATGTACAGTGCTTCCTCCGTCTCTGGCTGTGCTTGTGCAGTGCTTCCCTCGTCTCTGGCTGTGCATGTGCAGTGCTTCCCCCATCTCTGGCTGTGCATGTACAGTGCTTCCCCCATCTCTGGCTGTGCATGTACAGTGCTTCCCCCATCTCTGGCTGTGCATGTACAGTGCTTCCTCCGTCTCTGGCTGTGCTTGTGCAGTGCTTCCCTCGTCTCTGGCTGTGCTTGTGCAGTGCTTCCCCCATCTCTGGCTGTGCTTGTGCAGTGCTTCCCCCGTCTCTGGCTGTGCTTGTGCAGTGCTTCCCCCGTCTCTGGCTGTGCATGAACAGTGCTTCCTCTGTCTCTGGCTGTGCATGTACAGTGCTTCCTCCGTCTCTGGCTGTGCTTGTGCAGTGCTTCCCCCGTCTCTGGCTGTGCTTGTGCAGTGCTTCCCCCATCTCTGGCTGTGCTTGCGCAGTGCTTCCCCCTTCTCTGGCTGTGCATGTATAGTGCTTCCCCTGTCTCTGGCTGTGCTTGTGCAGTGCTTCCCCTGTCTCTGGCTGTGCATGTACAGTGCTTCCCCCATCTCTGGCTGTGCTTGCGCAGTGCTTCCCCCGTCTCTGGCTGTGCTTGCACAGTGCTTCCCCCTTCTCTGGCTGTGCTTGTGCAGTGCTTCCCCCGTCTCTGGCTGTGCATGTACAGTGCTTCCCCCATCTCTGGATGTGCTTGTGCAGTGCTTCCCCTGTCTCTGGCTGTGCTTACGCAGTGCTTCCCCCTTCTCTGGCTGTGCTTGTGCAGTGCTTCCCCCGTCTCTGGCTGTGCATGTACAGTGCTTCCCCCATCTCTGGCTGTGCATGTACAGTGCTTCCCCCATCTCTGGCTGTGCTTGTGCAGTGCTTCCCCCGTCTCTGGCTGTGCATGTACAGTGCTTCCCCCATCTCTGGCTGTGCATGTACAGTGCTTCCCCCGTCTCTGGCTGTGCTTGCGCAGTGCTTCCCCCTTCTCTGGCTGTGCTTGTGCAGTGCTTCCCCCGTCTCTGGCTGTGCTTGTGCAGTGCTTCCCCTGTCTCTGGCTGTGCATGTACAGTGCTTCCCCCATCTCTGGCTGTGCTTGTGCAGTGCTTCCCTTGTCTCTGGCTGTGCTTGTGCAGTGCTTCCCCCATCTCTGGCTGTGCTTGTGCAGTGCTTCACCCATCTCTGGCTGTGCTTGTGCAGTGCTTCCATTGTCTCTGGCTGTGCTTGTGCAGTGCTTCCCTTGTCTCTGGCTGTGCTTGTGCAGTGCTTCCCCCATCTCTGGCTGTGCTTGTGTAGTGCTTCCATTGTCTCTGGCTGTGCTTGTGCAGTGCTTCCCCTGTCTCTGGCTGTGCTTGCGCAGTGCTTCCCCCGTCTCTGGCTGTGCTTGCGCAGTGCTTCCCCCTTCTCTGGCTGTGCATGTATAGTGCTTCCCCTGTCTCTGGCTGTGCTTGTGCAGTGCTTCCCCCGTCTCTGGCTGTGCTTGCGCAGTGCTTCCCCTGTCTCTGGCTGTGCTTGTGCAGTGCTTCCCCCATCTGCGGCTGTGCTTGTGCAGTGCTTCCCCCATCTGCGGCTGTGCTTGTGCAGTGCTTCCCCCGCCTCTGGCTGTGCTTGTGCAGTGCTTCCCCTGTCTCTGTCTGTGCTTGTACACTGCTTCCCCTGTCTCTGTCTGTGCTTGTGCAGTGCTTCCCCTGTCTCTGTCTGTGCTTGTGCAGTGCATCCCCTGTCTCTGGCTGTGCTTGTGCAGAGCTTCCCTTGTTTTAGGCTGTGCTTGTGCAGTGCTTTCCCCGTCTCTGGCTGTGCTTGTGCAGTGCTTCCCCCGTCTCTGTCTGTGCTTGTGCAGTGCTTCCCCCGTCTCCGGCTGTGCTTGTGCAGTGCTTCCCCAGCCTCTGGCTGTGCTTGTGCAGTGCTTCCCCCACCTCTGGCTGTTCTTGTGCAGTGCTTCCCCTGTCTCTGGCTGTGCTTGTGCAGTGCTTCCCTTGTCTCTGGCTGTGCTTGTGCAGTGCTTCCCCCATCTCTGGCTGTGCTTGTGCAGTGCTTCCCCCGTCTCTGGCTGTGCTTGCGCAATTCTTCCCCCATCTCTGGCTGTGCTTGTACAGTGCTTCCCCTGTCTCTGTCTGTGCTTGTACACTGCTTCCCCTGTCTCTGTCTGTGCTTGTGCAGTGCTTCCCCTGTCTCTGTCTGTGCTTGTGCAGTGCTTCCCCTGTCTCTGTCTGTGCTTGTGCAGTGCTTCCCTTGTTTTAGGCTGTGCTTGTGCAGTGCTTCCCCTGTCTCTGTCTGTGCTTGTGCAGTGCTTCCCTTGTTTTAGGCTGTGCTTGTGCAGTGCTTCCCCCGTCTCTGGCTGTGCTTGTGCAGTGCTTCCCCCGTCTCTGGCTGTGCATGCAATGCTTCCCCTGTCTCTGGCTGTGCTTGTGCAGAGCTTCCCTTGTTTTAGGCTGTGCTTGTGCAGTGCTTCCCCCGTCTCTGGCTGTGCTTGTGCAGTGCTTCCCCCGTCTCTGGCTGTGCATGCAGTGCTTCCCCGTCTCTGGCTGTGCTTGTGCAGTGCTTCCCCCGTCTCTGGCTGTGCATGTGCAGTGTTCCCCTGTCTGAGGCTGCGCATGCAGTGCTTCCCCCACCTCTGGCTGTGCTTGTGCAGTGTTCCACTGTCTCAGGCTACGCATGCAGTGCTTCCCCGTATTTGCTAGCACAGCTCCAGTGGCTCTTTGTGGCATTGCAGCATATCTATAATATAACCGGGGATGTGTACCTCTGTCTGAAGCCTCTATAGACTGCGCATGCGCGACGCGCCGTCTGGCTCCAGACAGAAGCAGGCATCCAGCCGTTTCAGGTAAGAAGAGGTGTATGGCGCCGGAGATCGCGGTATGCGTTGACACTGAACGCATACCGCGATCTCCGGTGCCATACTTGCATACTTACCTGACCGGGAGGAGCGTTGCTGCGGCGCCTCTCTTCTGGCCGGAGACCGGGGGCAGGAGTGAGGCATCGGATCGGCGCGTGCGCATAGCGCTATCCTTCGCCATTTTACTGAAGACACATTTACAGTGTGTCTTCAGCAAAATGGCGCCGGACAGCGCGGTGCTCCGGCGCCGCTCTCCTCCCCCGGCCTCCGGCAGAACAGAACGCTGCAGCGCTGGAGTACAGAGAAGAAAGGTGAGTAAAAGTGTTTATTTTTTTTTTATGTGTGTACAGTGTGAAAGGGAAGAGGGGGCCACACATCAGGATTGTGGGGTGAGAGGTGCCACGCATATACCGGGATTGTGGGGTGAGGGGACCATGCATATACCAGGATTGTGGGGTGAGGGGTACCACGCATACCGGGATTGGGGATGAGGGGAGCCACGCATACCGGGATTGGGGATGAGGGGAGCCACGCATACCGGGATTGGGGATGAGGGAGCCACGCATACCAGGATTGGGGATGAGGGAGCCATGCATACCAGGATTGGGGATGAGGGGTGCCATGCATAAGGGGATAGGGGATGAGGGGTGCCACGCATACCGGGATTGGGGATGAGGGGCGCCATGCATACCGGGATTGGGGATGAAGGGAGCCACGCATACCGGGATTGGGGATGAAGGGAGCCACGCATACCGGGATTGGGGATGAGGGGAGCCACGCATACTGGGATTGGGGATGAGGGGAGCCACGCATACCGGGATTGGGGATGAGGGGAGCCACGCACACCGGGATTGGGGATGAGGGGAGCCACGCATAGCGGGATTGGGGATGAAGGGAGCCACGCATACCGGGATTGGGGATGAGGGAGCCACGCATACCAGGATTGGGGATGAGGGAGCCACGCATACCAGGATTGGGGATGAGGGAGCCATGCATACCAGGATTGGGGATGAGGGGTGCCATGCATAAGGGGATAGGGGATGAGGGGTGCCACGCATACCGGGATTGGGGATGAGGGGCGCCATGCATACCGGGATTGGGGATGAGGGGTGCTATGCATACCGGGATTGGGGATGAGGGGTGCCATGCATACCAGAATAGGGATGAGGGGTGCCACGCATACCAGGATTGGGGATGAGGGAGCCATGCATACCAGGATTGGGGATGAGGGGTGCCATGCATAAGGGGATAGGGGATGAGGGGTGCCACGCATACCGGGATTGGGGATGAGGGAGCCATGCATACCAGGATTGGGGATGAGGGGTGCCATGCATACCAGGATTGGGGATGAGGGGCGCCATGCATACCGGGATTGGGGATGAGGGGCGCCATGCATACCGGGATTGGGGATGAGGGGTGCCATGCATACCGGGATTGGGGATGAGGGGTGCCATGCATACCGGGATTGGGGATGAGGGGTGCCATGCATACCAGAATAGGGATGAGGGGTGCCATGCATACCAGGATAGGATGGAGGCAGCACAAATACCAGGATGGGGGCAGCACATACCAGCATGGGAGACCATATACCAATAATAATGCTCGCCACCCGGGCGTAGAACGGGTTCAATAGCTAGTTAATGTATAATGGGCTGAGCTGCAATATCAGAAACATCCCAGGAACAAAAGTGGCGCTGTTTTAGTAAAGATCATTTTTTAGCAAGGCAGCCACAGACGCTCAGACGGGCACCACACCTGCCATGTATAGAAGCCTCTTATGCCCTTCTCTGTGATTTATAGTAACAGACCTTATACACTGCAATACAGAAATATCGTAGTGTAATACGTCAGAGGATATCACGTCCATTTATTGGCCTAACTACCGTGGTCACGTGATCACTGACTTCCGAGAAGGCTGGGAAAACGCTCTAACGCTGGCCGAGCCCACTGATATCAAATAACAGTCTAATGTGTATGGGGGTCTCCCGACTCTCCCCTACTAGATGTAGGGGTTGGTAAGGATCCAGTATGTCCAATTATGCAGAGGAATCTGGGATAGGATTTCTCATAGAGAACACAGGAGCCCGGCATTATTCTGTAGACAGTTATATGTTGTCTATGGGGGGCTTTAGATGAGGTTCACACCTTGCAGAACAGGAGAGGAAACAGCAGTGATGCAGGAGGTGAGAAAGAGGCGGTACAGAGGAGGCAGGAGACGGTACAGAGGAGGCAGGAGACAGTATAGAGGAGGTAGGAGACGGTATAGAGGTAGGAGACAGTATAGAGGAGGCAGGAGACGGTACAGAGGAGGCAGGAGACGGTATAGAGGAGGTAGGAGACAGTATAGAGGAGGTAGGAGACGGTATAGAGGAGGTAGGAGACGGTATAGAGGAGGTAGGAGACGGTATAGAGGAGGTAGGAGACGGTACAGAGGAGGCAGGAGATGGTACAGAGGAGGCAGGAGATGGTACAGAGGAGGCAGGAGACGGTACAGAGGAGGCAGGAGACGGTACAGAGGAGGCAGGAGGTGGTACAGAGGAGGCAGGAGATGGTACAGAGGAGGCAGGAGGCGGTAAAGAGGAGGCAGGAGATGGTACAGAGGAGGCAGGAGACGGTACAGAGGAGGCAGGAGACGGTATAGAGGAGGCAGAAGACGGTATAGAGGATGCAGGAGACGGTACAGAGGAGGCAGGAGATGGTACAGAGGAGGCAGGAGACGGTATAGAGGAGGCAGGAGACAGTATAGAGGAGGCAGGAGACGGTACAGAGGAGGCAGGAGACGGTATAGAGGAGGCAGGAGACAGTATAGAGGAGGCAGGAGACGGTACAGAGGAGGTAGGAGACGGTATAGAGGAGGCGGTACAGAGGAGGCAGGAGGCGGTACAGAGGAGGCAGGAGACGGTACAGAGGAGGCAGGAGACGGTATAGAGGAGGCAGGAGACGGTACAGAGGAGGTAGGAGACGGTACAGAGGAGGCAGGAGACGGTACAGAGGAGGCAGGAGACGGTACAGAGGAGGCAGGAGACGGTACAGAGGAGGCAGGAGACGGTACAGAGGAGGCAAGAGACGGTACAGAGGAGACGGTACAGAGGAGGCAGGAGACGTTAAGGAGGAGGCAGGAGACGGTACAGAGGAGGCAGGAGACGGTACAGAGGAGGCAAGAGACGGTATAGAGGAGGCAAGAGACGGTACAGAGGAGGCGGTACAGAGGGGGCAGGAGACTTTACAGAGGAGGCAAGAGGCGGTATAGAGGAGGAATGAGGCGGTGTACAGGAGGAATGAGGCACTACAAAAGAGGCACAAGGTGGTACAAAAGAGGCAGGAGGTAGCATGGAGGGAGCAGGAGGTGATGCAGTGTGACAGATGGCAGTTCAGAGGAGGAAGGAGGTGGCAAAAAGGAGACAGGAGGCAGTACAGAGGTGGCAGTAAGCAGTATAAAGGAGACTGGAGTCAGTACAGAGGAAGGAGAAGGTGGCACAGAGGGGTCAGGAGGCAGTACAGAGGAGGAAGGAGGTGGCACAGAGGGGTAAGGAGGCAGTACAGAGGAGGAAGTACAGATGAGGCAGTACAGAGGAAGAAGGAGGTGGCACAGAGAGGTCAGGACTCAGGAGGCAGTACAGAGGAGGAAGATGGCACAGAGGGGTCAGGAGGCAGTACAGAGGAGGCAGGAGACGGTACAGAGGAGGAAGGAGGTGGTACAGAGAAAGCAGTAAGAGGTGTAAAGGAGGCAGGAGATGGTAAAGATGCAGGAACTGGTACATAGGAGGCAAGAGGCACTACAGAGGAGGCATAAGGTACAAAGGAGATGGAACAGAGTAGCAACGTGGCAGTAAAAAAAGGGGTCAAGAGGCAGCACAGAGGGCACAGGAGGCGGTACAGAGGAGACCTCCTGCCTTACATTATAACACCTCCTGACTCCTTTTTCGTCCGGGACAGCTCCAAATATGACAGAATCGTAGCTGAAAAATCAGGACCATTTCAGCAAATTTAGGAAGTTGGCAAGTAGGAACTATATGGAACCCGACGGCCATGTATACAGTATATTGCTTTGAGGCGCTATACACAGGAAAAGCTTTTTTTAAAACCCCCAAAATGAGTTAATATGGTGCTGATTTTCCGGCACCTAGAATTCGTCATTTGAAAGGACAAGGCCCTCGTCGCTGGGATCTTGGACCCGCCAAGCATGACAAAAGCCAAGATTAAATCCAGATGTCCGACATCACAACCCTGAGATGAGTAGACTGTGCCCCCTCTACGCTGCTCAGACTTTTATCCGCCCACTCAACACGGAAATGAAGAAAGGAAAACTTCAACCTTTGCATGAAAACAAACGAAACAATAAAATTCTGTCCCAATTCGTCATCTCTTTCCTATTGTATTCCAGGCACGGAGGAGACTCGCGACACTCTCTGCGCTCTCTCCCCGGTCCAACCCTGCGCTCTCGCTTTTCATTGATACAAATATGATCAGTGTATCCTCCTCGTCCATCGCATTCATAGAAGAAATATTGTAGGAATATGTTTCTGCCCTGAGTCACATCACTTATTACTGTGAGATATCACTACTTTCACAGTCATAAAAAAAAACAAGAAAGGCTTATTAATATCTTAAAGGGGTTGTCTACTTTTAATAATCTTTTTATACAAGGGTCCTATTGAAATGATCTGGTCCCAGGTTGTCCAGCTCCTACAATCATGAGTGATCAGAGGTGATCGGCAGAAGAACCTAGCATGAAATGTTAAATTTTTCTGCAGTGCCTCCGCAGGTGAAAAAAGGTATTACATGGTTGACATTAAAATTAATGGGCTGTTTGCTTAATACGTCATCATACTTCCAGAGAATCGTTCCTATGTCTCATGTTAGGCTTGAAGGGAGCTCTTTAGGAAACCTGTCCTTCGGATAGACCATCAATGTTTGGGTGGGATGAGTAGATCTTGCATAGGTAGAGCTTTATTACTAAGGGCAAGAACGAAGGGGATGTGACCTTTGAATGAGCCTTGCAACCCCTTCAGGTTTTGATTAGACCCCAACCCTGAAGGCCTTTCATTATGAATTTTCTGGAAAATCCCTTGAAAGGTCGAAGAAAGGCTAAAATCCATGACCCAGTTTGGTTCAATATCCAAAGGTAAGAAACCAGAAACCATTAATGATGGAGCAAATGATGAGCAATATTTTCTAAGGCAATGATTGCCAAAAGGTGGCACTATTGAGCCTGCATTCCTTCACTTTGAGGAGAGCTAATTTGCATATCTTTTTCCCAGAAAGCACTGTCTGGTCTAAAAAGACCTTCTACGCCAGCTGGCAAGCTCCGAGAGGGAAAAACAACAATGGATCAGTATAAGATCCCTGAAATGGCTGTCTGAAGATGTCTCCATCTTGGAGTTAGGATCTCTCATCTTGGCAAAGGTTCAGTCCTGCATTTATATACCCTGTCCTAGGAAAAATGGCTTTTTGGCATCCACCCCCCCGTGCCCAAGAGTTGGTTTCTTTTGCCTTGGGTTACCTATTTGTGGTTCTCTAAAATAGTCGAGATATTTCCGCAGAACAAAACGTCAAGCTTATTATCCAGAACATAAAAGGTTGAATTGTCGGCAGAGCGGACAATCAATGACCTATTTCCTAAAGTTATATATTGTGAGAAATGATTGCGAGCTCTGCCTCCCGGGAGGATGCGCAATCAATACCGGAGCAAAGAGTACATGATGCCTATTTTAATGAAACACCTTCCAGTGACATAAAATTATAGTTACATACTCTATACAATATATACTGTATTTCCCCTACATTACACATCGATATGAATAGACGCTATGTAATACTTCATTCCTCCTCCGGGGGAGCTGCAGGGAAACTGTACACTTACTGCACAGATCGCAGCTGATCACTGGGGAGCAGGATAGTTTCTCATCAGCTTATTGTCAGTGGGATCTTCTAAAAAGTAGAGTTTGCACAACTTAAAGAGGTTTTTTGGTCAACCAGGGAAAAAATAATAATTTTCTAACCTAGACTAAGTAGAGTGGTTTGTTGGCTACCTCTAGGTACGCAGGGGCACATGTATCATCAACCCCCCTAGACATGATTCCGGGGGTTTTAGCTATGGATTTGTGATACAAATGTCTAAATAACTTGGTTTCTTTCACTTCAACCTTAAACTTGTTCGTTGTCAGTTACCATGGAGTCACATAGCTCTGCATAGGCGCTAAAGACAAAAAACGGCATTATGATTGGAACTGCCCTGGGTGGACATTAGACCTGTAAACCCAGAGTGTTTCATAAGATCCAGTGATCATTTTTCTGAGGATCAGGTATGAGCATTGGTGCTAGATTAATCAGGCTCAGTATTTCAAAAATTGCCATAGTTATCAATAAAAGGGGTCGGAGGAGGATGTGAAGAATCGTTCTGAAGAAAGGATCAGAACAGATTGTGAAGAATTGTTCTTATGAAAGTGTCTGACGAGAATGTAAAGAATCGTTCTAACGAAAGGATTGAAGAAGGTTGTGAAGAAACGGTCTAATTAAAGGATCACAGAAGGCTATGAAGAATGATTCTGATGAAGGAATCAGAGGAGGATGTGAAGAACTGTTGTGACAAAAGGATCAGAGACGCATGCGAAGAATTGTTCTGTGAAGGGATGAAAAAGAGGCTATGAAGAGTCATTGTGATAAAAGGATTTGAGGAGAAGTGAAGAAGCATTCTGAAAAAAAGGATCAAAGAAGGCTATGAAGAATCGTTCTGATGAAAGGATCGAAGGTGGCTATTAGGAATGATTCTTATGAAAGAGGTTAGAGAAATAGGTTAACAATTTTTCTGATGAAGGAATTAGAAGAGAATGTGAGGAATCATTCTAATTAAAAGATCAGAGGAGGGTGTGAAGAATTGCTCTGATGAAAGTATCAAAAGAGGATGTGAAGAATCATGCTAACAAAAGGATCAGAAGAGCATAAGAAACATCGTTCTGATGAACAGGATAATAGGAAGATGTGAAGAATTGCTCTGATGAAAACGTCAAAGAACGATATGAAGAATCGTTCTTGTAATAGGATCAAAGGAGGCTATGAAGTATCTTTCTGACGAATGGATTGGAGGGGGCTTTTAAGAATAGTTCTGATGAAAGGGGTCAGAAGAGGATGTGAGTTGTTCTGACGAAAGGGTCAGAAGAGGGTGTGAAGAATCGTTCTGACAAAAAAGATCAGAGGAAGATGTGAAGAATCATTCTAACAAAAGGATCAGAAGAGGATGTGAAGAATCATTCTGATGGACAGGATAACAGGAGCATGTGAAGAATTGTTACTGCAGAACGATGTCATCACCTAGTGGAATCTTTGCCACCATGTCTTACTGTAGATTTGAAGGTCAAAGCAGGTCCAGTGTACGACCAGATGCGTGTCTCCAGTAATGTGGCCATTCAGTGTAGCTAGTAACATGACCAAATAAAAAGAAAACTAAGACATGTAGCAATTTTATCATAATTCATGAGACACAGCCGTAGTTTAAATTTCTAGTAAAACCCTTTAAATAAAAGCCGTAATAATTCCCGATCCACCTCTATGTTTCTGTGGCCTCCAGATATGACGGCTCCTTCACTGCACATAATACTTTGTATTTTACCAGGTTAATGCCCGATCTCACGCCGACTCCGAGGTATTTTTCACTTCATTTCCCTTGGAATTTCCTTTTCGTTTTTAATTTCTAAATTGTCAGATTTAGACTTTTTAGACATAAAGACTTTTTTTTTTGCCTTTTGTATTGTTACATAATGTTATATTATTATATATGGTTTTCTGAAAGCGCGATCGCAGCGCTAGTCAAAGCTTTTCACTTCCCATATAAAGGCAATCTTTCATTCTAAAGGTCGAAAATAAGGACCCCCGCTGTAGTGCTTAACACACCTCAATCCACCATTTAGAAAAAAAAAAGCCCAAATTACAGTGTTTTTATTTCTGTTTTTGCCTTTTGGAGATATGGAACCGGCCAAGAACAACAATTTTCTGTTGCTTTGCACGTGTTGTTTTTTTTTCCTATGCAATAATCATTCTCTGGTGGTTTAATCTGACTTTTAGCCAGTGATGAAAACAAAGACAAAAACCGCAGAGGGCAGAATTCGTTTTGCTGATTCTTGACGGAGCGATGGGTGCAATTACCTTAAGCTCCAGGCATTAAAGAGGTTGTCCATTTCTCTATGTAGCCCCCCTGGTGACCACTTGCTCGCTTTATGCATGGAGTTTTAATTTGGTCGCTGTATAGCGGTATTATATAAAGTGCTTCCGACACTCGCTTCTGTCTACCCCTACCTGGATGTGTGCACGAACCTGCAGGTATCCTGCACAAGTCCTATTCTCATCACCGTCCAAGCGTCTCGGCAAATATGTGGAGCTCCTCACCTACCGAGGTGGTGCTGGACAACCCTCCGGGGATATTTATTTGTGTGGCCAATGTCGCCAAGGGTTCCTTTAGAAAAACTGCCTGTAATGAGAGCTAATTCAACATATGGCAAATGGTCTAGTGGAAGGTCCCACAGCCACCTTCAGCCCACCAGCGGGGGACCACCGCATGAGTTTGCAGGTATCACCACAGTGTTACCCTAAACGTGTGTCCAACAGCCGCAGCAGAGGACCCGACAGTGTGTTTAGATGATAATCTGGAAGAAACATTCTTCCGAATACTCATTTCCTTGTCATTATCTTTCCTTCTAAGGGTATGTGACATCTTTGAGATGACGTCGCATCGGCATGGTTTTGGAAGCAGAAGACAATTCAGGAAAATACCGGCGGTATGCGTTTTCTTTGACGCCCTCTGCGCTGTTTTTGCTGATCACTTTTTACTTTTCTCATATATAACATAGTGGCGGCTTCTAAGCAGAAGAACAGACCAGTCACTTTTAGCCACTTCACGGCTTTCGAAACCTGAAGTGGTTAAAATCTGCCGGAAAAAAAGGCATTGTGCGCACATATCCTTAACTCCTTATCTACATATGACATCCAGTTACATCATATGTTGGCTCCCTGACCTGCAATCACTTATACAATACACTGCAATCCGGCTTCATGGGAGTTCCAACATGGACCTTCTGTAGACCACCAGCTGCCATCCATGCAGACAATCGGCAAACCACAATCACGACACAAGTGACCGACGTCATTCTGAAACTGCTTAAATACTGCCATCAAGCTTGGCCCAAGCATTGTGGCTCTGGCAGGATGTTTAGGGTAGTTGTCCAGCTGGAAGGAGAACCTACGCCCCAGTCTAGTTGTCCTGCAGACAGATTCTCCCTCCTGAGCTGTGGATCTCCGCAGCTCCTCCAGAGTGACCACAGACCTCTTGGCTGCTTCTCTATTTAGTGCTTTCCTTGCTTGGGATGTCAGATTAGGTGGACTGTCATGTCTTGGTAGGTTTGCAGTTGTGCCATACTCCTTCCATTTTTGGATGATGGATTGAGCAGTGTTCCGTGAGATTTTCAGAGCTTGGGCTATATTTTTATAACCTAACCCTGCTTTATTCTCCACAACTTTATCCTTGGCCTGTCTGGTGGGCTCCTTGGTTTTCAGCTCTATCCCTGACCTGTCCGGTGAGCTCCTTGGTTTTCTGCTCCATCCCTGACCTGTCTAGTGTGTTTCATGGTTTTCATGATGCTGTTTGATCTCTAATGTTCTCACACAAACCTCTGAGGCCTTCACAAAACAGCTGTAGTTATACTGAAGATAAATCACACACAGGTGGACTCAATGTAATAATTATGTGACTTCTGGAGGCGATTGGTCACTCAGGATTTTATTTAGGGGTATCAGACTACAGGGTGCTGAAAAATAATGCACATCACAATTTTCTGATTGATATTTTTAAAATAATTAGAAAACCCTGTATCATTTCCTTTACACGTCACAAATACTTGCTAATTTGTATTTGTATTACATAAAATCCAGATAAAATACATTTAAGTTTGTGCATGTAACATGAAAAAATGTGTAAAAGTTCACGGGGTATGAATACTTTTTCAAGGCACTGTACATCTAATATAAAGAATTGAAAAAAATTTTTTAGGATGATACCAAGTGAGGAAGATGAGAACTGATTCTATCCTAAAAAAATATTGGTGGGTGTAAAATGGCCAACTCTGACCAATTTCATCATCTGTACGATTTGTCTGAGTGGTCAGAAATCCACATGAAAACCAGCTGAAATGGTCTCTGTCGTTTCAACAAACTCCACAAAATAAATGAATAATACAAGAAAATATAAGAAACTGTGTAATGTATCTTATCAGCGATATCTGCATCTTTCTCCACTTATGAGCCACTTCTCCTCCTCCCTCCTTCCCCCCGCCTCCTGAACTCATTATTTCACTCTAAAAAACAGCTAAAGTCCATGTAGGTGAAAACAAGACATGGGATCTTGGGGACCAGATTAGATCTGTCCATTGAAGTCTATGGAGAGAGGAAGAGGGGGGACCAGCAAAGTGAAAGAGAGACTCAAAGTGGAAGACAAAGGAAGAAAAAGAATGTGCAGCTGTTTTCTAATAAGTGTTTTATCTCACCCCCAAGGTACACTCTTCAGTACTTCTGTATAGTGTCCTCCATTCTACTGTTTTCTACCGTTCCTCCTATGATGGATGTGCCGATTTTTTTTCCTCCTCACAATTTCATTACTTGGCTGAACTTCACTAGGGATACCGGCGACCTCCATTTGGATTTCAACCTCCAGCATTGGATTGCACAGTGTGGTGAGCTCAATATCCCCCTCTCCTAAGTTTTTCACTCTTTAGTAGTGCTGCATAATGTCCTCCATGCTACAGTAGCTACTTTCTAGTAAGTGTTTTGTCTCATATCAGTGCAGGATTCACAGCTGCACTGCTCAGTACTTCTGTATAATATCCTCCATGCTACAGTAGCTACTTTCTAGTAAGTGTTTTGTCTCATACCACTGCAGGATTCACAGCTGCACTGCTCAGTACTTCTGTATAATGTCCTCCATGCTACAGTAGCTACTTTCTAGTAAGTGTTTTGTCTCATACCACTGCAGGATTCACAGCTGCACTGCTCAGTACTTCTGTATAATGTCCTCCATGCTACAGTAGCTACTTTCTAGTAAGTGTTTTGTCTCATACCAGTGCCGGATTCACAGCTGCACTGCTCAGTACTTCTGTATAATGTCCTCTCCATGCTACAGTAGCTACTTTCTAGTAAGTGTTTTGCCTCAAACCAGTGCTGGATTCACAGCTGCACTGCTCAATACTGCTGTATAATGTCTTCCATGCTATTTCTGCTTATTTTCATGTGCTACATAGAGACAGGGGAGAAAAAAAAACAAAAACCTGAAACTACTGATATGCATTGCCGGTAGAGGATTCTTTCAGGATCTACCCTTTTTGGTACCCATGTGCCTTTTCTTCAGTTTGCTTGTTATCATTGGGGGCCAGTTTGTCCGTATTGTTGTTCTTTATGCGAGGCATTGAAATAAATGGCATCTATGTATTATATGGAGGGGCCAGGTCCAGGTGCTGCTTTCTACTCCGGCTCCTACTGGGGGATCTGGGCAACCGACTCCCTCTACGATGTTCTTAGTCCTTAAGACGATATTCAAGTTGGTACCTTATAGCAAAGAGATCATTGCAGTTCATATACTTAAGATTATTGAGAAAAGCAATACTAGAAATTCAGTTTAATGCTTGTTTTTCTCATTCACAAAGTTAGAAAGTGGAAAAGAACTGAGCCATTAGGAATATTAAGAGTTACAGAACTTTTCTTTGCGCGCGGACTAAAAAGCCTAAATCGACCTTCCCTTCATATATTAGAGTGAGTGATACATTGTATTTGTATATAGGAGGTAATAATGGCTTCTGCGCTGCGGTACAATAAACAACGGCACAATCCTTGTGAATGAGCGATGCCCGGGATTCATGCAGCACTCCGGAAAGAAGGCACCATCCGGAGCCATGGCCGAACTTCAGGACTATTTCTGTAACATCTGCAAAGTGGCGACATAATGTGGCTCTGTGTTCTCCGAGGCTCGGAATAATCTTCACGCTGAGAAGCGCCGCGCTCCTGAATGATTCACCTTGAGAAAAGCCCTTTAAATATTTCTTCCATTCAGTACCTATACTGCAGTACAGTACTTAAAGGGTTACTCCCATCTTCATATCTGGGCATTGTCGGATAGAGCTTGTAAATACAAGTAATTTTGCAATTTACTATCTATTAAAATTTGCAGCCGTTCTTGAGATATCAACACTCTTCTTTTATTTACAGCTTGTTGCCTAAGAAACCGACCACCACTGCAGTCTAGCAAGAGTGGACAAACACTTGCAGTCCTTACAAGCTCCTCTCTACCGAGCTTGTAAGTGCTGCTCTGAAGTTATCTGGGATCACTAGAACTAACTATTAGCTCCTAATCCCGGCCTGCTTCAGTGCAGTGCTTGCAAGATAGGCAGCAGCAGTGGTCGGTCTCCTAAGCAACAAGATGTAAACAAAAAAAGTGCTAGTATCTCAAGAACAGCTGAAAATTTTAAGAAACACTAAATTGCAAAAGTGCTTGTTTTTACAAGCTCGATCTGGCAATATCCATCTATGAAGAATACTATAATACTTAACTATTACCGCAATATGGTACCTAAATAATACTGCAATACATTACTTAATACTGGAATTTAGCTGCAAAATAATACTGCTGTAAAGTGCAGAAATAAAAGCTCCATACATTAATCTAAAAAAATTTAATTATTGTGCTACAAAATGTATATTATGATTAATAGTGGCCCTAAGCTATGTTTCCCAGGTCATGTAGAGCCACTTTTATTGTAGCACCTAATCCATCCCACTAGTTGTGCAACCTTAATGTCGGCCCTGTTAAGTATGAAGGACTAGTGATTGTTCCTCTGTCTGAAGTTACTGGGGCCCCTGGATATAAGGAGCCCGGCCCAGGTTGGCCTTTTTCAGTGAATGGTGAGAACCTCTGAAGCATCGCAGGAGCACAAGGGCACTGAAGCAGAGGTCTGGCATGCATCTGAGCAGCACTTACAAGCTCTATGGCAAAGAGTTTGCAAGCCCTGCTTTCTTTGCCTTTGGAAATGGGCCACTACTGAAAGACTGCAGTGGTGACCAGTAACCTAGGCAACGAGCTGTAAACTATATAATTAAATATCCCTTCTTTCTTGAAAACTGAGAAGATTTTTAATAAGAGGTAAATTGCAAAGTTGATTTTTTTTTTACAAACACTTTGCAATTTTACTCATTTATCATGTTACATCAAATCCTTTAAAGGGGAGGTCCAATGCCTATAATGCCCTGTATAATAATATGTATAATCTTTCATTTGCTTTATTATAAAATTGCAGATAATTCTCCTTCTACAGCTGATCCCTGCATCTGTTATTTTACTTTACTTCCTGTGATGTTTTGCTTGAGAAGGGTCTCAAATGGGACATCACAGGAGGATGGCCCTGCAGCCATTTCCCTGCAGCTTCTATCACCTCCCCTATAACAGGATGTCATCAGGAGGGCGGGACTGCTGTCACTCACCCTGCTTCTATCACCGCACCCTGATAAGGTCTCATTTCAGTGAAAAAGGCGGTAGTGACTGAAGTAGGGATTGCAGCAGCAGCCATTGAAAATGCGAACGAGCAGGACAGAACAAGTGTGGCAGCGGACACCGAAGACGTTGTCGGTGAGGACTGAAAAAGTGTTGTGGGGACAATGAGACACTGAAGATGGGGGTAGCGTGGGACAGAAGAAGTGTGGCGGTGGACACTGAAGATGGGGCATCGAGGACAGAAGAAGTGTGGCGGTGATACTGAAGATGGGGGCATCAAGTACAGAAAAAATGTGGCAGGGACACTGAAGATGGGGGCGGCGAGGATAGAAGAAGCGTGGTGGGGGACACTGAAGATGGGGGCGGCGATAACAGAAGAAGTGTGGTGGTGGACATTGACGATGGGGGCGGCATGGACAGAAGTGTGGTGGCGGACACTGAAGATGGGGGCGTCGAGGACAGAAGAAATGTGGTGGGGACAATGAAAATGGGGGGCGGCGAGGACAAAAGAAATGTGGTGGGGACAATGAAAATGGGGGGCGGCGAGGACAAAAGAAATGTAGTGGGGACAATGAAAATGGGGGGCGGAGAGGACAAAAGAAGTGCGGTGGGAACACTGACGATGCAAGCGGCGAGGAAAGAAAAAGTGTGGGGGAGGACACTGAAGATGAGGATGGAGAGGACAGAACAAGTATGATGGTGGACACTGAAGAGGGGGTGGTGAGGACAGAAGAAATGTGATGGTGGACACTGAAGAGGGGGTGGTGAGGACAGAAGAAATGTGATGGTGGACACTGAAGAGGGGGTGGTGAGGACAGAAGAAATGTGATGGTGTACACTGAAGAGGGGGTGGTGAGGACAGAAGAAATGTGGTGGGGGACACTGAAGATGGAGGGTGTCGAGAACAGAAGAAGTGTGCCCTGGGACACTGAAGATGGGGGCGGCGAGGACAGAAGTGTGGCGGGGGAAACTGAAGATGGGGGCAGCGAGGACAGAGGAAGTGTGGCGGGGACAATGAAGATGGGGGCAGCGAGAATAAAAGTGTGCCCTGAGACACTGAAGATGGGGTGTCAGGACTGAAGATGTGTGGTGGAGCCCAGTAAAGATGCGGGAGGCGGGCACAGATGCAGTGTGGCGGTGATAACTGTAGCAGCAGTCACGTCTCCATCATCCCCCTGAAACAGGACAACGTGAGGGGATGGCGGTGACAGAAGCTGTGGTGAGTGACCGCAGCGTCGCCCCCTGAATTGACTGGAGTGCCATCCTCCTGTGACGTCCTGTGTGAGATTCCCCCAAATGAAACATCACAGGAAGTAAAGAAAAAATGACAGATAAAGAGATCAGCCAGAGAGGGAGGAGTGCGGGAAATGTATAATAAAGCAATATACAAAAGTGGTTCGGGGTGAAAGGTAAATGTTTATAACGGGCACTACAGGTATCACACAACCTCTTAAATACAATATGTCAGTATGATTTAGGTACTGTATGGCAGCATAATGAAAACACTATGATGGTATTATTGAAGAACTATATGCGGTGCTTTGTAAGTACTATGTGCTGTATTATTTAGGTATTGTATTGTAGTATTATTTAAGTATTATATGCGGCAGTATACACTGTGTTCCAAATTATTATGCAAATAATAATTTCAAAAATGACAATTTTTTTGTTCTTTATTAAAATGAAAAGTTGAAAACTCTGATATGCATAATAATTTGGAACATGCATTTTGAGTGCAGTTTGAGTTTTTTATTTTTTAAAAAATATCCTGTTATCATAGGCAGTTTGTACAAAAACCTTTCAATTGTACTCTAATAGTTATTTGACTGGAAAATTACAATGACTGCAATTCATATAGGTAATTTGGGAAAATCTGAGAAAATATTATTTGCATAATAATTTGGAACACAGTGTATAGGCAGCATTAAGTTCTGTATGGTGGTATTATATTAGGGTTAAGTGGCAGTATTAAGGACCATATGGCAGCATTATTTAGGCACTGTGATAGTATTACATACTGTATAATAGTAGTATTATTTAAATAGTAACTAACAGCATTATTTTTGCACTATATATGACAATATTATTAAAGTACTAAATGCAGTATTAGTTAAGCACTCTGCACTCTGCATTCTACGCAGTAATATTTAAATACTGTATGCGGTATTATTTAGATACTATATGGCAGAATTATTTAGGTAGTATATGGAAGTATTACATATTATATGAATTATTATTTTAAAAAGAGTCTGTTACCCCCAAAACTTAAATTAAACCACTTAAACTGTTCGACCCTATAAAAAATCACACCTGTAGTAGAGAATAACCGTTATATTATAGAGGCGGGCGCACAGTGTCAGTGCCCATCTCTCCTGTCTGCGGAGATCTCACGCTGCACACAGGATCACACAGTAATGGGCTGCAGACAGGACAGAGGGAAGGGAGCGCACCTGCACTGACACTGTGTGTGCGCACGTCTGTAAGGTTCCTGCAGGGCCATAGGTTCCACTCAGGCAGCGCTCACTCTGGACGAGTGCTGTCAATCAAGCTGGGGGGAGGTGTGGAGGAGGCTACCTGAGGGGGCACCAAGGAGCCCTCTTATGAATATGTAATGAAACATTTTTTATGTAAAATTAATGTAGTCAAATCTATTCTGCAGATATGAGTTTTATAGGGGCTAAGTGCTGTATATGACTATAGAAATGGAATAATTTTCAGTTTTGGGGGTAACAGACTGCTTTTAAGTACTACATGGTGGAATTATTTTCGGACTGTGTGCGATATTATTTACATACTGGGTGGTAGTATTATTTCGTTGCTGTATGGCAGACTTATTTAGGTTTTGTATGGTGCTATTATCCGCAGGTTTTAGGGCTATTTGTTAGACCCTATTTTTCTGCAAAAGGGGGGGGACGAGTTGACAAGGAGGACCCCCAGCATAGTATTTTGACAGCTGCTCTGATTTAACCCCTCATGCTCACAGGTGTAAGCAGATGAGTGAACATCCCGATGTAATAATGAAGGTTCCCCTCCTGCCATTGTACAGGGTGTAATTGCCATCACTGTGTTATCCCGGCTAATAGCAAGTGACAATGGCCAATTAGTGCAAAACACACAACTGTTTCATTCACCTCAAATCCCCACAACCTGAGCGACAGCTCAACTGCAGGTCAGAAAAACAGCAGCAAATTCCAGAAAGTGCAAAATATCCGGAGTAATGGAAATAATCTACATATAGCCGCAGCTGTCACTACAGGAAAAGCTGCAGAAACCACGAGGAAGAGATAGATAATAGATAGATACATAGATAATAGATAATAGATAGATAATAGATAGATGATAGATAGATAATAGATAGATAATAGATAGATAGATAATAGATAGATACATAGATTAATAGATAATAGATAGATAATAGATAGATGATAGATAGATAATAGATAGATAATAGATAGATACATAGATAATAGATAATAGATAGATACATAGATAATAGATAGATAATAGATAATAGATGATAGATAGATAATAGATAGATACATAGATAATATATAGATGATAGATAATAGATAGATAATAGATAGATACATAGATAATAGATAGATGATAGATAGATAATAGATGATAGATAGATAATAGATAGCACTGTTACTGCTGATTCAGTGCAGCCCCTGAAACTGGACCCCACTGCAAGGAGCAGACACAGGACCTCACTGCATGGAGTAGACACAGGACCCCACTGCATAGAGCAGACACAGGACCCCACTGCACAGAGCAGACACAGGACCCCACTGCACGGAGCAGACACAGGACCCCACTGCACAGAGCAGTCACAGGACCCCACTGCACAGAGCAGACACAGGACCCCACTGCACAGAGCAGACACAGGACCCCACTGCATGGAGCAGACACAGGACCCCACTGCACAGAGCAGTCACAGGACCCCACTGCATAGAGCAGACACAGGACCCCACTGCACAGAGCAGACACAGGACCCCACTGCACAGAGCAGACACAGGACCCCACTGCACGGAGCAGACACAGGACTCCACTGCACGAAGCAGACACAGGACCCCACTGCACGGAGCAGACACAGGACCCCGCTGCACAGAGCAGACACAGGACCCCGCTGCACAGAGCAGACACAGGACCCCGCTGAACTTCTGATCTCTTCCATTATGTGCCGACAATTCACCTAAGATCTGAGCCCCTGATTAACCCCAGATGCCCAGAGCTGCCACAACCGGGAAAGAGGGGGGGTCTTCAAACTTCTCTCCACACCGCAGCCGCTTCCCCCTTCTACATTGAGACTTGCAGATATAGTAGAGCTGAGTTTGTCACTGGAGCATCTCCTGTCCTACATAGGACTGAATGACAAACTCAGCTCTGCTTCATCTGTAGACGGAAAGGTTGCATTCATCTCAGGATGGTCCTGAGTGACAGCTCAGGCTGGTGGGGACCCTTTACCTTGTCTCTGGGGGCTGACAGCCCAGGCTGGTGGGTGGGGTCCTCTACCTTGTCTCTGAGGGGGGGGGGGGACGCTTTACCTTGTCTCTGGTGTGTGTGGGGGGCAGCCCAGGCTGGTGAGGGGGACAGCTCAGGCTGGGGGTGAGGGCCCTTTACCTTGTCTCTGGGGGGTGTCAGCCCAGGATGGTGGTGGGGACCCTTTACCTTGTCTCTGGGGGGGGGGGGGGGGGTGACAGCCCAGGCTGGTGGTGGGGGGGACGACCCTTTACCTTGTGTGTGGTGGGGGGACAGCCCAGGCTGGGGGTGAGGACCCTTTACCTTGTCTCCGGGGGGTGACAGCCTTCCTGGAGCTCAGGACAAATCCAAGCAGAAGACTCAGCAGTAGCAGACAGAGACAGGAGGGGGGTTTATTCTGCAAATCCATCTATAAGGAGATGTGGGAAGTGCCGGCCGGGGGCGCAGGAGTCCGGGGTCCCGACTGCTCATCCAGGAGTCAGAGCCAGCAGGAGACGATCGTCTGGATCCTGGTGGATTCTGCACGTGTGGGTGGGAGGGGGAGAGGCAGCGAGGAGGGGCTCACAGTGAGTTTACATCCCACAGCACAGGCACAATGTGTCCTCTCCCCCTCCCCAAATCACAGGGAGAAGCTGCACTTTCTGCAGGATGCTTTGCTGCCTCTTAATGCCACTTCCAGCCTCATAGAGAACAGTGGGAGGAAGAGCAGACTAAGCAGATAAAGCGGATTACTCTCCCAGATGGAGCTGAGATGCTCCGGCCACTCAGACTAATATAGCAACATGTAAGGGATTAGGAGACATGGAGCGAAGGATTGAGGAGGCGGGTGCCCTGGCCAAGATGGGACCGCTGCGGCCATCAGCCGGCTCCGCCACAGGGCACCATAAACTCTTCCATCACCAGGACAAAGAGGCCATAGATGTGGAGCTATAGGGGGCAGAGATAGCAGTGGCATCCAGTCCTGGGACATGGGGGGCACCAGGAGCGGAGACAGAAGAAGCCCCTTGTTGTGCACAGTATACAGTGCATTGTGAAAGTATTTGGCCCCCTGTGAGCTTTTCTACCTTTTGCCACATTTCTGTCTTCAACCATAAAGCTATAAAATTCAGAGAAGAGTCGTGCGTCCGTGCAGTTTGGTCCAAGATTGGCCGCGGCTCTCCCAACCCCAGTGTGACATCTTCATGGGAATACGGGAAACCCGCGGCCAGTCCGTGCATTAGTGTAACGTGAGTCTTAGATGAACTCATTTATGGGGTCACTTCTAATAAAAATGGATTTTACAAACGATTATTTGGATCTGTGGCACCCAAGATTGGTCATTTTTACCTTTATGTAAAGGTCTGTCTTTAACAGTATAACTCACCTGACCCCAAGGTAAGGCAATGCTGCTGAGTCCTAATCGGGCGTAACTACAAAACTACAATAGGTGCAGGGGTTGCAATCGCACCCGGACGCTGGTGCCTTAGGGGCCCAAAAAGTCCCTTTGGCCTATATGAAAAGACTGATACCATTAACGACTTGCAATAATTGGGGGCCCTGTTGGAGCTTTTACATGGGGGTCCATAAGATTAAAGTTATGCCACTGGTTCTAATGCAAGATCTGTAACATGCAATGTACAGTCATGGCCAAAAGTATTGAGAATGAGACAAATAATAATTTTTCCAAAGTTTACTGCTTCATTTTTTGTAATGTCAATTTGCATATACTCCTGAATGTCAAAGAGTGATCAACTTAACAGCAATTACTGTACATGCAAAGTCAATATTTGCCCAGAAAATGAACTTTAACCCCCAAAACACATTTCAACATCATTGCAGTCCTGCCTTAAAAGGAGCAGCTAACATTGTTTTAGTGATTGATCCATTAACACAGATGTGGGTGTTGATGAGGACAGGGCTGGCGATCAATCAGTCATGATTAAGTAAGAATGACATCACTGGACACTTTAAAAGGAGGCTGGTTCTTGGTATCATTGTTTCTCTTCAATTAACCATGGTTATCTCTAAAGAAACACGTGCAGCCATCATTGCACTGCACAAAAATGGCCTAACAGGGAAGAGAATCGCAGCTACAACGATTGCACCTCAGTCAACAATCTATCGCATCATCAAGAACTTCAAGCAGAGAGCTTCCATTATTGTCAAAAAGGCTCCAGGGTGCCCAAGAAAGACCAGCAAGCGCCAGGACCGTATCTTAAAACTTTCCGCTGCGGGATCGGACTACCAGCAGTGCCAAGCTTGCTCAGGAATGGCAGCAGGCTGGTGTGAGTGCTTCTGCACGCACTGTGAGGCGGAGACTCTTTGAGCAAGGGCTGGTTTCAAGGAGGGCAGCAAAGAAGCCACTTCTCTCCAGAAAAAACATCAGGGACCGACTGATATTCTGCAAAAGGTACAGGGAGTGGACTGCTGAGGACTGGGGTAAAGTCATTTTCTCTGATGAATCCCCTTTTCGATTGTTTGGGACATCTGGAAAACAGCTTATTCGGAGAAGAAGAGGTGAGCGCTACCACCAGTCTTGTCTCATGCCAACTGTAAAGCATCCTGAAACCATTCATGTGTGGGGTTGCTTCTCAGCCAAGGGAATCGGCTAACTCACAGTCTTGCCTAAAAACACAGCCATGAATAAAGAATGGTACCAGAATGTCCTCCAAGAGCAACTTCTCCTTCTCTTCCGTCCAAGAGCAGTTTGGCGCCCAACAATGCCTTTTCCAGCATGATGGAGCACCTTGCCATAAAGCAAAGGTGATAACTAAATGGCTCATGGAACAAAACATAGAGATTTTGGGTCCATGGCCTGGAAACTCCCCAGATCTTAATCCCATTGAGAACTTGTGGTCAATCATCAAGAGACGGGTGGACAAACAAAAAACAACAAATTCTGGCAAAATGCAAGCATTGATTATGCAAGAATGGACTGCTATCAGTCAGGATTTGGTCCAAAAGTTGATTGAGAGCATGCCAGGGAGAATTACAGAGGTCTTGAAGAAGAAGGGGCAACACTGCAAATATTGACTTGCTGCATTAACTCATTCTAACTGTCAATATAACCTATTGGTACTCATAATATGATTGCAATTATATTTCTGTATGTGATATAAACATCAGACAAACACTAATAAAAACCAGAGGCCAGCAGATCATGTGAAAATATAATTTTGGTGTCTTTCTCAAAACTTTTGGCCATGACTGTACATTGGTTTCTTGATATGTGGCACAGGGTCCGGTGGCAGTGGACACCCGTCAGATGCAATCTTTGCAGCCACACAAGAACTCAAGAAATAAGGGGCCCAATTCTGCTCTAAAGCAAGTGGAATTGTGCATTATGATGACATACAGTGGATTTTGAAAGTATTTGGCCCCCTTGAACTTTTCTACCTTTTGCCACATTTCTGGCTTCAAACATAAAGATATAAAATTCTAATTTTTGGGGAAGAATCAACAACAAGTGGGACACAATCGTGAAGTGGAACGAAATTTATTGGATATTTTAAACTTTTTTAACAAATTAAAAACTGAAAAGTGGGGCGTGCAATATTATTCGGCCCCCTTGAGTTAATAATTTGTAGCGCCACCTTTTGCTGCGATTACAGCTGCAAGTCGCTTGGGGTATGTCTCTATCAGTTTTTCACATTGAGAGGCTGAAATTCTTGCCCATTCTTGTTTGCAAAACAGCTCGAGCACATTGAGGTTGGATGGAGGGTGTTTGTGCAGCAGTTTTAAGCTCTTTCCACAGATTCTTGATTGGATTCGGGTCTGGACTTTGACTTGGCGATTCTAACACCTGGATACGTTTAGTTTTGAACCATTCCATTGTAGATTTTGCTTTATGTTTGGGATCATTGTCTTGTTGGAAGATAAATCTCCGTCCCAATCTCAGGTCTTTTGCAGACTCCAACAGGTTTTCTTCCAGAATGGTCCTGTATTTGGCTCCGTCCATCTTCCCATCAATTTTAACCATCTTCCCTGTCCCTGCTGAAGAAAAGCAGGCCCAAACCATGATGCTGCCACCACCATGTTTGACAGTGGGGATGGTGTTTTGACGGTGATGTGCTGTGTTGCTTTTACGCCAAACATATCGTTTTCCATTGTGGCCAAAAAGTTTGATTTTGGTTTCATCTGACCAGAGCACCTTATTCCACATGTTTGGTGCGTCTCCCAGGTGGCTTGTGGCAAACTTCAAACGAGACTTTTTATAGATATCTTTGAGAAATGGCTTTCTTCTTGCCACTCTTCCATAAAGGCCAGATTTGTGCAGCGTACGACTGATTGTTGTACTATGGACAGACTCTCCCACCTCAACTGTAGATCTCTGCAGTTCATCCAGAGTGATCATGGGCATTTTGGCTGCATCTCTGATCAGTCTTCTCTTTGTTCAAGATGAAAGTTTAGAGGGATGGCCGGGTCTTGGTAGATTTGCAGTGGTCTGATACTCCTTCCATTTCAATATGATCGCTTGCACAGTGCTCCTTGAGATGTTTAAAACTTGGGAAATCTTTTTGTATCCAAATCCGGCTTTAAACTTCACCACAACAGTATCTCGGACCTGCCTGGTGTGTTCCTTGGTCTTCATGATGCTCTCTGCACTTGGAACAGAACCCTGAGACTATCACAGAGCAGGTGCATTTATACAGAGACTTGATTACACACAGGTGGATCCTATTTATCATTACCAGTCATTTAGGACAACATTGGATCATTCAGAGATCCGCACTGATCTTCTGCACTGAGAGTAAAGGGGCCGAATAATATTGCACGCCCCACTTTTCAGTTTTTAATTTGTTAAAAAAGTTTAAAATATCCAATAAATTTGGTTCCACTTCACGATTGTGTCCCACTTGTTGTTGATTCTTCCCTAAAAAATTTGAATTTTATATCTTTATGTTTGAAGCCAGAAATGTGGCAAAAAGTAGAAAAGTTCAAGGGGGCCAAATACTTTCACAATCCACTGTATGTCATCATAATGCACAATTCCACTTGCTTTGGAGCAGAATTGGGCCCCTTATTTCTTGAGTTCTTGTGCGGCTGCAAAGATTGCATCTGACGGGTGTCCACTGCCACCGGACCCTGTGCCACATAACAAGAAACCAATGTACATTGCATGTTACAGGTGTTGCATTAGAACCAGTGGCATAACTTTAATCTTATGGACCCCCATGTAAAAGCTCCAACAGGGCCCTCAATTATTGCAAGTCGTTAATAGTATCAGTCTTTTCATAAAGGCCAAAGGGACTTTTTGGGCCCCTAAGGCACCAGCGTCCGGGTGCGATTGCAACCTCTGCATCTATTGTAGTCACGCCCGATTAGGACTCAGCAGCATCACCTTAGCTCGGGATCAGGTTAGTTATTCCATTAAAGACAGACTTTTACATAAAGGTAAAAATGACCAATCTTGGGTTTCACAGATCCAACTAATCATTTGTAAAATCCATTTTTATTAGCAGTGACCCCATGAATGAGTTCATCTAAGACTCACGTTACACTAATGCACGGATTGGCCGCAGGTCTCCTATATTCCCATGAAGATGTCACACTGGGGTCGGGAGAGCCGCGGGCAATGTTGGACCAAACTGCACGGACGCACGACTCTTCCCTTCGGGATCCGTGCACTTAAATGGTCGTCGTCGGTGTAACAAACTTTGCGTAAATCATTAGTAAAAGTGACTATAAGAAACTTTGTAATATCTCCTTCCAGAGAAGTCTGCTGCCTTGTTCAAGGCTCTTCTTGGCTTCATGACGACACCGTCCACTCTGAAAAATCTGCTAAAATCCATCCTGGTTGAGACAAGACGGACAGCCCACTCACTGAGGGATCAGATTATAGCTGCCTATTGAAGTGTATGGAGAATGGAGGAGCAGAGAAATAGGGGAAAAAAACATACAGACCAGTGCTGTTTTCTAGGAAGCATCTCACCACAGACCTGGTGTAACAGCTACACTGCTCAGTATTGTTCTATAATAAACTTCATGCTGCTGTTTTCTAGAACTGGATTCATAGTTACACTGGTCAGTGCTGCTGTATAATGTTTTCCATGCTGCTGAAACTAGTAAGTGTTTTATATCACCGCAAAGCTGGATTCACAGCAACAATGGTCAGTGCTGCTCTATATATATATTTATGCTGCTGCTTTTGAACATGTGCTACATAGAGACAGGAGAGGAGGAAACCATCATTTCTGTGTTTGTTGTGTATGGGAGACATCATAGCAGCTGGTCTCCATCCACTAGCTCAGAAACAGCAGAAAATTAAAGGGAATCTATCAGCAGCTTTTTGATATATAATTTGACAGCAGCATGGTGTAGGGGCAGAGACCCTGATTCTAGCAATGTGTCACTTAGTTTACTGAATGCAGCACTTTTGATACACGCACAGTTTTCTCTGCTGCAGAACTAGCAGAGCTCCGAATGCTGAGCTGTGTATGACCCCGCCCACAACACTGGCAGCTTCCTTTGCATAACCACGCCCACACTCCTGGCAGCTTCCTGTGCATAACCCCGCCCATGCCTCTGATTGGCAGCTGCCTATGCATAACCCTGCCCAAACCTCTAATTTGCAGATTCCGGTGCATAACCCCGCCCACACCTCTGATTGGCAGCTTCCTGTGTATAACCCCGCCCACACCTCTGCTTGGCAGCTTCCTGTGCATAACCCCGCCCACACCTCTGATTGGCAGCTTCCTGTGCATAGCCCCTCCCACAACTCTGATTGGAAGTTTTCTGTGTACACTCTGCATACGCAGAAAGCTGCCAATGAGTGTTGGGGGTGTGGTTGGACCAGGAGGCATGCCACACCTAGTCCTCTAGTGATAATCTCCTGCTAATAAAACATTGATTGTATTGAAACACCAGCACACAGCCTAGTAAGTGACACATCACTGGAATCAGGATCTCTGTCCCTACATCATGCTGCTCTCGGATTGCACAGAAAAACTTGCTGACATATTCCCTTTACAGATAGAGACTGCAAGGAAAAAAAAAAAAGAAAAATGCAGGATACAAATCATATAGTGGCCTTAAATAGCATTATCCCATATGTACAGAGACATGGCTTATTCTGAATAGTCACCCCATATGACAGGTATATTTTAACTTAGTATTCTTATAGGAAACCAGCCAGCACGTGTTTAATTTCCCTGCGCTGCCCCCACAGGGGACATTGAGTATTACATTTCTCAACAGGTAGAAATCAATGGGTTGCAGTGGCATATACATTCTATCTCCTCCAAAGTTGGGGAAACTCTTTGTTTCAATTCCTCCTTCGGGGCACAAGATAAGAATCCTAAATATTTTTAAACTTATTTAAGAATACCGTAAATGCAGCAAAGACGGTGACATCTCAGGGGACGGTGGCTGAAGACCACCCATTGTTTTCGATCACTCAGTGACGTCTCCCGGTTCTTGGTGGGATTTTGCTCACAGGTTAACCAGAACATTGGAACCTTTCCTTAATGGAAAGTTCACTCCAGGTAGTAATAGTTTAGTGAATTACTCACAGACGATATTTACAGCCCTCTCGAATGGAGATTCACTTAGTCTCGTAGCTCAGGGTTCGGAGATCTTGAAAAAAAAAAAAGGCTTCAAATGGCAAAAATATGAATTAATTCCATACTTAGAACATTCCAATCTTTCTCTTCAGTTGTTTTCTACAGAATATCTGTACTTTATGAAATCTTCAAAGTTTGGAGAAGATTTGTCTTTGTGCCTTGACCCCCACTGATCTCTGAAAGTTTGGCTGATCCTCGGAGAGACATAGAAAGTTCATGAGCCGCTACACCACTCTGCTTGTGGCTGAAGTGGCACGGTGCTTAGTGGGAGGCTTCTGCCCCTTTGTTTCAGTGATCGAGGTGGGGGTCTAAGCTTTTCTACAAATGGTTATGATGGACATATAAATTAGAGGTGGGGTTAGGGTGGTGTTTTTGGAACTGCCATGCAAATCAATAGAGAGAGATGTGCATGCACGGCCACCCTTCCACAGCCACGTGCTCCATTCTGGAACCCATATTAATCATACATTTGTAGCCTATCCTGTGGCTATGCCATAATTGTAAGAGATGGGACAACCCCCTTAATCAACATTCCCATTAAAGGGTATGCCATCATTAGAGATGATCTAAAGGATTTGCAGGACCCTGGTCCAGAGGCCATGTTGGTAGTCAGTGACCATGGAAGCAGAACCCTGCAAACCTCCACCTACCTACCGTCATCCATGATGCCTCCTCTGATTAGTAGGCTACTGTGACATCATCTTTGCGGTGGGACACACCATGACATCAAAGGGAACCTACTAATCAGAAGTAGCTCTGGGATGCCAACAGATAGTTGCAGGCTTGGAGGGCTCTGGTCTGGTGGCCATGGTCTACCTACAGTTTTTGCTCAACTCCAGTGCTAGTACCTACCAGTCCTGAGAAGAATGTGGCCCCTGATGTTGTGTAGCAGTGCGGTTTATCCTGCACAATGGCTATCCCGACCACCACCTGATCAGAGAACTGCAGAGGTTGGCACTATAGAGGACTACTCTGTAAACCAACACTGCGGACCTTTCAGCCACAGGATCACTGGGGGTTTCAGTGGACCTCTTCTCTAATATAAGGTGCAAAGTAGTGGAGAAATCTCGGACCACCCTTTCCATTGGAAATCTTAGATTAGCCAGTTCCATCCTCGTTAAAGGAATCCTCTGTCTCCAAAACCAACCAAGTCAATTACTCCTCATTGTGCAAATGCAAAATATTGCACAAAAAGGGGCAAAGACGACCTGCAACAGGATGAACAATGCACAAAGCATGGACAGGTCATGGAGATGCAGGATGCAGACACACGAGGGGGTTCGTGCCTTCCACGTCAGGTGCCAACTGTGACATTGCCCCTGGCATCGTTGCTTACATAGAAATGAAAGGAAGGCACGAGGCTAAAGGCAAAGTCTGTTTCCTCCCCCAAAACTAATTTCACTTTAGTTGTTCTTATGAGTAGGATATGGGGCATATTAATCAATGGAATAGGCCACTGTCCGAGAAGTCGCCCCTCCCCCCATTGATTGTGCGGACACGTGTTTCTGGGTAATCATTTCCCCGGCTGATATCTGCTGCCGCCCAGTGCAGGGACCAGAAAGACCCCGAAAATAAGAGACTTTCCCGTGACTTTATCTTAGGTGTTTTCTGCTGCTTGTATGGCACCACATATACCGCAGCGATGTACAGACGTCATCACTGTTCACTCTGGTCCTTGTTTCAGATGAAGCTTTTAGCTGAGTATTTTCAAAATGGTCAAAAATGAGTTTTCTAGTGGAAACGCTTCTTCCTTGAGGAGTTTTTTGTTTCCTGAGTTTTTACAGCATTTTGGAAATTCTTTTCCTAAAGTCTATTTTTATTTTTTGCAGCCTTTTGATTGGTCAGTGTCTAGTGCCATCAAAAGCTGACTCAAAGAAATCATCTGCATTTTTTTTTCCTTTATTCAAAACCCAAAGCAGAAAAAAAAACACCCATAACATTTAAAGAGCAAAGTGGGTTTACAATAGAAAATGATAGGAAGAGTCTTCCAAGCGTTTTTTTTTAACAATTTTTTGGCTTTGAGCACACTAAGTGTTTGGAGCAGAAACTCCAAGTGTTTGAGGAGTTTTGAGATTTGGAGAGTTTCTGCTGCGAAAACTCAGCAAAGAGATTCGGTGGGCACATAGCCTTTATTTTCAGAGCAGACCAACACCAAAAAACTTAATGCGCAAATACCCTAAGGGGGTGTTCACACTGAGTCTTTTTGCTGAGTTTTTGGAGTATAAATTGAGCAAAAACTCCAAATTTTGGATGAGTTTTGAGTTTTTAAGGATTATTTGGAAAGCTTCCCCAAAATCTCGGTGTGCACATAGCCTTAGGGGTCCACTCCATTCTAGATGGGGCTCTGCAGTTTCAGGTTCCCTCGGATCACAGCTGTCAGTATTTAATCCCCTATGTTATGGATAAGGGGTAACTTTATCTCTTTAATCTCCCTATGTTAGACCCCAAATTTCTAAATAGCCAGGATGTTTTAGGAGAAACGTAAAGTACCTGGAAGAGTTTATGAACTCCACACTGATCTTGTCCTTAGTTGGACTGGACCCCAGCAAAGTTCTAAAGTGACAGAAGCCATCACGGACCCTCCTGCTGGATGTGCCCTATTGGCCCTACTTTTTTTTTTCACCCTTTATTAGTGTTGAGCGAGCACTAAAATGCTCGGGTGCTCGAAGCTCAGGCCGAGCTCACCGTGATACTCGGCTGCTCGACCCGAGCAACGAGCCCAATGTTAGTCTATGGGAGACCCGAGCATTTTTGCGGTGGCACCCCCGATAGTGACAGTGCTCAAAAGACATGGGGACAGCATGGGGATCGCCCCTGGAAGCATTTCTGACCCCCAGTCACTGCTGTCAACAACGTGGTCAGAGGTATTAAGCCACTTTAACGGGCTCACAATAAAACGTTCAAAAACGAAACTGAAACTGCTTTCCTGTGAAATATGTTAAGGAAGTTCCTTTCCAGGGTAAAGACTTGTGTATAAGGTAAAATAAATAACCAAAAACAAAAATACTCCTCCACACCTTGGGCTATGTTCACAAGTAGCATTTTTTATGCGTTTTTGCACTTTTGTATTGCTTTCAACCGTGACAAATGCATTCACCGGGAAATGTCATTTTAACATTTTCCAACTTTATCTGGCCATGTGCTGTGTGACACATGCATACAGTGCTGAAAAGACATGGGAACAGCATGGGGAAGACCCCTGGAAGCATCTCTGACACCCAGGTCACTGCCTAAAAGTGTGCCCATCAGAAGTGATCCTTGCCGCATCAGAAGATGCAGACTTGCAACTATCCCCGTGCAAGTCCTTGTCCCAGGGCAGTGTTCAATTGTACCTCCCCCATTCCTTGCAATGCAAGCGCAAGTATTCAGCCTGCCACCCACCCACCCCCAGGCTGCAATACCATACTGCTAGCTTGCTTGCACTTGAAATTGGGCCTTTTAGGCATGTGGAGGCAGACGCCGGCCACCATGTAATGGCTGCATCGGCGGCCTGGTATCCATACTCAGTCCCCAGCCGCCCGGCGGCTGGGTGTCCACGCTCGGTCCCCAGCCGCCCCTATTTCTCCGCTGAACTTCCCCCACACTTTTCTTAGCCCGGCCTGCTTTAGGGCAGCATTGGACGAGCCCACCAGAGAACCAGACTCCTCCGGTGGGCCCTGGCTTCTCCATCAGGGGAGTTGAGAGTGCCAATACTCAGTCCCCAGCTGCCCGGCGGCCGGGTCTCCACGCTTGGTCCCCAGCCGCCAGGGGGCGGCCGGGTGTCCACGCTCGGTCCCCAGCCGCCAGGGCGCGGCCGGGTATCCATACTCTGTCCCCAGCCGCACCCCGGGCGGGTGTCCATAAACGGTCCCCAGCTGCCCCTATTTCTCCGCTGAACTTCCCCCACACTTTTCTTAGCCTGGCCTGCTTTAGGGCAGCATTGGACGAGCCCACCAGAGAACCAGACTCCTCCGGTGGGCCCTGGCTTCTCCATCAGGGGAGTTGAGAGTGCCAAGGTGAGGAGCATGATGATGATGATAGAAGTTAGCATCTGCTTTGTTTTCTTGGAATGCAAGCTCATGTATGTAGTAGCAGCTAGGCCTGAGGTGGTCAGCATTTTAGCGCATATCCTACCTCCTCCGACGATTACATAGTTACATAGTTTATAAGGCCGAAAAAAGACAAGCGTCCATCCAGTTCAGCCTATTTCTTGTGCACTGCAGCTATTCCGCAGCGTTGATCCAGGGGAAGGCAACAAAAAACCATGCGGTATAGGCCAATTTACATCATTGAGGAAAAATTCACTTCCCGACACCAATCTGGCAGTCAGATTAAATCCCTGGATTAATTAACTATCACTAAGCATAAGATGTAATTTTATTGTTCTCCAGAAAGGCGTCCAGGCCTCTCTTGAACTCTTTAAGTGAGTTGGACATCACCACTTCCTCTCCCAGAGAGTTCCAGAGTCTCACGGCTCTGACCGTAAAGAATCCCCTTCTATGCTGGTGCAGGAACCTCCTTTCCTCCAGACGCATAGTGTGCCCCCTCGTCTTTGTCACCATCCTTGGTATAAACAGGTCATGGGAGAGATCTCTGTACTGCCCCCTGATGTATTTATACATGTTTATGAGGTCTCCCCTAAGCCTTCTCTTTTCCAACGTAAATAGGCCTAATTTTGCTGGATATTTTCCTGCTACTATCCCAGTTATATGACTCCCGTTAAAACAAAGCTTCAGGTGATGAATGATGGATGAGGTGGTGGCAAAGGAGAAAGAGCAGGAGGAACAGGGACCATTCACATCAATATCAGGCCAGTCAACCACACATGTCTTGTAGGATATGTTTCTGTACCAAAAGGAGCGGTTCGGCTACACAGTTATAGGGCATACAGTGAGTGCAATGCCTAACAAAAATTTCGAGGCACTCCAATGCCCCTTGGAAGTGACATGGAGGTCAGAGGGCCTTAACTAAACCATTTTTTCCATTTATAGCAACTGGGTCTCCTGTGCACTGTTGGTCTAAGCAGTGAATGGAAGGCTTTCCAAAAATTATGAGGAACTGCAATGCCCCTTGGAAATGACATGGAGGTCAGAGGGCCTTAACTAAACCATTTTTTCCATTTATAGCAACTGGGTCTCCTGTGCACTGTTGGCCTCAGCAGTGAATGGAAGGCTTTCCAAAAATTATGAGGAACTGCAATGCCCCTTGCAGACGTGGATTACAGCATACTAAAAACCTTCTACCCATTATTGGGGAGTGGGTCTCCCTTAGTGTTCGCCTATGCATTGAAAAGCAAAAGCTGACTAAAATTAGGAGGAAATGCAATGCCCCTTGGAAGAGTTGTGGTGGTTAGAGGTAATTAAAAACAACATTTCAATGCCCCTTGGAAGATACGTGGAGGTCGCAGTGGAATAAAAAGACAATATCAATGCCCCTGGGAAAAGTGGTGGAGGTCGCAGTAGCTTAACAAGACGGTTTTAATGCCCCTTACAATAGCCATGCAGTACAGCATCTTAAAAACATTATTCCCATTATTGGGGAGTGGGTCTCCCATAGTCTTTTGCCTATGCCTTCCAAGCAAAAGCTCCCAAAAATTACGACGGAGGAACTTGCAATGCTGGCAACACGGACCAAGGTCATCCTGGTGGTATAATGGTGGTGGAGGCTGAGGATAAGGAGAAGAGCAAAATACAGCCGAAATGAGGAAGCGTATACCCATGTGTGGATGTGAAGCGGTGCATGGGAATACACCTCCCGAAATAACACAGTGGATTTGACTTTCATAGAATCATAGAATCATAGAATCATAGAATGGTAGAGTTGGAAGGGACCGCCTGGGTCATCTGGTCCAACCCCCTGCTCAAAGCAGGATTCACTAAATCATCTCAGACAGATGTCTGTCCAGCCTCAGTTTGAAGATGTCCATTGAAGGGGAACTCACCACCTCTCGTGGCAGCCTGTTCCACTCATTAATCACCCTAACTGTCAAAAAGTTTTTTCTAATATCTAATCTGTGTCTCCTCCCATTTAGTTTCATCCCATTGCTTCTAGTCTTTCCTTGTGCAAATGAGAATAAAGATGATCCTTCTACAATGTGACAGCCCTTGACATATTTGTAGACAGCTATTAAGTCTCCTCTCAGTCTTCTTTTTTGCAAGCTAAACATTCCCAAATCCTGCAACCGTTCCTCATAGGACATGGTTTGCAGACCAGTCACCATTCTGGTCGCTCTTCTCTGAACTTGCTTCAGTTTGTCTATGTCTTTTTTAAAATGTGGTGCCCAAAACTGTACACAGTATTCCAGATGAGGTCTGACCAAAGAGGAGTAAAGACCGATAATGACTTCACGTGATCTAGACTGTATGCTTCTGTTAATACATCCCAGAATTGTATTTGCCTTTTTTGCTGCTGCATCACACTGTTGACTCATGTTCAGTCTATGATCTATTAGTATACCTAAGTCTTTTTCACATGTACTGTTGCTTAGCTCTATTCCTCCCATTCTGTATATGCTTTTTTCATTTTTATTGCCCAGATGTAGTACTTTGCATTTTTCCCTGTTAAAAACCATTCTGTTGGTTGCTGCCCACTGCTCCAGTTTATTTAGGTCTTTTTGAATCCTCTCTCTCTCTTCTCTAGTATTAGCTATCCCTCCTAGCTTTGTGTCATCAGCAAATTTAATCAGCTTACCCTCAATTCCTTCATCTAAATCATTGATAAAGATGTTGAACAATACAGGTCCCAGGACGGAGCCCTGTGGTACCCCACTTGAGACATTCATCCAGCTGGATGTGAAGCCATTTACAACCACCCTTTGAGTCCGATCACTAAGCCAGTTATGAATCCACCTAACAGTTGCCTGGTCCATTGCATACTTGGTCATTTTTTCAATAAGGATGGTGTGAGATACTTTGTCAAATGCTTTGCTGAAGTCAAGATATACTATATCTACAGCATTTCCCTGATCCACCCAGTCAGTGATTCTGTCATAGAAGGAAATTAAGTAAGTCTGACATGACTTGTTAGTTACAAACCCATGCTGACTCTGGTTAATCACTTCATTCTTATCCATGTACTTACATACATGTTGTTTAATAATTTGTTCAAAGATCTTTCCTGGTATAGAAGTCAGACTCACCGGCCTATAGTTCCCTGGGTCCACCTTCTTCCCCTTTTTGAAGATAGGAACAACATTTGCTCTTCTCCAGTCTTCTGGGACTTCTCCTGTTCTCCAAGAATTTTCAAAGATTATGGAGAGTGGTTCTAAAATTTCTTCTACGATCTCCTTCAGTACTCTGGGGTGTAATTCATCTGGACCTGGAGACTTGAACTCATTTATGTTAGCTAAATATTCCCTCACAATCTTTCTGTTTACAGATAACTTGGATTCCTCTATTCCTTTAAAAGGACAGTGAAGATCAGTTGATGTTACATTTTCTTTCTGAGAGAAAACAGATGCA
Organism: Phyllobates terribilis; assembly: GCF_046119375.1. Lineage (NCBI taxonomy): Eukaryota > Metazoa > Chordata > Amphibia > Anura > Dendrobatidae > Phyllobates > Phyllobates terribilis. Next base: position 586,007,077 of record NW_027362761.1, on the reverse strand, counting down.
AAATAGGAATTAAAAAGTTTGGCCTTCTCAACATCCTCTCTTACCATTTCTCCATTTTCATCCTGTAAAAATCCTATAGCATCTTTGACTTTTCTTTTACTTTTGACATACCCCCAAAATCCTTTTTTATTGCTTTTGACATCTCTTGCAAGCCTTAATTCATTGTCAGCTTTAGCTAACCTGATACGTGCCCTGCAGGATCTGCAGACTGCATTATAATCTTCTTTAGATATGCCTCCCTCTTTCCATTTAATAAACATTTCTTTCTTTCTTTTTAGCATGTGTTTAAGTTCTGTGTTCATCCATCCTGGTTTCCTTAAAAGCTTCCCATTCTTCCTACTTTTCGGGATTGTTAACGATTGTGCTTTGAGAATCTCATTTTTAAAAATTTCCCATCCTTCCTGGACATTTTTGTCCTTAAGGACATCCAGCCATTGGATCCCTCCTATTCTCTTTCTGAGTCTCTTAAAATCTGCCTTTCTAAAATCTAACCTTGAAGTTTGAGTCTTCACATGTCTTCCTCCTCTAGTTATCCAAAATTCTATAATACCATGATCGCTGCCTCCTAGGGTCCCAGCCACCTTTACCTCCTCAACCATTTCCTCCCTGTTTATAAGGATTAGATCCAAAGTAGCAGATCCCCTTGTTTTCTCCCCTACCTTTTGGAAGATAAAGTTGTCAGCAAGAGAGGATAAGAATTTGCTTGACCTGTTAGTTTTACTTGAGAGAGATTCCCAACAAATGTCTGGATAGTTGAAATCTCCCATGACCACTACGTCATATTTTTTGGAGAACTTGGTCATTTGATACATAAAGAGTTTATCCATATCTTCAGCTTGCCCAGGTGGCCTGTAGTAAATGCCTACAATGGTGTCCTTTCCGTTGTTCTCTCCTTGTATTCTTACCCAAACAGTTTCCACAGAACTCCCAGTCTCTGAAGCTTCAATCTCTGTGCAGATATACGCTTTTCTAACATACAATGCAACACCTCCTCCTCGTTTATCAAGTCTGTTTCTTGCAAATAAGTTGTATCCTTTTAGCCTTTTATTCCAATCATGTGTATCGTCCCACCAAGTTTCAGTGATTCCAATGACATCATATTTCTTTTCCTGCATTAGTAGTTCTAATTCTCCTTGTTTGTTGCCCATGCTTTGTGCATTTGTATAAAAACATTTTAGTTTGTGATTGGTTTCTCTTCCTCCCATATTTTTATTATTTAAATTGTTTTGTCTTTGTTCTTCCTTTCCACTTCCAGTAGCAGAGATCTCAATAGTATTTGTCAGCTGTATGGCTTTTTCTGGCCTTTTGCTCCCCTTCCCACATTGTTCTGGTATAAAGCTCTTCTGATGAGTGTAGCAAGGCGACTTCCAAATACATGTTTTCCAGTCTTCGTAAGGTGCACCCCATCTCTAGCAAGTAGTCCATCGTATAGGTAATTCATTCCGTGATCCAGAAATCCAAATCCTTGTTGACGGCACCATCGACGTAGCCAGTTGTTCACCTGTAGAATCTTATTCCACCTCATTGTTCCATGGCCATGCACTGGGAGGATGGATGAGAAGACCACCTGCGCTCCCAATTCTTTCACTTTCTTGCCTAAGTCTTCAAAGTCACTGCAGATGGTTTCCGGGTCCTTTCTTGCGGTGTCATTTGTCCCCACATGTATTAGCAGGAATGGGTAGTGATCTGTAGGTCTGAAGAGTCTTGATATCCTGTCAGACACATCTTTAATTTTTGCTCCAGGAAGACAGCACATTTCTCTTGAGGTTATGTCTGGTCTGCAGATAGCGGCCTCTGTTCCTCTTAACAGGGAATCCCCCATAACCACCATTTTCCGTTTTTTCTTCACAACATTCTTCTTTCTCCATCCAGGAGGATTCTGAGGGCTTACAAGGTTATTCATTGCTGGCAAAGTCTTATTTTGCTGTATTTCTTCATGGTTCTCCTGCGTGAGAGCCTGGTACTGGTTCCTGAGCAGTATGGGTGCTGACTGCCTCTCGATCCTCCTGCTTCTGTGGGTCACAGGCTTCCATTCCTCGGTTTCGTCAGGTGCAGTTCGAATTTCTTCTCTTTCTGAATCATGAAGAGATAATTCTGCTCTGTCTAAGAACTCTTCACCTTCCTTAATGATTTTCAAGGTAGTTAACTTTATGTTACTCTGCTGTCATTTGGTGGTGATGAGAAGTCTGGCCCAATCCAGCCCTTGTTCATTTTGATAAGGGTCAGCTTGTCAGCATTGTCAATTGACAGGCGAGTGTGCTTATCTGTTATAATTCCCCCAGCAGAACTAAAAACACACTCCGATAACACGCTAGCGGCAGGGCAGGCCAGGACCTCCAAGGCGTACAGAGCGAGTTCATTCCAAGTGTCCAGCTTGGATACCCAAAAATTAAAAGGCACAGAGGAATCACGGCGGACGCTGGTACGGTCGGCAAGGTACTCCCTCACCATCTTTTGAAACTTTCTACTCCTTGTGAGAGTACCCCGCGCCTCAAGGCCTGTAAGCTGGGCGGGTCTCATAAAAATGTCCCAGAATGTTGACAGTGTTCCCCTGCCTCTGCTGGATTGGAGTTGCATCTCTCTCGCCTGTACGCCTTGGTTGGGCAACGAACTGTGACCTCTGCCGCTAGCGTGTTCAGATGGGATTTTTTTTAACAGTTCTGCAGCAAAGGCCTTCTGGTACTGCCCCATTTTTGTAGACCTCTCCACCTCAGGAATAAGAGAGTGAAAGTTCTCCTTGTAGCGGGGGTCTAAAAGTGTCACCAGCCAGTAATGACTGTCACCCAACATTTTGACAACGCGAGGGTCACGGTTAAGGCAGCGTAACAAAGTCAGCCATGCGTGCCAGACTGGTAACGGGCAAGACTTCCGTGTCCTCACCAAGATGACGACTGACCATGCTCTCCTCCTCTTCCTCCTCCCCCCTGTCCTCAGGCCACCCACGCTGAACCGACGGTATGACAGTTGTACAGGTACTACCGTCTACAGCGCATGATACCAGCTCCTATTCTTCCTCCTCCTCCTCTCCCTCATTGTCCCCCAATGCACGTTGGGGTGATTATATGAGGCTGGGCTGTGTGTAATCACTCGCTACGGCTTCTTCATCCATCTCATCATACTCTGGCTGCAATGCCTCCTTTTTAATTCTCTGCAGAGAGCGTTGCAAAAGACAGACAAGTGGCATCGCCACTCACCATCTTGGTGGACTCCTCAAAGTTTGTCAGGATGGTACATATGTCAGACATCCAGGTCCACTCCTGAGGTCTTATGTGTGGAGTCTGACCTGAATATTGACGGCCTTGTTGCAGCTGGTACTCCACAACTGCTCTCTTCTGCTCACAAATCCTTTTCAACATGTGGATTGTAGAGTTCCAACGTGTGGGGACATCACACAGCAGTCGGTGTGCCGGAAGCTGCGAACGCTGCTGCAACACAGCAAGGGCGGCGGAAGCTGTAGCCGACTTGTGAAAATGAGCTGACAGGCGGCGTACTTTGACGAGCAGATCTGACAACTCGGGGTACGATTTAAGAAACCGCTGAACCACGAGGTTAAGCACATGAGCCAGGCATGGTACGTGTGTGATCTCGCCTCGCCTCAGAGCCGCTACCAGGTTACGCCCATTGTCACACACGACCATGCCTGGATGTAGGTTCAGCGGTCTCAGCCACAGATCTGCCTGCTCTTTCACAGCTGTCCACAACTCACAAGCAGTGTGAGGTTTATCACCTAAGATTATGAGTTTCAGCACAGCCTGTTGCCGCTTGGTTGAGGCAGTACTGCAGTGCTTCCAGCTTGTAACTGATGTGGTGATATCTGAGATGGAGGCTGAACATGAGGAGGAGGATGATGCGCAGGAGCTGTACACTGTGGGGGAAACTCTGACTGACATAGGGCCCGCAATCCTCGGTGCACCGTCAGGGAGATGTACCATCTCTGGCCACAAGCACTTGTCCACATGTCCGTTGTCAGGTGGACTCTTCCAGTAACTGCGTTGTTGAGGGCACGGCAGATGTTTTTGGACACGTGCTTGTGTAGTGCGGGGATGGCACACCGGGCAAAATAGTGTCGGCTTGGGACTGAGTACCGAAGGACGGCCATCGTCATAAGGTTGCAGAAGGATTACGCCTCCACCAGCCTAAAAGGCAGCAGTTCCAACACAAGCAGTCGTGAAATGTGCGAATTTAGGACTGTGGCCTGTGGGGCGTTAGCTGCAAATTTGCGCTTTCGTTCAAAGCTCTGGGATATGGACAATTGAACTCTGCGGTGGGACGTGGACGTGGACGTTGATGCTGTTTCTTGAGAAACTGCCATAACAAGTGAAGACTGAGAGGAGGGGGCATCTTTGCATGCAGTACGGACAGGGGATTGCCTTGCACGCACAACTGGGGGTTCTATCACACACACAACAGCGGAAGAAGCAGTGGTGACACCCGCTGACACTGGTCGTGGACCCTGGGGTTCGCCCCACAAAGTCGGGTGCTTTGCTGCCATGTGCCTGATCATGCTGGTGGTGGTCAGGCTGGTAGTTTTGTCACCCCTGCTGATGCTGGCCTGGCAGGTGGTACAAATGGCCTTTTTGGGGTTATCAGCAGAGTCTTTAAAAAAATTCCACTCTCTGGAAGACCTACCGTTTGTACTGGCAACGTCCCTCGTGTTGGTCTTACGGGGAACTGTTGCCCGCCTTCTGTGTGCGGCCACCACACTGCTTCTTCCTGCCTGTTGGGGTACTCTACCTCCCTCCCCCTGTGTGCTGCTGGACTCGCTCTGCTTGTCCTCCTGCCACGTTGGGTCAGTTACTAGATCATCCACCACCTCCTCCTCTTCCACTTGCGCACCACGATCCTCCTCCTCACTTCGTGGCAATTGTGTCTCGTCATCGTCCACCTCTTGTGACAAATTGCCAGCGTCGACTTCCTGTGGCCGTGGCTGTTCAAATATTTGGGCATCGCTACATGGGATCTCCTCTTCCACCACTTCAAGTGGAGCAGGCGAGGGGCCCAAATCTGGAAATGGACCAGTGAACAGCTCTTCAGAGTGTCCAAAGGTGGGATCAATTGCTCTCTGACGACACTCGGCATGGTGGGAGGAAGGAGCATCAGGGTGAGGAGGAGTATGCGGTTGAGACTCACGGCTACTAAGAGTTGACCGTGTGGAAGACAGACCGGAGGTGGTGGTGCCCAGGTGACTGGAAGTATTATCTGCTATCCAATTAAAAACCTGTTCACACTGATCAGTTCGTAATACTGGTGTTGTTCTGTGCTTCCCTAGTAATTCGGTCAAGAAGTGGGAGCGAGAAGATGTGGTTGTTGGTTGTGGCACATTTTCACCTTGGCCACGGCCCCGTCCTCTACACGCACCATCACCAGAACGTCCACTTCCACGTCCCTTGCCACACGCCTTGCCCATTGTAAATGAAGTAAAATAGCTTACACTCGCACTATCAATGGAAAAAGGGTAATAAAAAGGAGATTAGAACCGTGGAAGAGGAAAACCACAGTTCTATTTCTCTGGCCTACACCAGAATCTTTTAAACAGATATATTTGTGACTGAACAAACAGAGAGACACTATTGCTGTCTTTTTTTTACGTAAAACAGGCCAAAAGCTGGATAATACAGAGATTTGACCCGTGGAACTGCAAAACCACAATTATGGTTATGAGGCGTACACCAGACTCTTTTAAACAGATATAATGGTGTCTGACCAGTCAAGGAGACACTATTAGGCTCTGTGCCCACGATGCAGAAATGATCCGGATTTTTTCCTGAGCGTTTCTGCATCTCCCTGGCAGAAAAAACGCATGCGGATTGTACGTGCGGATTGTACATGCGGATTGTACGTGCGGATTGTACATGCGGATTGTACATGCGGATTGTACATGCGGATTGTGCATGCGGATTGTGCATGCGGATTGTACATGCGGATTGTACATGCGGATTGTACGTGCGGATTGTACGTGCGGATTGTACGTGCGGATTGTACGTGCGGATTGTACATGCGGATTGTACATGCGGATTGTACATGCGGATTGTACATGCGGATTGTACATGCGGATTGTGCATGCGGATTGTGCATGCGGATTGTACATGAGGATTGTACATGCTGATTGTACATGCGGATTGTACATGCGGATTGTACATGCGGATTGTACGTGCGGATTGTACGTGCGGATTGTACGTGCGGATTGTACATGCGTTTTTCCTGCCAGGGACATGCGGATGTGAAGCGTTCTTCACATGCATTTCCACATGCGGGTTGACAAGCGCTTTCCAAGCGATTTTAGCATCACCCGCATAGTGAGATGCTCGGGCGAGTAACGAGCAGTGTCGAGCATGCTCGCTCAACACTACCCTTTATTGATTGAGAAGGTAGAAGGGAGAAACAACCCTCTTTCTTCTCATGTCTGTCCTGTTTCCATGAAATCATCAATACATTAACAAAACATCTCAGGGGCCCCCCATCTCATTATAGTAATTTCCAGATTCTGTATGCATTAAGCATTACAGGGGATGAAGTAAAGGGGATGTCCAGTGCTTAGATATTTATGTCCAATTGTTAGGATTCAGATCAGTTGGGGGGGCAACGCTCGGCACCGCCACTGATCAGTCTCTACTAGTGTTGAGCATTCCGATACTGAAATATCGGGTATCGGCCGATATTCACTGTATTGGAATTCCGATACTTAATTCCGATACTTTTATAATATCGAATACCGGAATCGGAAGTTCCCATAATGCCTGCGCTCTGCAGTGTCTGTGAAGGATGACAAGCTGGATGGCAGCGCTCAGCTGCGATCCAGCTTGTCATCAGAATGCCATCCCAGCGTGGGAGAATTCTCCTGATTGTTTAAAAGCCGGCGCGCGGTAAAAAGCCGCCGGCTTTTAAACAATCACACAGCCCCATGCTGCTTCCCCGCAGCCTCCCACCCCGATCCTCCGCTCCCCTCGCCACCTCCAATCCCAATCGTAAATTAGGACCGGGCGGGGAGCGCAGCACCAAGGAGCGAAGGACCCGGGCGGGGAAGCCGGCAGTGAAAAGACTTCACCGCCGGCTTTCCCGTTCTGTGCTGCGCTTTCCCGCCGGTTATTTCAAATGAACAGCTGAGGTATCAGGTGATGCTGATCAGCTGTTCATTTGAAGTCGCCGCGGTGCCCTCAGAGGGTTCATGTGAGTTCATGCTTGACTGCATGAACTCACATGAACTTTCCCACGGCCGCACAGGTCAGCCACTCCTCCCAGACCCGTCATGATTAGTGTGTGCGGGGTGTGTGTGTGCGGGGTGTGTGTGTGTGCGGGGTGTGTGTGTGCGGGGTGTGTGTGTGCGGGGTGTGTGTGTGTGCGGGGTGTGTGTGCGGGGTGTCTGTGCATGCAGGCAGACATAGGCCGATGTGACACTACTACTCCCATCGGCCTATGTCTGTCCCCCGTCCACTCCTGCCAGCAGGATCAGCTCGATGGGAGCAGTAGTTCCCATCAGCCTGATCCTGCTATTTAAATTGCCCTACTGTGTCCCCAATAAATGTTAAATACATGTCATTGGTGGCCAGTGGTTACCTAAAAGAAATTAGTTCATACATTACCTGTCCCCGCCGATCGCCACCTAAAATAAAGTAAAAAATAAAAAACTACACCTATACTCACCTAGACACCTAACTCCCCGAAGCCATCGATCTCCTGTAATAAAATATAAAATAATAAACCACAACCTTATCCTTACCCCTCCGTAGCAGTCCACGAGTGTCCCACGAAGATCTCCAGTTCAGAGCAGCCACATAGAATGTGACCGCTCTGAACCGCTGCCGCCGCTAGAATGACGGGGCCGTAAGGGTTCACCGGAGTTCAGGCAGCGCTGCTCCGGTTAGCTCCTTTACGGCACTGCTGTATCGTGAGAAATTCCCACGGTACATCACTGCCGTAAAGGAGGTCTCCGGAGCTGCGCTGCCTGAATGCACTCCGGTGACCTCAGTCAGTGGCTCCTGCTGCCGGGAGCGGACGTGTTCCCGGCAGCGTGAGCTTACAGCAGCCATGACAGCTGTCACCATCTCCAGATGTGACAGCTGTGCATGGGAGATCAGCGCAGGAACGTGGACAGGTAACTATTTTTTTTTTAGTAAACTAAGAATTAAATAAAATGGTGTTTTATTTCAAATAAATTATTTTTTTCTTGGTGTAGTGTGTTTTTTCTTTTTAACACTTTGTAGGTTAGTAATGGGGGTGTCATATAGACGGCCATCATTACTAACCTGTGCTTCATGGCAGCTGGCGCTGACATGAGCCCCACCACTATTACCCCCTGCCACCGCACCAGGGCAGCGTGGAAGAGCGAGGCTAAGTGCCAGAATTGGCGCATCCTATGGATGCGCCATTTCTGGGGCGGCTGACGGCTGGTGTTTCTAGCCTGGGAGGGGGCCAATATTCATGGCACCCTTCCTGAGCTATTAATATCAGCCCCCAGCTGTCTGCCTAGCCTTTGCTAGCTATTAAAATAGGGGGGACCCCACGTCATTTTTTTTGGGGGGGTCCCCCATTTTAATAGCTAGTAAAGGCTAGGTATTCAGCTGGGGGCTGATATTAGTAGCCTGGGAAGCTCCGTGGGTTTTACCCCCTTCCCAGGCTTCAAACATCTGCCCCAGCCGTCTGCTTAACCTCCGCTAGAGACTAAAATTATGGGGGATCCCACGCCATTTTTTTTTAAAATAAATCCTTTATTTTAACACTAAATGACATTTGAGGACTTAATAAAGATGCAGTCCCTAAATTATTATTTATTTTTTAATAAATTTTTCCCAAAACTTTTGACGTGGGCTTCGCCATATTTTTGTATGCCAGCCAGGTACAGCATTCAGCTTCTATGAACACGCCATTTTCCGGGGCGGCCGCGGACTGCAATTTTCAGCGGGGGGGGGGCAGAAAGCTTGGGCCTCCCTGCGCTGCAGATTCCAGCCCCCAGCTGCCTAGTTGTACCTGGCTGGACACAAAAATAGGGAGAAGCTCCACGTTTTTTTTAATTATTTCATGAAATTCATGGAATAATTAAGAAAAAAAGGGCTTCCCTATATTGTTGTGTCCGGCTAGGTACAAATAGGCAGCTGGTGGTTGGGGGCAGCCCGTTCCTGCCTGCTGTACCTGGCTGGACACAAATATAGTGCGAAGCCCCACGTCAATTTTTTTTTAATTATTTCAGGAAATTCATGAAATAATGAAAAAAAAATTATGTGGGGCTTCGCCCTATATTTGTGTCCAGCCAGGTACAGCAGGCAGGAACGGGCTGCCCCCAACCACCAGCTGCCTATTTGTACCTAGCCGGACACAACAATATAGGGAAGCCCTTTTTTTCTTAATTATTCCATGAATTTCATGAAATAATTAAAAAAAAAAATGTGTGGCGCTTCGCCCTATTTTTGTGTCCAGCCAGGTACAACTAGGCAGCTGGGGGCTGGAATCTGCAGCGCAGGGAGGCCCAAGCTTTCTGGGCCCCACCCGCTGCAAATTGCAGTCCGCAGCCGCCCCGGAAAATGGCGCGTTCATAGAAGCACCATCTTCTGGCGCTGTACCCAACTCATCCAGGGCCCTGGTGCGGTGGCTCACTGGGTAATAAAGGGGTTAAGGCCAGCTTGGCATTATCAGCTGGCCCTAAGCCCGAAATTCATGGGGTCACGCCAATATTAGACATGACCACCATGAATTTCTAGTAAAGTATTTAAAAAAACACAACACCCAGAAAAAAGTCCTTTAATTGAAATAAACACACAATTCTTTATTGTTCTAAATTAAACCATACTTACCATCACGCCCATTCCAGCTGAAGCCAACGATCTCCTGCAATAAAAGTAAAATAATAAAGCAACCTCATCCTTACCTTTCCATGGCTCCCACGACAGCTTCAGCTCTGCTACATCGAGATGACAGGCTGGACCGCAGCAGAACGCTGCCATCTATCCTGTCATCCCGCAGACACTGAGAAGCGCAGGCATACTTCCACTCCTCAGTGTCTGGCTGTGACGGCATCCAGATGAGCCGAGGTCATGTCCAATGAACTCAGCTCACCTCATGTACGTCACTGACAGCGTGGGAAAATTCTCCTGCACTCAGCGCTTCAGCGTGAGAATTTTCCCACGCTGTCAGTGACGTGCATGAGGTGAGCTGAGTTCATTGGACATGACCTCACCTCATGTATGTCACTGACAGCGTGGGAGAATTCTCACGCTGAAGCGCTGAGTGCAGGAGAATTTTCCCACGCTGTCAGTGACGTGCATGAGGTGAGCTGAGTTCATTGGACATGAACTCGGCTCATCTGGATGACGTCACAGAGAGACACTGAGGAGCGCAAGCATGCCTGCGCTTCTCAGTGTCTGCGGGATGACAGGCTGGATGGCAGCGTTCTGCTGCGGTCCAGCCTGTCATCTCGATGTAGCAGAGCTGAAGCTGTCGTGGGAACCATGGAAAGGTAAGGATGAGGTTGCTTTATTATTTTACTTTTATTGCAGGAGATCGTTGGCTTCAGCTGGAATGGGCGTGATGGTAAGTATGGTTTAATTTAGAACAATAAAGAATTGTGTCTTTATTTCAATTAAAGGACTTTATTCTGGGTGTTTGTGTTTTCTTTTAACTTTGACTATGGGGTTAGTAATGGGGGTGTCTTATAGACGCCTCTCCATTACTAACCTGGGCTTGATGTCAGCTGGCATTATAAGCTGACATCAACCCCAACCCTATTACCCCCTGCCACCGCACCAGGGCAGCGTGGAAGAGCGAGGCTAAGTGCCAGAATTGGCGCATCCTATGGATGCGCCATTTCTGGGGCGGCTGACGGCTGGTGTTTCTAGCCTGGGAGGGGGCCAATATTCATGGCACCCTTCCTGGGCTATTAATATCAGCCCCCAGCTGTCTGCCTAGCCTGTGCTAGCTATTAAATTAGGGGGGACCCCACGTTATTTTTTTGGGGGGGGTTCCCCCATTTTAATAGCTAGTAAAGGCTAGGTATTCAGCTGGGGGCTGATATTAGTAGCCTGGGAAGCTCCGTGGGTATTACCCCCTTCCCAGGCTTCAAACATCTGCCCCAGCCGTCTGCTTAACCTCCGCTAGAGCCTAAAATTAAGGGGAACCCCACGCCAATTTTTTTTTAAATAAATCCTTTATTTTAACGCTAAATGACAAGTACAGTAAGCAACACTGTCACTGTACTTCATATATATGTGACTGACATGTTTCTATCTATCTAATCTATGTGTGAAGCTCTATTCTGTCTGTTATAAATTGTCGGGTACAGATGCTGAATTGCCGGCCGGCTTTCTTAAAGAGACGGTGCATGAAAACACTATTATTTTTTTTAATAAATCCTTTACACTAAATGACAAGTACAGTAAGCAACACTGTCACTGTACTTCATATATATGTGACTGACATGTTTCTATCTATCTAATCTATGTGTGATTCTCTATTCTTTCTGTTATAAATTGTCGGGTACAGATGCTGAATTGCCGGCCGGCTTTTTTAAAGAGACGGTGCACGAAAACACTATTATTTTTTTAAATAAATCCTTTACACTAAATGACAAGTACAGTAAGCAACACTGTCACTGTACTTCTTATATATGTGACTGACATGTTTCTATCTATCTAATCTATGTGTGATTCTCTATTCTTTCTGTTATAAATTGTCGGGTACCGGTGTATGCCGCTGATGAATTGCCGGCTTTTCATGTCATTCTACATTATTCTTAGTTGTTTTCCTTCATGTAGAATTAACCTACAAGGAAAGAAAGGGTTTATTTTCATTCCGATATTTGTGTCCCATAGACTTGCATTGGTTTCCGGTATCGGAATCGGCGATATCCGATACTTTTTGGGTATCGGCCCGATCCAATCCGATACGATATTTCCTGATATCGGAAGGTATCGCTCAACACTAGTCTCTACCACATTCTGTGGCCGCTGTGCACAAAGCTCCGGACAGTGGGCAGGGGCTGCTCCAGGGTACAACAGCTCAAGTCCCATTCATTTTAATAGGAGCGGAGCTGCTTCATCTGGGAATGGCCACCGCATAGTCTACTTAGCTGCGCTCTTCTGGTTCTGTACATCTGGCTGCCACAGGAGCTGATTGTTGGGGGGTGCCACGTGTCGGACCACCACTTATCTGATATTGCTGAACTATAATAAACTCATATCTAAGTTCTGGACAACCCCTTTAAAGCTCCAGTTAATTCCTCTCATAGGACAGATCTGGTTCCATCTGAAGTATATAAGTATATATGAAGTATATGCATGAGTAAAAGCAATAAAAAATAAATAAAAAGTGCAACCACCATTGCCGAATCATAGGCACCTTCTCTAGTATATACTTATCCCTGCCTATCACTCCTCACACTCAGCAGTCACTGCCCTATTTGTTATGCTACACAATGGCTACATTGTTGCTGTCAGAAACATAAATGTTTGTAAACAAAAAGTTACAATCGTCCATCCATATCCTAGAGAAAGAGGTGAGTTTTACATTGCAAATAAACTAATAAGACAGATATCGCACGGCAATGTGGTCTCACAAGAGTTCCTAGACTTTTTTAGCATTGTAATTTTGCTGTGAAAAACTGCAAAATCGCAGACTAGTCACAAGTCACAAACATCTTGCATTTAAGTCTAGAGTCACGACCAGCGATAGAAATCCAAAGAAATTTGGAAATATTTGTGCTGTAACATTGTGACATAATAGGAAATCATGTTTCCGTGCAGTCGTGGCCTAAGTTACATTTAGCAAGTGGATCGTTAATTTGCTCATTCGCCTGCAGACAAGTTTGGGAGCTCCTCTCTGCTTCCATGTGGCACATTTTTAATTTGACGTGTGGACATTTTTTACATGAGACAATTTTTTTCTTCTGCAGGAATGAGAAGCTGCCCTCGGGTTTCTGCTACGGATTTGCAGTTTGATCAGCCAAGCAGGCAATCAGGGTGTGATTAGTCTTTATCATTAACTGTTCAGGGGACAGTTAGGTCTCATTCAGACATCAGTTTTTCACTTACAAATGCTATAAGTGTTTTGCATGGACAGCAATCGTATCTATAATAGTGAATGGGGTCATTCCATGGCCGAGCGGGCCACGCAAAATCATTGAGACGTGTCCAATTTTGATCCAAGTGTCAGATCAAAATTGGCAATGCAAGTTTATGGAACAGTGTAAAAAAATTTATGCCATGACAAGTCATGGAATGATAGATAGGAGGACCAAAACTAGGATGAAACTCGGACCAAACTCGGATGAAACTCAGACCAAACTCGGATGAAACTTGGACCAAACTAGGATGAAACTCGGACCAAACTCGGGTGAAACTCGAACCAAATTAGGATGAAATTCGGACCAAACTCGGGTGAAACTCGGACCAAACTAGGATGAAACTCGGACCAAACTAGGGTGAAACTCGGACCAAACTCGGATGAAACTAGGATGAAACTTGGACCAAACTAGGATGAAACTCGGACCAAACTCAGGTGAAACTCGGACCAAACTAGGATGAAACTTGGACCAAACTTGGATGAAACTTGGACCAAACTCGGATGAAACTCGGATGAAACTCGGACCAAACTCGGATGAAACTCGGACAAAACTCTCATGAAACTCTCATGAAACTCGGACCAAATTCTCATGAAACTCAGACCAAACTCTCATGAAACTCTAATAAAACTGTGATAAAACTCTGATAAAAATCAATGATGAAACTTAGTCCATTTTTCTCGTATGTGAAAAAAAAAAACTGCCGTGTAAATGAGGCCTTAGGTTAAGTTCACGCAAGCAAATAAAAAATTGTCCAATTTTCATCCAGAAAAAAAAGAATGACTTTACATCTGTATGCCGTCCGTTTTCACTCATGAGCAATTAATAAAATCTACAAGACCAAATACAGTTTCTTATGTTTTATAATTGTGGCAGATGTTATAAGGGTGATGTAATTTGTTTTTGTGCACCCCATAAGCTTGATATGTGTTCCGGAATATAATAATGCTTGCTGTGATTTTTTTCATATGGATATTTGGGTCGTGTGAAAGGTCTGTCCTCTAAACAGCCCTATTGAATAACATTGGTCCATGTGGTGTCAGGGTTTTTTTAGACAAAAAATACGGTGGTGTGAACGAAGTCTTATGATAGATTCTTTTAACATCTGTACATCTCTTATGATTTCTCCATAGACGGATTATCTATATACATATCATGGATTATCGGATACAAATCTCCGGCATCTTTCCTGCACCAGCTACAATGCAGCCCCGGATTGGGGGATTCGGCGTTTTCGCGCCTCTGGGGTATTTACCTCTCTGCCTGTTGGGTGGATTTCTGGTTGCAGTGAATGAGGACAGGAGGGGCTTTGTTTTTCTCTTAATTGGTTGGGAATTAAAACGTTGTAACGAGGCCATAATGGATGGTAATCAGGGCCAATGTGTCCTCTGGGAAGAGGGAGCGATGAAGGATGAGGCACCAAACCTTCCCCTCACATAACGAGATGCATTGGGAGGGTGCACAGAAATCTCCGGGGAGGGATACGTCCGCCTTATATCCTCCAGTGTCTAAATATCTATAGTGGAAAAACTCAATACCAATAGATAAAATCATTGACAGAAGAGGAATTCTATTTATGGGGGTCCTTCATACTATACTAGCTCATTAATAGAAATGACACGTATTAGGCGGGGGTCATATTTGCACAGCGCACTCCGCTGGACGTAATCTCCTGAATTGCAAAAAAAAAAAAAGGTGGCGTATCCATAGATGTAGTATAAAAATGTCCTTTTCACCACATTTTGTCATCTTTATGTCGTCTGCGAATACGTTTTTTTCCTCATTCTAAGTGGAGACCTATTGAAATATGTAGCAAAACGCTTCAATATGTCTAAAACGTGTATGTCCTCCTGTCTGTGTCATTATAAGCCAGCTGAGAAAAGAGTTAAAAAAAAGATACGCTTAAAATAAATAAATGAAAATAAATATATATATATATATATATATATATATATATATACAGAGACTGATGGACGTAGATGACATATGCTTCGAAATTCAGACAGACATAGTTTGACACCGCTTGCATATGTTTTTGACAGATAGGTCCTACACGTACGTCTGCAGATGTACAATGTGAATCAAGCCTTCGTCCTCCAGTCGTTGCTTCGTACAGTCTATGTATTGAGGCACTTACACAGTAATTGTTCCCCTACTGAAGCCCCTTACTGTTTTCACTCACTATGATACATCCCACCATATTATGTCTCTACACTCCCCTCACACACATTCTGAAGTCCCAGTGATCCCCCACACAGTATGATGTCCCCACAGTCCCCCCACACACACATGATGACCCATTTTGTTCCCCCACATACAGTATGATACCCCACAGCTCCCTTACACAGCATAACAGCCCCCACAATCCCCCACACAGTATGTTGCCCTCAGAGCCCCCCATACAGTATGATGTCCCCACAGTTTTCCTCAAACACAGTATGATGAACGATGTTGTTCCCCCACATACAATATGATGCCCCACAGCCCCCTTACAAGATATGATGCTTCCACAGCTCCCTCACACAGATGTTCCCAGTAGTATTACAGCCTCCACAATCACCCTTACAGCATCAGAGCCCCCCACATACAGCATGATGCCCCACCACCCCCTTACATGGTATGATGCTCCCACACAGTATAACAGCCCCCATAATTACCCACACAAGATGATACCCTCAGAGCCCCCCACATGATATGATGGCTCCCACAACTCCCAACACAGTAAAATGGCTCACACAGACCCTCACTCTTTAGTATACCCCCATAGCACCCTTACACCATATAATACCCAAACAGCCCCCCTCATACACTGTTTTATGTTCCCACAACCCCGTACACACACTGTGATACCCCACAACCACCCTACAAACAGTATAATACTGAAACCATCCCCCAACACACACACAATGTGATGCCCTCCACAGCCCCTCCACACACAGTGTGATGTCTCCCACAGCCCCTCCACACACAGTGTGATGACCCCCACAGCCCCTCCCCACACCGTTTGATGACCCCCACAGCCCCTCCACATACAGTATGATGCCCCCGCTGCCACCCTACAAACAGTATAATACCCAAACCATCCCCCACAACACACACAATGTGATGTCTCACAGCCCCTCCACACACAGTGTGATGCCCCCCATAGCCCCTCCACACACAGTGTGATGACCCCCACAGCCCCTCCACATACAGTATGATGCCCCCGCTGCCACCCTACAAACAGTATAATACCCAAACCATCCCCCACAACACACACAATGTGATGTCTCACAGACCCTCCACACACAGTGTGATGCCCCCCATAGACCCTCCACACACAGTGTGATGCCCCCCACAGCCACTCCATACTGAGTGTGATGCCCCCGCAGCCACTCTACAAACAGTATAATCCCCAACCATCCCCCACCACATACACAATGTGATGCCGCCACAGCCCCCTCCACACAGCATGATGCCCCTCACAGCCCCCTTCAAGTAATGAAATAAAAACGACTTACCTGGCGCCATTCCTCCGATACGCTGCTGCAGTCGGTGCAGTGTGTGGAGTGAGGCTCTGTACAGCGGGCGCAATCTGGTAATGTCATTGTACCTGCTGCGAGGACACTCAGATGCCCGGGCTGAATGGTGGAGTGGGAAACTGATGGCCGTGTGGCTCAGTGCCAAATAGTATGGGCACCATAGCGGCCTCGTGGGCTTTTGCTATTGGCAGAGCGACACTGGTGAGGAAGAGTCCTCACACTGACTATGAGGCCACGTTCGCATGACTGCCAAGAATTGCGTACATGACTATTTCCATGTGCATCTCTGTGTGCCGTCCGTGTATGATGCCCACTATTTACATGCACCAGTCCGGTCTATATTTCGGACCAGTCTAGATTCTGTGTATTGTCATGTGAGATCCATTTTTTACTCGGACAATACTCGTGTGAACCTTCCCTAAGGGTGGTCCATAGACGCCCCCCATACACTCCACAGTCCTCCCATCCCACACAGATCATAAAAACACATAATAACCCGCAGAAGCGTAACATGGCGTGTAGACTTATTGTAATACCAGCACATGGGAAGAAATGAAGAATCGTCTGCGGTGGATTTTCCTCCAGGGATCGGGGGTCACATTTGGCCTCTTGATTTCCCCTTAGTCACTGTTAACTCTTTCATGGCCGCACCGGTCTCAGTTTTCCTGTGGAGGATTTAATAGGTCCCATATGGTGGATTAGGCTCCCGGCATCGGTAGTCTCAGGATCTGAGGGTGTAAATACTTTACAATGCTTGTCATCTGCAGCGGGTGATAGTCATATATGTGGAATAATAATCTGTATAATGTCATTCTTGGCTCGTTAGTTATCCGCGGAGGTGCACAGGGAGTTTCTTAATGTCCCTTCTCTTCCTTACGCCGTTTTGCACATTCGTGTTCTGTACTTTCTCCTTTCACCGATAGAAAACCTACTTACTGTAATCTATGGGGCTGTTCATGTGTCCGTGCAAAAACCACAGAGATATGTCTGTTTATTTCTGGTATCACCAATGAAATGGGCCAATACAAGTCTATGGGTCGGTGAAAAACACGTACAGCACATGGATGGCAGCAGTACAGTCCGTGTACAGTCCGTGTGTAACATTGCAAAGCATAGGAGAGACTCTTTGTCATTTATTTATCTATCCGTGAAAAACACTGATGACACATGGATGGTAAAAACGGAGACACAGATGACACACAGATGGTAAAAAAAGATAAAGTGATGGCAAAAATGGACACACGGATGACACATGGATGATAAAAACAGACATAGGGATAACACACAGATGATAAAAACTGATAAAAGCGGACACATTGACGACACATGGATCTTAAAAATAGAGACGCAGATGGTAAAAACGGTGACACAGATGGTAAAAAAGGAGACACGGATGGTAAAAAAGGACACACTGATTGTAAAAATGGAAACATGAATGACACACGAATAGTAAAAGCAGACACGTGGATGGTAAAAACGGAGACATGGATGACACACGAATGGTAAAAACTGAGACATGGATGACGCACAGATGGTAAAAACGGACATACTGATGACGCAGATGGTAAAAATGGACACACGGATGGTAAAAACAGAGACACGGATGACACATGGATGGTAAAAAAGATACACTGATGGTAAAAACGGACACACGGATAGTAGAAACAGAGACATGGATGCTAAAGACGGACACATAGCTGACACATGGATGGTAAAAATGGAGACACAGATGACACGGATGGTAAATAAAAATATACTGATGGTAAAAAAGGACACATGGATGGTAAAGATGGACACATAGGTGACACACTGATGGTAAAAACGGAGACACGGACGGTAAAAATGGAAACACGGATGACACACGGATGGTAAAAACGGAGACACGGATGACACAGATGGTAAAAAAGGGCACACTGATTGTAAAAACGGACACACAGATGGTAAAAACAGACACACACATGGTAAAAACATGGATGACACATGGATGGTAAAAACGGACACACAAATGACACACGGATGGTAAAAACGGACGCCACTAAATTGAATTCCTCTTCTGTCAATAATATCTTCTGTCCTGATGCGGTAATCTGAGGTTTCTTTGCTGCATTTTTCTGCCCCTGGAGTTGCATTCAGCTGTTCTCAATTGTAACCCTGACTGCCAGCACTTCTTGGTCAGGGCGATGTCAGCAGCATGATAAGGTCATCTGATCACGCTGCTAACGTTTCTCCTGCGCTGCAGAGGACGTGTTCAGTGGCAAGGTGAGTATGACAAGAGACAATATGGACAGGAGGGGGGTGGAATGTGTGAGGAGGCAGTGTTGGTGGGTAGGGGACGAGTGAGGAGGCAGTATGTGCAGTGGGCTGGGAATGTGTGAGGAGACAGTATGGGCATGTGTGGAATGTGAATTGGCAGCATTGGGAAGAAATGTGTAAGGGGACAGTATGGGGTGAGAAAAGTGTACAAAAGTACAGGAACTGGGTAATGTAGGGGGCATTATAAAGAGGGGGTGTCATGGTGGGACAGTGTGAAGGTATAGTATAGAAGGGACAGAATGCAGAGGGGGAGTAGTGTGATGAGAGGACACAGAATAAAGACTGGGTAGTCTAGTGGGGATACAGTGTGAGGGGGCAGTGTGAACAAGGTGTACAGTATGGAAAGGAGAGGGCAGTGTGGAGGCCATGTTCCATAAGAGAGACAGTTTGAGGGTCATATTTTGTGCAGGGAGTACACTGAGCGGCAATTATTCAGGTGCACAGTGTAGGACGGGTATTTTCATTCAGTAGCTAATAATTACACTGCTACTTTTAATGGCACTGTGTTGAGATGTTCTACTGAAGAACAGAGAAGTTGGAAGTATTCAGAGAAGAGCAGTGGCTGTGAAAAGTCATCTTGGTGTCTGGACAAGATGGAGAAGAAAAGGAAGAGAACGGCTCCAATCAGAGACAACGTGATCTATAAGGTACATGGGTGTAAATGTTTATTTATGATACTGACTGTGTCTCATGAGTACTGTGGTTCCTGCATGGTCCACAGTCTGATGATGGCTGGTAGCAATAACTCCTAGTATCTACTTACCATTGTTAAGGACATATGGAGAATTGTAGGTTCATGGAATACAAATGAATATGGGGTTGATCTGACAATACAATTGTTCACTGTACTAAGCTTGGTTCTGTATGCACGTACTGATGGTGGTTCAGGTAATGTATTCCTGTACTAATGATGGTTCTGGTGATGTATTCATGTATTGATGGTGGTTCTGGTGATGTATTCATGTACTGGTAGTGGTTCTGGTGATGTATTCATGTACTGATTGTGGTTCAGTTGCTGTATTTCTTTACTGTTGGTGGTTCTGATGATCTTTTATAGCATGGCGTGGGGCGGTAGCCATGGGCGAGGTGCTCGTCTTTCACACCCTGGAACGCTACATGAAGATGGAGGTCTTGGCTGAGTGTGTGTGCTTTGTCTACAGGGGCAATATGCCCTTGCAGGCCGCATGATACCAGCTGAATTCGGCTTGCCAGGACCAGATGGCATAAAGTTCAATGAGGGAGACCACCAACCAACCATAAACAGTTCTTTACTGAACATTAACTTGTTGGGGATTATGTACAATAGATAGTGGGTGCATAACTTCACGAACGTTTCATTCTTCACACATGGTTTATCTATCTCTTTCAGGCTTATTTGTTTCGGCCCCCAAGTTCCTCTGCTTTCACCAAAACCCAGCACAGTACTACAGTCCAGTAAGTGAAAGTCCTGTCCTCATCCCGCGGTTCCGCGTCTTCCTTTTCCTTAGGACGAGGATGTCAAACTCCAACACACAGAGGGCCAAAATGAAAAACTTGGACAAAGTCACGGGCCCACCAGTATACAGTATAATGGGCCCCACAAAGTCCTCCATACAGAATAATGAGCCCCATATAGTCCTCCATAAAAAAATACTGCGCCAAACATAGTCTTTCATGCAGTATAATGGCCACCACAAAGTTCTCCATACCGAATAATGGTCCCACATAGGGGTGGTGGTTCTGGTGTCGTGGGTCAAATAAAACCACTATTTGAGCCAGATTTAGCCCATGGGCCAGAGTTTGACATGTATGCCTTAAGGGAATCAGTTTGCCACTATGGCGTTACTTAACTTCTTTACTTGATGATGCCTTGGAGCTACCATCTGGGGAACTCTCTTTGTTTCACATTCCCTGTTCCCTGCACTAATTCGGTGCCATACTGCTAGGCGTCCAGTCCCAGGAGCCCTCTCCGGTGCATCACTGTGTCCTTCTGTCACTTTTCCTTTCTCTACTCCGGATCTCGCTATCCACTGCCTCAGTCTCCACACACGTCAGGGACACACACATCACATGGCTCTGATGATGGACCTTAGGTCTGCTTCTGTTGCATGCTGGGCCCTATCTGACCTTATGACAGAAAACCGTCTCTGTCCCACTCTGGGTTAGTCCTAACCCTAACTGTCCCTACTGTCTGGTAAAATACAATCTATCACTAATAACGCATGCCACAATACAGATTACACAGTACAGCAATACACATGTCTTTCAAGGGAGAATGTGGGCAGTATGTCCATCTCCTTACATATTCCTGTACTGTTGGTGGTTCTGGTGATGTATTCATGTACTGGTGCTGTTTCTGGTGAAGTATTCCTCTACTGATGGTAGCTCTAGTGATGTATTACTGTACTGATGATGGTTGTGATGCTGTATTTCTGCACTGATGATGATTCTGGTGATGTACAGTATTTCTGTACTGATGTTGGTTTTGATGATGTATTTCTGTACTCATGGTGGTTCTGGTGCTGTATTTATTAACTGATGGTGGTTCTGGTGAAATATTCCTCTACTGATGGTAGTTCTAGTGATGTATTACTGTACTGACTTTAGTTGTAGAGATGTATTTCTGTACTGATGGTGGTTGTGATGCTGTATTTCTGTACTGATGGTGATTCTGGCGATGTTGGTTTTGGTAATGTATTTCTGTAATGTCGGTGGTTACGGCCATGTATGTCTGTAATCTTGGTGGTTCTGGTGATATATTCCTGTACTGTTCGTGATTCTGGTGCTGTATTCCTGTACGGTTATTAGTTCTGATCTTGTAGAGCAATCCATAACTTGTCAGATAACATGATGCATAGCTATGGTAATAAAGCATTGTGCCGGCTGACACATTAAGGATTTATTAAAATTTAGTACTGTGACATTTCAAATACTAATAGCGTGTAATATACTCACTGTCAGGATTCAGCTCTGTTTGATTCATCATATGACCACTCAAAATGCAATTTTCATACTTACGCTCACATGCCGACTAGCTTCTATTTCTGCTTCTCTCAATGAAACAGGGGCTGTAGTATTTCACTGAACATTAAGAGAATATTGAAGAGCAGCTTGTCGGCACGTGACTGTACATATTTAGCAGTGACATGACGATTACCGTACTTGGATTGCTTAAGTTATGTATAGGAGAGAGCAGCAAACTGAACTTTTGCCCAGGGTACAAGAAAACCTAGATCTGCCTCTCGATGGATAGATAGATAGATAGATAGATAGATAGATAGATAGATAGATAGATAGATAGATAGATAGATAGATAGATAGATAGATAGATAGAAAAGAGGAATATATAAGGACACATAAAAGTTTTCTTATTTGGGCGATAATATCCAGTTATTACATTTTCCAGATAATTTAGTGATGTTCTGCAGTATAAATATTCTGGCGGTAACATGTGCCGCTCAGATTCCTAATTTAGAATTCATACATTATATTTAGAATTTCAGCAGGAACGTTCATGGACTCATCTCACACAAGGAAGGGCTAAAAAAAACCAATCAGGGAAGTAATGAATATATTTCACAAATAGGACGATCCTGTACAATTTACAGCAAATTCAGAAACTATTTGCCCCCCGTCCCACTGCCGCTGTTTTACAATGGATTATATAGCACAATTTCATATGCAAATTTCAGTACATCAGCTTGAGTGCTCACGCATTTTACTCTTGTACTTTGTTGAGGTCACTGTGATTTCAGTCTCCTGTCCTCGTCAGGACACCATGATATTGCCATTTGGGACATTATGAGGGACATTAT
Source organism: Phyllobates terribilis (assembly GCF_046119375.1). NCBI lineage: Eukaryota > Metazoa > Chordata > Amphibia > Anura > Dendrobatidae > Phyllobates > Phyllobates terribilis. Next base: position 585,984,404 of record NW_027362761.1, on the reverse strand, counting down.
GGGGAAATTTGGGATATTATAGGGCAATTTGGGACATTATGGGGTAATTTGGGGGGTTTGTGAAAGGGACAGTGTGGGGAGATATTTTGGAGAGGGGCAGTGTGTGGGGATATTATACAGAGGGGCAATATGGAGGGATATTTTAGAGAGGTTCACTGTGGGGGGATATTGTACAGATGGGCAGAGTGGGGGGATATTTTGGAGAAAAGCAGATTGTGTGTGGGTATTTTATAGAGGGCAGTGTGGAGGAGCATGTATTAATGGTGAATCTTTAACTGCATTCATCTACTGACAGTGTTTCTGGTGCTGCATTCATGTACAGATGGTGGTTCGGATACTGTATTCATGTACTGACAGTGGTTCTGGTGCTGAATTCATCTACTGATGGTAGTTCTGGTGCTTCATTCATGTAATGAAGGTGATTTTGGCACTGCATTCATGTACTGATGATGGTTCTGGAGCTAAATTCATGTACTCACAATGTTTCTGGCACTGTATTCATGTACTGACAATGCTTCTGGTGCTTCATTCATGTACTGATGGTAGTTCTGGTACTGAATTAATGTAATGATAGTAGTTTTGATGCTGAATTCATGTGCTCATGGTGGTTCTGGTGCTGCACTCATGTGCTGACAGTGGTTCTGATCTTGTACATATGTAACAATCCAAATTGTGTTTCATGGCTATATTAAAGCGTAAAAAGTGTCAAAACCTAAAGATTTGAGATTATGAGGAGGATTTAGCGAGTTTCTGCTCCAAAAGAGCCCAGATTAAGTTAGCGTGTGTTCACAATGATAGCTTTGGAGCAGAAACTGATCTGAAACTCTCCAAATCCTTCTCAAATACACAAAATTTGGTTCCCGTGATGTACTAATGCACTGATGGTGGTTTTGGTGATGTACTAATGTAACTTCCCCTCGGAAAAAAAATTCCCCTTTAGTTCATTACGGCATTGTGGACTTTGGACAGATAAATGTTGAGAACCCCTAATATAAAACTTTGCTCATTTCGGGCTTAGGGGCCCCGATTGACAGCTGTCTCTGTGTGCTGCTGTCAGTCTCTTCCCTTTTAATGGGATATTACAGTATATTCTCATAACTGGGTTTAAACAAATTACATTTATTTTAAGATTGTCCTGTCTCTGTTAGAATTCAATCACATTTACGGAAGTGAATGAGAGGTGACGTGACCAACCAATCACCAATTTGTTTCTAAAAGAAGCTTCTAGATCTTCCCAATCTACGGGATTGCTTTCAATGACACCCTTAAAGGGGTTCCCAAAAATTTTCCAAAAGTAGCCAGAGGTGATGGATGGTTATAAAAGAAAGAAAGAAGTCTTATTTACTTCTCAACCCAAGAACTCTGGTGGTCTCCTCTAGGATTATAAGTGATGACGCCCCATCCATACAGTCTCTCGACCTCTAAGGCCACTGACTGGCTGACCCAGGAGACATGGGTTGAATTCTAGGTTTCTCTGATCTCCATATTTAGTGAAAAGAACCTGTATGAAGAAGTGGTCTCCAGTTTACGAGTGATCAGAAGAAATTGGGATGCGTGCACCAGTAGCTTCTGTGCCAGTGATTAGGAGTATGGCGTCAAGAGGTTTCTGGAAAGTGCCTCATTTTTATGTATGTCACTGTTTGTATGTAAACTGTCCACTCCTTAGAGGAGCAGCTTTGGTCCATGTGGATAAGGAAGTTATGGGTAAAGGGAATATGTCACAAGATGATTTTTGCCACCTAATCTGAGAGCAGCATGATGTAGGGGCAGAGTCCATGATTCCAGCGATATGTCACTTATTCGGCTGCTTGCTGCAGTTATGATAAAATCACAGGGTTTTCTTAGCAGGAGATTATCACTAGAGGACTAGTAAACCTGCAGCCATGTAGTCCTCCATATTCATGAGCTCTGTATAACCCCACCCACCACTGATTAGCAGTTTTCTGCCTATGCAGAGTGTATACAGAAAGCTGCCAATCAGAGGTGTGGGCAGGGTAATACACGGTTCAGTATTCAGAGAACTGCTAGATCTTCTGCAGAAAGAACTGTGATTTTATCAAGACTGTACTAAGCAGCCCCAAAAGTGACAGTTTGCTGGAATCAGAGGCCTTGCCCCTACATTGAGCTGCTCTGAGAAAAGTAGCAAAAACCTGGTGATATATTCCCTTTAAGGCCGATTCAGACAGCTATGGGTGTCTGATCATTCAGTTATCATGTTCAGGAGATCGCCTCAACATCCATTTCTCTCAGCTGGCCAATCATGTCTTCAGAAAACTCCTGTGTATTTGTCAATGATCTGTATTTACTTCCTGGCGCAGACCAGACCTGCAGTTAACCCTTCATTTGCTGTAAGTATTACAAATTCTTCAATAGCGCTGTTCACACTACTATGCTGCTGCAACAGTGTGTAGCTTCTCTACATGCTAATAGTTTGCCAGTTCATCACTTGTGCCTGTGGGTAACCATTTGTTTGCTGAGTAACCCTTTGTCTGCTATAAGCATAATTAACTCTCTTCTGGTGCTGTTCACAATACAAACGCTGTTGCAACAGTGTGCATCTTCTCTACAGGCAAGTCTTCAGTTTCCCTCTTCATCATTGCTGCCTGGGTCTCTGCCAAGGACCATCTGTCTGCTGATGGCATATAACTCTGGTTTTAACCATTTGTTTGCTGCAAGTCCCGGACAGATTATAAAGCTACAACTTCAATGTATGTCCACATTCTGTGTCTTCCGGTGTTTCCTCCTTTGCTTGTCTGACTGCCATCCTGCATAACCTGTGACCTGCTACTCATTGATCCGCATGCCACCCAGGAAGGTAGAGAGTCTGTAAAGAGCGTACCAGGGCTGTGGAAATTAGGAGTGTGCTAGTGTCAAACAGCTTTTATAAAGGCCCTCACTTTTAAGTATATGTCACTGGTTCAGTGCAAATTGCCAGCGGTCGTTGCATATAAACATATAATTGCAACATGGTTTAGCTTCTGTTAATAGTTCCCTGGAGTCAATGCAAATCTAATTACTATCCGACCATTGATTTGTATCTTCAGCAATAATCCGAGCACATGTTCACTCGGCAGGATCGTGACGATGGGTTCCCTTTAAATCTCTGACTACATCCCACACACCATTTGCGGCGAGACCTCGTAAAATACAAGTTATCAAAGCCGTAAACGAGTGAGAGCTTTATCACCGACATACAACTGGTTAAGAGACATTTCATATTGGCTGTAAATTTACGCGCTTCCCCGCTGAATACATAGCGCTCGCTCTATTGAGCGGCAGATGATGGAGTGCAGACAGTTTATATATATGTATATACTATCTAGCGGGGGAGGATCAATTACATACAGATTCATTTAGATGCTGAATATTGACCCTGAATAATGGAACGAAGGTGGAAAAAAAATCCTTCTTCTTGTAAAGACGTGTAAGAAGGAGACAGGACCCCCCCCCCCGAATAATTCTCATCCATGGGGTGCAATAACATGTCCAAAATCCCCTGTTGACACAGTATGGCCAAATTTTCCTTTCGAAGGGCACCTACAGAGACCCTAATACAGTAGGATAGCCATGGAGTTCATATGGGCCATGAAGCCATATGCCAGAAGTGGCAATTGGTGCCTTAAGAAGCCTAAAGCCCCTTTGGCTCAAAAAATGCAGTATTACAGTCCTATTCATCGTTATTGGCACCCATGATGTTTAAGTACATAATGTAGAATATCTCCTGAAAAAAATGAATCAAGTGAAACAGTTTTTTGTATAGAGACTCGTGTTAAATACAAAAGAGCAAATGATAAACAATTTAAAACAAAAAGCAATGGGAGGGAAAAATAGAAAAACCTAAAGCTTGCTGTGTCACTGGTATTGGCACCCTTTACATTAATTTAGTATGGAAACATCTTTTTACTCGTCTGGGAAATCACAAAAGAGATTCACCTGTGATTAATTGTCGGTGCCCATGTAACATGAATTAGCCAATGAATTATGACTTCACTGTTTTAAAAAGCCACATGGTAGGCACTGTTCCTTTGTCACAATGGTGAAGACAAAGGAACTGTCTGAGGACATCAGAACTGCTATTTTTAGCAAACACAAGACTTCCAAAGGGTATAAGGCCATCTCCGAAGACCTTGGTATCCCAGTTTCAACAGTGTGCAACGTTATTAAGAAGTTTGCCAAGCATGGAACCGTCAAGAACCTCCCTGGAAGTAGGAAAAGAGGAAAATTGAGAAGAGATGTTTTTGAAGGTTGATGCGAATGGTGGAAAAAAACACCACGACAAACATCCAAAGACCTTAAGGCCAACCAGGAACAGTCTGGAGGTCATGGTTTCAACAAGTACCATACACCGCACACTAGACCAAACAAAGCTTTATGGGCGAATGCCAAGGAAGAAACCATTGCTGAAGAAAAGACATAAAAAGGAATGACTGATCTTTGCCAAAGAGTACCTTGACAATCCACAATTCTTCTGGGAAAATGTTCTGTGGACAGATGAAACAAAAATAGAGCTTTTTGGCAATGCAAAGCAACAGTTTGTTTATAGGCGGCACAATGAAGCTTATAAGGAAAAGAACACCTTACCAACAGTTATGCAAGATGGAGGATCCATAATGCTGTGGGGTTGTTTTGCTGCGTCTGGTACTCGAGACCTTGGCCATATCACAGGAATCATGAAATCAGAGAATTTATCAAGAGATTTTAGAGCGAAATGTCCTACCCAGTGTAAGAAAACCTGGTTTGAGTCGAAGATTATGGGTCCCCCAGGAAGACAATGACCCAAAACACACATCCAAAAGTACACAGGAATGGTTGAAAAAGAAAAATGGACTGTTTTAAAATGGCCAGCAATGAGTCCTGACCTCAATCCCATTGAAAATCTTTGGGGTGAACTGAAATCTGCCATTGGGAAAAAGAACCGCTGCAAACATTCAAGAGCTTGAACAAACTGCAAAGGAAGAGTGGGAGAAAACTCCAGCTGAGAAGAGCAAGAAGCTTATAGATGGCTACAAGAAATGTGTGGAGGCTGTCAGCAATGCCAAAGGGTGTGCAACCAAGTATTAATTAGGGGGACAACCAAGTATTAATTAGGGGGGCCTTAATTGCCGCACATGCTGTTTATTCTGTTTCTTCTTTGAAATTGCAACATGGAAGTTGAAAAACAATGTTTTGCTGTTGTATTACTTTGGACCAGTAATTAAAAAATCCTGAGGATATAACTTTAGTCCATTTCCATTTATTTCTGAAGATATTGTACAGTCTATGAAAAAAATGAAGGGGTGCCAATAATAGTGAGCAGATTTTGTTTATTGGCACCTGGGAGCTTCAAGTTACCCAGTGTCCCATTATATAGTCATCATAGTTGGGAGACCACTACTCTGACCCCTTTCTACTTATGAAAATGGAGAGCCGATATGGATTTGTAAGAGTAACTTTCACTATGGTGCCTATTTGCAAACTCCAGAATGTCTGAGAGGCTCCCAGAAAAAAAAGAAGAGACCTCTTGAACTCTTAAAGAAGATGGCAAATCATTTGGAGGACCTCAATACTTCCCAAAATTCAGCTCCTCCAAAAACAATGTTTGTGCATAAAATAGGGAAGCTCCATTATAAGACAGAGCCATGGGGTCCAAAGGAAACGGGCAGTGGAAAGGGGCAAAAGAGCTGTGGACTGTGAAAATTGGCAACAAGCAAGGTGTGCCGCAATCATCCATCTTTCGGCAGTCATGACCCAAAGTTGTAATCCAGTGGCCGCTGAATGGATGGATGGCTTTTTCCAGCAAAATCAGCTGTTTGCCTGGGTATGTTTGGAAGTCGGACCCCAAATAGAAGGGAATATCACTTCTTGATCAATGGTGGTCCACAAAAAGTCAGCATAATGAAGGGGATCTGTAACCATTGCACGGAAAGGTTTTCCCCACTGCGGGCATGTCCGTCTGGGAAAGTAAAAGACCCCTCTATAGCATGGAGACCCTTTTTGTGCACTATATCAGGAGGGAGGCGGACATGTATGGATGAATTCTGCCGTAATCTTTACATTCTTATATGGGGATAATAAAAAAAAATCTGGACAATCCTTTTAAGGCCAAAAATACCACAGCCGTATATGACATTCTGTAGTAAAGGGTTAATGATATTCTTTTTTTTTTTTTCCCAGTGAGACTTTTTACTTTGAAATGGGAGTGGGCGGCTGGTGTGACGGTGGCAGGAAATGTGTGTGATGGCTCAGTTTGGATAATTGGGATCACACCTTTATTGTTCGCAATAACAATGCTGCTAAGAATGCAAACTGCGGCACGAGCAGACGTCCTGCCGGGAGCCGGGAACACGCAGCTAATGTCTGAGCAAACATGCACATAATGTGAGATAAGATGAATGTGAACAAGTACCAGGGAGGAATCAGAGCCCACGGGTCACAGGGCTGAAAGCGAGATGATCCTAAACCTCTTATTAAGAAGAGAAGCGGCAATACCGAGGAACAAAAGGTCGGGATGACGCCACTAATAGTATAACGCCATCTAAAAACTAAAAAACAAACAAAAAAAAAAAAAAAACAGCACTACAATAAATCCAGGATCATGGTGATCACACATCATTCTGCAAGTCAGGTTTGTAGAAACTCGGTGTCTTGTGTCTAATTTGCAACAAAACCAAATCTGTGCATTCCATAAAGTTTCTCAGGAGATCATCCATGTCGCCGTCCTCCTCCTCCTCACTGTCCTGTGTGCGGCTGTAGGGCAACTGGCTGCAGCAGGAGCCTCCCCCCTCTGCCTTTACAGGAAGCAACCTTTATTTTGAGTTTTGGGTTGTTGTACTCGGCTGCTCAACAAGAAGTCAATGCATGATTGCACTGGTGAACTGGGGACCGATGAACTGGACAGTCAGGATGGTTGCTGACGTGGACCTGCATGTGGAGAGGGTTTTTCCATTATTATTAGGGTCCAGGTGCAGCAGCTTTGGACCCTCCAATGTCCTATTTGTCAACTTTTCCTTCCACCTGAGACTTGGGACCTCTTGAGGTAGCAACCCCTCACGCCCCATTTCCTACTGGGGTCTGCCCAATGATGGAGCTTCCTGGCGCCAAGCACAAGCAACCTTCCCACAGCACTGGTTCCCTGGAGGTTTGGTGGTGCTGGGAGATAACTCTTCTAGTAACTCCTTTTCCCAAACTTTCCAAGAGTGTTGGCGAGTATGACCTCAGGTAGTCATAAAAAAAGGGTCCTCTGCCTTTGCTATCTATAACTTTGATTTGTTCTCGGCATTGATCTGCCATCATAGTGGGACTCTTGATTATGCCCCAACGTCTAGAACTCCATGGCAGATTCTGCTTGTGTGACAGTCACTGTAAAATCGTTGAGAGTATTCCTCTAAGGGCAACTTGTGTCTTTTGCAAAAATTCTCATCTTGACTTCTTTTGCATAAATATTAATTCCCTGCCGATGATGGTTCACACAATCTCCTTATCTCACGCTCTGAGCGTTCACGAGCGAATTTGCGCTTTAGGTTGCGGTTAATCATTTATTTGTATTTATACTTGGAGGGTCCGTGCAGGAGAATAATAAGATGGGTGAGAAAGTCTGCAGACTCTACAAATACCAGATACAGATGTGTACAATGATAACACATACATCCTGCCTCCAGCATCTGTGATTCATCATACCCTTCACTGCCCCCTCCCCACCTCCATCAGGGGTCAAACTCTAGGGGAGATTAGGAAAATGCAAACAAAACTCAAAAGTAGGACAACAGAAAGGAAGAGGAAACTGCATACCCCAAAACACACTGTGCTGTCTGATCTGGCCTGTAACCTAACCCATTCCTGCATTTAGACCCACAGGGCGGTGGAGGCTGGTGGGAGCGCGGCTGCAATTCCTCATACCACTAATTTACCATCATAAAGGGTGTACTGGTCACATGATCAACAATGTTCTCTTACACGGGTCGGTAATTGGGGAACTCAGATGCGACTCCTCTCGTGATACATTGTTATTGTTAGCACATATATATTTGTAAAAGAGTCTCATCATTTAGTCCTATTGCATGTGTGATTTCAGAAAAATTCTGAAGTGTCATTTAATAGCATATGTCACCCTATATTACACCCCAAAATGAATACAGACAACACGCCGGACCCTTTAAACAAATAAATACCACAGAATAAACATAGACAGACTTCTGTATAAAATACAGACTCCAAACAAGACCCCCTAAACTAATATTCAATTAGACCAAACTCCCTAAATGACCAGAACTCCTAAACTAATACGCAGCTAGACCAAACTCCCTGAATAACCAGATGTCACGGGTGTCTTGAAGGTGACAGACAGTCGCCCTGCAGTGGGTTGCAGGAGATCTCTACGTTTGGCATTGCAGACAGTTTCTTAGATAAGAAGCTGTTTTTAGGACCGAGAGGCTACCTCTCTCTTGCTTATTAGCTCTCTGGCCTGGGAGTATATATACCTGGTGTGTCTGAGAGGGATTCGCCCGACATATCCATTTCTACTTATGAAGCTTAGCAGGAGCAGTACTTCGTCCTCTCTGGAGCTTGAGGCCGTGTGCTTATTTGGAGTTCATCTAAAGCTAATCCATTTCCCTTGTTTTGTCCACCCTTGTTGTCTATAGAGTTTAGTGGAGGTTGACTAGAGCTCATCTCCTTCCATCCCTAGCCGTAGCCATACGCCAGGGAGAGTAGGGCGAGGTACGCGTGCGTCGATTGATGAAGAGGCAATATAGGGACGATAGTTGAGACAGGGTGACGGTCTCCACTTCCCCCCTTTCACTAGTGTCTGGGCTCCCTTACCCTTTTCCCCTGTGTTGCAGTAAGTCTTCCCCACACCTGGTGTGACACCAGACCCCCGAAATCAATACACAATTAGACAAAACTCCCTGAATGACCAGATCCCTAAACAAATGCACAACTAGACCAAACTCCCCAAATGACCAGGCCCCAAAACAATACACAACTAGACCAAACTCCCCATATGACCAGTCCCCCTAAGTGAATACACAACTATATCAAACTCCCTAAATAACCAAACCCCTAAACTAATGCACAACTACTAGACCAAACTTTCTAAGTGACCAGACAACTGAAACACATACACGACTAGACAAAATGTCCTAAACGACCAGACTCCCTAAACCAACTAGGTCAATCTCCTTGAAGGACCAGACCCCTAAACTAATACACAACTAGACCAAACTCCCCAAATGACCAGATCCCCAAAACAATACACAACTAGACCAAACCCCTAAACAACCAGACTTCCTAAACCAATACACAACTAAATCAAACTACATAAATGACTAGACCCTCTAAACCAATACACAACTAGACCAAACTCCCTAAATAACCAGACTTTCTAAACCAATACACAACTAGTTCAAACTCCTTAAATGACTAGACCATCTAAACGAATACACAACTAGAACAAACTACCTAAATTACTAGAGTCTCAAAACCAATACATAACTAGACCAAACTCACTAAATGATCAGACCTCCAAAATTAATAGACAAATAGACTAAACTCCCTAATCAAAAAGACTCCCTAAACCAATACAAAACCAGACCAAACTCCCTAAATAACCAGAGTCCCTAAATATAAACAGACTCCCTAAATAAACATAGACCCAAGAAGACTCACTCAAAAATATACAAATCCCACATCAAACCTCCTAAATAATACGCGAATATACAGTACAGACCAAAAGTTTGGACACACCTTATCATTTAAAGATTTTTCTGTATTTTCATGACTATGAAAATTGTATATTCACACTGAAGGCATCAAAACTATGAATTAACACATGTGGAATTATATACTTAACAAAAAAGTGTGAAACAGCTGAAAATATGTCTTATATTCTAGGTTCTTCAAAGTAGCCACCTTTTGCTTTGATGACTGCTTTGCACACTCTTGGCATTCTCTTGATGAGCTTCAAGAGGTAGTCACCGGAAATGGTCTTCCAACAATCTTGAAGGAGTTCCCAGAGATGCTTAGCACTGGTTGGCCCTTTTGCCTTCACTCTGCGGTCCAGCTCACCCCAAACCATCTCGATTGGGTTCAGGTCTGGTGACTGTGGAGGCCAGGTCATCTGGCGTAGCACCCCATCACTCTCCGTCTTGGTCAAATAGCCCTTACACAGCCTGGAGGTGTGTTTGGGGTTATTGTCCTGTTGAAAAATAAATGATGGTCCAACTAAACGCAAACCGGATGGAATAGCATGCCACTGCAAGATGCTGTGGTAGCCATGCTGGTTCAGTAAGCCTTCAATATTGAATAAATCCCCAACAGAGTCACCAGCAAAGCACCCCCACACCATCACACCTCCTCCTCCATGCTTCACGGTGGGAACCAGGCATGTAGAGTCCATCCGTTCACCTTTTCTGCATCGCACAAAGACACGGTGGTTGGAACCAAAGATCTCAAATTTGGACTCATCAGACCAAAGCACAGATTTCCACTGTTCTAATGTCCATTCCTTGTGTTCTGTAGCCCAAACAAGTCTCTTCTGCTTGTTGCCTGTCCTTAGCAGTGGTTTCCTAGCTGCTATTTTACCATGAAGGCCTGCTGCACAAAGTCTCCTCTTAACAGTTGTTGTAGAGATGTGTCGGCTGCTAGAACTCTGTGTGGCATTGACCTGGTCTCTAATCTGAGCTGCTGTTAACCTGCGATTTCTGAGGCTGGTGACTCAGATAAACTTATCCTCAGAAGCAGAGGTGACTCTTGGTCTTCCTTTCCTGGGGCGGTCCTCATGTGAGCCAGTTTCTTTGTAGCGCTTGATGGTTTTTGCTACTGCACTTGGGGACACTTTCAAAGTTTGCCCAATTTTTCGCACTGACTGACCTTCATTTCTTAAAGTAATGATGGCCAATCGTTTTTCTTTACTTAGCTGCTTTTTTCTTGCCATAATACAAATTCTAACAGTCTATTCAGTAGGACTATCAGCTGTGTATCCACCAGACTTCTGCACAACACAACTGATGGTCCCAACCCCATTTGTAAGGCAAGAAATCCCACTTATTAAACCTAACAGGGCACACCTGTGAAGTGAAAACCATTTCCGGTGACTACCTCTTGAAGCTCATCAAGAGAATGCCAAGAGTGTGCAAAGCAGTCATCAAAGCAAAAGGTGGCTACTTTGAAGAACCTAGAATATAAGACATATTTTCAGTAGTTTCACACTTTTTTGTTAAGTATATAATTCCACATGTGGTAATTCATAGTTTTGATGCCTTCAGTGTGAATGTACAATTTTCATAGTCATGAAAATACAGAAAAATCTTTAAATGAGAAGGTGTGTCCAAACTTTTGGTCTGTACTGTAGATCCCAAACCGTACAAAGAAAAACAAACCTAGAAATGCCTCCCTAAATGAATTGAAATGCTAGAGTAGACCCCCAGAGACACCAGGCTATTGAAAAAAATACAGATCTCAAATCAGATCCCATAAAAAGAAGCCATAAGACCCATCATTTAAATAGAAATATACCACTAAATCAGACCCCCTAAATAATTGGATCCCAAACCAAACCACCGAAAATAAATACTGGTCCCAGACCAGACCCTGTAAATAGATACAGACCCCAAACCAGTCCTCCTAAATAACCCCCTACTATCACTCTTGAGATAGCAGAGAACTGTACTTCACTTCTTCACTCCCATAAACAGTGAATGGAGCGGTGGTCACACATGCTCAATCTCACTTCATTCACACATGGGATTCAGAGAGCCCCATTTTTATGTTTGGTGGGAATCCCAATGGTCAGACCCCTCGTGATCGGGCACTTACCAACGCTCCTGTGAATAAGTAATGAGTTGTGATTAATTGAAAACTACTTTAATTCCTTAATGCTAAATTATATATGAACATTATTGCAGGGGTGACCATGTGCGCAGGGGGTTCAGGAGCTGAGGTCCCTCCACATGCGGTATGTAGATACCTACAATATTACATAGCTAGTTTAGCGCCCCGAGGGTTCGGCCGCTACAGGGGTATTGCACCTCAACCAGAGGTGTGATATTCCACTCCCAGGTAAGGATGGAGTGTGGACCAGGGCTCAGTTAGCTACATACACACACTCACCCCATTTCCGGGGGACAGCTCGACGGTGCTCCCATTTATGCAGGCACAACTGACCATGTCCCTGGCTGGAGTGGGGAGGGGGGGGAGAACCCAGTGATGTAGGAGCAGTAGGGGACGGTTTCTGGAGCACAGGAAGGAGCTCATTGGGTGCAGGTCACCTGAGCTCAGCACAGAGAAACAGATAAAAGGTGGGAGCCATCTTAAGCAGCAGAACAGTGCAGAACAGAGTAGCAGCTCAGTAAGAGCTGACAGGGAGCTGTGGCTCAGCCTGAGCTCAGCTCCATGAGGCAGGCCTGGAGAGGAGGTCAGGGCCAGAGAGGAGAAGAGGAGAAGGAGAAGGAAGGAAAGAGGAGTGACAGAGGAGTAGAAAGGCTCCAGAAACAAGAAGGCAGAAGGGACCCTAAGAGAGCAGAACGGACAGCAACCGTTGCAAGCTCGCGTTATATCGGGTGAAGGGTCAGGCCGCAGAAGGGTACCGGATTCCCAAGTTGGTGGAGGTAAATCATCCCTCAGCCAAGAACCGGAGGTCGTGATCATTTATTGGTGCGACCCCCTGCTACACCCGCTCGGAAGGCACCACATAGGGCCAGGGAAACTGGCGCCAAGTTTTACCAGAGAAGGCCCGAGGCAGCCGGACAGAAGCGTGGTCACTGGTGGGGCACAAGAGGCCAGAGAAAGGATAGAAGGGGGTCCTGTGCCACACTCCTGAACTGCCTGGGGGTTGACCGAGCCCCTCACCTGGTGGACGCAGCACGGCTTGGGCAGTTATTGCTGACAGAAGTGACATGGATAACAACTGTGAGTAAAAGGCCTGAACTGCACCATTGGACTCAGTGTGATCTTTGCTGCGCCTGCACCATCACCCCCAGCATCCTCCTACATTGCCCTGAGGCTACACTCTTCCCGTGGGGAGTTATCCTATCCCTGTGCTGCACACCAACACCAGCCTGAGTGGTCTACCTCGCAGCGGCGGTTATCTCTGACCGCAATCCACGGGTGGCGTAGTCGGACATTCAAAATACTGATAAATAGACTGTCACACAATTTGGTCTGACCACAATGAGCCACGGGATCGGGTTGCCACTACTACCCCCAGCATCGCATAGAAGCCCGGTTCCGGGTGCCCCACGGCCCAGGGGGCAAGTCACTAGCATCTGTGCCTAACAGCAGCGGCCAGAGCTGAGCTCCGTTCACTGCTGTTAACCATTTAAGTGCTGCTGTCGATCTCTTACAGCAGTATTTAAATGGAGCAGTCACGGGTGGCCCCTGTCGCTGCAATCTTGGTTCTCCCAAGCTCAGCTTTATAGGAGACTGTGACTTTCACTATATACTGCAGTATATAAATGATCAGACAATCGCAGGTTCAAGTCCCATAAGAGAACTTAAAAAAGAAATTAAAAAAATGTAAAGTGTAGAAAGTTTTTAATAATCCTTCCACTTTTTTCTCATTAAAACTAAAACATTTTTTTAAATATAGATATTCCATATCACTATGTCCATAAAAGCCCCGATATATCAAAATGTAAAATGAATTAACCCGTACGGGGCTATCAAAAATGATATGTACCCTGAATTGCTATTAGCAAAACCATCAGCTCGCCACGTAAAAAAAAAACTAGCCCTCCCGCAGCTGCATCGACGCAAAACAATAAAAATGTAACGAGTCTCGAAAAATGGCGACACAAACCAAAATTTTTCTTTTTCAGAATCTTCTGAAATTTTTATTAACACTGAAATTAAAAAATAGATTATACAAGTTTGGTATCACCATGATCGTACTGACCCGGGGAATCAGATTTCCAGGTAATTTTTCCGCACAATAAATACAGAAAACAATGGAGGAATTGCATTTTTTTCACCATTTTATCCCAATTGGAAATTTTTCCCCATTTTTCAGTGCATTATATGGTAAAATGGTCAATGTCGTTCAAAACTACAATGAGTTCTACATTCTTCAATGAGGGCTTGATTTTTTGAGGGACGAGTTGTAGTTTTGAACGACATCGTCCATTTTACTATGGGATAAAATTGGGATTAAAAACAGAAAAAAAGGCATGGCTTTTGGATGAAGAGGAGGAAAAAATGCAAATATAAAATCAAAGATTGGCTGCAGCGGTGACAGGATAATGTATAGCTGAGGTTTATTACAGCACAAGTCATAATAAACCGTCCTGTTATAACCTGGATGATACAAGCTTACGTTTTCCTGTCTCTGATGAACATTCGCGGAGCAGCATCTGGACCCCCGCACTTTTTGTCATGTGGCTGATAACAGCAGGTGCTAGCGGCGTGTAACTGAGCTGTTTGTTGTAGTAACGTTCCCGCAGCATATTGCCGCCCGATGGAAGAGCGGGCCAGTCTGCTGCCGCTGTGCGGAGATGACAGTCTGCATAAGGACGCAATATTTCAGTGTGTGAGAAGTGTGAGAAGTGTGAATACAGAAGATTTCAGATTTCTGCTCCGTTGAACTTACTGAAAAAAAACTTTGTAAAACTTTTTAACCCCTGAAGGAATTTTGGTCCGCTTTATGTCATGTTAGTCTGACAGGCCGGACTTATTTTTCCAATGATGTAGACAAACGAGTATTTTTTTTTTTTTTGTGGAACGAGTTGTATTTTTTTATAAACAGTATTGAGGAGTGCAAACTACATAGTGATTAATGTCTAGAAATAATTTTGTGGGGCAGAAATGCAAAAAGAGCAATTCCTTTCCTATATGTCGCTGGCATACGTGAGGCAGTTGGTGTGGCTTCCAGTAGAAGGATAGAAGACTCACTAAATATTTGTCTCAGGGATGGATGAAGGTGATAAGCATCTTGATATTGCAGAGCTGGAGGTTCCCCACCCTGGTATAGAAGGGGAGACAGCCAATCGGAACAGCAGAGCAGCGACAGATAGTCACTTCCACATTGCAGAGCTGAGTGTGTGGACAGCACTTCAAAACAGCAGAGGCGAGCTGGTAAATAGGTACCTTGATATAGCAGAGCCAAGTGTGCAGACAACACTTTGACACAGCAAAGCTAAGCTTGATATAGCTTAGCCAAGTATGCAGATGGGGAACCTCCGGGCCCTGGGCTGTTTGCAGCACGCAATTAGCTTTTCTCTGGCCCCCGGGTAGACTCCCAGGGTCCGCAGTGCTCAGGCCGGCAGCTCCATTCTGTCATCCGCAGGCCTTTAAAACTTCTTACACTGCGAGCATGTGCACACAATGTTCACTACTGAATGCTTTGGTGCGTACAATGAAACATTACGTCCTGACGCTGGCCAGCGCCAGCGTCTGGACGTACTTTGTGGACGGAGTTAGCGCGCGATGCGTTCCCATCCCACAGAAGAATACAGAAGCAGCAGCAGCCCCTATGTCTCCTGCGATGTATGTGCTGCAGTCTCCAGCACCAATGTCACCTGTGATGTACATGAACCAGCCCCAATGTTTCCTGTGATATATATGCTCCAGCCTCAATGTTTCCTGTGATATATATGCTCCAGCCTCAATGTTTCCTGTGATATATATGCTCCAGCCTCAATGTTTCCTGTGATATATATGCTATATGCTCCAGCCCCAATGTCTCCAGTGATATACAGTTATATGAAAAAGTTTGGGCACCCCTATTAATCTTAAGCTTAATGTTTTATAAAAATTGGTGTTTTTGCAACAGCTATTTCAGTTTGATATATGTAATAACTGTTGGACACAGTAATGTTTCTGCCTTGAAATGAGATTTATTGTACTAACAGAAAATGTGCAATCTGCATTCAAACAAAATTTGACAGGTGCATAAGTATGGGCACCCTTATCATTTTCTTGTTTTAAATACTCCTACCTACTTTTTACTGACTTACTAAAGCACTTTTTTTGGTTTTGTAACCTCATTGAGCTTTGAACTTCATAGCCAGGTGTATGCAATCATGAGAAAAGCTACTTAAAGTGGCCACTTGCAAGTTGTTCTCCTGTTTGAATCTCCTCTGAAGAGTGGCATCATGGGCTCCTCAAAACAACTGTCAAATGATCTGAAAACAAAGATTATTCAACATAGTTGTTCAGGGGAAGGATACAAAAAGCTGTCTCAGAGATTTAACCTGTCAGTTTCCACTGTGAGGAACATAGTAAGGAAATGGAAGAACACAGGGACAGTTCTTGTTAAGGCCAGAAGTGGCAGGCCAAGAAAAACATCAGAAAGGCAGAGAAGAAGAATGGTGAGATCAGTCAAGGACAATCCTCGGACCACCTCCAGTGAGCTGCAACATCAACTTGCTGCAGATGGTGTCACTGTGCATCGGTCAACTATACAACGCACTTTGCACAAGGAGAAGCTATATGGGAGAGTGATGCGAAAGAAGCCGTTTCTGCAAGCACGCCACAAACAGAGTCGGCTGAGGTATGCAAAAGCACATTTGGAGAAGCCAATTTCTTTTTGGAAGAAGGTCCTGTGGACTGATGAAACCAAGATTGAGTTGTTTGGTCATCCAAAAAGGCGTTAT
This sequence comes from Phyllobates terribilis, assembly GCF_046119375.1. Lineage (NCBI taxonomy): Eukaryota > Metazoa > Chordata > Amphibia > Anura > Dendrobatidae > Phyllobates > Phyllobates terribilis. The sequence goes on along the minus strand of NW_027362761.1, from coordinate 585,967,842 downwards.
GCATGGCGGCAAAAAAACACAGCATTCCAAGAAAAACACTTGCTACCCACAGTAAAATTTGGTGGAGGTTCCATCATGCTTTGGGGTTGTGTGGCCAATGCCGGCACCGGGAATCTTGTTAAAGTTGAGGGACGCATGGATTCCACTCACTATCAGCATATTCTTGACAATAATGTTCAAGAATCAGTGACAAAGTTGAAGTTATGCAGGGGATGGATCTTTCAGCAAGGCAATGATCCAAAACACCGCTCCAAATCTACTCAGGCATTCATGCAGAGGAACAATTACAATGTTCTGGAATGGCCATCCCAGTCCCCAGACCTGAATATCATTGAACATCTGTGGGATCATTTGAAGAGGGCTGTCCATGCACGGCGACCATCAAACTTAACTGAACTGGAATTGTTTTGTAAAGAGGAATGGTCAAAAATACCTTCATCCAGGATCCAGGAAATCATTAAAAGCTACAGGAAGCGACTAGAGGCTGTTATTTTTGCAAAAGGAGGATCTGCTAAATATTAATGTCACTTTTCTGGTGAGGTGCCCATACTTATGCACCTGTCAAATTTTGTTTGAATGCAGATTGCACATTTTCTGTTAGTACAATAAACCTCATTTCAAGGCAGAAAAATTACTGTGTTCAACAGTTATTACATATATCAAACTGAAATAGCTGTTGCAAAAACACCAATTTTTATAAAACATTAAGCTTAAGATTAATAGGGGTGCCCAAACTTTTTCATATAACTGTATATGCTCCAGCCCCAATGTCTCCTGTGATATATATGCTCCAGCCCCAATGTCTCCAGTGATATATATGCTCCAGCCCCAATGTCTCTTATGATGTATATACTCCAGTCCCAATGTCACCTATGTGATGCATATACTCCAACCTGAGTGTCTCCTATGTGATGTATATACTCAGTCCCAGTGTCTCCTATTTGCTGCAGCCTCAATGTCAACTATATGATGTATAGTACCCCCAGCATCTCCTGTGTGATGTGTATGCTCCTGACCCAATGTCTCCTATGTGATGTATATGCTCCTGCCCGAGCATTTGCTCTTAGATGTATCTGCTCCAGCCAACTGTGTCCTACACACGTGGTCAAAATTGTTGGTAACCCTCATTTAATGAAAGAAAAACCCACAATGGTCACAGAAATAACTTGAATCTGACAAAAGTAATAATAAATTAAAAATCTATGAAAATGAACAAATGAACGTCAGACATTGCTTTTCTGCTTCTACAGACTTCTTAAAATAATTAAACTCCTGAAATCGGCCTGGACAGAAATGATGGTTCTTCTTAACTTAATATTTTGTTGAACAACCTTTTGAGGCAATCACTGCAATCAAACGATTCCTGTAACTGTCAATGAGACTTCTGCTCCTCTCGGCAGGTATTTTGGCCCACTCCTCATGAGCAAACTGCTCCAGTTGTCTTGTGTGTGAAGGTTGCCTTTTCCAGACGCCATGTTTCAGCCCTTTCCAAAGATGCTCAATAAGATTTAGGTAAGGGCTCAAAGAAGGCCACTTAAGAATAGTCCAATGTTTTCCTCTTAGCCATTCTTGGGTATTTTTAGCTGTGTGTTTTGGGTCATTATCCTGTTGCAAGACCCATGACCTGCGATTGAGACCAAGCTTTCTGACACTGGGCAGCACATTTCTCTGTAGAATCCCTTGATAGTCTTGAGATTTCATTGTACCCTGCACAGATTCAAGACACCCTGTGCCAGATGCAGCAAAGCAGCCCCAGAACATAACAGAGCCTCCACCATGTTTCACAGTAGGGACAGTGTTCTTTTCTTGATATGCTTCATTTTTCCATCTGTGAACATAGAGCTGATGTGCCTTGCCAAAAACTTCCATTTTTGTCTCATCTGTCCATAGGACATTCTCCCAGAAGCTTTGTGGTTTGTCAACATGTAGTTTGGCAAATTCCAGTCTGGCTTTTTTATTATTTTTTTTCAACAATGGTGTTCGCCTTGGTAGTTTCCCATGAAGTCCACTTTGGATCAAACAATGACGGATGGTGCAATCTGACACTAATGTTCCTGGAGCTTGAAGTTCAACTCTCTTTAAAAGTTATCCTGGGCTCTTTTGTTACCATTCGTATTATCCGTCTCTTTGATTTGTCATCAGTTTTCCTCCTGCGGCCACGTCCAGGGAGGTTGGCTACAGTCCTATGGATATTAAATTTCTGAATAATATGTGCAACTGTAGTCACAGGAACATCAAGCTGCTTGGAGATGGTATTATAACCTTTACCTTTAACATGCTTGTCTATAATTTTCTTTCTAATCTCCTGAGACAACTCTTTCCTTTGCTTCCTCTGGTCCATGTTGAGTGTGGTACACACCATGTCACCAAACAGCACAGTGAGTATCTGTAGCCCTATATACAGCACAGTGATTATCTGTAGCCCTATATACAGGCCCACTGACTGATTGCAAGATTGTAGACACCTGTGATGATAATTAGTGGACAAAACTTGATTTAACATATCCCTTTTTTCACATTATTTTCAGGGTTACCATCATTTCTGTCTACGCCGATTTCATAAGTTTAATTTTTTTTAAAAATTCAGTGGAAGCAGAAAAGCAATGTCTGACTTTCATTTCTTCATTTTCATAGATTTTTAATTTATTATTACTTTTGTCAGATTCAAGTTATTTCTGTGACCATTGTGGGTTTTTCTTTCATTAAACGAGGGGGACAAACAATTTTGACCACGTGTGTATATGATGTATATACAGCAGTCCCAGTGTCCCCTATGTGATATATATCCTCCTGTCCCATCGTCTCCTATGTGATGTAAATGCTTCAGCCCAAGTGCATCGAGTGTGATGAATATGTCCAGCTCCAGTGTCTCCTATTTGATGTATATGCTCCTGCCCCAGCGTGTCCTATGGTTTGTATATACAGCAGTCTTGGCATCTACTATGCATAAAGCAGAACTACCACTGCTTGAGTTCTATAAACGTTGCATGAGTAATGATACATTTGCCACTGTGAAGAGACCTGCGGTGTAATATACATCTGTGTTATGAAAAACTTATAACAGATGACTGTGCTCCAGACCGACGCAAGCCTGGAAAAGCAGTTGTGAGTAGTAACTTCAACAGCCGTGTTTTACACTTGTGCTCAGCTATGGCTGGATTACTATGTGCCCCCCAATAGCTTTCCACTGGATTACTCTATGCCCTCTGTAGCTGTGCACTGGATTACAATGTGCCCCCTGTAGTTGTGCACTGCATTACTATGTTCCCTCTGTAGTTGTGCACTGGATTACAATGTGCCCCCTGTAGCTGTGCACTACATTACTATGTTCCCTCTGTAGCTGTGCACTGGATTACAATGTGCCCCCTGTAGCTGTGCACTGCATTACTATGTTCCCTCTGTAGTTGTGCACTGGATTACTAAGTGCCCCCTGTAGTTGTGCACTGGATTACAATGTGCCCCCTGTAGCTGTGCACTACATTACTATGTGCCCTCTGTAGTTGTGCACTGCATTACTATGTGCCCTCTGTAGTTGTGCACTGCATTACTATGTGCCCCCTGTAGTTGTGCACTGGATTACTGTGTTTCCCCCTGCAGTTGTGCACTGGATTACTATGTGCTCCCTGTAGTTGTGCACTGGATTACTATGTTCCCTCTGTAGTTGTGCACTGGATTACTATGTGCTCCCTGTAGTTGTGCACTGGATTACTGTGTTGCCCCCTGCAGTTGTGCACTGGATTACTATGTGCCTCTGTAGTTGTGCACTGGATTACTATGTTCCCTCTGTAGTTGTGCACTGGATTACTGTGTTTCCCCCTGCAGTTGTGCACTGGATTACTATGTGCCCCCTGTAGTTGTGCACTGGATTACTGTGTTGCCCCCTGCAGTTGTGCACTGGATTACTATATGCCTCTGTGCACTGGATTATTATGTGCCCCCTGTAGTTGTGCACTGGATTACTATGTGCCTCTTGTAGTTGTGCACTAGATTACTATGTGCCCTCTGTAGTTGTGCACTGGATTACTATTTGCTCTCTGTAGTTGTTAACTGGATTGCTTTGTGCCCCCTGTAGTTGTGCACTGGATTACTATGTGCCCTCTGTAGCTGTGCACTGGATTGCTATATGCACCCTTTAGTTGTGCACTGGATTACTATGTGCTCCCTGCAGTTGTGCACTGGATTACTATGTGCCCTATGTAGTTGTCCTCTGGATTACTATGTGTCCCCTGAAGTTATGCACTGGATTACTCTGTGCCTCTCTGTAGCTGTGCACTGGATTACTATGTGCCCCCTGTAGTTATGCACTAGATTACTATGTGCCCACTGTAGTTGTGCACTGGATTACTATGTTTCACCGTGAAGCTGTGCACTGGATTACTATGTGCCTCTCTGTAGCTGTGCACTGGATTACTATGCGCCCCCTGTAGTTATGCACTAGATTACTATGTGCCCACTGTAGCTGTGCACTGGATTACTATGTGCCTCTCTGTAGCTGTGCACTGGATTACTATGTGCCCCCTGTAGTTGTGCACTGGATTACTAAATGCCCCCTGTAGTTGTGCACTGGATTACTATGTTCCCTCTGTAGTTGTGCATTGGATTACTATGTGCCCTCTGTAGCTGCGCACTGGATTACTATGTTCCCTCTGTAGTTGTGCACTGGATTACTATGTGCTCCCTGTAGTTGTGCACTGGATTACTATGTTCCTCTCTGTAGTTGTGCACTGGATTTCTATGTGCCCCCTGTAGTTGTGCACTGGATTACTATGTGCTCCCTGTAGTTGTGCACTGGATTACTATGTGCCCTCTGTAGTTGTGCACTGGATTACTATGTGCCCTCTGTAGTTGTGCACTGGATTACTATGTACCCTCTGTAGTTGTGCACTGGATTACTATGTGCTCCCTGTAGTTGTGCACTGGATTACTATGTTCCTCTCTGTAGTTGTGCACTGGATTACTATGTGCTCCCTGTAGTTGTGCACTGGATTACTATGTTCCTCTCTGTAATTGTGCACTGGATTACTATGTGCTCCCTGTAGTTGGCACTGGATTACTATGTTCCTCTCTGTAGCTGTGCACTGGATTACTATGTTCCTCTCTGTAGTTGTGCACTGGATTACTATGTTCCTCTCTGTAGTTGTGCACTGGATTACTAAGTACCCCCTGTAGTTGTGCACTAGATCACTATGTGCCACCTGTAGCTTTGCACTGGATTACTATGTGCCTCTCTGTAGTTGTGCACTGGATTACTATGTGCTCCCTGTAGTTGTGCACTGGATTACTATGTGCTCCCTGTAGTTGTGCACTGGATTACTATGTGCCCTCTGTAGTTGTGCACTGGATTACTATGTGCCCTCTGTAGTTGTGCACTGGATTACTATGTACCCTCTGTAGTTGTGCACTGGATTACTATGTGCTCCCTGTAGTTGTGCACTGGATTACTATGTTCCTCTCTGTAGTTGTGCACTGGATTACTATGTGCTCCCTGTAGTTGTGCACTGGATTACTATGTTCCTCTCTGTAGTTGTGCACTGGATTACTATGTGCTCCCTGTAGTTGTGCACTGGATTACTATGTTCCTCTCTGTAATTGTGCACTGGATTACTATGTGCTCCCTGTAGTTGGCACTGGATTACTATGTTCCTCTCTGTAGCTGTGCACTGGATTACTATGTTCCTCTCTGTAGTTGTGCACTGGATTACTATGTTCCTCTCTGTAGTTGTGCACTGGATTACTAAGTACCCCCTGTAGTTGTGCACTAGATCACTATGTGCCACCTGTAGCTTTGCACTGGATTACTATGTGCCTCTCTGTAGTTGTGCACTGGATTACTATGTGCTCCCTGTAGTTGTGCAGTGGATTACAATGTGCCCCCTGTAGTTGTGCACTGGGTTACTATGTGCTCCCTGTAGCTGGCACTGGATTACTATGTTCCTCTCTGTAGATGTGCACTGGATTACTATGTTCCTCTCTGTAGTTGTGCACTGGATTACTATGTTCCTCTCTGTAGTTGTGCACTGGATTACTAAGTGCCCCCTGTAGTTGTGCACTAGATCACTATGTGCCACCTGTAGCTTTGCACTGGATTACTATGTGCCTCTCTGTAGTTGTGCACTGGATTACTATGTGCTCCCTGTAGTTGTGCAGTGGATTACAATGTGCCCCCTGTAGTTGTGCACTGGATTACTATGTGCCCCCTGTAGTTGTGCACTGGATTACTATGTGTCCCCTGTAGTTGTGCACTGGATTACTATGTGCCCTCTGTAGCTGTGCACTGGATTGCTATATGCACCCTTTAGTTGTGCACTGGATTACTATGTGCTCCCTGCAGTTGTGCACTGGATTACTATGTGCCCTATGTAGTTGTCCTCTGGATTACTATGTGTCCCCTGAAGTTATGCACTGGATTACTACGTGCCTCTCTGTAGCTGTGCACTGGATTACTATGTGCCCCCTGTAGTTATGCACTAGATTACTATGTGCCCACTGTAGTTGTGCACTGGATTACTATGTTTCACCGTGAAGCTGTGCACTGGATTACTATGTGCCTCTCTGTAGCTGTGCACTGGATTACTATGCGCCCCCTGTAGTTATGCACTAGATTACTATGTGCCCACTGTAGCTGTGCACTGGATTACTATGTGCCTCTCTGTAGCTGTGCACTGGATTACTATGTGCCCCCTGTAGTTGTGCACTGGATTACTAAATGCCCCCTGTAGTTGTGCACTGGATTACTATGTTCCCTCTGTAGTTGTGCATTGGATTACTATGTGCCCTCTGTAGCTGCGCACTGGATTACTATGTTCCCTCTGTAGTTATGCACTGGATTACTATGTGCTCCCTGTAGTTGTGCACTGGATTACTATGTTCCTCTCTGTAGTTGTGCACTGGATTACTATGTGCCCCCTGTAGTTGTGCACTGGATTACTATGTGCTCCCTGTAGTTGTGCACTGGATTACTATGTGCCCTCTGTAGTTGTGCACTGGATTACTATGTGCCCTCTGTAGTTGTGCACTGGATTACTATGTACCCTCTTTAGTTGTGCACTGGATTACTATGTGCTCCCTGTAGTTGTGCACTGGATTACTATGTTCCTCTCTGTAGTTGTGCACTGGATTACTATGTGCTCCCTGTAGTTGTGCACTGGATTACTATGTTCCTCTCTGTAATTGTGCACTGGATTACTATGTGCTCCCTGTAGTTGGCACTGGATTACTATGTTCCTCTCTGTAGCTGTGCACTGGATTATTATGTTCCTCTCTGTAGTTGTGCACTGGATTACTATGTTCCTCTCTGTAGTTGTGCACTGGATTACTAAGGACCCCCTGTAGTTGTGCACTAGATCACTATGTGCCACCTGTAGCTTTGCACTGGATTACTATGTGCCTCTCTGTAGTTGTGCACTGGATTACTATGTGCTCCCTGTAGTTGTGCACTGGATTACTATGTGCCCTCTGTAGTTGTGCACTGGATTACTATGTGCCCTCTGTAGTTGTGCACTGGATTACTATGTACCCTCTGTAGTTGTGCACTGGATTACTATGTGCTCCCTGTAGTTGTGCACTGGATTACTATGTTCCTCTCTGTAGTTGTGCACTGGATTACTATGTGCTCCCTGTAGTTGTGCACTGGATTACTATGTTCCTCTCTGTAGTTGTGCACTGGATTACTATGTGCTCCCTGTAGTTGTGCACTGGATTACTATGTTCCTCTCTGTAATTGTGCACTGGATTACTATGTGCTCCCTGTAGTTGGCACTGGATTACTATGTTCCTCTCTGTAGCTGTGCACTGGATTACTATGTTCCTCTCTGTAGTTGTGCACTGGATTACTATGTTCCTCTCTGTAGTTGTGCACTGGATTACTAAGTACCCCCTGTAGTTGTGCACTAGATCACTATGTGCCACCTGTAGCTTTGCACTGGATTACTATGTGCCTCTCTGTAGTTGTGCACTGGATTACTATGTGCTCCCTGTAGTTGTGCAGTGGATTACAGTGTGCCCCCTGTAGTTGTGCACTGGATTACTATGTGCCCCCTGTAGTTGTGCACTGGATTACTATGTGTCCCCTGTAGTTGTGCACTGGATTACTATGTGCCCCCTGTAGTTGTGCACTGGATTACTATGTGCCCCCTGTAGTTGTGCACTGGATTACTATGTGCTCCCTGTAGTTGTGCACTGGATCACTATGTGCCTCTGTACACTGGATTACTATGTGCCCCCTGTAGTTGTGCACTGGATTACTATGTTCCCTCTATAGTTGTGCACTGGATTACTATGTGCCCGCTGTAGTTGTGCACTGGATTACTATGTGCCTCTATAGTTGTGCACTGGATTACTATGTGCCCCCCTGTAGTTGTGCACTGGATTACTATGTGCTCCCTGTAGTTGTGCACTGGATTACTGTGTTTCCCCCTGCAGTTGTGCACTGGATTACTATGTGCTCCCTGTAGTTGTGCACTGGATTACTATGTTCCCTCTGTAGTTGTGCACTGGATTACTGTGTTTCCCCCTGCAGTTGTGCACTGGATTACTATGTGCCCCCTGTAGTTGTGCACTGGATTACTGTGTTGCCCCCTGCAGTTGTGCACTGGATTACTATGTGCCTCTGTGCACTGGATTATTATGTGCCCCCTGTAGTTGTGCACTGGATTACTATGTGCCTCTTGTAGTTGTGCACTAGATTACTATGTGCCCTCTGTAGTTGTGCACTGGATTACTATTTGCTCTCTGTAGTTGTTAACTGGATTGCTTTGTGCCCCCTGTAGTTGTGCACTGGATTACTATGTGCCCTCTGTAGCTGTGCACTGGATTGCTATATGCACCCTTTAGTTGTGCACTGGATTACTATGTGCTCCCTGCAGTTGTGCACTGGATTACTATGTGCCCTATGTAGTTGTCCTCTGGATTACTATGTGTCCCCTGAAGTTGTGCACTGGATTACTACGTGCCTCTCTGTAGCTGTGCACTGGATTACTATGTGCCCCCTGTAGTTATGCACTAGATTACTATGTGCCCACTGTAGTTGTGCACTGGATTACTATGTTTCACCGTGAAGCTGTGCACTGGATTACTATGTGCCTCTCTGTAGCTGTGCACTGGATTACTATGCGCCCCCTGTAGTTATGCACTAGATTACTATGTGCCCACTGTAGCTGTGCACTGGATTACTATGTGCCTCTCTGTAGCTGTGCACTGGATTACTATGTGCCCCCTGTAGTTGTGCACTGGATTACTAAATGCCCCCTGTAGTTGTGCACTGGATTACTATGTTCCCTCTGTAGTTGTGCATTGGATTACTATGTGCCCTCTGTAGCTGCGCACTGGATTACTATGTTCCCTCTGTAGTTGTGCACTGGATTACTATGTGCTCCCTGTAGTTGTGCACTGGATTACTATGTTCCTCTCTGTAGTTGTGCACTGGATTACTATGTGCCCCCTGTAGTTGTGCACTGGATTACTATGTGCTCCCTGTAGTTGTGCACTGGATTACTATGTGCCCTCTGTAGTTGTGCACTGGATTACTATGTGCCCTCTGTAGTTGTGCACTGGATTACTATGTACCCTCTGTAGTTGTGCACTGGATTACTATGTGCTCCCTGTAGTTGTGCACTGGATTACTATGTTCCTCTCTGTAGTTGTGCACTGGATTACTATGTGCTCCCTGTAGTTGTGCACTGGATTATTATGTTCCTCTCTGTAATTGTGCACTGGATTACTATGTGCTCCCTGTAGTTGGCACTGGATTACTATGTTCCTCTCTGTAGCTGTGCACTGGATTACTATGTTCCTCTCTGTAGTTGTGCACTGGATTACTATGTTCCTCTCTGTAGTTGTGCACTGGATTACTAAGTACCCCCTGTAGTTGTGCACTAGATCACTATGTGCCACCTGTAGCTTTGCACTGGATTACTATGTGCCTCTCTGTAGTTGTGCACTGGATTACTATGTGCTCCCTGTAGTTGTGCACTGGATTACTATGTGCTCCCTGTAGTTGTGCACTGGATTACTATGTGCCCTCTGTAGTTGTGCACTGGATTACTATGTGCCCTCTGTAGTTGTGCACTGGATTACTATGTACCCTCTGTAGTTGTGCACTGGATTACTATGTGCTCCCTGTAGTTGTGCACTGGATTACTATGTTCCTCTCTGTAGTTGTGCACTGGATTACTATGTGCTCCCTGTAGTTGTGCACTGGATTACTATGTTCCTCTCTGTAGTTGTGCACTGGATTACTATGTGCTCCCTGTAGTTGTGCACTGGATTACTATGTTCCTCTCTGTAATTGTGCACTGGATTACTATGTGCTCCCTGTAGTTGGCACTGGATTACTATGTTCCTCTCTGTAGCTGTGCACTGGATTACTATGTTCCTCTCTGTAGTTGTGCACTGGATTACTATGTTCCTCTCTGTAGTTGTGCACTGGATTACTAAGTACCCCCTGTAGTTGTGCACTAGATCACTATGTGCCACCTGTAGCTTTGCACTGGATTACTATGTGCCTTTTTGTAGTTGTGCACTGGATTACTATGTGCTCCCTGTAGTTGTGCAGTGGATTACAATGTGCCCCCTGTAGTTGTGCACTGGATTACTATGTGCTCCCTGTAGCTGGCACTGGATTACTATGTTCCTCTCTGTAGATGTGCACTGGATTACTATGTTCCTCTCTGTAGTTGTGCACTGGATTACTATGTTCCTCTCTGTAGTTGTGCACTGGATTACTAAGTGCCCCCTGTAGTTGTGCACTAGATCACTATGTGCCACCTGTAGCTTTGCACTGGATTACTATGTGCCTCTCTGTAGTTGTGCACTGGATTACTATGTGCTCCCTGTAGTTGTGCAGTGGATTACAATGTGCCCCCTGTAGTTGTGCACTGGATTACTATGTGCCCCCTGTAGTTGTGCACTGGATTACTATGTGTCCCCTGTAGTTGTGCACTGGATTACTATGTGCCCTCTGTAGCTGTGCACTGGATTGCTATATGCACCCTTTAGTTGTGCACTGGATTACTATGTGCTCCCTGCAGTTGTGCACTGGATTACTATGTGCCCTATGTAGTTGTCCTCTGGATTACTATGTGTCCCCTGAAGTTATGCACTGGATTACTACGTGCCTCTCTGTAGCTGTGCACTGGATTACTATGTGCCCCCTGTAGTTATGCACTAGATTACTATGTGCCCACTGTAGTTGTGCACTGGATTACTATGTTTCACCGTGAAGCTGTGCACTGGATTACTATGTGCCTCTCTGTAGCTGTGCACTGGATTACTATGCGCCCCCTGTAGTTATGCACTAGATTACTATGTGCCCACTGTAGCTGTGCACTGGATTACTATGTGCCTCTCTGTAGCTGTGCACTGGATTACTATGTGCCCCCTGTAGTTGTGCACTGGATTACTAAATGCCCCCTGTAGTTGTGCACTGGATTACTATGTTCCCTCTGTAGTTGTGCATTGGATTACTATGTGCCCTCTGTAGCTGCGCACTGGATTACTATGTTCCCTCTATAGTTGTGCACTGGATTACTATGTGCTCCCTGTAGTTGTGCACTGGATTACTATGTTCCTCTCTGTAGTTGTGCACTGGATTACTATGTGCCCCCTGTAGTTGTGCACTGGATTACTATGTGCTCCCTGTAGTTGTGCACTGGATTACTATGTGCCCTCTGTAGTTGTGCACTGGATTACTCTGTGCCCTCTGTAGTTGTGCACTGGATTACTATGTACCCTCTGTACTTGTGCACTGGATTACTATGTGCTCCCTGTAGTTGTGCACTGGATTACTATGTTCCTCTCTGTAGTTGTGCACTGGATTACTATGTGCTCCCTGTAGTTGTGCACTGGATTACTATGTTCCTCTCTGTAATTGTGCACTGGATTACTATGTGCTCCCTGTAGTTGGCACTGGATTACTATGTTCCTCTCTGTAGCTGTGCACTGGATTACTATGTTCCTCTCTGTAGTTGTGCACTGGATTACTATGTTCCTCTCTGTAGTTGTGCACTGGATTACTAAGGACCCCCTGTAGTTGTGCACTAGATCACTATGTGCCACCTGTAGCTTTGCACTGGATTACTATGTGCCTCTCTGTAGTTGTGCACTGGATTACTATGTGCTCCCTGTAGTTGTGCACTGGATTACTATGTGCCCTCTGTAGTTGTGCACTGGATTACTATGTGCCCTCTGTAGTTGTGCACTGGATTACTATGTACCCTCTGTAGTTGTGCACTGGATTACTATGTGCTCCATGTAGTTGTGCACTGGCTTACTATGTTCCTCTCTGTAGTTGTGCACTGGATTACTATGTGCTCCCTGTAGTTGTGCACTGGATTACTATGTTCCTCTCTGTAGTTGTGCACTGGATTACTATGTGCTCCCTGTAGTTGTGCACTGGATTACTATGTTCCTCTCTGTAATTGTGCACTGGATTACTATGTGCTCCCTGTAGTTGGTACTGGATTACTATGTTCCTCTCTGTAGCTGTGCACTGGATTACTATGTTCCTCTCTGTAGTTGTGCACTGGATTACTATGTTCCTCTCTGTAGTTGTGCACTGGATTACTAAGTACCCCCTGTAGTTGTGCACTAGATCACTATGTGCCACCTGTAGCTTTGCACTGGATTACTATGTGCCTCTCTGTAGTTGTGCACTGGATTACTATGTGCTCCCTGTAGTTGTGCAGTGGATTACAATGTGCCCCCTGTAGTTGTGCACTGGATTACTATGTGCCCCCTGTAGTTGTGCACTGGATTACTATGTGTCCCCTGTAGTTGTGCACTGGATTACTATGTGCCCCCTGTAGTTGTGCACTGGATTACTATGTGCCCCCTGTAGTTGTGCACTGGATTACTATGTGCTCCCTGTAGTTGTGCACTGGATCACTATGTGCCTCTGTACACTGGATTACTATGTGCCCCCTGTAGTTGTGCACTGGATTACTATGTTCCCTCTATAGTTGTGCACTGGATTACTATGTGCCCCCTGTAGTTGTGCACTGGATTACTATGTGCTCCCTGTAGTTGTGCACTGGATTACTATGTGCCCGCTGTAGTTGTGCACTGGGTTCTACTATTGATCCATTGTTGCTATCATTCGATGACCCAGTAATTACTGAGCCGACATCACTGAAGGTCACTGTCGGCAGCGAGGTCAGACAGTTTGCATCGGGCTGGCAGCTCCTCTATGGCCATTGTAATGTATGGACAGTGCGGCATTTTCTATGGACGGCACAGACACAGTGCTCTCTCTGTTCCTGCACATAAAATAATAAATGGCAAAGTGAAGTATTGTATATGAGACGTCATGCCTCAGGCAAGTGCTGCCCTCTGTATTAAGAAGATGCTGCTGCGGGGTCAGAGGTCCTGGTGCTGTGCTTCCCTACTATAGAGGGGATGATAATTGCCAGGAAGTTCAGCAGAGGGTCAGGAAGAGCACAGTACACACTGTATATTCCAATAATCCATCACTGGGCGAAGATACATCCAGCTAAAAACAAATATACAGTCAAATATGTAGGTAGCGTGGGGGGCCATAGGGACTGATCCTGCCTCTACCCCCTCCATTATTATACGATCCAGATGGGTCAGTGCTGGGGAACCTGCAGCACTGAGCCGCACCTGCAAGCGCAGCTTCTCCTTGGAGCAACGCATGGTCGCAGTGAGTGACTGCCTGGCAGCCGGCAAGCTGAATAATGCAGCTAGCATCTGTCATCTCAATCACTGTAGCCAGGTTCTCTGCAGAGCGCAGAAGTCGAGATGAGTTTGTCTTCGGCTGCAGCGCTCTGCATAGGCAATAACTGAGATGGCATAGACTGAACAGATAATGAATGAGGACAGTTTTGCATCATGTGCACAGTGCTTTCTCGCAGATCTCTTTCTAGTGTTCACTCATCTGCGTTTATAGCATTGTTCTGAGTGGCGAGTGTCATGCGAGTACAGTGCAATTTTTCTCACATTGAAATGCCTTTTTTTTTTACTCTGCAACTATTATTCTAAAATCATTTACAGGACCATTTACAGTGTTCTACGCTACAGAATGGTAATGTATGTCCGGAGTCACATTAGCATATGGCATCCGATGCAAGAGCCAAGTGTCAGTGCTTTGTGCTCGGATCCTCTCACATGAAAGGATCACAGCTGTGGAGGAGACAGAGAAAGTAATTTCTCCATCTGCTCCATTGCCAGCGTCCGAGAGACTCGCACTGCACTCGGGTGTTATCCAAGTGCAGTGCGATGTTTCACACGCACCCATAGATTTATCCAATTCTCAGATGCAATCGCAGCATGTCGAATCGGCATGAGAAAATAATCGCAGATGTGAGCTGACCTATTGCACTCGTCTGATTTATACGCAGATGAGTATGAGCCCTAAAACATCCAACTAGGCTGAAGACTAGAGTGAGGTTTAGGGCTAAGGTTAGGTATAGGGCTAAGGTTAGGAGTAAGGCTAAGGTTATGGTTAGGGCTATGGTTAGGTATAGGGCTAAGATTAGATTTCAGGCTAAGGTTAGGGTTAGGGCTAAGGTTAGGAGTAAGGCTAAGGTTATGGTTAGGGCTATGGTTAGGTATAGGGCTAAGGTTAGATTTCAGGCTAAGGTTAGGGTTAGGGCTAAGGTTAGGAGTAAGGCTAAGGTTATGGTAAGGCTATGGTTAGGTATAGGGCTAAGGTTAGATTTCAGGCTAAGGTTAGGGTTCGGGCTAAGGTTAGGAGTAAGGCTAAGGTTATGGTTAGGGCTATGGTTAGTAATAGGACTAAGGTTAGATTTCAGGCTAAGGTTAGGAGTAAGGCTAAGGTTAGTGTTAGGGCTAAAGTTAGGAGTAGGTCTATGTGGCGCCCCTGAGGGTTCGGTCGCCACAGAGGTACTGCATCTCACCCAGAGGAGTGGTATCTCACTCTCAGGTAAGGAAGGAGTACAGCTCGGGACCCTAACACCTGCATCCAACACATACCCGCAGTGGGGATAGGGCGAGATTGCTCCTACGGGAGAGCACAGTCCCGGGTCCCTAGCTGGGGGGCAGGAACTATGTAGTGGGTGTGGGTGGAGGACGTAGTTAGGGGAGCACATGAGAGGAAGGTATAAATAGAGAAGCCATCTTGTTAAGTGGAGTTCAGTCTGAGAAGAGAGTGAGAACAGTCTACAGTGAGAGGAGTGGAGCAGGGCTCTGCAGGAGCTCTGCTCAGGCAGAGGGCCTGAGGAGAGGCCCAGGACTGAAGGAGAAGGAGAGAGGGAGCAGGAAGGGCTCCAGGAACGGAAGAAGGGACCCCAGGGGTACGGGCAGTGCTGGAGGCCACCCGTACGCCCGAATCTAGCAGGAGGTGGAGGGGTCAGGCCACACAAATGGGACTGGTCCCTCAACTAGCGGAGGACTTTATGCCTTAACTAGAAACCGGAGGCTGCAGCATTTCAAGTCCTGCAGCCAACAGTCCATATCAGTCTCACCAAAAAGGTAGCTATAGAGGACCCAGGGGACGGAACAGACGTTGCCCAACAAGGCCTGCAGGTACCGGATTGGGACACTAGGTATGAGGTGCAGGGAGACGGACAGAGAGAGGACACAGAAGGGGGTCCTGCTAAGTACTCCGGAGCTATCTGAGGGTGGACTGAACCCCTCCCTGAGTAAGTGCAGCACGATGAGGGAAGTTACGCTGGTACCTGTAACTTGGACTGCAACAACCGTGAGTAAAGACCCTGAGGACTGCACTTTATTGTCTCTGTGATTATTGCCTGCGCCATCACCACCCTGCACTACAACGCCCAGCACAACCTATTACATCTACACTGCCCTGGAGCTAGCTCTACCTGTGGAGAGCCACACCATCCCTGCTGCAGTAACACCAGCTCCAGAGGACCTGCTCCGCAGCGGCGGGTCCCTTGGCCGCATACCACAGGTGGCATCATGAACATTTGTACATAATTCCCCTGTAAATAATCCCCTATTGAATGACCGCCCTGGATCACGGACCGGGTCACCGCCCTGGGACATCCCCTGGTATCTACCGGCCCGGCACCGGGTACCCCACGGCCCAGGGGGCGCGTCATCTTCAGTTAGGGTTAGGGCTAAGATTAGGAGTAAGGTTATTGTTAGGGCTAAGGTTAGGAGTATGGTTACTGTCATAGAGAAAAATTAAAATCCATAAGACATTTCTGGGGAAGGGACATATCACCCTCACATTGAACATATAGGATTAATTATAGCTGGGGAAGAGAGAAACTAGTTATAACTGGGGAAGTGAGAGAGAGCTGACACATCAACCTCCATTGAAGTAGGGGCCTCCTGCAGTGAACAGGTAATTGCAAGAGGATATTTGCGCTGGGAAAAAGACGCCAAGATAGAGATTTGTTTATGTAGAGGAGGGGAAGTGCACTTCACAGGCATAAGGTTCCTCTGAACAGAGCACGGCTCCCAGACCTTTCTGAGTCAGTGGTCAGTGATGAATATTGGGGTGTGAATCGATCTAATATTTATGGGAGATATATTTTCAGTGTCGTAACAAAAGGACGAATATGACGGATTCACTCACATCACCATAAGGCCAGCAGAACCCCTCTAACTTAATTTTGGTGAAATGGATTGTGCTATCTAAGCCTTGCTTCATCTCTATAGACAAGTAAAATTGTGATAAGAAACATGACAATATTTACCACCTGGGACCACCAGGGTCGAAGATATCCTGTAACTTGGGGATCTCATAAAATTCTAACACACTTAGCACATCCCACAACCAGCCCCATATTGTTATGATCTGCTACAAGAACTAAGGAAAGAAAGGGAATCTGTCCCTACAATAAGACTGAGCTGATTCCCTACGTTGTAGCGGGCGACCTGTTCCTTGTGAACAGACCCGCCTTCGTCCTCAACTAGTCTGAACGCAGACCTATAGAATAAAGGGAGGGGTCCCTAAAAGAATTAAGGACTGGGACAAAATTGGACACCTCCTAGCAGATGTTGTAGCGGAGCAAAAAGACAAACAGACAAAAAGTACTAAGAGGTCCAAAGGACCAAACGAACTAGAGAGATGGGTACAAAAGCACCTGGCTAGATAGAGAGTCAAATAACACTGAAGTCCAGCAAAGCCAGAAGGGCGGAGCTGGAATAAATAGGCAGCAGGTCACGTGACCACAAAATAGAAAAAAAACTAACAGGAGAGTTCTAACACATATGAGCTCACGAAGGGGAGGTAAGAGGGCATAACCTTGATCTAATAAAAAGCAGAATTGGGTTTGGTCATTTGACAGTGCTAGAAGGTACAGCTTGCTGTGGGTTCTGTCCGTTTTCTTGACATCAGGTTTAGTAATTCTCTTTCTATTTCCTTTCTATCCCATGTAATTTTTATATATCGTATTGTTATGTTCCCATTTTGTATCATCTTGTAAATTTTTTATAAACACTGCCTACCTTTCTTGATTAAATATATAAAATTTAATAGCTCTGTTCCTCTTGCTCTGTAAGCCGCACCCCTGAAGCCATACGCTACCTGTAACGGGTGTCCATTTGGCCTGTATAAACGATTGTTGGTGGCAGCTAGTAGTTCTTTTTGTTATTGTTGAGTTGGAAGTGATCGCAGTGCCGGCGTCAGCACCCGGGCAAGTGCCGGGGCCCTGAGCAGGCGGGGGGCCCACTCGCCGTCGGGCACCCTGGTGCGCTATGGGACCCGTGAGCGGAGGAGAGCAGTGCCAGCGCCTGCCACCCCCATCATCCCCCCGCTTGCTCAGGGGCCCGGCACAATACTTACCTCTCCCCGTGCCTCTGCAGCAGCTCCGGTCTCTTCCGTGGCTGCTGCACTGTGACGTCTCAGGTCAGAGGGCGCGGTGACGTCTTTCCACCGCGCCCTCTCCTGAGCCGTCACAGCGAAGAGCGGGAAGGCGCCGGCGATGCTGAGGAGTCCGGAGCAGCGGCAGCAGGTGAGGAGAAGTGAGGTGAGTATTTTTTTTTTTTAATGTATGGAGGCATGGGGCATTATGGCGGGGGGGGGAGAGAACAGCCTGCATGGGACATAATGGGGGGGGGAACCGGCTGCATGGGGCATTATAGGGGGGGAGAACAGACTGCAATGGGGCATTATAGGGGGAGAGAACAGACTGCAATGGGGCATTATATGGGGGGGAGAACAGACTGCAATAGGGCATTATATGGGGGGGAGAACAGACTGCATGGGGCATTATATGGGGGGGGACAGCCTGCATGAGGCATTATGGGGGGGGGAACAGCCTGCAATGGGGCATTATGTGGGGGCACAGCCTGCATGGAGCATTATATGGGGGCCAGTATTCTGTATGGGGCGTTATATGGGGCCCAGTATCCTGTGTGGAGCATTTTATGGGGGCCAGTATTCTGTATGGAGTGTTTTATGGGGGCCAGTATTCTGTATGCAGCGTTATATGGGGGCCATAATACTGTATAGAGGACTATGTGGTACCCATAATACTGTATGGAGGACTATATTGTCCGGTCTGCACTGTGCACTGCGAGGATTCGCCGGTTTCTGAGCTATTGTAGAATTTACAATAGATATCACTCATGTAATGTAAGAAGTGAAATCTTTGTCCTTGTACTATATATATATATATATATATATATATATATATATATATATATATACAGTACAGACCAAAAGTTTGGACACACCTTCACATTTAAAGATTTTTCTGTATTTTCATGACTATGAAAATTGTTCATTCACACTGAAGGCATCAAAACTATGAATTACCACATGTGGAATTATATACTTAACAAAAAAGTGTGAAACAACTGAAAATATGTCTTATATTCTAGGTTCTTCAAAGTAGCCACCTTTTGCTTTGATGACTGCTTTGCACACTCTTGGCATTCTCTTGATGAGCTTCAAGAGGTAGTCACCGGAAATGGTCTTCCAACAATCTTGAAGGAGTTCCCAGAGATGCTTAGCACTTGTTGGCCCTTTTGCCTTCACTCTGCGGTCCAGCTCACCCCAAACCATCTCGATTGGGTTCAGGTCTGGTGACTGTGGAGGCCAGGTCATCTGGCGTAGCACCCCATCACTCTCCTTCTTGGTCAAATAGCCCTTACACAGCCTGGAGGTGTTTGGGGTCATTGTCCTGTTGAAAAATAAATGATGGTCCAACTAAATGCAAACCGTATGGAATAGTATGCCGCTGCAAGATGCTGTGGTAGCCATGCTGGTTCAGTATACCTTCAATTTTGAATAAATCCCCAACAGTGTCACCAGCAAAGCACCCCCACACCATCACACCTCCTCCTCCATGCTTCACGGTGGGAACCAGGCATGTAGAGTCCATCCGTTCACCTTTTCTGCGTCGCACAAAGACACGGTGGTTGGAACCAAAGATCTCAAATTTGGACTCATCAGACCAAAGCACAGATTTCCACTGGTCTAATGTCCATTCCTTGTGTTCTTTAGCCCAAATAAGTCTCTTCTGCTTGTTGCCTGTCCTTAGCAGTGGTTTCCTAGCAGCTATTTTACCATGAAGGTCTGCTGCACAAAGTCTCCTCTTAACAGTTGTTGAAGAGATGTGTCTGCTGCTGGAACTCTGTGTGGCATTGACCTGGTCTCTAATCTGAGCTGCTGTTAACCTGCGATTTCTGAGGCTGGTGACTCGGATAAACTTATCCTCAGAAGCAGAGGTGACTCTTGGTCTTCCTTTCCTGGGGCGGTCCTCATGTGAGCCAGTTTCTTTGTAGCGCTTGAAGGTTTTTGCAACTGCACTTGGGGACACTTTCAAAGTTTTCCTAATTTTTCGCACTGACTGACCTTCATTTCTTAAAGTAATGATGGCCACTCATTTTTCTTTACTTAGCTGCTTTTTTCTTGCGATAATACAAATTCTAACAGTCTATTCAGTAGGACTATCAGCTGTGTATCCACCAGACTTCTGCACAACACAACTGATGGTCCCAACCCCATTTATAAGGCAAGAAATCCCACTTATTAAACCTGACAGGGCACACCTGTGAAGTGAAAACCATTTCCGGTGACTACCTCTTGAAGCTCATCAAGAGAATGCCAAGAGTGTGCAAAGCAGTCATCAAAGCAAAAGGTGGCTACTTTGAAGAACCTAGAATATAAGACATATTTTCAGTTGTTTCACACTTTTTTGTTAAGTATATAATTCCACATGTGTTAATTCATAGTTTTGATGCCTTCAGTGTGAATGTACAATTTTCATAGTCATGAAAATACAGAAAAATCTTTAAATGAGAAGGTGTGTCCAAACTTTTGGTCTGTACTGTATATATATATATATATATATATATATATATATATATATATACACTGTGTTCCAAATTATTATGCAAATAATATTTTCTCAGATTTTCCCAAATTACCTATATGAATTGCAGTCATCGTAATTTTCCAGTCAAATAACTATTAGAGTACAATTGAAAGGTTTTTGTACAAACTGCCTATGATAACAGTATATTTTTAAAAAATAAAAAACTCAAACTGCACTCAAAATGCATGTTCCAAATTATTATGCACAGCAGAGTTTTCAACCTTTTCATTTTAATAAAGAACAAAAAAAATGGTCATTTTTGCAATTATAAGCATTAGCAGGTTATTACAAACTGAAATCAAACAGTTTTCAACTCAAAACTTTATTCTAGGTGATGTTACATTTGCACATAAGACCGCTTGTTCGAAAGGAGCTTCTGAACTCTCTCGTCCATTGAATTTGTCAGGTTTTGGATGGTTTCTGCTTCAATTGTTTTGCATGAGGACAGAATACCCTCCCAGAGCTGTTGCTTAGATGTGAACTGCCTCCCGCCATCATAGACACTCCTTTTGATGATACTCCAGAGGTTCTCAAGCGGTCCTATGTGCAAATGTAACATCACCTAGAATAAAGATTTGAGTTGAAAACTGTTTGATTTCAGTGTGTAATAACCTGCTAATGCTTATAATTTCAAAAATGACCATTTTTTTTGTTCTTTATTAAAATGAAAAGGTTGAAAACTCTGCTGTGCATAATAATTTGGAACATGCATTTTGAGTGCAGTTTGAGTTTTTTATTTTTTAAAAATATACTGTTATCATAGGCAGTTTGTACAAAAACCTTTCAATTGTACTCTAATAGTTATTTGACTGGAAAATTACGATGACTGCAATTCATATAGGTAATTTGGGAAAATCTGAGAAAATATTATTTGCATAATAATTTGGAACACAGTGTATATATTTCTCTGCGGTATCTGTGCATCATGAATCGTGGTATGTGCTAAAGGAGCCCACTGAGACTCTTTCGCCCAGGGCCCACAAAAACCTGGTGTCGGCCCTGAGTGACCGTACCGAGGTATATCTATATATTCCATGCATTGGAATCGCAGGTGTATATACCATACGCTCACTGTGAGTTCTCCAATAACTGGCCTAGTAGTGGAAGCAGCCGGGGCCTCGTCCATCACTCGTCAGTAAATTGCTTAATTGCCCTGACGATTGGAGGCAGCGGAGTTGCGTTACCCTGACAAACTGGTGGCAGCAGTGGGATCTGCGTGACACCCCCCGATGTCATCCCTGACAGCTACCATTAGGCTAAGGGCTAAGGTTATGGTTAGGGCTAAGGTTAGGAGTAGAGCTGTTAGGCTTAGGGCTAATGTTAGGGTTAGGGCTAGGGTTAAGGTAGAAGTTGGGCTAAGTTTAGGGCTAAAGCTAGGGCTCAGATTAAGAGTAAGTTTGGGGCTAGGTATTCAAATAATGAAATAAAAAAACAAAGGTAATACAAAGTAAATAAACATTATAACAAGATTTATAAACTTTTTAGTTTAAAATTTTATGGCGGATTTCACAAAAAAAAAAAGAAAAAAATAAAGACCCAAAAGGCGAACTTTAATTACATCAGTGTTTTCTAAAAAATACAGTACCTGTGCTTGGGGGTCGAAGGGGTCAGTACAGGACTGGTGGATGGGACTAAGGGAGCGGTAATGATCCACAGGTTAGGGAGCACAAACTACTTGCCTTGCCCCAGGCGCTGACAGCCCACGCTTTGCTGCTGTATATATTATATACATTTCTTTTATTCCAATGGACTGAAATAGGAAAACAGCACGACATGGAGTGCGCACACATTTATGAGATTTTCCAGATGTAGCAGAGACGAGTTTGTCATTTGCAGTGTTAGAGTAAGGTTGGTGGAGGATCTCACCCCATTTCTGGGATCCTTATCGTCCCCCGCACAGTGTATGCCCATGTAAGTTGTATCTGGCAAAGGAGCAGTGGGAACACATCATTGTTTTGCTCAATTTGATGCTTTCATTTCACTCTACTCTGTCCATTTTGTTGCTTTATCACACTATTTCAGGGGTGTGAATACTTTTGCAATCTTTTTTTTTTTTTAAGGCCACAATGCATCTAAAATGAAATTCTCATGTCCGGCTCCTCTTCTCTTGTCAGAATGACACTGAGGCCCCCTACAGGTTACTTTGAAAAGTACAGAATTTTCTGACAAAAGTTATCAAACTTCAGACAAATAAAGTTAAAGGGAGACTCCCCCTTTTCAGACAAGGAGCCAATTACCCCATGACACACATGGCAAACAGCTGGTTGTGTTGGGCTAAGATGGTGTCTGCAGTGTTAAGGAGGGGGTCTCTCTATGACGTCTATATGTCTAAAGATTTAGCATTTTGAATTCTGGAGCTTTGTCAAATTTTCCCTCAAAAACCACATTTGCGGCGAATATATATTGTAAAGCCTGGAAAATATGTGCCTAACACTCAGAGGTCTCCCAGGTCTGTACTGAACCCTCTTGTGCTCTATAATGCAAACACAGTCTTATTAATGTCTAAGTGACATCCACCTGTCTGGCTGGGGAAAATACATGGTAACTGGTGGGGAAAACAGACTATTTAATAACTCACTGCAGCCTCAGACTTTGTAAGATACGTAAATTGTTGGAAAGGTCCAAAAATTATCCTTTTTTTCAGAGGCAGATGCCCGCCTTTCCAGTGTTTATACAAAAGTGGTGCAAATGGAAAAGCTGCGTTACTAGGTAGGTACAGTTATGGCCAAAAGTGTTGGCACCCTTGAAATTGTTTAAAAAAATGTCATATTTGTTCCTGAAAATTATTACAAATACATACGTTTTAAAAAAAGAAAAAAAAATGTTTTTAAAAATATTTAAAAAATTAAAAAAGAAGTTTAAATCACCCCCTTGTTGCCCCATTCTAAATTAAACAATAAAAAAATCAAACATACACATATTTGGTATCGTCGCGTTCAGAATCACCCGATCTAGCCATACAAGCAAATAATTAATCCGATCGGTAAACGACGTAATGAGAAAAAAAATCAAAACGGCAGAATTACGTTTTTTTTGGTCACCGCAACATTGCAATAAAATGCAATAACGGGCGATCAAAACATCAGATCTACCTTAAAATGGTATCAATAAAAACGTCAGCTCAGCGCTCAAAGAATAAGCCCTCACCCGACTCCAGATCCCGGAAAATGGCGACTTTTTTTTTTTTTTTTTTAACAAACTTTGGATTTTGTTTTCACCACTTAAATAAAAAAGAACCTATACATGTCTGGTATCTACAAACTCGTAATGACCTCATAATGGCAGGTCAGTTTCAGCATTTAGTAAACATGGTAAAAAAAAACACCCAAAAAATAACTTTGCATTTTCACCGCACTTGGAATTTTTTTCCCATTTTCCAGTACATGACATGGTTCAAAAGTACAACTTGTCCCACAAAAAATAAGCCCTCTTATGGCCATATTGACCAAAAAATAAAATAGTTATGAGAATAGACTGTCGTTACTGTGCCTGATTTAAAAGACTGTACTGTTGGGAAGCCTGCTGCTTCAAAAGAGTTAAATTGTACTAGCCGTACTTGATTAAACTCTACTGTTCAACTGTTTGTGAAGACTCTTGTCAGATGCGTTTGATCAGCAAGTGAATCTATCGTGTGCCTGAGAGAAGTTGCAGTATATGGTCGCCCTGAGTAATGGTTCCCCCAGGATTCCAAAGAATTCATGAAACCTGTCTTGCCCCTATCTAAACTTAGGCGGCGTGCGAGTATCATTGGTGGCCCGTACGGGGAATCCTGAGCGGGAATTAGTGTGTAGAGGGAGAAGAGGAAAAGTGTCTGGAAAAACAAAGCAGCACAGCACCTTAATCCAACCCTGCTATATCAGTGAAAAGGGAAGACAGCCAGCGTTGGCTGGGAAGAAATAAGGAGATAAGATACAGAAAACCAGGCCCCTGCAAAAATGCTAGAATTGTCACATGTTGAACAGTTAAAATGGTGACTGTTTTTGCTAAAATGGCGCCCTAGAGCACAATGGTGAAGAAGAAGGACATCCCATCTTGTAGGAGTGTATAATAAATAATAATAATAATAATAAAAGAGCGCCAAACAAGGCCAAGCCCGCAGCAGTGGAACAAACTGGAGAAGGCTGTCCTCAGAGAAAAGACACCCCAGCCACCAAGATGCTAGACAAATGGCCAGTGAGGTACTGTCCCAGAGGAGGAGGAGTAAAAGCAAGCCATAGCTTCTCTGGCCAGAAGAATGCAATTCTGGTTGTGAGTGGTAAAGAGGAAGGAGTGGATACCACAGCGTCTGTCAGGATGATGGAGCTGGAACCACGCACAGTGCCCCAGCAAGCTGCAACAGGAGGAGAAACAGCAGAGGATGAAGGTTTGCGTCCTCTCTCCCGCAGCAGTGACAGACTGGGATCCTCCCAGCCGGGCTCGGGTATGGCCGCCCAGCCTCACTGGGTTCCAGCATTCTCCCCACTGCCGGAGCCGGTGCCCTCAGGTATGGTACCTGACCCTGTACCCATCGTCGGACTCACCGGGGAAGCTGCCAGTGTCCGCGGGTACCAGGACCATAGCACCGCCCACTGAACTGCCCCACCAAGGCCCGTAGGGACAACGCACCGAGGTAGGAGCCTGTCCAGGCCTGGAAGTCAAGTCATCATCGCGGCGGCGACATCCGTCCCGGCCTCTGCTAGCGTGAGAGGGCCGGGGCTTCCGGCCGCGACCAGCGAGCACCACGGGGCCAAGATGGCGGTGCCCAGCCAGGACCAGAAGTCACCGGTAATGGCGCCTATACAACCGACCACCGCTACCGCCCGGCCAGGGAGCGAGCAGGGGCCACAGCAAGAGCCATGGGCAAGGTAAGGGGGCTCTTCCCCACCCCCACTGGGCACCGGTTCGGGACCTGGCCTACCCGGGAGAATGAGTCGGGCCCAAAGGCAACATCTCAGGGGGCTGCTGCCTCCGACAGGACAGGAAAAGATGAATCCCCTGTGTCCATCTAATATGGGGTGGCACCAACTCCAGAAAAAAAGGAGAAAACGGACTGAGACTGTGGGACTTCACCCTGAGACTGTTGAGCCCTTCCTGTAGGTCACCAAGTTGTGCTGGTGTAACATACCTGGCGACGTCCTTGCATAGTGGTCCATCTCCCACTGTGCAAGAGCGCGCACTTGATTTCCAGTCCAGACTGCCACTCTGGCTTCTTTCCATACTGTCTGCTTTGCTCTGCTCTGGCTGCTTAGGGAGACGCCCGCTGAACTTCCTGTTTCTTGTAGCTGCTGCAGACACACCCCTAATGCGTCCTCAGCCTATTGCTGTCTGTCACCTGGTATTTAAACCAGCTC
The DNA here is from genome assembly GCF_046119375.1 of Phyllobates terribilis. Taxonomy (NCBI): domain Eukaryota; kingdom Metazoa; phylum Chordata; class Amphibia; order Anura; family Dendrobatidae; genus Phyllobates; species Phyllobates terribilis. The sequence continues at coordinate 585,942,239 of NW_027362761.1, read as the reverse complement.
CTCTTTGGAATCCTTGCCTGAGCATCTTGTTCTGTCAGTTGGCTTCTTGTCACTCATGTGCCAGGTCATGTCTATGTTTCCTGCCTTACGGTATCTGTTCTTGTCTGAACTGTCTCCTAGTTTCTTACCTGTTTTGTCTTTATGTCCGTTTGCTCCCTTTTTCTGCAGTGTCTGAACCAGCACTTGGCTTTACCTAGGCTCGTTCCTGCATTTTGTTGCAGTAACTGTTCTTGTCTGAACTGTCTCCTAGTTTCTTACCTGTTTTGTCTTTATGTCTGTTTGCTCCCTTTTTCTGTAGAGTCTGAACCTGCACCTAACTTCTACTCGTTGTCATTATACTTCCGTTTGTGAGTTGGAGTCCTTTCGCTACTTCTTTGCAAGTACCTTGTGTGTATCTGGTTCTGCCTTTCTTTTCCAGTCTGTTCTGTGTGAACAGAGCCCTGTCCCCTTTGCTTTGTCTTTGTTTACCGCTTCGGCGATTTTTCTCTGTCCTGTCTTACTTACCGCTTCGCGCGGTTCCTGCCCACTCAGCCTTGTCCACCGCACTTGCGGTTTTGCTCTGCTCAGCCCTGTCCACCGCGTCTGCGGTTTTGCTCTGCTCGGCCTTGTCCACAGCGTCTGCGGTTTTGCTCTGCTCGGCCTTGTCCACCGCATCTGCGGTTTTGCTCTGCTCAGCCTTGTCCACCGCGTCTGCGGTTTTGCTCTGCTCAGCCTTGTCTACCGCGTCTGCGGTTTCGCTCTGCTCAGCCTTGTCTACCGTGTCTGCGGTTTCGCTCTGCTCAGCCTGGTCTACCGCGTCTGCGGTTTCGCTCTGCTCAGCCTTGTCTACCGGGTCTGCGGTTTCGCTCTGCTCAGCCTGGTCTACCGCGTCTGCGGTTTCGCTCTGCTCAGCCTTGTCTACCGGGTCTGCGGTTTCGCTCTGCTCAGCCTTGTCTACCGCGTCTGCGGTTTCGCTCTGCTCGGCCTTGTCTACCGCGTCTGCGGTTTTGCTCTGCTCAGCCTCGTCAACCGCGTCTGCGGTTTCGCTCTGCTCAGCCTTGTCTACCGCGTCTGCGGTTTTGCTCTGCTCAGCCTTGTCTACCGCGTCTGCGGTTTCGCTCTGCTCAGCCTTGTCTACCGCGTCTGCGGTTTTGCTCTGCTCAGCCCTGTCCACCGCGTCTGCGGTTTTGCTCTGCTCAGCCTTGTCTACCGCGTCTGCGGTTTCGCTCTGCTCAGCCCTCTCCACCGCGTCTGCGGTTTTTCTCTGCTCAGCCTTGTCCACCGCGTCTGCGGTTTTGCTCTGCTCAGCCTTGTCCACCGCGTCTGCGGTTTTGCTCTGCTCGGCCTTGTCCACCGCGTCTGCGGTTTTGCTCTGCTCGGCCTTGTCTACCGGACCTGCGGTTTCGCTTTGCTCTGTTTGATTACCGCATCTGCGGCTCTGGACCCGTCTCCCAGTCTGTACTGGACCCTACCCAGCCTGCACTCTAGCCTGCCTGTTCCTGTATTCCCCGGTGTGGGTCAACAGCCGTGTCCGGGGTCTGACCTGGAGTGGCACCTGGTCCCTCTGCTCGGTTCCTCCCTGGTGCACTGGCGTCATATGCCGTCGTGCGACCTTGGTCGGATCGGGCTGATACTTAGTTACGCCCCTCCAGGCACTCTCCGGTTCATGGCACAGTGGAATCACTAATCACGCACACGCCAGTCAGTCCGTGCATGTGCATTACAACTGGAAGCACAACTTCCCCATCCCAGAAAGTGACCAGGTCCTAGGCCATGGGTGTGATCTTTGTTCAAAGGCTGGTAAGCCGTCAAGGACTGTTACAGTAACAGGACGATTGTTGCCGCTTTGTGTTTGTTCCCTGTTGGGCTGGAATGGCCCTTGTGTGAAAAGTGATATTTAAATAGCTGGACAAGCTACAATTTATTTTTGTTTGCCTTATTTTTTCATTTGCACCTGTTGTGCCCTTTTCTGCTGGATATGCGGGCACCTCAAGCGAGTGTGGGATCCCTCACCCTCAACTTATGGACTGTGCCTTACCCTGTCCAGGTACTGTTACTTGAATTTGCACTTTTATGGACTGTGCCTTAATAGTTTACAAGAAACGAACATTGTTTCCGCCCCTATTTTAAAGGACTGTCCCCTTTGCCTGTTCCAGGGTCCTTACCTAGAAGGACCAAGGACCCCGTGCTTTAGGAAACAAAAGACTGTGTTCTTAAGCGGCACAACCCTTCTCAGGAACATTGAATGTATTGATGATATGTGTTTGTTGACTGCCACCTAATTTTAAAACTATTGCAGCCTTCAAATGTTTATACTTGAACTGTTTTATACTTGAAATTGATAAGGATGTTTAGCGGTAGTTAGGGAGAGCCGGTTGAAGACGTACGAAAAGCTCCGGCTGAAGAAGCGACTGTTGGTTTAAATTGTGATTATAAATGCCTTTTCCTTGCAGGAGGATGACGAACAAGAGAGTTAGATAGGGAAAATGGGTTGTTATGTAAAGTGCTAAAAAGAGTATCCACAGTGTCCAACTACCACCACTTCACCTTTATTTAAAGGGGTAGTATTGGGGGAAGACTATCTGAGGATAGTTAGGGGAGAACTACCACAACTCCAAGGGGCTGGTTAAGGTAACCAGGTAAAAGGCAAATGTTGAGGACGACATTCAAAAATGAGGGAAGAGTGTGACGGGTAGATACCACACATGGTGTTGTCAAGCATCCAGCAACTGTACTGTGGGGAAACCTGTTGCTTCAAAAGAGTTAAGTTGCACTGGCCGTACTAGATTAAACTCTACTGTTCAACTGTTCATGAAGACTCTTGTCAGATGTGTCTTGTCAGCAATTGAATCTATCGTGTGCCTGAGAGAAGCTGCAGCACATGGTCTATGGTCACCCTGAGTAACGGTTCCCCCAAAGAATTCATGAAACCTGTCTCGCCACTATTTTTTTATGCAATGTTTAAGCTGCGTCTTACAGTACCAGTAAAAGCTATGAGATTTCAGAAATCTCATGCCCACACATTGATTTTTTTGCCTGACTGCTTTGGAAAACTGCTGAGTTTTTCCAAACTGCAACAAGCCACTTCTTTCAGTGTTTTTGCAACGTTTTTCACCCATAGAAAGCAATGAGTAAGTGCAAAAACGCAGTGCCAAAACCTCAGGAAGTTGAATCATGTTTTTTTTATGCACTAAACTTTATCAGCATACAGTACAGACCAAAAGTTTGGACACACCTTCTCATTTAAAGATTTTTCTGTATTTTCATGACTATAAAAATTGTACATTCACACTGAAGGCATCAAAACTATGAATTAACACATGTGGAATTATATACTTAACAAAAAAGTGTGAAACAACTGAAAATATATCTTATATTCTAGGTTCTTCAAAGTAGCCACCTTTTGCTTTGATGACTGCTTTGCACACTCTTGGCATTCTCTTGATGAGCTTCAAGAGGTAGTCACCGGAAATTGTCTTCCAACAATCTTGAAGGAGTTCCCAGAGATGCTTAGCACTTGTTGGCCCTTTTGCCTTCACTCTGCGGTCCAGCTCACCCCAAACCATCTCGATTGGGTTCAGGTCTGGTGACTGTGGAGGCCAGGTCATCTGGTTAGCACCCCATCACTCTCCTTCTTGGTCAAATAGCCCTTACACGGCCTGGAGGTGTGTTTGGCGTCATTGTCCTGTTGAAAAATAAATGATGGTCCAACTAAACCCAAACCGGATGGAATAGCATGCCGCTGCAAGATGCTGTGGTAGCCATGCTGGTTCAGTATGCCTTCAATTTTGAATAAATCCCCAACAGTGTCACCAGCAAAGCACCCCCACACCATCATATCTCCTCCTCCATGCTTCACGGTGGGAACCAGGCATGTAGAGTCCATCCGTTCACCTTTTCTGCGTCGCACAAAGACACGGTGGTTGGAACCAAAGATCTCAAATTTGGACTCATCAGACCAAAGCACAGATTTCCACTGGTCTAATGTCCATTCCTTGTGTTCTTTAGCCCAAACAAGTCTCTTCTGCTTGTTGCCTGTCCTTAGCAGTGGTTTCCTAGCAGCTATTTTACCATGAAGGCCTGCTGCACAAAGTCTCCTCTTAACAGCTGTTGTAGAGATGTGTCTGCTGCTAGAACTCTGTGTGGCATTGACCTGGTCTCTAATCTGAGCTGCTGTTAACCTGCGATTTCTGAGGCTGGGGACTCGGATAAACTTATCCTCAGAAGCAGAGGTGACTCTTGGTCTTCCTTTCCTGGGGCGGTCCTCGTGTGAGCCAGTTTTTTTGTAGCGCTTGATGGTTTTTGCAACTGCACTTGGGGACACTTTCAAAGTTTTCACAATTTTTCAGACTGACTGACCTTCATTTCTTAAAGTAATGATGGCCACTCGTTTTTCTTTACTTAGCTGCTTTTTTCTTGCCATAATACAAATTCTAACAGTCTATTCAGTAGGACTATCAGCTGTGTATCCACCTGACTTCTGCACAACACAACTGATGGTCCCAACCCCATTTATAAGGCAAGAAATCCCACTTATTAAACCTGACAGGGCACACCTGTGAAGTGAAAACCATTTCCGGTGACTACCTCTTGAAGCTCATCAAGAGAATTCCAAGAGCGTGCAAAGCAGTCATCAAAGCAAAAGGTGGCTTCTTTGAAGAACCTAGAATATAAGACATATTTTCAGTTGTTTCACACTTTTTTGTTAAGTATATAATTCCACATGTGTTAATTCATAGTTTTGATGCCTTCAGTGTGAATGTACAATTTTCATAGTCATGAAAACACAGAAAAATCTTTAAATGAGAAGGTGTGTCCAAACTTTTGGTCTGTACTGTACATAAGAGACAAATGTACCTGACAAAAAGGCAGCAAATATGCAGCAAAAACGCAACGTGTGAACATAGCCTTATAGTGTAAAATGAAGAGAAAAGATGCAGGTGGATCCTCTGCAGAAAACAACGGCAAGGCTACCAGTGAAGTCACTTCAGGAAAAAGACTGCCGGCGTCTTCTGAAGTGGCTTTGCCCTGAAAACTTGGCTGACTAGACGTCAGGCGCACATACCCATTAGGTTTTTTTCACACACTGCCAATGATTCGTGCACTGTCATGATTCTCCATTATCCCCAGCGAGAGCAGGCGGTCAATTGATCACAAGTATGTGATTTTCATAGTTGCAGTCAAATGACGACTAGATTCTCATCTGCTTCACTCAATGTTGTACTGAGAAAAGCGCCTGAGACTCTAGCCGGAACGTGACCGCAACTATGCAAATTGTACATTTGCATTTACTATGCTGGGAATAGAGGAGAATCATGACGGTGTGTGTATACAGAAGAAGTGCGGAACAATGTTAGATACTGGGAAAGACGGTGGAAGGTGAGTATATTAACACACTGACACTACACTATACACACAATTAAGGAAAAAAAAAGTTCTGCTTCTTTAAAGCAGAATAATTGACAAAGTTATTTATAGTGGACCAGATTACATTTAGAAATATGGTGCATATCCAGCCTTAGGGCTTGCTCACGCTTGTTGGGACCCAGGACGGGGACATTATTACATACAGGGCCCAGGACAGGAACATTGTTACATACAGGGCCCAAGACGGGGACATTATTACATACAGGGCCCAGGACAGGAACATTGTTACATACAGGGCCCAGGACGGGGACATTATTACATACAGGGTCCAGGACGGGTACATTATTACATACAGGGTCCAGGACGGGGACATTGTTACATACAGGGCCCAGGACGGGGGACATTATTACATACAGGGTGCAGGACGGGGACATTATTACATACAGGGTCCAGGACGGGGACATTATTACATACAGGGTCCAGGACGGGGACATTATTACATACAGGGTCCAGGACGGGGACGTTATTACATACAGGGTCCAGGACGGGAACATTGTTACATACAGGGCCCAGGATGGGGACATTAGTACATACAGGGCCCAGGACGGGGGACATTATTACATACAGGGCCCAGGACGAGGGACGTTATTACATACAGGGTCCAGGACGAGGACATTGTTACACACAGGGTCCAGGACGGGGACATTATTAGATACAGGGTCCAGGACGGGGACATTATTACATACAGGGCGCAGGACGGGGGCATTATTACATACAGGGTCCAGGACGGGGACATTATTACATACAGGGTCCAGGACGGGAACATTGTTACATACAGGGCCCAGGACGGGAACATTGTTACATACAGGGCCCAGGACGGGGGACATTATTACATACAGGGCCCAGGACGAGGGACATTATTACATACAGGGCCAAGGACGGGGACATTATTACATACAGGGTCCAGGACGGGAACATTGTTACATACAGGGCCCAGGACGGGGACATTATTACATACAGGGCCCAGGACGGGGGACATTATTACATTCAGGGCCCAGGACGAGGGACATTATTACATACAGGGTCCAGGACGAGGACATTGTTACATACAGGGTCCAGGACGGGGACATTATTAGATACAGGGTCCAGGACGGGGACATTATTACATACAGGGCCCAGGACGGGGGACATTATTACATACAGGGCCCAGGACGAGGGACATTATTACATACAGGGTCCAGGACGAGGACATTGTTACATACAGTGTCCAGGACGGGGACATTATTACATACAGGGGCCAGGACGGGGACATTATTACATACAGGGACCAGGACGGGGGCATTATTACATACAGGGTCCAGGACGGGGGCATTATTACATACAGGGTCCAGGACGGAGACATTATTACATACAGGGTCCAGGACAGGGACATTATTACATACAGGGTCCAGGACGAGGGACATTATTACATACAGGGTCCAGGACGAGGGACATTATTACATACAGGGTCCAGGACGAGGACATTGTTACATACAGGGTCCAGGACGGGGACATTATTACATACAGGGTCCAGGACGGGGACATTATTACATACAGGGTCCAGGACGGGGACATTATTACATACAGGGTCCAGGACGGGAACATTGTTACATACAGGGTCCAGGACGGGGACATTATTACATACAGGGCCCAGGACGGGGGCATTATTACATACAGGGTCCAGGACGGGGACATTATTACATACAGGGTCCAGGACAGGAACATTGTTACATACAGGGTCCAGGGCAGGAACATTGTTACATACAGGGCCCAGGACGGGGAGATTATTACATACAGGGCCCAGGACGGGGACATTATTACATACAGGGCCCAGGACGGGGGACATTATTACATACAGAGCCCAGGACGAGGGACATTATTACATACAGGGCCCAGGACGGGGACATTGTTACATACAGGGTCCAGGATGGGGACATTGTTACATACAGGGCCCAGGACGGGGGACATTATTAAATACAGGGCCCAGGACAGGGACATTGTTACATACAGGGCCCAGGACGGGGGACATTATTAAATACAGGGTCCAGGACGGGGACATTATTACATACAGGGTCCAGGACGGGGACATTATTACATACAGGGCCCAGGACGGGGACATTGTTAAGGGACAAGGGATGTTACTACAGGACAGGGGGTGTTTTTACAGGACAGATGCCATTATTATAGGACAGGGGATATTATTACATACATAGCCTACAGCATTGAGGCCCATAGGACTATGGTCCTCAGAGCACTGACCATCTGATGTCTGTGCACACATTACATCACAGCCAGTATACAGATTAGTATATATTATACTGTGGCTACAGACATCAGATGATGTATAATAATGTGTACACTGAATTTGTTATACTGTGCACATATACAATGTTATATGCACTGACCAATCCTAGCTACAGGGCCTCACATGTTATAGCATATGGTTATATATATATATATATATATATATATATATATATATATATATATATGATGTGTTGTAGGCTGAGGATCAGTCAGTGCAGGGTGCTGTATACTCCTGTCTGCAGTCTGTATCTGACCCTCAGTGAGTTATTGCTGCAGACTGAACTTCCGTACAGATGGGGTAACGCTGGAGCCGATGACCCCACTGACCTGATCTGTGTGAGGGTTCAGGCTCCTGCAATAAATCAGACTGTGCCTCAGTTAGTGCAGAAAGTGCAGACCTCGCTGTGAACATACCCAGAGGTGAGCCTCCTCCTGTCAGCTCCTCCTCACTGGGTGATATCAGAGATCTCCTGCCTCTCCCCCGCCCTGTGCTGCTGAACTTCTGTATCCTGCACTGCTTAAAGGCTAGCTGGAAGGCGCTGGTGAGGGGAGTTCAGAAGACAGTGTGAGCACAGGGAAGCGGCCAGCCGGCACTTGTACAAGCTTAAATGTTCAGTGCTAGCATCCGTCATCAGGCACAGGGTGGCCCGAAACAGCTGCTGAGGGACCGGCCCGGGGGGCCTTTGCCTTTCTGCCCCCCCAGCCTAGCCCGCCCTGTTATCAAGTGTAAATTTGCACCAAAATGTATCTAAAAGTTGATGGCTAGGGCCCCTCCTGGTACTCCACAATAACTTTTGGCAAGCATGATGAAAAAAAAGTTAAATTTCACACAATTTATGACTTTTTTGTCTTCGTTTATGCCAAATTCTGGAGCTAATGGCTTAGAAAGTTGTAGAACTTTTCATTTCTTAAACTTAGTTTACATCAAATTGGAAAACCTCTTAGCCATGGATGTAAAGGACTGATACAAAACTCAGGGATATTTTAGTTGCTGTTATTGCGCAGCCACCATTTAATGTGTAAGGCTGCATGCCCACGTTGCGGATTACAAGCGTTTTTGATGCGGAATTTCCGCAGCGGAAACGCTTGTAAAACGCTAGGTAATCCGCTCCCCATGGTCCCCAAGGGGATTCCGCAAGTTCTATGCACATGCTGCGGATTTTTCCGCAGCGTTTATGCTGCGTTCAAAAATCCGCAGCATGTCAATTAATTTTGCGTTTCCGCAAGCGGAATTGCCTTGAGCAATGCATAAAAAACACAAGGCAATTTCGCATGTGGAAAACGCGCGATAAACGCGTGCGGAATTCCGCATGCGTTTTCCCGGGAGAGGACTTGCAGAAATGAAGCAGAAATTTTCTGCTTCATTTCTGCAACGTGGGCACATAGCCTAAGGGGGGTACTTACTATTTTCCTCATTGGTAAAAAGAGGGAAAAAGTTATTGAACCAATTTTTCATTTAAAGGGATCCTGTCATCTGATTCAAAGTGCTCCAAAATGCAGTTTGGGCAGCATGAATCACCTTACAGGTTCCCTTTAAGACTAGAAACAAAATGCATTTGATCAACATATGATAAGTGCCATCTAGAACCCACATTGCAGATTTATGATACTTAAAGGGGATGTACAACCTAATTTATTTTTTAGTCAAATGTCTTATATGCATTGTAATGCAGCGCCATGCTGCATTGCTAAAATGTCCAGGGGGTGTGTTCTGGCTGACCATGTACCTCCCCTCAGGTGACTGATCACATGACTGTGACATCATCACAGGTCCTGTGTGCACGGAAAGATATATAAATCCGGGTGGTTTGGAAACAGAGAGAGGCCTGATGAGAGGGGCCTGATCCCTGTGTTTGGGACACCAGTAGTCCTGGAAGGCACGTGGCTTGGAGACCACGGCTGGGGAGCCTTAAAGCCACAGCTGTGGCAGAACAGAGCTGAGAGAAGCAGCTAAAACCCGGCAAAGGTAAAAATGGTTCTTTATATGGACATTGATGCTGTACCTTGCTGAAGTCTGTATCTGAAGCCAAGCGGGCATAGCTGCCACTGAAAGGCTCTAGGATATTACATGTGTAACATTCCTGCGAGCCACTGAGATGGACTATGTTATAAGCAGTTTAAGACGTGTGATAAACTGCTGGACTTTAGTCTACTGGAAAACGTGGCTTGTGTGCTTTAATTGACCAGGTGAAGTGAGTGCCCCCCAACATGATCAATACCGCTACCTTACAATTGGTTAGAGAATGCGGGCAACTGCAGCCTGGTTGCTAGGGGTAACGGCACAGGACGACGAACGTGGATGCAAGCATCTTGCTGTGGCTCGGTGGGGTCACGAAGATTAAAGCATCTGGCTGTAACTCGGCGGGGTTACGAAAATTGTCATCGCACTCAAACCTGGTTTGCTGTGGCTTGGTGGGGCCATGAAAATTTTTCCGGTAGAGAGCGGTGTGAGCAGTATCCCCAGACGGAATGGAGAAGGGGTTAGATGACCGGCTGCAAATGCTCTTCAACAAAATAGAGTATCCTGAAGAAATGCAGGAGCTGATAAAGATGGCTGTGAAGGGAGCAGCAAATGAGACTGAAGCTGTTGAGCGATTAAAGTGCCTGCAGCAGGTATTTGAAAAACAACAGCAGGTATTTGAGAAACGACAACAGGACTTGCAGCAGGTATTTGAGAAATGACAACAGGACTTGGTGCAGGAACGGCAGGAGCTGTTGGCACCTTACAGAATGGTGGCAGCGGACCATTCCTTGAGTTCTCCTGTGGCGCCGGTACTATCCCAGAGTGCCCAGGGAGGTAGTAAGAGATGTTGTGAACTGTGTCCTAAGACTATTGCGTTTTTTTTTGTTAAAGTACCCCCTACAGGTGTGGTTGTCCAAAAGGGGGTGGAGTCTCAAAAGGGGGTGGAGCATAGAATGCCAAAGTTGGTTACTGGTCATGTGTTGGTACCACCTAAAAATGACAATTCGACCGTTGATAACTGGGTAGCTCCAGTAGAAGGGGTTGACGTCAAAGTGGGAGGTGACTTGTTAGTAGTGTTGAGCCACCCCCGTAGTGTTCGAGTTCGGTTCGTCGAACACCCGTGTGTTCGCCGAACTGTTCGTCGAACACCTTCGAACACCGTTAAAACCAATGGCAGGCAAACAAAAACACATAGAAACACATAGAAAACACCTTCAAAGGTGTCCAAAAGCTGACAAACTGCTCAGAAGACACAACTAACACATGGAAAAGTGACAAGTACATATAGTCATGCGAAAATAAAAGAGGTGGAGGAGTAAAAGGAGGGGGAGACACAGATATAGGCATGTCATGCCCTTCTAAAATCCAAAAAGTGAGAAGCCGACACGTTCAGTCCGCTCCTGCCCGTGCCACCTCCGCGTCGCCGGGTTTGTGCCAGAGCCGCGGTGAACCCTGACGGCCAGCCCCCCTCTCCCAATACTGGTGCCTGTCCGCTGGTGGGTCGAGCGAGCCCCCCTGTGGTGGAGGCAGCTCTAAGCTTTTTAATTTAAATTGTCTCTCTAATTTGAATGAATACACTTTAAATCCATTTACAAGGATCTATTGGAGGGCAAGTCTCATGCCAGCAGCCGCGTAATTCCAGCTCCAGTAGCGTCCACTAAAGCTGCTGCAGTTAAAAAGCTTTTATAAGGATCGAGCTCGGCTGTCCACCGCAAGGCATCCTACTGCCATTCCCAGCCCCTATGCCTTGGGGTGCCTCCTGATGCTCTTCACTGAGTATCCCGTGGTCCCGAAGCATTTCCTTTGAAAAAATTAAGTGTCCAAACTACAGGTGGTGTAGCTTGCTTAACAGCCGGGATAATCCGCTGACTAGCAGACACTGCTACTAGGCACAAAGTATTTCCTGGGCTAGATGCAGTTAAAAATTTGTAATTAGATACTCTCGTTGGATGCTGAGAAAGCATTCCATAGAGTCTCCTGGCACGCCATATATGATTCTCTTAAAAAGCTTGGGGTAGGGGTCTAGGGGACCCTTTTATAGCCAAAATCACGGCCCTGTATCGCAATACGTCACCTAGGCTGAAGATAAATGGAACTGTAGCACCCTGAGGGCTCGGTTGCTACAGAGGTATTGCACCTCACCCAGAGGTGTGATATCTCACTCTCAGGTAAGGATGTAGTGTGGATCAGGACCCGACACCTGCATGCATTACACCACATTGCCGTGGGGCAGGGCGACCAATATGCCCCTGAGATGGGCACGACAGTCCCTGTCCCTGGCTGGAGTGGGGGGAGGGAACACTGAGGAAGGGGAACCCTGTAGTGCAGGAGCAGGGAGGAAGCAGTTCCTGGGTGCATTGAGAAGGGAGTATAAAAGGTGGGCACCATCTTAGTTCAGTGCAGAGAAGTCTGAGCAGAAGTGGCAGGGAGCAGGGGCTCTGCATGAGCTCTGCTCCGGAGGCGGGCCTAGTAACAGAGGCCCAGGCCTGGAAGAGGGAGAAGGAAGGAAGAGGAGCGGAGAAGGCTCCAGGAACGAGGAACGAAGGGATCCCAGGGGTGCGGACGGGCGAGTCGCCACCGCACGCCCGAATCCACCTGCGTGGAGGGGTCAGGCCAAAGGGGGAGACCGGTCCCCGAAACTAGTGGAGGCAGGAAACGACCCTCAGCTAGAAACAGGAGGCTGTGACATTTTATGTGGCGCAGCCCCTCGCTACACCCGCTAGGAAGGCACCACATAGGGTCAGGGAAACTGGCGCCAAGTTTACCAAGAGGAGGCCCGAGGCAGCCGGACAGAAGGGTTGGTAAGAAAGGCCAGACAAAGGACACACAAAGGGGGTCCTGTGAAGCGCTCCAAAGTTATCTGGGAGTTGTCTGAGCCCCTCACCTGGTGAGCACAGTACGACGTGGGCAGCCGTTACCTGCAGACGTGGTCTGGATAATAAGAACTGTGAGTAAAGGCTCTGGACTGCATCACTGACTCCGTGTCGTTACTGCTGCTTCCCTGCACCATCACCCCCATCCTCCGCATACACTGCCCTGAGGCTATACTCCTCCCGTGGGGAGTTATGCTACGCTCTGCTGCACCCACAACACCAGCCTCAGCGGTCTGCCCTGGAGCGGCGGTTCACTCTGACCGCAATCCACGGGTGGCGTAGTCGGACATTTAAACATCAAAACCACATAAATAGTTCCGCCACTGGTTTGACCGCCCTGAGCCACGGAACTGGGTCGCCGCCACGGAGACTACAACCACCAGCATCCACCAAAAAGGGTCCGGCTCCGGGTGTCCCAAGGCCCAGGGGGTGCGTCAGAACATTTTCATCACCTTTCACAATCACCAATGGGACAAGGCAGTGATGTCCTCTGTCCCCTCTCTTATACATCCTAGTGACGGAGCACCTGCTCTCATCAATTCGCCATAACCCCAATATTAGGTGGATTGAGGTGGGAGGCACCGAGTACAAGTGCTCTCTATTTGCTGATGATGTCCTAGTATATATCACTCAATCACATATATCCATCCATGCTGTTATGGCTGAAATAGATCACTTTGTTACATGGTCAAATTTTAAAATCAATGCAGCGAAGTCTGAGGCCCTCGATGTCTCCCTCCCCAAATCCATATAGGATTCCATCCAGTCCAACTTTCCCTTTGCCTGGCCCTCACAGGGTATCAAATACTTAGGAATTCCTATTCATAGAGACCTCTCCCGTCTATGTTATCTTAATTTTGGGCCCTTTATTGAACAACTCCATACAGACCACGGTTGGCAAGTTAGAACTGTAAGATTCACTACGTGAACCACTGGTGTTTTGTGGAAAAGCACATGTACACTGTGTTCCAAATTATTATGCAAAAAGTGTTTAGGAGTGATAAGGGAAGAATTTGTTTGTTTGTCAGTTAAACTCATTGATGGTGATGTGTGTCAGGGCTCTTTATATCACTGTAAGCAATTGCAGACACGTGTGCTAATTAGTTTGGCAGGTGTGTCCAATGAAAGGCAAGACTACTTAAGAAGGCTCTCTCACATTATTAAGCAGCCTACATTTTCTGCCAAAATGGGAAAGAAAAAGGATGTGTCGGCTGCTGAGAAGCAACAAATTGTGGAGTGTTTAGGTCAAGGCATGACTACAATCAACATTGTGCGATGATCAGGATGAAGTGTCTTGGCAATCAAGAAGTATGTAGCTGATTCACAGTACACACGTGTGCGTGCTGATAAGGGCAAATTGAGGACTCTTTCCTACAGGCAATTACGTCAGGTTGAAAGAGCAGCGGCAAAAAAGCCTTGTCATAGCAGCAGACAAGTTTTTGAAGCTGCTGGTGCCTCCAACGTCCCCTGAACAACAAGATGCAGGGTCCTTCAGAGGTTTGCAGCTGTGCATACGCCATCCTGTCGACCTCCTCTATCCACTTCACACAAGCAGAAACGGCTCCAGTGGGCCAAACATTACATGAAGACTGATTTCAAAACTGTTTTGTTCACGGATGAGTGCCGTGCAGCGCTCGATGGTCCAGATGGATGGAGTGGAGGATGGCTGGTTGATGGACACCCCACGCAAACACGGCTACAGCGCCAACAAGGAGGAGGTGGAGTAATGTTTTGGGCTGGAATCATGGGGAGAGAGATTGTCGGCCCCTTTAGGATCCCTGAAGGCGCTAAAGATGAACTCCATAATGTATGTGGATTTTCTCAAACAGCACTTCCTGCCATGGTTCAAGAAGAAGAACTGTGTATTTCACAGCAAGATCATTTTTTTGCATGATAATGCACCATCTCATGCTGCACATAAAACATCTGCATCTCTGGCTGATATGGGCATAAAAGGGGACAAACTTATGGTGTGACCCCCATGCTCCCCTGACCTCTACCCCATTCAGAACCTTTGGAGCATCATTAAAAGGAGTGTCTATGATGGCGGGAGGCAGTTCACATCTAAGCAACAGCTCTGGGAGGGTATTCTGTCCTCATGCAAAACAATTGAAGCAGAAACCATCCAAAACCTGACAAATTCAATGGACGAGAGAGTTCAGAAGCTCCTTTCGAACAAGGGGTCCTATGTGAAAATGTAACATCACCTAGAATAAAGTTTTGAGTTGAAAACTGTTTGATTTCAGTTTCTAACAACCTGCTAATGCTTATAATTTCAAAAATGACCATTTTTTTGGTCTTTATTAAAATGAAAAGGTTGATCGAAAAGTTTGGGGGATCTAAGAGTGTGGCAACCCAGTAGTCATGATTACTTCGAATTCTGACAATATGAGGGTCATGCTGCAGGTAGTGCAGCAAGAAGGCACTTATGTGTCTTGCGCATCTCGGAGCCCCAAAATTATTTTCCGGGCTAGATGCAGCTAAAAATTATTATTAATTTTAAATCTGGTGAAGCTTTAGTATAGATGGCCTAATAGAATCAGTGCTGCACACTGCTACAAAGCCCAAATTATTTTCCAGCCAAGATACAGATAAACATGATTAGTAATTTGAAAGCTTAAAACGGTTGGTAGGGTGATTTTAACCAATCATCAAGCTTTTACTCTCCCCAGGATGACACAGGGGTAGAAAAGTCGTTTCGGATCCATGATTTGTTCATCTTTATGAACGTGAGTCTGTCTACATTATCAGTGGAGAGCCGCGTGCGCTTATCTGTCAGCACACCACCAGCAGCGCTGAACACACGTTCAGACAGAACGCTGGCTGCGGGGCATGACAAGATCTCCAAGGCGTAAGTGGCTAGCTCCGGCCATTTATCCAGATTGGAAGCCCAAAAAGAGCAAGGGTCCAGTGACACAGTCATGGCTTCAATGTTTACTTGGAGATACTCCTGTACCATCGTCTCTAGGCGTTGACTATGTGTCAGACTTCTTGTCTCCTGTGGCCTTGCAAAGGATGGGCTAAAAAAGTGGTGAAATGATTCCGCAAAATTGATGTTACCAGCAGATACTGTGGTTCTGTTACGGTTTGAGTGCTGAACACTTGACGGTCCCACGGTTGGCAAGTTGGAACTGTGAGATTCACTACGTGCACCACTGGTATTTTGTGGAAAAGCACATGTAAGATTCTGCAACAGTCTCTGCTGATACTCCTGCATGCGTGCATCCCTTTCTATGGCAGGAATAATTTCTGCAAATTTACTTTTGTACCGGGGATCTAACAGTGTGGCAACCCAGTAGTCAGGATTATTTCTAATTCTCACAATTCGAGGGTCATGTTGCAGGTAGTGCAGCAAGAAGGCACTCATGTGTGTTGCGCATCCAGGAGCACCAAGTCCCTGTTGTGTTGGTGGCGAGGCAACAATCATGCTTCCTTCCTCTGTCCTCTCCCCCCAACCTCGCACAACAGAAATGTGATCAAGGTCTCCCTCATCTGATGAGTCTTCCATCAGTTCGTCCTCCACTTCTTCCTGGGCTCCTGCACCTTCCTCACTAGTTTGGCTGCTACCATGCGCCCTGGTAAAACCATCTCCCCCACCCTCACATGCCTGCCGCCTTGGTGCTGCCGACCGTCTGGACCTTGCAGATGTTAGCCCTTCCGCATACAACTCCTCCTCCTCTACTTCCTCCACCTCCTCTTGTGCCACCACCTGACTCCGAATTCTGTTTAACATGTGCTCCAGCATGTAAATCACCGGAATAGTCATGCTGATAATGGCATCGTCAGCACTAAACATCTTCGTCGCCATTTCAAAACTGTGCAGAAGGGTGCATAGGTCCCTGATCTGAGACCACTCCTCCAGCGTGATTTGCCCCACCTCTGGATCTCGTTGGCCCAGGCTATACGTCAGAACGTATTGCACCAGGGCTTGTCGGTGCTGCCACAGTCGCTGCAACATGTGCAGAGTTGAATTCCACCGGGTAGGCACATCGCATTTTAGCCGGTGAAGTGGCAGGCCCAACGACTTCTGTAGAGATGTAAGTCGCTGAGCTGCGGGATGCGAACGGCGGAAGTGAGCACACAGCGACCGTGCCCTCTGCAGAAGGCCATCTAGTCTGGGATAGTGGGCTAAAAATTGCTGGACAACCAGGTTCAACACGTGAGCCATACAAGGCACGTGTGTGACATTGCCCCGGCGAAGGGCCGCACCCAGGTTTGCAGCATTGTCGCACACGGCCTTCCCTGGTTTCAGGTCCAGTGGAGACAACCATTCATGAAATTGGTTCTCCAGAGCTGACCACAACTCCTCAGCTGTGTGACTCACATTTCCCAGACATTTCAATGGAAAAACCGCCTGATGACGTTGAGCCCTACTGCCAGCATAGTAAGGAGGTGTGCAGGATCCCTTCTGCGCAGTTAGAAAGCTTGTGGCATGACCAGACAGGCTTTGGGTGCAGGTGGAAGACCGAGAGGAGGTTGAGGAGGCAGAAGCAGTGGAAGAACTTTGACATAAAGAGGATTGACGCACAACTCGTGGGGACGGCAAGACTTGGACAGCAGCCCCTTGTCCTGCTGTCACCATAGTTACCCAGTGCCCAGTCAGCGACATGTAACGTCCCTGTCCATGCCTACTCGTCCAAGTGTCTGTGGTGAAATGCACCCTGTCACACACAGAGTTTCTCAAAGAAGCGGTGATGTTGTGTGCGACATGCTGGTGGAGCGCAGGCACACCTTTCTTTGAGAAGTAGTGCCGACTGGGCATCTGGTACTGGGGCACTGCGACGGACATAAGGTCTCGAAAATCCTCTGTATCCACCAGGCGGAAAGGCAGCATTTCTGTAGCCAAGAGCTTGCAGATGGTGAAATTCAACCTCTTAGCTTTCTCATGGCTAGGAGGAAATGGTCTTTTACTTGTCCACATCTGAGGGACCGAGGGCTGGCTATTGTGCTTAGACGGGGTTGATAAGGGTGTCCCCGGCAAACTGCCGGTCTGTGAGGAAGATGCAGGCGGACATGTTAGGTTGCCTTGATCCAAAGGTGGTGCTATCGATGTCGGACAGCGCTCAACACCAGCTGGTGTTACCACCTCCAAAGAAAATGATGACCTGCCAATCACGCTGGCTGTTGCGGGTAAAGAGGTGGCAGGTCTGCGCCCCAAAACAGGTGTGACTGCTGTCCCCCCAGTCACAGAGGATGAAGAGGCCGCGGATGCACAAGATATGGCAGACGGTGGTTGGCCCGGCCGGCTAGGCCGCATTGTAGCACACTGAGCTTCCCACTGCAACTTATGCTTCATGTCCATGTGCCGGTTCATGCATGAAGTACTCAAACTATGTATTTTTTGGCCTCTACTTAGCTTTTGCTGACAAATGTTACAGATAACACGAGTTGGGTCATCTTTATCGATCTGAAAAAATGCCCAGGCTATGCAAGGCTTAGCACCCATGCGACCTGAAGAGCCACCACGACTTGTGGTGAGAGGCAGAGTTGTGTTTGAGGATGCAGTTGTTGACGTGCTTCCAGTACTACGTCTCTGTCCAGGAAGGCGCAACCTGACCTCGTCGTCACTAGCATCTTCCTCCACCTCCTCTGCTGACCTCATCTCTTGGCTGACTGTGGGTTGACAGTAAGTGGGATCTCCAACCTCATCATCATCACCCTGTGCGTTATCACACCCGTCGTCCTCAGAGCCAACCTGTTCCTGCCCTGACAAAAAACTAAAGTTGTCGCTCCAATCAGGTATTTGAGTCTTATCATCGTCTTCCTCATTGTCTCCACCAACAGGAGTTACAGTTTGGGAATGAGGGTCTACATTATGGTCAGAACCTTCTGCGTCTGGTCCTGGATCCGACTCATAAAGATTCTGGGCATCAGTGCAGATCATTTCCTCGTCTGGATTCACAGAAGCGCTGGAGTCGACCTCTGATTCCCAGGCTATAGTATGAGTAAACAGCTCTGCAGACTCAACCATCTGTTCTACCTCATACTCAGACGGGCAGCTGGAGATTTGGGAGCTGTGAGGAAGCAAGTGCGATTTGGGTGACACCTTTGAGGACTGGAGTATTTGTGATGTTGAAGTTGATGTGGAGGAGAGCCCACTTAAAGGAGCACTTGATATCCGTTGAAGCACCTGCTGTTTTTGTGCCTCATCTGGAATTTGTAGCGATTGGTGTGGCCGTAAGAAAGGGATCTTATCACATTGTCCGCTAAAAGAAGTAGACATTTTAGTTTGGCTGGAAGATGGTCTTTCTTCTGCAGATGTTACTGTTGCTTTAACACCTACCCCACGGACACAACCTTTTTTCCCCTTCCCAACACGCCTATTCCCCTTTCCACCAGCAGCAGGCCTTTTTCCACTCATTTTGGTGGTTAACTAATTCACAACTCTGGAGTTGTTTGCACAAAAAAACAATGGATGGGAACCGAGCAGAGCTGAGTGGCCAAACTGTGGTATTAGGCCAAAACTATTGGCTGGGTTAGATGCAGAAAAAAATTATATTCAATTTGCAACCTGATGGAGGTCAGTATAGATGGACTAATAGAACAAGTCCCACACACAGCTAGAAGCCCAAATATTTTTTCAGAGGTAGATGCAGAAATTTTTTTTATTCAGTTTGCAACCTGATGGAGGTCAGTATAGATGGACTAATAGAGAAAGTCCCACACACCGCTAGAAGGCCAAATATTTTTTCAGAGCTAGATGCAGACAAAAAATTATTTTGAATTTGCAACCTGATGGAGGTCAGTATAGATGGACTAATAGAACAAGTCCCACACACTGCTAGAAGGCCAAATATTTTTTCAGAGCTAGATGCAGAAAAAAATTATATTCAGTTTGCAACCTGATGGAGGTCTGTATAGATGGATTAATAGAACAAGTCCCACACACAGCTAGAAGCCCAAATATTTTTTCAGAGGTAGATGCAGATAAAAATTATTTTTAATTTGCAACCTGATGGAGGTCAGTATAGATGGACTAATAGAGAAAGTCCCACACACTGCTAGAAGGCCAAATATTTTTTCAGAGCTAGATGCAGATAAAAATTATTTTTAATTTGCAACCTGATGGAGGTCAGTATAGATGGACTAATAGAGAAAGTCCCACACACTGCTAGAAGGCCAAATATTTTTTCAGAGCTAGATGCAGATAAAAATTATATTCAATTTGCAACCTGATGGAGGTCAGTATAGATGGACTAATAGAGAAAGTCCCACACACTGCTAGAAGGCCAAATATTTTTTCAGAGCTAGATGCAGATAAAAATTATATTCAATTTGCAACCTGATGGAGGTCAGTATAGATGGACTAATAGAACAAGTCCCACACACAGCTAGAAGCCCAATATTTTTTCAGAGGTAGATGCAGAAAAAAATATATTCAGTTTGCAACCTGATGGAGGTCTGTATAGATGGATTAATAGAACAAGTCCCACACACAGCTAGAAGCCCAATATTTTTTCAGAGGTAGATGCAGAAAAAAATATATTCAGTTTGCAACCTGATGGAGGTCAGTATAGATGGACTAATACAACAAGTCCCACACACAGCTAGAAGCCCAATATTTTTTCAGAGCTAGATGCAAAAAAAAATGATATTCAATTTGCAACCTGATGGAGGTCAGTATAGATGGCCTAATAGAATGATGCTATGCCCAAAAGATTTTACCTCACTAGGTGCAGTAAAAAAATTGGTATTCTATACACAGGTGGTATATCTTGCAACACAGATAGGCTACTCCACTGACTAACACACTCTGCAATAGGCCAAAAAGGATTAGCTTTGCTAGATTCAGCCAAATGCTGTGAAAAAAACTTGCACAGCACTGGCACAGACCTGCCTGGCAAAAACTGATAGGAACTGATGTAACCTAGTCCTGAAAAGGACTCCAATTACAATTAGTCTTTACTCCCACAATCTATCTATTTAAGAGCACAGACCTGCCTGATAAAAGTCGTAGGAAATGCTGTAACCTAGTCCTTAAAAGGACTGCAATCACAACTATTCCCTACTCCCAAGCTATCTGTATATTTGTGCGAAAATTGGCTTGAAATTAACAAGGTATAGCACACACAGCAACAGCGGTGCCGTCTAACATGCAGCTGCAGCAGTGAGAAAATGGTGGCGACGGGGAAAATGGCTTGGTCTTATAGGGCAAGGACATGTGACATACACTGCCAATGACACATGCCCTTGCTTGTGTGAAAAAAAGCACTTCGCTCCGTGTGTGCGCTGCTGATAGGCTGACAGATTGCACCTCCCCACTGTAAATGCGGGAAAGAGAAAAAAAAAATGGAGATCTTCATTGTTCCTGCAGAGATCCATCCCCTGCCCCTCCCCCCACCCCGCTGTACACTCAAACTGCGTATTAACATTAATTTTCATCATTACTGAGAAAAAATCCAGTTATGATTTTGGTGCACGAACAGTTATCGAACATAACCTCGAACAGCCGAATTTTTCTCAAATTGTTCGTGTTCGCCGAACGGCTCGAACACCGCCCAAAACAGCTCGAATTTGAGATTGGCGAACAGTTCGAGTAGAACAACGCTCATCTCTACTTGTTAGTCCACAACACCAGGGGGGGTGACACAGACCCCACCGCTGACGGAGACACTACGAAAGTAGAAAGAGAGTTCAGTCAGGAGGAGTTAAACGAGGTGAGAAAGTCCCCCTCTCGTCGTCGAAGGCGCAAGGGCCACAAAAAAGTTGCTCCTGTAGCCTTTGCTGAAAGGGCAGATAAAGAAAATGCAATGCTGTGTGCCTTTATTCCGAGTGTGGATCCTCCTTTAGAAGCAGAGGAGATCAGGAGGGAAGAGTTGGATGCAGTTTTGCAGATTCGTTACAAGAAGGATAATCTACTGAGACAAAAGGATCAGGATCCGACAGCCCTGAAAGAGAAAATGGCCAATCATGACCAAGAACTGGAGGAAAGCAGCGAGGAAATCAACCAATGGAAGGAAATGTTCCAGGAAAATAAGGAGGACCTCCGCAAAACCAAGGAGGAGGTTTTGAAGTTGAAGCTTGAGAAAGAGACGCTGAAGGATGAAGTTTCTGGACGTGATCAAGACCTAGAACAACTGCGGGAAAAATTCAATAGGGAACTGCAACAAACTAAGAGACTATGAGGATCTCCTCAAGGTTAAGGAAAAACTAGAGGATGATAAGGCGGATGCAGAGCACAGGCGCCAAGTGATTGAAACTACTCTACAGGACACCCCTGATGAGAATGATGATCTCCGTAGAAAAATCTCGGGACTGGAAACTCAGGTGAAGGAGCGGCAGACGTTCTGTGATGATCTCCAGAGGGCAGAGACGTGCCTTAAGGATAGAATCGGCAGGATGGAAGCTGAGCGAGAAAAGATGGAGGAGTCTATCGAAGAAAGGAGGTATGAAGCAAATGCCTCCTCGAAAAATGCGAGCTTGGATGATTCAGTAGATGTAAGAGCCGAGATCAAGGAGCTCAAGGAGGCATTACAAGCCCATTTGAAGCAAGAGAAGCTTAAGAGACTGGCTGTCGAGAGTCGAGTGGGCGCATTGGAGACAGAGGGGTCTAAGAGATTTCTGCTGATAAAAGAGCAGTTGAAGCAGGAAGAGCTTCAGAGATGGGCTGCTGAGAGGCGAGTAGCTGAGCTAGAGGAAGAAGTTGTCGAGCTCAAAGGTTTCCTGGCAAAGTACCAATCAGTGAACGAGGCCCTCTTGGAGAAGGAGAAGGGCAAACAAATTACGCTTAATCCTTTAAACCATGAGGAGGTAGACCTGAGGAGGGTTGAGAGAGTGTTAAAAGAAGATAAGAATGGAATGGAAGTTGTCAAGACGAGAATTTTTGAGTTCATAGCTGTGAGTCAGCTCAGGGGTAGCATACAGGGTGAAGAAGCTGAAAGTCAGTTGTCCCTGAAACCTGAGCTGGATGATCATCTGGAAACCACTGGTGAGACAGAAACGTCTCGGTACAAGTGCCTCATAGATGTACCTGAAGATTTGAGAGAAGACTGCACCAGAGAGTCAGTGCATATAGAGTTTAAGAAGGCCGTGGGAGCCTGTAAGGTGTACTCGACCTCAGAAGCTAAACAACTGGTGGTCCTGTCCAGGACCGAAGTCACAGTGAAGAGGGTGGCTATGCTAAGTGACATGCACTGGCGATGTGTTCGCACAAAGCGGTTTGTCCGGTTGAAGACGGAACAAGCCATTAGACAACTGGAGTTTATGAGAAAAGCTCAAAGTCATCCGGGTGCCTCATGTTCTGGTGAGAAAGCTCATTGGGAGAAATGGCCGAACCATGCAAATGTTGGTAAAGAAGTCTGGTGTGATGAAAGTGTGGCGCCCCTGAGGGTTCGGTCGCCACAAGGGGGGATACTGCAGCCTGTCAGCAGGTGTAGTGTCTCCTCACCCAGGTAAGGAAGGTGCACTGGTCAGGACCCTGAATCTACATTCAACACTACACACTCCTGACCTATGGGAGACAAGTATGCACCATAGTGCTGCCTCAGCAGGATCACGAGTGGGGGGAACCAAAAGTTAGGGGAACCATGTAGTGGGTGAAGGGTAGAACAGACTTTTAGTTACACACATAGTTTTATATATATTAGCCAGCCATCTTAAGCACAAGGTTCTTTGATTGTGGTCTTTGCAGCTGTCAGTGGCCTTGTGTAGGGGCCTGCCGTATGCTGAAGATACACAGTCCTCGTGCTCTGACCTTGACACGAGGAGCGGGTATGAGTTAACAGTGTCTCTACCCCGGTCAAGTTCCCTTGCTTGAGAAGGTTGGGAGCTTTAGTGACAGCTACACAAGCAAAAGGATCCCAGGGAGCACGGACGGAGCGGCGTACGCCACCTGTACTCTCCATTCTGGCCCTGCCAGAGGGACTCCTGCTGCAAGAGGGGTACCGGCCCCCGACATCTGACTTTGCCACTTCACGTCTCTGTCAGAAAAGCCCGGAGGCTTAGTGTTAGAACCTTGCTGTTAGGTTTTTTTTCCTTTGCTGGTCACATGACCTTGTTGGCCTATTTAATCCTGCTCCGCCCTTCTGGCTTTGCTGGACTTCATTGTATATCTACTTTCTAGCTAGCCTGTGCTCTGTATCTATCTCTGTTAGTTTGCTTGGTCTACGGACCTCTATGTTCTATCTATTTTGTTTGTTCGTCTGTCTGCTACTATTTCTGTTAGGAGGTGTCCCATATTCCTCCCAGTCCTTAGTACTTGTAGGGATTCCCTCCTCACATCTATAGGTCTCCGTACAGACTAGATTAGGACTTTAGCAGGTCTGATCGCAGGATCAGGTTCCCTGTTACATCGTAGGGATTCAGCTGAGTCTTATAGTAGGGACAGATCTCCTCTCTTTCCTTAGCTTTGGTAGCAGAACATAACAGTAAGTCCAGCCTGCAAATTCTCTAAGGAAAGATTTTTTTTTTGTTCCATCATGGTGTCGGTTCAGGATTTGGCTAAACACCTGCAGGGACTCTCTCTGGAAGTGGCCGAGCTCCGTCAGCACGTGAGTAACTGTCCTGGAGCATATTTCTTGGAGCCTAAGGTATGTTTGCCGGATTTATTTTTTGGTGAACATCGAGAATTTTTTTCATTTAAAAATGCTTGCTTATTGTATTTTCGTTTGAGACCCAAGTCCTCTGGGGATGAATCCCAGCGCGTAGGGTTCATAATGTCACTTTTGCGCAAAGAGCCTCAGGAGTGGGCCTTTTCTTTGCAACCTAGTGATACATGCTTCAGATCAGTGGATAGTTTTTTTTCTGCTTTAGGACTATTATATGATGATCCTGACCGTGTGGCATCAGCTGAGACTGAGTTGAGACGTTTAAAACAAGGATCAGGTAATGTCGAAAAATATTGTACTCATTTTCGTCGTTGGTCCACTCAAACAGGGTGGAACGATTCTGCTCTGAAAAGTCTATTTCTTGCTGGGCTCAGTGAAAGGGTTAAAGACCTGCTAATTGCTTATCCTACACCTGAGGATTTGCAACAGGCTATGCAATTAGCTATACGGGTGGATAGAAGACTGCGTGCTAGGGTTAATGAGAGCAAATCCTCTGCTATGTCAGTTTCTGGTTATGAGAATGTGTGTACTAACAGTGGTGAACCGATGGAGATTGGATCGGTGGCACCTCGCTCTCAAGAAAAAGACCGTCGTTTTTCAGAAGGCTTGTGTTTCTATTGCGGAAAATCTGGTCATTTGATTAAAGGCTGTGAGCTTCGTATGAAGAAAGAAAAAAAAATGGTCAGTCACGCCCGTATTGAATGTTTAAATTCCAAGGGTATATTTTTAGCTGCTTCCACGATTGCTCAGGAAAAATTAATGGAATTTCGGGTGTTTGTTGATTGCGGGTCTACACTGAATGTAATTGATGGGGGATTCGTGGAAAAACTCAATTTAAAACCTGAACCTTTATCATCCCCCATTGCTGTGGTTTCTGTGGATGGTTCCCCTTTGACGAATATTACTCTCAAGGTCAGTGAATTTCCTCTCACTATTAATGGTGTTCACCATGAGAAATTGGATTTGGTAGTGTTGAATAACTTGCCTTCTCCGGTAATATTGGGATTGCCCTGGTTAAAATTTCACAATCCTGTACTGGATTGGTCTACCAGTGAAATTAAATCCTGGAGCCATAAATGTTATGACAAGTGTTGTAACGGGCGTATTGCAGCTTTGGATAGGGGAGAATTGCCTGTTCCTATTCAGGATTTTTGGAGAGTTTTTTCTGAGAAGGAATCGCAGGTTTTGCCTCCCCATAGAGACTATGATTGTTCTATTGAATTTGTCCCTGGAGCGACTCTTCCTAAAAGTCGTTTATTTAACCTTACTATTCCTGAGAGGAAGGCTTTGGAGGAATACATACAGACAAGTTTGGCCGCCGGTCACATTAGGCCCTCTAAGTCTCCTGTGGCGGTTGGATTTTTTTTTGTAAAAAAAAAAGGACGGCGGTTTACGTCCTTGTCTGGATTTTCGTGAGATTAACAAAATTACGGTACGCAATCCTTACCCACTGCCATTGATTCCTGATCTGTTTAACCAGTTATTGGGGGCCAAGTGGTTCTCTAAAATTGACCTTAAGGGGGCATACAATCTGTTGCGCATGAAGGAGGGTGATGAATGGAAGACTGCTTTTAACACTCCTGTGGGTCATTTTGAGAATCTGGTTATGCCTTTTGGTCTTACTAATGCTCCTGCATTTTTTCAGAATCTGATTAATGACATCCTTAGACCTTTGATCGGTAAAAATGTGGTTGTGTATTTGGATGACATTTTGATTTATTCGCCAGATCTGGAGTCTCATTGGCGGAGCGTGCGTGAGGTATTACAGTTATTAATGGACAATTCGCTTTTTGCTAAGCTGGAGAAATGTGAGTTCGCTGTACAGAGAATTAGTTTTTTGGGCTACATTATCTCCAGCAAAGGTTTTGAGATGGATCCGGTTAAGGTTCAGGCTGTGCAGGAATGGCCTAGGCCTATTGGTTTGAAATCGATACAGAGGTTTTTGGGTTTCGCCAATTACTACAGAAAATTCATAAAAAATTTTTCTAGTATTGTCAAACCTCTGACTGATCTCACCAGGAAAGGTGCTGATGCGGTTCAGTGGTCTTCTGAGGCCATTGAAGCTTTTGTGTATCTCAAGGAGAGGTTCACCTCTGCTCCCATCCTTATGCAGCCTGATGTTACTAGGCCGTTTTTGGTTGAGGTTGATGCTTCCTCTGTGGGGGTTGGCGCAGTATTGTCTCAGGATAACGGGGATGGATTACATCCCTGTGCCTTTTTTTCAAAAAATTTTTCGGAGACTGAACTGAATTACGATATTGGTAATCGGGAATTATTGGCTATTAAACTCGCATTTGAACACTGGCGCCACTTCTTGGAAGGTGCGGAATTTCCCGTTCAGGTTCTTACGGATCATAAAAATCTGATATATCTTGATGCTGCCAAGCGCCTGAATGCCCGTCAGGCTAGGTGGGCACTGTTTTTCTCGCGGTTTAATTTCTCCGTTACTTACATCCCTGGTACTAAGAATGTTAAGGCGGATGCCTTGTCTCGCAGTTTTTCTCCCATAGTCGGTGCTGAGAAAGAGGAAAACATTTTACAAGAAGGTGTTGTGATAGCTGCTTTAGACTCCGTTTTGGAAGATGAGATTCTTAAAGCTCAGGAGAATGCCCTATCTAACACTCCTCATGGGAGGTTGTTTGTGCCTGGGACCTTTAGGAGAGATTTGTTTGTTGAGTGTCACGAATCTCGGTTGGCAGGTCATCCCGGAATCTCTGAGACCAAGAGACTGGTGGGTCGCAGTTTTTGGTGGCCTGGATGGCAGAAGGAAGTCATTAAGTGGGTGCGCCAATGTACTATATGTGCTAGATCTAAGTCCTCACATACTCCTGCTGCGGGGTTGCTTTGTCCTTTGGAGGTCCCCAGTGCTCCTTGGACACATTTGGCTATGGACTTTATAACTGACCTTCCCTCCTCTGAGGGTTTTACTGTCATCTGGGTGGTCGTGGACCGTTTTAGCAAGATGTGTCACTTGGTTCCCTTCGTCAAACTGCCCTGCGCTAAAACTCTCGCTAAGGCCTTTGTCAAGGAAATTGTCAGACTTCATGGCGTTCCTACTGACATTGTTTCTGATAGGGGTCCTCAGTTCGTGGCTCGTTTTTGGCGTGCCTTTTGTGACAGGTTGGGAATTCATTTGTCGTTTTCGTCCGGATATCATCCTGAATCTAATGGCCAGACAGAAAGGAAAAACCAGGATGTTGAGCAGTTCTTGCGTTGTTTTGTGGCAGACAATCAAGAGGGGTGGTCTGAGTTTCTGCCACTTGCCGAATTTGCTCTGAACAATCATACATCTTCTTCTGCTGGTTGTTCGCCTTTTTTTTGTTGTTCTGGGAGACATCCGTCGTTTGGGTCGTTCTCCAAGTTGGGATCTGCCGTGCCTGAGGAGGAGAATTTTTCCGGTAATTTGGAAAGAGTTTGGACGGATGTGCGTGGTAATCTTCAGGAGGCCAACAGAAAATCTAAAGACTACTTTGATAGGAAACGACAGGAGGTTTTGTTCGCTGTTGGTGACATGGTTTGGTTGTCCTCTAGGAATCTGCGGTTGAGGATTCCTTCTAAGAAATTGGGTCCCAAGTTTGTAGGGCCCTTTAAGGTGCTTCAGGTTGTCAACCAATCTGCTGTTAGGTTGGAGGTTCCTACCTCCTGGAGAATTAATCCGGTCTTTCATGTCTCTCTGTTAAAAAAAGCTGTTGTGTCGGATGGTGACGCCTCTGCCTCTGTTCCTCCGGTGGTGGAGGACGGGGAATATGAAATTTCTCGCATCCTTGACTCTAGACGGTATAGAGGTAGTTTGCAGTATCTTGTGGCCTGGAAAGGTTTCGGACCCGAGGATAACTCTTGGGTGAGGTCAGATGATGTTTCCGCGTCCAGACTTATCAGAGCGTTTCACAGGAGATTTCCTGATAAGCCTGGTCCTAGGGGATCCGGAGGATCCTCTTAGAAGGGGGGGTACTGTTAGAACCTTGCTGTTAGGTTTTTTTCCTTTGCTGGTCACATGACCTTGTTGGCCTATTTAATCCTGCTCCGCCCTTCTGGCTTTGCTGGACTTCATTGTATATCTACTTTCTAGCTAGCCTGTGCTCTGTATCTAACTCTGTTAGTTTGCTTGGTCTACGGACCTCTATGTTCTATCTATTTTGTTTGTTCGTCTGTCTGCTACTATTTCTGTTAGGAGGTGTCCCATATTCCTCCCAGTCCTTAGTACTTGTAGGGATTCCCTCCTCACATCTATAGGTCTCCGTACAGACTAGATTAGGACTTTAGCAGGTCTGATCGCAGGATCAGGTTCCCTGTTACATCGTTGGGATTCAGCTGAGTCTTATAGTAGGGACAGATCTCCTCTCTTTCCTTAGCTTTGGTAGCAGAACATAACACTTAGTGGATCCCGGGAGGGATACAGACGGAGCGGCCTACGCCACCTGTACCCCTCTAGCTGCGTTTATCCAGTGAGACCCAGCCTTTGCATGCACACACACAGGAGAGGTTCAAAGGGGACTGTTAGGAACACTCGGAGGGTCCTGATCGAGGTACCTGAATTCCTTGGGTGCGCTGAGCCCTCATCCCTGGTGGCCGCAGTGAACCGTGAGGAGCAGGGAGAAGCCTTGCCGCTGCTTAAAAGAACTGTGAGTAAAAGACCTGGAAGACTATCCCTATGGCCTCTGGTTCCTTCATTTCTGCACTGCACCACACAGCACCTGAGTGACCCAGGACTACTCTCCCCATCCTCCTGTCACATCTGCCCTGAGGCCCTGCTCCGCCTGTGGGGAGTTATAACATCGCCTGCTGCCACTACATCCAGCCTCAGAGGACTGCTAGCAGCGCTGGTGGCATATCACCAGACACCACAGGTGGCGTAGTCTATAATACCACTCAACCCTGATAGCCCATTACTTTCATGTGACGGCCCTGGGCACGGAACGGGTCCAGGCCACGACTGCCTCCCCAACATCTGACCCGGCTCCGAGTACCCCATTTCCCAGGCAGGGCTGTGAGCGTCACAACTTGGCGTAGTCGTCAGGATCGCGTGCCCGCAGCAAAGGAGGGAGTTGCCCATTGCTACCGGGTACTGCGCGCCTTTTTTCACAGACTGTCGTTTTTCACTTAAAATGGCGCCCGCCCAAGAAGAACGGACGCCATAATGTGCAGAAAGGACAGCGTCTCAGCACCTCCCATCTTGGGCCTGGCTCCCCAATGGCGCCAAAAGTGCAGACCGCCCCTTTCATTAGAGACTGTCCGCGGGGTAGTGTCCGTCACCCCGGAGGGGACGACCGAAGGAGTGCCTGTCAGCCTGCCGCCCTGGAGCCGCCCCAAAAAGAGGTGGAGACGAAGGAAACAACAAGGTGCGGCCATAACAGTCCGAGACTTACCGCACCCAGCAGCAGTAATGGACGCCGCCGAGGAGAGTTCTTCCGAGTCCTCCAACATTGGCCCACGAGCTGCTACCTCCCTCAGTATGGAGGGAATTCACCTGACCCCGGAGGAGGCCAAGTTCCTCCGCGGTGAAACGAAGGACCTGATACGGAGGGTCGAAAAGGCCGCAGCCCAGGCGGAGGAAGCCCAGGAGGCACCGTGCAGCCCCGGAACGGGTAAGGAGAAAACCCCTATCCCGGGTGCGGGACGCAACGTGGCCCTCCTGGATCTCATGCCGGCACCCCCATCCTCGGGAGCTACCGTGGGAGCAGTTGTTCACCCCGGATCCTGAGGCCCAAGCCGCCGCAGCCTCCGGAAGCCTGCTATGCCTTCCGACTCCCAGTTCAGAGGATCCCACGTTTTTTGGGCTGACCATCTGCCCCCAACCCGGACTAGTCCGCACAAGGACGAGGACTTGCAGCAACCCCTGCTGTCGCCGCTACCAGCGCCTCCGGTCGCCTGCCTGGCGGCGGAAGAGATGGCCTGGGACAACCAGGAGGGGGGAATCCGTTTTATAGCCCAATGTCTGACCTCAGAGGTAAAAACCTGTCTGGAGTGGCTCTCCTGGAGGTCCAGCTCGGGATCTTCATGCCCTGCAGCCACCCCAGGGCCTACGTTGAGGGTTGGGACGGGTCCCTCATGCTGCTGGACTCGCCCCTTTGGCAAAGTTTTCTAGTTATATAATGTTTTATATATTGTACTATTTAAAAGTTTGCAACGTTACAAGAAAATGAGCCTCCCATAATGGGAAGAATGTTTTAATGTTGTTATATAAATGCATAAAAAGTCTGTACCATGCTTTGCTCTCTTTGCAGCCCGCGGACGTGCTGTGTTTTACCAGGGGGGAATGTGGCGCCCCTGAGGGTTCGGTCGCCACAAGGGGGGATACTGCAGCCTGTCAGCAGGTGTAGTGTCTCCTCACCCAGGTAAGGAAGGTGCGCTGGTCAGGACCCTGAATCTACATTCAACACTACACACTCCTGACCAATGGGAGGCAAGTATGCCCCATAGTGCTGCCTCAGCAGGATCACGAGTGGGGGGAACCAAAAGTTAGGGGAACCATGTAGTGGGTGAAGGGTAGAACAGACTTTTAGTTACACACATAGTTTTATATATATTAGCCAGCCATCTTAAGCACAAGGTTCTTTGATTGTGGTCTTTGCAGCTGTCAGTGCCCTTGTGTAGGGGCCTGCCGTATGCTGAAGATACACGGTCCTCGTGCTCTGACCTTGACACGAGGAGCGGGTATGAGTTAACAGTGTCTCTACCCCGGTCAAGTTCCCTTGCTTGAGAAGGTTGGGAGCTTTAGTGACAGCTAAACAAGCAAAAGGATCCCAGGGAGCACGGACGGAGCGGCGTACGCCACCTGTACTCTCCATTCTGGCCCTGCCAGAGGGACTCCTGCTGCAAGAGGGGTACCGGCCCCCGACATCTGACTTTGCCACTTCACGTCTGTCAGAAAAGCCCGGAGGCTTAGTGGATCCCGGGAGGGATACAGACGGAGCGGCCTACGCCACCTGTATCCCTCTAGCTGCGTTTATCCAGTGGGACCCAGCCTTTGCATGCACACACACAGGAGAGGTTCAAAGGGGACTGTTAGGAACACTCGGAGGGTCCTGATCGAGGTACCTAAATTCCTTGGGTGCGCTGAGCCCTCATCCCTGGTGGCCGCAGTGATCCGTGAGGAGCAGGGAGAAGCCTTGCCGCTGCTTAAAAGAACTGTGAGTAAAAGACCTGGAAGACTATCCCTATGGCCTCTGGTTCCTTCATTTCTGCACTGCACCACACAGCACCTGAGTGACCCAGGACTACTCTCCCCATCCTCCTGTCACATCTGCCCTGAGGCTCTGCTCCGCCTGTGGGGAGTTATAACATCGCCTGCTGCCACTACATCCAGCCTCAGAGGACTGCTAGCAGCGCTGGTGGCCTTCACCAGACACCACAGGTGGCGTAGTCGATAATACCACTCAACCCTGATAGCCCATTACTTTCATGTGACGGCCCTGGGCACGGAACGGGTCCAGGCCACGACTGCCTCCCCAACATCTGACCCGGCTCCGAGTACCCCATTTCCCAGGGAGGGCTGTGAGCGTCACAAAAGTAAGCAGTCCACATGATCGTCAGGACTGGATACCAGATAAAGACGGCATGGTGTCATTCTCCGCTGTAGGAAGGGAAGAAAATCTTGCATATATACGCATGCTGATGGAGTACCGAGTGACCTACCTGCAGGAGTTAGAAGAGTTGAATCTCGCCAGACTGCGAGTGGAAAGGCAGCATCACCTGAGCAGCAGAAGATGGCAGCCGTCTAGAAATTGTGAGACCAGACAGAGAAAGGGCCCTTCAAATAATAGAACAGCTACAGTAGAAGTTAGAGACCTTCCAAGATGTCCTGAGGATAGTGGGCGTCGGTTTAGAGGTAGTGAGACCTCCAGTAACTCAGGTCTGAGAGGCCCATACAAACGACCCAATAGAGTACGGGACCGTACGGAGTCGGACCGGACCTTAGATACTAAGGCATGTGAGTCACACTGCTGTATTGACCGCTGGGAGTGGGGGAGGTCTGACAAGGTTACGACTGACCGCTGGGAGCGGGGGAGGTCTGACAAGGTTACGACTGACCGCTGGGAGCAGGGGAGGTCTGACAAGGTTACGACTTGGAAATGTGACTTGACGAAGTTAGTGACAATGACAGATGGTAGGTCCCTAAAGAATGGGATAATGTTGATGACTAATGTTCCAGGGGCTGAGCAGCGCAATTGTCAAGTACATGGTCTCTGTGTGAACCGTGGGTTATAATGTGATTGTGTATATTATGTGTTCAATCCCACAAGTTTGAACAGAGGGGGGGGGATATGTAATGCAGCGGCTTGCTGCATTGCTAAAATGTCCAGGGCGTGTGTTCTAGCTGACCATGTACCTCCCCTCAGGTGACTGATCACATGACTGTGACATCATCACAGGTCCTGTGTGCACAGGTCCTGTGGTTTGGAAACAGTTAGAGAGAGGCCTGGTGAGGCAAGAGGCCTGATCCCTGTGTTTGGGACGCCAGTAGCCTTTTGAAGGCACGTGGCTTGGAGACCACGGCTGGGGAGCCTTAAAGCCACAGCTGTGGCAGAACAGAGCTGAGAGAAGCAACTAAAACCCGGCAAAGGTAAAAATGGTTCTTTATATGGACATTGATGCTGTACCTTGCTGAAGTCTGTATCTGAAGCCAAGCGGGCATAGCTGCCACTGAAAGGCTCTAGGATATTACATGTGTAACATTCCTGCGAGCCACTGAGATGGACTATGTTATAAGCAGTTTATGACGTGTGATAAACTGCTGGACTTTAGTTTACTGGAAACGTGGCTTGTGTGCTTTAATTGACCCGGTGAAGTGAGTGCCCCCCAACATGATCAATACCGCTACCTTACAGCATGTACTTTGGGCTAAAAATCATTTTTGCAATTCAGTATTTCATTAAAAAACTCGCACCATTTGGTTTTTAGGGCTTTTTGTTTTCCCGCACATTCAACTTTGATGTGATCTGTGGTCATAAATCAGCTGAGAGTAGCACAGAAAAATGAAAATAAAAGAGAGACAAAATCCTAACAGACCATAAGAATGAGCTCACGGTTGGATTCTCAGTTAACTCCTTCTAAATCCAGCAATAGACAGAGAAATACAGAGGATATGGAAGGCAAACGGTGCAAACTTTTTAACAAAAACAAATTGCAAAAATGATTTTGTCCTCAAATACATGCAATTAAATTAAAAAAAAATTCCACAAAGGTGGGAAACTGAAAAGGGGAATTTTCATGGCCAAAATATGAGTCACTACATGAATTGCTGATATACATCTCTGTACGGATTGGTCTGCTGCACTGATGGGTGGTGGTTAGGAGCAGTTTGTCCACCAGGTGGCACTGTGCATGGTCATCTATGGTATTCACAGGAACCCAGGGCAGGATGTCAGCAGAGAAGAGGTTCCTGCAGCTGTCACCCTGGAGAGCAAGTTCACCCATATTATTCAAAAGTTTGAAGTTAACCTTTTATCTGCTGGAAAGTTTATCGTCCTTGCATCTGAAATAGCAATATCAAGCTCAGCAATGAACCTTCCAGCAAATAAGAGGTTAACATTAAGCCTGACTGTCACATATATGGAGGAACCGAATGCATTGCTGTATATTTAGAGGTAAGGCATTCATAAAAAAAATTTGGTGCTGGGCGTTGTACACATTTCTTCCTAGTTCTAAAAAATAGAACAGTATCATATAATCTAAAAATGGGGAAGTCGGGGAAATATGCCCCCAACAATCGACATTATCATAGAATCATAGCATCATAGAATGGTAGAGTTGGAAGGGACCTCCTGGGTCATCTGGTCCAACCCCCTGCTCAAAGCAGGATTAAAGCAGGATTATGACCTTCATCACTCCCCAAAATGTAAACCCCAGACCAGACCCCCAAAGCAAATGTAGAGCCCAAACCAAACCCTCTAAATACAAATTCTAGACCCCCTTAATACAGACCTTAGATAAGAGCCCCTGAATAAAGTCCTCAGACTAAACCCCCTCCACCACTATAGACTAGACCCCCTAATTAAATATAGACCCCCCCCAGACTAGCTGATATCCCCCTCCTTGTCCCTTCAGTCTACAGACCCCATCGCTCCTGTGCCACGTTGCAAAAATTACAAGCCATGCACCAGAATTCTAGTAGATAAAAAAAAGTTCCAAACTTTGAACTTTGTGCAACTTTTTTCCCTTTTACGCCGTTCTCGTCACTTTTCTTATAAGTGGGCTGAGCTTAGCAGGAGGACGTGGACGACCGGGGCCCAGTGCATGTACAATAATTACACTAAAGATTGAATATTAGATTTCCATTTGTGGCCATGGACAGCCCAATGTGCGATAGATACATTGTCACACAGATATAAAGTTCTGCAAATATATATGTAGAAGTACTACTGATGTCTGCCACTAGGTGTCAGCACATGTACTGTAAATATACTGGGGGCTTCTAGGGTGCGCCATGCGTGAAATCGGTGGGATAAAATGAAGAAATAAAGACTTGGGAGCCGCTCACCTGGTTGTGAAAAATTGCAAGCACAACACTGCATATCGCTCGAGGAAGGGTGGGACGTGGCTGCTGCTCCACGAGATGATCCGAACCAATCCAGGCACGAAACTTCAGAAACTAAAATAATGGAAATGCGGTCTTTGAGGCAACTGAGTGACCAGGGGATTACAAAGAGGGGAATTATATCGACAACGCATTTCGGATTTGTTCTAATCCTTCATCAGGTACAAATAGACAGGCATACATATAATAATAAATAATAATAATAATAATACAAAGACATTGTATAGTGCGCAGAAATGACGTAATGACGGGACCCCCGCCACAATCCGCTGACATGGACAATGGAGAAAAGCAGAGGTATTCAAGAATAGCAAAAAATGTGCAGATTAAACAAGCGAAGAATGAAATATATATAGAAAAAGAAGAGAAAAGCAATTTCTTTTATACATAAGAATCTATATGGTACAAGCTCTTCGGCTGGTATTTTCTATGGTTTCATTTAACCCTTCAGAGGTCAAGGTGCAAAGTTTGCAAATGAAATAGAATTCACGGATAATTAATTTCTGAAACCGATTAGTAACTGATTCTGGTATCTGCTCCAATATTATCAAAGTTTGGACGGTTGTGACGACAGATTGGAGATTAGCAGCACATCGCACCCAATATACCACGAGGGACACATTGATCGGAAAGGATTCCTGGGTGACGGCGGATCTGTAAGTATCACACGTATCTAATCCTCGAGCAACAATGACATTCAGAGCCGCCACATCTACAAACTGGGAAACAAAGATAACGCAGCTGATACAAAACTCCCAGTGTGAATTGGTCTGAGCTGACGAGGCGCTAATACATTTGTTAAATTCATGTTGCGCCGATAAACAATCTTGGATCCATCAGGAAGAACCTGATGAGATGTGATAAGATGCAGCCCCGGAGGGATGGACCGATGATTGGATAAAATATTCCCAGTATTTATTACATTCGATAATGCCATGGAGATATTAAGAAAATATTAACAATTTCTCCCTGAAGC
Organism: Phyllobates terribilis; assembly: GCF_046119375.1. Classification (NCBI taxonomy): domain Eukaryota; kingdom Metazoa; phylum Chordata; class Amphibia; order Anura; family Dendrobatidae; genus Phyllobates; species Phyllobates terribilis. The sequence continues at coordinate 585,906,652 of NW_027362761.1, read as the reverse complement.
CGCTCTCACCCCTTCCCTATAGCATTTGTCACAAGAGAAGAGCTGACAATCTAAAGAGCGATCTCTCTGCAAATTATCACCCACAGCAGAAGGGGCTTGTAAGCAAATGCTGGCACAAGAGAGGTGCTACCAACCCACTTAAAATGTGAGTGTATTTCCCCGGGGCTGAGGCAGAGGATAATTAGACACTGGCTTGTGACAATTTACATGTAGCTGAGGAAGTTCTATTCCCAGGACGTAAAAGGGAATTTAACAGAGGTCTCCAGACTTTTGGGCACCAACACAAAATATTGAATATTCTCAGTTCCATAATTCCGATAATAATGGGACCTTTTTAGTGACAGGGTCAGTTAGGGAACAATATGGATATTTTCCTGTAGCTATGAGCCCCTCCGGGGGGCTGTAGCACAAAAGTAACAAAATAGCAGACGGCAGCTATACCGTGTCTGGTCTCTGGAGAAAGGTAAAATCATAACGGAAAATATGGTATCACTTTCGGGCCTCTGCGATCAGCCCACGATAAGTTATTGCAAAAAACAGGTATCTAATAAAAATATGAAGCCTGGAGACCATTCCCCGTGATGTCATCACAGGGAGTGTGTGGGCAGGTCTCCCCTTAGGCATAAAAGAATCCACGGAGGTTGGATTAGGACTCATGTTGGAAGTTACATATTTTGTGTAGCACGGGTCACGTTCGCTGAACGGGCATCGGAGTGCTTCCCTCCACCTATACCGAGTCGTCCCTGCGAACTGTATAGAGTAAGTTTCTTCTCTAATCCTGTTTATTTTGTGGAACTGTATATTCTGTACTGTATTGTCCCCTTTGTAAAATCTTTGTGTATTTTTCATAACACTGCCCCCCTTTTGGATTAAATATAAAATGTAATAGTTCTGTTTCTTTTGCTCTGTAATCGTTCCCTCCCCGGAAGCCATACGCTACCAGAACGCAGGCGTCCGGCCAGGCCTGTATTATATTTCAAACTCGACTGGTGGTGGCAGCGAATAGTAATAATTGGGCTATCGTGAAGCTGGCAGTAACCATACGAGGCATACACACATATTCCATGCGTTGAAATTCGGAGGTGTGACGCCATATGCTTTCTGTTCACTTGCCAATAGCTGCGTAGTGAGTAGTCGGGATCGTGTGCTCATGAATCCCTGATAAAACCCTGACAAATTGGTGGCAACGGTGGGATATTGTGTGATCTACCCAGCGTCGCCCCTGTAGCTGTGAAACCCTGATGGGTAACAACACGATACTTCCATGGCTGGCAGCACTGTCCACCACCGAGGCGTCTGAAGCTTTATTAGCCGCTTCTTTTAGAAGACAATACGATTGTAAAAGATGTCTAGTGGATTTAAAGGCATCCCTCAAGATATTCCTCGAATAACCCCTGTTATAGGGGGTGAGTGGATGCACTGTTATGGGGGTGTGTGTCTGCACTGATATGGGGGTGTGTAGCTGCACTGTTATGGGTGTGTATGGCTGCACTATTATGGGTGTGTGTGGTTGCACTGTTACAGGGGTGTGTGGTTGCACTGTTATGGGGGTGTGTGGCTGCACGGTTATGGGGTTGTGTGGCTGCACTGTTATGAGTGTGGGTGGCTGCACTGTTATGGGTGTGTGTGGCTGCACTGTTATGGGTGTGGGTGGCTGCACTGTTATGGGGGTGTGTGGCTGCACTGTTATGGGGGTGTGTGGCTGCACTGTTATGGGTGTGTGTGGCTGCACTGTTATGGGTGTGGGTGGCTGCACTGTTATGGGTGTGGGTGGCTGCACTGTTATGGGTGTGGGTGGCTGCACTGTTATGGGTGTGTGTGGCTGCACTGTTATGGGTGTGTGTGGCTGCACTGTTATGGGTGTGTGTGGCTGCACTGTTATGGGTGTGTGGCTGCACTGTTATGGGGTTGTGTGGCTGCACTGTTATGGGTGTGTGGCTGCACTGTTATGGGTGTGGGTGGCTGCACTGTTATGGGTGTGTGTGGCTGCACTGTTATGGGTGTGTGGCTGCACTGTTATGGGTGTGTGTGGCTGCACTGTTATGGGTGTGTGGCTGCACTGTTATAGGGGTGTGTGGCTGCACTGTTATGGGGTTGTGTGGCTGCACTGTTATGAGGGTGTGTGGCTGCACTGTTATGGGTGTGTGTGGCTGCACTGTTATGGGTGTGTGTGGCTGCACTGTTATGAGGGTGTGTGGCTGCACTGTTATGGGTGTGGGTGGCTGCACTGTTATGGGTGTGGGTGGCTGCACTGTTATGGGTGTGGGTGGCTGCACTGTTATGGGTGTGGGTGGCTGCACTGTTATGGGTGTGGGTGGCTGCACTGTTATGGGTGTGGGTGGCTGCACTGTTATGGGTGTGGGTGGCTGCACTGTTATGGGTGTGTGGCTGCACTGTTATGAGGTTTGTGGTTGCACTGTTATGGGGGTGGGTCACTGCACTGTTATGGTGGTGTGTGGCTGCACTGTTATGAGGGTGTGTGGCTGCACTGTTATGGGTGTGTGTGGCTGCACTGTTAAGGGTATGTGTGGCTACACTGTTATGGGTGTGGGTGGCTGCACTGTTATGGGTGTGGGTGGCTGCACTGTTATGAGGATGTGTGGCTGCACTGTTATGGGGTTGTGTGGCTGCACTGTTATGGGTGTGGGTGGCTACACTGTTATGGGTGTGGGTGGCTGCACTGTTATGGGTGTGTGTGGCTGCACTGTTATGGGTGTGTGGCTGCACTGTTATGGGTGTGTGTGGCTGCACTGTTATGGGTGTGGGTGGCTGCACTGTTATGGGTGTGGGTGGCTGCACTGTTATGGGTGTGGGTGGCTGCACTGTTATGGGTGTGGGTGGCTGCACTGTTATGGGTGTGTGGCTGCACTGTTATGAGGTTTGTGGTTGCACTGTTATGGGGGTGGGTCACTGCAATGTTATGGTGGTGTGTGGCTGCACTGTTATGAGGGTGTGTGGCTGCACTGTTATGGGTGTGTGTGGCTGCACTGTTAAGGGTATGTGTGGCTACACTGTTATGGGTGTGGGTGGCTGCACTGTTATGGGTGTGGGTGGCTGCACTGTTATGGTGGTGTGTGGCTGCACTGTTATGAGGATGTGTGGCTGCACTGTTATGAGGGTGTGTGGCTGCACTGTTATGGGTGTGTGTGGCTGCACTGTTATGGGTGTGGGTGGCTGCACTGTTATGGGGTTGTGTGGCTGCACTGTTATGGGGGTGGGTCACTGCACTGTTATGGTGGTGTGTGGCTATACTGTTATGGGGTGTGTGTGGCTGCACTGTTATGGGTGTGTGTGGCTGCACTGTTATGGGGTTGTGTGGCTGCACTGTTAAGGGTGTGTGTGGCTATACTGTTATGGGGTTGTGTGGCTGCACTGTTATGGGTGTGTGTGGCTGCACTGTTATGGGTGTGTGTGGCTGCACTGTTATGGTGGTGTGTGGCTGCACTGTTATGAGGGTGTGTGGCTGCACTGTTATGGTGGTGTGTGGCTGCACTGTTATGAGGGTGTGTGGCTGCACTGTTATGGGTGTGGGTGGCTGCACGGTTATGGGGTTGTGTGGCTGCACTGTTATGAGTGTGGGTGGCTGCACTGTTATGGGTGTGGGTGGCTGCACTGTTATGGGTGTGGGTGGCTGCACTGTTATGGGTGTGGGTGGCTGCACTGTTATGGGGGTGTGTGGCTGCACTGTTATGGGGGTGTGTGGCTGCACTGTTATGGGTGTGTGTGGCTGCACTGTTATGGGTGTGGGTGGCTGCACTGTTATGGGTGTGTGTGGCTGCACTGTTATGGGTGTGTGGCTGCACTGTTATGGGGTTGTGTGGCTGCACTGTTATGGGTATGTGTGGCTGCACTGTTATGGGTGTGGGTGGCTGCACTGTTATGGGTGTGGGTGGCTGCACTGTTATGGGTGTGTGTGGCTGCACTGTTATGGGTGTGTGGCTGCACTGTTATGGGTGTGTGGCTGCACTGTTATGGGGTTGTGTGGCTGCACTGTTATGAGGGTGTGTGGCTGCACTGTTATGGGTGTGTGTGGCTGCACTGTTATGAGGGTGTGTGGCAGCACTGTTATGGGTGTGGGTGGCTGCACTGTTATGGGTGTGGGTGGCTGCACTGTTATGGGTGTGTGTGGCTGCACTGTTATGGGTGTGGGTGGCTGCACTGTTATGGGTGTGGGTGGCTGCACTGTTATGGGTGTGTGTGGCTGCACTGTTATAGGGGTGTGTGGCTGCACTGTTATGGGTGTGGGTGGCTGCACTGTTATGGGTGTGGGTGGCTGCACTGTTATGGGTGTGGGTGGCTGCACTGTTATGGGGGTGTGTGGCTGCACGGTTATGGGGTTGTGTGGCTGCACTGTTATGAGTGTGTATGGCTGCACTGATATGGGTGTGTGTGGTTGCACTGTTACAGGGGTGTGTGGTTGCACTGTTATGGGGGTGTGTGGCTGCACGGTTATGGGGTTGTGTGGCTGCACTGTTATGAGTGTGGGTGGCTGCACTGTTATGGGTGTGTGTGGCTGCACTGTTATGGGTGTGGGTGGCTGCACTGTTATGGGGGTGGGTGGCTGCACTGTTATGGGGGTGTGTGGCTGCACTGTTATGGGTGTGTGTGGCTGCACTGTTATGAGGGTGTGTGGCTGCACTGTTATGGGTGTGGGTGGCTGCACTGTTATGGGTGTGTGTGGCTGCACTGTTATGGGTGTGTGGCTGCACTGTTATGGGTGTGTGGCTGCACTGTTATGGGGTTGTGTGGCTGCACTGTTATGAGGGTGTGTGGCTGCACTGTTATGGGTGTGTGTGGCTGCAATGTTATGAGGGTGTGTGGCAGCACTGTTATGGGTGTGGGTGGCTGCACTGTTATGGGTGTGGGTGGCTGCACTGTTATGGGTGTGGGTGGCTGCACTGTTATGGGTGTGGGTGGCTGCACTGTTATGGGTGTGGGTGGCTGCACTGTTATGGGTGTGGGTGGCTGCACTGTTATGGGTGTGGGTGGCTGCACTGTTATGGGTGTGTGTGGCTGCACTGTTATAGGGGTGTGTGGCTGCACTGTTATGGGTGTGGGTGGCTGCACTGTTATGGGTGTGGGTGGCTGCACTGTTATGGGTGTGGGTGGCTGCACTGTTATGGGTGTGTGGCTGCACTGTTATGAGGTTTGTGGTTGCACTGTTATGGGGGTGGGTCACTGCACTGTTATGGTGGTGTGTGGCTGCACTGTTATGAGGGTGTGTGGCTGCACTGTTATGGGTGTGTGTGGCTGCACTGTTAAGGGTATGTGTGGCTACACTGTTATGGGTGTGGGTGGCTGCACTGTTATGGGTGTGGGTGGCTGCACTGTTATGAGGATGTGTGGCTGCACTGTTATGAGGGTGTGTGGCTGCACTGTTATGGGTGTGGGTGGCTACACTGTTATGGGTGTGGGTGGCTGCACTGTTATGGGTGTGGGTGGCTGCACTGTTATGAGGATGTGTGGCTGCACTGTTATGAGGGTGTGTGGCTGCACTGTTATGGGTGTGGGTGGCTGCACTGTTATGGGTGTGGGTGGCTGCACTGTTATGGATGTGGGTGGCTGCACTGTTATGGGTGTGTGGCTGCACTGTTATGAGGTTTGTGGTTGCACTGTTATGGGGGTGGGTCACTGCACTGTTATGGTGGTGTGTGGCTGCACTGTTATGGGTGTGTGTGGCTGCACTGTTAAGGGTATGTGTGGCTACACTGTTATGGGTGTGGGTGGCTGCACTGTTATGGGTGTGGCTGCACTGTTATGAGGATGTGTGGCTGCACTGTTATGAGGGTGTGTGGCTGCACTGTTATGGGTGTGTGTGGCTGCACTGTTATGGGTGTGGGTGGCTGCACTGTTATGGGGTTGTGTGGCTGCACTGTTATGGGGGTGGGTCACTGCACTGTTATGGTGGTGTGTGGCTGCACTGTTATGGGGTTGTGTGGCTGCACTGTTATGGGTGTGGGTGGCTGCACTGTTATGGGGTTGTGTGGCTGCACTGTTATGGGGGTGGGTCACTGCACTGTTATGGGGGTGTGTGGCTGCACTGTTATAGGGGTGTGTGGCTATACTGTTATGGGGTTGTGTGGCTGCACTGTTATGGGTGTGTGTGGCTGCACTGTTATGGGTGTGTGTGGCTGCACTGTTATGGTGGTGTGTGGCTGCACTGTTATGAGGGTGTGTGGCTGCACTGTTATGGTGGTGTGTGGCTGCACTGTTATGAGGGTGTGTGGCTGCACTGTTATGGGTGTGGGTGGCTGCACGGTTATGGGGTTGTGTGGCTGCACTGTTATGAGTGTGGGTGGCTGCACTGTTATGGGTGTGTGTGGCTGCACTGTTATGGGTGTGGGTGGCTGCACTGTTATGGGGGTGTGTGGCTGCACTGTTATGGGGGTGTGTGGCTGCACTGTTATGGGTGTGTGTGGCTGCACTGTTATGGGTGTGGGTGGCTGCACTGTTATGGGTGTGTGTGGCTGCACTGTTATGGGTGTGTGGCTGCACTGTTATGGGGTTGTGTGGCTGCACTGTTATGGGTGTGTGTGGCTGCACTGTTATGGGTGTGGGTGGCTGCACTGTTATGGGTGTGTGTGGCTGCACTGTTATGGGTGTGTGGCTGCACTGTTATGGGTGTGTGGCTGCACTGTTATGGGTGTGTGGCTGCACTGTTATGGGGTTGTGTGGCTGCACTGTTATGAGGGTGTGTGGCTGCACTGTTATGGGTGTGGGTGGCTGCACTGTTATGGGTGTGGGTGGCTGCACTGTTATGGGTGTGCGTGGCTGCACTGTTATGGATGTGCGTGGCTGCACTGTTATGAGGGTGTGTGGCAGCACTGTTATGGGTGTGGGTGGCTGCACTGTTATGGGTGTGGGTGGCTGCACTGTTATGGGTGTGGGTGGCTGCACTGTTATGGGTGTGGGTGGCTGCACTGTTATGGGTGTGGGTGGCTGCACTGTTATGGGTGTGGGTGGCTGCTCTGTTATGGGTGTGTGTGGCTGCACTGTTATAGGGGTGTGTGGCTGCACTGTTATGGGTGTGGGTGGCTGCACTGTTATGGGTGTGGGTGGCTGCACTGTTATGGGTGTGGGTGGCTGCACTGTTATGGGTGTGGGTGGCTGCACTGTTATGGGTGTGTGGCTGCACTGTTATGAGGTTTGTGGTTGCACTTTTATGGGGGTGGGTCACTGCACTGTTATGGTGGTGTGTGGCTGCACTGTTATGAGGGTGTGTGGCTGCACTGTTATGGGTGTGTGTGGCTGCACTGTTAAGGGTATGTGTGGCTGCACTGTTATGGGTGTGTGTGGCTGCACTGTTATGGCTGTGGGTGGCTGCACTGTTATGGGTGTGGGTGGCTGCACTGTTATGAGGATGTGTGGCTGCACTGTTATGAGGGTGTGTGGCTGCACTGTTATGGGTGTGGGTGGCTACACTGTTATGGGTGTGGGTGGCTGCACTGTTATGGGTGTGGGTGGCTGCACTGTTATGAGGATGTGTGGCTGCACTGTTATGAGGGTGTGTGGCTGCACTGTTATGGGTGTGGGTGGCTACACTGTTATAGGGGTGTGTGGCTGCACTGTTATGGGTGTGGGTGGCTGCACTGTTATGGATGTGGATGGCTGCACTGTTATGGGTGTGTGGCTGCACTGTTATGAGGTTTGTGGTTGCACTGTTATGGGGGTGGGTCACTGCACTGTTATGGTGGTGTGTGGCTGCACTGTTATGAGGGTGTGTGGCTGCACTGTTATGGGTGTGTGTGGCTGCACTGTTAAGGGTATGTGTGGCTACACTGTTATGGGTGTGGGTGGCGGCACTGTTATGGGTGTGGGTGGCTGCACTGTTATGGTGGTGTGTGGCTGCACTGTTATGAGGATGTGTGGCTGCACTGTTATGAGGGTGTGTGGCTGCACTGTTATGGGTGTGTGTGGCTGCACTGTTATGGGTGTGGGTGGCTGCACTGTTATGGGGTTGTGTGGCTGCACTGTTATGGGGGTGGGTCACTGCACTGTTATGGTGGTGTGTGGCTGCACTGTTATGGGTTTGTGTGGCTGCACTGTTATAGGGGTGTGTGGCTATACTGTTATGGGGTGTGTGTGGCTGCACTGTTATGGGTGTGTGTGGCTGCACTGTTATGGGGTTGTGTGGCTGCACTGTTAAGGGTGTGTGTGGCTATACTGTTATGGGGTTGTGTGGCTGCACTGTTATGGGTGTGTGTGGCTGCACTGTTATGGGTGTGTGTGGCTGCACTGTTATGGTGGTGTGTGGCTGCACTGTTATGAGGGTGTGTGGCTGCACTGTTATGGTGGTGTGTGGCTGCACTGTTATGAGGGTGTGTGGCTGCACTGTTATGGGTGTGGGTGGCTGCACTGTTATGGGTGTGTGTGGCTGCACTGTTATGGATGTGGGTGGCTGCACTGTTATGGGTGTGTGGCTGCACTGTTGTGGTGTGTGGCTGCACTGTTATGAGGGTGTGTGGCTGCACTGTTATGGGTGTGTGTGGCTGCACTGTTATGGGTGTGGGTGGCTGCACTGTTATGGTGGTGTGTGGCTGCACTGTTATGGGTGTGTGGCTGCACTGTTATGAGGTTTGTGGTTGCACTGTTATGGGGGTTTGTGGCTGTACTGTTATGGGGGTGGGTCACTGCACTGTTATGGTGGTGTGTGGCTGCACTGTTATGGGGTTGTGTGGCTGCACTGTTAAGGGTGTGTGTGGCTATACTGTTATGGGGTTGTGTGGCTGCACTGTTATGGGTGTGTGTGGCTGCACTGTTATGGGTGTGGGTGGCTGCACTGTTATGGTGTTGTGTGGCTGCACTGTTATAGGGGTGTGTGGCTGCACTGTTATGGGGGTGGGTCACTGCACTGTTATGGGTGTGGGTGGCTGCACTGTTATGGGGTTGTGTGGCTGCACTGTTATGGGTGTGTGTGGCTGCACTGTTATGGGTGTGTGGCTGCACTGTTATGGGTGTGTGGCTGCACTGTTATGGTGGTGTGTGGCTGCACTGTTATGGTGGTGTGTCGCTGCACTGTTATAGGGGTGTGAGGCTGCACTTTTATAAGGGTGTGTGGCTGCTCTGTTATGAGGGTGTGTGGCTGCACTATTATGGTGGTGTGTCGCTGCACTGTTATAGGGGTGTGTGGCTGCACTTTTATGAGGGTGTGTGGCTGCACTGTTATGAGGCTGTGTGGCTGCACTGTTATGGTGGTGTGTGGCTGCACTGATAAGGTGGTGTGCGGCTGCACTGATATGGGGTTGTGTCGCTGCACTGTTATAGGGGTGTGAGGCTGCACTGTTATGGTGGTGTGTGGCTGCACTGTTATGGGTGTGGGTGGCTACACTGATATGGGTGTGTGTGGCTGCACTGTTATGGGTGTGGGTGGCTGCACTGTTATGGGTGTGGGTGGCTGCACTGTTATGGGGTTGTGTGGCTGCACTGTTATGGGGTTGTGTGGCTGCACTGTTATGGGTGTGTGTGGCTGCACTGTTATGGGTGTGGGTGGCTGCACTGTTATGGGTGTGGGTGGCTGCACTGTTATGGGTGTGGGTGGCTGCACTGTTATGAGGGTGTGTGGCTGCACTGTTATGGGGTTGTGTGGCTGCACTGTTATGGGTGTGTGTGGCTGCACTGTTATGGGTGTGGGTGGCTGCACTGTTATGGGTGTGGGTGGCTGCACTGTTATGGGTGTGGGTGGCTGCACTGTTATGGGTGTGTGTGGCTGCACTGTTATGGGGGTGGGTCACTGCACTGTTATGGTGGTGTGTGGCTGCACTGTTATGGGGGTGTGTGGCTGCACTGTTATGGGTGTGTGTGGCTGCACTGTTATGGGTGTGGGTGGCTGCACTGTTATGGGTGTGTGTGGCTGCACTGTTATGGGTGTGGGTGGCTGCACTGTTATGGGTGTGTGTGGCTGCACTGTTATGGGGGTGGGTCACTGCACTGTTATGGTGGTGTGTGGCTGCACTGTTATGGGTTTGTGTGGCTGCACTGTTATAGGGGTGTGTGGCTATACTGTTATGGGGTGTGTGTGGCTGCACTGTTATGGGTGTGTGTGGCTGCACTGTTATGGGGTTGTGTGGCTGCACTGTTAAGGGTGTGTGTGGCTATACTGTTATGGGGTTGTGTGGCTGCACTGTTATGGGTGTGTGTGGCTGCACTGTTATGGGTGTGTGTGGCTGCACTGTTATGGTGGTGTGTGGCTGCACTGTTATGAGGGTGTGTGGCTGCACTGTTATGGTGGTGTGTGGCTGCACTGTTATGAGGGTGTGTGGCTGCACTGTTATGGGTGTGGGTGGCTGCACTGTTATGGGTGTGTGTGGCTGCACTGTTATGGATGTGGGTGGCTGCACTGTTATGGGTGTGTGGCTGCACTGTTGTGGTGTGTGGCTGCACTGTTATGAGGGTGTGTGGCTGCACTGTTATGGGTGTGTGTGGCTGCACTGTTATGGGTGTGGGTGGCTGCACTGTTATGGATGTGGGTGGCTGCACAGTTATGGGTGTGTGGCTGCACTGTTATGAGGTTTGTGGTTGCACTGTTATGGGGGTTTGTGGCTGTACTGTTATGGGGGTGGGTCACTGCACTGTTATGGTGGTGTGTGGCTGCACTGTTATGGGGTTGTGTGGCTGCACTGTTAAGGGTGTGTGTGGCTATACTGTTATGGGGTTGTGTGGCTGCACTGTTTTGGGTGTGTGTGGCTGCACTGTTATGGGTGTGGGTGGCTGCACTGTTACGGGGTTGTGTGGCTGCACTGTTATAGGGGTGTGTGGCTGCACTGTTATGGGGGTGGGTCACTGCACTGTTATGGGTGTGGGTGGCTGCACTGTTATGGGGTTGTGTGGCTGCACTGTTATGGGTGTGTGTGGCTTCACTGTTATGGGTGTGTGTGGCTGCACTGTTATAGGGGTGTGTGGCTGCACTGTTATGGGTGTGTGTGGCTGCACTGTTATGGGTGTGGGTGGCTGCACTGTTATGGGTGTGTGGCTGCACTGTTATGGGTGTGTGGCTGCACTGTTATGGTGGTGTGTGGCTGCACTGTTATGGTGGTGTGTCGCTGCACTGTTATAGGGGTGTGAGGCTGCACTTTTATAAGGGTGTGTGGCTGCTCTGTTATGAGGGTGTGTGGCTGCACTATTATGGTGGTGTGTCGCTGCACTGTTATAGGGGTGTGTGGCTGCACTTTTATGAGGGTGTGTGGCTGCACTGTTATGAGGCTGTGTGGCTGCACTGTTATGGTGGTGTGTGGCTGCACTGATAAGGTGGTGTGCGGCTGCACTGATATGGGGTTGTGTCGCTGCACTGTTATAGGGGTGTGAGGCTGCACTGTTATGGTGGTGTGTGGCTGCACTGTTATGGGTGTGGGTGGCTACACTGATATGGGTGTGTGTGGCTGCACTGTTATGGGTGTGGGTGGCTGCACTGTTATGGGGTTGTGTGGCTGCACTGTTATGGGGTTGTGTGGCTGCACTGTTATGGGTGTGTGTGGCTGCACTGTTATGGGTGTGGGTGGCTGCACTGTTATGGGGTTGTGTGGCTGCACTGTTATGGGGTTGTGTGGCTGCACTGTTATGGGTGTGTGTGGCTGCACTGTTATGGGTGTGGGTGGCTGCACTGTTATGGGTGTGGGTGGCTGCACTGTTATGGGTGTGGGTGGCTGCACTGTTATGAGGGTGTGTGGCTGCACTGTTATGGGGTTGTGTGGCTGCACTGTTATGGGTGTGTGTGGCTGCACTGTTATGGGTGTGGGTGGCTGCACTGTTATGGGTGTGGGTGGCTGCACTGTTATGGGTGTGTGGCTGCACTGTTATGAGGTTTGTGGTTGCACTGTTATGGGGGTTTGTGGCTGCACTGTTATGGGGGTGGGTCACTGCACTGTTATGGTGGTGTGTGGCTGCACTGTTATGGGGTTGTGTGGCTGCACTGTTAAGGGTATGTGTGGCTACACTGTTATGGGGTTGTGTGGCTGCACTGTTATGGGTGTGTGTGGCTGCACTGTTATGGTGGTGTGTGGCTGCACTGTTATGGGTGTGGGTGGCTGCACTGTTATAGGGGTGTGTGGCTGCACTGTTATGGGTGTGGGTGGCTGCACTGTTATAGGGGTGTGTGGCTGCACTGTTATGGGTGTGTGGCTGCACTGTTATGGGTGTGTGTGGCTGCACTGTTATGGGTGTGGGTGGCTGCACTGTTATGGGTGTGGGTGGCTGCACTGTTATGGGTGTGGGTGGCTGCACTGTTATGGATGTGGGTGGCTGCACTGTTATGGGTGTGTGGCTGCACTGTTATGAGGTTTGTGGTTGCACTGTTATGGGGGTGGGTCACTGCACTGTTATGGTGGTGTGTGGCTGCACTGTTATGAGGGTGTGTGGCTGCACTGTTATGGGTGTGTGTGGCTGCACTGTTAAGGGTATGTGTGGCTACACTGTTATGGGTGTGGGTGGCTGCACTGTTATGGGTGTGGGTGGCTGCACTGTTATGGGTGTGGGTGGCTGCACTGTTATGGTGGTGTGTGGCTGCACTGTTATGAGGATGTGTGGCTGCACTGTTATGAGGGTGTGTGGCTGCACTGTTATGGGTGTGTGTGGCTGCACTGTTATGGGTGTGGGTGGCTGCACTGTTATGGGGTTGTGTGGCTGCACTGTTATGGGGGTGGGTCACTGCACTGTTATGGTGGTGTGTGGCTATACTGTTATGGGGTTGTGTGGCTGCACTGTTATGGGTGTGTGTGGCTGCACTGTTATGGGTGTGTGTGGCTGCACTGTTATGGTGGTGTGTGGCTGCACTGTTATGGTGGTGTGTGGCTGCACTGTTATGAGGGTGTGTGGCTGCACTGTTATGGTGGTGTGTGGCTGCACTGTTATGGGTGTGGGTGGCTGCACGGTTATGGGGTTGTGTGGCTGCACTGTTATGAGTGTGGGTGGCTGCACTGTTATGGGTGTGGGTGGCTGCACTGTTATGGGTGTGGGTGGCTGCACTGTTATGGGTGTGGGTGGCTGCACTGTTATGGGGGTGTGTGGCTGCACTGTTATGGGTGTGTGTGGCTGCACTGTTATGGGTGTGTGTGGCTGCACTGTTATGGGTGTGGGTGGCTGCACTGTTATGGGTGTGTGTGGCTGCACTGTTATGGGTGTGTGGCTGCACTGTTATGGGTGTGTGTGGCTGCACTGTTATGGGTGTGGGTGGCTGCACTGTTATGGGTGTGTGTGGCTGCACTGTTATGGGTGTGTGGCTGCACTGTTATGGGTGTGTGGCTGCACTGTTATGGGGTTGTGTGGCTGCACTGTTATGAGGGTGTGTGGCTGCACTGTTATGGGTGTGTGTGGCTGCACTGTTATGAGGGTGTGTGGCAGCACTGTTATGGGTGTGGGTGGCTGCACTGTTATGGGTGTGGGTGGCTGCACTGTTATGGGTGTGGGTGGCTGCACTGTTATGGGTGTGGGTGGCTGCACTGTTATGGGTGTGGGTGGCTGCACTGTTATGGGTGTGTGTGGCTGCACTGTTATAGGGGTGTGTGGCTGCACTGTTATGGGTGTGGGTGGCTGCACTGTTATGGGTGTGGGTGGCTGCACTGTTATGGGTGTGGGTGGCTGCACTGTTATGGGGGTGTGTGGCTGCACGGTTATGGGGTTGTGTGGCTGCACTGTTATGAGTGTGTATGGCTGCACTGTTATGGGTGTGTGTGGTTGCACTGTTACAGGGGTGTGTGGTTGCACTGTTATGGGGGTGTGTGGCTGCACGGTTATGGGGTTGTGTGGCTGCACTGTTATGAGTGTGGGTGGCTGCACTGTTATGGGTGTGTGTGGCTGCACTGTTATGGGTGTGGGTGGCTGCACTGTTATGGGGGTGTGTTGCTGCACTGTTATGGGGGTGTGTGGCTGCACTGTTATGGGTGTGTGTGGCTGCACTGTTATGAGGGTGTGTGGCTGCACTGTTATGGGTGTGGGTGGCTGCACTGTTATGGGTGTGTGTGGCTGCACTGTTATGGGTGTGTGGCTGCACTGTTATGGGTGTGTGGCTGCACTGTTATGGGGTTGTGTGGCTGCACTGTTATGAGGGTGTGTGGCTGCACTGTTATGGGTGTGTGTGGCTGCACTGTTATGAGGGTGTGTGGCAGCACTGTTATGGGTGTGGGTGGCTGCACTGTTATGGGTGTGGGTGGCTGCACTGTTATGGGTGTGGGTGGCTGCACTGTTATGGGTGTGGGTGGCTGCACTGTTATGGGTGTGGGTGGCTGCACTGTTATGGGTGTGGGTGGCTGCACTGTTATGGGTGTGTGTGGCTGCACTGTTATGGGTGTGTGTGGCTGCACTGTTATAGGGGTGTGTGGCTGCACTGTTATGGGTGTGGGTGGCTGCACTGTTATGGGTGTGGGTGGCTGCACTGTTATGGGTGTGGGTGGCTGCACTGTTATGGGTGTGTGGCTGCACTGTTATGAGGTTTGTGGTTGCACTGTTATGGGGGTGGGTCACTGCACTGTTATGGTGGTGTGTGGCTGCACTGTTATGAGGGTGTGTGGCTGCACTGTTATGGGTGTGTGTGGCTGCACTGTTAAGGGTATGTGTGGCTACACTGTTATGGGTGTGGGTGGCTGCACTGTTATGGGTGTGGGTGGCTGCACTGTTATGGGTGTGTGGCTGCACTGTTATGAGGTTTGTGGTTGCACTGTTATGGGGGTTTGTGGCTGCACTGTTATGGGGGTGGGTCACTGCACTGTTATGGTGGTGTGTGGCTGCACTGTTATGGGGTTGTGTGGCTGCACTGTTAAGGGTATGTGTGGCTACACTGTTATGGGGTTGTGTGGCTGCACTGTTATGGGTGTGTGTGGCTGCACTGTTATGGTGGTGTGTGGCTGCACTGTTATGGGTGTGGGTGGCTGCACTGTTATGGGTGTGGGTGGCTGCACTGTTATAGGGGTGTGTGGCTGCACTGTTATGGGTGTGTGGCTGCACTGTTATGGGTGTGTGTGGCTGCACTGTTATGGGTGTGGGTGGCTGCACTGTTATGGGTGTGGGTGGCTGCACTGTTATGGGTGTGGGTGGCTGCACTGTTATGGGTGTGGGTGGCTGCACTGTTATGGGTGTGGGTGGCTGCACTGTTATGGATGTGGGTGGCTGCACTGTTATGGGTGTGTGGCTGCACTGTTATGAGGTTTGTGGTTGCACTGTTATGGGGGTGGGTCACTGCACTGTTATGGTGGTGTGTGGCTGCACTGTTATGAGGGTGTGTGGCTGCACTGTTATGGGTGTGTGTGGCTGCACTGTTAAGGGTATGTGTGGCTACACTGTTATGGGTGTGGGTGGCTGCACTGTTATGGGTGTGGGTGGCTGCACTGTTATGGTGGTGTGTGGCTGCACTGTTATGAGGATGTGTGGCTGCACTGTTATGAGGGTGTGTGGCTGCACTGTTATGGGTGTGTGTGGCTGCACTGTTATGGGTGTGGGTGGCTGCACTGTTATGGGGTTGTGTGGCTGCACTGTTATGGGGGTGGGTCACTGCACTGTTATGGTGGTGTGTGGCTATACTGTTATGGGGTGTGTGTGGCTGCACTGTTATGGGTGTGTGTGGCTGCACTGTTATGGGGTTGTGTGGCTGCACTGTTAAGGGTGTGTGTGGCTATACTGTTATGGGGTTGTGTGGCTGCACTGTTATGGGTGTGTGTGGCTGCACTGTTATGGGTGTGTGTGGCTGCACTGTTATGGTGGTGTGTGGCTGCACTGTTATGAGGGTGTGTGGCTGCACTGTTATGGTGGTGTGTGGCTGCACTGTTATGAGGGTGTGTGGCTGCACTGTTATGGGTGTGGGTGGCTGCACGGTTATGGGGTTGTGTGGCTGCACTGTTATGAGTGTGGGTGGCTGCACTGTTATGGGTGTGGGTGGCTGCACTGTTATGGGTGTGGGTGGCTGCACTGTTATGGGTGTGGGTGGCTGCACTGTTATGGGGGTGTGTGGCTGCACTGTTATGGGTGTGTGTGGCTGCACTGTTATGGGTGTGTGTGGCTGCACTGTTATGGGTGTGGGTGGCTGCACTGTTATGGATGTGTGTGGCTGCACTGTTATGGGTGTGTGGCTGCACTGTTATGGGTTGTGTGGCTGCACTGTTATGGGTGTGTGTGGCTGCACTGTTATGGGTGTGGGTGGCTGCACTGTTATGGGTGTGTGTGGCTGCACTGTTATGGGTGTGTGGCTGCACTGTTATGGGTGTGTGGCTGCACTGTTATGGGGTTGTGTGGCTGCACTGTTATGAGGGTGTGTGGCTGCACTGTTATGGGTGTGTGTGGCTGCACTGTTATGAGGGTGTGTGGCAGCACTGTTATGGGTGTGGGTGGCTGCACTGTTATGGGTGTGGGTGGCTGCACTGTTATGGGTGTGGGTGGCTGCACTGTTATGGGTGTGGGTGGCTGCACTGTTATGGGTGTGGGTGGCTGCACTGTTATGGGTGTGTGTGGCTGCACTGTTATAGGGGTGTGTGGCTGCACTGTTATGGGTGTGGGTGGCTGCACTGTTATGGGTGTGGGTGGCTGCACTGTTATGGGTGTGGGTGGCTGCACTGTTATGGGGGTGTGTGGCTGCACGGTTATGGGGTTGTGTGGCTGCACTGTTATGAGTGTGTATGGCTGCACTGATATGGGTGTGTGTGGTTGCACTGTTACAGGGGTGTGTGGTTGCACTGTTATGGGGGTGTGTGGCTGCACGGTTATGGGGTTGTGTGGCTGCACTGTTATGAGTGTGGGTGGCTGCACTGTTATGGGTGTGTGTGGCTGCACTGTTATGGGTGTGGGTGGCTGCACTGTTATGGGGGTGTGTGGCTGCACTGTTATGGGGGTGTGTGGCTGCACTGTTATGGGTGTGTGTGGCTGCACTGTTATGAGGGTGTGTGGCTGCACTGTTATGGGTGTGGGTGGCTGCACTGTTATGGGTGTGTGTGGCTGCACTGTTATGGGTGTGTGGCTGCACTGTTATGGGTGTGTGGCTGCACTGTTATGAGGGTGTGTGGCTGCACTGTTATGGGTGTGTGTGGCTGCACTGTTATGAGGGTGTGTGGCAGCACTGTTATGGGTGTGGGTGGCTGCACTGTTATGGGTGTGGGTGGCTGCACTGTTATGGGTGTGGGTGGCTGCACTGTTATGGGTGTGGGTGGCTGCACTGTTATGGGTGTGGGTGGCTGCACTGTTATGGGTGTGGGTGGCTGCACTGTTATGGGTGTGTGTGGCTGCACTGTTATAGGGGTGTGTGGCTGCACTGTTATGGGTGTGGGTGGCTGCACTGTTATGGGTGTGGGTGGCTGCACTGTTATGGGTGTGGGTGGCTGCACTGTTATGGGTGTGTGGCTGCACTGTTATGAGGTTTGTGGTTGCACTGTTATGGGGGTGGGTCACTGCACTGTTATGGTGGTGTGTGGCTGCACTGTTATGAGGGTGTGTGGCTGCACTGTTATGGGTGTGTGTGGCTGCACTGTTAAGGGTATGTGTGGCTACACTGTTATGGGTGTGGGTGGCTGCACTGTTATGGGTGTGGGTGGCTGCACTGTTATGAGGATGTGTGGCTGCACTGTTATGAGGGTGTGTGGCTGCACTGTTATGGGTGTGGGTGGCTACACTGTTATGGGTGTGGGTGTCTGCACTGTTATGGGTGTGGGTGGCTGCACTGTTATGAGGATGTGTGGCTGCACTGTTATGAGGGTGTGTGGCTGCACTGTTATGGGTGTGGGTGGCTGCACTGTTATGGGTGTGGGTGGCTGCACTGTTATGGATGTGGGTGGCTGCACTGTTATGGGTGTGTGGCTGCACTGTTATGAGGTTTGTGGTTGCACTGTTATGGGGGTGGGTCACTGCACTGTTATGGTGGTGTGTGGCTGCACTGTTATGGGTGTGTGTGGCTGCACTGTTAAGGGTATGTGTGGCTACACTGTTATGGGTGTGGGTGGCTGCACTGTTATGGGTGTGGCTGCACTGTTATGAGGATGTGTGGCTGCACTGTTATGAGGGTGTGTGGCTGCACTGTTATGGGTGTGGGTGGCTGCACTGTTATGGGTGTGGGTGGCTGCACTGTTATGGGGTTGTGTGGCTGCACTGTTATGGGGGTGGGTCACTGCACTGTTATGGTGGTGTGTGGCTGCACTGTTATGGGGTTGTGTGGCTGCACTGTTATAGGGGTGTGTGGCTATACTGTTATGGGGTGTGTGTGGCTGCACTGTTATGGGTGTGTGTGGCTGCACTCTTATGGGGTTGTGTGGCTGCACTGTTAAGGGTGTGTGTGGCTATACTGTTATGGGTGTGGGTGGCTGCACTGTTATGGGTGTGTGTGGCTGCACTGTTATGGGTGTGTGTGGCTGCACTGTTATGGGTGTGTGTGGCTGCACTGTTATGGTGGTGTGTGGCTGCACTGTTATGAGGGTGTGTGGCTGCACTGTTATGGTCGTGTGTGGCTGCACTGTTATGAGGGTGTGTGGCTGCACTGTTATGGGTGTGGGTGGCTGCATGGTTATGGGGTTGTGTGGCTGCACTGTTATGGGTGTGGGTGGCTGCATGGTTATGGGGTTGTGTGGCTGCACTGTTATGGGTGTGTGTGGCTGCACTGTTATGGGTGTGTGTGGCTGCACTGTTATGGGGGTGTGTGGCTGCACTGTTATGGGGGTGTGTGGCTGCACTGTTATGGGTGTGTGTGGCTGCACTGTTATGGGTGTGGGTGGCTGCACTGTTATGGGTGTGTGTGGCTGCACTGTTATGGGTGTGTGGCTGCACTGTTATGGGGTTGTGTGGCTGCACTGTTATGGGTGTGTGTGGCTGCACTGTTATGGGTGTGGGTGGCTGCACTGTTATGGGTGTGTGTGGCTGCACTGTTATGGGTGTGTGGCTGCACTGTTATGGGTGTGTGGCTGCACTGTTATGGGGTTGTGTGGCTGCACTGTTATGAGGGTGTGTGGCTGCACTGTTATGGGTGTGGGTGGCTGCACTGTTATGGGTGTGGGTGGCTGCACTGTTATGGGTGTGCGTGGCTGCACTGTTATGGATGTGCGTGGCTGCACTGTTATGAGGGTGTGTGGCAGCACTGTTATGGGTGTGTGGCTGCACTGTTATGGGGTTGTGTGGCTGCACTGTTATGAGGGTGTGTGGCTGCACTGTTATGGGTGTGGGTGGCTGCACTGTTATGGGTGTGGGTGGCTGCACTGTTATGGGTGTGCGTGGCTGCACTGTTATGGATGTGCGTGGCTGCACTGTTATGAGGGTGTGTGGCAGCACTGTTATGGGTGTGGGTGGCTGCACTGTTATGGGTGTGGGTGGCTGCACTGTTATGGGTGTGGGTGGCTGCACTGTTATGGGTGTGGGTGGCTGCACTGTTATGGGTGTGGGTGGCTGCACTGTTATGGGTGTGGGTGGCTGCTCTGTTATGGGTGTGTGTGGCTGCACTGTTATAGGGGTGTGTGGCTGCACTGTTATGGGTGTGGGTGGCTGCACTGTTATGGGTGTGGGTGGCTGCACTGTTATGGGTGTGGGTGGCTGCACTGTTATGGGTGTGTGGCTGCACTGTTATGAGGTTTGTGGTTGCACTGTTATGGGGGTGGGTCACTGCACTGTTATGGTGGTGTGTGGCTGCACTGTTATGAGGGTGTGTGGCTGCACTGTTATGGGTGTGTGTGGCTGCACTGTTAAGGGTATGTGTGGCTGCACTGTTATGGGTGTGTGTGGCTGCACTGTTATGGGTGTGGGTGGCTGCACTGTTATGGGTGTGGGTGGCTGCACTGTTATGAGGATGTGTGGCTGCACTGTTATGAGGGTGTGTGGCTGCACTGTTATGGGTGTGGGTGGCTACACTGTTATAGGGGTGTGTGGCTGCACTGTTATGGGTGTGGGTGGCTGCACTGTTATGGATGTGGATGGCTGCACTGTTATGGGTGTGTGGCTGCACTGTTATGAGGTTTGTGGTTGCACTGTTATGGGGGTGGGTCACTGCACTGTTATGGTGGTGTGTGGCTGCACTGTTATGAGGGTGTGTGGCTGCACTGTTATGGGTGTGTGTGGCTGCACTGTTAAGGGTATGTGTGGCTACACTGTTATGGGTGTGGGTGGCTGCACTGTTATGGGTGTGGGTGGCTGCACTGTTATGGTGGTGTGTGGCTGCACTGTTATGAGGATGTGTGGCTGCACTGTTATGAGGGTGTGTGGCTGCACTCTTATGGGTGTGTGTGGCTGCACTGTTATGGGTGTGGGTGGCTGCACTGTTATGGGGTTGTGTGGCTGCACTGTTATGGGGGTGGGTCACTGCACTGTTATGGTGGTGTGTGGCTGCACTGTTATGGGTTTGTGTGGCTGCACTGTTATAGGGGTGTGTGGCTATACTGTTATGGGGTGTGTGTGGCTGCACTGTTATGGGTGTGTGTGGCTGCACTGTTATGGGGTTATGTGGCTGCACTGTTAAGGGTGTGTGTGGCTATACTGTTATGGGGTTGTGTGGCTGCACTGTTATGGGTGTGTGTGGCTGCACTGTTATGGGTGTGTGTGGCTGCACTGTTATGGTGGTGTGTGGCTGCACTGTTATGAGGGTGTGTGGCTGCACTGTTATGGGTGTGGGTGGCTGCACTGTTATGGGTGTGTGTGGCTGCACTGTTATGGATGTGGGTGGCTGCACTGTTATGGGTGTGTGGCTGCACTGTTGTGGTGTGTGGCTGCACTGTTATGAGGGTGTGTGGCTGCACTGTTATGGGTGTGTGTGGCTGCACTGTTATGGGTGTGGGTGGCTGCACTGTTATGGTGGTGTGTGGCTGCACTGTTATGGGTGTGTGGCTGCACTGTTATGAGGTTTGTGGTTGCACTGTTATGGGGGTTTGTGGCTGTACTGTTATGGGGGTGGGTCACTGCACTGTTATGGTGGTGTGTGGCTGCACTGTTATGGGGTTGTGTGGCTGCACTGTTAAGGGTGTGTGTGGCTATACTGTTATGGGGTTGTGTGGCTGCACTGTTATGGGTGTGTGTGGCTGCACTGTTATGGGTGTGGGTGGCTGCACTGTTATGGTGTTGTGTGGCTGCACTGTTATAGGGGTGTGTGGCTGCACTGTTATGGGGGTGGGTCACTGCACTGTTATGGGTGTGGGTGGCTGCACTGTTATGGGGTTGTGTGGCTGCACTGTTATGGGTGTGTGTGGCTGCACTGTTATGGGTGTGTGGCTGCACTGTTATGGGTGTGTGGCTGCACTGTTATGGTGGTGTGTGGCTGCACTGTTATGGTGGTCTGTCGCTGCACTGTTATAGGGGTGTGAGGCTGCACTTTTATAAGGGTGTGTGGCTGCTCTGTTATGAGGGTGTGTGGCTGCACTATTATGGTGGTGTGTCGCTGCACTGTTATAGGGGTGTGTGGCTGCACTTTTATGAGGGTGTGTGGCTGCACTGTTATGAGGCTGTGTGGCTGCACTGTTATGGTGGTGTGTGGCTGCACTGATAAGGTGGTGTGCGGCTGCACTGATATGGGGTTGTGTCGCTGCACTGTTATAGGGGTGTGAGGCTGCACTGTTATGGTGGTGTGTGGCTGCACTGTTATGGGTGTGGGTGGCTACACTGATATGGGTGTGTGTGGCTGCACTGTTATGGGTGTGGGTGGCTGCACTGGTATGGGTGTGGGTGGCTGCACTGTTATGGGGTTGTGTGGCTGCACTGTTATGGGGTTGTGTGGCTGCACTGTTATGGGTGTGTGTGGCTGCACTGTTATGGGTGTGGGTGGCTGCACTGTTATGGGTGTGGGTGGCTGCACTGTTATGGGTGTGGGTGGCTGCACTGTTATGAGGGTGTGTGGCTGCACTGTTATGGGGTTGTGTGGCTGCACTGTTATGGGTGTGTGTGGCTGCACTGTTATGGGTGTGGGTGGCTGCACTGTTATGGGTGTGGGTGGCTGCACTGTTATGGGTGTGGGTGGCTGCACTGTTATGGGTGTGTGTGGCTGCACTGTTATGGGGGTGGGTCACTGCACTGTTATGGTGGTGTGTGGCTGCACTGTTATGGGGGTGTGTGGCTGCACTGTTATGGGTGTGTGTGGCTGCACTGTTATGGGTGTGGGTGGCTGCACTGTTATGGGTGTGGGTGGCTGCACTGTTATGGGTCTGGGTGGCTGCACTGTTATGGGTGTGTGTGGCTGCACTGTTATGGGGGTGGGTCACTGCACTGTTATGGTGGTGTGTGGCTGCACTGTTATGGGTTTGTGTGGCTGCACTGTTATAGGGGTGTGTGGCTATACTGTTATGGGGTGTGTGTGGCTGCACTGTTATGGGTGTGTGTGGCTGCACTGTTATGGGGTTGTGTGGCTGCACTGTTAAGGGTGTGTGTGGCTATACTGTTATGGGGTTGTGTGGCTGCACTGTTATGGGTGTGTGTGGCTGCACTGTTATGGGTGTGTGTGGCTGCACTGTTATGGTGGTGTGTGGCTGCACTGTTATGAGGGTGTGTGGCTGCACTGTTATGGTGGTGTGTGGCTGCACTGTTATGGGTGTGGGTGGCTGCACTGTTATGGGTGTGTGTGGCTGCACTGTTATGGATGTGGGTGGCTGCACTGTTATGGGTGTGTGGCTGCACTGTTGTGGTGTGTGGCTGCACTGTTATGAGGGTGTGTGGCTGCACTGTTATGGGTGTGTGTGGCTGCACTGTTATGGGTGTGGGTGGCTGCACTGTTATGGATGTGGGTGGCTGCACTGTTATGGGTGTGTGGCTGCACTGTTATGAGGTTTGTGGTTGCACTGTTATGGGGGTTTGTGGCTGTACTGTTATGGGGGTGGGTCACTGCACTGTTATGGTGGTGTGTGGCTGCACTGTTATGGGGTTGTGTGGCTGCACTGTTAAGGGTGTGTGTGGCTATACTGTTATGGGGTTGTGTGGCTGCACTGTTATGGGTGTGGGTGGCTGCACTGTTATGGGGTTGTGTGGCTGCACTGTTATAGGGGTGTGTGGCTGCACTGTTATGGGGGTGGGTCACTGCACTGTTATGGGTGTGGGTGGCTGCACTGTTATGGGGTTGTGTGGCTGCACTGTTATGGGTGTGTGTGGCTGCACTGTTATGGGTGTGTGTGGCTGCACTGTTATAGGGGTGTGTGGCTGCACTGTTATGGGTGTGTGTGGCTGCACTGTTATGGGTGTGGGTGGCTGCACTGTTATGGGTGTGTGGCTGCACTGTTATGGGTGTGTGGCTGCACTGTTATGGTGGTGTGTGGCTGCACTGTTATGGTGGTGTGTCGCTGCACTGTTATAGGGGTGTGAGGCTGCACTTTTATAAGGGTGTGTGGCTGCTCTGTTATGAGGGTGTGTGGCTGCACTATTATGGTGGTGTGTCGCTGCACTGTTATAGGGGTGTGTGGTTGCACTTTTATGAGGGTGTGTGGCTGCACTGTTATGAGGCTGTGTGGCTGCACTGTTATGGTGGTGTGTGGCTGCACTGATAAGGTGGTGTGCGGCTGCACTGATATGGGGTTGTGTCGCTGCACTGTTATAGGGGTGTGAGGCTGCACTGTTATGGTGGTGTGTGGCTGCACTGTTATGGGTGTGGGTGGCTACACTGATATGGGTGTGTGTGGCTGCACTGTTATGGGTGTGGGTGGCTGCACTGTTATGGGGTTGTGTGGCTGCACTGTTATGGGGTTGTGTGGCTGCACTGTTATGGGGTTGTGTGGCTGCACTGTTATGGGTGTGTGTGGCTGCACTGTTATGGGTGTGGGTGGCTGCACTGTTATGGGGTTGTGTGGCTGCACTGTTATGGGGTTGTGTGGCTGCACTGTTATGGGTGTGTGTGGCTGCACTGTTATGGGTGTGGGTGGCTGCACTGTTATGGGTGTGGGTGGCTGCACTGTTATGGGTGTGGGTGGCTGCACTGTTATGAGGGTGTGTGGCTGCACTGTTATGGGGTTGTGTGGCTGCACTGTTATGGGTGTGTGTGGCTGCACTGTTATGGGTGTGGGTGGCTGCACTGTTATGGGTGTGGGTGGCTGCACTGTTATGGGTGTGTGTGGCTGCACTGTTATGGGGGTGGGTCACTGCACTGTTATGGTGGTGTGTGGCTGCACTGTTATGGGGGTGTGTGGCTGCACTGTTATGGGGGTGTGTGGCTGCACTGTTATGGGTGTGTGTGGCTGCACTGTTATGGGTGTGGGTGGCTGCACTGTTATGGGTGTGGGTGGCTGCACTGTTATGGGTCTGGGTGGCTGCACTGTTATGGGTGTGTGTGGCTGCACTGTTATGGGGGTGGGTCACTGCACTGTTATGGTGGTGTGTGGCTGCACTGTTATGGGTTTGTGTGGCTGCACTGTTATAGGGGTGTGTGGCTATACTGTTATGGGGTGTGTGTGGCTGCACTGTTATGGGTGTGTGTGGCTGCACTGTTATGGGGTTGTGTGGCTGCACTGTTAAGGGTGTGTGTGGCTATACTGTTATGGGGTTGTGTGGCTGCACTGTTATGGGTGTGTGTGGCTGCACTGTTATGGGTGTGTGTGGCTGCACTGTTATGGTGGTGTGTGGCTGCACTGTTATGAGGGTGTGTGGCTGCACTGTTATGGTGGTGTGTGGCTGCACTGTTATGAGGGTGTGTGGCTGCACTGTTATGGGTGTGGGTGGCTGCACTGTTATGGGTGTGTGTGGCTGCACTGTTATGGATGTGGGTGGCTGCACTGTTATGGGTGTGTGGCTGCACTGTTGTGGTGTGTGGCTGCACTGTTATGAGGGTGTGTGGCTGCACTGTTATGGGTGTGTGTGGCTGCACTGTTATGGGTGTGGGTGGCTGCACTGTTATGGATGTGGGTGGCTGCACTGTTATGGGTGTGTGGCTGCACTGTTATGAGGTTTGTGGTTGCACTGTTATGGGGGTTTGTGGTTGTACTGTTATGGGGGTGGGTCACTGCACTGTTATGGTGGTGTGTGGCTGCACTGTTATGGGGTTGTGTGGCTGCACTGTTAAGGGTGTGTGTGGCTATACTGTTATGGGGTTGTGTGGCTGCACTGTTATGGGTGTGTGTGGCTGCACTGTTATGGGTGTGGGTGGCTGCACTGTTATGGGGTTGTGTGGCTGCACTGTTATAGGGGTGTGTGGCTGCACTGTTATGGGGGTGGGTCACTGCACTGTTATGGGTGTGGGTGGCTGCACTGTTATGGGGTTGTGTGGCTGCACTGTTATGGGTGTGTGTGGCTGCACTGTTATGGGTGTGTGTGGCTGCACTGTTATAGGGATGTGTGGCTGCACTGTTATGGGGTTGTGTGGCTGCACTGTTATGGGTGTGTGTGGCTGCACTGTTATGGGTGTGTGTGGCTGCTCTGTTATTAGGGTGTGTGGCTGCACTATTATGGTGGTGTGTCGCTGCACTGTTATAGGGGTGTGTGGCTGCACTTTTATGAGGGTGTGTGGCTGCACTGTTATGAGGCTGTGTGGCTGCACTGTTATGGTGGTGTGTGGCTGCACTGATAAGGTGGTGTGCGGCTGCACTGATATGGGGTTGTGTCGCTGCACTGTTATAGGGGTGTGAGGCTGCACTGTTATGGTGGTGTGTGGCTGCACTGTTATGGTGGTGTGTGGCTACACTGATATGGGTGTGTGTGGCTGCACTGTTATGGGTGTGGGTGGCTGCACTGTTATGGGGTTGTGTGGCTGCACTGTTATGGGGTTGTGTGGCTGCACTGTTATGGGTGTGTGTGGCTGCACTGTTATGGGTGTGGGTGGCTGCACTGTTATGGGGTTGTGTGGCTGCACTGTTATGGGGTTGTGTGGCTGCACTGTTATGGGTGTGTGTGGCTGCACTGTTATGGGTGTGGGTGGCTGCACTGTTATGGGTGTGGGTGGCTGCACTGTTATGGGTGTGGGTGGCTGCACTGTTATGGGTGTGGGTGGCTGCACTGTTATAGGGGTGTGTGGCTGCACTGTTATGGGGTTGTGTGGCTGCACTGTTATGGGTGTGTGTGGCTGCACTGTTATGGGTGTGTGTGGCTGCACTGTTATGGGTGTGGGTGGCTGCACTGTTATGGGTGTGGGTGGCTGCACTGTTATGGGTGTGTGGCTGCACTGTTATGAGGTTTGTGGTTGCACTGTTATGGGGGTTTGTGGCTGCACTGTTATGGGGGTGGGTCACTGCACTGTTATGGTGGTGTGTGGCTGCACTGTTATGGGGTTGTGTGGCTGCACTGTTAAGGGTATGTGTGGCTACACTGTTATGGGGTTGTGTGGCTGCACTGTTATGGGTGTGTGTGGCTGCACTGTTATGGTGGTGTGTGGCTGCACTGTTATGGGTGTGGGTGGCTGCACTGTTATAGGGGTGTGTGGCTGCACTGTTATGGGTGTGGGTGGCTGCACTGTTATGGGTGTGTGTGGCTGCACTGTTATGGGTGTGGGTGGCTGCACTGTTATAGGGGTGTGTGGCTGCACTGTTATGGGTGTGGGTGGCTGCACTGTTATGGGTGTGTGTGGCTGCACTGTTATAGGGGTGTGTGGCTGCACTGTTATGGGTGTGTGTGGCTGCACTGTTATGGGTGTGTGTGGCTGCACTGTTATGGGTGTGGGTGGCTGCACTGTTATGGATGTGAGTGGCTGCACTGTTATGGGTGTGCGTGGCTGCACTGTTATGGGTGTGGGTGGCTGCACTGTTATAGGGGTGTGTGGATGCACTGTTATGGGTGTGTGTGGCTGCACTGTTATGGGTGTGGGTGGCTGCACTGTTATAGGGGTGTGTGGCTGCACTGTTATGAGGCTGTGTGGCTGCACTGTTATGGGTGTGGGTGGCTACACTGATATGGGTGTGTGTGGCTGCACTGTTATAGGGGTGTGTGGCTGCACTGTTATGGGTGTGTGTGGCTGCACTGTTATGGGTGTGTGTGGCTGCACTGTTATAGGGGTGTGTGGCTGCACTGTTATGGGTGTGTGTGGCTGCACTGTTATAGGGGTGTGAGGCTGCACTGTTATGGGTGTGGGTGGCTACACTGATATGGGTGTGTGTGGCTGCACTGTTATAGGGGTGTGTGGCTGCACTGTTATGGGTGTGGGTGGCTGCACTGTTATGGGTGTGGGTGGCTACACTGTTATGGGTGTGGGTCGCTGCACTGTTATGAGGGTGTGTGGCTGCACTGTTATGGGTGTGGGTGGCTGCACTGTTATGGGTGTGGGTGGCTGCACTCTTATGGGTGTGGGTGGCTGCACTGTTATGGGTGTGGGTGGCTGCACTGTTATGGGTGTGGGTGGCTGCACTGTTATGGGTGTGTGGCTGCACTGTTATGAGGTTTGTGGTTGCACTGTTATGGGGGATTGTGGCTGCACTGTTATGGGGGTGGGTCACTGCACTGTTATGGTGGTGTGTGGCTGCACTGTTATGGGGTTGTGTGGCTGCACTGTTAAGGGTATGTGTGGCTACACTGTTATGGGTGTGTGTGGCTGCACTGTTATGGGTGTGGGTGGCTGCACTGTTATAGGGGTGTGTGGCTGCACTGTTATGGGTGTGTGTGGCTGCACTGTTATGGGTGTGTGTGGCTGCACTGTTATGGGTGTGGGTGGCTGCACTGTTATAGGGGTGTGTGGCTGCACTGTTATGGGTGTGTGTGGCTGCACTGTTATGGGTGTGTGTGGCTATACTGTTATGGGGTTGTGTGGCAGCACTGTTATGGGTGTGGGTGGCTGCACTGTTATAGGGGTGTGTGGCTGCAATGTTATGGGTGTGTGGCTGCACTGTTATGGTGGTGTGTCGCTGCACTGTTATAGGGGTGTGAGGCTGCACTTTTATAAGGGTGTGTGGCTGCTCTGTTATGAGGGTGTGTGGCTGCACTATTATGGTGGTGTGTTGCTGCACTGTTATAGGGGTGTGTGGCTGCACTTTTATAAGGGTGTGTGGCTGCACTGTTATGGTGGTGTGTGGCTGCTCTTTTATGGGTGTGGGTGGCTGCACTGTTATGGGTGTGGGTGGCTACACTGTTATGGGTGTGTGTGGCTGCACTGTTATAGGGGTGTGTGGCTGCACTGTTATAGGGGTGTGTGGCTGCACTGTTATGGGTGTGTGTGGCTGCACTGTTATGGGTGTGTGTGGCTGCACTGTTATGGGTGTGTGTGGCTGCACTGTTATGGGTGTGTGGCTGCACTGTTATGGGTGTGTGGCTGCACTGTTATGGGTGTGCGTGGCTGCACTGTTATGGGTGTGGGTGGCTGCACTGTTATGGATGTGGGTGGCTGCACTGTTATGGGTGTGTGGCTGCACTGTTATGAGGTTTGTGGTTGCACTGTTATGGGGGTTTGTGGCTGCACTGTTATGGGGTTGTGTGGCTGCACTGTTATGGTGGTGTGTGGCTGCTCTTTTATGGGTGTGGGTGGCTACACTGTTATGGGTGTGGGTGGCTGCACTGTTATGGGTGTGTGTGGCTGCACTGTTATAGGGGTGTGTGGCTGCACTGTTATAGGGGTGTGTGGCTGCACTGTTATGGGTGTGTGTGGCTGCACTGTTATGGGTGTGTGTGGCTGCACTGTTATGGGTGTGTGTGGCTGCACTTTTATGGGTGTGGGTGGCTGCACTGTTATGGGTGTGTGGCTGCACTGTTATGGGTGTGGGTGGCTGCACTGTTATGGGTGTGGGTGGCTGCACTGTTATGGGGTTGTGTGGCTGCACTGTTATAGGGGTGTGTGGCTGCACTGTTATGGGGGTGGGTCACTGCACTGTTATGGGTGTGGGTGGCTGCACTGTTATGGGGTTGTGTGGCTGCACTGTTATGGGTGTGTGTGGCTGCACTGTTATGGGTGTGTGTGGCTGCACTGTTATAGGGGTGTGTGGCTGCACTGTTATGGGTGTGTGTGGCTGCACTGTTATGGGTGTGGGTGGCTGCACTGCTATGGGTGTGTGGCTGCACTGTTATGGGTGTGTGGCTGCACTGTTATGGTGGTGTGTGGCTGCACTGTAATGGTGGTGTGTCGCTGCACTGTTATAGGGGTGTGAGGCTGCACTTTTATAAGGGTGTGTGGCTGCTCTGTTATGAGGGTGTGTGGCTGCACTATTATGGTGGTGTGTCGCTGCACTGTTATAGGGGTGTGTGGCTGCACTTTTATGAGGGTGTGTGGCTGCACTGTTATGAGGCTGTGTGGCTGCACTGTTATGGTGGTGTGTGGCTGCACTGATAAGGTGGTGTGCGGCTGCACTGATATGGGGTTGTGTCGCTGCACTGTTATAGGGGTGTGAGGCTGCACTGTTATGGTGGTGTGTGGCTGCACTGTTATGGGTGTGGGTGGCTACACTGATATGGGTGTGTGTGGCTGCACTGTTATGGGTGTGGGTGGCTGCACTGTTATGGGGTTGTGTGGCTGCACTGTTATGGGGTTGTGTGGCTGCACTGTTATGGGTGTGTGTGGCTGCACTGTTATGGGTGTGGGTGGCTGCACTGTTATGGGGTTGTGTGGCTGCACTGTTATGGGGTTGTGTGGCTGCACTGTTATGGGTGTGTGTGGCTGCACTGTTATGGGTGTGGGTGGCTGCACTGTTATGGGTGTGGGTGGCTGCACTGTTATGGGTGTGGGTGGCTGCACTGTTATGAGGGTGTGTGGCTGCACTGTTATGGGGTTGTGTGGCTGCACTGTTATGGGTGTGTGTGGCTGCACTGTTATGGGTGTGGGTGGCTGCACTGTTATGGGTGTGGGTGGCTGCACTGTTATGGGTGTGTGTGGCTGCACTGTTATGGGGGTGGGTCACTGCACTGTTATGGTGGTGTGTGGCTGCACTGTTATGGGGGTGTGTGGCTGCACTGTTATGGGGGTGTGTGGCTGCACTGTTATGGGTGTGTGTGGCTGCACTGTTATGGGTGTGGGTGGCTGCACTGTTATGGGTGTGGGTGGCTGCACTGTTATGGGTCTGGGTGGCTGCACTGTTATGGGTGTGTGTGGCTGCACTGTTATGGGGGTGGGTCACTGCACTGTTATGGTGGTGTGTGGCTGCACTGTTATGGGTTTGTGTGGCTGCACTGTTATAGGGGTGTGTGGCTATACTGTTATGGGGTGTGTGTGGCTGCACTGTTATGGGTGTGTGTGGCTGCACTGTTATGGGGTTGTGTGGCTGCACTGTTAAGGGTGTGTGTGGCTATACTGTTATGGGGTTGTGTGGCTGCACTGTTATGGGTGTGTGTGGCTGCACTGTTATGGGTGTGTGTGGCTGCACTGTTATGGTGGTGTGTGGCTGCACTGTTATGAGGGTGTGTGGCTGCACTGTTATGGTGGTGTGTGGCTGCACTGTTATGAGGGTGTGTGGCTGCACTGTTATGGGTGTGGGTGGCTGCACTGTTATGGGTGTGTGTGGCTGCACTGTTATGGATGTGGGTGGCTGCACTGTTATGGGTGTGTGGCTGCACTGTTGTGGTGTGTGGCTGCACTGTTATGAGGGTGTGTGGCTGCACTGTTATGGGTGTGTGTGGCTGCACTGTTATGGGTGTGGGTGGCTGCACTGTTATGGATGTGGGTGGCTGCACTGTTATGGGTGTGTGGCTGCACTGTTATGAGGTTTGTGGTTGCACTGTTATGGGGGTTTGTGGCTGTACTGTTATGGGGGTGGGTCACTGCACTGTTATGGTGGTGTGTGGCTGCACTGTTATGGGGTTGTGTGGCTGCACTGTTAAGGGTGTGTGTGGCTATACTGTTATGGGGTTGTGTGGCTGCACTGTTATGGGTGTGTGTGGCTGCACTGTTATGGGTGTGGGTGGCTGCACTGTTATGGGGTTGTGTGGCTGCACTGTTATAGGGGTGTGTGGCTGCACTGTTATGGGGGTGGGTCACTGCACTGTTATGGGTGTGGGTGGCTGCACTGTTATGGGGTTGTGTGGCTGCACTGTTATGGGTGTGTGTGGCTGCACTGTTATGGGTGTGTGTGGCTGCACTGTTATAGGGGTGTGTGGCTGCACTGTTATGGGGTTGTGTGGCTGCACTGTTATGGGTGTGTGTGGCTGCACTGTTATGGGTGTGTGTGGCTGCTCTGTTATTAGGGTGTGTGGCTGCACTATTATGGTGGTGTGTCGCTGCACTGTTATAGGGGTGTGTGGCTGCACTTTTATGAGGGTGTGTGGCTGCACTGTTATGAGGCTGTGTGGCTGCACTGTTATGGTGGTGTGTGGCTGCACTGATAAGGTGGTGTGCGGCTGCACTGATATGGGGTTGTGTCGCTGCACTGTTATAGGGGTGTGAGGCTGCACTGTTATGGTGGTGTGTGGCTGCACTGTTATGGGTGTGGGTGGCTACACTGATATGGGTGTGTGTGGCTGCACTGTTATGGGTGTGGGTGGCTGCACTGTTATGGGGTTGTGTGGCTGCACTGTTATGGGGTTGTGTGGCTGCACTGTTATGGGTGTGTGTGGCTGCACTGTTATGGGTGTGGGTGGCTGCACTGTTATGGGGTTGTGTGGCTGCACTGTTATGGGGTTGTGTGGCTGCACTGTTATGGGTGTGTGTGGCTGCACTGTTATGGGTGTGGGTGGCTGCACTGTTATGGGTGTGGGTGGCTGCACTGTTATGGGTGTGGGTGGCTGCACTGTTATGGGTGTGGGTGGCTGCACTGTTATAGGGGTGTGTGGCTGCACTGTTATGGGGTTGTGTGGCTGCACTGTTATGGGTGTGTGTGGCTGCACTGTTATGGGTGTGTGTGGCTGCACTGTTATGGGTGTGGGTGGCTGCACTGTTATGGGTGTGGGTGGCTGCACTGTTATGGGTGTGTGGCTGCACTGTTATGAGGTTTGTGGTTGCACTGTTATGGGGGTTTGTGGCTGCACTGTTATGGGGGTGGGTCACTGCACTGTTATGGTGGTGTGTGGCTGCACTGTTATGGGGTTGTGTGGCTGCACTGTTAAGGGTATGTGTGGCTACACTGTTATGGGGTTGTGTGGCTGCACTGTTATGGGTGTGTGTGGCTGCACTGTTATGGTGGTGTGTGGCTGCACTGTTATGGGTGTGGGTGGCTGCACTGTTATAGGGGTGTGTGGCTGCACTGTTATGGGTGTGGGTGGCTGCACTGTTATGGGTGTGTGTGGCTGCACTGTTATGGGTGTGGGTGGCTGCACTGTTATAGGGGTGTGTGGCTGCACTGTTATGGGTGTGGGTGGCTGCACTGTTATGGGTGTGTGTGGCTGCACTGTTATAGGGGTGTGTGGCTGCACTGTTATGGGTGTGTGTGGCTGCACTGTTATGGGTGTGTGTGGCTGCACTGTTATGGGTGTGGGTGGCTGCACTGTTATGGATGTGGGTGGCTGCACTGTTATGGGTGTGCGTGGCTGCACTGTTATGGGTGTGGGTGGCTGCACTGTTATAGGGGTGTGTGGCTGCACTGTTATGGGTGTGTGTGGCTGCACTGTTATGGGTGTGGGTGGCTGCACTGTTATAGGGGTGTGTGGCTGCACTGTTATGAGGCTGTGTGGCTGCACTGTTATGGGTGTGGGTGGCTACACTGATATGGGTGTGTGTGGCTGCACTGTTATAGGGGTGTGTGGCTGCACTGTTATGGGTGTGTGTGGCTGCACTGTTATGGGTGTGTGTGGCTGCACTGTTATAGGGGTGTGTGGCTGCACTGTTATGGGTGTGTGTGGCTGCACTGTTATAGGGGTGTGAGGCTGCACTGTTATGGGTGTGGGTGGCTACACTGATATGGGTGTGTGTGGCTGCACTGTTATAGGGGTGTGTGGCTGCACTGTTATGGGTGTGGGTGGCTGCACTGTTATGGGTGTGGGTGGCTACACTGTTATGGGTGTGGGTCGCTGCACTGTTATGAGGGTGTGTGGCTGCACTGTTATGGGTGTGGGTGGCTGCACTGTTATGGGTGTGGGTGGCTGCACTGTTATGGGTGTGGGTGGCTGCACTGTTATGGGTGTGGGTGGCTGCACTGTTATGGGTGTGTGGCTGCACTGTTATGAGGTTTGTGGTTGCACTGTTATGGGGGATTGTGGCTGCACTGTTATGGGGGTGGGTCACTGCACTGTTATGGTGGTGTGTGGCTGCACTGTTATGGGGTTGTGTGGCTGCACTGTTAAGGGTATGTGTGGCTACACTGTTATGGGTGTGTGTGGCTGCACTGTTATGGGTGTGGGTGGCTGCACTGTTATAGGGGTGTGTGGCTGCACTGTTATGGGTGTGTGTGGCTGCACTGTTATGGGTGTGTGTGGCTGCACTGTTATGGGTGTGGGTGGCTGCACTGTTATAGGGGTGTGTGGCTGCACTGTTATGGGTGTGTGTGGCTGCACTGTTATGGGTGTGTGTGGCTATACTGTTATGGGGTTGTGTGGCAGCACTGTTATGGGTGTGGGTGGCTGCACTGTTATAGGGGTGTGTGGCTGCAATGTTATGGGTGTGTGGCTGCACTGTTATGGTGGTGTGTCGCTGCACTGTTATAGGGGTGTGAGGCTGCACTTTTATAAGGGTGTGTGGCTGCTCTGTTATGAGGGTGTGTGGCTGCACTATTATGGTGGTGTGTTGCTGCACTGTTATAGGGGTGTGTGGCTGCACTTTTATAAGGGTGTGTGGCTGCACTGTTATGGTGGTGTGTGGCTGCTCTTTTATGGGTGTGGGTGGCTGCACTGTTATGGGTGTGGGTGGCTGCACTGTTATGGGTGTGTGTGGCTGCACTGTTATAGGGGTGTGTGGCTGCACTGTTATAGGGGTGTGTGGCTGCACTGTTATGGGTGTGTGTGGCTGCACTGTTATGGGTGTGTGTGGCTGCACTGTTATGGGTGTGTGTGGCTGCACTGTTATGGGTGTGTGGCTGCACTGTTATGGGTGTGTGGCTGCACTGTTATGGGTGTGGGTGGCTGCACTGTTATGGGTGTGGGTGGCTGCACTGTTATGGATGTGGGTGGCTGCACTGTTATGGGTGTGTGGCTGCACTGTTATGAGGTTTGTGGTTGCACTGTTATGGGGGTTTGTGGCTGCACTGTTATGGGGTTGTGTGGCTGCACTGTTATGGTGGTGTGTGGCTGCTCTTTTATGGGTGTGGGTGGCTACACTGTTATGGGTGTGGGTGGCTGCACTGTTATGGGTGTGTGTGGCTGCACTGTTATAGGGGTGTGTGGCTGCACTGTTATAGGGGTGTGTGGCTGCACTGTTATGGGTGTGTGTGGCTGCACTGTTATGGGTGTGTGTGGCTGCACTGTTATGGGTGTGTGTGGCTGCACTTTTATGGGTGTGGGTGGCTGCACTGTTATGGGTGTGTGGCTGCACTGTTATGGGTGTGGGTGGCTGCACTGTTATGGGTGTGGGTGGCTGCACTGTTATGGATGTGGGTGGCTGCACTGTTATGGGTGTGTGTCTGCACTGTTATGAGGTTTGTGGTTGCACTGTTATGGGGGTTTGTGGCTGCACTGTTAAGGGTGTGTGTGGCTACACTGTTAAGGGTGTGTGTGGCTACACTGTTATGGGGTTGTGTGGCTGCACTGTTATGGGTGTGTGTGGCTGCACTGTTATGGGTGTGTGTGGCTGCACTGTTATGGGTGTGGGTGGCTGCACTGTTATAGGGGTGTGTGGTTGCACTGTTATGGGTGTGTGGCTGCACTGTTATGAGGCTGTGTGGCTGCACTGTTATGGGGTTGTGTGGCTGCACTGTTATGGGGTTGTGTGGCTGCACTGTTATGGGGTTGTGTGGCTGCACTGTTAAGGGTGTGTGTGGCAGCACTGTTATGGGTGTGTGGCTGCACTGTTATGGTGGTGTGTCGCTGCACTGTTATGGTGGTGTGTCGCTGCACTGTTATGGGTGTGTGTGGCAGCACTGTTATGGGTGTGTGGCTGCACTGTTATGGTGGTGTGTAGCTGCACTGTTATGGGTGTGGGTGGCTGCACTGTTATAGGGGTGTGTGGCTGCACTGTTATGAGGCTGTGTGGCTGCACTGTTATGAGGCTGTGTGGCTGCACTGTTATGGTGGTGTGTGGCTGCACTGATAAGGTGGTGTGCGGCTGCACTGATATGGGGTTGTGTCGCTGCACTGTTATAGGGGTGTGAGGCTGCACTGTTATGGTGGTGTGTGGCTGCACTGTTATGGGTGTGGGTGGCTGCACTGTTATGGGTGTGTGGCTGCACTGTTATGGATGTGGGTGGCTGCACTGTTATGAGGCTGTGTGGCTGCACTGTTATGGGGGTGTGTGGCTGCACTGTTATGGGTGTGTGTGGCTGCACTGTTATGAGGGTGTGTGGCTGCACTGTTATGGGTGTGTGTGGCTGCACTGTTATGAGGCTGTGTGGCTGCACTGTTATGGGTGTGGGTGGCTGCACTGTTATGGGTGTGTGTGGCTGCACTGTTATGAGGGTGTGTGGCTGCACTGTTATGGGTGTGTGTGGCTGCACTGTTATGGGTGTGGGTGGCTGCACTGTTATGGGTGTGGGTGGCTGCACTGTTATGGGTGTGTGGCTGCACTGTTATGAGGTTTGTGGTTGCACTGTTATGGGGGTTTGTGGCTGCACTGTTATGGGGGTGGGTCACTGCACTGTTATGGTGGTGTGTGGCTGCACTGTTATGGGGTTGTGTGGCTGCACTGTTAAGGGTATGTGTGGCTACACTGTTATGGGGTTGTGTGGCTGCACTGTTATGGGTGTGTGTGGCTGCACTGTTATGGGTGTGTGTGGCTGCACTGTTATGGGTGTGGGTGGCTGCACTGTTATAGGGGTGTGTGGCTGCACTGTTATGGGTGTGTGTGGCTGCACTGTTATGGGTGTGGGTGGCTGCACTGTTATGGTGGTGTGTGTGGCTGCACTGTTATGGGTGTGTGGCTGCACTGTTATGGGTGTGGGTGGCTGCACTGTTATGGGTGTGGGTGGCTGCACTGATATAGGGGTGTGGATGGCTGCAATGTTATGGGTGTGTGTGGCTGCACTGTTATAGGGGTGTGAGACTGCACTTTTATAAGGGTGTGTGGCTGCTCTGTTATGAGGGTGTGTGGCTGCACTATTATGGTGGTGTGTTGCTGCACTGTTATAGGGGTGTGTGGCTGCACTTTTATGAGGGTGTGTGGCTGCACTGTTATGAGGCTGTGTGGCTGCACTGTTATGGTGGTGTGTGGCTGCTCTGTTATGGGTGTGGGTGGCTGCTCTGTTATGGGTGTGGGTGGCTGCACTGTTATGGGTGTGGGTGGCTGCACTGTTATGGGTGTGGGTGGCTGCACTGTTATGGGTGTGGGTGGCTGCACTGTTATGGTGGTGTGTGATGGCTCTGTTATGGGTGTGGGTGGCTGCACTGTTATGGGTGTGGGTGGCTACACTATTATGGGTGTGGGTGGCTGCACTGTTATGGGTGTGGGTGGCTGCACTGTTATAGGGGTGTGTGGCTGCACTGTTATAGGGGTGTGTGGCTGCACTGTTATGGGTGTGGGTGGCTGCACTGTTATGGGTGTGGGTGGCTGCACTGTTATGGGTGTGGGTGGCTGCACTGTTATAGGGGTGTGTGGCTGCACTGTTATGGGTGTGTGTGGCTGCACTGTTATGGGTGTGTGTGGCTGCACTGTTATGGGTGTGTGTGGCTGCACTGTTATGGGTGTGGGTGGCTGCACTGTTATGGGTGTGTGTGTCTGCACTGTTATAGGGGTGTGTGGCTGCACTGTTATGGGTGTGGGTGGCTGCACTGTTATGGGTGTGTGGCTGCAGTGTTATGGATGTGGGTGGCTGCACTGTTATGAGGCTGTGTGGCTGCACTGTTATAGGGGTGTGTGGCTGCACTGTTATGGGTGTGTGTGGCTGCACTGTTATGAGGGTGTGTGGCTGCACTGTTATGGGTGTGGGTGGCTGCACTGTTATGGGTGTGGGTGGCTGCACTGTTATGGGTGTGTGTGGCTGCACTGTTATAGGGGTGTGTGGCTGCACTGTTATGGGTGTGGGTGGCTGCACTGTTATAGGGGTGTGTGGCTGCACTGTTATGGATGTGGGTGGCTGCACTGTTATAGGGGTGTGTGGCTGCACTGTTATGGGTGTGGGTGGCTGCACTGTTATGGGTGTGGGTGGCTGCACTGTTATGGGTGTGTGGCTGCACTGTTATGAGGTTTGTGGTTGCACTGTTATGGGGGTTTGTGGCTGCACTGTTATGGGGGTGGGTCACTGCACTGTTATGGTGGTGTGTGGCTGCACTGTTATGGGGTTGTGTGGCTGCACTGTTAAGGGTATGTGTGGCTACACTGTTATGGGGTTGTGTGGCTGCACTGTTATGGGTGTGTGTGGCTGCACTGTTATGGGTGTGGGTGGCTGCACTGTTATGGATGTGGGTGGCTGCACTGTTATAGGGGTGTGTGGCTGCACTGTTATGGGTGTGTGTGGCTGCACTGTTATGAGTGTGTGTGGCTGCACTGTTATGGGTGTGGGTGGCTGCACTGTTATGGGTGTGGGTGGCTGCACTGTTATGGGGGTTTGTGGCTGCACTGTTATGGGGGTGGGTCACTGCACTGTTATGGTGGTGTGTGGCTGCACTGTTATGGGGTTGTGTGGCTGCACTGTTAAGGGTGTGTGTGGCTACACTGTTATGGGGTTGTGTGGCTGCACTGTTATGGGTGTGGGTGGCTGCACTGTTATGAGGGTGTGTGGCTGCACTGTTATGGGTGTGTGTGGCTGCACTGTTATGGGTGTGTGTGGCTGCACTGTTATGGGTGTGGGTGGCTGCACTGTTATAGGGGTGTGTGGCTGCACTGTTATGGGTGTGTGTGGCTGCACTGTTGTGGGTGTGTGGCTGCACTGTTATGAGGCTGTGTGGCTGCACTGTTATGGGGTTGTGTGGCTGCACTGTTATGGGGTTGTGTGGCTGCACTGTTATGGGGTTGTGTGGCTGCACTGTTAAGGGTGTGTGTGGCAGCACTGTTATGGGTGTGTGTGGCTGCACTGTTATGGGTGTGTGGCTGCACTGTTATGGGTGTGGGTGGCTGCACTGTTATGGGTGTGGGTGGCTGCACTGTTATGGGTGTGTGGCTGCACTGTTATGGTGGTGTGTCGCTGCACTGTTATAGGGGTGTGAGGCTGCACTTTTATAAGGGTGTGTGGCTGCTCTGTTATGAGGGTGTGTGGCTGCACTATTATGGTGGTGTGTCGCTGCACTGTTATAGGGGTGTGTGGCTGCACTTTTATGAGGGTGTGTGGCTGCACTGTTATGAGGCTGTGTGGCTGCACTGTTATGGTGGTGTGCGGCTGCACTGATAAGGTGGTGTGCGGCTGCACTGATATGGGGTTGTGTCGCTGCACTGTTATAGGGGTGTGAGGCTGCACTGTTATGGTGGTGTGTGGCTGCACTGTTATGGGTGTGGGTGGCTACACTGATATGGGTGTGTGTGGCTGCACTGTTATAGGGGTGTGTGGCTGCACTGTTATGGGTGTGGGTGGCTGCACTGTTATGGGTGTGAGTGGCTGCACTGTTATGGGTGTGGGTGGCTGCACTGTTATGGGTGTGGGTGGCTACACTATTATGGGTGTGGGTGGCTACACTGTTATGGGTGTGGGTGGCTGCACTGTTATGGGTGTGTGTGGCTGCACTGTTATAGGGGTGTGGCTGCACTGTTATGGGTGTGTGGCTGCACTGTTATGGGTGTGTGTGGCTGCACTGTTATGGGTGTGTGTGGCTGCACTGTTATGGGTGTGGGTGGCTGCACTGTTATGGGTGTGGGTGGCTGCACTGTTATGGGTGTGTGTGGCTGCACTGTTATGGGTGTGTGGCTGCACTGTTATGGGTGTGTGGCTGCACTGTTATGGGTGTGTGGCTGCACTGTTATGGGTGTGTGTGGCTGCACTGTTATGGGTGTGGGTGGCTGCACTGTTATGGGTGTGGGTGGCTGCACTGTTATGGGTGTGGGTGGCTGCACTGTTATGGGTGTGGGTGGCTGCACTGTTATGGGTGTGTGGCTGCACTGTTATGAGGTTTGTGGTTGCACTGTTATGGGGGTTTGTGGCTGCACTGTTATGGGGGTGGGTCACTGCACTGTTATGGGGTTGTGTGGCTGCACTGTTATGGGGTTGTGTGGTTGCACTGTTAAGGGTATGTATGGCTACACTGTTATGGGGTTGTGTGGCTGCACTGTTATGGGTGTGTGTGGCTGCACTGTTATGGGTGTGGGTGGCTGCACTGTTATGGGTGTGGGTGGCTGCACTGTTATAGGGGTGTGTGGCTGCACTGTTATGGTGGTGTGTCGCTGCACTGTTATAGGGGTGTGAGGCTGAACTTTTATAAGGGTGTGTGGCTGTTCTGTTATGAGGGTATGTGGCTGCACTATTATGGTGGTGTGTCGCTGCACTGTTATAGGGGTGTGTGGCTGCACTTTTATGAGGGTGTGTGGCTGCACTGTTATGAGGCTGTGTGGCTGCACTGTTATGGTGGTGTGCGGCTGCACTGATAAGGTGGTGTGCGGCTGCACTGATATGGGGTTGTGTCGCTGCACTGTTATAGGGGTGTGAGGCTGCACTGTTATGGTGGTGTGTGTGGCTGCACTGTTATGGGTGTGGGTGGCTACACTGTTATGGGTGTGGGTGGCTGCACTGTTATGGGTGTGGGTGGCTGCACTGTTATAGGGGTGTGTGGCTGCACTGTTATGGGTGTGTGGCTGCACTGTTATGGGTGTGTGTGGCTGCACTGTTATGGGTGTGGGTGGCTGCACTGTTATGGGTGTGGTTGGCTACACTGTTATGGGTGTGGGTGGCTGCACTGTTATGGGTGTGGGTGGCTGCACTGTTATAGGGGTGTGTGGCTGCACTGTTATGGGTGTGGGTGGCTGCACTGTTATGGGTGTGTGGCTGCACTGTTATGGGTGTGGGTGGCTGCACTGTTATGGGTGTGGGTGGCTGCACTGTTATGGGTGTGGGTGGCTGCACTGTTATGGGTGTGGGTGGCTGCACTGTTATGGGTGTGTGGCTGCACTGTTATGAGGGTTTGTGGCTGCACTGTTATGGGGGTGGGTCACTGCACTGTTATGGTGGTGTGTGGCTGCACTGTTATGGGGTTGTGTGGCTGCTCTGTTAAGGGTATGTATGGCTACACTGTTATGGGGTTGTGTGGCTGCACTGTTATGGGTGTGTGTGGCTGCACTGTTATGGGTGTGGGTGGCTGCACTGTTATGGGTGTGGGTGGCTGCACTGTTATGAGGGTGTGTGGCTGCACTGTTATGGGTGTGTGTGGCTGCACTGTTATGGGTGTGGGTGGCTGCACTGTTATGGGTGTGTGTGGCTGCACTGTTATGGGTGTGGGTGGCTGCACTGTTATGGGGTTGTGTGGCTGCACTGTTATGGGTGTGTGTGGCTGCACTGTTATGGGTGTGGGTGGCTGCACTGTTATGGGGTTGTGTGGCTGCACTGTTATGGGTGTGTGTGGCTGCACTGTTATAGGGGTGTGTGGCTGCACTGTTATGGGTGTGTGTGGCTGCACTGTTATGGGTGTGGGTGGCTGCACTGTTATAGGGGTGTGTGGCTGCACTGTTATGGGTGTGTGTGGCTGCACTGTTATGGGTGTGGGTGGCTGCACTGTTATGGGTGTGTGTGGCTGCACTGTTATGGGTGTGGGTGGCTGCACTGTTATGGGTGTGTGGCTGCACTGTTATGAGGTTTGTGGTTGCACTGTTATGGGGGTTTGTGGCTGCACTGTTATGGGGGTGTGTGGCTGCACTGTTATAGGGGTGTGTGGCTGCACTGTTATGGGTGTGTGTGG
The DNA here is from genome assembly GCF_046119375.1 of Phyllobates terribilis. NCBI lineage: Eukaryota > Metazoa > Chordata > Amphibia > Anura > Dendrobatidae > Phyllobates > Phyllobates terribilis. The sequence goes on along the minus strand of NW_027362761.1, from coordinate 585,866,080 downwards.
CTGCACTGTTATGGGGTTGTGTGGCTGCACTGTTAAGGGTATGTGTGGCTACACTGTTATTGGGTTGTGTGGCTGCACTGTTATGGGTGTGGGTGGCTGCACTGTTATAGGGGTGTGAGGCTGCACTGTTATGGTGGTGTGTGGCTGCACTGTTATGAGGGTGTGTGGCTGCACTGTTATAGGGGTGTGTGGCTGCACTGTTATGGGTGTGTGTGGCTGCACTGTTATGGGTGTGGGTGGCTGCACTGTTATGGGTGTGTGTGGCTGCACTGTTATGGGTGTGGGTGGCTGCACTGTTATGGGTGTGTGGCTGCACTGTTATGAGGTTTGTGGTTGCACTGTTATGGGGGTTTGTGGCTGCACTGTTATGGGGGTGTGTGGCTGCACTGTTATAGGGGTGTGTGGCTGCACTGTTATGGTGGTGTGTGGCTGCACTGTTATGGGGTTGTGTGGCTGCACTGTTAAGGGTATGTGTGGCTACACTGTTATGGGGTTGTGTGGCTGCACTGTTATGGGTGTGTGGCTGCAGTGTTATGGATGTGGGTGGCTGCACTGTTATGAGGCTGTGTGGCTGCACTGTTATGGGTGTGTGTGGCTGCACTGTTGTGAGGGTGTGTGGCTGCACTGTTATGGGTGTGGGTGGCTGCACTGTTATGGATGTGGGTGGCTGCACTGTTATGGGTGTGTGTGGCTGCACTGTTATGGGTGTGGGTGGCTGCACTGTTATGGGTGTGGGTGGCTGCACTGTTATGGGTGTGGGTGGCTGCACTGTTATGGGTGTGGGTGGCTGCACTGTTATGGGTGTGTGGCTGCACTGTTATGAGGTTTGTGGTTGCACTGTTATGGGGGTTTGTGGCTGCACTGTTATGGGGGTGGGTCACTGCACTGTTATGGTGGTGTGTGGCTGCACTGTTATGGGGTTGTGTGGCTGCACTGTTAAGGGTATGTGTGGCTACACTGTTATGGGGTTGTGTGGCTGCACTGTTATGGGTGTGTGTGGCTGCACTGTTATGGGTGTGGGTGGCTGCACTGTTATAGGGGTGTGTGGCTGCACTGCTATGGGTGTGTGTGGCTGCACTGTTATGGGTGTGTGTGGCTGCACTGTTATGGGTGTGGGTGGCTGCACTGTTATGGGTGTGGGTGGCTGCACTGTTATGGGGGTTTGTGGCTGCACTGTTATGGGGGTGGGTCACTGCACTGTTATGGTGGTGTGTGGCTGCACTGTTATGGGGTTGTGTGGCTGCACTGTTAAGGGTGTGTGTGGCTACACTGTTATGGGGTTGTGTGGCTGCACTGTTATGGGTGTGTGTGGCTGCACTGTTATGGGTGTGTGTGGCTGCACTGTTATGGGTGTGGGTGGCTGCACTGTTATAGGGGTGTGTGGCTGCACTGTTATGGGTGTGTGTGGCTGCACTGTTTTGGGTGTGTGTGGCTGCACTGTTATGGGTGTGGGTGGCTGCACTGTTATGGATGTGGGTGGCTGCACTGTTATGAGGCTGTGTGGCTGCACTGTTATGGGGTTGTGTGGCTGCACTGTTATGGGGTTGTGTGGCTGCACTGTTATGGGGTTGTGTGGCTGCACTGTTAAGGGTGTGTGTGGCAGCACTGTTATGGGTGTGTGTGGCTGCACTGTTATGGGTGTGGGTGGCTGCACTGTTATGGTGGTGTGTCGCTGCACTGTTATAGGGGTGTGAGGCTGCACTTTTATAAGGGTGTGTGGCTGCTCTGTTATGAGGGTGTGTGGCTGCACTGTTATGAGGATGTGTGGCTGCACTGTTATGAGGGTGTGTGGCTGCACTGTTATGAGGGTGTGTGGCTGCACTGTTATGGGTGTGTGGCTGCACTGTTATGGGTGTGTGTGGCTGCACTGTTACAGGGGTGTGTGGTTGCACTGTTATGAGGGTGTGTGGCTGCACTGTTATGGGTGTGTGGCTGCACTGTTATGGGTGTGTGTGGCTGCACTGTTACAGGGGTGTGTGGTTGCACTGTTATGGGTGTGGGTGGCTGCACTGTTATGGGTGTGGGTGGCTGCACTGTTATGGGTGTGTGTGGCTGCACTGTTATGGGGTTGTGTGGCTGCACTGTTATGGGTGTGTGTGGCTGCACTTTTATGGGTGTGTGGCTGCACTGTTATGGGTGTGGGTGGCTGCACTGTTATGGGTGTGTGGCTGCACTGTTATGGGTGTGGGTGGCTGCACTGGTATGGGTGTGGGTGGCTGCACTGTTATGGATGTGGGTGGCTGCACTGTTATGGGTGTGTGGCTGCACTGTTATGGGTGTGTGGCTGCACTGTTATGGGTGTGGGTGGCTGCACTGTTATGGGTGTGGGTGGCTGCACTGTTATGGATGTGTGTGGCTGCACTGTTATGAGGTTTGTGGTTGCACTGTTATGGGGGTGGGTCACTGCACTGTTATGGTGGTGTGTGGCTGCACTGTTATGGGTGTGGGTGGCTGCACTGTTATGGGTGTGTGTGGCTGCACTGTTATAGGGGTGTGTGGCTGCACTGTTATGGGTGTGTGTGGCTGCACTGTTATGGGTGTGTGTGGCTGCACTGTTATGGGTGTGTGTGGCTGCACTGTTATGGGTGTGGGTGGCTGCACTGTTATGGGTGTGTGTGGCTGCACTGTTATAGGGGTGTGTGGCTATACTGTTATGGGGTTGTGTGGCAGCACTGTTATGGGTGTGTGTGGCTGCACTGTTATGGGTGTGTGTGGCTGCACTGTTATGGGTGTGGGTGGCTGCACTGTTATAGGGGTGTGTGGCTGCACTGTTATGGGTGTGGGTGGCTGCACTGTTATGGGTGTGGGTGGCTGCACTGTTATTTGTGTGTGTGGCTGCACTGTTATGGGTGTGGGTGGCTGCACTGTTATAGGGGTGTGTGGCTGCACTGTTATGGTGGTGTGTCGCTGCACTGTTATAGGGGTGTGAGGCTGCACTTTTATAAGGGTGTGTGGCTGTTCTGTTATGAGGGTGTGTGGCTGCACTATTATGGTGGTGTGTCGCTGCACTGTTATAGGGGTGTGTGGCTGCACTTTTATGAGGGTGTGTGGCTGCACTGTTATGAGGCTGTGTGGCTGCACTGTTATGGTGGTGTGCGGCTGCACTGATAAGGTGGTGTGCGGCTGCACTGATATGGGGTTGTGTCGCTGCACTGTTATAGGGGTGTGAGGCTGCACTGTTATGGTGGTGTGTGGCTGCACTGTTATGGGTGTGGGTGGCTACACTGATATGGGTGTGTGTGGCTGCACTGTTATAGGGGTGTGTGGCTGCACTGTTATGGGTGTGGGTGGCTGCACTGTTATGGGTGTGGGTGGCTGCACTGTTATGGGTGTGGGTGGCTGCACTGTTATGGGTGTGGGTGGCTACACTATTATGGGTGTGGGTGGCTACACTGTTATGGGTGTGGGTGGCTGCACTGTTATGGGTGTGGGTGGCTGCACTGTTATGGGTGTGTGTGGCTGCACTGTTATAGGGGTGTGTGGCTGCACTGTTATGGGTGTGTGGCTGCACTGTTATGGGTGTGTGTGGCTGCACTGTTATGGGTGTGGGTGGCTGCACTGTTATGGGTGTGGGTGGCTGCACTGTTATGGGTGTGGGTGGCTGCACTGTTATGGGTGTGGGTGGCTGCACTGTTATGGGTGTGGGTGGCTGCACTGTTATGAGGTTTGTGGTTGCACTGTTATGGGGGTTTGTGGCTGCACTGTTATGGGGTTGTGTGGCTGCACTGTTATGGGGTTGTGTGGCTGCACTGTTATGGGGTTGTGTGGCTGCACTGTTAAGGGGTGTGTGGCTGCACTGTTATGGGTGTGTGGCTGCACTGTTATGGTGGTGTGTGGCTACACTGTTATGGGGTTGTGTGGCTGCACTGTTATGGGTGTGTGTGGCTGCACTGTTATGGGTGTGGGTGGCTGCACTGTTATGGGTGTGGGTGGCTGCACTGTTATAGGGGTGTGTGGCTGCACTGTTATGGGTGTGTGGCTGCACTGTTATGGGTGTGTGTGGCTGCACTGTTATGGGTGTGGGTGGCTGCACTGTTATGGGTGTGGGTCACTGCACTGTTATAGGGGTGTGTGGCTGCACTGTTATGGTGGTGTGTCGCTGCACTGTTATAGGGGTGTGAGGCTGCACTTTTATAAGGGTGTGTGGCTGTTCTGTTATGAGGGTGTGTGGCTGCACTATTATGGTAGTGTGTCGCTGCACTGTTATAGGGGTGTGTGGCTGCACTTTTATGAGGGTGTGTGGCTGCACTGTTATGAGGCTGTGTGGCTGCACTGTTATGGTGGTGTGCGGCTGCACTGATAAGGTGGTGTGCGGCTGCACTGATATGGGGTTGTGTCGCTGCACTGTTATAGGGGTGTGAGGCTACACTGTTATGGTGGTGTGTGTGGCTGCACTGTTATGGGTGTGGGTGGCTACACTGTTATGGGTGTGGGTGGCTGCACTGTTATGGGTGTGGGTGGCTGCACTGTTATGGGTGTGGGTGGCTGCACTGTTATGAGGTTTGTGGTTGCACTGTTATGGGGGTTTGTGGCTGCACTGTTATGGGGTTGTGTGGCTGCACTGTTATGGGGTTGTGTGGCTGCACTGTTATGGGGTTGTGTGGCTGCACTGTTAAGGGGTGTGTGGCTGCACTGTTATGGGTGTGTGGCTGCACTGTTATGGTGGTGTGTGGCTACACTGTTATGGGGTTATGTGGCTGCACTGTTATGGGTGTGTGTGGCTGCACTGTTATGGGTGTGGGTGGCTGCACTGTTATGGGTGTGGGTCACTGCACTGTTATAGGGGTGTGTGGCTGCACTGTTATGGTGGTGTGTCGCTGCACTGTTATAGGGGTGTGAGGCTGCACTTTTATAAGGGTGTGTGGCTGTTCTGTTATGAGGGTGTGTGGCTGCACTATTATGGTGGTGTGTCGCTGCACTGTTATAGGGGTGTGTGGCTGCACTTTTATGAGGGTGTGTGGCTGCACTGTTATGAGGCTGTGTGGCTGCACTGTTATGGTGGTGTGCGGCTGCACTGATAAGGTGGTGTGCGGCTGCACTGATATGGGGTTGTGTCGCTGCACTGTTATAGGGGTGTGAGGCTACACTGTTATGGTGGTGTGTGTGGCTGCACTGTTATGGGTGTGGGTGGCTACACTGTTATGGGTGTGGGTGGCTGCACTGTTATGGGTGTGGGTGGCTGCACTGTTATAGGGGTGTGTGGCTGCACTGTTATGGGTGTGTGGCTGCACTGTTATGGGTGTGTGTGGCTGCACTGTTATGGGTGTGGGTGGCTGCACTGTTATGGGTGTGGGTGGCTACACTGTTATGGGTGTGGGTGGCTGCACTGTTATGGGTGTGGGTGGCTGCACTGTTATAGGGGTGTGTGGCTGCACTGTTATGGGTGTGGGTGGCTGCACTGTTATGGATGTGTGGCTGCACTGTTATGGGTGTGGGTGGCTGCACTGTTATGGGTGTGGGTGGCTGCACTGTTATGGGTGTGTGTGGCTGCACTGTTATGGGTGTGTGTGGCTGCACTGTTATGGGTGTGTGTGGCTGCACTGTTATGGGTGTGTGGCTGCACTGTTATGGGTGTGGGTGGCTGCACTGTTATGGGTGTGGGTGGCTGCACTGTTATGGGTGTGGGTGGCTGCACTGTTATGGGTGTGGGTGGCTGCACTGTTATGGGTGTGTGGCTGCACTGTTATGAGGTTTGTGGTTGCACTGTTATGGGGGTTTGTGGCTGCACTGTTATGGGGGTGGGTCACTGCACTGTTATGGTGGTGTGTGGCTGCACTGTTATGGGGTTGTGTGGCTGCACTGTTAAGGGTATGTATGGCTACACTGTTATGGGGTTGTGTGGCTGCACTGTTATGGGTGTGTGTGGCTGCACTGTTATGGGTGTGGGTGGCTGCACTGTTATGGGTGTGGGTGGCTGCACTGTTATAGGTGTGTTTGGCTGCACTGTTATGGGGTTGTGTGGCTGCACTGTTATGGGTGTGTGTGGCTGCACTGTTATGGGTGTGTGGCTGCACTGTTATGGGTGTGTGGCTGCACTGTTATGGGTGTGGGTGGCTGCACTGTTATGGGTGTGGGTGGCTGCACTGTTATGGGTGTGTGTGGCTGCACTGTTATGGGTGTGTGTGGCTGCACTGTTATGGGTGTGTGTGGCTGCACTGTTATGGGTGTGTGTGGCTGCACTGTTATGGGTGTGTGTGGCTATACTGTTATGGGGTTGTGTGGCAGCACTGTTATGGGTGTGGGTGGCTGCACTGTTATGGGTGTGTGGCTGCACTGTTATGGGTGTGGGTGGCTGCACTGGCATGGGTGTGGTTGGCTGCACTGTTATGGATGTGGGTGGCTGCACTGTTATGGGTGTGGGTGGCTGCACTGTTATGGGTGTGGGTGGCTGCACTGTTATGGGTGTGGGTGGCTGCACTGTTATGGATGTGTGTGGCTGCACTGTTATGAGGTTTGTGGTTGCACTGTTATGGGGGTGGGTCACTGCACTGTTATGGTGGTGTGTGGCTGCACTGTTATGGGGTTGTGTGGCTGCACTGTTAAGGGTGTGTGTGGCTATACTGTTATGGGGTTGTGTGGCTGCACTGTTATGGGTGTGTGGCTGCACTGTTATGGTGGTGTGTGGCTGCACTGTTATGGGTGTGGGTGGCTGCACTGTTATGGGTGTGGGTGGCTGCACTGTTATGGGTGTGGGTGGCTGCACTGTTATGGGTGTGTGGCTGCACTGTTATGAGGTTTGTGGTTGCACTGTTATGGGGGTTTGTGGCTGCACTGTTATGGGGGTGGGTCACTGCACTGTTATGGGGTTGTGTGGCTGCACTGTTATGGGGTTGTGTGGCTGCACTGTTAAGGGGTGTGTGGCTGCATTGTTATGAGGTTTGTGGCTGCACTGTTATGGGGGTTTGTGGCTGCACTGTTATGGGTGTGTGTGGCTGCACTGTTATGAGGGTGTGTGGCTGCACTGTTATGGGTGTGTGTGGCTGCACTGTTATGGGTGTGGGTGGCTGCACTGTTATGGGTGTGGGTGGCTGCACTGTTATGGGTGTGGGTGGCTGCACTGTTATGGGTGTGTGTGGCTGCACTGTTATGGATGTGGGTGGCTGCACTGTTATAGGGGTGTGTGGCTGCACTGTTATGGGTGTGGGTGGCTGCACTGTTATGGGTGTGTGTGGCTGCACTGTTATAGGGGTGTGTGGCTGCACTGTTATGGGTGTGTGTGGCTGCACTGTTATGAGGGTGTGTGGCTGCACTGTTATGGGTGTGTGTGGCTGCACTGTTATGGGTGTGGGTGGCTGCACTGTTATGGGTGTGGGTGGCTGCACTGTTATGGATGTGGGTGGCTGCACTGTTATGGATGTGCGTGGCTGCACTGTTATGGGTGTGGGTGGCTACACTGTTATGGGTGTGTGTGGCTGCACTGTTATGGGTGTGTGTGGCTGCACTGTTATAGGGGTGTGTGGCTGCACTGTTATGGGTGTGGGTGGCTGCACTGTTATGGGTGTGTGTGGCTGCACTGTTATAGGGGTGTGTGGCTGCACTGTTATGGGTGTGTGTGGCTGCTCTGTTATGAGGGTGTGTGGCTGCACTGTTATGGGTGTGTGTGGCAGAACTGTTATGGGTGTGTGTGGCTGCACTGTTATGGGTGTGGGTGGCTGCACTGTTATGGGTGTGGGTGGCTGCACTGTTATGGATGTGGGTGGCTGCACTGTTATGGGTGTGCGTGGCTGCACTGTTATGGGTGAGTGGCTGCACTGTTATGAGGTTTGTGTTTCCACTGTTATGGGGGTTTGTGGCTGCACTGTTATGGGGGTGGGTCACTGCACTGTTATGGTGGTGTGTGGCTGCACTGTTATGGATGTGCGTGGCTGCACTGTTAAGGGTGTGTGTGGCTGCACTGTTATGGGTGTGGGTGGCTGCACTGTTATGGGTGTGCGTGGCTGCACTGTTATGGGGTTGTGTGGCTGCACTGTTATGGGTGTGTGTGGCTGCACTGTTATGGGTGTGTGTGGCTGCACTGTTATGGGTGTGTGTGGCTGCACTGTTATGGGTGTGTGTGGCTGCACTGTTATGGGTGTGGGTGGCTGCACTGTTATGGGTGTGGGTGGCTGCACTGTTATGGGTGTGGGTGGCTGCACTGTTATAGGGGTGTGTGGCTGCACTGTTATGGGTGTGTGTGGCTGCACTGTTATGGGTGTGGGTGGCTGCACTGTTATGGGTGTGGGTGGCTGCACTGTTATGGGTGTGGGTGGCTGCACTGTTATGGGGTTGTGTGGCTGCACTGTTATGGGTGTGTGTGGCTGCACTGTTATGGGTGTGTGTGGCTGCACTGTTATGGGTGTGTGTGGCTGCACTGTTATGGGTGTGGGTGGCTGCACTGTTGTGGTGTGTGGCTGCACTGTTATGGGTGTGGGTGGCTGCACTGTTATGGGTGTGGGTGGCTGCACTGTTATGGGTGTGTGTGGCTGCACTGTTATGGGTGTGGGTGGCTGCACTGTTATGGGGGTGTGTGGCTGCACTGTTATGGGTGTGTGTGGCTGCACTGTTATGGGTGTGTGTGGCTGCACTGTTATGGGTGTGTGTGGCTGCACTGTTATGGGGTTGTGTGGCTGCACTGTTATGGGGTTGTGTGGCTGCACTGTTATGGGGTTGTGTGGCTGCACTGTTAAGGGTGTGTGTGGCAGCACTGTTATGGGTGTGTGTGGCTGCACTGTTATGGATGTGGGTGGCTGCACTGTTATGGATGTGGGTGGCTGCACTGTTATGGGTGTGTGTGGCTGCACTGTTATGGGTGTGTGGCTGCACTGTTATAGGGGTGTGTGGCTGCACTGTTATGGGTGTGTGGCTGCACTCTTATGGGTGTGGGTGGCTGCACTGTTATGGGTGTGGGTGGCTGCACTGTTATGGGTGTGGGTGGCTGCACTGTTATGGATGTGGGTGGCTGCACTGTTATGGGTGTGGGTGGCTGCACTGTTATGGGTGTGGGTGGCTGCACTGTTATGGGTGTGTGTGGCAGCACTGTTATGGGTGTGTGTGGCAGCACTGTTATGGGTGTGTGTGGCTGCACTGTTATAGGGGTGTGTGGCAGCATTGTTATGGGTGTGTGTGGCTGCACTGTTATGGGTGTGTGTGGCTGCACTGTTATGGGTGTGGGTGGCTGCACTGTTATAGGGGTGTGTGGCTGCACTGTTATGGGTGTGTGGCTGCACTGTTATGGGTGTGGGTAGCTGCACTGTTATGGGTGTGGGTGGCTGCACTGTTATAGGGGTGTGTGGCTGCACTGTTATGGGTGTGTGGCTGCACTGTTATGGGTGTGGGTGGCTGCACTGTTATGGGTGTGGGTGGCTGCACTGTTATGGGTGTGGGTGGCTGCACTGTTATGGGTGTGGGTGGCTGCACTGTTATGGGTGTGGGTGGCTGCACTGTTATGGGTGTGGGTGGCTGCACTGTTATGGGTGTGCGTGGCTGCACTGTTATGGATGTGCGTGCCTGCACTGTTATGGGTGTGTGTGGCTGCACTGTTATGGGTGTGTGTGGCTGCACTGTTATGGGTGTGTGTGGCTGCACTGTTATGGGTGTGTGTGGCTGCACTGTTATGGGTGTGTGTGGCTGCACTGTTATGGGTGTGGGTGGCTGCACTGTTATAGGGGTGTGTGGCTGCACTGTTATGGGTGTGGGTGGCTGCACTGTTATAGGGGTGTGTGTGGCTGCACTGTTATGGGTGTGGGTGGCTGCACTGTTATGGGTGTGGGTGACTGCACTGTTATGGGTGTGGGTAGCTGCACTGTTATGGGTGTGGGTGGCTGCACTGTTATGGGTGTGGGTGGCTGCACTGTTATGGGTGTGCGTGGCTGCACTGTTATGGATGTGCGTGGCTGCACTTTTATGGGTGTGTGTGGCTGCACTGTTATGGGTGTGTGTGGCTGCACTGTTATGGGTGTGTGTGGCTGCACTGTTATGGGTGTGTGTGGCTGCACTGTTATGGGTGTGTGTGGCTGCACTGTTATAGGGGTGTGTGGCTGCACTGTTATGGGTGTGGGTGGCTGCACTGTTATGGGTGTGTGTGGCTGCACTGTTATAGGGGTGTGTGTGGCTGCACTGTTATGGGTGTGTGTGGCTGCACTGTTATGGGTGTGGGTGGCTGCACTGTTATAGGGGTGTGTGGCTGCACTGTTATGGGTGTGGGTGGCTGCACTGTTATGGGTGTGTGTGGCTGCACTGTTATGGGTGTGGGTGGCTGCACTGTTATGGGTGTTGGTGGCTGCACTGTTATGGGTGTGGGTGGCTGCACTGTTATGGGTGTGGGTGGCTGCACTGTTATGGGTGTTGGTGGCTGCACTGTTATGGGTGTGGGTGGCTGCACTGTTATGGGTGTGTGTGGCTACACTGTTATGGGTGTGGGTGGCTGCACTGTTATGGGTGTGGGTGGCTGCACTGTTATGGGTGTGGGTGGCTGCACTGTTATGGGTGTGGGTGGCTGCACTGTTATAGGGGTGTGTGGCTGCACTGTTATGGGTGTGGGTGGCTGCACTGTTATGGGTGTGTGTGGCTTCACTGTTATGGGTGTGGGTGGCTGCACTGTTATGGGTGTGGGTGGCTGCACTGTTATGGGTGTGGGTGGCTGCACTGTTATGGGTGTGTGTGGCTGCACTGTTATGGGTGTGTGTGGCTGCACTGTTATGGGTGTGGGTGGCTGCACTGTTATAGGGGTGTGTGGCTGCACTGTTATGGGTGTGGGTGGCTGCACTGTTATGGGGGTGTGTGGCTGCACTGTTATGGGTGTGGGTGGCTGCACTGTTATGGGTGTTGGTGGCTGCACTGTTATGGGTGTGGGTGGCTGCACTGTTATGGGTGTGGGTGGCTGCACTGTTATGGGTGTGTGTGGCTACACTGTTATGGGTGTGGGTGGCTGCACTGTTATGGGTGTGGGTGGCTGCACTGTTATGGGTGTGGGTGGCTGCACTGTTATGGGTGTGGGTGGCTGCACTGTTATGGGTGTGCGTGGCTGCACTGTTATGGGTGTGGGTGGCTGCACTGTTATGGGTGTTGGTGGCTGCACTGTTATGGGTGTGGGTGGCTGCACTGTTATGGGTGTGTGTGGCTACACTGTTATGGGTGTGGGTGGCTGCACTGTTATGGGTGTGGGTGGCTGCACTGTTATGGGTGTGTGTGGCTGCACTGTTATAGGGGTGTGTGGCTGCACTGTTATGGGTGTGGGTGGCTGCACTGTTATGGGTGTGTGTGGCTGCACTGTTATGGGTGTGGGTGGCTGCACTGTTATGGGTGTGGGTGGCTGCACTGTTATGGGTGTGTGGCTGCACTGTTATGGGTGTGTGGCTGCACTGTTATGGGTGTGGGTGGCTGCACTGTTATGGGTGTGGGTGGCTGCACTGTTATGGGTGTGGGTGGCTACACTGTTATGGGTGTGGGTGGCTGCACTGTTATGGGTGTGTGTGGCTGCACTGTTATAGGGGTGTGTGGCTGCACTGTTATGGGTATGTGTGGCTGCACTGTTATGAGGGTGTGTGGCTGCACTGTTATGGGTGTGTGTGGCAGAACTGTTATGGGTGTGTGTGGCTGCACTGTTATGGGTGTGGGTGGCTGCACTGTTATGGGTGTGGGTGGCTGCACTGTTATGAATGTGGGTGGCTGCACTGTTATGGGTGTGCGTGGCTGCACTGTTATGGGTGTGTGGCTGCACTGTTATGAGGTTTGTGGTTGCACTGTTATGGGGGTTTGTGGCTGCACTGTTATGGGGGTGGGTCACTGCACTGTTATGGTGGTGTGTGGCTGCACTGTTATGGGGTTGTGTGGCTGCACTGTTATGGATGTGCGTGGCTGCACTGTTAAGGGTGTGTGTGGCTACACTGTTATGGGGTTGTGTGGCTGCACTGTTATGGGTGTGTGTGGCTGCACTGTTATGGGTGTGTGTGGCTGCACTGTTATGGGTGTGGGTGGCTGCACTGTTATGGGTGTGGGTGGCTGCACTGTTATAGGGGTGTGTGGCTGCACTGTTATGGGTGTGTGTGGCTGCACTGTTGTGGGTGTGTGGCTGCACTGTTATGAGGCTGTGTGGCTGCACAGTTATGGGTGTGTGTGGCTGCACTGTTATGGGGTTGTGTGGCTGCACTGTTATGGGGTTGTGTGGCTGCACTGTTATGGGGTTGTGTGGCTGCACTCTTAAGGGTGTGTGTGGCAGCACTGTTATGGGTGTGGGTGGCTGCACTGTTATGGGTGTGGGTGGCTACACTGTTATGGGTGTGTGTGGCAGAACTGTTATGGGTGTGTGTGGCTGCACTGTTATGGGTGTGTGTGGCTGCACTGTTATGAGGGTGTGTGGCTGCACTGTTATGGGTGTGTGTGGCAGAACTGTTATGGGTGTGTGTGGCTGCACTGTTATGGATGTGGGTGGCTGCACTGTTATGGGTGTGCGTGGCTGCACTGTTATGGGTGTGTGGCTGCACTGTTATGAGGTTTGTGGTTGCACTGTTATGAGGGTGTGTGGCTGCACTGTTATGGGGTTGTGTGGCTGCACTGTTATGGATGTGCGTGGCTGCACTGTTAAGGGTGTGTGTGGCTACACTGTTATGGGGTTGTGTGGCTGCACTGTTATGGGTGTGTGTGGCTGCACTGTTATGGGTGTGGGTGGCTGCACTGTTATAGGGGTGTGTGGCTGCACTGTTATGGGTGTGTGTGGCTGCACTGTTGTGGGTGTGTGGCTGCACTGTTATGAGGCTGTGTGGCTGCACTGTTATGGGTGTGTGTGGCTGCACTGTTATGGGGTTGTGTGGCTGCACTGTTATGGGGTTGTGTGGCTGCACTGTTATGGGGTTGTGTGGCTGCACTGTTAAGGGTGTGTGTGGCAGCACTGTTATGGGTGTGTGTGGCTGCACTGTTATAGGGGTGTGTGGCTGCACTGTTATAGGGGTGTGTGGCTGCACTGTTATGGGGTTGTGTGGCTGCACTGTTATGGGTGTGTGTGGCTGCACTGTTATGGGTGTGTGGCTGCACTGTTATGAGGTTTGTGGTTGCACTGTTATGGGGGTTTGTGGCTGCACTGTTATGGATGTGGGTGGCTGCACTGTTATGGGTGTGCGTGGCTGCACTGTTATGGGTGTGTGGCTGCACTGTTATGAGGTTTGTGGTTGCACTGTTATGAGGGTGTGTGGCTGCACTGTTATGGGGTTGTGTGGCTGCACTGTTATGGATGTGCGTGGCTGCACTGTTAAGGGTGTGTGTGGCTACACTGTTATGGGGTTGTGTGGCTGCACTGTTATGGGTGTGTGTGGCTGCACTGTTATGGGTGTGGGTGGCTGCACTGTTATAGGGGTGTGTGGCTGCACTGTTATGGGTGTGTGTGGCTGCACTGTTGTGGGTGTGTGGCTGCACTGTTATGAGGCTGTGTGGCTGCACTGTTATGGGTGTGTGTGGCTGCACTGTTATGGGGTTGTGTGGCTGCACTGTTATGGGGTTGTGTGGCTGCACTGTTATGGGGTTGTGTGGCTGCACTGTTAAGGGTGTGTGTGGCAGCACTGTTATGGGTGTGTGTGGCTGCACTGTTATAGGGGTGTGTGGCTGCACTGTTATAGGGGTGTGTGGCTGCACTGTTATGGGGTTGTGTGGCTGCACTGTTATGGGTGTGTGTGGCTGCACTGTTATGGGTGTGTGTGGCTGCACTGTTATGGGTGTGTGTGGCTGCACTGTTATGGGTGTGTGTGGCTGCACTGTTATGGGTGTGTGTGGCTGCACTGTTATGGGTGTGTGTGGCTGCACTGTTATAGGGGTGTGTGGCTGCACTGTTATGGGTGTGGGTGGCTGCACTGTTATGGGTGTGTGTGGCTGCACTGTTATGGGTGTGTGTGGCTGCACTGTTATGGGTGTGGGTGGCTGCACTGTTATGGGTGTGGGTGGCTGCACTGTTATGGGTGTGGGTGGGTGCACTGTTATGGGTGTGGGTGGCTGCACTTTTATGGGGGTGGGTGGCTGCACTGTTATGGGTGTGGGTGGCTGCACTGTTATGGGTGTGGGTGGCTGCACTGTTATGGGTGTGTGTGGCTGCACTGTTATAGGGGTGTGTGGCTGCACTGTTATGGGTGTGGGTGGCTGCACTGTTATGGGTGTGTGTGGCTGCACTGTTATGGGTGTGGGTGGCTGCACTGTTATGGGTGTGGGTGGCTGCACTGTTATGGGTGTGCGTGGCTGCACTGTTATGGATGTGCGTGGCTGCACTGTTATGGGTGTGGGTGGCTGCACTGTTATGGGTGTGGGTGGCTGCACTGTTATGGGTGTGTGTGGCTGCACTGTCATGGGTGTGGGTGGCTACACTGATATGGGTGTGTGTGGCTGCACTGTTATAGGGGTGTGTGGCTGCACTGTTATGGGTGTGTGTGGCTGCACTGTTATGGGTGTGTGTGGCTGCACTGTTATGGGTGTGTGTGGCTGCACTGTTATGGGTGTGGGTGGCTGCACTGTTATAGGGGTGTGTGGCTGCACTGTTATGGGTGTGGGTGGCTGCACTGTTATGGGTGTGTGTGGCTGCACTGTTATAGGGGTGTGTGTGGCTGCACTGTTATGAGGGTGTGTAGCTGCACTGTTATGGGTGTGGGTGGCTGCACTGTTATGGGTGTGTGTGGCTGCACTGTTATGGGTGTGTGTGGCTGCACTGTTATAGGGGTGTGTGGCTGCACTGTTATGGGTGTGGGTGGCTGCACTGTTATGGGTGTGGGTGGCTGCACTGTTATGGGTGTGTGTGGCTGCACTGTTATAGGGGTGTGTGGCTGCACTGTTATGGGTGTGGGTGGCTGCACTGTTATGGGTGTGGGTGGCTGCACTGTTATGGGTGTGGGTGGCTGCACTGTTATAGGGGTGTGTGGCTGCACTGTTATGGGTGTGTGTGGCTGCACTGTTATGGGTGTGTGTGGCTGCACTGTTATGGGTGTGCGTGGCTGCACTGTTATGGATGTGGGTGGCTGCACTGTTATGGATGTGGGTGGCTTCACTGTTATGGGCGTGGGTGGCTGCACTGTTATAGGGGTGTGTGGCTGCACTGTTATGGGTGTGGGTGGCTGCACTGTTATGGGTGTGTGTGGCTGCACTGTTATAGGGGTGTGTGGCTGCACTGTTATGGGTGTGGGTGGCTGCACTGTTATGGGTGTGGGTGGCTGCACTGTTATGGGTGTGGGTGGCTGCACTGTTATGGGTGTGCGTGGCTACACTGTTATGGATGTGTGTGGCTGCACTGTTATGGGTGTGTGTGGCTGCACTGTTATGGGTGTGGGTGGCTGCACTGTTATGGGTATGGGTGGCTGCACTGCTATGGGGTTGTGTGGCAGCACTGATATGGGGTTGTGTGGCTGCACTGATATGGGGTTGTGTGGCTGCACTGTTATAGGGGTATGTGGTTGCACTATTATGGGTGTGGGTGGCTGCACTGCTATGGGGTTGTGTGGCTGCACTATTATAGGTGTGTGTGGCTGCACTGCTATGGGTTTGTGTGGCTGCACTGATATGGGGTTGTGTGGCTGCACTCTTATAGGGGTGTGTGGCTGCATTGCTATGGGGTCGTGTGGCTACACTGTTATAGGGGTGTGTGGCTGTACTGCTGTGACAATACAGCCTAAAATCTTAATAAGCCAGACATTTAGATATGTTAATCCAAGAGAAATACTCTATTATCTTTGTGTATTTGTGTCTGGTCAATAAGAACAGACCAGTATTTGTATAACCCTGAATGTTGAATTCTATTCATTTGGAAACAATCATGTTTACTATGCTAATGACCAATTGTACTAAAAGCCAGCTAGATGTTTATTTACAACAGCCCCTGTGGCACCAACTATGTAAATACATTAGCTCAAACAATGATAAGTGGGCCCTGCACCTTTACCTCTTACCCGTGACTAATGACCCTTGACCTGTGGATGTGTACTTAAAAAGGACATGTGCTTCTGTAGCAGAGAGAGTTTTAAACAGGGATGTCTGCAGTGCTGCTAGCAGAATCAAGGAGCATCTGAAAGACTTTAAAAGGAGAATGAGAGACATCCTTTAGGACAGTAGATTGCATGGTATTACCCAAAGAGACACAGATTTGGATTCTATATGATTCTAGCCTAAGGGTACATGGCCCTGACTGGAAAGATTCGGATATGCTCCATTGACCATCAGAGAGACCATGGATACATTTTGGGGAGACCAGGCTGGGACGAAAAAGTCACCTGGCCCCATGGATATGTTCTTTGGGGTTGCCAGGAGGGACCCACCGGTCACCTGAAACCCACAGAGACATTTGGAGAAGCCAGATTGGGACCCGCTGGTCATCTGGGTCCATGGAAACTCTCGGAGAGGCCAGGTTGGAACCCTCGGGTCTCCTGGCCTTGTACCTCGATGGACTGCTAGCTTCCTAAGCTTGCAGCTACTTTCCTTCTGTGGGGGCCCGCCAGAAGCGGGGGGCCCCTGGTTGAGGTAGCCGGCCATGAAAGTCTCCAAAGTCACAGCTGTTCAATCCCAGGTGGACGGAAAAGGAAGGGTGAGACTGTGTAATGTTGTACCATCTTGGGTATTTGCTGGGACTGTTCTGTGTGTTTATGGCCCGCTTTGTGGTTCAATAAAGTATTGCCACGCTGTTTTACCCTCACCCTGTGTTGTCTGAGTAGTATTACGCCCACGGAAGACCTCGGGTATTCACATTTTGGTGGCAGCGGTGGGATACTACTCAGCCCAGCAGATCTGAGGGAGCTGCAAGGGGACTGGTGTGTGCAGACACCGTCCAAAGGGCTCCACAACCAGGGAGACACGTAGACGGACCCAGCAGTCCATAGGTGAGGCATACACAGCGGGTTTCGGATGCTACCATGTCCAACCCCACCAGCCCAGCCTTGGGAGGAGGACCGGAGAGGATATACAGCAGCAACAAGAAACGGCAACTACAGGAACTGTGCCAGCTTCAACAGATTGAACAACAGGCCACCAACACTCATCGGATTTAATTCAGGAACCACAGGATGCTGAGGACGGCATGTGTGGACGCAATGGATACCAGTCTGTTTTCTTCAATTACAGAATAGACCAAAGGTTTGGACACACCTTCTCATTTAAAGATTTTTCTGTATTTTCATGACTATGAAAATTGTACATTCACACTGAAGGCATCAAAACTATGAATTAACACATGTGGAATTATATACTTAACAAAAAAGTGTGAAACAACTGAAAATATGTCTTATATTCTAGGTTCTTCAAAGTAGCCACCTTTTGCTTTGATGACTGCTTTGCACACTTTTGCCATTCTCTTGGTGAGCTTCAAGAGGTAGTCACCGGAAATGGTTTTCACTTCACAGGTGTGCCCTGTCAGGTTTAATAAGTGGGATTTCATGCCTTATAAATGGGGTTGGGACCATCAGTTGTGTTGTGCAGAAGTTTGGTGGATACACAGCTGATAGTCCTACTGAATAGACTGTTAGAATTTGTATTATTGCAAGAAAAAAGCAGCTAAGTAAAGAAAAATGAGTGTCCATCATTACTTTAAGAAATGAAGGTCAGTCAGTCTGAAAAATTGGGAAAACTTTGAAAGTGTCCCCAAGTGCAGTTGCAAAAACCATCAAGCGCTACAAAGAAACTGGCTCACATGAGGACCGCTTCAGGAAAGGAAGACCAAGAGTCACCTCTGCTTCTGAGGATAAGTTTATCCGAGTCACCAGCCTCAGAAATCGCAGGTTAACAGCAGCTCAGATTAGAGACCAGGTCAATGCCACACTGAGTTCTAGCAGCAGACACATCTCTTCAACAACTGTTAAGAGGAGACTTTGTGCAGCAGGCCTTCATGGTAAAATAGCTGCTAGGAAACCACTGCTAAGGACAGGCAACAAGCAGAAGAGACTTGTTTGGGCTAAAGAACACAAGGAATGGACATTAGACCAGTGGAAATCTGTGCTTTGGTCTGATGAGTCCAAATTTGAGTTCTTTGGTTCCAACCACCGTGTCTTTGTGCGACGCAGAAAAGGTGAACGGATGGACTCTACATGCCTGGTTCCCACCGTGAAGCATGGAGGAGGAGGTGTGATGGTGTGGGGGTGCTTTGCTGGTGACACTGTTGGGGATTTACTCAAAATTGAAAGCATACTGAACCAGCATGTCTAACACAGCATCTTGCAGCGGCATGCTATTCCATCCGGTTTGCGTTTAGTTGGACCATCATTTATTTTTCAACAGGACAATGACCCCAAACACACCTCCAGGCTGTGTAAGGGCTATTTGACCAAGAAGGAGAGTGATGGGGAGCTACGCCAGATGACCTGGCCTCCACAGTCACCAGACCTGAACAAAATCGGGATGGTTTGGGGTGAGCTGGACCGCAGAGTGAAGGCAAAAGGGCCAACAAGTGCTAAGTATCTCTGGGAACTCCTTCAAGATTGTTGGAAGACCATTTCCGGTGACTACCTCTTGAAGCTCATCAAGAGAATGCCAAGAGTGCAAAGCAGTCATCAAAGCAAAAGGTGGCTTCTTTGAAGAACCTAGAATATAAGACATATTTTCAGTTGTTTCACACTTTTTTGTTAAGTATATAATTCCACATGTGTTAATTCATAGTTTTGATGCCTTCAGTGTGAATGTACAATTTTCATAGTCATGAAAATACAGAAAAATCTTTAAATGAGAAGGTGTGTCCAAACTTTTGGTCTGTACTGTATGTGCCTACCAGCCAGTCTACCTGGAGGCTCCTGCTTGTTACCTGTCGTGTCTGCCAGTCCATCTGCCCGGATCACCTGTCAGCATGCCTGCCGTGTTCATCTGCGGTACCGGTCAGTCCTTCTGACCCGTGGGAGTCACCTGCTCTCATACAAGATCGGTACCAGAGTAGCGCCTGGTCCCTCTGCTCGGTCCTTCCCTGGTCACGGAGTCGATTGAGCCTCCGTATGACCTTGGTCGGTCCAAGTTGATACCTAGTTACGCCCCTCTGGTCCCTCCTTGCATCGCAGCACAGAGGTTCCACCATCCGGATCCGTAACTGTTTGCACGGGCCATGGAACCCGGTGGCCCCCAGGCCTTTCGCTTGCTGACCTGTACCAGGAGGTTTCTCGTCAGAGATCCCAACAGGAAACCATCCTGACCTACCTGCGGTCTGTCAACTCTCGCCTGGACACGCTGTCTGTTCCACCTGTGTCCGCCCCAAGTCGAGCGACACCCGCTCCGGCAGCGCCGCTGCATACCAATACCACGGCATCCAGCCTAGGACCCCGGCTTTCTGCGCCTCCTCGTTTTGGAGGTGACCCCGTCCTATGTCAGGGCTTTCTGAACCAGTGCACGTTGCACTTTTAACTTCTGCCACATCAGTTTCCCTCCGACCGGGCCAAGGTGGCGTTCGTCATGTCTCACCTCACCGGGGAAGCATTGGCATGGCTTAACCCTCTATGGGAGAGAGGGGATTCCCTGGTGTCCGATCTTCCGGCTTTCCTCACTGCCTTCCGCAAGGTCTTCGATGAACCCGGACAAAGGATTTCTACTGCCTCCTCATTGCTCCGTCTCCGCCAAGGGAGTCTCACCGTGGCCCAGTATGCCATATGGTTCCGTACCCTCGCTTCTGAGCTTGCTTGGGACAATTGAGGCCCTGGTGTCCACCTTCTGGGAGGGCCTTTCCGGTCGGATTAAGGACGAGTTAGCCGGCCGGGACATTCCTACCACCCTGGATGACTTGGTGTCACTAGCAACCCGGATTGACATCCGTTTCCTAGAACGTGCTAAGGAGACTACCCGGGAGAGAAGATTTCCTTGTCTTTCTCCTGTTTTCCAGAGACCGGCTTCCCAATCAGCAACTCCCTGGGCATGCTCGCCCGAACCTATGCAGATCGACCAGACCAAGATGGTCAAGGCTCGCCAAGAAACACGCCGAGCCGAGGGAGCTGCTTCTCTGTGGTAGTAAGGAGCACCTGATCCGTTCCTACCCGGTGAAGCCCGGAAACTCCAATGTCTAGGACCGCTCGGAGAGGTCGTCCTGGACAAGAGTAAATCCTCTCCGTTCTTGACTTTGTCCATCTCTATCTCCTGTGGAGAGAACCGCTTCTTTGAGACTGCCCATCTGGACCCCGGAGCCGCTGGGAATCTCTTTTCCCAGTCCCCTGTACAGAAATATCAGATTCCTACCAAATCTCTGGCTGAACCATTGGCAGTCGCTTCCGTGGATGGAAGACTCCTTCCGGTGACCATCTTGCTCGTCACAGAGCCCGTAACCCTGCAGGTGGGAATGCTGCACTCAGAGAGGATCTCCTTCCATGTGCTTTCCGGACTCTCTCATCCTCTTTTGCTAGGTCTACCCTGGCTACAGAGACAGGAACCTGTTCTGAACTGGCATTCCGGTGAGGTGCTGTGTTGGGGGCAGGATTGCCATAAGACCTGCCTGGTTCCGGTTTGCCCGGCTCGACCTCCATCTACTCCGACTAATTTACCCGGTCTACCGGCACCTTACTGGTCCTATGCTGATGTCTTCGACAAGAAGGAGGCAGAGACAGTGCCACCTCATAGGCCATATGACTGCCCTATCGACCTGATACCCGGTGCCACTCCACCCCGTGGGCTTATTTACCCGTTGTCGTTGGCCGAAACCCGGGCCATGTCGGAGTACGTCGAAGAAAGTCTGGCTAGGGGATTCATCCGGAAATCTTCCTCACCGGCTGGAGCCGGATTTTTCTTCGTAAAAAAGAAAGACGGTTCACTACGCCCATGTATCGATTATAGAGGTTTCAACCAAATCACTATCAAAAACAAATACCCCCTGCTGCTCATCTCTGAGCTGTTCGACCGCCTTAAAGGCGCGAAGATCTTCACCAAGCTCGATCTTTGTGATGCGTATAACTTGGTCCGGATCCGCCAAGGAGACGAGTGGAAAACGGCATTCTTTACCCGGGACGGTCACTATGAATACTGTGTGATGCCCTTCGGCCTCTGTAATGCCCCCTCCGTCTTCCAAGAATTAGTTAACGACATCTTCCGTGACCTCTTATATTCTTACATGGTGGTGTACCTGGACGATATCTTGGTCTTCTCGCCGGATCTTCCCACACACCGGAGGAATGTTCGTTAGGTCCTGCTTAGGCTCAGGCAGAATCACCTTTATGCGAAATTTGAGAAGTGCTTCTTCAAGCAGACCTCCCTTCCGTTCCTGGGCTATATTATCTCTAAGACTGGTCTACGGATGGACCCCGAGAAGGTCTCTGCCATCTTAAAGTGGCCCCGTCCGGAGTGGTTGAAGGCGATTCAGCGATTCCTGGGCTTCGCCAACTATTACCGTCTCTTCATTCCACTATTCTCTTCCCGGACAGCTCCCATCTCTGCGCTCACCTGAAAGGGAGTAAATCCTAAGGAATGGCCATCCGAAGCGGAGTAGGCCTTCCTGTCCTTAAAACAAGCCTTCTCTTCCGCCCCTGTGCTGCACCGTCCAGATAGCAACAAACAGTTCTTTCTGGAGGTTGATGCTTCCTCTTCCGGAGCCGGAGCGGTGCTCACCCAGAAATCTCCATCCGGGAGAATGGTAACCTGCAGCTTCTTCTCCAAGCTCTTCTCCTCGTCTGAGCGCAACTACTCCATAGGAGACCGAGAACTGCTAGCCATCAAATTGGCGCTGGAGGAGTGGCGTTACCTGCTCGAGGGGACTCTGCACCCGGTGGTCATCTATACTGACCACAAAAACCTGGCTTATCTACAGAATGCCCAAAGACTCAATCCGCGTCAGGCCCGGTGGTCTTTGTTCTTCGCTCGCTTCAACTTTACCCTACATTACCGCCCGGTGGACAAGAACGTTAAAGCCGATGCCTTGTCCGATCCTTCCTGTCGTCCAATCTAGAGGAGGAGCCTATGCATATCATCGATCCCTCCAAAGTGATGAATGTGGCCCCCTTGGACCTTTCTCGTCTCCCACCCGGTAAGACGTTTGTAGCGGTTCCGGATCGTAAGAAGGTTCTTCACTGGGGTCATTCATCCAAACTAGCCGGCCATACTGGCCAGAAGACCTTCCTGCTCATTACCCGGCATTACTGGTGGCCTACCCTGCGCCAGGATGTGGTAGACTTCGTCACGGCCTGTTCGTCCTGTGCTCGCAATAAAGTTCCCAGACATCTTCCAGCCGGCCGTCTCCTGCCTCTCCCCGTACCTGCTGCCCCGTGGCAACACATTGCTATGGATCGATGGAGCAATGAGGTGGAATAAGATTCTACAGGTGAACAACTGGCTACGTCGATGGTGCCGTCAACAAGGATTTGGATTTCTGGATCACGGAATGAATTACCTATACGATGGACTACTTGCTAGAGATGGGGTGCACCTTACGAAGACTGGAAAACATGTATTTGGAAGTCGCCTTGCTACACTCATCAGAAGAGCTTTAAACTAGAACAATGTGGGAAGGGAAGCAAAAGGCCAGAAAAAGCCATACAGCTGACAAATACTATTGAGATCTCTGCTACTGGAAGTGGAAAGGAAGAACAAAGACAAAACAATTTAAATAATAAAAATATGGGAGGAAGAGAAACCAATCACAAACTAAAATGTTTTTATACAAATGCACAAAGCATGGGCAACAAACAAGGAGAATTGGAACTACTAATGCAGGAAAAGGAATATGATGTCATTGGAATCACTGAAACTTGGTGGGACGATACACATGATTGGAATAAAAGGCTAAAAGGATACAACTTATTTGCAAGAAACAGACTTGATAAACGAGGAGGAGGTGTTGCATTGTATGTTAGAAAAGCGTATATCTGCACAGAGATTGAAGCTTCAGAGACTGGGAGTTCTGTGGAAACTGTTTGGGTAAGAATACAAGGAGAGAACAACGGAAAGGACACCATTGTAGGCATTTACTACAGGCCACCTGGGCAAGCTGAAGATATGGATGAACTCTTTATGTATCAAATGACCAAGTTCTCCAAAAAATATGACGTAGTGGTCATGGGAGATTTCAACTATCCAGACATTTGTTGGGAATCTCTCTCAAGTAAAACTAACAGGTCAAGCAAATTCTTATCCTCTCTTGCTGACAACTTTATCTTCCAAAAGGTAGGGGAGAAAACAAGGGGATCTGCTACTTTGGATCTAATCCTTATAAACAGGGAGGAAATGGTTGAGGAGGTAAAGGTGGCTGGGACCCTAGGAGGCAGCGATCATGCTATTATAGAATTTTGGATAACTAGAGGAGGAAGACATGTGAAGACTCAAACTTCAAGGTTAGATTTTAGAAAGGCAGATTTTAAGAGACTCAGAAAGAGAATAGGAGGGATCCAATGGCTGGATGTCCTTAAGGACAAAAATGTCCAGGAAGGATGGGAAATTTTTAAAAATGAGATTCTCAAAGCACAATCGTTAACAATCCCGAAAAGTAGGAAGAATGGGAAGCATTTAAGGAAACCAGGATGGATGAACACAGAACTTAAACACATGCTAAAAAGAAAGAAAGAAATGTTTATTAAATGGAAAGAGGGAGGCATATCTAAAGAAGATTATAATGCAGTCTGCAGTTCCTGCAGGACACGTATCAGGGTAGCTAAAGCTGACAATGAATTAAGGCTTGCAAGAGATGTCAAAAGCAATAAAAAAGGATTTTGGGGGTATGTCAAAAGTAAAAGAAAAGTCAAAGATGCTATAGGATTTTTACAGGATGAAAATGGAGAAATGGTAAGAGAGGATGTTGAGAAGGCCGAACTTTTTAATTCCTATTTTGCATCTGTTTTCTCTCAGAAAGAAAATGTAACATCAACTGATCTTCACTGTCCTTTTAAAGGAATAGAGGAATCCAAGTTATCTGTAAACAGAAAGATTGTGAGGGAATATTTAGCTAACATAAATGAGTTCAAGTCTCCAGGTCCAGATGAATTACACCCCAGAGTACTGAAGGAGATCGTAGAAGAAATTTTAGAACCACTCTCCATAATCTTTGAAAATTCTTGGAGAACAGGAGAAGTCCCAGAAGACTGGAGAAGAGCAAATGTTGTTCCTATCTTCAAAAAGGGGAAGAAGGTGGACCCAGGGAACTATAGGCCGGTGAGTCTGACTTCTATACCAGGAAAGATCTTTGAACAAATTATTAAACAACATGTATGTAAGTACATGGATAAGAATGAAGTGATTAACCAGAGTCAGCATGGGTTTGTAACTAACAAGTCATGTCAGACTAACTTAATTTCCTTCTATGACAGAATCACTGACTGGGTGGATCAGGGAAATGCTGTAGATATAGTATATCTTGACTTCAGCAAAGCATTTGACAAAGTATCTCACACCATCCTTATTGAAAAAATGACCAAGTATGCAATGGACCAGGCAACTGTTAGGTGGATTCATAACTGGCTTAGTGATCGGACTCAAAGGGTGGTTGTAAATGGCTTCACATCCAGCTGGATGAATGTCTCAAGTGGGGTACCACAGGGTTCCGTCCTGGGACCTGTATTGTTCAACATCTTTATCAATGATTTAGATGAAGGAATTGAGGGTAAACTGATTAAATTTGCTGATGACACAAAGCTAGGAGGGATAGCTAATACTAGAGAAGAGAGAGAGAGGATTCAAAAAGACCTAAATAAACTGGAGCAGTGGGCAGCAACCAACAGAATGGTTTTTAACAGGGAAAAATGCAAAGTACTACATCTGGGCAATAAAAATGAAAAAAGCATATACAGAATGGGAGGAAAAGAGCTAAGCAACAGTACATGTGAAAAAGACTTAGGTATACTAATAGATCATAGACTGAACATGAGTCAACAGTGTGATGCAGCAGCAAAAAAGGCAAATACAATTCTGGGATGTATTAACAGAAGCATACAGTCTAGATCACGTGAAGTCATTATCGGTCTTTACTCCTCTTTGGTCAGACCTCATCTGGAATACTGTGTACAGTTTTGGGCACCACATTTTAAAAAAGACATAGACAAACTGGAGCAAGTTCAGAGAAGAGCGACCAGAATGGTGACTGGTCTGCAAACCATGTCCTATGAGGAACGGTTGCAGGATTTGGGAATGTTTAGCTTGCAAAAAAGAAGACTGAGAGGAGACTTAATAGCTGTCTACAAATATGTCAAGGGCTGTCACATTGTAGAAGGATCATCTTTATTCTCATTTGCACAAGGAAAGACTAGAAGCAATGGGATGAAACTAAATGGGAGGAGACACAGGTTAGATATTAGAAAAAACTTTTTGACAGTTAGGGTGATTAATGAGTGGAACAGGCTGCCACGAGAGGTGGTGAGTTCCCCTTCAATGGACGTCTTCAAACAGAGGCTGGACAGACATCTGTCTGAGATGATCTAGTGAATCCTGCTTTGAGCAGGGGGTTGGACCAGATGACCCAGGAGGTCCCTTCCAACTCTACCATTCTATGATTCTATGATTCTATGATTCTATGACTTTATTACTGATCTCCCTGTTTCTGCCGGTTGTACGGTCATTTGGGTGGTCGCAGACCACTTTTCTAAAATGGCCCACTTCATCCCTCTGCCTGGTCTCCCGTCTGCATCTGTGCTGGCTAAGGATTTCATCCATCACATCTTTCGTCTCCACGGCCTGCCCCTCCACATAGTGTCTGATCGATGGGTCCAGTTCACTTCGCGCTTCTGGAGAGCTACGTGTAAACTTCTGGGTGTCACCCTGGATTTCTCCTCTGCCTACCATCTGCAGTCCAATGGCCAAGTGGAACGTATCAATCAGATCCTTAGCAGTTACCTCCGGCACTTCGTCAACGCTCACCATACCGATTGGGTGGAGCTCCTACCATGGGCCAAGTTCTCCTACAACAACCATGAGAGCGAATCTTCTTCCAAGTCCCCGTTCTTTGTGGTCTACAGTCAACATCCCCGGATTCCGTTTCCCGTTTCTGCTGCTGTGGACAATCCAGCTGCGGAGTCTCTGGTCAGCGAATTTTCTACCATTTGGGAGGACACTAGGTCCGCACTTCTTCAATCCTCCGAGCGGATGAAGAAACATGCTGATAAGAGACGTCTGGATCCGCCTCAATTCCGTCCGGGAGACAAGGTTTGGCTCTCCTCAAAACATGTTTGTCTCAAAATACCCTCCTATAAGTTGGGTCCACGGTTCATCGGCCCATTTGAAGTCCTCCAGCGAATCAACCCAGTAGCTTACAAGTTAAAACTCCCGGCCACCTTACGGATTCCCAACTCCTTCCACGTGTCTCTCCTCAAACCAGTTGTGCTTAATTCTTTTTCCGACAATCCAGGTACCTCCCCAGCTCCTGTCTCCGCTGAGGACGTCTATGAGGTAGAGAACATTCTGGCCACCAAGAGGGTAAGAGGAAAAACCTTTTTTCTGGTGGATTGGAAGGGGTTTGGCCCAGAGAGACATGGATACATTTTGGGGAAACCAGGTTGGGACGGAGAAGTCACCTGGCCCCATGGATATGTTGTTTAGGGTTGCCAGGAGGGACCCACCGGTCGCCTGCAACCCATGGAGACATTCGGAGAAACCAGATTGGGACCCACCGGTCATCTGGCTCCATGGAAACTCTCGGAGAAGCCAGTTTGGGACACTCGGGTCTCCTGGCCTTGTACCTCAATGGACTGCTAACTTGCTAAGCTTGCCGCTACCTTCTCTCTGTGGGGGCCCATCAGAAGCGGGGGGCTACTGGTTGAGGTAGTCGGCCCTGGAAGTCTCAAAGTTGCAGCTGTTCTATCCCTGGCTGGCGGAGAAGGAAGGGTGAGACTGTGTAATGTTGTACCATCTTGGGTACTTGCTGTGACTGTTCTATGTGCTTATTGTCCACTTTGTTTTACCCTCACCCTACGTTGCCTGAGTAGGGTTACGCCCACGGAAGACCCCGGGGCTTCATAACTGCTATGGGGTTGTGTGGCTGCACTGTTATGGGGGTGTGTGGCTGCACTGTTATGGGGGTGTGTGGCTGCACTGTTATGGGGGTGTGTGACTGCACTGATATGGTGGTGTGTGGCTGCACTGCTATGAGGTTTGTGGCTGCACTGTTATGGGGGTGTGTTACTGCACTGATATGGTGGTGTGTGGCTGCACTGTTATAGGGTAACAGTGACTTCAATGTTGTGGGGTGTACGGCTGTAATGTTATGAGGGCACATGGACTTCACTGTTATGGGGTCACTGCATCTGACACTGTCCTTAATAAAACACACAATTTAATTCTAGCCATGGATATCAGCCAATTAAGCTGCAGCTACTCCATAACCATTGCCAGGCCATCAGGCCGGTGCCACACTGAAGAGGGGCAGGAGGGTAACTACAATAGGTGCAGACAGCGCCGCCATCAGGGCATTACTGCCCTTACTGCTGTATAAGGCCCGTTGGACAGAAGTAAAGAGGATGGGCTCGGGCCCAGTGCGGGCCCCACCTCTTCTGCTACTGCTCACCGGACCCCGGGGTATCTTGTGCCGGGGCCCCGGGGTATCTTGTGTCAGAGCGCTAGCGGCAGCGTACATCTCCTCAGCGCAAGGAGCCTTGGAGCTCTCACAGCCGTCAAAACTGAATGGCTGTGCAGCTTCAAGGGAGTCCCTCCGCCTCTTCTGTGACGCGTTGGTGACAGCGCGTACGCGATGACATCATTGTGTACACGTCTGTATTGAGCACCAGGACAGGATGACAATTCCGGAAGAGTAGCTGCAATTTTAATAGAATTAATTAAATGGTCTTGGGGGAGAGCACATGATGAATTGGGAGTCAGGGGAGAAAATGATGAATTGCGAGTGGGGGGGGGGCAAATGATGAATTGGGAATGGGGGAGAGAGCAAATGATGAATTGGGAGTGGCAGAGAGAGCAAATGATGAATTGGGAGTGGGGGGAATGACGAATTAGGAGGGGGAGGGAGCAAATGATGATTTGGGAGTGGGGGGAAGCAAATGACGAATTGGGAGTGGGGGGGCAAATGACGAATTGCGAGTAGGGGGAGAGCAAATGTAGAATTGTGAGTTGAGGGGAGAAAATGACGAAATGCGACTGGGGGGAGAGCAAATGACGAATTTCAAGTGGGAGGGAGAACAAATGACGTATTGGGAGTGGGGGGACGGGAGACTCCAAATGATGAATTGGGAGTGGGGGGAATGACGAATTAGGAGGGGGAGGGAGCAAATGATGATTTGGGAGTGGGGGGGAGCAAATGACGAATTGGGAGTGGGGGGGAGCAAATGACGAATTGCGAGTGGGAGGGAGAACAAATGACGTATTGGGAGTGGGGGGACGGGAGACTCCAAATGATGAATTGAGATTGGTGGGTGGGAAGATCAAATGAAATGATGAATTGAGGGTAGGGGGTGAGGAGAGTGACGCGCCCCTGGGCCTTCTGTGTCGTGCGGCATCGCGTGCACGGGGGCTTACCCGGAGCCGGATCAGATGGGGGTAGTAGTCTCGTGGCGGTGACCCGGTCCGTGCCCAGGGAGTCAAACTAAGTGGCGAGTCTATTAGCAGTAGATGTTGGATGACTACGCCACCCGTTGAATGCAGCTTTGGAGCTGCCGCTGCAGGGCAGACCGCTGAGGCCGGTGGAAGGATGGTGCAGCGGGGATGGTATAACCCCCAACGGGAGGGGTATGGCCTCAGGGCAGCCGACGTGGATGATGGGGGTAGCAGGAACCACTCAGAGACGATGCGTGTAGTTCAGGGTCTTTACTGGTGACAAAGATAGACCCTCCCGGAGTACTTGCTAGCGATCGGGGCCTGGTCAGTCCTTGAGCAGATGGGATCTCCCCTGGCCAGGCGGAGTTGTAGGCCTTCCCAGCTAACTGTACTCTTCTGGCTACCTTGCTAGAGGCGGGTAAAAGTAGCCCACGTCCCTGAGTGTACCGTGTGGTGCTCACCCGTATGGCCGGTGACTCGGGGCCTTCTAATGGCTTCCGCTCCACGATGGCGGTGCTGGTCCCACGCGTGTGACCGTGCCTTCGGGTTTCTGGGCCAGAGGACCTGCAATCCCCTGCCGGTCGGTTTCTGCTGCTGGGTAAGGATTAGTCCCCACAGCCTCGGACTCCGGGTCCGGTGATAACTTCTCAGTCAGGGCGAGCTCTGCAGCTGCCAGCCCCTGACTCCTTGTAGCACTGCTCCCACAGAGCTCCTGTTGTTTCTTCCTATGCTGCTTCTCTTCTCTACTCTTGTTCTCTCTCTCCCTCTCTTAACCCTGCCTCAGCCCCAGGTTTATATAGGGGAAGTTCTTCCCCTCCCAGGACTGGGCAGGAGGTGTGGCATGCATAAGATCCCTGACCAAGAGACCTCCCACCTGCTCTCAGACATAATATTGCTATTATTGTGGAGACCAGACCCCTGGGGTGCCACATTCCCCCCTAGTGAAATTTAGTACTCCGGGACTAAACATATTTTACAAAAACATAACAGGGTATAACAACAACAATAAAATACAATAAGGAAACACATAAAGATGGTCACGGTGTGTCCGCAACCGGGTGCAGTCTTTGAGGAAAACAAAGGTGTCCATTTCACCAAAACAGGGAGACGTAACCAGGTAGGGGTCTGTCCTGCCCCGAGTCCTTAACAGTCTTTAGTCCATTCCTGGGTTACGCTCCAACCATGTACAAAGGATTCCCGGTAAATCCACCAAAGACTCCCATAAATTACTAGAAACACATAATTATTTACAGGATATGGCCGCTCTCAGTCCTCGGCCAGTGGGGATAAGGAATGGCTGCTCACAGTCCTCAGCCTGGTTTAAGATAGGGGCACATGGGGAACAATTCACTAATCCCAACGGGGACCATATTTTAATTAGCAGCAGTCCTTGTACCCTTACGGGTAACTATTTACAGCTCTTTATTCACGCTACTTCCCTTCAGTAGCTATGTCCTCTTTGTGCTCCCTCCTGAGGGTAGTCCTCAGACCCGTCCGGGTCCTCTTGGCTTTCCTCGTATTGGTAGTACTGCAGCTCCTCCTCGGTTAGCTGGGTTAGTATCTCTGCGACAGTCCTCCTCCCAGGTGGCCAGGACTTTACCCCCCTTTGGGCTGCCCCGGTTAATTGGGCCACCAGGATGCTCACTTTTTGCTCCTCTGTGAGGGGGTACACCTGGAAGAGGCTATCCAGCTTTTCTCTAAAGTCATGCAGGGTATGTGACTCCCCTGAGTACTGGGGTAGCCAGGCTGCCCCCGGGATATAGGGCATGGTGAAAGGCATGACCGCAACAGCGGTGGCGCTGGCGGGGGTTGAAGCGGTGAAGCTCTCCTCCGTATCCGACATCCTTCTCCCCCCTAGTGGACCGTGGCCTACCTTGCGATGATCCTCTTCCGTAGGCCGCGGCTCCGCAGTGGATCGTCAGGGTTGAGGACCTTCCGTCGTGCTCCTGTGACGTCGGCGTCTGCTGGGCTCCTTCCAGGACCTTACGCAACGTCCGGACGTGAGGCGGGGCTTCAGTTCTCGTGCGCTTTCGGAGTCCACGCCCCTCTTCTTCCCGCGCGGCGTCTTCAAGATGGCGTCCAACGGCGGGAAAACTCCACGGATGGCGGGAAGAAGGCAGAAGATGGCGCCGGATGGCGGGAAAACTTCGCGGATGGCGGGAAGAAGACAGAAGATGGCGCCGGATGGCGGGAATCTTCACCACTGGTAAGTTTGAACAGTCTTTTTCAGGCACGCAGTACCCGGTGGTTGCGGGCACGAAATCCTGCCGACTACGCCAAAAGTTGACGCGCCCCTGGGCCTTCTGTGTCGTGCGGCATCGCGTGCACGGGGGCTTACCCGGAGCCGGATCAGATGGGGGTAGTAGTCTCGTGGCGGTGACCCGGTCCGTGCCCAGGGAGTCAAACTAAGTGGCGAGTCTATTAGCAGTAGATGTTGGATGACTACGCCACCCGTTGAATGCAGCTTTGGAGCTGCCGCTGCAGGGCAGACCGCTGAGGCCGGTGGAAGGATGGTGCAGCGGGGATGGTATAACCCCCAACGGGAGGGGTATGGCCTCAGGGCAGCCGACGTGGATGATGGGGGTAGCAGGAACCACTCAGAGACGATGCGTGTAGTTCAGGGTCTTTACTGGTGACAAAGATAGACCCTCCCGGAGTACTTGCTAGCGATCGGGGCCTGGTCAGTCCTTGAGCAGATGGGATCTCCCCTGGCCAGGCGGAGTTGTAGGCCTTCCCAGCTAACTGTACTCTTCTGGCTACCTTGCTAGAGGCGGGTAAAAGTAGCCCACGTCCCTGAGTGTACCGTGTGGTGCTCACCCGTATGGCCGGTGACTCGGGGCCTTCTAATGGCTTCCGCTCCACGATGGCGGTGCTGGTCCCACGCGTGTGACCGTGCCTTCGGGTTTCTGGGCCAGAGGACCTGCAATCCCCTGCCGGTCGGTTTCTGCTGCTGGGTAAGGATTAGTCCCCACAGCCTCGGACTCCGGGTCCGGTGATAACTTCTCAGTCAGGGCGAGCTCTGCAGCTGCCAGCCCCTGACTCCTTGTAGCACTGCTCCCACAGAGCTCCTGTTGTTTCTTCCTATGCTGCTTCTCTTCTCTACTCTTGTTCTCTCTCTCCCTCTCTTAACCCTGCCTCAGCCCCAGGTTTATATAGGAGAAGTTCTTCCCCTCCCAGGACTGGGCAGGAGGTGTGGCATGCATAAGATCCCTGACCAAGAGACCTCCCACCTGCTCTCAGACATAATATTGCTATTATTGTGGAGACCAGACCACTGGGGTGCCACAAGAGCAAATAATGAATTGAGGGTGGGGGGACAACAAATGATGATGAATTAGGAGTGGTGGAGAGTAAATGATGAATAGAGGATGGAGGTGGGAGAGAGCGGACATGACAATGAATTGGGGAGGGGGTCATGTAAATATAATGAATCGGGAGAGCGGGAGGTGCAGAGTGGGGGGTGTTGAGGATGATGGAGTGTGACTGGTAATGAATTGGGGGAAAGAGTACAGGTGCTAATTAATTTATATATTTATTGGGTGGGGAAAGTGGCTATTTATAGTTAGTGGGGGCACAGTGGTGGATTACAATTTATATTTGGAATGGTGGGTTGCATAATAACTAATTATATATTAATGGTGGGTGCACGTCTGTATTCAGTTGTGTAGTGTAGAAGTTGGGGGAAAAGTGGGGAATGTGCTCTGGAAGCGGTACTCTAGATAACTGTGTTATTTTATGCAGAGACGAGTCCTGGCTGGAAGAAGTGATGGATGAAGGAGAAAAGTGAAGATGAAGGACTTCACCTAGAGATGTCACCGGCGAGTCAGTATGTTACTTGTACACTGACACTATAAACTATATACTATGTACAGAGCTCCTGTGTATAATGTCACTGGTGATCACTGTATTACCTGTACACTATATACTATGTACAGAGCTCCTGTGTATAATGTCACTGGTGATCACTGTATTATCTGTACACTATACACTATATACAGAGCTCCTGTGTATAATGTCACTGGTGATCCCTGTATTACCTGTACACTATACACTATATACAGAGCTCCTGTGTATAATGACACTGGTGATCACTGTATTACCTGTACACTATACACTATATACAGAGCTCCTGTGTATAATGTCACTGGTGATCCCTGTATTACCTGTACACTATATACAGAGCTCCTGTGTATAATGTCACTGGTGATCCCTGTATTACCTGTACACTATACACTATATACAGAGCTCCTGTGTATAATGTCACTGGTGATCACTGTATTACCTGTACACTATATACTATATACAGAGCTCCTGTGTATAATGTTGCAGGATTTGGGAATGTTTAGCTTGCAAAAAAGAAGACTTAGAGGAGACTTAATAGCTGTCTACAAATATGTCAAGGGCTGTCACATTGTAGAAGGATCATCTTTATTCTCATTTGCACAAGGAAAGACTAGAAGCAATGGGATGAAACTAAATGGGAGGAGACACAGATTAGATATTAGAAAAAACTTTTTGACAGTTAGGGTGATTAATGAGTGGAACAGGCTGCCACGAGAGGTGGTGAGTTCCCCTTCAATGGACGTCTTCAAACAGAGGCTGGACAGACATCTGTCTGAGATGATCTAGTGAATCCTGCTTTGAGCAGGGGGTTGGACCAGATGACCCAGGAGGTCCCTTCCAACTCTACCATTCTATGATTCTATGATTCTATGTCACTGGTGATCCCTGTATTACCTGTACACTATACACTATATCCAGAGCTCCTGTGTATAATGACACTGGTGATCCCTGTATTACCTGTACACTATATACAGAGCTCCTGTGTATAATGTCACTGGTGATCACTGTATTACCTGTACACTATACACTATATACAGAGCTCCTGTGTATAATGTCACTGGTGATCCCTGTATTACCTGTACACTATACACTATATACAGAGCTCCTGTGTATAATGTCACTGGTGATCACTGTATTACCTGTACACTGTACACTATATACAGAGCTCCTGTGTATAATGTCACTGGTGATCCCTGTATTACCTGTACACTATACACTATATACAGAGCTCCTGTGTATAATGTCACTGGTGATCACTGTATTACCTGTACACTATACACTATATACAGAGCTCCTGTGTATAATGACACTGGTGATCCCTGTATTACCTGTACACTATACACTATATACAGCGCTCCTGTGTATAATGTCACTGGTGATCACTGTATTACCTGTACACTATACACTATATACAGAGCTCCTGTGTATAATGTCACTGGTGATCCCTGTATTACCTGTACACTATACACTGTATACAGAGCTCCTGTGTATAATATCACTGGTGATCACTGTATTACCTGTACACTATACACTATATCCAGAGCTCCTGCGTATAATATCACTGCTGATCATTGTATTACCTGTATACTATACACGATATAGAGAGCTCCTGTGTATAATATCAAGGGTGATCCCTGTATTATCTGTACACCATACACTATATCCAGAGCTCCTTTGTATAATGTCACCGGTGATCACTGTATTACCTGTATACTGACACAATATACAGAGCCCCTGTGTATAATGTCACTGGTGGCCACTGTACTACCTGTACACTATACACTATATACAGAGCTCCTGTGTATAATGACACTGGTGATCCCTGTATTACCTGTACACTATACACTATATCCAGAGCTCCTGTGTATAATGTCACTGGTGATCCCTGTACTACCTGTACACTCACACTATATACAGAGCTTCTGTGTATAATGTCGCTGGTGATCACTGTATTACCTGTACGCTGACACTATATACAGAGTTCCTGTGTATAATGTCACTGGTGATCACTGTATTACCTGTACACTGACACTATATACAGAGCTCCTGTGTATAATGTCACTGGTGATCACTATGTTACATGTGCACTGACACTATATTCAGAGCTCCTATGTATAATGTCATTGGTGATCACTGTATTACCTGTACACTTGCACTATACACTGTATACTATGTACAGAGCTCCTGTGTATAATGGCACTTATGGTAATATTAGTATTGTGTTTTTTTTTATTAATGATCAATATTGTAGAATTCGGTCACTATGTGGTGGTAATATGTGGTCTGGTTATGGTGTGGCGGTATTTGTCCCCTGTATGTGGTATTATTTGGTCACTATGTGGTGGTAATATGTGGTCTAGTCATGGTGTGGCGGTATTTGTTCTTTGTATGTGTTATTATTCGGTCACTATGTGGTGCTAATATGTGGTCTGGTCATGGTGTGAAGGTATTTGTTCCTTGTATGTGATATTATTGGTCATTTTAAAAAATGTGACACATTCCCTTAAAGAAAAATAAATAAAATATACTTAAAAAGAGTATTGGGTATTTTAAGAAATGTTTAATAGGTTAGAGTAGAGAAGGGCCAGTCCACAAGAGTCTCCTTGTCGTGGTGGTGGCTTAAATATAATTTTGACCAAAACAAAAGCTGCTGGTTATGTGTGTGATCTGGTGTTCGATGGGAACTGTTAATGTGTGATTGGTGAGGCCGTGGCGCAGAAGTGGAGTTTTTCCAAGAGTGGGCGGTGGGACTGTGGAAGGTTCGAGGGGTGGAGGCGGAGCTTGGTTGGAGCCTGGGGTGGGGTCTCAAGGGGGCCCGAAAATTTTGCCAGTATGGGGCCCTGAAATTCCTGGTGGCAGCCCTGGGTGCAAGGATTGCAGTTGCAGATGCTGTGTATTTGCTCTTGCACCTGTCACTGGGGGTCTGCACTCCCGACAGGTGCCCACCCTCCGGGGAGCATGCACCGTCTGCGTGCTCACCGTAACGATCACAAGTATGAGGTCTCTCTCGTAAGTAATCTGTAGTATAAGCCCCCGAGGCCGCGGAGTTTACGGGAATGCTGCTAAGTTCTCCCCATCAGGACGCTCCTTGTTCTGCTGCCAAAAAGCCGCGGGAACCCAACGCTTTTATGTGTCCTAATAGCCGGCCCTGGCTCCAGGGATCAGCATTACCCCAGGATGCAGCGCTGCTGCCAATCCCAGACATGGAGCTTGTGTGCTGGCGGGGCATGCCTGTGTGATGATGCCAGGACAGCAGGTGCCCGCGGCAGACGTGGCATCGTAACACGGCAGCTTCCTATTACATTCCACTCAGGACACTACAGGAAGGACTTCTGACACTGGACGCTAATAACTGGGTGACATTGTCAGGATGTCGCACCGCAGCGATACATCACATCCAGATGCCCCTCATAAGCCCCCCATGTGAGGGCAGCCAGCGGGGGTGCACCAAGCCACGGCGCCCCCAAACTCTCCACATGGTAGACAGGAAACCCAGGTTTTGCTTTGAACCTTGAGTGGTTCTCCAGAATCTGCAGTACCAGACACTACCTATGGACAGGGTGGCGCTGTTTCTGGACAATCACTATATGGCGGTATTATGCAAACTATTAAAGGACAGTATTACCTGGATATTGCATATTAAATTAGCTTTGTGTGGTGGAAATATATGAGCTGTATATGGTACTATTATCCTGACACTATATGACGTATCATGCGGCGGTATTGACTTGACACTATATGGCAGCATTGTCTTTTTTGTATTTGGCAGTATTATTCTGACACAATATATGGGCTGTATGTGTCATTAGCATTGTGGCACCATATGGCAGTATTAAGTGGGTTGTATGTGGCAGAATTATCCTGAGACTACAGTATATGATGGTATTATATGGGGCTGTATGTTGCTGTATTATCCTGATACTGTATGGCAGTAAAATACTACGTGACATGTATGTGGCAGTATGACCCTGAAACTATATGACAGTATTATGCGGCGGTATTAACTTGGCACTATATGGCAGCATTATCTGTTTTTGGCAATATTATTCTGTTATAATATATGGGCTGTATGTGCCAATAGTATCATGGCATCATGTGGCAGTATTATGTGGGCTGTATGTTGCCGAAATATTCCTGACACTATATGGCAGTAAAATTCTGTGACCTGTATGTGGCAGCATGACCCTGATACTATATGGTATTATTTTATTGTCTGTATGTGGCAGTATTTCACTATCACTATATACCAGTATTATGTGATTTGTAAGTATTTGGTCAGTATTCGGTCAGTATTTTTTCTCAGGAGTGGGAGCCAAAACCAGGTGAGGAACAATCAGAGAAAAGGTATAATAGAAACAAGTCACCAATTCTGCATTTATCACCCACTCCTGGTTTTCGCTCCCAGACCTGAGAAAAAATACTGACCGAATACTGACCAAATACTGATCAGATACTAATAGTGGGGCTGCAGCCTTATTATGACGCTATATCACATCATTATGTTGGCTTTACCTTGCAGCATTTTTATGACACTATATGGTAGTATTATGTGTGTTTTATATGGCAGTGTTATGTTTGCTTTATGTGACAGAATTACCCTGACACAATATGGCAATATCAGGCAAGTTGTATGTGGCGGTATTACCCTGACACTATATTCCAGTATATATGGGTTGTATATGTCATTGTTATCCTGACACTATATGGCAGTATTATGTGGTTTCTATGTGGCGGTATTAACCTGCAGTATATATGGGCTGTATGTGGTAGTCTTATCCTGACACTATATGGCAGTATTATGTGGGTTCTATGTGGCGGTATTAACCTGCAGTATATATGGGCTGTATGTGGTAGTCTTATCCTGACACTATATGGCAGTATTATGTGGGTTCTATGTGGCGGTATTAACCTGCAGTATATATGGGCTGTATGTGGTAGTCTTATCCTGACACTATATGCCGAGATTATGTGGGTTCTATGTGGTGGTATTAACCTGCAGAATTATGTGAGCTGTGTGTGGTAGTCTTATCCTGACACTATATAGCGGTATTATTTGGGCTGTATGTGGCAGCATCATATGGCGGTATTATGTGAGCTAAATTTCTGGGAAGAACTTCTTAGTTTGCTGCTTAGGGCGCCATATAAAACCAGCAATGATTAGAGACCTTCCCACCATGTGGAGCTCAATGAGACGCTGGTTCTCAGAATATCCCAGATTGGACCTAGAGCCGATGTGTATATAGTAAATCTGCTGTATATAATTAGAGGCCACATTGGTGCCTTTCCGAAGTGTAAATGAAATCTCATGGAGCCCTATTTATTATGTCACACACCGTACACCGATCACCAGCTTCATACACTGTATATCTCCATCCATACATATGGCGGCATTATTAGTGCCGCCAAACCATATATGACAAAAGCCATGAGCTTTTAACCTAGAAAGGACCTGGATCACAGATCACTGCAGGAAGAGAAGACAATGGCTTCTAATAAACACGAGACCCATTCACACATATCCCGGCCCCCCGTCTCACTACTGACAAATAATAGGGCCGCTGCGGGGAACACAGGAAATACTTGACAGTTTTGGCACCTTATAGAGTCTCAGTCGCGTCCAATACTAATGGTGCTGAATTAACGAGGAGCAGATGAGGATAATATTTTGTATCATTGCTGTTATTTGGCTCCGGTAGTAATTGAGTTGTTACTTTGTACATTCCTCGTGGACTCGTGTACACCGCCACATCCGCTGTCTGTGCTCTGCCCATTCAATAGGAATTATACAATGTAACCTTTTTGAGAAAAGCAATAAAATTTCATTGCAAAAAAAAGTGTCTTCTAGGTGGACAGTATACATAGTATCTGGGCTTGAGAAAGGGAAACACGGACCGTGACCAGGGTCCTTCAAAATCAAAGGGAGTCTTATTGCATTTGTGGGGGTCTTTGAGTCCTAGACCCTACAAATGTGGCTGAGAGCTCAGTACAGAGGAACCAGAAGGAAACATATTTGTCTGTTTTACTATACAATGAAACCTCCACAAAGAAACCTAAATTCTAGAAAAATAATGGCCCTCTGGAGGGGCGGACGGGCAGATGAACATCAAATGCATGTAGGGTACAGGGGTGAAAATCTGGCGCAGTAATATCTGTTGGTCTCCTAAAAGAGGGGGTCTTTGAGAAAGCTTTTATTTTAGGCGATGTGCCCACGATGCAGAAATGCTGGCAGGAAAAACGCATGCGGATTGTACATGCGGATTGTACATGCGGATTATACATGCGGATTGTACATGCGGATTGTGCATGCGGATTGTACATGCGGATTGTACATGCGGATTGTACATGTGGATTGTACATGCGGATTGTACATGAGGATTGTACATGCGGATTGTACATGCGGATTGTACATGCGGATTGTACATGCGTTTTTCCTGCCAGGGACATGCGGATGTGATGCGTTCTTCACATGCATCTCCGCATGCGGGTTTTCCAATCGATTTTAGCATCACTTGGAAAGTACTTGACAACTTGGTCACACTATATAAATCCATGCAACCGGCACAGATTTATATAGTGTGACAAAGTAATAGTTAAAAAAAAGAATAAAAATGGTAAAAAATAAAAAAAATAAACGTCCGGTCTCTTGTACGGCTCGCGATGGTGTAAAAGGACCTTGCATAACGTCATTTAGTCATGTGACAGGTCACCTGACCGCAGACGTCAGCGGTCGCATGACCTGTCACATGACTAAATGACGTCATGGAAGGTCCTTTTACACCATCGCGAGCCACCGGCGAGCCAGGACGCACCAGAGAGGAGACCGGGGGCCATCAGAAGGTGAGTATAATATTTATTTTTTATTTTATTCTTTTTTTTAACAGGTTCTATGGTACCCGGGTCTGGATGAGAGTCTCCTCTTCATATCCGTGTGTGCACATGTAGTCATGCGGATATGAAGCGATTCAATGCAAATCAATGGCGGCAACTACGCTGCGTGTCCACAAAATTAATGGACATGCTGCATATTTTTCCGCAATGATAATCCGCAGTGGAAATTTCCGCAGCATGTGCACAGCATATGCGGATTATCATTGGGGATCATGGGGCACGGATTACCAAGCAGTTTTTAAGCGTTTTCGCTGCAGAAATTCCGTGGCAAAAATGCTTGAAAAACGCATAGTGGGCACACAGCCTCAGCGCACAGGGAGGCCAGTTTATGATGGTCTTCTTCAGGGGTATAAGATAGTTTTCTATAGGTTTATAAGATGATCGTCTAAAGCAGGGGTGAGCAATTAATTTACCTGAGGGGCCACATGAGAGACCGTGACTGTTGTGGAGGCTGAACCAATATGCTGAAATTAATTCTGCTCAATATTAACACATTAATTATTATTATTTTTTACATTAATTATATCACTTAATATTGAGTAGAATCAAGTATGCTGACATCCCCCGTATATACCGTATGAGCCCACACAACCTCCTATATACAGTATGAGCCCATTCATAGCCCCCTATATACAGTATGAGCCCCAACATAGCCCCCTATATACCACATGAGCCCACACACAGCTCCTATATACCATAAGAGCCCACACACAGCCCCCTACATACAGTATGAGACTCCACATAGCCCCTCTATATACAGTATGAGCCCCAACATAGCCTCCTATATACCGCATGAGCCCACACACAGCTCCTATATACCATAAGAACCCACACACAGCTCCTATATACCATAAGAACCCACACACAGCTCCTATATACCATAAGAGCCCACACCAGCCCCCTACATACAGTATGACCCTCCACATAGCCCCTCTATATACAGTATGAGCCACCACATAGCCTCCTGTATGCAGTGTGAGCACCCACATAGTGTCTCTCTATATATGCAGTATCTAGCCCCCTGTATACAGTATAAGCACCCACATGGCCTCCTATCTATAGTATGAGTTCCCTGTATACAGTATGAGCCCCACATACAGTGTGTCCGGAAAGTATTCAGACCCATTTAAATTTTTCACTCTTTGTTTCATTGCAGCCATTTGGTAAATTCTAAAAAGTTCATTTTTTTCTCATTAAAGTACACTCTGCATCCCATATTGACTGAAAAAAAACAGAAATGTAGAAATTTTTGCAAATTTATTAAAAAAGAAAAACTGAAATATCACATGGTCATAAGTATTCAGACCCTTTGTTCAGTATTGAGTAGAAGCACCTTTTGAGCTAGTACAGCCATGAGTCTTCTTGGGAATAATGCAACAAGTTTTTCACCCCTGGATTTGGGGATCCTCGGCCATTCTTCCTTGCAGATCCTCTCCAGTTCCGTCAGGTTGGATGGTGAACGTTAGTGGACAGCCATTTTCAGTGTGAGCACTCACATAGTCTCTCTCTACAAATACAGTATGACAATCTCACACAGACCCATTTATGAGCCTCCACATAGCCACTCTATATACAGTATGAGCCCCCACTTAGCCCTCTGTATGCAGTGTGAGCACTCACATAGTCTCTCTCTCTATATACAGCATGACACCCCCACATAGACCTGTTTACAGTATGAGCCCCCAATTAGCCTCCTATATACAGTATGAGCCCCCACATAGCCTCCTATATACATTATGTGCACCCACATAGTCACTCTATATACAGTATAAGCCCCCATATAGCCACCTATATACAGTATGAGCCCCCACATAGCCCCCTGTATACAGTATGAGCCCCCACATAGCCTCCCTATATACAGTATCAACCCACACATAGCTTCTCTATATAGAGTATGAATCCCCACATAGCCTCCTATATACAGTATGAGCACCCGCATAGCCTCCATTATACAGTATGAGCCCCCACATAGCCTCCTATATACAGTATGAGCCCACACAAACCTCTTATATACAGTATGAGCCCCCACATAGCCTCATATACAGCATGTGCCCCACATAGCCTCCTGTATACAATATGAGCTCCCACATAGCATCCTATATACAGCATGAGCCCCCAAATAGCCTCCTATATACAGCATGAGCCCCCAAATAGCCCCCTATATACATGTAAACATCCCTTACACATATGAAAAAACACCACATACTCACCTTGCTCCCGTTCCCCCGGCTCTCTGCTCCGGTCTCAGTTGCACTGAATCTCCGAACAGCAGATGCAATGTAGTAATGTTATTGCATCTGCTGTCTCATGCGCTGATTGGTGGAAGAAGGAGCTCTGTCCTGCACCAATGTATTCACCCCTGTCTGCATCCTGAGGGTGAGGATAGCGGTGACAGTGGGCGGCGGCAGACAGACGGCCGGCGAGGGCATGATGTGGCCCGTTGGGCACTGTTTCACCCCATCAGCTGTCTTGGTCTGCGGATCGCAGTTTGCCCAGCTCTGTTCTAGAAGGTAAAATGATGACTTTCTCAGGGGTATAAGATGGTTTTCTACAGGGGTATAAGATGAGCATCTAGAGGAGTACAGGATGGTTGGGGTGACTTATCTCTACAGAGAACAATAGGAAATAGGATCGGGCATGCTGAAAACCATCTGCCTAATCCCTCTTTTCTTCAACATCTACTGATGATACCGTAGCCCCATATACAAAAGTAGATCAGCCGGTCTCACTGAAATTCCCAGGTTTGTCTGACATTAATCTAATGGTTACCAGTAAAAGTGAAATGACTAAGTATGCATGGTCTGTTCCCTATGGAAATCAGGGGCTATCGTTTTTTATTTGTGGGGGTCTTGTGTATCAGACCCCTCCAATGTGTCTGAGAGTTCAGTATATAGGAACTAACATGGCTTCTTTAGCAAAAGGCGCATCTGTAGGGCAGGTCCTCTCAAAGGTGACGACCAATATACATAGGTTGTAAGAGAGTTGAAAACCAAAGAGCGGTCTTCTTTAAGAGGTTTTTTTTTTTACAGAGGTCTTATAATATGCATGAAATGCAGATCATAAAAAGGGACCCCACAAACTATGAGCCACAACCCACTTATTTCAGCTTGACTGGATATATACAATAAAAATGAAAAGGTAATAATTAAAATCAGGAAGCAATGGAAGCAAGGGGAGGTCGATGAGAGACACAAAATAATGAAGATAAGAAGACAATACAAGGGGTAGCCACCGGGTGGCAGAAAACTACCAAGGAATGATGATAACAGGTACAGTACAGACCAAAAGTTTGGACACACCTTCTCATTTAAAGATTTTTCTGTATTTTCATGACTATGAAAATTGTACATTCACACTGAAGGCATCAAAACTATGAATTACCACATGTGGAGTTTTCGGACTGACTGACCTTCATTTCTTAAAGTAATGATGGCCACTCGTTTTTCTTTACCTAGCTGCTTTTTTCTTGCCATAGTACAAATTCTAACAGTCTATTCAGTAGGACTATCAGCTGTGTATCCACCAGACTTCTGCACAACACAACTGATTGTCCCAACCCCATTTATAAGGCTAGAAATCCCACTTATTAAACCTGACAGGGCACACCTGTGAAGTGAAGACCATTTCCGGTGACTACCTCTTGAAGCTCATCAAGAGAATGCCAAGAGTGTGCAAAGGAGTCATCAAAGCAAAAGGTGGCTACTTTGAAGAACCTAGAATATAAGACATATTTTCAGTTGTTTCACACTTTTTTGTTAAGTATATAATTCCACATGTGTTAATTCATAGTTTTGATGCCTTCAGTGTGAATGTACAATTTTCATAGTCATGAAAACACAGAAAAATCTTTAAATGAGAAGGTGTGTCCAAACTTTTGGTCTGTACTGTATGTATATGCAAATAAGTATATTAAGTCAAGCCAGACACGTCACTCCAAGCAAGGATCACCAAGCTGTGACTTTCCTACTTTGGACACATCATACAAAGAGAACAATTACTGGAGAAAGACATCATGGTCTGAAGAATAGAAGGAGCAAGGCGAAAAGGAAGACCAGCAATCCGATGGATTTATACTATCAAGATAATGACGCAGGAGACCCAGGTGGATCTATCTAGGCTTGCACAAGATCAATCATCCTACAGATCGTTCATCCATCAAGTAGCCATGGCCCGAGATCACGCCAAAGGCCATTAAATAAAAATAAATATCCACAATTCTGAAAGTTAGATGTATAGAAATTTTGTGCAATGTAATGCACAAAATTAAATCAATAGTAAAGAGATAAAGATGCATTATAATCATACAAACCAAAATATAAAAATAGAATGTGTCACCACATCGGTTTCCACTTCAGATCCCGACGCAGATTTTGACCTCACTTCATCTTGGGGTCCTCAGATGGGACAGCCAAGTGTGCATGACCTGTCTGGTGGGAATCCATTTGCATCTGTGGGTGTCCTGGGTGCCAGAACCCACCAGTGTCGTTGAGTATTGTCGATGATGAATGAAAAATACTGGTAAACTTAGCTAGTTTGGCGTACAGTGAACCTTCTCCAATAGATCTCACGTTTGATAAAATCTGTCCTTAATCTAGACCAGATTTTGCCCAAAAAATGTTATTATTCCCTTATATAATAGAAATATTGACCTGATTTTTGGAAGGACCACCTCTCAATTTTGTGTGTTCTTTACCCAACAAACTAAACAGCATGATAGTAATCGCCATGGCATGCATTCTGCAAGGTGGCACCATCTTTCTGGAAGCGCGTCGGCATGTAATTCAGCATGTGGCCCGCTGTATCCAGTCACCGATGCATATGTTATCTGTCTCTGGTGGAGGAACCCTATGACTGCGAGCTATGCATAGGGGAATGAGAAATAAATTAATAACCATCTAAATTATGTGAGCTCGGAGCCCGGCAGTCTCCGGACTTGGCAAGCGTATAGTTTGTCTGTAATAAACAGGAGGGAGATGTTTCACCCGAGCAGTCCCCCAATGCCAGCGTCCCAACAATGTATACAGAAATTTGGCAAGGCTCGACCGGGATTAGCTGGAGAAACTGAAC
This sequence comes from Phyllobates terribilis, assembly GCF_046119375.1. NCBI lineage: Eukaryota > Metazoa > Chordata > Amphibia > Anura > Dendrobatidae > Phyllobates > Phyllobates terribilis. Next base: position 585,821,938 of record NW_027362761.1, on the reverse strand, counting down.
CGGACAAGGACATTTTCCAGGCAAGACGGTCAGATTTCTAAAAGACAGATCTTCTCTGACATCAGCCGATTTACTGTGTTTTTCAATCATTACTGAGGATTTATGGAAACCCCCGTTAAGTCTCCTGTTGGCCGACGGTTTTCCCGGAGGAAAAGAATTTGTTTAAAGAAAGGTTGAGCCGAGACTTACGGAAGATCAAAATATTTCTGCAAAGATCCCAAATATTTTAATAGCAATATTGACCATGTATCTGTGCCTGGAAGAAAAGCAGCAGAACCCCGTATTACATGCAAAAAGTTTTCTCCTTGCCAAAAAGAACCATTGCATTGCCAAAAAGAGGGATTTAGGGAGGTATATAGAAACTGCATGGAAGAAAAGCTCAGCAGGAGCTCGTGGCTGTTCTGGGGGAGATAAGAGGGTGAGAGGGAGACGGTGACACCAGCACAGCAGTAAAACCCCTTCATATCTGTGCTTTTTACTCCTTTGCCAAATATGAAAAATGTCTCCCTTGCAGGTTGTGATAGGATGCCTACAAGTGGGATCGAAGCTTTGTACTGTCTCATTTTTTTCCTTCTATCTGTTCTGAGAAGAAGGTCATTGAGAAGCCCTTCCTCATTGAGAAGCCAGTCGTCATTGAGAAGCCAGTCGTCATTGAGAAGCCAGTCGTCGTTGATAAGCCCGTCGTCGTTGAGAAGCCCGTCGTCGTTGAGAAGCCAGTCGTCGTTGAGAAGCCAGTCCTCATTGAGAAGACCGTCATCATTGAGAAGCCGGTCCTCATTGAGAAGCCCGTCCTCATTGAGAAGCCCGTCCTCATTGAGAAGCCCGTCGTCATTGAGAAGCCCGTCGTCATTGAGAAGCCCGTCCTCATTGAGAAGACCGTCATCATTGAGAAGCCCGTCCTCATTGAGAAGCCCTTCCTCATTGAGAAGCCCTTCCTCATTGAGAAGACCGTCGTCATTGAGAAGACCGTCGTCATTGAGAAGCCCGTCGTCGTTGAGAAGCCCGTCCTCATTGAGAAGACCATCATCATTGAGAAGCCCGTCCTCATTGAGAAGCCCGTCCTCATTGAGAAGCCCGTCGTCATTGAGAAGCCCGTCGTCATTGAGAAGCCAGTCCTCATTGAGAAGCCAGTCCTCATTGAGAAGACCGTCCTCATTGAGAAGCCCGTCCTCATTGAGAAGCCCGTCCTCATTGAGAAGCCCTTCCTCATTGAGAAGACCGTCGTCATTGAGAAGACCGTCGTCATTGAGAAGACCGTCGTCATTGAGAAGCCAGTCCTCATTGAGAAGCCAGTCCTCATTGAGAAGACCGTCGTCATTGAGAAGCCCGTCCTCATTGAGAAGCCCGTCCTCATTGAGAAGCCCGTCCTCATTGAGAAGTCCGTCCTCATTGAGAAGCCTCTCCTCATTGAGAAGCTCGTCCTCATTGAGAAGACCATCCTCATTTAGAAGCCCGTCCTCATTGAGAAGCTCATCCTCATTGAGAAGCCCGTCCTCATTGAGAAGCCCGTCCTCATTGAGAAGACCATCCTTAAACTAAACCAACATTTTTTTGCTGGCCCAAAATGTTCCTTGGACCAACCAGAGAAACTAATTCTGCGGCGGCAAAGTACAGAACAGAATTTTTTTGTGCACTCGCTCCACGCTGGTTGATCACACAATAGACTGTTTTTGTTCTACAATTTTGGGTCATCATCTCCAGTAGGTCTAACAACATAGGAAAGCAAAAAGTCCAAATTTCTTCTTGATGCCACAAAGGAATTTTATAAAAATTACCAACATTAAGTTGAAAAAGTTGGTTCCGTTTATAAGAACCATTTTTGAATACCTTATTAGGTAAATCTGAGTGAATAGAGCGGCTACAAAGAGCGTCTCTCCCTCTGGACAACCCGTCCAGTTCTGTATTACACAAACAACTCATTGATATGAATGGACACTGTGTAATACTTCATTTTCCCTGTGGTGGCGCTGCAGGAATAATGAACACTAGAGATGAGTGGACCAGGCAAAATTCTAAATTCATCTATTCACATGGATTTTTAACGGAAAATTCAATTAGCGGAGAAGTTATTCTCTGTAAATTGAATGTCCCTTACTATGTTCTGGGGTTTCTCCAGACAATGGTGCATAATAAACATAATATGTAAAAAATAAAATAAATCCATATACTCACCGCCCCACTCACCTCTCCGGCACCTCCGCTCCTCACCGTCACCTTTCTGGTCCTTGTCGCATCTTCTGATCTCCTCCGCAAGCACAGAACCACCCCAGCATTTTCGGAGGCGATCAGAAGAGGGGACGAGAACCGGAAGGGTGACAGTGAGGAGCTGAAGAGGTGAGCGGTGAGATAAGAATAAGGTTTTTTTTTAACTTTTGTTGGCCCTTTATGGTCCATCAACTGCCATTTTGATAAACCTGCCTGACATCGAATTACAAAAAATCCACAATTTTGGCAAATTTGGATTTTTGAAAAATTTGAGTAGAATTCAATTGCACTTGAATTTATTTGCTCATCTCTACTTAACACTTTTATTGCCAGGTTCTCTCACTGTTTACAGTTGATTACTGTGGTGGGGGGTCCCAGCATGGCGACTCTTTGTGATCAGTTTGTGAGCAGCACGGTGGCTCAGTGGTTACCACAATGCTTGTGGGTATACAATAGTTTTTGATGCTCCATTGTCTGTGTAGATATAGAGATTGTCTGGTTTGCCGACTCTAGAACACGCAGCGCCGCTCCCGCCGGTGGCGCAGTGAGATTTGCACTCGCTCGCTATCCGCCCACTGCTGCGAGGCTCGGGCCCAGCTCAGCGCCCAGAGCGGAGGCCGTGGCTTGCGCCTCTCCGTGCAGCCTCCCTCTCTCCTTCCCTCCCTCTCCCGCTTGTTGTTGCACAGTCGGAAATAAGACTCACCTGCCAGAGAAGATGAAGCCGCAGCAGAGGTGCCGGAGAGCAGCGGGGGCTGCCTCTCAGGCGGTGGTTGTGATGAGCAGCAGCGTCTTTCGGCCTCGAACAGACGGTTTCCTCATTCCCTTTCTCCCCACCCCCACGGGGGACATGAAAGGAGCAGAGCACAGGCAGCTGCTGGGCCAATGAAGGAGAGGGAGAATGGTTTATGAATGAAATGTCACTAAGGTAGGGGAGAATTCCGGGTGAACGGGGAGAGTCAGCCTGGGACTGAGCTGTAACACCCCCCTTTCGCTGTTGCTTTTACGTCCAACAGCTGGTATATAAAAACATAGTAGGTATATAAAAACATAGTAGGTATATAAAAACATGCGTGTATTCAAATGCAACGTTGTGTCAAAATTTCAAAGCAATCGGTGAAGAACTTTCGGAGATTTAAGATTTTGAACAAACGAACATTTACATTTTTATTTATATAGATTGTTATTACCGATGTGACCTTCTAGCAAGTACCGTAGGTATTGTCCAAAATGAGATCCCCTTTAACTCCGCATTGTTTTAATTCAGTTTGCAGTGAATGTGATGGGTTCAAATAGTTATAGGAACTTAATAGAGAGATGTGAAGTGCAGGATTCGTAAAATATGCAAGAAAGACTGAAAGGATGAGGTGTAAGGTTCAATATTATGCCTCATATACAGAATATTTGTCGATTTCTGTATCAGGTGTGGTTGTACGCAGCGGGCTTGGAAAGTGAGCCGGCACCATGCTTGGCAGAGGCTGGTCGTGTTATACAGCTGGCATCTTCCGGTAACAGCAGTGATCGGAGCGAGCTCTAATCACTGCTGTTTATCCATTTAGATGCCGATAGCAACATTCAAAAGGCTTGATCGCTGCTGCGATTGTGCACCGGCTCTGATAACAGCCTTCAACATGATTGCGTGGTGCCGACAGCTCGCCATTAGCCAGGGGTTGGCTGAAAGCCCCCACTTCTGTCATCTTCCTTGGCTTCCAAGTGAAGCTCAGCCTTTGGCTCAGCTTCATAGGGGAATATCAATTTCATTATGCAGTAAACCCCAATACTAAAGGAGTTCATTATACAGTACATGATCAAATGACTGATAGTTCAAGACCCCTAGGAGAAGTAATAAATAAATAGAAAATGTAAAAATACAAAAACGTATTAAATCCCACCCCTATTTAGTTAAAAAAAAGTATGTATATATATATATATATATATATATATATATATATATATATATATATTTGATGTAATTATATGCATAAAAGTTTGATCTATCAAAATGTAAACATTTTTAAACCTCAGTTTAAAAGACAAAACAATTATCCAAATGCCAAAAATTTCCATTTTTTGATTGATGCACTTTTTCTAAAAATGTAAATAAAAAGTGATCAAAATGTTGTCTGTACCGCAAAATGGTATCAATACAAACTATAGCCCTGTAGCTTCATCAATGCAAAAATTAAAAAGTTACACGTCTCAAATCAATTTTTTTTTTAACAAACTTCGGAATTTTTTAAAACCATAAAAAACAATAATATAAAGTTTGATATCACCGTAATAGTCTTTACCGCGGAGAATCATTTTTAACACCGTAAAAACAAAACTCAAAAGCAATGGTGGAATTGTGTTTTTTTTCCCACCATTTTACTTGGAATTTGTTCCGTTTTTCAGTACGTTATATGTAAAATGAGTAACGTCATTCAAAACTACAACTCGTCCCGCAAAAAAATCAAAAAATCCAAACCTTCATATAACTATGTGTATACAAAAATAAAAAAAAGTTATGGCTCTTCGAAAAAAGGTTGAGGAAAAAAAGAAACAAATAAAAAAAAAAAACAGAAAATCCCCGATCTTGAAGGGTTTAATAGAGAAACATCAGTAGATCTGAATGATGGATCCCTTGAGTTCTAGAGCTTAATTCTGGAAATCGTGTAGATGAAATCTTTTGATGATTTTTGCCTGAATTTCCCCTTTAAGAGCTCGGAATGTTCGGTTTCCCTGTATGGGAATGATCCATTGTATCTATTGTTTTGCATTCTATGCCACCAGTATGGGCGAAACGCGTAGGATCACCGGATTTGAAGCTTTTTGTATTCCACGTGTGTTTATATAAAGAAGAGGGATTTCTAATGATTTCTGATTGCTGGAGAACTTCACCTTTGAACTGAGTGATACATTGTATCTCACCCCTCATCATAACTTGATACATTAATGAAGAAGTATTAGGTAAATCTGATATTTCTATTATTAATATTATGCAACGGCATTCTCCGTGAGCGCGGCATTTTCAGGAATGGTGTCAACGTGTAATTAGTCATTACTCTAATAGCCATAAAATGACACAGAGATGAAGTAATGAGATGCCGGGAGCTTTACTAAACGGCTAATGAGCGTAAAAATAGAAGGGAGCTGTCCGAAACATAAAGGTCTGAGCCCATGGCCGTCCGCCCGAGGCTTTCACATATGTACAACACTATTCACATGAAAGCAATATGGCAGAGGAATTCACAAACTAGCCCGGGCCCTGCTGCACTTTAACCTGAGTATCATCGGCTCGCAGGAAATACTGCAAATGAAGTGGCCGTTTCACATAAAGAAAATTCCAGCCGTGCCTTTACCGAAGAGCTCGTAACCCAAGAAGACTCGTGAATGAGCGATGAAATCCAAGCTGATCCACGTCCATCTCCGCTCGCAGTATTATGTATTTATTACTATTATTGACCTCTATGTAGAGCGCGCACGCAAGTCGTGCACTTCACGCCCTCGGAAGAACTTACAGTCTAAATTACCAACCTTAACACCTACATGTATGGCAGAGATCGAGTGCGGGCGTATGGATCCAACTCAAGAGCTGCGTTTTACAGCCAATATCTACCTCTGATTTCCGATTGCTGATGTCCATTTCTAATAGCATTATTTAAAGGGTTATTTTCCCATGTTCATAAATGGATATTTTCGGATAGTGCTCGTAAGTACAAGCAATTTTGCAATTTACTGTATATTAAAATTTCCAGCCGCTCTTGAGATATTAAGAATTTTCTGTTTTATTTACAGCTCGTTGCCTTAGAGACCGACCGCTGCTGCTATACAGCACAACATGTACAGTGCTTTCAAGCCCCTTTTTTCACACTTGTAAACACTATTTTGAAGCTGTCCAGGATCTCTGGAGCACACTGTTACCTTTTAATCCCGGCCAGCTTCAGTGCAGTGCTTACAAGCTTGTAGCGGTGGTCGGTTTCCTAGGCAACGAGTTGTAAACAAAAGAACAGAAAAGTCTTGATATCGCAAGAACGGTTGCAAATTTTAATAAGTAGTAAACTGCTAAAGTGCTTGATTTTAAAAGTTGTATCCAACACTATTCATATGTGAATATGGGAATTTAACCCTTTAAGGTGCACAATCGCAGTGTTGCTATAATGTTGACACTCCTATGAAGCCCAATCCGTAAGAGACAGGGATTTTACCTACATAAAGCCATACCTTGGTATTGCAGTATAGGGAACGAGCAATCAAAGGATCACAGTCCATAAGAGGACTAAAAGACTAAAAAAAAAAATATATAAAAATTTAAATCAACCTGTTTTCTTTCTTAAAAATAAAGAAATTAAAAAATATTTGGTATCGCTACATCTGTAAAAGTCCAATCTAGCAAAAATATAAAAGTATTTAACTTCTCCAGTATTCGACATAAAGCAAAAAAAATAAAAAAAATTACCAGCATTGCCATTTTTCAGTCGTTGCACCTCCATAAAAAAATAACTAAGCCCTCACACGGCTCCATCAATGGAAAAATAAAAAAGTTTCAGGTCTCAGAAAATGGTGGTAATTTTTTTTTTTTTTTGCAAAATTTTGAATATTTTTTTCACCACTTAAATAGAAAAAACTCCAAAAATTCCATATCACCGTAATCATACCGACCCGGGGAAAATCACATTGTTGGGTCAGTTTTACAACAGTAGAAATGGCATAAAAATAATGGCAGAATTACATTTTTTTCACCATTTCAAACTATTTTTACAGGGTAAAAGTGGCAGCTTGCGAAAAGATTCTTCAGGTCAGTGCGATTCTGGTGATACCATATCTGTATAATATACGATTTGTGTCGCCATTTTTACGTGCCGAGCTATAGTTTTTATTGATACATTTTGGAGTACTTATGACGTTTTGATAACATTTAATTGCATTTTTTTTTAGGAGAGAGGAAATGCAGCAACAACAAAAAAAAAAACAGCAATTCTGGATTTCTGATTTTCTTCTTTACATTGTTTACCAGACGAGTTAATTAATTTTAGATTTTCAAAAATCGGCCAATTATGGATGCGACCATATCAAATATACTTTTTTTTTTTAATAAAATGTCTATTTTTGAATTCATAAAAGGGGAGCGATTTAAACTTAAATATTTTACTTTTTGTAAAGAAAAAAAAAATGTTTTTATTAATTTTCATTTGTTCTCATTCCTTCTATATATTGCATTTCTTCATCTTTACGGAATATAGTAGAAATAACAATATCTTATGAAGCCTATGGCTTGAATATGTGGGAGTACAACAGATGGCAGAGACGGAGGTCTTCAGTAGCCCCCATGGCACCCTGTGATCGTAATGGTTAAATGCTGCTGTTGGTGATTGACAGCAGCATTTAGGTTGTCAAGCAGCAGTGATCAGAGCCAGCTCTGGTAGCTGTTGTTAGAGGCAGGTGCTGGCTGACTAAAACAGCTGGCACCTGCCATGTATGGAATGGGTTCAGCTCCTGAGCCCGCTTCATTTACACCCCCACCCGCACCCATATTAAGAATATTAAAGGATGCAAAAGATTTAAAGGGGTAGTATGAGATTAGAAAAACATGGCTGCTTTCTGGGCCCAGGAGGGAAAGGGGAGCCATTGGCTTGTTTCTCTTTCCTAAATTATTCTGAAAATACAATGCAAAAAAGGTCAAAATGAGGGTACACCCTAAAATCAGCATTTCTATTCTTTGGGGGGGTTGTTCAGGATTAGAGGACAATGGCAACTTTCTTAAAAATAAAAAATACCTGTCTATGGGATGTGCCTGGTGTTACTTCTCAGCCCCACGGGAGTGTATGGTACTGAGCTGCAATACCACATGCAGCCTGAGCACGGGAGAAGCGCTGTGTTTGGAACAAAGCAGTCAACCCCTTTAGATATACCATAAACTTATCATTATTGAAGCACTGGATGGCGGCACATAAGTGTAATATGATAGAACTGTGAGTCGTTACTCTAAAGTTGGATTTTGCTCAGTAGGGGGCAGCAGAGAGCTTTCCTATAGTAAAATGTTCAACTAGGCGGCTGGAACTGTGGGACTTACATGTGCACAGTACGACGAGGTGCATTGTGTGGTCACTATCAAGACTGACCACACAAGGGGGTGCCGTTATCAGGAACCAGGGGGTCTTGTGCATCACTATGACTGGCTGTGCCCCCCACCCCCATGCATCTCAGCCCTCATATAAATTGCTTCTAAAGCACTGGCAGACACAGACGAGGCCCCTGTGCAGTAACAGTATATGGGCCCTCTGCAGTCCAATAACTCATCTTATTGAAAAATGTCACCAGCTTCAGAGGAGGAAATAGGTCGCCTTACCCCTTGGATCCCTTGGGACACACCGCTGAAAGCTCATGAATCAAATGTATTAAACTATCCTCCCACTCAGCCTGACAGCTGCAGCTTGTACTGAGCAGTGTAGGCAGCAGGGAGGAGGGACACTGAGGAGTTGTCTGTAAAGCTAGATGGGTGGAGATTCAGCAGCAGGCAAGAGGGTCACTGAATAGCTGTCAGTGAGTCTAGGTGAGTGGAAATTTAGTAGCAGGAAGGAGGGCCACTGAGGAGCTATCAATCAGGCTAGGTGGGGTGAAATTCACCAGCAACAGGGAGGAGTCTCACTGAGGAACTCTCAATCAGTCTAGTTAGGTGAAGATTCATCAGTACAGGGAGGAAAATCACTGAGGAGCTGTTAATTAGGCTAAAAGGAGATTGATCAGCAGAGAGGAGGGACACTGAGGAGCTGTGAGTCAGTCTAGGTGGTGGAGATTCAGCAGCAGTAGTGAGGAGGGACACTGAGGAACTCTCAATCATGCTAGGTGGGGTGAAGTTCATCAGCAGGAAGGAGGAAAACTGAGGAGCACTCAGTCAGTCTAGCTAGGTGGAGATTCAGCAGCAACAGGGAGGAGGGACACTGAGGAGCTGTGAGTCAGTCTAGGTGGGTGGAAATTTAGCAGCAGGGAGGAGGGACACTATGGAGCTGTTAATCAAGGCTGGTAGGGTGGAAATTCAGCAGCAGCTGGGAGGTGGTACACTGAGGAGTTGTCTATCAGACAAAGTGGGGTGAGATTCATCAGCAGGGAGGAGGGACACTATGGAGCTCTTATTCAGGCTAAATGGGTGGAGATTCAGTAGCAGCAGGGAGGAGGGACATTGAGGAGCTGTCAATCAGCCAAAGTGTGGTGAGATTCAGCAGCAGCAGGGAAGAGGGACACTTTGGAATTGTCAATCAGGCTAGGTGGGTGAATAGTAAGTATGCTAGTCTCATCGGGTCAAAGAGATCTGATGATACTGTAATGCATGCAGTTTGTACTGTGAAATCCAGTGATCATCATGTAACCAAGAAAAGTTGAAGGTTTTCTTGACTTCTGCATTATCAGTCACCAGGATCGGCCTCGCTGATCTCACAGATATCCTCCGTGTTGTTACACTTTATTTTACCTGTGATATTGGAGCTAACTATAGAGCGGTCAGCGGGGGGCCATGACGTCTGGGGACACATGACAGCAGGGGGTCCTGTTACAGATTTTGCAGAGTCCTCCTACAGTGACCCCTGGTCGTAGGAGTTTGCGAACTAACATTTCCTATTGCACATTCTCCTCCTTCACGTACATTGTTTTTTCGCAATAATTTCTTCCACGACGCAGGAAGTGACACTTTGGCCGCTGCTATAAAGCGCAGGATTGTCAGCGGGTGAGACATCAGACAGATCTTCATTGTGGCCTGGTGGAGGGCGACGCGCTGCAGCAGCCGCTCTGTCTTTCCCTTTTAACTTTTGTCTCCGCTTTTCACAAAAGGGGAACAGTCCGGTGTATTGTCCGCAGCTCTTCCTACTGATGGGATCTGGAGTGTTTGCAAAATGCTGCTGATTAACCGCAAATATGCCAAGATTGTGGGGGGTGGGCTTCGCACTTTGGGCGCCGTACAGTGCATTTCTTGTTGGCGTGTCCGCGGACAGCATGCACTTGTTATTTATGAATGAATTCTCTTCAATGAAGGCTGCATGGGGTTGGCATCGCTTCAACGTCTCAGGCGGAGGGTCAGTACATGAGACGTACGGCCGAATGAATGTTTCCCATTAAAGGGTAATTACATTAGATCTCAGAGCGACAAGATCATCGCTTTCTGCCAACTACCGCGCCGCTGGAACCGCAGCAGAATTAATCTGAGCAATCAGCTTTATTACGACTCCATCATTTGGATGCAGAGGCTAATACGAGTTTATTTTAGAGTTCGGCGATTATCTGCCAGCCACTAATGAGGCATGGAGCTGCTTGTAGGGTTAGATCCACCTAAGAGGAAATTACTAGGACATTTACAGCCCTATGAAAAAGTGCTGAGAGCCAAGTACATACACAGCCCAACTCCCATATATATCAGTGCACAGCATCATGTACATGCACAGCCCAACTCCTATAGATATCAGTGCACAGCATCATGTACATGCACAGCCCAACTCCCATATATATCAGTGCACAGTATCATGTACATGCACAGCCCAACTCCCATATATATCAGTGCACAGTATCATGTACATGCACAGCCCAACTACCATATATATCAGTACACAGCATCATGTACATGCACAGCCCAACTCCTATAGATATCAGTGCACAGCATCATATACATGCACAGCCCAACTCCTATAGATATCAGTGCACAGCATCATGTACATGCACAGCCCAACTCCCATATATATCAGTACACAGCATCATGTACATGCACAGCCCAACTCCTATACATATCAGTGCACAGCATCATGTACATGCACAGCCCAACTCCCATATATATCAGTGCACAGTATCATGTACATGCACAGCCCAACTCCCATATATATCAGTGCACAGTATCATGTACATGCACAGCCCAACTACCATATATATCAGTGCACAGCATCATGTACATGCACAGCCCAACTCCTATAGATATCAGTGCACAGCATCATGTACATGCACAGCCCAACTCCTATAGATATCAGTGCACAGCATCATGTACATGCACAGCCCAACTCCCATATATATCAGTGCACAGCATCATGTACATGCACAGCCCAACTCCTATAGATATCAGTGCACAGCATCATGTACATGCACAGCCCAACTCCCATATATATCAGTGCACAGTATCATGTACATGCACAGCCCAACTCCCATATATATCAGTGCGCAGTATCATGTACATGCACAGCCCAACTACCATATATATCAGTGCACAGCATCATGTACATGCACAGCCCAACTCCTATAGATATCAGTGCACAGCATCATGTACATGCACAGCCCAACTCCTATAGATATCAGTGCACAGCATCATGTACATGCACAGCCCAACTCCCATATATATCAGTGCACAGCATCATGTACATGCACAGCCCAACTCCCATATATATCAGTGCACAGCATCATGTACATGCACAGCCCAACTCCTATAGATATCAGTGCACAGCATCATGTACATGCACAGCCCAACTCCCATATATATCAGTGCACAGTATCATGTACATGCACAGCCCAACTCCCATATATATCAGTGCACAGTATCATGTACATGCACAGCCCAACTACCATATATATCAGTGCACAGCATCATGTACATGCACAGCCCAACTCCTATAGATATCAGTGCACAGCATCATGTACATGCACAGCCCAACTCCTATAGATATCAGTGCACAGCATCATGTACATGCACAGCCCAACTCCCATATATATCAGTGCACAGCATCATGTACATGTACAGCCCAACTCCTATAGATATCAGTGCACAGCATCATGTACATGCACAGCCCAACTCCCATATATATCAGTGCACAGTATCATGTACATGCACAGCCCAACTCCCATATATATCAGTGCACAGTATCATGTACATACACAGCCCAACTACCATATATATCAGTGCACAGCATCATGTACATGCACAGCCCAACTCCTATAGATATCAGTGCACAGCATCATGTACATGCACAGCCCAACTCCTATAGATATCAGTGCACAGCATCATGTACATGCACAGCCCAACTCCCATATATATCAGTGCACAGCATCATGTACATGCACAGCCCAACTCCCATATATATCAGTACACAGCATCATGTACATGCACAGCCCAACTCCTATAGATATCAGTGCACAGCATCATGTACATGCACAGCCCAACTCCCATATATATCAGTGCAGAGCATCATGTACATGCACAGCCCAACTCCCATATATATCAGCGCACAGCATCATGTACATGCACAGCCCAACTACTATAGATATCAGTGCACAGCATCATGTACATGCACAGCCCAACTCCTATAGATATCAGTGCTGAGCATCATGTACATGCACAGCCCAACTCCTATAGATATCAGTGCTGAGCATCATGTACATGCACAGCCCAACTCCTATAGATATCAGTGCAGAGCATCATGTACATGCACAGCCCAACTCCAATAGATATCAGTGCTGAGCATCATGTACATGCACAGCCCAACTCCCATAGATATCAGTGCAGAGCATCATGTACATGCACAGCCCAACTCCCATAGATATCAGTGCAGGGCACCATGTATATACACAGCCCAACTACCATAGATTTCAGTGCAGAGCATCATGTACATGCACAGCCCAACTCCTATAGATATCAGTGCTGAGCATCATGTACATGCACAGCCCAACACCTATAGATATCAGTGCACAGCATCATGTACATGCACAGCCCAACTTCTATAGATTTCAGTGCAGAGCATCATGTACATGCACAGCCCAACTCCCATATATATCAGTGCACAGAATCATGTACATGCACAGCCCAACTCCCATAGATATCAGTGCAGAGCATCATGTACATGCACAGCCCAACTCCTATAGATATCAGTGCTGAGCATCATGTACATGCACAGCCCAACTCCTATAGATATCAGTGCAGAGCATCATGTACATGCACAGCCCAACTCCAATAGATATCAGTGCAGAGCATCATGTACATGCACAGCCCAGCTCCCATAAATATCAGTACACAGCATCATGTACATGCACAGCCCAACTTCTATAGATATCAGTGCAGAGTATCATGTACATGCACAGCCCAACTCCCATAGATATCAGTGCAGGGCACCATGTATATACGCAGCCCAACTGCCATAGATTTCAGTGCACAGCATCATGTACATGCACAGCCCAACTCCTATAGATATCAGTGCTGAGCATCATGTACATGCACAGCCCAACACCTATAGATATCAGTGCACAGCATCATGTACATGCACAGCCCAACTTCTATAGATTTCAGTGCAGAGCATCATGTACATGCACAGCCCAACTCCCATATATATCAGTGCACAGCATCATGTACATGCACAGCCCAACTCCCATATATATCAGTGCACAGTATCATGTACATGCACAGCCCAACTCCCATATATATCAGTGCACAGTATCATGTACATGCACAACCCAACTACCATATATATCAGTGCACAGCATCATGTACATGCACAGCCCAACTCCTATAGATATCAGTGCACAGCATCATGTACAAGCACAGCCCAACTCCCATATATATCAGTGCACAGAATCATGTACATGCACAGCCCAACTCCTATAGATATCAGTGCACAGCATCATGTACATGCACATCCCAACTCCCATATATATCAGTGCACAGTATCATGTACATGCACAGCCCAACTCCCATATATATCAGTGCACAGTATCATGTACATGCACAGCCCAACTACCATATATATCAGTGCACAGCATCATGTACATGCACAGCCCAACTCCTATAGATATCAGTGCACAGCATCATGTACATGCACAGCCCAACTCCTATAGATATTAGTGCACAGCATCATGTACATGCACAGCCCAACTCCCATATATATCAGTGCACAGCATCATGTACATGCACAGCCCAACTCCCGTATATATCAGTACACAGCATCATGTACATGCACAGCCCAACTCCTATAGATATCAGTGCACAGCATCATGTACATGCACAGCCCAACTCCCATATATATCAGTGCAGAGCATCATGTACATGCACAGCCCAACTCCCATATATATCAGCGCACAGCATCATGTACATGCACAGCCCAACTACTATAGATATCAGTGCACAGCATCATGTACATGCACAGCCCAACTCCTATAGATATCAGTGCTGAGCATCATGTACATGCACAGCCCAACTCCTATAGATATCAGTGCTGAGCATCATGTACATGCACAGCCCAACTCCTATAGATATCAGTGCAGAGCATCATGTACATGCACAGCCCAACTCCAATAGATATCAGTGCAGAGCATCATGTACATGCACAGCCCAACTCCCATAGATATCAGTGCAGAGCATCATGTACATGCATAGCCCAACTCCCATAAATATCAGTACACAGCATCATGTACATGCACAGCCCAACTCCCATAGATATCAGTGCAGGGCACCATGTATATACACAGCCCAACTACCATAGATTTCAGTGCAAAGCATCATGTACATGCACAGCCCAACTCCTATAGATATCAGTGCTGAGCATCATGTACATGCACAGCCCAACTCCTATAGATATCAGTGCAGAGCATCATATACATGCACAGCCCAACTCCCATAGATATCAGTGCAGAGCACCATGTACATGCACAGCCCAACTCCCATAGATATCAGTGCAGAGCATCATGTACATGCACAGCCCAACTCCTATAGATATCAGTGCTGAGCATCATGTACATGCACAGCCCAACTTCTATAGATTTCAGTGCAGAGCATCATGTACATGCACAGCCCAACTCCCATAGATATCAGTGCAGAGCATCATGTACATGCACAGCCCAACTCCCATAAATATCAGTACACAGCATCATGTACATGCACAGCCCAACTTCTATAGATATCAGTGCAGAGTATCATGTACATGCACAGCCCAACTCCCATAGATATCAGTGCAGGGCACCATGTATATACACAGCCTAACTGCCATAGATTTCAGTGCAGAGCATCATGTACATGCACAGCCCAACTCCCATAAATATCAGTGCAGAGCATCATGTACATGCACAGCCCAACTCCTATAGATATCAGTACTGAGCATCATGTACATGCACAGCCCAACTTCTATAGATATCAGTGCAGAGAATCATGTACATGCACAGCCCAACTCCCATAGATATCAGTGCAGAGCATCATGTACATGCACAGCCCAACTCCCATAGATATCAGTGCAGAGAGCCATGTACATGGACAGTCCAACTCCCATAGATATCAGTGCAGAGCATCATGTACATGCACAGCCCAACTCCCATAGATATCAGTGCAGGGCATCATGTACATGCACAGCCCAACTCCCATAGATATCAGTGCAGAGAGCCATGTACATGCACAGCCCAACTCCCATAGATATCAGTGCAGAGAGCCATGTACATGGACTGCCCAACTCCCATAGATATCAGTGCAGAGAGCCATGTACATGCGCAGCCCAACTCCCATAGATATCAGTGCAGAGCATCATGTACATACACAGCCCAACTCCCATAGATATCAGTGCAGAGCATCTTGTACATGCACAGCCCAACTCCCATAGATACCAGTGAAGGGACACATGTACATGCATAGCCCAACTCCCATAGATATCAGTGCAGAGCATCATGTACATACACAGCCCAACTCCCATAGATATCAGTGCACAGCATCATGTACATGCACAGCCCAACTCCCATATATATCAGTGCACAGCATCATGTACATGCACAGCCCAACTCCCATATATATCAGTGCACAGTATCATGTACATGCACAGCCCAACTCCCATATATATCAGTGCACAGTATCATGTACATGCACAGCCCAACTACCATATATATCAGTGCACAGCATCATGTACATGCACAGCCCAACTCCTATAGATATCAGTGCACAGCATCATGTACATGCACAGCCCAACTACTATAGATATCAGTGCACAGCATCATGTACATGCACAGCCCAACTCCCATATATATCAGTGCACAGCATCATGTACATGCACAGCCCAACTCCCATATATATCAGTACACAGCATCATGTACATGCACAGCCCAACTCCTATAGATATCAGTGCACAGCATCATGTACATGCACAGCCCAACTCCCATATATATCAGTGCAGAGCATCATGTACATGCACAGCCCATCTCCCATATATATCAGCGCACAGCATCATGTACATGCACAGCCCAACTACTATAGATATCAGTGCACAGCATCATGTACATGCACAGCCCAGCTCCTATAGATATCAGTGCTGAGCATCATGTACATGCACAGCCCAACTCCTATAGATATCAGTGCTGAGCATCATGTACATGCACAGCCCAACTCCTATAGATATCAGTGCAGAGCATCATGTACATGCACAGCCCAACTCCAATAGATATCAGTGCAGAGCATCATGTACATGCACAGCCCAACTCCCATAGATATCAGTGCAGAGCATCATGTACATGCACAGCCCAACTCCCATAAATATCAGTACACTGCATCATGTACATGCACAGCCCAACTCCCATAGATATCAGTGCAGGGCACTATGTATATACACAGCCCAACTACCATAGCTTTCAGTGCAGAGCATCATGTACATGCACAGCCCAACTCCTATAGATATCAGTGCTGAGCATCATGTACATGCACAGCCCAACTCCTATAGATATCAGTGCAGAGCATCATGTACATGCACAGCCCAACTCCCATAGATATCAGTGCAGAGCACCATGTACATGCACAGCCCAACTCCCATAGATATCAGTGCAGAGAGCCATGTACATGCACAGCCCAACTCCCATAGATATCAGTGCAGAGCATCATGTACATGCACAGCCCAACTCCTATAGATATCAGTGCTGAGCATCATGTACATGCACAGCCCAACTTCTATAGATTTCAGTGCAGAGCATCATGTACATGCACAGCCCAACTCCCATATATATCAGTGCACAGAATCATGTACATGCACAGCCCAACTCCCATAGATATCAGTGCAGAGCATCATGTACATGCACAGCCCAACTCCTATAGATATCAGTGCTGAGCATCATGTACATGCACAGCCCAACTCCTATAGATATCAGTGCAGAGCATCATGTACATGCACAGCCCAACTCCCATAGATATCAGTGCAGAGCATCGTGTACATGCACAGCCCAACTCCCATAAATATCAGTACACAGCATCATGTACATGCACAGCCCAACTTCTATAGATATCAGTGCAGAGTATCATGTACATGCACAGCCCAACTCCCATAGATATCAGTGCAGGGCACCATGTATATACACAGCCCATCTGCCATAGATTTCAGTGCAGAGCATCATGTACATGCACAGCCCAACTCCCATAGATATCAGTGCAGAGCATCATGTACATGCACAGCCCAACTCCTATAGATATCAGTGCTGAGCATCATGTACATGCACAGCCCAACTTCTATAGATATCAGTGCAGAGAATCATGTACATGCACAGCCCAACTCCCATAGATATCAGTGCAGAGCATCATGTACATGCACAGCCCAACTCCCATAGATATCAGTGCAGAGAGCCATGTACATGGACAGTCCAACTCCCATAGATATCAGTGCAGAGCATCATGTACATGCACAGCCCAACTCCCATAGATATCAGTGCAGGGCATCATGTACATGCACAGCCCAACTCCCATAGATATCAGTGCAAAGAGCCATGTACATGCACAGCCCAACTCCCATAGATATCAGTGCAGAGAGCCATGTACATGGACTGCCCAACTCCCATAGATATCAGTGCAGAGCATCATGTACATACACAGCCCAACTCCCATAGATCTCAGTGCAGAGCCATGTACATGCGCAACCCAGCTCCCATAGATATCAGTGCAGAGCATCATGTACATACACAGCCCAACTCCCATAGATATCAGTGCAGAGCATCTTGTACATGCACAGCCCAACTCCCATAGATACCAGTGAAGAGACACATGTACATGCATAGCCCAACTCCCATAGATATCAGTGTAGAGCATCATGTACATACACAGCCCAACTCCCATAGATATCAGTGCAGAGCATCATGTACATACACAGCCCAACTACCATATATAACAGTGCAAATGGCCCATGTACATGGACAGCCCAACTCCCATAGATGTTAGTACAGAGAGCCATATACATGCACAGTCCAACTCAAATAGATATCAGTGCAGAGGGCCAGGTACATGCACAGCCCAACTCCCATAGATATCAGTGCCGATAGCCAGGTACATGAACAGCCCAACTCCAATATATACCAGTGCAAATGGCCATGTACATAGACAGCCCAACTCCCATATATACCAGTGCAGAGAGACTTGTGCATGCACAACCCAACTCCCGTAGATATCATGGCAGAGAGACTTGTGCATGCACAGTCAAGTTTCTTCTATGGAGTTGAAGAAGGGGTAAAATGTTTGGCCACCTTCACGCAATAATACCAGACATGTTACGGTTGTATATACATGTGTTGGGCTTGTGGCATTTGCAAATATTTGGAAAAAAAATGCTGCAAAAATCACATAACTGCCAAATGTTCTGTATATACTGTATATATCGTAAACCCGACTGGTTTACTGATGCTGCTGTGTGGGTACTGCAAGGTAACCCCTAAGGTAACTCCGGTACACTCAGCTCAGGTTTAGGGAAAGCATAGCACATAGTGTAAAGTTTAAATTAGAGATAGGGAGTGACTGTAGATATAGATTAGGGTTTAGGACCCATGGTAGAGGTAGATAGGCAATGGTGGGCCTATTAGTACAAAAGTGATAGGAAATAGTGTATGATATAGTTAAATGTCTGTGACCAGCCCAAGATGGGAGGGGGCAGGGTCAAGTAAAAAGGGGAACCATTTCCTGGTTTAGTTAGAGTGAGTATAAAGTTTGTGTCAAGATCAAGTTCAAGCTGCAGTGGGCTGGAGGCACGTAGAGTACATATCGTTCTTGCAGTATGAGGTTGTACCAAATTTTCTGTGGACATTCCTGTAACATCTGGGACCTACAACACAAACTAGGCACTGAGAAGTGTGCCTTAATCCCTTCTATACAGGGGAAGCCGGACGGGGAACCGAGTGAGGGAAACATAACGGATCTCGGGAGTGCTGTGAGGCCGGACAGCCAGGGGCTGTCAGGAGGATCCCTGGGATAGTCAGAGGTGAACATAAGCAAAATTTTGAAATGTACTATGTTGGTAGAACTGGAGGGTGCTGTGCCTGATACTGCGTGTTATAGACTGATGTACTTGAACTGTCCAGTAAAGTTGAACATGTTATAATGAACCAGGTGCTCCTGATGTGTGTGCGGCTGATCCTGGAACTGAGAACGTGGAGACATGGCGTTATGGAGCAGCAGCTTGCCCATGGCTACCGTCGTGGGCACCATACAAAAGCAATGAATGTAATCAAAGCAGCTAGTAATATCACAGATGATAGAATTGGGCAGGAGGGTTGTGGCTCTGCTGTGATGATTTAGTGTAACTCGTAGGATCGTGGTGAAAAGTTCTCGCATTCGCCCTCCAATCTACATGCTCTGCACATTGGTTACTGACTTTAGATCTGGTGTTAGTTTCTGTCAGGTCTCCAATATGGGGGCAGCATTGGATGAAGAATGAGGAGCTGAACTTGAGAATACAGAATAGTCTTCTGTAAAAAGTTGTTCAACTGCTACCAGGACTAAGAGAAAGCCAGTGAGTCCTGCATCCTCCACCCACTTATAGAAAAAGCCTGTGAGTCCTGCATACTCACCCAGTAATAGAGAAAGCCCGTGAGTCCTGCATTCCTCATCCTCCCATATATAGGGCACCTCCTCCAAAATGGAGGTGTCCGAGCAAAGTTGTTGCACAGTGTTACTTATCTCTGCTTCAGCCCTCAGGTTCCGCTGCTAGCCTGACTCCTCGTCCTGCCTGCCAGCCTGTTATCTGCCCATTACCTGCCGAGTCCGCCAGCGCGCTCACCTGGAGCGCTCACCTGTTACCTGCCTGTTACCTGCCGTGTCTGTCAGCCCGCTCACCTGTTACCTGCCTGTTACTTGCCTGTCTGTCAGCCCGCTCACCTGGGAGCGCTCGCCTGTTACCTGCCGTGTCTGTCAGCCCGCTTACCTGGGAGCACCCGCCTGTTACCTTCCGTTTCTGTCAGCTCGCTCACCTGGGAGCGCTCGCCTGTTACCTGCCTGTTACCTGCCGTGTCTGTCAGCCCGCTCACCTGGGAGCACCCACGTGTTACCTTCCGTGTCTGTCAGCCCGCTCACCTGGGAGCGCTCGCCTGTTACCTGCCTGTTACCAAACGGTCCATCTAGAGACTTCTGCCTGTCACTTGCCGTGACCACCTGACAGCCTACCCGGAGGCTCCCGCCTGTCACCTGCCGTGTCTACCAGTCCAGCCTCCAGGACCACTCGTCAGCCTGCCTGCTGTGTCATCTGCTATACCGGTCAGTCCCAGCCATCTGACCCGTGGGAGTCACCTGCTCTCTTACAAGGTCGTCCCCATAGTAGCACCTGGTCCCTCTGCTCGGTCCCTCCCTGGTCACGGAGTCGTTAGCCGCCGTATGACCAGGGTCAGTCTGGGTTGATACTTAGTCACGCCCCTCTGGGTCCCTCCTTGCACCACAGCACAGAGGTTCCACCACCCGGACCCGTAACAGAGAGCCTGTGAATCCTGCTTCCTCCTCCCACTCAGAGAAAGCCTGTGAGTCCTGCTTCCTCCGCTCACTCATAGAGAAAGCCTATGAGTCCTGCTTCCTTCTCCCACTCATAGAGAAAGCCTGTGAGTCCTGCTTCCTCATCTTACTCATAGGTAAAGCCTATGAGTCCTGCTTCCTTCTCCCACTCATAGATAAAGCCTGTGAGTCCTGCTTCCTCCTCCCACTTATATTGAAAGCCTGAGAGTCCTGTTTCCTCCTCCTACTCATAGATAGAGCCTGTGAGTCCTGCTTCCTCGACCCACTCATAGAGAAAGCCTGTGAGTCCTGCTTTTCCCCTAAAATTGATAGATTGAATCCTGCAGTTGCTAAGAATTTTGGGTAAGTTAATGATTCAAGTTTTCTGTATGTTATAAAGGTATAAAGTAAAGTTTTAAATGACGCCTATAAGTAAATACAAACACTGAGGTGAAAAAAATAAATAATAATAATAAAATCACACAGTCTGATGTATGGAAACCAAACTTTTATTTGTTTGGAAATGGGAATCAAATATAAAAAGATGAGAAGTCATCAGAGTGGGGAGGTAACTGAGGACAGCTGACATTTGGCTGTGGGTGACGTTGGCTCCTCGTGGTTTGGGCTTCCTCCAGGTCTGGCTCTAGAATCACGTAAAGCTCTATAGGCAGACATGAGATTTGCTGTGATGGGGACGACATTTTACGAGGCCGCAGACATCTAAAGCTTCACTTATGACTACAAATCCATAATTAAGTACGGGAAGAACCTAATAGTCACAGACGGTGGCATCTGATGGACACCAACACCATCAGAGGATTAGTGAGACTGAACGTGGTCGGTCTGGGTTCTCAACCAGGAATCAGACACAAGAGGTTCTCAATGCCAGGCTAATCCCTACTAAGCAGTAAAGGCATTCCCTCCGGCAGCACAGTGTGGTCTTGTATCATATCCTCTTCCTACAACATCCAATTACTTCTATTACCTTTTTTAGAAACAGTGCCACTCCTGGCCTATATATTGCAATACCAGACACAGCCTATGGGCCAGAGAGGCGCTATTTCTGTAACAAAAGAAATATCAAACTTATTTTTCTGGCCAAATGTAACAAATGGACAGGACAGCTTAGATTACATCAGTTTAACCTCTTTTTAACCGCATTTAAGAGGCTGCAACATGGCGGCCGTCACTTCCGATAGCCATCGGCATCGTGTTGCAGAGTGCTAACCATTTGCCGTGGCTGCCAGGAGCCTGTGGGAGGACATCATAGGAGACTAGTGATTTCACAATATAGTGTAAAACTGCAGTAGAGACAATCAAGTGATCCCAGATTCAATTCCCCAAAAGGGACTAATTAAAAATGTAAAAAAAATATCAAAAATGTTGAAAAAAAAGTTCAAAAGTTCACTTTTTTTCCCAGTCAAGGATTGTGAACTGTGAAAAATGAAAAAAAAAAAAAGACATATTTGATATTGCTAAGTTGCCCAAACTAAAAATATCTAAAAATATTTATCAGATATTACGAATGGGAAAATGGGAAAAAACATCTGAATCCCAGAAGTCCTCACACAGCTCCATCAATGGAAAAATAAAAAAATTACGAGTCTCAGAAAATGCCAACACAAACCAATTTTTTTCCCAAAGTTCTAAAAAAAACTTTAACCACTAAAAAAAACAAGAAAAAAACCCTCCATGTTTGGTATCATCATATTCACACTGACCTGGAGAATCATGTCACCAGGTCATTTTTATTGCACGATGAACGCCATAAAAACAAAACCTAAAAAAGTGAAAAGCAGAATTGCATTTTTTTCACAATTTCTCCGCACTTGGGATATGTTTCCTGTTATTTTCGTACTTTTTTATGATAAAATGGATGATGTTATTCGAAGACAACTACAAAAAAAACAACAACACCCAAATCACTATGTGGGTGGAAAAATAAAAAAGTCATGGCTCCTGGAAGAAAGGGAGGAAAAAAACAAAAGTGCCAAAAATGAAAAATCACCCGATCATGAAGGGTGGAGATGTTGAAAATTGTAAAGAATTGACACAGAAAGTGGATTGGAAAATTGTAGAACTTTACATTACCCAAAGAATCCGTCCGGGTTGCAGAATTGTGCATAGAATTGTTGGGAGACGTCCACGGCTGTGTTCTCGGTAACATTTTAGAATTCTGGTCCCACGATCTGCGAACCCACAGACAAGCGCCAAATGATGATTTTTGGATCATTCTGTGGTTTTTGCTGCAACTTGTGTGAATTTTCTTTCCTTCTCATAATCTTCTCCTGGACGTCTGGAATAACAGCAGGTGTCTATTTTTTGGGGGTATTTCATACCACCCAACTGTTTCTGGACCCAATGGGACATTCGAGGATTTTCGAAGATGTCCTGTCCTGGGAGGCTGGAAGTAGGTCCCAACTTCTTGAAAACGCAGATACAGTTGAATACAATGGTGGAAGAGGGAACCATCTTTCCTATGTTTCCAATTACATGTTACATCACTTCCTCCATATACACGGCTTATTACTGGAGTGGGAAGATGCGGACATTGCCCAGCAGATCAGTCTTGTGTTTCTGTGGGTACATCACACAATCCGCCATGTTGGACACTCACAACACTATTACCTTCTGCAGGGATTCACCCAGCTGGCATACAACGGGCAACATTCATACCTTAATCAGCAAGAGGGCAAGGGGGCTGGCTGCCGAAGGCTCCTGCGCCATTCAAACTGTCTCTCAGTGCTCATATTAAGTCACGTGAACGCTGCCGCCCATCAGCAGCTGTTAATAGGTTGCAGCGCTCACGTAACATAACAATGTCACCTGAGCGCTCGGAGAGACAGAGCCAAAATTGTTGGAATGGTGCCGGTCCGGATGGTGAGCATATTCATTTTCATCTTATATGGGGCACTGTACCTTTAAAGAAGGGATTGACCAGTAGTGAACAACCCCTTAAAGGGGAAACTCATGGTTTTATTACCTGCTAAGGGGGCACTCTTAGCCTTATTACTTTTGTAAGGGAGCACTCAAGGGGCTTTATTACTGTCTAATGTATCTGTGCTGCAAACTCTGCAGACACCAGTTGAGGCTGGAAGAAGCTATCATGATGGTGTGGGCCAGAAGAGAAAGATGAGATAAGTCTATGTCTCGGAGGGTGACAACAGGATCAGTATTAGGGAAGCAGCAGGATTAGGACAGTTTGTAGGTTTCCAATACATGGGGGTGGGGCTGAACATGTAAGAAGTAAGATGTATCTGTGATGCAAACTCTGCAGACATCAGTCGTGGCTGGAAGAAGTCATCATGACGGTCTGGGCCAAATGGAAAAGATGAGACAAGTGAGCGACACAAGGGGCACTATTATTTTTAGGGCATATTTGCCCCTAAAAAAAAACAAGAACAGGCTCAGTATTAGGGTACCATCAGCTTTAAGAAATTGTGTAGTTTGGTAATAGATGGGTAAGGGGCTGGAGATGTGAGAAATAAGATCTCAGCAGACATCAGAGGAGAAGTCGTAGTGGCGGTCTGGGCCAGGTGGAAAAGATGGGATAAGTGAGCAACTCTAGTCACATAGGGCATTATTATTATTTTATAGGGGGTATTCACTTCTTATATCTAGCAGAAGAAAAACAGGATCAGCATTAGCTGACCAGTAGCAGAAAAAAATTGTGTAGGTTGATAATAGATGGGGATGGGTTGAAAATGTGAGAAGTCAGATATCAATGTTTCAAACACTGCAGACCCCAATCATGGCTGAAAAGAAGTCGTCATAGTGGTCTGTGCAAGATGGAAAAGATGGGATAAGCGAGCGACAAAAAAGGCACTATTATTTTTTTAGGGGGTATTTGCCCCCCCCCCAAAAAAAAAAAAAAATAAGAACAGGCTCAGTATTAGGCCACAGCTCCACTGTCAGTATTTGGTTGGTATTCGGTCAGTATTTTTTAGCAGGAGTGGGAGCCAAAACCAGGAGTGGGTGATAAATGCAGAATAATTTCTATTATAACTTTTCTCTGATTGTTCTTCACCTGGTTTTGGCTCCCACTCCTGAGAAAAAATACTGACCGAATACAGACCAAATACTGATAGTGGGGCCGTGGCCTTAGGGCAGCATCGGCATTAGGAAATTGTGTAGTTTGGTAATAGATGGGTAAGGCGATGGAAATGTGAGAAATAAAATCTCAGCAGACACCAGAGGAGAAGTCGTTGTTACGGTCTGGGCCAGATGGAAAACATGGGACAACTGAGCGATTATAATCGAAATGACGTCTCTTGTTATTCATTGGATTTATCGGAGCTTTATTTCCCTTATTTGATCAGTAGATCGGGTATTTATTACTGTAGGGTCAATATACGGGATAAATATTTGTTTTGGTCTTTATACTGTGGTTTATTCAGTAACAGTTTGTTTTTTAATCATTTCCTTTTCAAATATTAATATTAATAGCCTGTATTCAGGGGAGAGTAACGAATATATAAGATGTATTTCTATTTAGAGAAATCTTGTGTTCTCCTGTTTGTCCCGCGGCGTGTAAAGTAATAGACGCCTCATTCTGCTTTGTCACATTTCATTGACACTATAAGTCGCTGCCAGAAGATCTGGGGTAAGCGATACACGCAGGATAATCCGGCCAGCATCCAGCTCTGAGACATGTGATTGATAGATATGAATGTTGCATGGAGCCACTCAGTCCGCCTGGTTTTATGTCTGACATTGAGGCCGAACATTTCGCGGTGAGGAAACTTTACACTATTACATCACTCCGCTCGGCCCTTAATGTGAACCCGTCACCATGAAATTACATTTACAAAATCAATTACAAAAAGGAACATTGCGCCGTGTCGGCCGGTTATTTGCTGCTAGGAGATATTCAGCCGAGGAGGCTGAAAATCTGCTGATACGCTGTCTATAGAGTCTCCTTAAAGGGCACCTGTCCTTTCACAAAACCCATAGGAAAGTGCCATCCTGCTGTCACCATAGCAGACA
Organism: Phyllobates terribilis; assembly: GCF_046119375.1. NCBI lineage: Eukaryota > Metazoa > Chordata > Amphibia > Anura > Dendrobatidae > Phyllobates > Phyllobates terribilis. Next base: position 585,796,062 of record NW_027362761.1, on the reverse strand, counting down.
ACAAGGAAAACAGTCTAATATATCCAGGAATTGTCCTGATTATCTTATTCTGCAACTTGTCGTCCTCATCATCAGCATTCTGCCAGCCCTACATGTATTTGAACTATATTTCCCTCTCTTCCCAGCATGCATTGCACTTTGCATTCACTAAAGGCAGGACTGTCCTGAATTGAAAACTCACCTCTCTGTTATGCCTATATGTAATTTGAAGGACAGGAGAGAGAAGGACCACCCACATTTCGTTCTGACACACAAAGACCAGTTCTTTTTTTCCTGTTGAGAGATTAAGACCCATTTCCATAAAGACCTATTTCCTATAGAGAGACAAAGACCCACCTCTTATTACTACTGAGAGATAAAGCCCCACCCCCACTTCCTATAGAGAGATAAAGCTCCATCCACACTTCCTGTAGAGATAAAGCCCCATCCCCACTTCCTGTAGAGAGATAAAGCCCCATCCACACTTCCTGTAGAGAGATAAAGCCCCATCCACACTTCCTGTAGAGAGATAAAGCCCCATCCACACTTCCTGTAGAGAGATAAAGCCCCATCCACACTTCCTTTAAAGACATAAAGCCCCATCCACACTTCCTGTAGAGAGATAAAGCCCCATCCACACTTCCTGTAAAGAGATAAAGCCCCATCCACACTTCCTGTAAAGAGATAAAGCCCCATCCACACTTCCTGTAGAGAGATAAAGCCCCATCCACACTTCCTGTAAAGAGATAAAGCCCCATCCACACTTCTTGTAAAGAGATAAAGCCCCATCCACAATTCTTGTAAAGAGATAAAGCCCCATCCACACTTCCTGTAGACAGATCAAGCCACATCCACACTTCCGGTAGAGATAAAGCCTCATCCACACTTCCGGTAGAGATAAAGCCCCATCCACACTTCCTGCAGAGAGATAAAGCCCCATCCCCACTTCCTGTAGAGAGATAAAGCCCCATCCACACTTTCTGTAGAGATAAAGCCCCATCCACACTTCCTGCAGAGAGATAAAGCCCCATCCACACTTCCTGTAAAGAGATAAAGCCCCATCCATACTTCCTGTAGAGAGATAAAGCCCCATCCACACTTCCTGTAACGAGATAAAGCCCCATCCACACTTCCTGTAGAGAGATAAAGCCCCATCCACACTTCCTGTAAAGAGATAAAGCCCCATCCACACTTCCTGTAGAGAGATAAAGCCCCATCCACACTTCCTGTAGAGAGATAAAGCCCCATCCACACTTCCTGTAGAGAGATAAAGCCCCATCCACACTTCCTGTAGAGAGATAAAGCCCCATACACACTTCCTGTAAAGAGATAAAGCCCCATCCACACTTCCTGTAGAGAGATAAAGCCCCATCCACACTTCCTGCAAAGAGATAAAGCCCCATCCACACTTCCTGTAAAGAGATAAAGCCCCATCCACACTTCCTGTAGAGATAAAGCCCCATCCACACTTCCTGCAGAGAGATAAAGCCCCATCCCCACTTCCTGTAGAGAGATAAAGCCCCATCCACACTTCCTGTAGAGATAAAGCCCCATCCACACTTCCTGCAGAGAGATAAAGCCCCATCCACACTTCCTGTAGAGTGATAAAGGCCCATCCACCCTTCCTGTAGAGAGATAACTCCCCATCCACACTTCCTGTAGAGATAAAGCCCCATCCACACTTCCTGTAGAGAGATAAAGCCCCATCCACACTTCCTGTAAAGAGATAAAGCCCCATCCACACTTCCTGTAGAGAGATAAAGCCCCATCCACACTTCCTGTAGAGAGATAAAGCCCCATCCACACTTCCTGTAGAGAGATAAAGCCCCATCCACACTTCCTGCAGAGAGATAAAGCCCCATCCCCACTTCCTGTAGAGAGATAAAGCCCCATCCACACTTCCTGTAGAGAGATAAAGCCCCATCCACACTTCCTGTAAAGAGATAAAGCCCCATCCACACTTCCTGTAGAGAGATAAAGCCCCATCCACACTTCCTGTAAAGAGATAAAGCCCCATCCACACTTCCTGTAGAGAGATAAAGCCCCATCCACACTTCCTGTAGAGAGATAAAGCCCCATCCACACTTCCTGTAGAGAGATAAAGCCCCATCCACACTTCCTGTAAAGAGATACAGCCCCATCCACACTTCCTGTAGAGAGATAAAGCCCCATCCACACTTCCTGTAGAGAGATAAAGCCCCATCCACACTTCCTGTAGAGAGATAAAGCCCCATCCACACTTCCTGTAAAGAGATAAAGCCCCATCCACACTTTCTGTAGAGAGATAAAGCCCCATCCACACTTCCTGCAGAGAGATAAAGCCCCATCCACACTTCCTGTAGAGATAAAGCCCCATCCACACTTCCTGTAGAGATAAAGCCCCATCCACACTTCCCGCAGAGAGACAAAGCCCCATCTCCACTTCCTGTAGAGAGATAAAGCCCCATCCACACTTCATTTAAAGACATAAAGCCCCATCCACACTTCCTGTAGAGAGATAAAGCCCCATCCACACTTCCTGTAAAGAGATAAAGCCCCATCCACACTTCCTGTAAAGAGATAAAGCCCCATCCACACTTCCTGTAGAGAGATAAAGCCCCATTCACACTTCCCGTAAAGAGATAAAGCCCCATCCACACTTCCTGTAGAGAGATAAAGCCCCATCCACACTTTCTGTAAAGAGATAAAGACCCATCCACACTTCCCGCAGAGAGATAAAGCCCCATCCACACTTCCTGTAAAGAGATAAAGCCCCATCCACACTTCTTATAAAGAGATAAAGCCCCATCCACACTTCCTGTAGACAGATAAAGCCCCATCCACACTTCCGGTAGAGATAAAGCCCCATCCACACTTCCTGCAGAGAGATAAAGCCCCATCCCCACTTCCTGTAGAGAGATAAAGCACCATCCACACTTCCTGTAGAGATAAAGCCCCATCCACACTTCCTGCAGAGAGATAAAGCCCCATCCACACTTCCTGTAAAGAGATAAAGCCCCATCCATACTTCCTGTAGAGAGATAAAGCCCCATCCACACTTCCTGTAACGAGATAAAGCCCCATCCACACTTCCTGTAGAGATAAAGCCCCGCCCACACTTCCTGTATAGATATAAAGCCCCGCCCACACTTTCTGTAGAGAGATAAAGCCCCATCCACACTTCCTGTATAGATATAAAGCCCCGCCCACACTTCCTGTAATTCGTCTCAGAGTCTCTGCTAGAGACGGATTACACATTACAACACACAGTGGAAAAGTTACACAGAATGGAGACACTTAGTGTCCAACACTTTGTAGGATTATTGTAGAGTAAAGTAAAACAATAACATTTTTGAAATGTCTGCCCCTTTATAAGGCCCCTTGGATGCTTCTATCATCACCCACCCTCCACCTTCTACATTTATTGGGCAACTGAAGGAGGAAGATCTGGTGATCGTCCTAAAGTGTAAAGATTGTAAAGATCACTAATCTGCTGGAAGAACAGAAAAGCGGTTATAGGATCTCTAAACTCCGACTTCTAGTGACACAATGGTGCAAGCGGCCACAGCTCCTCTGAATGTCAACCGGACTCTTCTCCTCCTTCTCTGGTATCTGATTGTTGTCCTAGTGGTTTGGACTGTAGTTTTCTGTTTCTAGCGCCCATCAGTATTGTACCTCCTCCGCTCTTCTGGGAAGGATTTCTACTAGAGTTTGGAGGCGTTTTGGGGGATTTTTGACCCTTTATCCAGAAGATCATTTGTGGGGCCAGACCCTGATGTTGGGTGCTCCGGGCTCACAATCTCCATTATAGGATGGGGCTGAGGTCCGGGCTCTGTGCGGCCGCTCATGTTCCCCTCCATGTCTGTATGGAGCTTGTGCACTGAGCACAGTCATGGGGAACAGAAAAGGGAGAACCCCAAACTGTTCCCACAAAGCTGTGTCAATTGTCCACAATGATTTCCACTAAGATTTCCCTTCACTGGAGCTGAGGGTCCGCAGCCGCCCCCTGATAACAGTCTAGAGCATTATCCTCCTCCACCATTTGTACAGCGGGCACAATGCAGTCAGGGGGTAACGTCCTCCTGGAATCACCAAACCCAGACTCCTCCATCAGAAGCAGATAGAGAAGAGCGATCCGTCACTGCACAGAACACGTCTCCTCCAGAGTCCAGTGGTGGCAGCTTTACACCACTCCATCCGATGCTCAGCATTGTGCTTGGTGATGTACGACTGCATGCAGCTGCTCGGCCATGAAGCTCCCAGCGGGGGGCGCAGTGTTTGTGCTGATACCAGAGGAGGTCTGGACTCTACAGTATTGGGGTCAGCAGAGTGGTTACACTTTTCTGCCCTCTGCTCCTCAGCACTCGGCCCCCCACTCTATAACGTTATGGGGTCTCAAATTCATGGCTGAGTTGCTGCGGCTCCTTCTACTTCTGAATAATATCACTCACAGGTGATGGGGAAGATTCATAAGCAAGAAATGTCATGGATGGACTTGTTCCCCCGGTGTCTCCAATTACAGGACTGCGCTGGTATCAGTGATCTTTACACCACCGGCCATTCTGTCACATGTTAGTAAAGGCAGACGGCATGGCGGGGGGCGAGGGGCTGGAGGTTGTACACCAGGGGTGGGGGGAGGTGATATCATATACTGGGGGTGATGGTTCGGATGTTATTCACCGGGGGTGATGGGGAGGATGTTATTCACCGGGGGTGATGGGGAGGATGTTATTCACCGGGGGTGATGGGGAGGATGTTTTACACTGGGGTGATGGGGAGAATGATATACACCGGGCGTGATGGGGCGGATGTTATTCACCGGGGGTGATGGGGAGGATGTTTTACACTGGGGTGATGGGGAGAATGATATACACCGGGCGTGATGGGGCGGATGTTATTCACCGGGGGTGATGGGGCAGATATTGTACACCGGGGGTGATGGGGAGGATGATATACACTGGGGGTGATTGGGGGGATGTTATTCACCGGGGGTGATGGGGAGGATGTTTTACACTGGGGTGATGGGGAGAATGATATACACCGGGCGTAATGGGGCGAATGTTATTCACCGGGGGTGATGGGGCAGATATTGTACACTGGGGGTGATGGGGAGGATGTTATACACCATGTTATACACCGGGGGTGATGGGGCAGATGTTATTCACCGGGGGTGATGGGGCGGATGATATACACCAGGGGTGATGGGGCGGATGTTATTCACCTGGGGTGATGGGGCGGATATTATTCACCGGGGGTGATGGGGCGGATGTTATACACCTGGGGTGATGGGGCGGATGTTTTACACCGGGGGTGATGGGGCGGATATTATTCACCGGGGGTGATGGGGCGGATGTTATACAGCTGGGGTGATGGGGCGGATGTTTTACACCGGGGGTGATGGGGCGGATATTATTCACCGGGGGTGATGGGGCGGATGTTATACACCGGGGGTGATGGGGCGGATGTTATTCACCGGGGGTGATGGGGAGGATGATATACACCGGGGGTGATGGGGCGGATGTTATTCACCAGGGGTGATGGGGCGGATGTTTTACACTGGGGTGATGGGGAGAATGATATACACCGGGCGTGATGGGGCGGATGTTATTCACCGGGGGTGATGGGGAGGATGTTTTACACTGGGGTGATGGGGAGAATGATATACACCGGGCGTGATGGGGCGGATGTTATTCACCGGGGGTGATGGGGAGGATGTTTTACACTGGGGTGATGGGGAGAATGATATATGTAGCACCCTGAGGATTCGGCTGCTACAGGGGTATTGCACCTCAACCCAGAGGTGTGATATTCCACTCCCGGGTAAGGAAGGAGTGTGGAACTGAGCTCGGTAGGCTGCATGCACTACACACATCCCATTTCCGAGGAGCAGACCGACGGTACTCCCACTTAGAAATGTGCAGGTACGACCGAGTCTGTTCCTGGCTGGAGTGGGAGGGGGGTGGTACATCCCAAGTAGTGTAGGGGCAGATAGGGGGAGCAGCCTGGGTAAAGATAGGAGCTCATTGGGTGCTGGTCACCTGAGCTCACACATAGAGGGTGTATATAAGGTGGGCACCATCAAAGAACAGGGTCAGTTGCAGAGAGAAAGTCAGCGAGCGGAGGAGAAGAGAGACCCAGAGTGAGAGAGGAGAGAGAGAGACCCAGAGGGGGAAACAGAAGAAAAGGACTCCAAGAACCCAAATTAAATCCCCGGGTGAAGAGTCGGCACAGGGTACCGGAACCCAAGCTGGTGGGGGGCAAAAAAACACACCCCAGCCAGAGACCGGAGACCGTGGGCAGCGTTTGCCACGGTCACCCACCACATCCACCACGAAGGCATACCACGTGGAGGGTCAGGGAACCCGAGGCCAAGGGTCTCCCAACAGAAGGCCCGAGGGAGCTGGACCTGGGTGGATCAATAGTGGGGACGGCCAGAGAACGGACAGAAGGAGAGCTCAGGGTCACGCTCCGGACTTATTTGGGGGTTGGCTGGATCCATAACCTGGTGGACGCAGCACGGCTCGGGAGGTCACTCGAAGCTGGAGTGACCAGAACATCAGCAGTGAGTAAACATCCTAAACTGCATAACCCGACTCTGTCTCTGATTGCCGTCTACACTGCATCACCACAACTCCCATCCTCTGCACCTGATCCCCCTGAGGCTATACCCCTCCCGTTGGGGGTTATCCTATCAAGCTGCACCAACACCACCAGCCTCAGAGGACCCTGCTGCAGCGGCGGCCACGGTGACCGCAACACAACGGGTGGCGTAGTCGACATTAAGAACTTGATAACATCTGTAGGACTGCCACATACAACTGAGTTTGACACCCTGGGCACGGACCGGGTCACAGCCACTCGGAAGACTACAACTCCCATCTGATCCGGCTCCGGATATTCCCCCTAAAGAATATGGCCCAGGGGGCGCGTCATATACACCGGGCGTAATGGGGCGAATGTTATTCACCGGGGGTGATGGGGCAGATATTGTACACTGGGGGTGATGGGGAGGATGTTATACACCATGTTATACACCGGGGGTGATGGGGCAGATGTTATTCACCGGGGGTGATGGGGCGGATGATATACACCAGGGGTGATGGGGCGGATGTTATTCACCTGGGGTGATGGGGCGGATATTATTCACCGGGGGTGATGGGGCGGATGTTATACACCTGGGGTGATGGGGCGGATGTTTTACACCGGGGGTGATGGGGCGGATATTATTCACCGGGGGTGATGGGGCGGATGTTATACACCTGGGGTGATGGGGCGGATGTTTTACACCGGGGGTGATGGGGCGGATATTATTCACCGGGGGTGATGGGGCGGATGTTATACACCGGGGGTGATGGGGCGGATGTTATTCACCGGGGGTGATGGGGAGGATGATATACACCGGGGGTGATGGGGCGGATGTTATTCACCAGGGGTGATGGGGCGGATGTTATACACAGGGGGTGATGGGACGGATGTTATTCACCGGGGGTGATGGGGAGGATGATATACACCGGGGGTGATGGGGAGGATGATATACACCGGGCTTAATGGGGGGGATGTTATTCACTGGGGGTGATGGGGCAGATATTGTACATCGGAGGTGATGGGGAGGATGTTATACACCGTGGGTGATGGGGAGGATGTTATACACTGGGGGTGATGGGGAGGATGTTATACACTGGGGGTGATGGGGAGGATGTTATACACCGGGGGTGATGGGGAGGATGTTATTGACCGGGGGTGATGGGACGGATATTATACACCGGGGGTGATGGGGAGGATGCTATACGCCGGGGGTGATGGGGAGGATGTTATGCGCCGGGGGTGATGGGGCGGATATTGTACACCGGGGGTGATGGGGAGGATGTTATACCCCAGGGGTGATGGGGCGGATGTTATTCACCGGGGGTGATGGGGCGGATATTGTACACCGGGGGTGATGGGACGGATATTATACACCGGGGGTGATGGGGAGGATGTTATACGCCGGGGGTGATGGGGAGGATGTTATACGCCGGGGGTGATGGGGCGGATATTGTACATCGGGGGTGATGGGGAGGATGTTATACCCTAGGGGTGATGAGGCGGATGTTATACGTCGGGGGTGATGGGGCGGATATTGTACACCGGGGGTGATGGGACGGATATTATACACCGGGGGTGATGGGGAGGATGTTATACGCCGGGGGTGATGGGGAGGATGTTATACGCCGGGGGTGATGGGGCGGATATTGTACATCGGGGGTGATGGGGAGGATGTTATACCCTAGGGGTGATGAGGCGGATGTTATACGTCGGGGGTGATGGGGCGGATATTGTACACCGGGGGTGATGGGACGGATATTATACCCCAGGGGTGATGAGGCGGATGTTATACACTGGGGGTGATGGGGCGGATGTTATACACCAATACTTTTCTTCATATGGTATATATGCAGTTTTTCATTACGATTTTGAAAAACTTTTCAAACCTAATAAAAGAAGTGGATACAATATGAAGGAGAAATAAAATTTAGCTTCAAAAACGGTAAAACCAATCTTGAAGAAAGCTGCGTGTGTACAGCCTGGGCTATAATAGGCCAGAATGAATTAGTCGGGAGCATTTCTCCTCTGGAGGTCTGGGGAGGAGGAATGTCCCGTCCGTTTATCTTCGCAGGGCGCACGATCAATCACATCGTGTACATAGATGAGGAGGATGCTCCTGTAACTATAACATTTGCCCCCGCGCCCCCACAGGTGTAATCCAGAGCAGGTCACTCAGCAGTCAATCAGGCTGCGGTATTACTCACAGCTGCTCTTTTACTGTCACAATATATCCAACACGTTTCTTCATATTTGTAGGATTTTATTTTCCATTTTTAAAGATCCAGATTTATTTATTTATTTTTTTTAAATCCATGCAATGCTCCTGGCAGACTGGCTGCAGATCTGGACCAATGCGTTCATAGGGACGTGTGTGCACGGGGCTTTACACTTGTACTGGTGGATTCCTGAACCCCTCGGTCTGATGAGCGCTCGTTGTGCAGCACGGGCAGATGAGGTTGATGCGGCGAGGTGGATATTCTAGAGCAGGTGTGGAGTAGTCGACTACAGGAAAGACAGAAATTCAGTTGTAGTGATAGAGTCCAGGAGAGACAGCAGAGCTGGGTATGTCAGGAGACTCACTTGTGGTGATGTAGCAGAGTCCAACAATAAAGCAGAGCTGGGAATGTTGGCAGACTCATTTTTGAGTAGCAGAGTCCAGCAGCACAGCATGCTGGCGGACTCACTTGTGGTGATGTAGCATAGACAAGTGACACAGCAGAGCTGGGTTTGCTAGCAGATTTACTTGTGGCGATGTAGCAGAGTCCAGCAGCACAACATGCTGTCTGACTCAATTGTGGTGATGTAGCAGAGTCAAGCAGCACAGCATGCTGGCGGACTCACTTGTGGTGATGTCGCAGAGATGATTGACACAGCAGAGCTGGGTTTGCTAGCAGATTCACTTGTGGCGATGTAGCAGACTCCAGCAGCTCAGCATGCTGGCGGACTCACTTGTGATGTAGCAGAGTCCAGCAGCACAGCATGCTGGCGGACTCACTTGTGGTGATGTAGCAGAGACGAGTGACACAGCAGAGCTGGGTTTGCTAGCAGATTCACTTGTGGTGATGTAGCGGAGTCCAGCAGCATAGCATGCTGGCAGACTCACTTGTGGTGATGCAGTAGACTCAAGTGGCTAAATAGACCTAGTAATGTCAGGAGACTCACTTGTAGTGACATAGCAGGGTCCAGCAGCACAGCATACTGGTAGTCACTTGTGATGATGTAGCAACAGCTAAGCACAGGAGGTTATGTCAGAAGACTCACTTGTGGTGATGAAGCAGAGCTGGATATGTTTGGAGACTCACTTGTGGTCCAGAAGCACAGCATACTGGTAGTCTCACTTGTGGAGATGTAGCAGAGTTGGATATCTCAGCCAGCACGCTTGTAGCAGGATAAGTGAAGAGTGGTATAACTCCAGGTAGTAGTAAGTATGCCAGTTACCTGAATATTCTGGCTAAGTGCTGGCTAAGTATAAAGAGCCGGAGTAGACAAGTAACAGCACCTATGCAGATCTATGTGTATCCATGGTAACAGACTACAACACACCTTGTGTAGTCTGACCCTGCAGTTACTCTCCTTTCCTCCACTCCTTCTGTCTCCTACTTCTTGCTCACCTAGTAAATGTGCGTTAGCAAACAGTAAAGGGCAGGATCACTACAGGGACAGACTACCCATGTTTATTTGTCTGTTGCTATGGCGACACGAAGACCCGCAAGAGAGCTGTAGACACAGATTGATAACTACATTTTTAGTTTTAACTACTTGCAAAGTGGCTTCTTTTTTTTTTTCTTCTATCTATTGCAACAGTAAAAAAAAAATGTTACAAAAGTTCACATAGGCAAAAAAGAATTAAAAAAAAATCAAACAAAATTACTAATATTTTTGCCAAAAAGTATTTTACAAATATGACTAGAGATATTTAGTTTTCATTCAATTACCTTAAATAACTTTTGCATCTCTTCCCATTCTACAACCCCGGGAGCTGTAATCATAAGTCCGGGCATTTACAATGGGGACAGCGCTAGACTGTGATAATCCAAAAAGTATCAGGCACTAAACACGGGATGAGACACAAATGCTTTCCAGGCTCTGTATGCAAACACCACACTGAATCATGGGCTAAAGATTTTTTCCAGCCATGTAAATGGAGTAATTATGTAGAGCAGGACGTCTGGGCGGCGAGCTGTAATGAAATACAATGTACGGGACAATAATGCCGCCATTGAGGCTCATCGGCCCCGGTATATACATGACGGTGCGCAGTTTAGAATACTTCTCTCATAGATGTCATCCGCACTTGCAAACATTTAAGAATCTGAGATCAGGAAGATTCCAAAACTTCATGCATCCCCGCCCATTCATATAAGACACCCCCTCAAATAGGACATTTATACTAAAAATAGGGCACATGACGCCTCCTAAGTGATCACAGATCCAGACCAGATTCCCTATACAAATGCAGACTCCCTAAATATAAGGCCAGACCCCCAAATCCAGGCACCAGACCCCTTAAACAAATTCAGGTCCCATAAATACCAGACCAAACCCACTAAACAGACCAGAACCCCTAAATATAGAACCCAAGTGCAGACCCCTAAATACAGACTCCAGACACTTAGAACAAATCAGGTCTCCTAAATATCAGACCAGGCATCATAAACACAGACTACAGACCAAACCCCCTAAATTCAGACCCCCTTAATCAAATTCAGGTCCCCTAAATACAGCCTCCTGAATATAGATGCTAAATCAGACCCCCTAAATAAATACCTCTAAAGAAGGGACCAGACCCCCTAAGCAAATACAGACTATTTGAATATCAGACCTGACCCCGTGAATACAGACCCCAGACCAGAACTCTAAATACTTTCCCCAGATCAGAACCCCTAAATTCAGACACCAAACCAGATCCTTTTAACAAATTCAGGTCCCCTAAATAACAGACCAAACCCCCCCAAACACAGACCTCCAGACCAGAATCTCTAAATAAAGACGTCAGACGAGAACCCCGAAATACAGACCCCAGACCACCCCCCCTAAATTTAGACATCAACCCCTTAGATGAATTCAGGTCCTATAAATACCAGACCAGACACCCTAAATACAGATGCCAGATCAGACCCCTTAAATAGATTAAGGGCCCCTAAATATTGCCTCCCTAAATATAGATGCTAAGTCGGACCCCGTAAGAAACGACCAAATCCCCTATACAAATACAGACTGCCTAAATATCAAATCACAGAACCCAGACCAAACTCCCTAAACATAGATGCTAAATCAAATCTCTTAGAGACAGATCCAAACTAGACCTCTTATATAATGACATTGAATCAGACCCCCCTGATATGTAAAGAGACCCCAGACCTTATGACAAGTATGATCCAGCGCATTGTGGTGGGCTTCTGATTACACAGAGAAGCCAGTCTATGTCACAGAGCTGCAGAGGTCACTAGCTACACTACCTGGACGTGGCAGAAGCTGTCACTGGCTGCCACTAAATTTGTGAGGAAGCAGGTGGCCAAAAACCCTCCAGTCACTGCATAAGACCTGCATTGAGATTTTGTGAAACATGGCGGTGGCTCAATTATGTTGACAGTGAAGCATGTCGTGTGCTCAGTGATGCCTACTGTGAAGCATGGTGATAGCTCAGTGATGCCCATTGTGAAGCATGGCCATGTCTTGGTGATGCCTACTGTGAAACATTGCAGTGACTCAGTGATGCCTACTATGAAGCATGGTGGTGGCTCGGTGATGCCTACTGTGAAGCAAGGTGGTGGCTCGGTGACGCCTACTGTGAAGCACTGTGGTGGCTCGGTGATGCCTACTGTCAAGCATGGTGGTAGCTCGGTGATGCCCATTGTGAAGCATGGCGGTGTCTTGGTGATGCCCATTGTGAAGCATGGCGGTGTCTTGGTGATGCCTACTGTGAAGCATTGCAGTGACTCAGTGATGCCTACTGTGAAGCATGGTGGTGGCTCAGTGATGCCTACTATGAAGCACGGTGGTGACTTGGTGATGCCTACTGTGAAGCATGGTGGTGGCTCGGTGATGCCTACTGTGAAGCATGATGGTGGCTTGGTGATGCCTACTGTGAAGCACGGTGGTGGCTTGGTGATGCCTACTATGAAGCATGGTGGTGGCTCAGTGACAGCTTTAATGAAGCATGGTGGTGGCTTGGTGATGCCCTGTGGCTGCTTTGCTTCCTCTAGCGCTGGAAACCAGCACCGTGTGTAGGGCAGGATGAAATCAATCAAGTATTAGAAAATCCAAGAAGACAACAGCAGAACAATGATCCAAAACATACAACAAAGTTCACCGAGTCTTGATTTCAGAAGAAGTCCTGAACTTTCACAGTCACCTGATCAACATAGAAAAACTTTGGTGGGATGTGAAGAAGGTGCCACAGCAGTAATTTCAAAAATATTAGTGACCTGTAGGCCATTGCCAATGAGAAATAGGCTAAGATTCATCAGGAACTGGGCTTAAAGCTGTTGTCTGGCTATGCATCAAGTTTGCAGCAGGTCATAACAGCCAGAGGGGCAGCAGGTAATAACAGCCAGAGGGGCAGCAGGTCATAACAGCCAGAGGGGCTCTATTGAGTACTAAAGACACTGGTTATGAAGGGATGAATACTTCTGAGACTGCAGTTGTCAGTAAAACAGAATTTTATGGTGAATTTGGAGAAACCACTTGTTATATTAGTTGTGCTCAGCTATTTATATTTGCAGTGAGGGTTGAATAATTTTGATTGCAGCTGTACAGGAGGAGCTTTGTGCAGCAGTCGTACTTGAGTCCTGATGTCTATACTCGGCTCTGCTACATCTATCCAGAAGCATTTCCTACATGTTTCATGTTGTTTTGCATCTTATGATGTCCTTCCTTCTATTTGTGAATCTGGATGTAGAATTCTTGCATTCCCCTCCCGGAATGACTGACGCGTTTTGCGTGGTGTAGAGGCTCCGGGTTCTCATTGCTTTGCCTGCTTTTCATATGCTTTGAGTAATGGGGCCACCGGCTTCCTGTTCTGTTTACACAACACATCGACCTGCAATACATCCGTCTAATGAAAGATCCACAAGAATTTACTTTCTTGAGCTGGAAGCGAGTTGGGTTTGTTGTCTGAAACCAAAGTAAAGCATGCAGGGCAGTGAGTGATATCTGAATCTGAGAAATCTGCAAATATAGCAGCCATTACAGCCCCTATAGCGTCTCTGCTATCATCCTGCATCATACATGTCTGCTCTCCTAGATTGACAATCAAAAATGGAGAGACCCCCGGATGCCCCCAACCGTCAGGTCTCCTTGCTCACCTTTCCTCTAGTCCTTTGTATTCCCTGACATCGGGGCCGGAACCAGGACGTCCGGGAGTGAAGAGGCAGGAACATAGAAGGAAGAGTATCTACAGGCCAAATTGGGGGCGGAATTTATTCAGGGGGTCTGGTCTCAGTCTGTCTTGTTTATGGGTCTGGTCTGGGGTCTGTATTTATTTTGGTGTTTGTGACGCTCCCCCTGGGCCGTGGGGTACTCGGTAGCCGGGCTGGTCGATGCTGGGGGATGTCACAGTGGCGGTGACCCGGTCCGTGACCCAGGGCGGTCAATAAAAAGGGTTTTAAAGAAAAGGGAATAGAGTTTCTCTAACTGATGTTCGTGACGCCACCTGTGGTATGCGGCTATATGGAGCCGCCGCTGCGGTGCAGATCCTCTGGAGCTAATGGTGACGCAGCAGAGTTGGTTCAGCTCTCCACAGGTAGAGCTAAGCTCCAGGGCAGGAAATGGTGACTTTTAGATGTTTCTGTGCAGTGTAGTGCAGGGGATGGCGCAGTTAATAATCAGTCCACAACTTAATGGTGGTTTCCTCTTATCTTTACTTGCGGTGGTTAGGCAGACCGGGGCACGGGTACTAGCTGGTAGTAGAGGTCCGGGCGGCCTGGAAGCAAGTTGGGAATCCACCTTGCCAGGTGAAGTTGGAGGCCTTCCCTTTGCGCTACCTCTTTGGCCCTGCTGCGTATAGCTATGCTGCGGCCCTTGTCCCTGAGTAAAATGTCTTTGTGCTCAACCGTATGGCAGGCAGCTCGGGCCTTCCTGGAGTGTCGCTCCCACGTGGCGCTGCTGGGCCCTATGTGCTGCTGAGCCTCCGGGCGTCCGATGGGGCCACGAGACCTGCAGTCTCCGGCCCTCCGGTTTCTGCTGCTGGGCCTTCAGTGCCCCACAACCTCGGACTCCGGTTCTTCTGCCCTCCTCTCTGGGGTGAGCTGCCGTGCAGCTCCACTCCCCAGGTCTTTCCTCGTTGCTGTCCTGTATTCAACTCCTCTCACCTAACTGTTACTAACCCGGCCTCCAGATCCCAGTTGCTAAGGGGAGGAGCTCTCCTTGCTGGTCTGGAGCCAGGAAAGTGTTGCCTGCCAGTATACCTGACTAGGGGACCCCTGCTTGCTTCCAGGCATGGCATCACCCCTTGTGAGGGAGGCAATGCCACTGTGGCAACCGGACTCCCTGGGGTGCCACATTTGTTTTTGGGATCTGCATGGATTTTGATGGTCTGCTTGGGCATCTGTATTTAGGAGTTTGGGGTCTGTTATTATTAAGGGTTCTATATTAATTTGGGGGCTGGTCAGAAGCCTGTGTTAACTTAAGGGGTCTGGTGTGGGGCCTGCATTTATTTAGGGGTTTGGTCTTGGGTCTGTATCTATTTAGGTGGTCTGGTCTGGGATCTGTATTTTTTGGGGGGGCTTGGCCTGGACTTTAAGTTTAAGAGTCTGGTTGGGGGCTTATATAAGTGTAATGTTCTTTATTCATTTAGGGGGTCTGGTCTGGGGTCTGTATTTAGGCATTTGGTTCTGTGATCTGCATGAATTTTGGTGGTCTGTTTGGGCATCTGTATTAAGGAGTTTGGGGTCTATATTAGTCGAGGGAGCTGTTCTGGAGCCTGTGTTAACTTAGGGGGTCTGGTCTGGGATCTGCATTTATTCAGGTGGTTTGGTCTTGGGTTTGTATCGATTTAGGGTGTCACAGAGGACACTGGGGGGGGGAGTTGCACAGATTCCACCACTGCCACCAATTTGTTAAGGGGGACACCGATGTCGCCCATTTGTCAGAGGACGCATTTCCACTGCCTGCAATTCTCAAAACAATTACGCAATTGAGTGACGAGTGATGGACGAGGCCGCGGCTGCTTCCAGTACTAGGCCGGTTATTGGGGAACTCACAGTCAGCGTATGGTATATACACCTGCGATACCAACGTATGGAATATAGATATTGTAGTATCGGCGTCTCTGCCCCCTGACAGGCAGAGGCGCCATCCCTCTTACTGCTGCGCTCCCCACCCGGCGTCCTCCGGCGCTCCTGCCTCTGCTGCTGTCGTCCTAAGGAGTCCGCGGCCAATGGCCGGAGGACCTCTCATATAAAAGGCACCTCCTCCAAAATGGAGGTGCCCGTGCAAGGTTGTAGCTTTGTGTGTTAAACTCTGCTTCAGCCCTCAGGTCCCGCTGCCAGCCTGACTACCAGTCCAGCCCGCCAGCCTGACTACCTGTTCAGCCCGCCAGCCTGACTACAAGTCCAGTCCGCCAGCCTGACTACAAGTCCAGTCCGCCAGCCTGACTACAAGTCCAGTCCGCCAGCCTGACTACTAGTCCAGCCCGCCAGCCTGACTACAAGTCCAGTCCGCCAGTGTGGCGCCCCTGAGGGTTCAGTCGCCACAGGGGTACTGCACCTCAGATAGAGGTGTGGTATCTCTTCTTCCAGGTAAGGATGGAGCATCACTCAGGACCCCACTTCACACTCAACACTACACCACTCCTGTCCTGTAGGTGGTCTAAATGCACCAGGGTGCTGCCCCGTCCCGGGATAGAGGAGATGGGGGGAGACCAAAGATAGGGGGAACCATGTAGTGGGTGAGGGTGGAGGAAACACTTACAGGAAGCACTTATAGAATAATATATAACATTTGGCCATCTTTAGTTCAAGGTCTTTTGATTGTGGTCTTCTGTCAGGGTCCAGCAAGAGTCTGTAGCTGGCTCAAGATTCACGGTCCTCGTTCTCTGGCCTTGAGACGAGGAGCGGGTCAGAGTTAACAGGTGTCTCTGCCCGGTCAGGGTCCTGTTCTAAGAAGGCCTTGGAGGTGAGCAGAGGAGATAGGCTCCACAGGCAAAAGGATCCCAGGGGGATACGGACAGAGCGGAGTCGCCACCTGTATTCTTCACTCTGCCTAGCCAGAGGGATTCCTGCTGCAAAAGGGGTAACCGGCCCCCGATATCTGACTTTGTCACTTCACGCCTCAGTCAGAAAAGCCCGGAGGCTTAGTGGATCCCAGGGGGATACGGACGGAGCGGAGTTGCCACCTGTATCTCTCAACCTGCGTTTATCCAGTGGGACCCGGCCTTACACCACGTTCATACCACACACAGTCAGGAGAAGACTCAGTGGGAGAACTTACTAAGGAAAGGAATACACCAGCGGGGTCTCGACAGGTGCTCCTGATCTACCTGGGAAGTGCCGAACCCCCCTTCCTGGTGGCCGCAGTACTCCGTGTGTAGCAGAGAGAAGTTTTGCGGCTGAAAGTGCATCTAAAGTGAGTAAAGACCCGGATGACTTCATTCACTGCCTCCGCTTGTTTATTCCTGTGCGGCACTGCACCCACCATTCCTCCACACAGTTCATCAATCACTGCCCTGAGGCCTACTCCGCCTGTGGGGAGTAGTACCAACCAAGCTGCCAGAACATCAGCCTCAGAGGACTGTCGCAGCGCTGGTGGCCTTCACCAGAAACCACAGGTGGCGTAGTCGAACATTAACCACTCATCCAAAAAGCCCATTCTTTTTTGTGTGACAGCCATGGGCACGGAACGGGTCACGGCCACAACGACATCCCACACCACCGCCATACATTGACCCGACTCCGAGTAACCCCACCGCTCAGGGAGGGCGAGTCACCAGCCTGACTACAAGTCCAGTCCGCCAGCTTGTCTTCTCTCCAGCCCGACAGTCTGTCTACAGTCCAGTCCGCCAGTCTGTCTATGGGCCTTGCCCGCCTGCTTACCTGGGAGCACCTGCCTGTTACCTGCCGTGCCTGCCAGCCCGCTTACCTGGAAGCACCTGCCTGTTACCTGCCGTGCCTACCAGCCAGCCTACCAAGAGGCTCCTGCTTGTTACCTGCCGTGTCTGCCAGTCCGCCTACCCTGATCACCCGTCAGTCTGCCTGCTGTGCTCATCTGCTGTACCGGTCAGTCCCTGCCTTCTGACCCGTGGGAGTCACCTGCTCTCATACAAGGTCGGTCCCAGAGTAGCACCTGGTCCCTATGCTCGGTCCTTCCCTGGTCACGGAGTCGATTGAGCCGCCGTACGACCTTGGTCAGTCCGAGTTGATACCTAGTTACGCCCCTCTGGTCCCTCCTTGCACCGCAGCACAGAGTTTCTACCACCTGGATCCGTAACAGATATATACCCCGGTACGGTCACTGCCAACTCCACAACAACAAAAAGAACTACTAGCTGCTACCACCAGTCGTTTATACAGGCTGATTGGACATGGACACCCATTACAGGTAGCGTATGGAGGAACAGAGTTATTACATTTCATATTTAATCCAGAAAGATAATCAGTGTTTATAGTGTTTATAAAAAGATATACAAGATGATGCAAAATGGGAACAAACAATACATTATTACATTATATACAATTACATAAAATAAAAGAAATAACAAAAAAAAATTACTAAACCTGATGTAACAGAAATGGCTCAGAGCTTAGTGGAGGGAGGTTTTCCTTAGGAAAATGGGCAGAACTACAGCAAGCTGTGCCTTCAAGGACTGACAAAATACAAAAACCCAAATTCTGCTTTTTATTAGATCCAGGTTAAGCCCACATGCCTGCCCTTGGTGAGCTCATATGGGGCCGGTTGTGGGATGTGCTAGGTCTGTTACAAGTTTATCCCCATCTTTCAGGATATTTTTGCTCCTGGAGGTCCCAGGCGGAGATATTGTCATCCTGTTTCCTATCGCAATTTTTATTTAGAAATGAAACATGGCATGGATAGCATCATCCATTGTCCCGATATTAAGTTGGATGGGTTAGAACAGCCTTACGGTGATGTGAGTGAATGCGTTATGTTTATCGCTTTGCTACAACACCGAAAATATATCTCCCATAAATATCTGATCTCCCATAAATATCTCCCATAGATATCTGATCGCTGCAAACACCAAAATTCATATCTGACCAATGGCTCCAGAGTGTCTCAGACCAGCCCTTTAAAACAGGAAGTTCTTGCCTTGGAATTGTACTTCCCCGCCTCTGAATACACAAATCCCAGTCTTAGTGTCTGGCTCCCAGAGAAGATCTCTTCTGTAATTACCCGGTCACTGCCAGAGGTCCTCACTCCAATGGAGGTTGAAATTTCAGCTGTCTCTCACTTATGGATTTTTAATTTTTCTCTATGACATAGGGAATCTGGTACTATATTAATTTAGGGGTTTTGGTCTGAGGTCTGTATTAATTTATGGCCTTTAGTCTCGGATTTGTATTTATTTAAGGAATCTGGTCTGGGGCTGTATTCATTTAGGGGGTCTGGTCTGGGGTTTGTATTTATTTAGGGGGTTTGGTCTTGGGTCTATATTTATTTAGGGCGTTTGGTCTTGGGTCTGCATTTATTTAGGGGGTTTAATCTAGGGGCTGTATTTATTTAAGGAGTTTAGTCTGGGTCTGTATTCATTTATGCGGTCTGGGTCGGTGTCTGTATTTATTTAGGGGTTTGGTCTTGGGTCTGTATTTATTTAGTGGGTCTGATCTGGGTTCATTATTTACTTATGGAATCTGGTCTGAGGCAGTATTAATTTATGGGGTCTGACCTGGGGTCTGTATTTATTTAGGGGGTCTGGCCTGGGGTCTAAGTTAATTTAGGGGGCTGGTCTGGGGCTGTATTCATTTATGGGGTCCGGCCTGAGGTCTGAATTTATTTGAGGGGTCCGGTCTAGGGTCTGTATTAATTTAGGGGGCTGGTCTGAGACTGTATTCATTTATGAGGTCTGGTCTGGGGTCTGTATTTGTTTAGGGGATTGGCCTGGACTTTAAATTTAGGGGTCTAGTTGGGGGTTTATATAAGTGTAGGGATGTGTTCTTGGTGTTTATTTGTTTAGGGGGATTTTTCTGGAATCTGTACTATTTTAGGTGACCTGTTCAGACACCTGTATTTAGCGGGTCTGGTGGGGAGGTGAAATTACTTAGAAATTCTGGGGTCTGTGTTTATTTAGAGGGTGTGGTGTAATGTCTGTTTTAGTTTGGGGTCTGTATTTATTATGGGGGGCTATTTTAGGGTTTATAGCTGTTTAAGGGAGGGGCTGGGGTCTGTATTTATTTAGGGTTTGCTTTTGCATTAATGTGGTCAGTCTGGTTGTGCCTCTGTATTTTTGGGCCTGGTCTGGGGTCTGTTGTTATTTAGGAGGTTGATTTTGGAGTCTGCAACAATTTACCTAGCCTGGTAGGGAGTCTTTATTGAGGGGCCTGGTTTGGGGTCTATATATGTGTTAGGCTATATAGGACTGATTTTCAGGACTTGCACTGACTGATAAACTGTCTATCCCTTTTATCTGTGATATCCTGGATCCCGCGTTAAAGCTAAGCTATCAATGTGCATATCTGAAAAACCCCTTTAAATGAGGATATCTAATAATGACTAAGCATAGTGCCTGGGCTGCGGACAGTGACCATTTCTATCCAATCATCAGAGGGGGATTCAGTACCTTCCATAGAGTGAGCCCCCTCCTGGCTGTTCGCTGGGTGCAGTAGTTCCCACCAATGTCATTCTATCAGGGCATAAGAACACATGTCCCCATGCAAAGAGTCCTGTCTGAGGTACTAAAGGAGGCGTGAGGACACCTGCTCTTAAGGATAGGACATCAGTATCTTAGTTCGGGACAACCCCTTTAAGGGACGTGATAGTCCTAGACATAACAGTGCTGCATGTAATGTTACTTTGTGACTTTTTGTATCAGGTTGGGGATCATTTCTGATTCCTCCTACATTTTATTTCCCACAGTCATGTGTTAATGCCAATAACAGGACTTTATGGGAACAGTAATAAAAATCTACAAAGCTCCAATTTTCAATAAATCAGCTGGGACTGTGTCCTCTCCAAAACTGACGTTATTTCTAGAGAAGTCATCGAGTCTCACGGACATGTGTCACTGATTTTTATCTCTGCAGAATTACAAGACCCCCTACCAGGGGCGGATTAAGAATAGCCAGGGCCCCGGCAATTTATAAGGCATGGCCCCGCCAGGTACCCGATGTATCACGTGACGTGTCACATGGTCCCTTTCTGATAGATCATGTGATAGGTCATGTGAGTAACACACATGTGCTCTGGTGCAGATTTGTAGATGGAAAAAGACAGATAGCTGTCTTATGTACAGCCCCGTGCATAACATAGCGCTATATAAAATAGAGCAGGGGTGGGAGGCCAAAGGGGCGACATGAGAGACCGTGACTGTTGTGGAGGCCGAGCCAATAGGCTGAAATCAATTCTGCTCAATATTAACCCCTTTAAAGCCCATGACGTATTAATACGCATCTGTGCCCTGGGACTTAAGAGCCTGGCCCGTATTAGTACGTCATCGCGATCGCACGCACACAGGCTGTGCAGGCGCGATCGCCGCCGGGTGTCAGCTGATTGTCACAGCTGACACCCGGTACTATGTGCAGGGAGCGGTCCCGCACCGCTCCCGACACATTAACCCCTGCAATGCTGCGATCGAAGTCGATCGCAGCATTGCTGTGGCTAAGGGGAGGTGATCGCAATACTCACCTCCTCTTCCGGCCTCCAGCGCTGTCTGCCGCTGCTTCCCGGGTGTTGCCATGACGACCCGATGTCGGGTCACCAGACAGCAGGAAGATTGTTTGGTCATGTGCAGTGCATGACCAAACTATCTTCTCACTGTGCAGCGCTGACTGCCTGCATGGCACAGAGATTGTCTCCATCCCTATGCTATGCAGGCGATCAGAATAAAAAAAAGTGAAAGTCCCAGAGTGGGACAAAGTAAAAAAGTAAAAAAACTTTCAGAAAGTGAAAAAAAAAATTAAAAACAAA
Source organism: Phyllobates terribilis (assembly GCF_046119375.1). NCBI lineage: Eukaryota > Metazoa > Chordata > Amphibia > Anura > Dendrobatidae > Phyllobates > Phyllobates terribilis. Next base: position 585,774,441 of record NW_027362761.1, on the reverse strand, counting down.
TTGTAAAAATCTAAAAAAAAAAAATTAAAAAAATAATCCACCAAAAATAAAAATATAATGTACCCATCAATAAATATTATTATAAAAAAAAAACCACAAACAATAAAAGTACACATATTTGGTATCGCCGCCTCCATAACGACCTGACCTATAAAACTGTCCCACTAGTTAACCCCTTCAGTGAACACAGTAAAAAAAAAAAAAAAAAACGAAGCAAAAAACAATGCTTTATCATCATACTGCCAAACAAAAAATGGAATAACACACGATCAAAAAGACGAATATAAATAAAAATGGTACCGCTGAAAACGTCATCTTGTCCCGCAAAAAACAAGCTGCTCCATCATCCGAAAAATAAAAAAGTTATAGCTCTCAGAATAAAGCGATGCAAAAAAATAATTTTCTCTGTAAAATAGCTTTTATTGTGTAAAAGCGCCAAAACATAGAAAAACGATATAAATGTGGTACCGCTGTAAGCGTACTGACCCGAAGAATAAAGCTGCCTTATCAATTTTACCACACGCGGAGTAGAATAAAAAAAGTTAAAAAAAAAACAATTCCTGAATTGTTGGTTTTTGTTTATTCTGCCTCCCACAAGTGATCAATAAATGTCACGTGACTGAAAATGACACCAATAAAAACGTCAACTCATCCCGCAAAAAAACAAGCTGTCACATGACTGTCGGCCAAAATCTGGAAAAATTATAGCTCTCAAAATATGGCGATGCAAAAACTAGATTTTACAAAAAAAAGCGTCTTTTAGTGTGTGACAGCTGTCAGTCATAAACACCCCATATGATTCTGGTATCACTGTAATCGCACCGACCCGAAGAATAAGGTCGTCTAATCACTTATAACGCACTAGGAACGGCGTAAAAAATAAACACTAGGACTGGGGTTGGGGTTAGGGTTGTGCTAATGTTAGGGTTGGGGTTGGGGTTGTTTTTTTTTTCAAAAGTAAATAAAAAAAAAAAAAAGATGATGATACGGCAACCTGTGTTGAGCACAAGTGCTCGCTACTTGAGTTTGCATCAGGTGCTCGGGTATGCACTGAGTATTGTGGGTGCTCGAGTCTCCGCCCCATATACTTTGCGGCCAAAAAAAACTCGCGGGGATTGCCTGCCATGCACGAGCGATCCCTGCATGTTTTTTTGGGGGGTGTCTAATAACCATGAAACATGCGGGCAGGGACTCGAGCATGTCACTCGAGCACCCGTGATACATGGTGCATACCCGAGTACCTGATGCAAACTCAAGTAGCGAGCACTTGCGCTCAAGACTAATGACAATTTATTCAATATGATGACCTAATGTCATCAAATTCTGTGTCGTACCTCTGGGTTCAAAATGTTCGCTATACCCCTTGATAAAATCCTTGAGGGGTGTAGTTTCCAAAATGGGGTCACTTGTGGGGGGTTTCCACTGTTTAGGCACATCAGGGGCACATCCGCTAATTATTCAAGCAAATTTTACAATCAAAAAGTCAAATGGCGCTCCTTCCCTTCCGAACTCTGCCATGCTCCCAAACAGTGGTTTTCCCCCACATATGGGGTATCTGCTTACTCAGGAGAAATTGCACAACAAACTGCATGGTGCAATTTCTCCTGTTACCCTTCTGAAAATGCAAAATTGGGGGCTGAAAAACATTTTTGTGGGAAAAATGTGAAAATTTTATTTTTATGGCTCAATGTTATAAACTTCTGTGAAGCACTTGGGGGTTCAAGGTCTTCACCACACATCTAGATAAGTTCCCTGAGGGGTCTAGTTTCCAAAATGGTGTCACTTGTGGGGGGTTTCCACTGTTTAGGCACAGCAGGGTCTCGCCAAAAGCAACATGGCGTCCGCTAATTATTCAAGCAAATTTTACATTCAAAGAGTCAAATGGCGCTCCTTCCCTTCCGAACCCTGCCGTGCGCCCAAACAGTGTTTTTCCCCCACATATGGGGTATCTGCTTACTCAGGAGAAACTGCACAACAAATTTTTTTCTGTTACCCCTGAGAAAATAAAAAAAATTGGGTCTAAAGTAACATTTCTATGAAAAAAGTTAAATGTTAATTTTTTTCTTCCACATTCCAAAAATTCCTGTGAAGCACCTGAAGGGTTAATAAACTTCTTGAATGTGGTTTTGAGCACCTTGAGGGGGGCAGTTTTTTGAATGGTGTCACTTTTGGGTATTTTCTGTCATAAAGACCCCTCAAAGTGACTTTAAATGTGATGTGGTCCCTAAAAAAATGGTTTTGTAAATTTTGTTGTTAAAATGAGAAATCGCTGGTCAACTTTTAACCCTAATAGCTCCCTAACAAAAAAAAATGTTGGTTCCAAAATTGTGCTGATGTAACGTAGACATGTGGGAAATGTTATTTATGAACTATTTTGTGTGACAAATCTCTCTGATTTAAGGGCATAAAAATTCAAATTTTAAAAATTGCAAAATTTTCAAAATTTTCGCTAAATTTCCGAAAAAACTGTCTCAGAATCAGGGGGATCCGTTGAAGCGTTCCAGAGTAATTACCTCATAAAGTGACAGTGGTCAGAATTGTAAAAATTGGCCTGGTCATTAACGTGCAAACCACCTTGGGTTGTAAAGGGGTTAATATTAACATATTAATTATAATTATTTTTTTACATTAATTGTATTGATTTAATATTGAGCGCAATTAAGTATGCTGAAATCCCCCTCTATACAGTATGAGTCTGCACTCAGCCCCCTACATACAGTATGAGCCCCCATATAGCTCCCTATATACAGTGTGTGAGCTCGCACATAGCTCCTTATATACAGTATGAGCCCCCATATGGCCTCCTATATACAGTATGGGTCCCCACATAGCCTCCTATATACAGTCTGAGCCTCCACATAGCCTCTTATATACAGTATGAGCCCCCGTATAACCTCCTATATACAGTATGAGTCTCCACATAGCCTTCTGTATACAGTATGAGACCTTAAATAGCCTCCTATATACAGTATGAGCCCCCTCATAGCCTCCTAGATACAGTATGAGCCCCCTCATAGCCTACTATATACAGTATGAGTCCCCACATAGCATCCTATATACAGCATGAGCTCCCATATAGCCTCCTATATACAATATGAGCCCCCACATAGCCTCCTAGATACAGTATGAGCCCCCTCATAGCCTACTATATACAGTATGAGTCCCCACATAGCCTCATATACAGCATGAGCTCCCATATAGCCTCCTATATACAATATGAGCCCCCGCATAGCCTCCTAGATACAGTATGAGCCCCCACATAGCCTATATACAGTATGAGTCCCCACATAGCCTCATATACAGTATGAGCCCCCACATAGCCTACTATATACAGTATGAGTCCCCACATAGCCTCATATACAGCATGAGCTCCCATATAGCCTCCTATATACAATATGAGCCCCCACATAGCCTACTATATACAGTATGAGTCCCCACATAGCATCCTATATACAGCATGAGCTCCCATATAGCCTCCTATATACAATATGAGCCCCCACATAGCCTCCTAGATACAGTATGAGCCCCCTCATAGCCTACTATATACAGTATGAGTCCCCACATAGCCTCATATACAGCATGAGCTCCCATATAGCCTCCTATATACAATATGAGCCCCCGCATAGCCTACTATATACAGTATGAGTCCCCACATAGCATCCTATATACAGCATGAGCTCCCATATAGCCTCCTATATACAATATGAGCCCCCGCATAGCCTCCTAGATACAGTATGAGCCCCCACATAGCATCCTATATACAGCATGAGCTCCCATATAGCCTCCTATATACAATATGAGCCCCCGCATAGCCTCCTAGATACAGTATGAGCCCCCACATAGCCTACTATATACAGTATGAGTCCCCACATAGCCTCATATACAGCATGAGCTCCCATATAGCCTCCTATATACAATATGAGCCCCCGCATAGCCTACTATATACAGTATGAGTCCCCACATAGCATCCTATATACAGCATGAGCTCCCATATAGCCTCCTATATACAATATGAGCCCCCACATAGCCTCCTAGATACAGTATGAGCCCCCTCATAGCCTACTATATACAGTATGAGTCCCCACATAGCCTCATATACAGCATGAGCTCCCATATAGCCTCCTATATACAATATGAGCCCCCGCATAGCCTACTATATACAGTATGAGTCCCCACATAGCATCCTATATACAGCATGAGCTCCCATATAGCCTCCTATATACAATATGAGCCCCCGCATAGCCTACTATATACAGTATGAGTCCCCACATAGCCTCATATACAGGATGAGCTCCCATATAGCCTCCTATATACAATATGAGCCCCCGCATAGCCTCCTAGATACAGTATGAGCCCCCACATAGCTCTTTGGTTTTAATCTAAAATGAATGATGTACAATACAAAGTTATATTGTGGTACTGTGTTAGCCAGAAAATCGATGTAAATACTTTTTTGGGCATACTGTCATTTTTGGGCATAAAAGTATTTTCATCAATTTAAATTGAATACATTTAGAATTTTTAAGTGGATAAATTTGTTAGCTAGTTATTGATAATCCTCGGATGTGTTTTTTTGTAAACAGGTCCACACGCACACATAGACACACAGTCACGCATGCAGTCTTGTACACACACACACACACAGTCAGACACCAGCAGGCATGCACACAGTGATACACACAGTCATGCACATGCAGTCACACACATATGCTCACGCGGTCATGTATACGCATGCAGACTTGCACATATATGGGTTGCAGAAATGTGCACACACACAAACATATACATATACAAAGACACATACAGACATAAACATATTTGAAGACATACAGAAAACTACATATAAACAGACACATCACACACATACATAGATAAGCACAATCATACATGCACACACAGACACACTAGGGGTATACTCACATCTGGAAGCAGCACACGTCTCTCACCTTCCCCGGATTGTCTCCCGTTCAGCTCCTCTCCAGTGGGAAGCAGTGTAGGGCTCATTGCATGACATCACATTAGCAGACACGGCCGCGCACAGGGCCAAGGGCACTGAGTGATGGCGGCATCTTCTCAGTCACTATAGAGGAGAACATCTGTGACTTCATGATCCCATCAATGACATGTAGCCCCCCACCATAGCAGCTCATGTGCCCCCGACACCAGCTGCTCATGTGTCCACGACACCAGCAGCTCATGTGCTCCCGACACCAGCAGCTCATGTGTCCACGACACCAGCAGCTCATGTGCCCCCCAACACCAGCAGCTCATGTGTCCCTGACACCAGCAGCTTATGAGCCCCCTAACACCAGCAGCTCCTGTGCTCCCTGACACCAGCAGCTCATGTGCCCCCTGACATCAGCAGCTCATGTTGTCCCCAACACCAGCAGCTCATGTGCCCTCCGACAGCAGCAGCTCATGTGCCCCCGACACCAGCAGCTTATGAGCCCCCCAACACCAGCAGCTCCTGTGCCCCCCCGACACCAGCAGCTCATGTGCTCCCCAACACCAGCAGCTCATGTGCCCCCTGACACCAGCAGCTCATGTGCTCCCCAACACCAACAGCTCATGTGCCCCCCGACACCAGCAGCTCATGTGCTCCCCCGACACCAGCAGCTCACGTGCTCCCCAACACCAACAGCTCATGTGCCCCCCGACACCAGCATCTCCTGTGCCCCCCGACACCAGCAGCTCATGTGCTCCCCAACACCAGCAGCTCATGTGCCCTCTGACAGCAGCAGTTCATGTACCCCCTGACACCAGCAGCTCATGTGTCCTCTGACACCAGCAGCTCATGTGCCCCCCAACACCAGCAGCTCATGTGCCACCGACACCAGCAGCTCATGAACCCCCCGACAACAGCAGATCCTGTGCCCCCTGATATCAGCAGCTCATGAGCCCCCCGACACCAGCAGCTCCTGTGCCCCCCGACACCAGCAGCTCATGTACCCCCTGACACCAGCAGCTTATGAGCCCCCCAACACCAGCAGCTCCTGTGCCCCCTGACACCAGCAGCTCATGTGCCCCCAACACCATTAGCTCATGTGCCCTCCGACAGCAGCAGCTCATGAACCCCCCGATACCAGCAGCTCCTGTGCCCCCCGACACCAGCAGCTCCTGTGCCCCCTGACACCAGCAGCTCATGTGCTCCCCAACACCAGCAGCTCATGTGCTCTCCGACAGCAGCAGCTCATGTGCCCCCGACACCAGGAGCTTATGAGCCCCCCAACACCAGCAGATCATGTACCCTCCGACAGCAGCAGCTCATGTGCCCCCGACACCAGCAGCTCATGAACCTCCCGACTCCAGCAGCTCCTGTGCCCCCCGACATCAGCAGCTCATGAGCCCCCTGACACCAACAGCTCCTGTGCCCCCCGACACCAGCAGCTCATGTGGTCCCCGACACCAGCAGCTCATACAGCCCCGCATAAGGACACGGCCACCACCATGTCTCACTGTAGGCACCGACATTTCTCTGTGTCCTCCTCACCTTTGTGACTCCATAAAGTTCAAAAAACCTTTATCTTGGCCTCATCACTCCAGAGTACAGAGTCCCAGTATCTTCATATTTTTCAGCCGGGGCCCTGACACATTGTTGGGGGCTTTATAGTGCCTGGGTTGTTGTAGGAGCATCTTCCTCAACGGACGCTTCCCATGCTGCCGTTTCTCTGCAGTGTGCACCAGATTGTGTCACCCCGGTTCCACTTTCTATTTCTTTAGATAACTGTAGTGAACTCACATGAGGATTTTCTTCCCCCTTCTCATCATACCACACTCCTGTTTAGGTGGTAACCTCCATAGTCGCCTGGACGTCTCTGTAAGATGCTGAAGTTCCATCTTCGTTACATTTTTGTATCACTTTTGCTCCAGTATCTGACTAATAAGTAAAGCTTTGCTGATCTTCTTGTTGCCTTCACCTTCTTGTATACAGAAATGATTTTCTTTTTCAGATTTTGTGACATTTCTCTTCCATGCTGTGCCATTCAGATTTTGTGACATTTCTCTTCCATGCGGTGCCATTGCTGACAGCATGAAATGGGAAAGGGATTTCTTTGTTAAGTATTGCCTTTTATCGTCACCCACCCGGCTGCAGGACACCTGTGTAGTGAAGAATTACACTGTCGTGTGGGTGAATTTCTGTTATTTATCATTTTAAACTTTATAAGAGTCTAAACTTTAGCTTTGCTCCTAAGACTTTCATTGGGGTGTACTTATTTTTTCAACATGGTCTTGAATGAATTTGTTAGGAAAATTACTTTTTTTTTGGGTGCAAAATAACAAATCTTGTTTGCAATCAATGGCCGACATTTGTGGGAGTATTTTATATTATGGTACCCCATAGGTAGAATGTTGATTCTGAAAAACAAAAGCTTTTAAAAGCCGCTACATGTCTATTGATGTGTGTATCAGTAAATACTTTGAATCTCCATAACATAATGATAGAGCATCTCATCAAGACAGTTAATATTGAGCCGCGCCTCTATAATTCCTCCTGGAAATGTATGAATAAATTAACAAACAGATGCTATCCGTTGCATTGTTAATAGACTACACAATTAGGGACTGTTCTTATTGATTGGGCATTGGCGGGGTGTGTGCGGACACGCTCTATTAACAAAAGAAATGGTAACACTCACTTATCAATACATTTACAGGAATAATAATAATCTTTATTTATATAGCGCCAACATATTCCGCAGCGCTTTACAAGAATAACAGAAGGATAACACAACACATTTCTGCAGCATTTTTATGTCACGGGGAATGCAAATATTTACCAAAACAGACACATTCAAAGAACTGACAGGTCCTCTCTAAATTCTGCATTCCCACCTGTATGGGGGAAGAGTAATGCAAATGTCAGAGAGCCTGACTGTATCATAGAAATGGGCTCCAGTCTGCAGAGGTGTCTGTGCTATTACATAAGCTCCTCAGCACATACAGTAGTGTTCAAAATAATAGCAGTCCAATACGACTAACCAGATTAATTACTGTTTTTGGTATAAATTATATGACCACATGTCAAACAATTTACCAGTTGGTGCAGTAAATTCTAAGAAAACCACCAGACTCTGCATTCATGATCTGCAGGTTTTTGAGTCTGTGTATGTGAATAATTAATTGTATGGGGGAGTGTTCAATATAATAGCAGTGTGGAGGTCAATTAGTGAGGTCAATCATTCTGTGAGGAAACAGGTGTGAATCAGGTGGCCCTAATTTAAGGGTGAAGCCAGCACATGTTGTACATGCATTTCTCCTTGAAAGCCTGAGAAATATGAGTTGTTCGAGACATTATTCAGAAGAACAGCGTACTTTGATTAGAAAATTGATCGGAGAGGGTAAAACTTATAAAGAAGTGCAGACAATGATCGGCTGTTCAGCTAAAATGATCTCCAATGCTTTAAAATGGAAAGCAAAACCAGAGAGACGTGGAAGAAAACAGAAGACTACCATTCGAATGGATGGAAGAATAGCCAGAATAGCAAAGGCCCAGCCAATGATCAGCTCCAGGATAATCAAAGACAGTTTCAAGTTAACTGCGAGGACTGTGACAGTGAGAAGACGCCTGTGTGAAGCTAATCTCTTAGCAAGAAGTCCCCGAAAAGTCCCACTGTTAAAAAAAAGACATGTACTGAAGCGGGTACAATTTGCCAAAGAACACATCAACTGGCGTAAAGAGAAATGGAGAAACATTTTGTAGACTGATGAAAGTAAAATTGTTCTTTCTGGGTCCAAGGGCAGCAGACAGTTCATCAGACGACCCCCAAACTCTGAATTCAAGCCACAGTACACTCTGAAGAAAGTGAAGCATGGTGGAAGAAACGTGATATGGGCATGTTTCTCTTACTATGGTGGCAGACCTATTTACCACATACCAGGGATCATGGACCAGTTTACATATATTAAAATACTTGAAGAGGTCATGTTGCCTTACGCTGAAGAGGATATGTCTTTGAAATAGGTGTTTCAACAAGACAACAACCCTAAACACACCAGTAAATGAGCAAAATCTTGGTTCTAGACCAACAAAATTGAGGTTATGGAGTGGCCAGCCCAATCCCCGGACCTTAATCCGATAGAACACTTGTGTGGTGACATCAAAAATGCCGTTTCTGAGGCAAAGTCAACAAATGCCAAAAATTTGTGGGATGTAGTCAAAGCCTCCTGGGCTGGAATAACAGGTGGCAGAAGTTGGTTGACTCTATGCAACATAGATGTGAAGCAGTTCTAAAAAACTGTGGGTATACAACTAAATATTAGGTTAGTGAATCACAGGAATGCTACATCCTCAAAAAAAAGATAGGACATATTGTCAGTTTGTAAAGACAAATGCACACTCTGCTATTTTTGTAGAACAGCCCAATGTTCATTTTTTATTTTCTGTAGTTAAAAATTATATACATTTCTCCTCATGTTTTGAATTAGAAAACAGTGTGCAATGTTCCCAATGCAGATAAATAAAAACTAGTATAAAGATGTTGTGCTTAATTCATGTTTCTGAACACAATGCTATTATTCTGAACATTACTGTAGAAGACATCCAGGCCAAGACATCTATGGAATCTTCTTCTCTCCTACATCTGCAAAAGGTCTAGTCCTGTGTACAGCTTAGAAGTGGATACAATGTATGCAGTGTAGACAATGCTTGGTGAGCTTTTCAGCTGAGACCAGGATCAGATATGTACAGGATTACCTCCACTGAATGGAAACATGGTTCTCATTCCCTGACAAGAAGCAAATAATTTGAAAATGGGAAGAAATTAGAGCATAAAGTAGAGAGAGGGAGGTAGAAAATAAGGTTAGCTGCCCTGTAAATATGACAGTCAGTTTAGAATTTCCCAAAAATTCATAGATTCAAGTGAATTAGCATTTTGAGCAATTTGGCGCATACAAATTAAGCAAAATGGCGGCCAGCTATGAGGTAGTTAAAAAATATGCATACTCGCCCGATCTCAGCACTCACCTGTTCATCCATGTAGCTCCTCTCCGAACCTCTTCAATTGTCTTCCTCCGCAACATCCCACTCTCACTGCTGACCCCAAAACATCGGTGACATGGCCTCATGTGACACTGAGATGTCGGGGCGATGTCACGCGTTAGCTTGGAAGAACCAATAATGATGGGATGCGGTGGAACAAGTGAAGACCGGTGCAGAGAGGGTCTGCACGGCTGGACAGCTGAGGATTGGGTGAGTATACGTTTTTTCTCAATCTACATTTATTATGCTCTGGGATCTGGAGAGACTTATGAGTATAATAAACCACATTCGATTAACAGCAAATAAATTAAATGCAAATCGAATCTCCTGGCCAAATTTGAGCAGATTTTCAGAATTCAATTGAAGCAGATTCGCTCATCACTACTGACCTGCCTTACTACATAAGTCCCTCTGTTTCCCACACCTTTGTATACATGAAGTTTACAATTATCCCAGTTTCTGTGTTTGGATGAAATAGTGAGAAGAAACAAACAATTCACGACCCCTATACCCCACCACATATGTCTTCATCTCAGCTGTCACCTACACATTCCTCTATGTAGTACAGCTCATCACTGTCGCTCTACAGGTCAGCAATGTAGTCACAGGGAGGAAATATCTAAATTATTCATCTATTACATGCACAGAAAAGTCTCATGTTTCACTTACTGGAAAGCTGCTAATTCGAGAAGCCCCAATGTCCGGCATCGGCTACAATGATACAGTACTCAGCTAATTACTAAGTCACAAAGATCCTCTGTCAGGAAGACATCACAGAGATCCTTCATCAGGAAGACGTCATAGAGATCCTCCATCAGGAAGACGTCATAAACATCCTCCATCAGGAAGACCTCACAGAGATCCTCCATCAGGAAGACATCACAGAGATCCTCCATCAGGAAGACATCAGACATCATAGAGATCCTCCATTAGGAAGACATCATAGAGATCCTCCATCAAGAAGACCTCACAGAGATCCTCCATCAGGAAGGTGTCACAGAGATCCTCCATCAGGAAGATGTCACAGAGATCCTCCATCAGGAAGACATCATAGAGATCCTACATCAGAAAGATGTCACAGAGATCCTCCATCAGGAAGCCCTTATAGAGATCCTTCATTAGGAAGACATCACAGAGATCCTCCATCAGGAAGATGTCACAGAGATCCTTCATCAGGAAGATGTCACAGAGATCCTCCATCAGGAAGATGTCACAGAGATCCTCCATCAGGAAGATGTCACAGAGATCCTCCACCAGGAAGCCCTCATGGAGATTCTTCATTAGGAAGACATCACAAACAATCTCCATCAGGAAGAGGTCATAGACATCCTCCATCAGGAAGACGTCACAGAGATCCTCCATCAGGAAGATGTCACAGAGATTCTCCAGGAGGAAGATGTCACAGAGGAGCTCCATCAGAAAGACAATATAGAGATCCTCGAGCAGGAAGACCTTATAGAGATCCTTCATCAGGAAGACATCATAGATATCTTCCATCAGAAAGACGTCACAGAGATCTTCCATCAGAAAGACGTCACAGAGATCCTCCATCAGGAAGTCGTCACAGAGATCCTCCATAAGGAAAACATCATAGAGTTCCTACATCAGAAAGATGTCACAGAGATCCTCCATCAGGAAGATGTCACAGAGATCCTCCACCAGGAAGCCCTCATGGAGATTCTTCATTAGGAAGACGTCACAAAGAATTTCCATCAGGAAGAGGTCATAGACATCCTCCATCAGAAAGACATCACAAAGATCCTCCATCAGGAAGAGGTCATAGACATCCTCCATCAGGAAGACATCACAGAGATCCTCCATCAGAAAGACATCACAAAGATCCTCCATCAGGAAGAGGTCATAGACATCCTCCATCAGGAAGACGTCACAGAGATCCTCCATCAGGAAGACGTCACAGAGATCCTCCATCAGAAAAACATCAACGAGATCCTCCATCAGAAAAACATCAACGAGATCCTACATCTGGAGACATTAGAGATCCTCCATCAGGAAGATGTCACAGAGATCCTCCATCAGGAAGATGTCACAGAGCTCCTCCATCAGGAAGATGTCACAGAGATCCTCCATCAGAAAGATGTCACAGAGATCCTCCATAATGAAAACGTCACAGAGATCCTCCATCAGGAAGAAGTCACAGAGATCCTCCACCAGGAAGCCCTCATGGAGATTCTTCATTAGGAAGACATCACAAAAAATCTCCATCAGGAAGAGGTCATAGACATCCTCCATCAGGATGATGTCACAGAGATTCTCCAGGAGGAAGATGTCACAGAGGAGCTCCATCAGAAAGACAATATAGAGATCCTCGAGCAGGAAGACCTTATAGAGATCCTTCATCAGGAAGACATCATAGATATCTTCCATCAGAAAGACGTCACAGAGATCCTCCATCAGAAAGACGTCACAGAGATCCTCCATAAGGAAAACATCATAGAGATCCTCCATCAGGAAGATGTCACAGAGATCCTCCACCAGGATGCCCTCATGGAGATTCTTCATTAGGAAGACGTCACAAAGAATTTCCATCAGGAAGAGGTCATAGACATCCTCCATCAGAAAGACATCACAAAGATCCTCCATCAGGAAGAGGTCATAGACATCCTCCATCAGGAAGACGTCACAGAGATCCTCCACCAGGAAGCCCTCATGGAGATTCTTCATTAGGAAGACATCACAAAGAATCTCCATCAGGAAGAGGTCATAGACATCCTCCATCAGGAAGACGTCACAGATCAGAGATTCTCCAGGAGGAAGATGTCACAGAGGAGCTCCATCAGAAAGACAATATAGAGATCCTCGAGCAGGAAGACCTTATAGAGATCCTTCATCAGGAAGACATCATAGATATCTTCCATCAGAAAGACGTCACAGAGATCCTCCATCAGAAAGACGTCACAGAGATCCTCCATCAGGAAGTCGTCACAGAGATCCTCCATCAGGAAGTCGTCACAGAGATCCTCCATAAAGGAAAACATCATAGAGATCCTACATCAGAAAGACGTCACAGAGATCCTCCATCAGGAAGATGTCACAGAGATCCTCCACCAGGAAGCCCTCATGGAGATTCTTCATTAGGAAGAAGTCACAAAGAATTTCCATCAGGAAGAGGTCATAGACATCCTCCATCAGAAAGACATCACAAAGATCCTCCATCAGGAAGTGACGCGCCCCCTGCGCCGTGGGGTACCCGGAGCCAGGCCTGTAGATGCTGGGGGTTGTAATCACCTTGGCGGTGACCCGATCCGTGACCCAGGGCGGTCAAACCAGGGTAGCCTATGTGTGTCTGTTATATATAATCCGACTACGCTACCTGTGGAATGCGGTTATTGGGAACCGCCGCTGCGGAGCAGTCCGCTGAAGCTGGTGGTATGTGCAGCAAGGTGATGTAACTCCCCACAGGAAGAGTGGAGCTTCAGGGCAGCGCGTAAGGATGATGGTGGTGATGGTGCAAGGTGTCGCGGTGCAAGAATAATCACAAACGAGTCCAAACGATGCAGTCCCACATCTTTTACTCATGGTTAGAGCAGTTCCAGTTACAGGGCCAGTGTAAGAGCCCACGGCGTCCTGTGCTCACGCAGTGAGGGGCTCAGACGACCCTCAGATATCTCCAGAGTATTTATCAGGACCCCCTTCTGTGTGTCCTCTCCGGCCTCCGGCCTTCTCCCTGCACCTCACACCTAGTAGCACTCCTGTCCGGTGTCCTCGGGCCTTGGTGGGCGACGTGTGTTCCGTCCCCTGGGTCCTGTGCGGCTACCTTCCTAGTACTCTGGTATGGACTTATGGTCTGCGGTATTTGAAATGCTGCAGCCTCCGGTTCTCTAGTTAGGCCTTGTAGCTCTTGGCTAGTTAAGGGACCGGTTCCCTTTCTACGGCCTGACCCCCCTACCTCCTGGCAGCGGCGGGCGTACGGGTGGCTTACTGCACGGCCCGTACTCCTGGGGTCCCTTCTCTTCTCATCCTGGAGCCTCTCCTGCTCCCCTTCTCTCTCCTTTCTCCGTCAGGCTCAGGCCTCCTGACTTGGCCCGCCTGTGGAGCAGAGCTCATGAAGAGCCCCTGCTCCTGTCACTTTCCTCTTCTGACTGTTCTCCTGAACCAAGATGGTTCCTTACTTTTATATCTCCTCCTCCAGTGCGCCCAGGATCTACGTCCTCCACCCCATCCACTACATAGTTCCCCCTCTCTAAGTGGTTCCTCCCCACTCCAGCCAGGGATCAGGGACTGTGCTCTCCCGTAGGAGCAATCTCGCCCTGTCCCCCGGAAATGTGGTGTAGTGGATGTAGTGTTAGGGTCTTGAGCCATACTCCTTCCTTACCTGAGAGTGAGATACCACACCTCTGGGTGAGATGCAGTACCTCTGTGGCGACCGAACGCTCAGGGGCGCCACAGAAGAGGTCATAGACATCCTCCATCAGGAAGACATCACAGAGATCCTCCATCAGAAAGACGTCACAGAGATCCTACATCAGGAAGACGTCACAGAGATCCTCCATCAGGAAGACGTCACAGAGATCCTCCATCAGGAAGACGTCACTGAGATCCTACACCAGGAAGCCCTCATAGAGATTCTAGATCAGAAAGATGTCACAGAGATCCTCCATCAGGAAGCCCTCCTAGAGATCATTCATTAGGAAGAAGTCACAGGGAATCTCCAGGTCATAGACATTCTCCATCAGGAAGAAGTCACAGAGATCCTCCATCGGGAAGATGTCACAGAGATTCTCCATCAGGAAGACGTTACAGAGAACCTCCATCAGGAAGATGTTACAGAGAACCTCAATCAGGAAGATGTCATAGAGATCCTCCATCAGGAAAACATCACAGAGATCCTCCATCAGAGAAGACTTCACAGAGATCCTCCATCAGGAAGACATCATAGAGATCCTCCATCAGGAAGACCTTATAGAGATCCTTCATTAGGAAGACTTCACAGAGAACCTCCCCATCAGGAAGACATCATAGAGATCCTCCATCAGGAAGACCTTATATAGATTCTTCATTAGGAAGACATCATAGAGATCCTCCATCAGAAAGATGTCACAGAGATCCTCCTTCAGGAAGACGTCACTGAGATCCTCCATCAGAAAGATGTCATAGAGATCGTCCATCAGGAAGACATCACAGAGACCTCATAAAAAACGTTACAGAGATTCTCCATCAGAAAGATGTCACAGAGAACCTCCATCAGGAAGACCTCATAAGGATTCTTCATTAGGAAGACGTCACAGAGAACCTCCATCAATAAAACGTCACAGAGATCCTCCATCAGGAAGACGTCACAGAGAACCTCCATCAGGAAGACCTCATAGGGATCCTTCATTAGGAAGAAGTCACAGAGAAACTCCATAAGGAAGACGCCACAGAGATCCTCCATCAGGAAAAACGTCTCAGAGAACCTGCAACAGTAAGACATCATTGAGCTCTTCCATCAGGAAGACCTCATAGAGATCCTCCATACGGAAGACGTCACAGAGATCCTCCATCAGGAAAAACGTCTCAGAGAACCTCCATCAGTAAGACATCATTGAGCTCTTCCATCAGGAAGACCTCATAGAGATCCTCCATGAGGAAGACATCACAGAGATCTTATCCATGAGGAAGACATCACATAGATCTTATGTCAGCTTTATGTATTTTTTTTATTTCACTTATTTTATGTTATTTTACCTTGGTATTGTATGTAGTTACTCATCTCCATTCATTGCCCATGAAGTACACAGATTGTGGATGGGACTGTATCAGCTGCGTATGCATGAGTGCTGTGCCTCTGCAGCATCAAAGGAATGTGAACAGGTTGCTTGGATGCAACAGGGCAGACAATGAGGAGAGAGTGGTACTTAACTAACAGTGTTTCAGTATATACGGTACATACAAGTAAGCACTATATTAAGGGTAACAGTAGCAAGGTCAATACAATATGTTATGACACTATGAGATCACAGCGATGCGACTAAATATATCTATACAACGTTCTATTATATACACTGTTCTTAATGTTCTTACCTAGCAGTTAAACGACTATTAATGCCTTTATGTCTCTGTTTAACAGGCGTCACTCTCAGCACTAGGAATGTCCCCGTAGTATTCTCTGTAAACTCCCTAGTGGGGGTCACCGGTAGATATCCGAGTCACTGGGTATACAGTGTGCTCGTCGCACTGGCCTCCTCCGTTCCCTGAAGCACGACCCCGGCCCACACCCTGTACCATACGTCTAAATTGGAAATAATGGTCCAGAGGAATAGTCATCTGCTACAGCTGGATCATCTCCCGAGCCTAGTTCATATCTGGTCACAGTCTTCTACTGATGCTGCTTACGGTCTTCAACTGGCGCTGCTTACGGATCTTCTACTGGAGCTGCTTACAGTCATCTAATGTTGCTGCTTTGGGTCTTCTACTGGTGCTGCTTACGGATCTTCTACTGGAGCTGCTTACAGTCATCTAATGTTGCTGCTTTGGGTCTTCTACTGGTGCTGCTTACGGATCTTCTACTGGAGCTGCTTACAGTCTTCTAATGTTGCTGCTTTGGGTCTTCTACTGGTGCTGCTTACGGATCTTCTACTGGAGCTGCTTACAGTCTTCTAATGTTGCTGCTTTGGATCATAGGCGGATTATAATGAGGGCAATCCGGGCTACCGCCCGGGGCCTCGGGTCTCTAGGGGGCCCGGGGCTCCGGGGTGTCTATGGCCGGATTGCCCTCATTATATGTGCGGCCCCGCGACACATACCGGCAGACAGCAGCGGGGGGGGGGGCCGGACCACTGCCCAAGCAGCGGTGCACGGCAGCTGCTTCTTCTTCGGCCAAGCCAGGACTGCAGCAGTTAACTTCCCTGTGCTGGCCCGGCCGCGTCACTGCTAGGAGACACGGCCCTGTGCGCGGCTGTGTCTTCTAGCTGTGACGTCACGCAGTGCGCGCCCGGCCTGCACTGCTACTTACCACCAGAGAGGAGCAGGAGCCAGGAGGACTGGAGCCGAGCCGGGGGATAGTGAGTGTATGTGTGTGTGTGTGTGTCTGTGTCTGTGTGTCTGTGTGTGTGTGCATGTGTATGTATGTATGTGTGTGCAGGCAGATATCATTGTGTGATGTCTGTTTATATGTATTTTTGTGTTTCAAATGTGTTTATGCGTGTATGTATATGACTGTATATGTTTGTGTGTGTGTGTGTGACTGCGTGCGGCCTCCTGCTGAGTATAGATGGTGCCGTGCGGCCTCCTGCTGTCTCTTGGGGGGCGCCGTGCGGCCTCCCGCTGTGTATAGATGGCACCGTGCGGCTCCCTGCTGTGTATAGATGGCACCGTGCGGCCTCCCGCTGTGTATAGATGGCTCCGTGTGACCTCCTGCTGTGTATAGATGGCTCCGTGCGGCCTCCCGCTGTGTATAGATGGCTCCGTGTGGCCTCCCGCTGTGTATAGATGGCTACGTGCGGCCTCCCGCTATGTATAGATGGCTACGTGCGACCTCCCACTGTGTATAGATGGCACCGTGCGGCTCCCTGCTGTGTATAGATGGCTACGTGCGGCCTCCCGCTGTGTATAGATGGCTACGTGCGGCCTCCCGCTGTGTCTGGGGGGGGCGCCGTGCGGCCTCCCGCTGTGTATAGATGGCACCATGCGGCTCCCTGCTGTGTATAGATGGCACCGTGCGGCTTCCCGCTGTGTACAGATCGCTCCGTGCGGCCTCCCGCTGTGTATAGATGGCTACGTGCGGCCTCCTGCTGTGTATAGATGGCTACGTGCGGCCTCCTGCCGTGTATAGATGGCTACGTGCGGCCTCCTGCCGTGTATAGATGGCTACGTGCGGCTTCCTGCTGTGTATAGATGGCTACATGTGCTCAATATTGAGTCATACAATAAATGTAAGGCTATGTGCCCACGATGAAGAAATGCTCCAGATTTTTTTTCAGCGGATTGTACATGCGTTTTTCCTGCCAGGGACATGCGGATGTGAAGCGTTCTTCACTTGCATTTCCGCTTGCGATTTTAGCATCACTTGAAAAGTGCTTGACAACTTGGTCACACTATATAAATCTATGCAACCGGCATGGATTTATATAGTGTGACCGTAAAAGAATGGTAAAAAATAAATATATACTTACCTTCTTATGGCCTGCCGACGTCAGCGGTCGCGTGACACGTCACATGACTAAATGACGTCACGGCAGGTCCTTTTCAGACCATCGCGAGCTGCCGGCAGTCAGGACGCATCGGATAAAGACACCGGGGGCCATCAGAAGGTAAGTATAATATTTATTTTTTATTTTATTCTTTTTTTACAGGTTCTATGGTACCCGGGTCCGGAGGACAGTCTCCTCTTCTCCAAACCCCGGTACCATCCGCATATTGAAACGCATGGATTCTGCATGTACAGATGCAGTGATGCGGATTCCATGAGTTCTAATGCAAGTCAATGGCGGCGAAAGCGCCGCACTTCCGCAAAATAATTGTTAGTGCTGCGAATTTTTCCGCAATGATAATCCACAGCGGAAATTTCCGCAGCATGTACACAGCACATGCGGATTATCATTGGGGAACATGGCAGACCTTCTACCAAGCGGTTTTTAAGCGTTTCTGCAGGGGAATTGCCGCAGCGGAAACGCTTAAAACACGCATAGTGGGCACACAGTCTAAAAAAAATTATTAGAATTAATATTGTGCCAAATTAATTTCACGTGAACTATCACATGATCTATCACAGGGGATCATGTGACGTGATACATCAGGTGTGGGGGGGGGGGGGGCGTGCCTTCTAAACTGCCCGGGGCCCTTGCTACTCTTAATCCACCCCTGCTTTGGATCTTCTACTGGTGCTGCTTCTACTGATGTGGGTCACGGAATTCCCTCACAGCTCAGGCCTTCTCCGGCATCTGACCGCTCTCTGATACTTCTGTGGCGATGGTGGCAGAAAGCCCACTTGGAGGCCACACGACCTGCCTGGTACAGTTTCTGGTGCTAACTCCTCCCATCTCGGCCCGGCCAGGCCATTTATAATTGGTAACTGCGACACAGGTGTCACCTGAACTGGCGTCGTCTTCAATCTCTTCCCCGGGTTTTAATAAGCAAAATAAAAAAAAATTAGTTTGTAAATTTTTGCTTTTGGGGGTTTTGCCTTGCAGCTAGGGTGCTGTGGGGCACCACATCATTCCCCCTGCTGTCCCTATGTCGGTGGCTGGCACATGGCGCCCCATCTTTTAGGTCAAGGACCTGCTGTGAGGTTCACCCTCATGGCTTCATACAGTCTGATCAAAATATAAAACTAAGAACCTTATGGTCATTTTTGTAAATTTTTGCTGAGCCTTGTGATTTTTGGACGTGCGTCCATGTCTTTTTTCTTATAAGTATGTCACTTCACAACTAGCTAATGACTGTATGTGGCTTTTGCAAGCTATCCTTTGTGGGCGGTCCTTTGCTAAGCAGGGGTGGGGCTTATTCTCTTTCATATGGTAATTCAGATTTCGGTAGGTACATATTTTGCTTTTTTTTCCTTCCAGAAACAGAAATAGTAGGAATAGTGCTAGGCTGTGCCGACTACTACCAATCCCATTATTTTATCATGCATAGTAGTGAATTTGTGATTGCACCACAATTAACCCACTCCTGCCCCAACAGATATTCCCTGTTACCGAATACCAGACATTCTGCCTCGTACATTCCTGTGTGCAGGTAACAGACACATCGCTTGCATTGTTTACTGCAGATGACGGAGCCCCTATACCAGGTCAATAGCTGCACTGAAGATTAAAGGATGGCGAATAATACTTTTCACTTCCTTGCAAACAATTTGACAGTTCAGAAATACCTCCCTGGGAATGGTATAAACACATGCCAACATCAACTGATGGGGCCTGACCTGTGATGTGTCCACGCGTGACTGTAATGGCGGTTACTAATAACTCGGATTAAGGTTTTCATAGGGAATCATTGAGATTGTGCACGAGTTGGGGTAATGGCCGAGTGCAGCCCCCGTCAGTGTGAACAGTGCAAGTGTCTGATTGTATTTTGATGGTGATGTTACTGCATTTGCATTAAGCCAAGTCTTATTTCCATTATTTCTGAGGGGTGTTGCTAGACGTAAAGCACCTGTGGCACTAGTTAAAATGGGGATACTAAAAAACAGGGACTAAATACAGTAGTTATTGCAAAAGTACCTACAGTGCTGCTCACCATTATTGGCACCCTTTCATTTTTTTCATTGACTGGTACATTTCCATTTATTTTTGAAGATATTCTACAAAGTTATATCCTCAGGATTTTTTAATTAGTGGTAAAAAGTAATACAACAATAAAACATTGTTTTTCAACTTCCATGTTGCAATTTCAAAGAATAAACATGTGCAGCAATAAAGGCCCCCCTAATTAATACTTGGTTGCCCCCCTAATTAATACTTGGTTGCCCCCCTAATTAATACTTGGTTGCACACCCTTTGGCATTGCTGACAGCCTCCAGACGTTTCTTGTAGCCATCTATAAGCTTCTTGCTCTTCTCAGCTGGAGTTTTCTCCCACTCTTCCTTTGCCGTTTGTTCAAGCTCTTGAATGTTTGCAGCGGTTCTTTTTCCCAATGGCAGATTTCAGCTCACCCCAAAAATTTCAATGGGATTAAGGTCAGGACTCATTGCTGGCCATTTTAAAACAGTCCATTTTTTATTTTTCAACCATTCCTGTGTACTTTTGGATGAGTGCTTTTGGGTCATTGTCTTCCTGGAGGACCCATGATCTTCAACTCAAACCAAGTTTTCTTACACTGGGTAGGACATTTCGCTCTAAAATCTCTTGATAATTCTCTGATTTCATGATTCCTGTGATACGGTCAAGGCCTCCAGTACCGGATGCAGCAAAGCAACCCCACAGCATTAAGATCCTCCTCCATGCTTAACTGTTGGTAAGGTGTTTTTTTCCATATAAGCTTCATTGCGCCGTCTGTAAACAAACTGTTGCTTTGCATTGCCAAAAAGGTCTATTTTTATTTCATCTGTCTACAGAACATTTTCCCAGAAGGACTGTGGTTTGTCAAGGTACTCTTTGGCAAAGATCATTCGTTCCTTTCTATGTGTTTTCTTCAGCAATGATTTCTTCCTTGGCCTTCGCCCATAAAGCTCTGCTTGGTTTAGTGTGCGGCGTATGGTACTTGTTGAAACCATGACCCCAGATTGCTCCAGGTTGGCCTTCAGGTCTTTGGATGTTTGTCATGGTGTTTCTTTCCACCATTCACACCAACCTTCAAAGACATCTCTTGTCAATTTTCTTCTTTCTCTCACATCCAGGGAGGTTCTTGATGGTTCCATGCTTTGCAAACTTCTTAATAATATTGTGCTGAAACTAGGATACCAAGGTCTTTGGAGATGGCCTTATACCCTTTGGAAGTCTTGTAGCAGTTCTGATGACTTCAGACAGCTCCTTTGTCGTCACCATTGTGACAAAGGAACAGGGCCTACCATGTGGCTTTTTAAAACACTGAAGTCATCATTCTTTGGTTAATTCATGTCACATGGGCACCGACAATCAACCACAGGAGAGTCTCTTTTGTGATTTACCACAGGCGAGTCAAGATGTGTTTCCATACTAAATTAATGTAAAGGGTGCTGATACCAGTGACACAGCAAGCTTTAGGTTTTTCTATTTTTCCCTCCCATTGTATTTTGCTTTAAATTATTGTTTATCATTTGCTCTTTTGTATTTAACACGAGTCTCTATACAAAAAACTGTTTCATTTGATTCTTTTTTTTTCAGGAGATATTCAACATTATGTACTTACACTTCATGGGTGCCAATAACGATGAACAGGACTGTATGTGCTTTCCATACCAGTCACTATGCCCTGGAGGTCATCGAGCCACAATGCCCTCCACTCACTTATGCCAGCCACAAGGCCCCATGGCTGCTATTAAACCTTCATTTTTTTCCACTAGGTGTCCATTATGCCAGCCAAATGGCCAATATTTTGCACAAGCTATGTAAGACGATGAAAGTGTCGCCATGTTTCCCCTGAAAGACATTGTACATTGTTGCAATGTATTTTATGCCCGACATGTTTACTAATGTGTGTCATTAGTGATAGGTTGTGTCCTGCCCAGCAGCAGAAAGTTAATAGGGACAGTTAGGGTTAATAGTTGGGACTAGCCCAGAGTGGGAGGGGTTAAAAAGAAAAGGGACAGAGGGAGTTTCCAGTTAGGAAGGCAGATAGGGCCCAGCACACAGTAGAAGCCGACCTATGTTCTGAGCAGTGAACAGAGCCGAATAAGGCAATGGATAGCGAGATCCAGAGTGAAGACTGAGGCAAAGCGATTTATGAAGTAAAGTAATTTACCGGAGTTGGGATCCGGAGCAGGAGGCAACTTCGCAAGCCAAAGAGGTAAAGGGACAAATCGGAGCAGGGAACACAAAGCAAAGAGAGTGCCACGGGTGGTAGTTCCAAGGCGTCAACAAACAGAGTGGCCAAGTAAAGACCATAGTGGCAGAAGTAGCTCCCCTAAGGGGAAAAGGACGCGAAACCGCGAATTGAAATTCAGGACCTCGTTGCCTGAACTGTAGGGTCGTTATTGGGGAAAAGAGAAGCTCCAGAGGCACTGTGCTGGATGGTGGTGAAGGCAGAGGAAATTGAGGCAGAATTGAGTGAGATTAGGAAAGGAAAGAGAGAATGTGTTAAGAGAAATGCCCATGACGTTTTGTGCCCACTATCCCACTGTGCATATCCCTCCGTACGTTGTTGTAAAAGTCAGTTTATTTTTGAGTGGTGGTCTCCATCACTGAACATTACACCATCTGGTCCTGGCCAGCCGAAGTCACCAGTGTCATGCAGCCTGCAAGGGCGTAGTGCCCCCGTGGACAAAGCCCAAACTCCCTGCCAGGACCCCCATTTTTATGTCGCATACCAGGACGTGGAAGAAGAGTACCTCGGATACTGTCGCACGCCACATTACAGGGCAACCAAATACTACCAGCAAAACTCTCGGGCTAACCATAATACCCCACTTGCCAAGCTACAATGCCCCCAAAACAGCCACAATACCCCTTACGCTAGGCACTATGTCACTACTGACAGGCATTGTGCATCCAATTTTTTTTATCCACTATGCCTTCTTTGCCAGTCACATGCTCTCCTTGGTAGCCACAATACCCTATTCCAGCCGCAGTGCATATTCTCTTGCATAAGTACAACCCAAATTTTCCTCCCAATGGTAGTCAAAATACCATAATCATTACCATAATGTCCCATATGCCAGCTACTATGCCCTCTCTACTGGCCACTAAGTTCCCATGCCACAATAACTTTTATGGCACCATTCCTCACACAACAGCATCCGTTTTTTTCCACCATGCAACCATGAAAGGCATAATGCTTCCCATCACTGGCGGACAAGGATAGAAAAGGGCCCCTGTGCAAGAACAGTATATGGGCCGTTTGCAGCCTAAGAGGTGCTAAAAATGCAAAATTGCACCTGCTTTGGAGGTGGTAGTAGCCTCCTCTTGGGCCGCACAGGTTGCACCAATGATATGTCCACCCCTGCTTCCATTACCAGCCACAGTACTAGCCACGATGCTCCATGCCATTTACAGTGCCCAATTGATTGCATAAGTTCAACCCAAACCTACCTTACTATGCCAGCCACAATAACCTAACAATAGCCATAATGTTCCCTATGCCAGCCATTATGCCCAGTGGAACAGTCACAAAGACCACCAAACTAGCCACAATAACTCTTATGCAGCTACAATGCCCTTAAATTGGCCATCATATCTGTTACGTCAGCCACTATACCCACACAACAACCAATATCTATCCACTATGCCTTCCATGCTAGCCATAATGCCCAATGGTAGCCACAGAGATCTTTCTCTTGCATACGTTCAACCAAAATTTACCTTTCAATGCCAACTACAAAGTCCACATGCCAACTACAGTAGCCCAATCATAAAGCCCAGTATAGAGCTCCTATGCCAGCCACAGTGACTCAACAACTCATGTTGGCCACTCGGCTCCAACAACAGCCATTATGCATCCATGTATTTTTTATCCTCTATGCCTTCTGTGCCAGACACAATGTTCCCTTTGGTTGCCACAATGCCACATGTCTACCAGAGCAGCCATTCTCTTGCATAAGTTAAAATGGACCTTCATCAGGCGGTCTCCCCTTTATGTCTGACGTGTCACCTACGCTGATGTCATCACCCACCAGACGCCGTGACTGGCACTGGGACCCCTCCGGAGCTCCGTGTCACTAGGACAATTGTACATGTCTGTTATTTAGCAACCTTTGAGCATAAGTTACATCAAGACAAGCCAACAAAAACTAATTGTCAGTGCTCCTAATAAGGTCCATATCCCTGGTGAGGCCGGACGGAGTCATTACTAAAATCCAATTATGACTTCGAAGGCTTAATGTTTGCACATGGGCTCAAGCTGCTACTCAGCTCCGTGCAAACTCTCATAACGATCGGCTTCGTGAAGATTTCTGCGGACACATTAGTCTACAATAAACCCGTCTTCCCATTCGTTTACCATCATGTGATTTTTAAGAGCTGGAAACAATAAAAAAAAAAAAAGTAGTGTTGCATCATGATATTCTGTATCCGTTCATCTGGTGCACAGACCTCAATACTGAACTGTCACAGTCTGAATTTAGCAATAATCCCAAAGGTGATGTACAGACGATTTCTGTAGTAAAGCTACAAGAATTCACAGCCAAATTGGCGATTGGTGAATTTTTGGTGCTGATTTTTCACCCTTTAACTCAGATGGAATTTTTTTTTTCCGGTTTTCCAGCACATTTTATGGTAAATGGAACTGAAAACTACAAGTCCTCATACCGAGATGTCGTCTGAAAAATATAAACAAAAATTATGGCTCTTGGAAGAAGGGGAGAAAACAAACTAAAGCACAAAAATGAAAATTGGCCACTGTGAGAATGGGTTACAGGGGTGTGAGCTAATGTTAAGCTTCCAAAGATTAGGATTTTCTTATCTCCTATCTACAGGAGAACATCGCTCCTCTGCCCCTTAGCAAACCGCTTGCTGGGATTTCGGTGCACTCCTGATGGACAGTTCGGGCCAGCATCGTTAAGCCACTGATCTGGTGCTCTCTGATGGTGCAAGCAGAGGTAGCATTGTCTCGGCAGTATCGGAGGTGCACAAGGGCACTGAGGTTGGCCGGATGCAGCAATTCGGCCAACTCCAGAGTAGCGCTTCTAAGCTGTACATAGCAAAGAGCTGCAAGTGCTGTGGTCCTTACATAAGAGACCAGCCACCCTGCACTCTTCTGATGCTGCAAAAGCAAAGCTGCCTTTGCTTAGAGCAAGCCTACACAACATACAGCAGGTCAGAGGGTTTGCTGCAGCCTGCAGGACCCGAGAGACGCTGACCTCATTCCTCCTGCATTCAAATGTATTCGCGTCTTTTAGACACGAATACATTTGACCAATTTGAACACTATGGCACTGGGACTGAGGCAGAAGAGCGCTCCTCATCCCCGGCCCCGACATCCAGCAGCATGGTGAGGTTAGCACACTACTGACCTCATCACACTGCTGCTGACTCCACAGTGACAGCGGGCACCGGCGGTAAGCCCTTCAAGGAGGAGCTGAAGATTAAATGATTAAAGATTAAATTGTTCTAGATGAGGGGGTACCAGAGGAGGGTTGGTGCTCCTATGTAACCCGGCGCAGGGTGGTAGCCACAGGCGAGGCACTCATCTCCTCCTTTTACGCCCCACGCGCTACATGAAAGTGTGGATCCTCGCTGCGTGTGTGAGTTGGTTCTGTGAGGACTTTGCGCCCATGCAGGTAGCCTGTAGCCAATGATGTTGGCTGTCCATAGGACCATTGGCTGTCCAGGAGACTCCCGTTCTAAAACACAGTCTTTACTGAATGGTATCTTGGTAAGGGTTATGTACAAGGGGTAGCGGGTACAAAGCCTTATGGATGTTTCTTGTGCAGTGAGAAGCATTCTTATTCACACACATTCCTTCCTCTGTAGTCTACTCCAGGGCAGGTGAAGCACACTGTTTCGCCCTACTTCGTCACAGCCCAGCTTGTCACCACAGTGCTGATCAGCAAATCTCTCTACCTGCTCAGCAGTTCCACGTCCTATTTCTTCCACTACTGGCGCCCTTGATCTACCTCTCAGGACCACCCGCTAGTCTCAAAAATTCAGTCCTGTTTAGGTCCGTTACCTTCAGTGTTTTGCAAGCTCAGGGTTCTTTGTGACTCATCATCCTATCCAAGGACCTCTTTCCGGAAGGCCACTCTGTCTTGTGGTTCACTTCAGGATCTCGCTACTCCCTTGTCCCTTAGTCTCCTTTTCTTGTAAGTCACCCCAACGGCAGTACTGCTCACAGACACTTCCTACTTGATCTCAAACTTGTCCCTAGCTAACTATCTACAGAAGCAGTCACTTGCCCTAATACTAAGCCTTTCCCATTATGGGCTAGTCACGAACATTAACTCTATCCTTACTCTAATATCGCTACCTAAACACAGTCACTATCTTATCCTACCTATCTCGTGTCCTAAGTCCTAACCTATGCCTTACCCTATGCTATCCTATACTGTACACTACCAACACTACTTATCTTACGTTATAACAGAACATTACAACACATTACATAGGCAAACATCACGTGACAGTATATACACATGACGTGATTGGTGTCTTCAGGGGTAAGAACGCCACAGTCCAGTCCACAACTCTTACACCTACAAGGCACATTATGGGGCAATGAGGAGGAGATCGTAAAAGAGGGCGTAGTATACTGAGGGTCAGTGGGGTGGCTTTACGCAGACAGTCAGTGTATTGAAGATTTGGAAAGGGGCAGTTTGAATGGATATCTTGTATAAAGTGGAATTGTAGGGGCGGAATATTATGGAGAGGGGCAGTGTGGTGGCATATTATGGAGAGGGGAAGTGTGGGGGATATTATGGAGAGGAGCAGTGTGCGGAGGACATTATGAAGAAGGGCAATGTGGGAGGGATATTACAGAGAGGGGCCGTGTAGGGGGATACATTATGAACAGGGCAGTGTCGGGGAGATTATGGAGAGGAGCAGTGATGGGGGATATAATGGAGAGGGGCAATGTCATGGACATTATGGAGAGAGGCAGTGTGAGGGAGACATTATGAAGAGGGGCTGTATGGGGAATATTATGAAGAGTGGCAGTGGGGGATATTTTGCATAGGAAGTATACTGAGGGGGAATTATTTATTCAGGGGAACAGCATGGGTGATATTTTTATTTATAGGGCAGTATAATGATACTAATATTTTTAAGGGCACCATGTCGGGAAGTGCTGCTGAAGACAGAAGAGGCAAGACTGGAGAGATGAGCTCTAGGTGTGAAATCTCATCATGGTGTCTGTACTACATGGAGACAAATGGGATGGGAATAACTCTAATCAGAGAAGATGTCACCTATAATGTAGCTGGATGTAAATGTATATTTGTGATTCTGTTTTGACTACATCTCATCAGTACTGTAGTTCCTGTATGGTGTGCAGTTTAATGACAGCTGATAACAACAACTCCCAGTATCTCCTTACCATTGTTAAGGACATACTAGGAATTATAGGTACATACGATACAATTATATATGGGGCTGACTTGACATTACAATTGATTGCTGTACTAAACTTGGTGCCTTATACATGTAGTGATGGTGGTTCTGGTGCTGCATTCATGTACTGATTGTTGTTATGGCACTGCATTCATGTACTGATGGTGGATCTGGCACTGCATTCATGTACTGATGGTGGTTCTGGTACTGCATTCATGTACTATTTGTGGTTATGGTGCTGCATTCATGTACTAACTGTGGATCTGATGCTACATTCATGTACTGACAGTGGTTCTGGAACTGGATTCATGTACTGACGGTGGTTCTGGCACTCCACTCATGTGTTGACAGAAGTTCTGGCACTGCATTCATATGCTCATGGTGGTTCTGGTGCTGCATTCATGTACTGACAGTGGTTCTGGCGCTGCATTCATGTAATGGTAGTTCTGATCTTGTACAATATAGCAATCCATAACATGCTTCTTGGCTATGTTAAAACTTTAAAATCCTCAAAATGTAGAGATTTGAGATTATTAGGAGGCTTTGGTGAGTTTCTGCTCCTAAAACTCAGTTTAAGTTGGAATGTTCACACTTTTTTTTTTGGAGCAGAAACTGTCCAAATCCTCCTCGAATATTCAAAACTTTGTTCTGGTGATGTGTTAATATACTGATAGTAGTTCTGGTTCTGTATTCATGTACAGTGGGGGAAATAAGTATTTGATACACTGCCAATTTTGCAAGTTATTTTTAGAGTAGGTACACTTCAATTGTGAGAAGCAGAATCTTGAAAAAAATTCAGAAAATCACATTGTATGATTTTTATATAATTAATTTGCATTTTATTGCATGAAATAAGTATTTGATATAATAGAAAAACAGAACTTAATATTAAGTACAGAAACCTTTGTTTGCAATTACAGAGGTCAGACATTCTTGACCAAGTTTGCACACACTGCAGCAGGGATTTTGGCCCACTCCTCCATACAGATCTTCTCCAGATCTTTCAGGTTTTGGGCCTGTCGCTGGGCAACATTGAGTTTCAGCTCCCTCCAAAGATTTTCTATTGGGTTAAGGACTGGAGACTGGCTAGGCCATTTGCAGGACCTTGAAATGCTTCTTACAGAGCCACTCCTTAGTTGCACTGGCTGTGTGTTTTGGGTCATTGTCATGCTGGAAGACCCAGCCACGACCCATCTTCAATGGTATTACTGAGGGAAAGAGGTTGTTAGCCAAAATCTCGCGATACATGACCCCATCCATCCTCCCTTCAATACGGTGCAGTCTTCCTGTCCCCTTTGCAGAAAAGCACCCCCAAGGTATGATGTCTCCCCCACCATTCTTCATGGTTGGGACGGTGTTCTTGGGGTTGTACTTATCCAATCCTTCCTCCATATACGGCGAGTGAAGTTGATACCAAAAAGTTCTATTTTGGTCTCATCTGACCACATGACCTTCTTCCATGCCTCCTCTGGATCATCCAGATGGTCACTGATGAACTTCAAACGGGTCTGGACATGTGCTGGTGTGACCAGGGGGACCTTGTGTGCCCTGCAGGATTTTAATCCATGGCGGCTGTTACGCTCACGCCCGGACTGACTGGCGTGAGCGTGATTAGTGATACCACTGTACCATGAACCGAGGAGTGCCTGGAGGGGCGTAACTAAGTATCAACCCGATCCGACCAAGGTCGCACGGCGGCTTAGTCGACTCCGTGAACCAAGGAGGAACAGAGCAGAGGGACCAGGTGCTACTCCAGGTCAGACCCCGGTCACAGTTATTGACCCACACCGGGGAATGCAGGAACAGGCAGGTTAGAGTGGCATAGAGACAGGTGGGTACTGGTAAGTACGGCTGGTATGCAGACAGGTGGGCACTGGCAAGCACGGCTGGTATGCAGACAGATGGGCACTGGCAAGCTCGGCTGGTATGCAGACAGGTGGGAACTAGCAAGCACAGCTGGAGTGCAGACAGGGAGATACTGGCAAGCACGGCTGGAGTGCAGACTGGGAGGTACTAGCAGATTGGAGCGCAGGCTGGATAGGGTCCAGTACAGACTGGGAGACAGGTACAGAGCCGCAGATGCGGTAGACAAGCAGAGCAAAGCGAAACCGCCGGAGAGGAGGACAAGGCAGAGCAGAGAGGAACTTCTGGTGCAGAGAGGAAGCAGAGCGGAGTGAAAACCGCAGGTGCGGTGGGCAAGGCAGAGCAGAGAGGAACCGCCGGAGTGGTGGACAAGGCAGAGCAGAGCGAAAACGCACATGCAGTGGGCAAGGCAGAGCAGAGCGGAACCGCCGGAGTAGTGGGCAAGTCAGAGCAGAGAGAAGCCGCCGGAGCGGTGGGCAAGGCAGAGCAGAGAGAAGCCGCCGGAGCAGTGGGCAAGTCAGAGCAGAGAGAAACCGCTGGCACGGTGAGCAAGGCAGAGCAGAGAGAAGCCGCCGGAGCGGTGGGCAAGTCATAGCAGAGAGAAGCCGCCGGAGCGGTGGGTAAAGCAGAGCAGAGGGAAGCCGCTGGAGCGGTGGGCAAGTCAGAGCAGAGAGAAATCGCTGGCGCGGTGAGCAAGGCAGGGCAGAGAGAAGCCGCCAGAGCGGTGGGCAAGTCAGAGCAGAGAGAAGCCGCCAGAGCGGTGGTTAAGGCAGAGCAGAGGGAAGCCGCCGGGGCGGTGGGCAAGTTAGAGCAGAGAGAAACCGCTGGCGCGGTGAGCAAGCAGAGCCGAGCAGGGCTGAAGGTGCAGGCTGAGAGGACAGGGCTCTGTTCACATGGAACAGACTTGAAAATACAGGAAGATGGCTAGAACACAGGAGGAAGATACGGAGGAAGTGAAAAGGGACAAGCAGAACCAGATACACACAAGGTACTTACTATGAAGTAGCGAGTAGACACAAAACTCACAAACAGAAGTACAGAGACAACAAGTTGGAGTTAGGTGCAGGTTCAGATACTGCAGGAAAAGGGAAGGTACGGACATAGAGACAAACAGGTAACAGGCTAGGAAACAGTTCAGACAGGAACTGCTACTGCAATGAGATACAAGAACGAGCCTCGGTATACAGCCCCCAGAGTGGCGGAAACAGACTAGAAGTCAGAGATAACAGGTCTGGGTATGCAGCCCCCAGAGTGGCGGAAACAGACTAGAAGTCAGAGATAACAGGCCTGGGTATGCAGCCCCCAGGGTGGCAGAAACAGACAAGATACAGGACAGGACCTGGCAATTCAGTTGCAAAGACAAACTGAGTGAAGGTGATGCTCAGGCACCTCCTTCTGGGTGGAGGGGGTTTAAATATCCAGTGACTCACAGCAATAGGCTGGGGATGCATTAGGAGTGCGCCCACAGCAGCTATAAGAATCAGGAAGTAACCGGGCCGCCGCCCTAAGCAATCAGACAAGAGACATGCATACAGCATGAACTGGAGCAAGGTTTGCAGGCTGGACTGACAGGTAAGATTGCTGTCTTGCATAGTGGGAGGTGGTGCAGTATGCAAGCACGCCGCCAGGGATGTTACAGTACCCCCCCTTTATGCCCCCTCTTCTTCAAGCCTGCAAGGGTCTTCTGCAGAGAATTTGGAGGCCAATCCTTCTCTTCAAGAGGATTACCTCTTCTGTCCATTAGAGGAAACGAAACTGATCTCATCATCTTGGTGACTAGGATGCTTCCTCCTATCAAGCCATCCTCAGCAACAGATGAAGTGGGTGAAGTACCAGGAACAGCACACAGGAAAGTCTCTCTCCATTTGTTATCAGGTAGCACCCTGGTGGATTCAGGAGGCAACTGGAGGTCCTCCGTCTGGTTGGAGGGGTGCAGAGACTCGGGGGGTAATCACTGCTTCGATGTACACTTTGCCAAGCTTACTGGATGAAGTGGGTGGCGTACTAGGTACCGGGTGTAGGAAAGTCTCTCTCCGTTTATCAGGTAGCACCCCGGGGAATTCAGGAGACAACTGGAGGTCCTCCGCCTGGTTGGAGGGGTGCAGAGACTCGGGGGTAATCACTGCTTCGATGTACACTTTGCCAAGCTTACTGGATGAAGTGGGCGGCGTACCAGGTACAGGGTGTAGGAAAATCTCTCTCCCTTTGTTATCAGGTAGCACCCCGGAGGATTCAGGAGACAACTGGAGGTCCTCCGCCTGGTTGGAGGGGTGCAGAGACTCGGGGGTAAACACCGCCTTGATGGACGTATGACCAGATTTATTAGAGACGGAGGGTCCTTGCTTTAGGACCATCTTCAGACTGGTTTCAGAGATGACATGTCTGTAAGGTGGGACGGTACCTGAAGCCAGATCATTGATACAATCATCGAGACTGTGTGGGGACATCGCCTCCGCTTCTCTTCCTTCGGAAACTTCAGTGCACAGCGAGTCAGCGACTAGCAGATCTGGTGAAGAAGAAGAAGAAACTGCTGACTGTCCTGAAGATGTGGGGACTGGACACCCCTTGTACCTTAGCAGTCCCCCAGGATACACCATGCAGGATCTCCAGACCTGAGTGGGCACTAGATCTCTCGGCTCTGGACGACCTGTGGGTAAGCCAGTCAGCACCTGGAATGTGAACTTCTTCATGTGTAATGCTCCAATCTGGAGCTTAATTTGTACAGACATATTTTGACTGTTTCTGAGTAGGGCTCGTCCTTCTGCTGACAATGCCCAAACCGGCTTCTGAAGTTGTCGGACGGGAATCAGACACCGACTCTTCAAGGCTTTAAGCCCGAAACTTCCGGTTAATCCAAGGCCTTCACTTGCCATGGAGACAGTCATGGTCATCTGTGGAGAGGAAACACTAACAACAAGGGCAGCCTCTCCTACAGGCCTAATGACTTGGGATTCTCCAACCTTCGCTGAACAAAGAACGTCAGGGGGTCCCAAACCACCGCAGCGGGACCGCAATCCGATTTTGTGACTGAGTTCTGGCTTCTGCTTTGCCTGACGAACATAGTCATCCTTCATGGATTCTGTGCGGAAAGCTGCCTCTACAGGCTGGGGAACAGGAGGTCTTTGGGAGGACAGAACCTGGCGTGACGGTTTACCTCTACGCCTTGCACGTCTGGACTGCCTCTTGAGGTTGGGAAGAGAAGTATTCTGTCGAGCATAGTCATCCTGCGTGGATTCTGGGTGGGCAGCAGTCTCTTCGGGCTGGAGGACTGGTAGGCTACCTACACACATTACCCATTGGGGCAGCTCCGGGATATTGGGAAGGGAAGCTTTAGCAGAAGCTTCAGGATTAGGGTCATCGAAGACCATTAGAAAGGCAACCAGGAAGGCCTGCAGGTCAAAGACGATAGGATCCCATGCTTCCCAAAGGGGGGTGATCCATTTCAAGGCGTCACCCGCTAGGTAGGACAACATAAATGCCACTTTAACCCGAACGGTAGGAAAATAGTGAGCATAGAACTTGAAATGCAGCATGCATTGCTCCACAAATGCATGGCTTCATTTTGGATCCCCATAGTACCGTGGTGAATCCGCAGGAACGAGTGCTGATAGAGCCATTTGGGCTGGTGCGTAAATCGCCTGGGCCATAGCTTGAGAAAAAAATTTTCTTGGTGCACATATTCGCCAGACAAGGATTCAAAATGTTTCTGAGAGCGAAAGGCTGTGGGGCTCAACGGGAACCATGGCCTGAGCAAACTGTTACGCTCACGCCCAGACTGACTGGCGTGAGCGTGATTAGTGATCCCACTGTACCATGAACCGAGGAGTGCCTGGAGGGGCTTAACTAAGTATCAACCCGATCTGACCAAGGTCGCACGGCGGCTTAATCGACTCCGTGAACCAAGGAGGAACCGAGCAGAGGGCCCAGGTGCTACTCCAGGTCAGACCCCGGTCACAGTTGTTGACCCACACCGGGGAATGCAGGAACAGGCAGGTTAGAGTGGCATACAGGCAGGTGGGTATTGGCAAGTATGGCTGGTATGCAGACAGGTGGGTACTGGCAAGTACGGCTGGTATGCAGACAGGTGGGCACTGGTAAGCACGGCTGGTATGCAGACAGGTGGGCACTGGTAAGCACGGCTGGTATGCAGACAGGTGGGCACTGGCAAGCACGGCTGGTATGCAGACAGGTGGGCACTGGCAAGCAAGGCTGGAGTGCAGACAGGGAGATACTGGCAAGCACGGCTGGAGTGCAGACAGTGAGGTACTAGCAGGTTGGAGCACAGGCTGGATAGGGTCCAGTACAGACTGGGAGACAGGTACAGAGCCGCAGATGCGGTAGACAAGCAGAGCAAAGCGAAACCGCCGGAGCGGAGGACAAGGCAGAGCAGAGAGGAACTGCTGGTGCGGTGAGCAAGCAGAGAGAAGCGAAAACTGCAGGTGCGGTGGGCAAGGCAGAGCAGAGCGGAACCGCCGGAACGGTGGGCAAGGCAGAGCAGAGAGAAGCTGCCGGAGCAGTGGGCAAGGCAGAGCAGAGAGAAGCCGCCAGAGCGGTGGGCAAGTCAGAGCAGAGAGAAACCGCTGGCGCGGTGAGCAAGGCAGAGCAGAGAGAAGCCGCCAGAGCGGTGGGCAAGTCACAGCAGAGAGAAGCCGCCGGAGCGGTGGGTAAGGCAGAGCAGAGGGAAGCCGCCGGAGCGGTGGGCAAGTCAGAGCAGAGAGAAAACGCTGGCGCGGTGAGCAAGGCAGAGCAGAGAGAAGCCGCCGGAGTGGTGGGCAAGTCAGAGCAGAGAGAAGCCGTCGGAGCGGTGGGTAAGGCAGAGCAGAGGGAAGCCGCCGGAGCAGTGGACAAGTCAGAGCAGAGAGAAACCGCTGGCGCGGTGAGCAAGCAGAGCCGAACAGGGCTGAAGGAGCAGGCAGAGAGGACAGGGCTCTGTTCACATGGAACAGACTGGAAAATACAGGAAGATGGCTAGAACACAGGAGGAAGATACGGAGGAAGGGAAAAGGGACAAGCAGAACCAGATACACACAAGGTACTTACTATGAAGTAGCGAGTGGACACAAAACTCACAAACAGAAGTACAGAGACAACAAGTTGGAGTTAGGTGCAGGTTCAGATACTGCAGGAAAAGGGAAGGTACGGACATAGAGACAAACAGGTAACAAGCTAGGATACAGTTCAGACAGGAACTGCTACTGCAATGAGATACAAGAACGAGACTGGTGGAAACAGACTAGAAGTCACAGGTAACAGGCCTGGGTATACAGCCCCCAGAGTGGCGGAAACAGACTAGAAGTCAGAGATAACAGGCCTGGGTATGCAGCCCCCAGGGTGGCAGAAACAGACAAGATACAGGACAGGACCTGGCAATTCAGTTGCAAAGACAAACTGAGTGAAGTTGATGCTCAGGCACCTCCTTCTGGGTGGAAGGGGTTTAAATATCCAGTGACTCACAGCAATAGGCTGGGAACGCATTAGGAGTGTGCCCACAGCAGCTATAAGAATCAGGAAGTAACCGGCACGCCGCCCTAAGCAATCAGACAAGAGACATGCACACAGCATGAACTAGAGCAAGGTTTGCAGGCTGGACTGACAGGTAAGATTGCGGTCTTGCATAGTGGGAACTGGTGCACTATGCAAGCATAGAACTGTGTAGTTCTGTGCTGAGTCCTGACGTTTCTCAGGACCATCCTTACCCCACGAGGCGATGCGATTGCATGGAGCCCCAGACCGAGGAAGATTGACAGTCATTTTGAGTTTCTTCCATTTTCTAATAATTATGCCAACAGTTGTTGCCTTCTCACCAAGCTGTTTGCCTATTGTCCTGTAGCCCATCCTAGGCTTGTGCAGGTCACTGGTGTCCTTAGACAGCTCTTTGGTCTTGGCCATTGTGGAGAGGTTGAAGTGTGATTGATTGAGTGTGTGGACAGGTGTCTTTTACACAGGTAACAAGTTCAAACAGGTGCAATTAATACAGGTAATGAGTGCAGAGTAGGAGGGCTTCTTAAAGAAAAACTAACAGGATTGTGAGAGCCAGAATTATTGCTGGTTGGTAGGTGATCAAATACTTATTTCATGCAATAAAATGCAATTTAATTATGTAAAAATCATGCAATGTGATTATCTGTTTTTTATTTGTAGATTCTGTATCTTACAGGTGAAGTGACCTACGATAATAATTGCAGACCTCTCCATTCTTTGTAGGTGGGAAAACTTGCAATATCGGCAGTGGATCAAATACTTATTTTCCCCACTGTAAGCATTCCTTTAAAAAATTTTTTTGCAGCCCTAGGGATTGGTTCAGAATGGCAAAGTGGCCTTTGGACTGAAAAATGTTATGCACCCCTAGCATTGGAAAGCGCACAGTTCAGACCAGTGGTGCAGCCATTCTGTTGATCCAAACTGTCAATCATTCATTAGTGCAGGAAGCCAGGAGGTAGGGCAGCGGTGTGCTCCTAAAGGTTGAAGATGAGAACAACCCTTTAAAGCAGGGGTGCACAACATTGCCGACAATGACCCACTCCATAAAATTCCACCCCCACACTGCTCCTTTCTACACGATATCCACCCAAACTGCCCCTTTCCATATTTCCCCCACACTGCCTTGCTGCATAAAGTCATCCCCCACCCCACTGCTCCTCCACGAAGCGCTTACCAATGCTCGCTGTCACAGTGAAGTCAGCAGCTGTGTGATGACATCATCAGCGTGCTGACCTCATCATGCTGATGCACATTGCGCCGAGGCTGACGGGCGCTCCTCTGCCCCATTCCCGGAGCCACCGTGCTCAAATATATTTGCGTCTGAAAGATCGTGGAAGTGTCAAACAGAGGTTTAGGTGGCACCAACATGTCCATATCAATGGGTTGGCATCATGGGCATGTGATGCCCGGGCTGCAGGTCACGCACCCTTGTATATGATGGCAGTGCACTAATCCACGATCTGCTTCTTAATGACTCATGACGAGACAATTACACCCATCATTACAGCTGGATACATCACAATGGATGAGAGCATAGGGGCTTCCAGACAGGTGATGACGGAGGCGCTGACACGGCCCTTGTGTTTGTGTGCAGAAGAAATGTTATTCTGATGATCCTACAAGGAGGCTTTGATCTTGGTCTGATGAAGTGTCAGCACCGGGACTAAGATCAGACGGTACCTTGTATCGGGAGATTCTGTCAATAAAATGTAGGGAAAAATTTAGAAAATAAAAGAAAGTCATAACTTAAATCAGGAGGCGCAGGCTGCGTTGCAGAGGAGTGATGGGGGTCCTGTATGGGAGCATCTGTTCTATTTTGTATTAAGACTCCCATGGGACCATTTTTAACAAATTGTAATAACATATAGTGGACAGCCCCTTTTAGCTTATTAGAATAAAAAAATGGGCAAAAAAATTGCTGCCATATAATGCTACATTTCTCCTACAGGGACGGAAAATTGTCGAAGAAACGTGAAAACCTGGATAAAACCCCCAACGACTTCTGAAGACAAACCCCAGACCCCGATACTAAGCACTGACCTCTGCAATATGCAGATTTTCATGCTGCAAATCAAGTCAGAAGAACTGCAGCGTTTCCACCTGGTGTGAAGATGTCATATATGGGTTGTTCAGTTAAATAACCCATTTAAAAAAAATATGATTAGTTAATAGAAGGGGGATCTTGTGTTCAGACCCCCCATCGGCCAGGGCAGAAAGTACCTACATCTTCAATCTGGAGGGCCGACTAAAGTTGTGGTCAAAAGTTTTGAGACTGACACAAATGTTGGATTGCACAATCTGCTGCTTAGATCTTTCAGTCGGATGTTTCTCTTGTTACTGACGGACAATTATAAACATTTCATAAGTTTTTACACTTTTACTGACAAACCCATGAAGTTTCTGTGACGCCTCAATATTCCCAGCGCTGCCCCTTATTCTCCAGTCTTCTGCCCTTCCCCCGGCAGCTGGATATCGGCTTCTGGGCAGATCCTGACTGATGGCCGCCCGTTCTGGTCTCATCAGAGATCAGAGTTATCACAATTTCTGGGTTTTGTTGCTTTTTGAAGATTGACCGCAGGTTCTCAATGGGATGAGATCTGGGGAGTTTCTGGCCGTTTACCCAAAATGTCAATGTGTTGTTCGTGGAACCACATAGTTCTCACTTTTGTCTTGCGCCATGGCCTCCATCATGGAGGAAAAACCATTATCACCACATTGTCCTGGATGATGGGAGAAGTTGCTCTTGGAGGAGGTTTAGATCCTGTTCTTCATTCATGGCCATGTTCTTAGGTAAATTGTGAGTGACCCCCTCCATGGATGAGAAGCCTCCACACATGACTGGTCTCAGGAGGCTTTACTGCTGGCAGACACAGGACTCATGGCAGCATCACCTTCTTGTTCTCAGGCAGTCATTCTTCCAGATGTCCCAAACAGTGTTTATTAGAGAAAATAACTGAACCCTCATACTCTGTGGTCGAGTGCCTATATTTTTTTTGCAGAATATCAGTCTGTTCTTGATATATTTCTTGGGGGGAAGTTTTTTGCTCCCCTTATTAACACCAGGCCAGTCTCCAAAAGCCTTAACCTTATTGATGCAAAGAGACCTGCCTGCTGCCGTTCACGGGGCAAGCTCTGCACTGTACTATATATATATATATATATATATATATATATATATATACAGTACAGACCAAAAGTTTGGACACCAGAGGTAGTCACCAGAAATGGTCTTCTAGCAATCTTGAAGGAGTTCCCAGAGATGCTTAGCACTTGTTGGCCCTTTTGCCTTCACTCTGCGGTCCAGCTCACCCCAAACCATCTCGATTGGGTTCAGGTCTGGTGACTGTGGAGGCAAGGTCATCTGGCGTAGCACCCCATCACTCTCCTTCTTGGTCAAATAGCCCTTACACCGCCTGGAGGTGTGTTTGGGGTCATTGTCCTGTTGAAAAATAAATGATGGTCCAACTAAACGCAAACCGGATGGAATAGCATGCCGCTGCAAGATGCTGGTTCAGTATGCCTTCAATTTTGAATAAATCCCCAACAGTGTCACCAGCAAAGCACCCCCACACCATCACACCTCCGTTTCCATGCTTCACGGTGGGAACCAGGCATGTAGAGTCCATCCATTCACCTTTTCTGCGTCACACAAAGACACGGTGGTTGGACCCAAAGATCTCAAATTTGGACTCATCAGACCAAAGCACAGATTTCGACTGGTCTAATGTCCATCCCTTGTGTTCTTTAGCCCAAACAAGTCTCTTCTGCTTGTAGCCTGTCCTTAGCAGTGGTTTCCTAGCAGCTATTTTACCATGAAGGCCTGCTGCACAAAGTCTCCTCTTAACAGTTGTTGTCGAGATGTGTCTGCTGCTAGAACTCTGTGTGGCATTGACCTGGTCTCTAATCTGAGCTGCTTTTAACCTGCGATTTCTGAGGCTGGTGACTCGGATAAACTTATCCTCAGAAGCAGAGGTGACTCTTGGTCTTCCTTTCCTCATGTGAGCCAGTTTCTTTGTAGCGCTTGATTGTTTTTGCAACTGCACTTGGGGACACTTTCAAAGTTTTCCCAATTTTTCGGACTGACTGACCTTCACTTCTTAAAGTAATGATGGCCACTCGTTTTCTTAATTTAGCTGCTTTTTTCTTGCCATAATACAAATTCTAACAGTCTATTCAGTAGGACTATCAGCTGTGTATCCACCTGACTTCTGCACAACACAACTGATGGTCCCAACCCCATTTAAAAGGCAAGAAATCCCACTTATTAAACCTGACAGGGCACACCTGTGAAGTGAAAACCATTTCCGGTGACTACCTCTTGAAGCTCATCAAGAGAATGCCAAGAGTGTGCAAAGCAGTCATCAAAGCAAAAGGTGGCTACTTTGAAGAACCTAGAATATAAGACATATTTTCAGTTGTTTCACACTTTTTTGTTAAGTATATAATTCCACATGTGTTAATTCATAGTTTTGATGCCTTCAGTGTGAATGTACAATTTTCAAAGTCATGAAAATACAGAAAAATCTTTAAATGAGAAGGTGTGTCCAAACTTTTGGTCTGTACTGTATATATATATATATATATATATATATATATATATATATACACACACACACAAGAAAGACCTGGATTATAAGTAACAGTGACAAGATTAATACAGTATGTTATGACACTATCAGAACACAGCAATGCGACTAAACATAAAATCGAAGCAACGTTCTATTATATACACTGTCCTTAACGTTCTTATTATCTAGCAGTTAAAAGACTATCAATGCCTTTATGTCTCAGCTTTACTGGCGTCACTCTCAGTACCAGGCCCGTCCCCATCATAGTCTCTATAAACACCTCTTATCGTTACACTGACCCTAGCGGAGTTCACCAGTATTTTACGCCAGGCCACAAGTCCTAGATATGTGAGTCACTGGGTATACAGTGTGCTGGTCACACTGGCTGTCTCCGTTCCCTGAAGCACGACCCCGGCCCACACCCTGTACCGTATGTCTACGCTGGAAGTAACGGCCCACAGGAACGGTCCTCTGCTACAGCCGGATCGTCTCCCAAGCCTTGTGCGGATCTGGTCACAGTCTTCCACTGGTGCTGCTTACGGTCTTCTACTGGAGCTGCATATGGTCTTCCAATGGCGCTGCTTACGGTCTTCTACTTGTGCTGCTTACGGTCTTCTACTGGTGCTGCTTGCAGTCTTCTACTGGTGCTGCTTGCAGTCTTCTACTGGTGATACCAACGGTCTTCTACAGATGCTGCTTACGGTCTTTTACTGGTGCTGCTTATGGTCTTCTACTGGTGCTGCTTACGGTCTTCTACTGGTGCTGCTAACGGTCTTCTACTGGTGCTGCTTATGGTCTTTGACTGGTGACTCGGCGTTGTCTTCAATCTCTTCCCCGGGAACATGAACTCTTGGGGTTCCTACTACTATAATTCGTTCTGTACTTTCACTTTTGTCTTTGACCAGCAGATGGCAATGTTCGCTTGCAGTTACTCAGCTAATCATCAACTATACTCATCTTCTCTCTTGTCCACCGCCTTACACTGGCATTTGCTGGATTTTCTTGGGTGTCCAGAAGCCTTATTCACATCAATTGAACCGCTCTTTGAAGTTGTTGATATTCCGGTAGTATGGTTGATTTAGGAGCAATCTTAAAAGCAGCAATGTCCTTGCCTGTAAAGCCAATTTGGTGCAAAGTAATGATGACTGCACATGCTTCTTTGGAGAAACCAGACCCTTTTTATAATTGAATCAGCATGACAGAGTGATATCAGCTGCTTGTCCTTGTTACCACTTTACCTTGGGCTAATGAGAAGATAACTGTACTGACATTCAAAGTTCATTTTGTGGTAGGGCTGAAATTCAATGGAAATGTTGTGATCAAGTCAATTTCCCTAGCAATGAATGACTTTGCAATGTTTTACAATTCATCTGATCACTCTTCATGGCAATCTAGTTACTGAAAATTGCCAGTAAAAAACCTGAAGCAGCAAAACCAAAATGTGTGTCAGTCTCAAATGTTTTTGGCCATGACTATACATCCACGCATTACATTGATATTGTATTAATTTTTATGAGCACTGTGTAATGCCTCATTTTCCCTCTGGGGGCACCGCAGGAAAATTAAACGCTTGCTGCAAGGCTTCCCTACAGGCTGTAGCGGATCATTGAATATCACAGCCGCAGGATTCCCTGCAATCATGAGACCCATCTAATAAAAAGGGGTTGTCCAAACGAGAGAACACATTGACATAAAAGGGGTTGTCAAAATTGTGTTTTATAGACTTTGCTCAATTGTAGCCTAATTTAATCTCCTAAAATTTGGAGGAATAAGGCTCTCACGTTTTAACGATTGGTGGTCGGATCATTCATACAGTAGGTGGTGAATGTTTCCTTCTTTATTTGTATCTCTATGTATAGATAGATGTAGATACAATCTATTGGAGTGCACTGTCTGAGCTGCGGATACTTTGTATATGCCGAGACATTATAAATGGTTGCATTTTAAAGCCCAGATCTAGTTTTCTAACCAGATGGGACTCGATCGTGGGTTTTTTTGCCATGGGGTAAAAAGAACTTGAGGAATGCATGTGTTGCGATGGACATGCTCAAATATTGGCCGCTTTCTTCTGTCATCGAGTTTCACTCCCATTCAGAGATCACAGGAGCTGCAGTGGCCTCTTTTGCTCTTTTCATACAGAAATGTATAGAAAGACACTTTCTTTACAACACAGAGATGAAGCCGATCGTCTTACTAAACTCTTTGTATTCACTGTACAA
The DNA here is from genome assembly GCF_046119375.1 of Phyllobates terribilis. Classification (NCBI taxonomy): domain Eukaryota; kingdom Metazoa; phylum Chordata; class Amphibia; order Anura; family Dendrobatidae; genus Phyllobates; species Phyllobates terribilis. The sequence goes on along the minus strand of NW_027362761.1, from coordinate 585,732,776 downwards.
ATGGTGCCGTGCTTAAAGGGACGGACACAATGTCAAATGTTTTGTTTTTGTCCCATTGATGAATACGAAAAGTTTCTTCTTTTTTTTTATCACATTGTATCACTTTTGTGAAGGCTGGTTTTGTATATTACTATTACCCTAGTTGCCCCCCTTAGTGAGCAGGAGCGATTCTGATTACGCCCCACATATTATCAGCTGGGATTGGTTAGGAAAACTTTTTATGAAATATCCTATTAATGGATTGGGGTCATCGTGCAGGACCCTCATCTATCAGACAGAACAGAGAGTAGCTACAAAGAGTTTTCTCAATCACGTCCATGCAATAAATGATAAACTCAATGGACACACTGTAATACTTAATCTACCTGTGGGGGCGCTGCAGGGAAAGTGAACAGTACATTTCCAGCTCATTAGTGTGAGACACAGCAATCAGTTAATTATAGGGAATTGGCCAATATGGATTACTTCTATAATGCTGCTTATATTTTGGGACTGGGAAAGCAGAGGGTTTCTCATCACTGACAGAATGCATCCTCTTAAATATCCCCTATCTGTGCCAACTATAATGCCTTCCTGACTAGCGGTCACAGTGCTCCCTCAGTGCCGTCTGCAGTAGTCACTGGTCCCCGGCTTCCATGCTGCTCATAGTTACCAAGAGGGAAGGAAATTACATGGGAGCAACCATCAGAGACAACGAAGCCACCATCATTGAGCTGACCATCTCCATATCAGAAAGCTGCGGCCACTTACAATGTCATGGAAGAGAATCTGCAAAATTGTTCCAAAAGGAAGAACTAAGTAACGATCCTTGTCTCAGAGTCAGAGCAATGCCGAGCCCTTCATAGAAGGCTACGCCGGCCTTCTACTTCATGGTCGTTGAATTTGGCCTCAGGATTTGCCAGCAAAAAATAAAATATGATGGGGTTAAAAGACCAAGGACAATATCCTCCGAGCCAAGAATCACGAAGAATGAAGCACATTGAATGTTTCTACAGCTGCATTGTACAATGTCTTCTGGCATTCCAGTATTTCCAAAATTTAATGAAAATTGGTCCTGACGGAAAAACATTTAATTTGTGCCGCTTTCTGTGTGTCAAGGACGACCCACTGGACGCAACCACCTAGACTTGTATATTGGGAATAACCCAGAAATACAATAGAGAAGGAGCTGGTCATGTGCCTGGAAGGAAGATGGAAGGAGTTTGTTACTGCTGCATCTGCACAGAGCTGTTGTAACAATTGCTGTAAATATTTACCTTACAGCTGTCAGAAAACAATCCCATCAATGGGAGAGTGTTGTGGGCATGTTCAGTAACCTGGGCATTAGGCACTGAGCAGAGAGGGTGGAGAAGAGCCGACCTACACCATCACCTATTACTAGTGGTGGATTGGGTGTTTTCTGCCTCTAGATTTATAATTGAGATGTTACTTTTCATGTCTGTGATGATAATGAGATCAGACAGCAGCTAAAGTAAAAAAAAGGGCAAACAGGCGATGGAGTAATTAAAACTAATACTATATAAGGGAACTGCCAGTTATGCAATTCTTTCAAGGGAGTCTGTCAGTATAACATAACTGTTCAAACCAAGCACAGGCACTCAGTGCATCCTTGGCCAAACAGTTTTGTGCACCTGCCCCTCTCTTCCTTGATTGACAGCTCTGGCTTTACAGGATCCAAAGGTAAATGGAAAACAAGTGGATGTGAAAGTGCACTGAACTGCTCGGCCACACCTAGAGTGCATCGAGCATCTGTGCTTGGTTTGGACAGTGACTTTATGCTGACAGACTTTCAAAGGGATTGTCTCACCAACAAAAAAAAACAACTTTGTTAGGGCTCATACAGACATCCGTGCAACATGGCCTGAGCACGGACCTCAATGCACAGACCTAAGCGTGACAGTCTCGTAGAATTATACAAAGCTGTCATGCTCAAGTCGGGAGTCCCGCGGCCAGTCCCTGCATTGCGGTTCCGGTTCGTGCTCGGACCGTGTTGCACAGACATCTGTATGAGCCCTAACGCTGACCTTTTCAGACTCGGAAAGTCTGGTCTGGCTATACATTTCTGGATGCTGCAGGTAAAGACGTAGCAGATAGAGAGAGGGATCAAAGCACTCCTGCACTGAAACTGTGTGCTCCAGGCTCCTGCGTGCACTGACACTGTGTGCCCCAGGCTCCTGCGTGCACTGACACTGTGTGCCCCAGGCTCCTATATGCACTGACACTGCGTGCCCCAGGCTCCTGTATGCACTGACACTGTGTGCTCCTGCGTGCACTGACACCGTGTGCTCCAGGCTCCTGCGTGCACTGACACTGTGTGCTCCAGGCTCCTGCGTGCACTGACACTGTGTGCCCCAGGCTCCTGCATGCACTGACACTGTGTGCCCCAGGCTCCTGCATGCACTGACACTGTGTGCCCCAGGCTCCTGCATGCACTGACACTGTGTGCTCCAGGCTCCTGCATGCACTGACACTGTGTGCTCCAGGCTCCTGCATGCACTGACACTGTGTGCCCCAGGCTCCTGTATGCACTGACACTGTGTGCCCCAGGCTCCTGTATGCACTGACACTGTGTGCCCCAGGCTCCTGCATGCACTGACACTGTGTGCTCCAGGCTCTTGACTGCACTGACACTGTGTGCTCCAGGCTCTTGACTGCACTGACACTGTGTGCTCCTGGCTCCTGACTGCACTGACACTGTGTGCTCCTGGCTCCTGACTGCACTGACACTGTGTGCTCCAGGCTCCTGCGTGCACTGACACTGTGTGCTCCAGGCTCCTGCGTGCACTGACACTGTGTGCTCCAGACTCCTGCATGCACTGACACTGTGTGCTCCTGGCTCCTGCATGCACTGACACTGTGCGCTCCAGGCTCCTGCGTGCACTGACACTGTGTGTTCCAGGCTCCTGCGTGCACTGACACTGTGTGCTCCAGGCTCCTGCGTTCACTGACACTGTGTGCTTCAGGCTCCTGCATGCACTGACACTGTGTGCTCCAGGCTCCCGCCTGCACTGACACTGTGTGCTCCAGGCTCCCGAATGCACTGACACTGTGTGCTCCATTCTCCCGCATGCACTGACACTGTGTGCTCCAGGCTCCCGCATGCACTGACACTGTGTGCTCCAGGCTACTGCCTGCACTGACACTGTGTGCTCTAGGCTCCTGCATGCACTGACACTGTGTGCTCCAGACTCCTGCGTGCACTGACACTGTGTGCTCCAGACTCCTACTGTTAGAACAGTCCTGTTTGTTTTTTCTATCTTGCGTTTTGCGGTCACGTGACCATCTGCCTTTATATTCCAGCTCCGCCTTTTTGGCTGTGCTGGACTTCAGTGTTGTTTGACTGTTTCCAACTTCTCTGTTTAGGAGGTGTCCCATATTTGTTCCAGTCCTTAGTTCTTTTAGGGACCCCTCCCCTTTATGCTTTTGGTCTTCGTTCAGACTAGCCGAGGACTAAGGCGGGTCTGTTCGCAAGGAACAGACAGCCCGCAACATCATAGGGATTCAGCTTAGTCTTACTGTAGGGATAGCTTTCCCCTTTCTTTACTTAGTACTTGTTGCAGATCATAACAGTAGGTCCAGCCCAAAATAAACTAAAGGAAAGAAATTTGGGGATCAGTATGGCTTCCGTCCAAGTTTTGGCTCAACGCTTGCAGGGATTGTCTCTGGAGGTGGCCGAGCTCCAGCAACACGTGAGTAGCTGTTCTGGGGCGCATTTTGTGGAACCCAAGGTAGGACTGCCTGGTTTTTTTTTTATGGTAAATGGCAAGATTTTTTTTCCTTTAAAAATGCTTGTTTGTTATATTCGTTTGGGACCAAGGTCCTCTGGGAATGAATCACAGCGCATTGGTTTTATTATGTCACTTTTACGCAATGAACAACAGGGGTGGGCCTTTTCTCTCCAACCTAATGATCCATGCTTAAGGTCTGTAGAAGAATTTTTTCTGCTATGGGTCTATTATATGACGATCCTGATCGAATCTCATCTGCTGAGGCAGAACTCAGGCGTTTGAATCAGGGGTCAGGTGATGTTGAAAATTATTGCACACACTTTAGAAGGTGGGCTTCAGAAGTCAAATGGAATGATCCTGCTCTGAAATGTCTATTTCTTGCTGGTCTGAGTGAAAGGGTTAAGGATTTGCTAATTGCATTCCCCGCACCTGAGACCCTGCAGGATGCCACGCAATTAGCTGTTCGTGTGGATAGGAGGCTGAGATCTAGGCAGAATGAGGTAAAGAATCCTGTAATGCCAGGTCCTAGTCCCCAGAAAATCTGCTCAGACGGCGGAGAACCGATGGAGGTTGGGGCGAAGTCGCTCTCCTCTCAGGAAAGAGACCGGAGGTTCGCCGAGGAATTGTGTCTTTATTGTGGTAAAGCTGACCATTTGATTAAGTATTGTGAGCTTCGTTTAAGTAAAGAAAAAAAAAAGGTCAGGTACGCCCGTATAGCTTGTTTACGCTCTGCAGGAGTATTTCTTTCTGAGAATACTACTTTGCAGGAAAATTTGATTGAATTTAAGGTATTTGTGGATTGTGGTTTGTAGTATTGGCGTCTCTGCCCCCTGAAAGGCAGAGACGCCGTTCCTCTTACCGCCGCGCTCCCCACCCGGCGTCCTCCGGCGCTCCTGCTTCTGCTGACACGCGCAGCTTCCCGGGCACTGTGCTTACGGCACGCGCGCGCGCCCTCCCTCCCTCTTAAAGGGGCCACGCGGACCGTCCTAAGGAGTCCCCGGCCAATGGCCGGAGGACCTCTCATATAAAAGGCACCTCCTCCAAAATGGAGGTGCCCGTGCAAAGTTGTAGCTTTGTGTGTAAAAGTCTGCTTCAGCCCTCAGGTCCCGCTGCTAGCCTGACTATCAGTCCAGTCCACCAGCCTGACTACCAGTCCAGTCCGCCAGCCGGACTACCAGTTCAGTCTGCCAGCCTGACTACCAGTCCTGTCCTCCAGCCTGACTACCAGTCCAGTCCGCCAGCTTGTCTACTCTCCAGCCCGACAGTCTGTCTACAGTCCAGACCGCCAGTCTGTCTATGGGCCCTGCCCGCCTGCTTACCTGGAAGCACCTGCCTGTTACCTGCCATGCCTACTAGCCAGCCTACCTGGAGGCTCCTGCTTGTTACCTGCTGTGCATACCTGTGAGCCTACCTGGAGGCTCCTGCTTGTTACCTGCCGTGCCTACCTGTCAGCCTACCTAGAGGCTCCTGCTTGTTACCTGCCGTGTCTGCCAGTCCATCTACCCGGATCACCCGTCAGCCTGCCTGCCATGCTCATCTGCTGTGCCGGTCAGTCCCTGCCTTCCGACCTGTGGGAGTCACCTGCTCTCATACAAGGTCTGGCCCAGAGTAGCACCTGGTCCCTTTGCTCGGTCCTTCCCTGGTCATGGAGTCGATTGAGCCACCGTACGACCTTGGTCAGTCCGAGTTGTTACCTAGTTACGCCCCTCTGGTCCCTCCTTGCACCGCAGCACAGAGGTTCCACCACCCGGATCCGTAACAGTTTGCACGGGCCATGGAACCCGGTGGCCCCCAGGCCCCTTCGCTTGCTGACCTGTACCAGGAGGTTTCTCATCAGAGATCCCAACAGGAAACCATCCTGACCTACCTGCGGTCTGTCAACTCTCGCCTGGACACGCTGTCTTTTCCACCTGTGCCCGCCTCGAGTCAAGCGACACCCGCTCTGGCAGCGCTGCTGCCTACCAATACCATGGCATCCAGCCTAGGACCCCGGATTTCTGCGCCCCCTCGTTTTGGAGGTGACCCCGTCCTATGTCGGGGCTTTCTGAACCAGTGCACGCTGCACTTTGAACTTCTACCACATCAGTTTCCCTCCGACCGGGCCAAGGTGGCGTTCATCATGTCTCACCTCACCGGGGAAGCATTTGCATGGCTAAACCCTCTATGGGAGAGAGGGGATTCCCTGGTGTCCGGAGGGTCTTCGATGAACCCAGACAAAGGATTTCTACTGCTTCCTCATTGCTCCGTCTCCGCCAAGGGAGTCTCACCGTGGGCCAGTATGCCATACGGTTCCATACCCTCGCTTCTGAGCTTGCCTGGGACAGCGAGGCCCTGGTGTCCACCTTCTGGGAGGGTCTTTCCGGTCGAATTAAGGACGAGTTAGCCGGCCGGGACATTCCTACCACCCTGGATGACCTGGTGTCACTAGCTACCGTTTCCTAGAACGTGCTAAGGACACTAATCGTGAGAGAAGATTTCCCCGTCTTGCTCCTGTTTTCCAGAAACCGGCTTCCCAACCAGCAACTCCCCGGGCACGCTCGCCCGAACCTATGCAGATCGACCAGACCAAGATGGTCAAGTTTCGCCAAGAAACACGCCGAGCCGAGGGGAGCTGTTTCTACTGTGGTAGTAAGGAGCACCTGATCCGTTCCTGTCCGGTGAAGCCGGGAAACTCCAGTGTCTAGGTCCGCTCGGTGAGGTCGTCCTAGGCAAGAGTAAATCCTTTCCATTCTTGACTTTGTCCGTCTCTATCTCCTGTGGAGAGAACCGCTTCTTTGAAACCGCACATCCGGATTCCGGAGCCGCTGGGAATCTCATTTCCCAGTGCCTTGTAGAGAAGTATCAGATTCCTACTAAACCTCTGGCTGAACCATTGGCAGTCCCTTCCGTGGATGGAAGACTCCTTCCGGTGACTATCTTGCTCGTCACAGAGCCCGTAACTCTGCAGGTGGGAATGCTGCACTCAGAGAGGATCTCCTTCCATGTGCTTTCCGGACTCTCTCACCCCCTTTTGCTAGGTCTACCCTGGCTACAGAGACATGAACCCGTTCTGAATTGGCAATCCGGTGAGGTGCTCCGTTGGGGGCAGGATTGCCATGAGACCTGCCTGGCTCCGGTTCGCCGGGCTCGACCTCCATCTACTCCGGCTAATTTACCTGGTCTACCGGCACCCTACTGGTCCTATGCTGATGTCTTTGACAAGAAGGAGGCAGAGACACTGCCACCTCATAGGCCATATGATTGCCCTATCGACCTGGTCCCCAGTGCCACTCCACCCCGTGGGCGTATTTACCCGTTGTCGTTGGCCAAAACCCGGGCAATGTCGGAGTACATCGAAGAAAATCTGGCTAGGGGATTCATCCGGAAATATTCCTCCCTGGCTGAAGCCGGATTCTTCTTCGTAAAAAAAAAAGGACGGTTCACTACGCCCCTGTATCGATTATAGAAGACTCAACCAAATTACTATCAAAAACAAATACCCCCTGCCGCTCATCTCTGAGCTGTTCGACCGCCTTAAAGGCATGAAGATCTTCACCAAGCTCGATTTTCGTGGGGCGTATAACTTGGTCCGGATCCGCCAAAGAGACGAGTGGAAGACGGCATTCAATACCCGGGACGGTCACTATGAATACCGTGTGATGCCCTTCGGTCTCTGTAATGCTCCCGTCGTCTTCCAAGAATTAGTTAACGACATCTTCCGTGACCTCTTATATTCTTGCGTAGTGGTGTACCTGGACGACATCTTGGTCTTCTCTCCGGATGTTCCTACACACCGGAGGTCCTGCTTAGGCTCAGGCAGAATCACCTATATGCAAAATTTGAGAAATGCCTCTTCGAGCAGACCTCTCTTCCGTTCCTGGGCTATATTATCTCTAAGACAGGTCTACGGATGGACCCCGAGAAGGTCTCTGCTGTCTTAAAGTGGCCCCGTCCGGAGGGGTTGAAGGCGATTCAGCGATTCCTGGGCTTCGCCAACTATTACCGTCTCTTCATCCCACATTTCTCTTCCCGGACTGCTCCCATCTCTGCTCTCACCCGAAAGGGAGCAAACCCTAAGGAATGGCCATCCGAAGCGGAGGAGGCCTTCCTCTCCTTAAAACAAGCCTTCTCTTCTGCCCCTGTGCTGCACCGTAAGGATAGCAACAAACAGTTCTTTCTGGAGGTTGATGCTACCTCTTCTCACGCAGAAATCTTCATCCGGGAGAATGGTAACCTGCAGCGCTTCTTCTCCAAGCTCTTCTCCTCGTCTGAACGCAACTACTTCATAGGAGACCGAGAACTGCTAGCCATCAAACTGGCGCTGGAGGAGTGGCGTTACCTGCTCGAGGGGACTCTGCACCAGGTGGTCATCTATACTGACCACAAAAACCTGGCATATCTACAGAATGCCCAAAGACTCAATCCGCGTCAGGCCCGGTGGTCTTTGTTCTTCGCCCGCTTCAACTTTACCCTACACTACCGCCCGGCAGACAAGAACGTTAAAGCCGACGTCTTGTCCCGATCCTTCCTGTCTTCCGATCAAGAAGAGGAGCCTATGCATATCATCAATCCCTCCAAAGTGATGAATGTGGCCCCCTTGGACCTGTCTCGTCTCCCACCCGGTAAGACGTTTGTAGCGGTTCCGGATCATAAGAAGGTTCTTCATTGGGGTCATTCATCCAAACTAGCCGGCCATGCTGGCCAGAAGAAGACCTTCCTGCTCATTACCCAGCATTACTGGTGGTCTACCCTGCGCCAGGATGTGGTAGACTTCGTCACGGCCTGTTCGTCCTGTGCCCACAGCAAGGTTCCCAGACATCTTCCTGCCGGCCGTCTCCTGCCTCTTCTCGTACCTGCTGCCCCGTGGCAACACATTGCTATGGACTTTATTACTGATCTTCCTGTTTCTGCCGGTGGTACGGTCATTTGGGTGGTCGCTGACCACTTTTCTAAAATGGCCCACTTTATCCCTCTGCCTGGTCTCCCGTCTGCATCTGTGCTGGCTAAGGACTTCATCCATCACATCTTTCGTCTCCACGGCCTACCCCTCCACATTGTGTCTGATCGGGGGGTCCAGTTCACTTCGTGCTTCTGGAGAGCTATGTGTAAGCTGCTGGATGTCACCCTGGATTTCTCCTCTGCTTACCATCCGCAGTCCAATGGCCAAGTGGAACGTATCAACCAGACCCTTACCAACTTCCTCCGGCACCTTGTCAACGCTCACCATACCGATTGGGTGGAGCTCCTACCATGAGCCGAGTTCTCCTATAACAACCATGAGAGCGAATCTTCTTCCAAGTCCCCGTTCTTTGTGGTCTACAGTCAACATCCCCGGATTCAGTTTCCCGTTTCCGCTTCTGTGGACAACCCTGCCGCAGAGTCTCTGGTCAGCGAATTTTCCACTATTTGGGAGGACACTAGATCCGCACTTCTTCAATCCTCCAAGCGGATGAAGAAACATGCTGATAAGAGACGTCTGGATCAGCCTCAATTCCGTCTGGGAGACAAGGTTTGGCTCTCCTCCAAACATGTTCGTCTCAAAATACCCTCCTATAAGCTGGGTCCACGGTTCATTGGACCATTTGAAGTCCTCAAGCAAATCAACCAAGTAGCCTACAAGTTAAAACTCCCGGCCACCTTACGGATTCCCAACTCCTTCCACGTATCTCTCCTCAAACCAGTTGTGCTTAATTCTTTTTCCAACAATCCAGGTACCTCCCCAGCTCCGGTCTCCGCTGAGGACGTCTATGAGGTAGAGAACATTCTGGACACCAAGAGGGTAAGAGGAAAAACCTTTTTTCTGGTGGATTGGAAGGGGTTTGGCCCAGAGGAGAGAACTTGGGAACCCAGGGAGAACATCCACGCCCCACTTCTCCTTAAAAAAATTCTTTCTGGCCTAAAAAAGAGGGGGCGTATAGGGAGGGGTACTGTAGTATCGGCGCCTCTGCCCCCTGACTGACAGAGACGCCGTCCCTCTTACCGCCGCGCTCCCCACCCGGCGTCCTCTGGCGCCCCTGCTTCTGCTGCTCCCGGCGCGCGCAGCTTCCCGGGAACTGTGCTTAGGGCACACGCGCGAGCTCCCTCCCTCTTAAACTCTGCTTCAGCCCTCAGGTCCCGCTGCTAGCCTGACTACCAGTCCAGTCCGCCAGCCTGACTACCAGTCCAGTCCGCCAGCCTGACTACCAGTCCAGTCCGCCAGCTTGACTACCAGTCCAGTCCGCCAGCCTGACTACCAGTCCTGTCCGCCAGCCTGACTACCAGTCCAGTCCGTTAGCCAGACTACCAGTTCAGTCCACCAGTCTGACTACCAGTTCAGTCCGCCAGCCTGACTACCAGTTCAGTCCGCCAGCATGACTACCAGTCCGGTCCGCCAGCCTAACTGCCAGTCCTGTCCGCCAGCCTGACTACCAGTCCTGTCCGCCAGCCTGACTACCAGTCCTGTCACCAGCTTGTCTACTCTCCAGCCCGACAGTCTGTCTACAGTCCAGACCGCCAGTCTGTCTATGGGCCCCGCCCGCCTGCTTACCTGGAAGCACCTGCCTGTTACCTGCCGTGCCTACCAGCCAGACTACCTGGAGGCTCCTGCTTGTTACCTGCTGTGCCTACCTGTCAGCCTACCTGGAGGCTCCTGCTTGTTACCTGCCGTGCCTATCTGTCAGCCTACCTGGAGGCTCCTGCTTGTTACCTGCCGTGTCTGCCAGTCCATCTACCCGGATGACCCGTCAGCCTGCCTGCCATGCTCATCTGCTGTACCGGTCAGTCCCTGCCTTCCGACCCGTGGGAGTCACCTGCTCTCATACAAGGTCTGGCCCAGAGAAGCACCTGGTCCCTCTGCTTGGTCCTTCCCTGGTCACGGAGTCGATTGAGCCGCCGTACAACCTTGGTCAGTCCGAGTTGATACCTAGTTACGCCCCTCTGGTCCCTCCTTGCACCGCAGCACAGAGGTTCCACCACCCGGATCCGTAACATGGTTCAACACTTAATGTAATTGATAAAGGGTTTTTGGAAAAACTTAAATTAAAATCCAAACTTTTGTCATCACCTATTTCTGTGATTGCAATTGATAACACTCCTTTGAAATGTATTACTCACAAGGTTGCTGCATTTCCCCTCACTATCAATGGACTTTACCAAGAAATTTTGGACTTGGTTGTATTAAATAATTTACCCTCTCCGGTCGTTCTAGGTTTGCCTTGGTTAAAACTGCACAATCCTTTACTGGACTGGTCTACTAATGTGATTAAGTCTTGGAGTCCGAAGTGCTATGACAAATGTTGTAATGGTCGCATTGCGGTTGTGGAAAAAGGGGAATTACCTGTACCTATTCAAGATTTTTGGAGGTTTTTTTTCGGAGGAGGAGTCGCAAGTTTTACCTCCTCATAGGGATTATGATTGCGCCATTGTGTTTGTTCCGGGTGATACTCTTCCCAAGAGTCGCTTGTTTAATCTGACTATCCCTGAAAGAAAGGCCTTGGAGGAGTACATACAGACTAGCCTGGCTGCTGGTCACATTAGACCTTCTAAGTCGCCTGTGGCAGTCGGATTCTTCTTTGTTAAAAAAAAGGACGGGGGTTTACGTCCATGTTTGGATTTTCGTGAAATTAATAAGATTACCTTACGCAATTCCTACCCATTGCCGTTAATTCCTGACTTGTTTAACCAGTTAGTGGGGGCCAAGTGGTTCTCTAAGATTGATCTCCGGGGGGCATACAATTTGTTACGTGTGAAGGAGGGTGATGAATGGAAAACTGCTTTTTTTAACACTCATTTTGTGAATCTGGTGATGCCTTTTGGCCTTACCAATGCACCTGCATTTTTTCAGAACCTTATTAATGACATCCTGAGACCTTTGATTGGTAAGAATGTGGTTGTGTATTTGGATGACATTTTGATTTATTCACCAGATCTGGAGTCCCATTGGCGGAGCGTACGTGAAGTTTTGCAGTTATTGAGTGATAATTCACTCTTTGCTAAGCTGGAGAAATGTGAGTTCGCTGTGCAGAGAATTAGTTTTTTGGGCTACATTGTCTTCAGCGAGGGCTTTGAGATGGACCCTGTGAAGGTTCAGGCGGTGCAGGAATGGCCTAGGCCTATTGGTTTGAAATCTATACAGAGATTTTTGGGTTTTGCCAATTATTACAGGAAATTCATTAAGAATTTTTCTGTAATTGTTAAACCTCTAACCGATCTCACCAGGAAAGGTGTGAATACGGTCCAGTGGACTACTGAGGCCATTGAAGCGTTTGGCTATGTGTCCACGATGCAGAAATGCTGCATATTTTTTCCGCTTCTCCCTGGCAGGAAAAACGCATGCGGTTTTAAAATGCGTTTTTCCCGCCAGGTAGAAGCGTTTGTCAAGCGTTTTTGCATGCAATTTTGCATGCGGGTTATCAAGCGCTTTTCCAAGCGATTTTAGCATCACTTGGAAAAGTGCTTGACAACTTGTTCACACTATATAAATCCATGCAATCGGCATGGATTTATAGTAGTGTGACCAAGTTAGTTAAAAAAAAAAAGAATAAGAATAGCAAAAAATAAAAAATAAAGATTATACTTACCTTCCCAAGGCCCCCGGTGTTTTCTCCGCTGCGTCCGGTGTCTTGGGCGGCTCGCGGGGGTGTGAAGGACCTGCGGTGACGTCATTGAGTCATGTGACAGGTCACATGACTCAATGACATCATGTCAGGTCCTTCACAACACCACGACCCATACAGCTGATCAGACGGAGGGGAGAAAACACCAGGAGGACATCGGAAGGTAAGTATAATCTTTATTTTTTATTTTAAATTCTTTTTTTAACAGGTTCTATGGTACCCAGGTCTGGATGAGAGTCTCCTCTTCCCCAGACCCAGGTAGCATCCGCACATTGAACCGTGTGGTATCCGCATGTACAGATGCAGTGATGCGGATGTCACGCGGTCCAATGCAAGTCAATGGCGGCGATTACGCTGCGTGTCCGCAAAATGAATGGACATGCTGCGTAATTTTCCGCAATGATAATCCGCAGCGGAAATTTCCGCAGCATGTGCACAGCACATGCGGATTATCATTGGGGACCATGGGGCACGTATTACCAAGTGTTTTTTAAGCGTTTTCGCTGCGGAAATTCCGCGGCAAAAACGTTTCAAAAACGCATAGTGGGCACGCAGCCTCAAAGTATCTTAAAGAGAGGTTCAGTTCTGCCCCTATCCTTATGCAGCCTGATGAGACCAAGCCTTTTTTGGTCGAGGTTGATGCTTCATCGGTGGGGGTTGGAGCAGTTTTGTCTCAGGAGAACAGTGATGGAGTACATCCTTGTGCCTTCTTTTCGAAAAAATTTTTGGAAACCGAACTGAATTATGATGTTGGAAATCGGGAGTTGCTGGCTATTAAACTCGCGTTTGAACATTGGCGTCATTTTTTGGAAGGCACTAGATTTCCTATTCAGGTTTTCACAGATCATAAGAATTTGATCTATCTGGATGCTGCCAAGCGCTTGAATGCCCGTCAAGCTAGGTGGGCACTTTTTTTCTCTCGGTTTCATTTTTCTGTTACCTATATCCCTGGTACTAAGAATGTTAAAGCCGATGCTTTATCTCGCAGCTTCTCTCCTACGGTCGATGCCGAGGAGGCGGAGAGCATTTTACAGAAAGGAGTTGTGGTGGCGGCATTGGACTCCGTTTTGGAGAATGGGATTCTGAAAGCTCAAGATGATGCTCCAGCTAACACTCCCCATGGGAGGTTGTTCGTGCCTAGAGCCTTTAGGAGAGATTTGTTTGTGGAGTGTCATGAGTCTCGGTTGGCAGGTCATCCAGGAATTTCAGAGACTAAGAGACTTATCAGTCGCAGTTTTTGGTGGCCTGGGTGGCAGAAGGAGGTCATCAAGTGGGTGCGTCAGTGTACTGTGTGTGCTAGGTCAAAGGCTTCACATACTCCTGCTGCGGGGTTGCTTTTCCCTCTGGAGGTTCCTAGTGCACCTTGGGCGCATCTCACAATGGATTTTATTACTGATCTTCCTGTGTCCGAGGGTTTTACTGTCATCTGGGTGGTCGTGGACCGTTTTAGAAAGATGTGTCATTTGGTTCCATTCATTAAGTTGCCCTGTGCCTGTTATGTTCTGCTACCAGAGCTAAGGAAAGAGAGGAGATCTGTCCCTACGATAGAACTCAGCTTGATCCCTACGATGTAACAGGGAACCTGATCCTGCGATCAGACCTGCTAAAGTCCTCAGCTAGTCTGTACGGAGACCTATAGATGTGGGGAAGGAATCCCTACAAGTACTAAGGACTGGGAGCAAAATGGACACCTCCTAACAGAATTAGTAGCAGACAGACAAACAAACAAAATATAAAGAACACAGAGGTCCGGAGACCAAGCAAACTAACAGGGTTAGATACTGAGCACAGGCTAGCTAAAGAGTAGTAATACAATGAAGTCCAGCAAAGCCAGAAGGGCGGAGCAGGACTAAATAGGCCAACAAGGTCATGTGACCAGCAATAGAAAAAACCTAAGAGCAAGGTTCTAACAGTACCCCCCCTTCTAAGAGGATCCTCCGGATCCCCTAGGACCAGGCTTATCAGGAAATCTCCTGTGAAACGCTCTGATAAGTCTGGATGCGGAAACATCATCCGACCTCACCCATGAGTTATCCTCGGGACCGAAACCTTTCCAGGCCACGAGATACTGCAAACTACCTCTATACCGTCTAGAATTAAGGATGCGAGAAATTTCATATTCCCCGTCCTCCACCACCGGAGGAACAGAGGCAGAGGCGTCACAATCCGACACAACAGCTTTTTTCAACAGAGAGACATGAAACACCGGATTAATTCTCCAGGAGGTAGGAACCTCCAACCTAACAGCAGATTGGTTGACAACCTGAAGCACCTTAAAGGACCCTACAAACTTGGGACCCAATTTCTTAGAAGGAATACTCAACCGCAGATTCCAAAAGGACAACCAAACCATGTCACCAACAGCGAACAAAACCTCCTGTCGTTTCCTATCAAAGTAGTCTTTAGATTTTCTGTTAGCCTCCTGAAGATTACCACGCACATCCGTCCAAACTCTCTCCAAATCGCCAGAAAAATTCTCCTCCTCAGGCACGGCAGATACCAACTTGGAGAATGACCCAAACGACGGATGTCTCCCAGAACAACAAAAAAAAGGCGAACAACCAGCAGAAGAAGATGTATGATTGTTCAGAGCAAATTCAGCAAGTGGCAGAAACTCAGACCACCCCTCTTGATTGTCTGCCACAAAACAACGCAAGAACTGCTTAACATCCTGGTTTTTCCTTTCTGTCTGACCATTAGATTCAGGATGATATCCGGATGAGAACGACAAATGAACTCCCAACCTGTCACAAAAGGCGCGCCAAAAACGAGCCACGAACTGAGGTCCCCTATCAGAAACAATGTCAGTAGGAACGCCATGAAGTCTGACAATTTCCTTGACAAAGGCCTTAGCGAGAGTTTTAGCGCAGGGCAGTTTGACGAAGGGAACCAAGTGACACATCTTGCTAAAACGGTCCACGACCACCCAGATGACAGTAAAACCCTCAGAGGGGGGAAGGTCAGTTATAAAGTCCATAGCCAAATGTGTCCAAGGAGCACTGGGAACCTCCAGAGGGCAAAGTAACCCCGCAGCAGGAGTATGTGAGGACTTAGATCTAGCACATATAGTACATTGACGCACCCACTTAATGACTTCCTTCTGCCATCCAGGCCACCAAAAACTGCGACCCACCAGTCTCTTAGTCTCAGAGATTCCGGGATGACCTGCCAACCGAGACTCATGACACTCAACAAACAAATCTCTCCTAAAGGTCCCAGGCACAAACAACCTCCCATGGGGAGTGTTAGATGGGGCATTCTCCTGTGCTTTAAGAATCTCATCTTCCAAAACGGAGTCCAAAGCAGCTATCACAACACCTTCTTGTAAAATGTTCTCCTCTTTCTCAGCACCGACTATGGGAGAAAAACTGCGAGACAAGGTATCTGCCTTAACATTCTTAGTACCTGGGATGTAAGTAACGGAAAAATTAAACCGCGAGAAAAACAGTGCCCACCTAGCCTGACGGGCATTCAGGCGCTTGGCAGCATCAAGATATATCAGATTTTTATGATCCGTAAAAACCTGAACGGGAAATTCAGCACCTTCCAAGAGGTGGCACCAGTGTTCAAATGTGAGTTTAATAGCCAATAATTCCCGATTACCAATATCGTAATTCAGTTCAGTCTCCGAAAAAATTTTTGAAAAAAAGGCACAGGGATGTACTCCATCCCCGTTATCCTGAGACAATACTGCGCCAACCCCCACAGAGGAAGCATCAACCTCAACCAAAAACGGCTTAGTCACATCAGGCTGCATAAGGATGGGAGCAGAGGTGAACCTCTCCTTGAGATACACAAAAGCTTCAATGGCCTCAGCAGTCCACTGAACCGCATCAGCACCTTTCCTGGTGAGATCGGTCAGAGGTTTGACAATAATAGAAAAATTTTTTATGAATTTTCTGTAATAATTGGCGAAACCCAAAAACCTCTGTATCGATTTCAAACCAATAGGCCTAGGCCATTCCTGCACAGCTTGAACTTTAACCGGGTCCATCTCAAAACCTTCGCTGGAGATAATGTAGCCCAAAAAACTAATTCTCTGTACAGCGAACTCACATTTCTCCAGCTTAGCAAAAAGCGAATTGTCAATTAATAACTGTAATACTTCACGTACGCTCCGCCAATGAGACTCCAGATCCGGCGAATAAATCAAAATGTCATCCAAATACACAACCACATTTTTGCCGATCAAAGGTCTAAGGATGTCATTAATAAGATTCTGAAAAAATGCTGGTGCATTGGTAAGACCAAAAGGCATAACCAGATTCTCAAAATGACCCACAGGAGTGTTAAAAGCAGTCTTCCATTCGTCACCCTCCTTCATGCGCAACAGATTGTATGCCCCCTTAAGGTCAATTTTAGAGAACCACTTGGCCCCCACTAACTGGTTAAACAGATCAGGAATCAATGGCAGTGGGTAAGGATTGCGTACAGTAATTTTGTTAATCTCACGAAAATCCAGACAAGGACGTAAACCGCCGTCCTTTTTTTTTACAAAAAAAAATCCAACCGCCACAGGAGACTTAGAGGGCCTAATGTGACCAGCGGCCAAACTTGTGTATGTATTCCTCCAAAGCCTTCCTCTCAGGAATAGTAAGGTTAAATAAACGACTTTTAGGAAGAGTCGCTCCAGGGACAAATTCAATAGTACAATCATAGTCTCTATGGGGAGGCAAAACCTGCGATTCCTTCTCAGAAAAAACTCTCCAAAAATCCTGAATAGGAACAGGCAATTCTCCCCTATCCACAGCTGCAATACGCCCGTTACAACACTTGTCATAACATTTATGGCTCCAGGATTTAATTTCACTGGTAGACCAATCCAGTACAGGATTGTGCAATTTTAACCAGGGCAATCCCAACACCACCGGAGAAGGCAAGTTATTCAAAACTACCAAATCCAATTTCTCATGGTGAACACCATTAATAGTGAGGGGAAATTCACAGACCTTGAGAGTAACATTCTTCAAAGGGGAGCCATCCACAGAAACCACAGCAATGGGGGATGATAAAGGTTCGGGTTTTAAATTGAGTCTTTCCAAGAATCCCCCATCAATTACATTCAGAGTAGACCCACAATCGACAAACACCCGAAATTCCATTAATTTTTCCTGAGCAATCGTGGAAGCAGCTAAAAATACACCCTTGGAATTTAAACAGGCAATACGGGCATGACTGACCATTTTTTTTTCTTTCTTCATACGAAGCTCACAGCTTTTAATGAAATGACCAGAATTTCCGCAATAGAAACACAAGCCTTCAGAAAATCTGCGGTCCTTTTCTTGAGAGCGAGGTGCCATCGCTCCAATCTCCATCGGCTCTCCACTGTCAGTACACACATTCTCATGACCAGAAACTGACATAGCAGAGGATTTGCTCTCATTAACCCTTGCACGCAGTCTCCTATCCACCCGTATAGCTAATTGCATAGCCTGTTGCAAATCTTCAGGTGTAGGATAAGCAATTAGCAGGTCTTTAACCCTTTCGCTGAGCCCAGCAAGAAACAGACTTTTCAGAGCAGAATCGTTCCACCCTATTTGAGTAGACCACCGACGGAAATGAGTACAATATTTTTCCACATTACCTGATCCCTGTCTCAAACGTCTCAACTCAGTCTCAGCTGATGAGACACGGTCAGGATCATCATATAATAGCCCCAAAGCAGAAAAAAAACTATCCACTGATCTAAAGCATGTATCACTAGGTTGTAAAGAAAAGGCCCACTCCTGAGGCTCTTTGCGCAAAAGTGACATTATGAACCCTATGCGCTGGGATTCATCCCCAGAGGACCTGGGTCTCAAATGAAAATACAATAAGCAAGCATTTTTAAATGAAAAAAATTCTTGGTGTTCACCAAAAAATAAATCAGGCAAACGTACCTTAGGCTCCAAGAAATGTGCTCCAGGACAGTTACTCACGTGCTGACGGAGCTCGGTCACCTCCAGAGAGAGTCCCTGCAGGTGTTTAGCCAAATCCAGAACCGACACCATGATGGAACAGAAAAATCTTTCCTTAGAGAATTTGCAGGCAGGACTTACTGTTATGTTCTGCTACCAGAGCTAAGGAAAGAGAGGAGATCTGTCCCTACGATAGAACTCAGCTTGATCCCTACGATGTAACAGGGAACCTGATCCTGCGATCAGACCTGCTAAAGTCCTCAGCTAGTCTGTACAGATACCTATAGATGTGGGGAAGGAATCACTACAAGTACTAAGGACTGGGAGCAAAATGGACACCTCCTAACAGAATTAGTAGCAGACAGACAAACAAACAAAATATAAAGAACACAGAGGTCCGGAGACCAAGCAAACTAACAGGGTTAGATACTGAGCACAGGCTAGCTAGAAAGTAGTTATACAATGAAGTCCAGCAAAGCCAGAAGGGCGGAGCAGGATTAAATAGGCCAACAAGGTCATGTGACCAGCAATAGAAAAAACCTAAGAGCAAGGTTCTAACAGTGCCAAGACACTCGCTAAGGCGTTTGTTAAGGAGATTGTCAAGCTCCATGGCGTTCCCACGGATATTGTTTCTGATAGAGGACCTCAGTTCGTGGCTCGCTTTTGGCGTGCTTTTTGTGACAGGTTGGGAGTCCATTTGTCATTTTCGTCTGATTATCATCCTGAGTCTAATGGACAGACTGAAAGAAAGAACCAGGATGTTGAACAGTTTTTGCGTTGTTTTGTGGCGGACAATCAAGAGGGGTGGTCTGAGTTTCTGCCTCTCGCAGAATTTGCTCTTAACAATCATACGTCCTCCTCTGCTGGGTGTTCTCCTGTTTTTTGTTGTACTGGGAGACATCCGTCTTTTGGTTTGTTCTCCAAATTGGGGTCGGCGGTGCCGGAGGAGGAGAATTTTTCCGGTGATTTGGAGAGAGTTTGGACTGATGTACGTTGTAACCTTCAAGAGGCTAACAAGAAGTCCAAGAAGTATTTTAACAGGAAACGTAAGGAGGTTTTGTTTACTGTGGGTGACATGGTTTAGTTGTCCTCGAAGAACCTGCGGTTGAGGATTCCCTCTAAAAATCTGGGTCCTAAGTTTGTGAGTCCATTTAAAGTGCTTCAGGTTGTTAACCCGTCTGCTGTTAGGTTGGATGTCCCTACTTCCTGGAAGACTAATCCTGTGTTTCATGTTTCCTTGTTGAAAAAGGCTGATGTATCTGATAGGGACGCCACTGTCACAGTTCCTCCTGTGGTGGAAGACGGCGAATATGAAATTTCTCATATCTTGAATTCTAGATGGCATAGAGGGAGATTACAGTATCTTGTCTCCTGGAAGGGTTTCGGTCCCGAAGACAACTCCTGGGTAAGGACGGATGATGTCTCTGCTCCTAGGCGTGTTAAAGCTTTCCACAGGAGGTTTCCGGATAGGCCTGGGCCTGGAGGATCCGGAGGATCCTCATAGAAGAGGGGGTACTGTTAGAACCCTCCTGTTTGTTTTTTCCATCTTGTGTTTTGCGGTCACATGACCAGCTGCCTTTATATTCCAGCTCCGCCCTTCTGACTGTGCTGGACTTCAGTGTTATTTGACTGTTTTGCTAGCCTGGTGCTTCTGTGACTTTCTCTGTTAATTCGCTTGGTCCTTCTGGGACCTCTAGTACCTTTTTGTCAGTTTATCTTTTTGTGTTCTGCAACTTCTCTGTTTAGGAGGTGTCCCATATTTGTCCCAGTCCTTAGTTCTTTTAGGGACCCCTCCCCTTTATGCTTTAGGTCTTCGTTCAGACTAGTGACCCTGTGTGCTCCAGACTCCTGCCTGCACAGACACTGTGTGCTCCAGGCTCCTGCATGTAGTGACCCTGTGTGCTCCAGACTCCCGCCTGCACAGACACTGTGTGCTCCAGGCTCCCGCCTGCACAGACACTGTGTGCTCCAGGCTCCCGCCTGCACAGACACTGTGTGCTCCAGGCTCCCGCCTGCACAGACACTCTGTGCTCCAGGCTCCCGCCTGCACAGACACTCTGTGCTCCAGGCTCCCGCCTGCACAGACACTCTGTGCTCCAGGCTCCCGCCTGCACAGACACTGTGTGCTCCAGGCTCCCGCCTGCACAGACACTGTGTGCTCCAGGCTCCCGCCTGCACAGACACTGTGTGCTCCAGGCTCCCGCCTGCACAGACACTCTGTGCTCCAGGCTCCCGCCTGCACAGACACTCTGTGCTCCAGGCTCCCGCCTGCACAGACACTCTGTGCTCCAGGCTCCTGCCTGCACAGACACTCTGTGCTCCAGGCTCCCGCCTGCACAGACACTCTGTGCTCCAGGCTCCCGCCTGCACAGACACTGTGTGCTCCAGGCTCCCGCCTGCACAGACACTGTGTGCTCCAGGCTCCCGCCTGCACAGACACTGTGTGCTCCAGGCTCCCGCCTGCACTGACACTGTGTGCTCCAGGCTCCCGCCTGCACAGACACTCTGTGCTCCAGGCTCCCGCCTGCACAGACACTCTGTGCTCCAGGCTCCCGCCTGCACAGACACTCTGTGCTCCAGGCTCCCGCCTGCACTGACACTGTGTGCTCCAGGCTCCCGCCTGCACTGACACTGTGTGCTCCAGGCTCCCGCCTGCACAGACACTGTGTGCTCCAGGCTCCCGCCTGCACAGACACTGTATGCTCCAGGCTCCCGCCTGCACAGACACTGTGTGCTCCAGGCTCCCGCCTGCACAGACACTCTGTGCTCCAGGCTCCCGCCTGCAAAGACACTCTGTGCTCCAGGCTCCCGCCTGCACTGACACTGTGTGCTCCAGGCTCCCGCCTGCACTGACACTGTGTGCTCCAGGCTCCCGCCTGCACTGACACTGTGTGCTCCAGGCTCCCGCCTGCACAGACACTGTGTGCTCCAGGCTCCCGCCTGCACAGACACTCTGTGCTCCAGGCTCCTGCAGTGTCAGTCCGTGCAGTGCTGGGGATAAAAAGCAGGCAGCGCATAGGTGCAGATGATTGTAATGAAGGGGGTGGAACAGTGCACCGAGGTCCTCTCATTTATTTATTTAATACAATGGTTTTTATGTAACATGGAATTGGTGACATCTGTACTACAGGTGATTTTTAGGGTTAAATATCCTATATATTCATATATTAATTTGAGTTTTGGGGATAACAGTCTCCCTTTCAATATGGTAAAAGAAGCCTAGCTGTGTCTCTGCCCCCCCTATGAGATTTTCATGCCCCCCGGTATCAGTTACTGGACAGGTCGGTCACCTCTCATGCCCCCCTAATCTCTAAATATTCCCATCATCTCTTTATTATAAGTAATATTTTACCCTTTACAGAAACTTCGCATCACGAAAATCACAAATTTCAGCCTCAATGATCTCCTCAGTCTGGAAGTGATTATAGAGGCACGACTCTGCGGCATTGATCTCCACCGCTGGAATCAATCCCTTCTTTACTCTTTCAGAACGACTCGTTATGGACATTCGATGGTACTCTCATAACATGAGCGAAAAGTTTACAACTGGTGTCAGAGCTGAGATCCGAGAAGAATTAACCATCCTGATGTCACTCACGAGTCCTTCCCTTCCGCGTGACAGATAAAATATTCGACTCCCAACCTGGAATATTACACATTAAAGGCTCCGTCGCTGTCACATTTAATAAGGATTTTCTGTATCTGCGGCAGGTTGATACATTGTAGTATAAGTGATGCCATATGTAACTGGAGGGTCCAGCTGGGCTCATGTGATCACTTCCATATCTCATAATGCCGGATTAAGCTTTGATCAATAAACCAGGATGTATTTGGATATAGGGTAATTTCTACGGCTACATCACGCATCATTGTTATTCCGGATGTAGAGCAGAGCGCACTGACACTTCGGGGTGATGAATTTCTGATCCCGGAACTTTGAGGGTGGTTTGGACACATAGCAGGTGGATTACTTAAAGCTTCACCAAGAAATGAAATGGTAAAAAAAACTGTTCTAATATTTTTTTTCTCATTATTTAAAGGAGACCTCCCACATTTATACAGCATTTTTCAGGCCGTAAGGAGTCATAGACCAGGTCGAATGATGCAGTATACCTACACAGATCACCGTTTTTCTCATGTGATCCTGCCCTTTATGCAGTATGGAAGGAAAGTTTAATTGCCAACTTCTTCAAACTGCGGCGCAGAAGAATAAGAATGGGATGCAGAAAGCTGACATTTTTTTATAAAAAGTTTCCCGTTTTTACAGTCTACACCCCTTCTAAGGCCGACCGCACTTGCGAAGTGTCAAGTGGGGAGACGCGCGTCATGGCTCCCCGCTCGACACTGCGTAAGCGCGGCCAGTTCCGCGCCACACGCTGCTACAAGCGCAGCTCCAAGCGCCTCACTGTGCAATCGCGGGATTCTGGTGACATCAGCGCAACTAGGGAAGTCAACCAAATTGAGTGGGCGGCGATGCCCGTGACTGAGCCGAAAATGAATCACACCCCTATGACTAAACGAGCAGGTACGATATAAGTATATAAAGTGCTTTTTATACATCATTACAGCGCAATTTGTAATGAAAATAACATGTTAGTAAGGCACATTGCATCACTAACAACGCACTGGGGACATTTTAGATGCTTTAAATGATGTGACAGGTTCCCTTTAAAGTTCAATGACATCAGGAGTAAGGATCTAGTAAGGATCTAGTTGCTGCCTTTCAATCGACTCTAACATCTAAATATCATTTTTAGAATCTGGATCCCATATTCCAGATGTGGCCTCACCGGTGATTTATGGAGAGATAACAATACACTGGGATCACAGCATTTTATTTCTCTTTTTATACATCCTAAAATTTTGTTTGCTTTTGCGGCTGCTGCCTGACATTGAGTGCTGCTGCTCAGCTTACTTGTAACCAGAATACCAAGTGACAACTGGAAAATTATATTAAAAAAATATGTCATAAAAACCATTTTTTTTTAATATAGCAGGATGCCGGGAGAAAGTGGGGACCAAACCTCATTGTTGCGCACGCCGGAGGTCACTGGAGCGGAAGTCACAGTGACTCCTGGCGCCTGCACACTGGGGAGAAGCGCAGGGAGAAAAAAAAGTACCTTCAGCTATAGAAACATTGCGCATGCACGGGATGTTCAGCTGTAGACTGCGCGTCACAGGACCCTGTGCAGGGGAGAGGCTGAATATTTAAATTAAGCACATAGGCGGGCATTTCTTGGCATCCCCCGGACTCCAAGCCTAGAAAAACGGATTGAATAAAAAGAGATTTCTCTGCAATCAAACCTGTAATATGGGCCATACAGGTAAGTATAGATTTACATTTCTATAACCTGTATGCCCATAGTAGTGGTCTGATAACTGCAAAAAGGGGTGACAGATTCCCTTTAAATTATATATATATATATTGTGGTAAAGCGACTTGCTCGGCTCTCCAGAGGCCGACACAGGACATACGTCTCGGGTTAACTTCCTGCTGGTTTATTTAGACAGCATAAGCTCCAGCAGGGCTCCACAAAAATAAACAGGTCCTCTCCGGGGTAACGGAAAAACAAAAGACAAAGTATAACAGAGTCATTTAGCCAGTGAGGCTTCGCCCGCTCCAAGTAGCACAGTGAAGTCTCACCAAACACCAGTCCTCCGGTGTTGCTCTCTGGCTTCAGCCCAACACAGCCTGGAGACTTCACTCTCCAGACCACACACTGCAGACAACAAAAACAGTGACTGAGCTTTAAACTTGCTCAGCCACACCCTGAGGAGAGGTAGTGTGAATGGCTTCCCATCCTCTTTGCCATTCACAAAAAAACACATCCTTTAAGTGAGTTAATCCCCAGCTTATAGCATGCTGGCAAAAAGTTTGTAGGTTTCAGTTCACACAGGCTAGCAACCTGAGTGACACATACCTCCCCTCGAATATCACACCAGTGACTCTGTCACAATATATATATATATATATATATATAAACAAGTTTGGCAAGTTTGACTTGAATAATCATATTACAGGGTCATTTTTGCAGCACTATGAGCACTGTAAAAATTTAATCTAAAAAATGAAAAGAAATATTGTTTTTCGATACAATATACAGGAAATTGAATTCAAAATTGCAACTCATCCCACCTAAAAACAAGCCATGTAGAGAGAAAAATAAAAGTTAAGACCCTTGAAAGAAGTGAATGTAAATACAAAAGTACAAAAATAAAAAAAATTGTCTGTTCATGAAGTGGTTAAAAAATGAAAGTTGTGCTGTGATTGTTAGCTAGGAGCAACTAAAATAGTTTTTCTTTCAGGTTTACTAGGCCTCATGTATCTAAACTGCCCAAAAGATAAGCCGCTTTTGTTGCCCCGAGCAACCAATCATGGAGCAGCTTTCATTTCTTAAACTGCTCTGGTAAAATGAAAGCTGAGATGTGATTGGTTGCTATGGGCAATAAAGACATTTTTTCATGTAACATGAAACTACAGATAATGAAGATATCATATGTTTTGACATGTACAACTGAGACAGTTTTGTTTTTTAGACGGTTAGATAAATAAGGCCTAGAAGGCCCAAAAGAAAAACTGTCCCTGTTGTCCTTAGCAACCAATCACAAGACAGCTTTCATTTTTTAAACAGTTCGGGTGAAATGAAAGCTGCACTGTGATTGGCTGCTTGAGGCAATAAAGACGCACAAACATACACTTGAGATTTATAATACAACTGCCCCGGATCCAGTAGGACTGCCCAAATTTGGGGAGTTTTCTCGCTGTTCCAGGAGGACAGGACAAAGTCCCGACTTCCTCTCACTCTGTGCGATGTCTTCTGCCATATTCATTGCTCCATAGTTCCCCCTCCTCGGGTGGCGGGGCCGGCGTCTCTCTGCTCTGCACACACTCACATTCAAATAAATAATTCTTCTCTTTTCTTGTGATCTGGTTTCCCCGGGAATCGAACCCACAACCTGTATCATTGCAGGCTGCAGCTAAAGCTACGATCCACAGTCTGCATTGATCAGTGCGGGAGAATTTTCTCTACTTGAATGTGCAATATACTCTCCTAAATTACAATCAGATTGTACGGGTACATAGAAATACATCTGGATATACCAGTACATTTCTATATACCTGTATTCTAGGGTTAAAATAAAAGTCAGATTTTTTTTTCTTCCTATAAAATTACTAAAAAATAATGAAAACAGTTACAATAATTACACTTTTAAGATACTTTTTGTAAATAAATAAATAAACATCACAAATTAGCAAATAACAGACATACAGTTATATGAAAAAGTTTGAGCACCCCTATTAATCTTAAGCTTAATGTTTTATAAAAATTGGTGTTTTTGCAACAGCTATTTCAGTTTGATATATGTAATAACTGTTGGACACAGTAATGTTTCTGCCTTGAAATGAGGTTTACTGTACTAACAGAAAATGTGCAATCTGCATTCAAACAAAATTTGACAGGTGCATAAGTATGGGCACCCTTATCATTTTCTTGTTTTAAATACTCCTACCTACTTTTTACTGACTTACTAAAGCACTTTTTTGGTTTTGTAACCTCATTGAGCTTTGAACTTCATAGCCAGGTGTATGCAATCATGAGAAAAGCTACATAAAGTGGCCACTTGCAAGTTGTTCTCCTGTTTGAATCTCCTCTGAAGAGTGGCATCATGGGCTCCTCAAAACAACTGTCAAATGATCTGAAAACAAAGATTATTCAACATAGTTGTTCAGGGGAAGGATACAAAAAGCTGTCTCAGAGATTTAACCTGTCAGTTTCCACTGTGAGGAACATAGTAAGGAAATAGAAGAACACAGGGACAGTTCTTGTTAAGGCCAGAAGTGGCAGGCCAAGAAAAACATCAGAAAGGCAGAGAAGAAGAATGGTGAGATCAGTCAAGGACAATCCTCAGACCACCTCCAGAGAGCAGCAGCATCAACTTGCTGCAGATGGTGTCACTGTGCATCGGTCAACTATACAACGCAATTTGCACAAGGAGAAGCTGTATGGGAGAGTGATGCGAAAGAAGCCGTTTCTGGAAGCACGCCACAAACAGAGTCGGCTGAGGTATGCAAAAGCACATCTGGAGAAGCCAATTTCTTTTTGGAAGAAGGTCCTGTGGACTGATGAAACCAAGATTGAGTTGTTTGGTCATACAAAAAGGCGTTATGCATGGCGGCAAAAAAACACAGCATTCCAAGAAAAACACTTGCTACCCACAGTAAAATTTGGTGGAGGTTCCATCATGCTTTGGGGCTGTGTGGCCAATGCCGGCACGGGGAATCTTGTTAAAATTGAGGGATGCATGGATTCCACTCAGTATCAGCAGATTCTTGACAATAATGTTCAAGAATCAGTGACAAAGTTGAAGTTACGCAGGGGATGGATCTTTCAGCAAGACACCGCTCCAAATCTACTCAGGCATTCATGCAGAGGAACAATTACAATGTTCTGGAATGGCCATCCCAGTCCCCAGACCTGAATATCATTGAACATCTGTGGGATCATTTGAAGAGGGCTGTCCATGCTCGGCGACCATCAAACTTAACTGAACTGGAATTGTTTTGTAAATAGGAATGGTCAAAAATACCTTCATCCAGGATCCAGGAACTCATTAAAAGCTACAGAAAGCGACTAGAGACTGTTATTTTTGCAAAAGGAGGATCTACTAAATATTAATGTCACTTTTCTGGTGAGGTGCCCATACTTATGCACCTGTCAAATTTTGTTTGAATGCAGATTGCACATTTTCTGTTAGTACAATAAACCTCATTTCAAGGCAGAAACATTACTGTGTCCAACAGTTATTACATAGATCAAACTGAAATAGCTGTTGCAAAAACACCAATTTTTAAAAAACATTAAGCTTAAGATTAATAGAGGTGCCCAAACTTTTTCAGATAACTGTATTTGGTGTCCCTGTAATCATAACGACCCACACAACACAGCGGTCAGATTATTTATGGTGATCGGTAAAATGGTGCAATAAATATCATAACTGATTTTTTTTCTCCTTTAAACCCATAAAACATGTAGTAAAAATGTAAGGCTGTGTTCACATGCGGTTTTTGTACTGCTTTTTTTCTGCATGTTTTCTGCAGGTGTCCAAACCACATAACGCAATAACAATCTTCTCTCATTATTGCATTTTTTCTGTGTTTATTTTATGCTTTGCCCACTTTATTTGGTGCATTTTTGGTGCAGATGTGAAGCTGCGTTTTAATGATTTTTATAGGACAGAAAAGTTTTGATTTTTAAAAATGAAACTGCAGTTTTTTACAGCCTTTTTTTAGGCTCCACATAGAAGACAAGAGAGAAAATGCATCAAAACCACAGCGTTCGGCAGCGTCTTTAGACCACAGTTAAACACAGCAGAATTTCTGTGCAAAAAAAAAATGCAGCTGAGAAAACGCAGTATTCACACTACATGTGAACACAGCCTACTGAACTCTGCGGTTTTGGAGCTTATTTTCTTTCTTGTCTTCTATGTGGAGCCTGAAAAAAAAAAGCATGAAAAAAAATGCAGTTGCTTTTTTAGGTGCAGAATCGAAAATTTTCCATACTATAAAAAAACACATTAAAAACGCGGCTTCACATCTGCACCAGAAACGCATCAAATAAGGGGGAAAATGCATGAAAAAAAATGCAGCAAAAATGCAATAATCAGAGAAGATTGTTACCTGCAGAAAATGTGAAGAAAGAAAAAGGCAGTATTTACACAGTGTGTGAACACGGCCTTACAGACACAAAAAAAGTTCTGTTCTGTAAAGGTTGGACTGTATCTACAAGCATGATGAGAGAAAGAATCCACCTGATTCTAAACTCTTTACTGAATCGTATAAAAAAAAATGTTGCATCAAAACATCTATCATAAAAAGTCACAAACCTTCAAAATTAGAATCTTCTCACATAATAAATAATATGTGAATTTTTGAGAATAAATACATCATCGGCCATTTCTAAAATTTACGTCGTTCTCTTGAAGGAAATATTTAGAAAATGATCTCACTCTGAATATCAATAACCACGGCCATTACAAGGGCGGCATCTCATAGCACATACATAATTAATAATCCAAATATATGAGCAAATACGCTGATATTTAAAAAAACACCCAGGAAGAAAACACTCTTGACCATGGTCTAATTCTCATTCAAGTAAATGGTATGAGGTAACTGAGAATCCTTCAGTGAGCTCTTTCTGATAGGAAGTTTGTAACTGTTTCATCTATCTTTCCATGACTTATCGGATGACCACAGACTGTATCAAGGTTGAGCTGAACTTTGCTATGGTCATATTGATCAGCTGAGAGAAGTTAAGAAAGAGATAAATAAAAAAAAAAAAAGTGAGTGTGAAAATGAGCTCACTGATAGATGCTCCGTTAACTCATTCTGCAGCTAGCAATAGACAGTGCGCCACAGAGCCTATACAAGGCAAACGGTGCAAATTTTTGATATCATAAAATTGCAAGTCCGGAGACGCTGCAGCCATGGGGGCACGTTTATGCCATGCAGGCTGCTCACAATAGCACCAGCAACATCCGACATTGTCGTGTTGAAAAACAGCTATTGGGACACTTTGGAAAAATGTACCACTGAGCTGTGAGTGTAACTGCAATGAAGACTAGAGGGGTCCGGCAACTGTACATTATGCCGGCAGCACCCACCATAATCCCGGGAGCAGGACCAGTGAGGAGAGTATTATAATAATCATTTACTGCACATTTGTATAATATTATAGAAGATTTTCTGATTTGGATGGTCCCTCTTCAGTGAAGCAGTCTCTTGGGTAAGGCTAATGCCAAAATCCCTGCTAGGCTGGGGTACAGAAAGCGTAATACTCCTGCTAGTCTGGAGTAAAATGGGAGTGATGCCAATATTCCTGCTAGTCTGGAGAACAATATCCCAGGTGGTCTAGGGTATTTTTGCTCTCCTGTCCCAGCAGTAGAACTGACTCCTCCGCTCATCTCCAGCTTCTTCTGTTCCTCTGTACATTGGGTTACAATATTATCCCAGTGTGCACAACTGAGGAAGCACTCTTAGGCTATGTTCACACGTTGCGTTTTTGCCGCCGTTTTTTTATGCAAATTTTAAGCTGCGTCTTACAGTACCAGCAAAGGATATGAGAGTTCAGAGATCTCATGCACACACATTAGATTTTTTTTTTGCTGACTGATTTGGAAAACTGCTGCGTTTTTGCAAACTGCAGCATGTCTCTTCTTTCAGTGTTTTTTCACCCATAGAAAGCAATGGGCAAGTGAAAAAAACGCAGCAAAAAATGCAGGTATCAGGTTTTGCTGCATTTTTGGTGCAAAAATCTGAGGAAGTTGAATCATGTTTTTTTTTTATGCACTAAACTTTATCAGCATGCACAAGAGACAGATGTACCTGACAAAAACACAGCAAATACGCAGCAAAAAAATCAGCCAAACCTGCTTTTTTTAAGTGGCTTTTTTTTACTGCCAAGAGAGCAGCTTTTGCGTTCAGACAGAAAATGCAGCAAAAAAGCAACATACGAACATAGCCTAAGGCCCTATATGCCTGCTCAGGTGGTGGCACGGCCCCCTGAGTATTCAGGTAGGTGGTGTGCTATTCACCACTTAGAATTGTTATTCCATGCTATTCTCTATTGATCATTCTGATAGTGAGCCTCCAAACATACTGAGCTCTCCTACATCCACATTGAGTCAGCTAATCAACCCAACTCTTCTCCATCACTGACCTGTTACATATCCAGTGAGTTGTCTGATCAACTCAACTCTGCTACATCGCTACAGAGAGTCTCCTAACCTTCCTTGCTCTGCTTCATCGTTGGGCTACATTATTTTCTCTACTGTGCTGTTTTCTCAACTCTGTTTCCTCAGTCTCCCCCACTGTCTCTCTGTCTTCCTATGATCTACTATTTGTCACGCACTGTGTAGGTAAGACTAAGGGCAACACAAAGGGATGAGGGGAAGGGAGTCCAAACACTAGGGAAAGGGAGAGTGGAGATCCCTAGGCAGATCTAATAACATCCTGCCTACCCTACCGTCCCTATATAGCTTCCACACCTAACTCCGAGCAGGATCCTACACCCTGTATATCCCTAGAGCTTTGCCCCGAATAGGATGGGGGGATGAGCACTGGTCAGTCCTCACTATGTGCTAAAGATAACAAGGGAGACAAACAAAGTAGGAAAAACTTAGCTTGAGCAGACTCCAGAGAGATAACCCTAACCGTCCTCCAAGGGCACCAGAGAGGAAGCTAGACAACTGCTATAGCTCCAAGCCTTCACAAGGGAAGATGAGAATATCACTGGCGACTCGCTGAAGCAGACTGAGAGTTTATAAACAACCAAACCAGGGTGTGTCAATCAGAGCAGGAGGGAGGATGCCACTGGGTCCAAAAGTCAGAAGGATTAAGAAGGCGTCTGCAATGTCAAACGCAGAGACCTTCTGCAGCCAGATGCAGAGCGACTGTCTGTTGCATCTGACACACTCGTGACACTACCTCACTCCTCCAGTTGCCTTCCAGCCATTACAGCCTCTATTGCTCCACTTTGCTGCTCATCAACTGCTCTC
Source organism: Phyllobates terribilis (assembly GCF_046119375.1). Lineage (NCBI taxonomy): Eukaryota > Metazoa > Chordata > Amphibia > Anura > Dendrobatidae > Phyllobates > Phyllobates terribilis. Next base: position 585,702,020 of record NW_027362761.1, on the reverse strand, counting down.
CCAGACCGAAGGCTTCTAGAATCCATCACATCAGGTGAGACATAACAAATACATTAAGGATAATGCCAACATTCCTGGTGGCCTGGGGTATAGTGAGAGTAATATCAATGTCCCTGAGGGACTGGGGTATAGAAAGGGGAATGATAATACCCCAGGTAGTCTATGTTAATGAGGGGGTTGATAGTAAGGGTAATATCAATGTCCCTGGTGGACTGGAGTATAGAAAAGGCAATGACAATATTGCAGGTGGCATGGGATACAATATCATTATCGCTGATGGTCTGGGGTATAGTAAGGGTAATGCCAATATCCCTGGTAGTCCGTGTTAATAGAGGGGATGATTATCGGTGATAACTATATTAAAGTTTGCAGAACTTGAACAGACAATATATACCTGTTGCTGAATCCTTTTTTGTGGATACAATTGTATCCAGTGCGGACAATGCTCTGTGAGCGAAACACATCAGCAGCAGCTGCAAAGATCTCAGCTGGATTGTTACAATGTATCCAGTGCAGACAATGCTCTGTGAGCTAAACACATCAGCAGCAGCTGCACAGATCTCTGCTGGATTGTTACAATGTATCCAGTGTAGACAATGCTCTGTGAGCGAAACACATCATCAGCTGCAGCTGCACAGATCTCTGCTGGATTCTTACAATGTATCCAGTGCAGACAATTCTCTGTGAGCCAAACACATCATCAGCAGCTGCACAGATCTCTGCTGGATTGTTACAATGTATCTAGTGCAGACAATGCTCTGTGAGCCAAACACATCAGACACATCAGCAGCAGCTGCGCAGATCTCTGCTGGATTGTTACAATGTATCCAGTGCAGACAATGCTCTGTGAGCGAAACACATCAGCAGCAGCTGCACAGATCTCTGCTGGATTGTTACAATGTATCCAGTGCAGACAATGCTCTGTGAGCGAAACACATCAGCAGCAGCTGCACAGATCTCTGCTGGATTGTTACAATGTATCCAGTGCGGACAATGCTCTGTGAGCGAAACACATCAGCAGCAGCCGCACAGATCTCTGCTGGATTGTTACAATGTATCCAGTGCGGACAATGCTCTGTGAGCCAAACACATCAGCAGCAGCCGCACAGATCTCTGCTGGATTGTTACAATGTATCCAGTGCGGACAATGCTCTGTGAGCCAAACACATCAGCAGCAGCTGCACAGATCTCTACTGGATTGTTACAATGTATCCAGTGCGGACAATGCTCTGTGAGAGAAACACATCAGCAGCAGCTGCACAGATCTCTGCTGGAATGTTACAATGTATCCAGTGCGGACAATGCTCTGTGAGAGAAACACATCAGCAGCAGCTGCACAGATCTCTGCTGGATTGTTACAATGTATCCAGTGTGGACAATGCTCTGTGAGCCAAACACATCAGCAGCAGCTGCACAGATCTCTGCTGGATTGTTACAATGTATCCAGTGTGGACAATGCTCTGTGAGCCAAACACATCAGCAGCAGCTGCACAGATCTCTGCTGGATTGTTACAATGTATCCAGTGCGGACAATGCTCTGTGAGCGAAACACATCAGCAGCACCTGCACAGATCTCTGCTGGATTGTTACAATGTATCCAGTGCAGACAATGCTCTGTGAGCTAAACACATCAGCAGCAGCTGTACAGATCTCTGCTGGATTGTTACAATGTATCCAGTGCAGACAATTCTCTGTGAGCGAAACACATCAGCAACAGCCGCACTGATCTCTGCTGGATTGTTACAATGTATCCAGTGCTGACAATGCTCTGTGAGCGAAACACATCAGCAGCACCTGCACAGATCTCTGCTGGATTGTTACAATGTATCCAGTGCAGACAATGCTCTGTGATCTAAACACATCAGCAGCAGCTGCACAGATCTCTGCTGGATTGCTACAATGTATCCAGTGCAGACAATGCTCTGTGAGCCAAACACATCATCAGCAGCTGCACCGATCTCTGCTGGATTGTTACAATGTATCCAGCGCAGACAATGCTCTATAAGCGAAACATCAGCAGCAGCTGCGCAGATCTCTGCTGGATTGTTACAATGTATCCAGTGTAGACAATGCTCTGTGAGCCAAACACATCAGCAGCAGCTGCACAGATCTCTGCTGGATTGTTACAATGTATCCAGTGCAGACAATGCTCTGTGAGCCAAACACATCATCAGCAGCTGCACCGATCTCTGCTGGATTGTTACAATGTATCCAGTGCAGACAATGCTCTATAAGCGAAACATCATCAGCAGCTGCACAGATCTCTGCAGGATTATTACAATGTATCCAGTGCAGACAATGCTCTGTGAGCTAAACACATCATCAGCAGCTGCACCGATCTCTGCTGGATTGTTACAATGTATCCAGTGCAGACAATGCTCTATAAGCGAAACATCAGCAGCAGCTGCACAGATCTCTGCTGGATTGTTACAATGTATCCAGTGTAGACAATGCTCTGTGAGCCAAACACATCAGCAGCAGCTGCACAGATCTTAGCTGGATTGTTACAGTGTATCCAGTGTAGACAATGCTCTGTGAGCGAAACACGTCAGCAGCAGCTGTACAGATCTCTGCTGGATTGTTACAATGTATCCAGTGCAGACAATACTCTGTGAGCTAAACACATCAGCAGCAGCTGCACAGATCTCTGCTGGATTGTTACAATGTATCCAGTGCAGACAATTCTCTGTGAGCCAAACACATCATCAGCAGCTGCACAGATCTCTGCTGGATTGTTACAATGTATCCAGTGCAGACAATGCTCTGTGAGCGAAACACATCAGACACATCAGCAGCAGCTGCACAGATCTCTGCTGGATTGTTACAATGTATCCAGTGCAGACAATGCTCTGTGAGTGAAACACATCAGCAGCAGCTGCACAGATCTCTGCTGGATTGTTACAATGTATCCAGTGTAGACAATGCTCTGTGAGCTAAACACATCAGCAGCAGCTGCACAGATCTCTGCTGGATTGTTACAATGTATCCAGTGCAGACAATGCTCTGTGAGCGAAACACATCAGCAGCAGCCGCACAGATCTCTGCTGGATTGTTACAGTGTATCCAGTGCAGACAATGCTCTGTGAGCTAAACACATCAGCAGCAGCTGCACAGATCTCTGCAGGATTGTTACAATGTATCCAGTGCAGACAATTCTCTGTGAGCCAAACACATCATCAGCAGCTGCACAAATCTCTGCTGGATTGTTACAATGTATCCAGTGCAGACAATGCTCTGTGAGCGAAACACATCAGACACATCAGCAGCAGTTGCACAGATCTCTGCTGGATTGTTACAATGTATCCAGTGTAGACAATGCTCTGTGAGCCAAACACATCAGCAGCGGCTGCACAGATCTCTGCTGGATTGTTACAATGTATTCAGTGCGGAGAATGCTCTGTGAGCGAAACACATCAGCAGCAGCTGCGCAGATCTCTGCTGGATTGTTACAATGTATGCAGTGCAGACAATGCTCTGTGAGCGAAACACATCAGCAGCAGCCGCACAGATCTCTGCTGGATTGTTACAATGTATCCAGTGCAGACAATGCTCTGTGAGCTAAACACATCAGCAGCAGCTGCACAGATCTCTGCTAGATTGTTACAATGTATCCAGTGCAGACAATGCTCTATAAGCGAAACATCAGCAGCAGCTGCACAGATCTCTGCTGGATTGTTACAATGTATCCAGTGCAGACAATGCTCTATAAGCGAAACATCAGCAGCAGCTGCACAGATCTCTGCTGGATTGTTACAATGTATCCAGTGTAGACAATGCTCTGTGAGCCAAACACATCAGCAGCAGCTGCACAGATCTTAGCAGGATTGTTACAGTGTATCCAGTGTAGACAATGCTCTGTGAGCGAAACACGTCAGCAGCAGCTGTACAGATCTCTGCTGGATTGTTACAATGTATCCAGTGCAGACAATACTCTGTGAGCTAAACACATCAGCAGCAGCTGCACAGATCTCTGCTGGATTGTTACAATGTATCCAGTGCAGACAATGCTCTGTGAGCGAAACACATCAGACACATCAGCAGCAGCTGCACAGATCTCTGCTGGATTGTTACAATGTATCCAGTGCAGACAATCCTCTGTGAGCGAAACACATCAGCAGCAGCTGCACAGATCTCTGCTGGATTGTTACAATGTATCCAGTGTAGACAATGCTCTGTGAGCGAAACACATCAGCAGCAGCCGCACAGATCTCTGCTGGATTGTTACAATGTATCCAGTGCAGACAATGCTCTGTGAGCTAAACACATCAGCAGCAGCTGCACAGATCTCTGCAGGATTGTTACAATGTATCCAGTGCAGACAATGCTCTGTGAGCGAAACACATCAGCAGCAGCCGCACAGATCTCTGCTGGATTGTTACAATGTATCCAGTGCAGACAATGCTCTGTGAGCTAAACACATCAGCAGCAGCTGCACAGATCTCTGCAGGATTGTTACAATGTATCCAGTGCAGACAATTCTCTGTGAGCCAAACACATCATCAGCAGCTGCACAAATCTCTGCTGGATTGTTACAATGTATCCAGTGCAGACAATGCTCTGTGAGCGAAACACATCAGACACATCAGCAGCAGTTGCACAGATCTCTGCTGGATTGTTACAATGTATCCAGTGTAGACAATGCTCTGTGAGCCAAACACATCAGCAGCGGCTGCACAGATCTCTGCTGGATTGTTACAATGTATTCAGTGCGGAGAATGCTCTGTGAGCGAAACACATCAGCAGCAGCTGCGCAGATCTCTGCTGGATTGTTACAATGTATGCAGTGCAGACAATGCTCTGTGAGCGAAACACATCAGCAGCAGCTGCACAGATCTCTGCTGGATTGTTACAATGTATCCAGTGTAGACAATGCTCTGTGAGCTAAACACATCAGCAGCAGCTGCACAGATCTCTGCTGGATTGTTACAATGTATCCAGTGCAGACAATGCTCTGTGAGCGAAACACATCAGCAGCAGCCGCACAGATCTCTGCTGGATTGTTACAATGTATCCAGTGCAGACAATGCTCTGTGAGCTAAACACATCAGCAGCAGCTGCACAGATCTCTGCTAGATTGTTACAATGTATCCAGTGCAGACAATTCTCTGTGAGCCAAACACATCATCAGCAGCTGCACAAATCTCTGCTGGATTGTTACAATGTATTCAGTGCGGACAATGCTCTGTGAGCGAAACACATCAGCAGCAGCTGCGCAGATCTCTGCTGGATTGTTACAATGTATCCAGTGCAGACAATGCTCTATAAGCGAAACATCAGCAGCAGCTGCACAGATCTCTGCTGGATTGTTACAATGTATCCAGTGTAGACAATGCTCTGTGAGCTAAACACATCAGCAGCAGCTGCACAGATCTCTGCTGGATTGTTACAATGTATCCAGTGCAGACAATGCTCTGTGAGCCAAACACATCATCAGCAGCTGCACCGATCTCTGCTGGATTGTTACAATGTATCCAGTGCAGACAATGCTATATAAGCGAAACATCAGCAGCAGCTGCACAGATCTCTGCTGGATTGTTACAATGCATCCAGTGTAGACAATGCTCGGTGAGCCAAACACATCAGCAGCAGCTGCACAGATCTTAGCTGGATTGTTACAGTGTATCCAGTGTAGACAATGCTCTGTGAGCGAAACACGTCAGCAGCAGTTGTACAGATCTCTGCTGGATTGTTACAATGTATCCAGTGCAGACAATACTCTGTGAGCTAAACACATCAGCAGCAGCTGCACAGATCTCTGCTGGATTGTTACAATGTATCCAGTGCAGACAATTCTCTGTGAGCCAAACACATCATCAGCAGCTGCACAGATCTCTGCTGGATTGTTATAATGTATCCAGTGCAGACAATGCTCTGTGAGCGAAACACATCAGACACATCAGCAGCAGCTGCACAGATCTCTGCTGGATTGTTACAATGTATCCAGTGCAGACAATGCTCTGTGAGCGAAACACATCAGCAGCAGCTGCACAGATCTCTGCTGGATTGTTACAATGTATCCAGTGTAGACAATGCTCTGTGAGCTAAACACATCAGCAGCAGCTGCACAGATCTCTGCTGGATTGTTACAATGTATCCAGTGCAGACAATGCTCTGTGAGCGAAACACATCAGCAGCAGCCGCACAGATCTCTGCTGGATTGTTACAATGTATCCAGTGCAGACAATGCTCTGTGAGCTAAACACATCAGCAGCAGCTGCACAGATCTCTGCAGGATTGTTACAATGTATCCAGTGCAGACAATTCTCTGTGAGCCAAACACATCATCAGCAGCTGCACAAATCTCTGCTGGATTGTTACAATGTATCCAGTGCAGACAATGCTCTGTGAGCGAAACACATCAGACACATCAGCAGCAGTTGCACAGATCTCTGCTGGATTGTTACAATGTATCTAGTGTAGACAATGCTCTGTGAGCCAAACACATCAGCAGCGGCTGCACAGATCTCTGCTGGATTGTTACAATGTATTCAGTGCAGACAATGCTCTGTGAGCGAAACACATCAGACACATCAGCAGCAGTTGCACAGATCTCTGCTGGATTGTTACAATGTATCCAGTGCAGACAATGCTCTGTGAGCGAAACACATCAGACACATCAGCAGCAGCTGCGCAGATCTCTGCTGGATTGTTACAATGTATTCAGTGCGGACAAGGCTCTGTGAGCGAAACACATCAGCAGCAGCTGCGCAGATCTCTGCTGGATTGTTACAATGTATCCAGTGTAGACAATGCTCTGTGAGCCAAACACATCAGCAGCAGGTGCGGAGATCTCTGCTGGATTGTTACAATGTATTCAGTGCGGACAATGCTCTGTGAGCCAAACACATCAGCAGCAGCTGCGCAGATCTCTGCTGGATTGTTGCAATGTATCCAGTGTGGACAATGCTCTGTGAGCGAAACACATCAGCAGCAGCTGCACAGATCACTGCTGGATTGTTACAATGTATCCAGTGTAGACAATGCTCTGTGAGCCAAACACATCAGCAGCAGCTGCACAGATCTCTGCTGGATTGTTACAATGTATTCAGTGCGGACAATGCTCTGTGAGCGAAACACATCAGCAGCAGCTGCGCAGATCTCTGCTGGATTGTTATAATGTATCCAGTGCGGACAATGCTCTGTGAGCTAAACACATCAGCAGCAGCTGCACAGATCTCTGCTGGATTGTTGCAATGTATCCAGTGTGGACAATGCTCTGTGAGCGAAACATATCAGCAGCAGCTGCACAGATCTCTGCTGGATTGTTACAATGTATCCAGTGCAGACAATGCTCTGTGAGCGAAACACATCAGCAGCAGCTGCACAGATCTCTGCTGGATTGTTACAATGTATCCAGTGTAGACAATGCACTGTGAGCGAAACACATCAGCAGCAGCTGCACAGATCTCTGCTGGATTGTTACAATGTATCCAGTGTAGACAATGCTCTGTGAGCGAAACACATCAGCGGCAGCTGCACAGATCTCTGCTGGATTGTTACAATGTATCCAGTGTAGACAATGCTCTGTGAGCGAAACACATCAGTGAAGGATGCACAGATCTCTGCTGGATTGTTACAATGTTTCCAGTGCAGACAATGCTCTGTGAGCTAAACACATCACAGCAGCTGCACAGATCTCTCTGCTGGATTGTTACAATGTATCCAGTGTAGACAATGCTCTGTGAGCGAAACACATCAGCAGCAGCTGCACAGATCTCTGCTGGATTGTTACAATGTATCCAGTGTAGACAAAGCTCTGTGAGCGAAACACATCAGCGAAGGATGCACAGATCTCTGCTGGATTGTTACAATCTATCCAGTGCAGACAATGCTCTGTGAGCTAAACACATCAGCAGCAGCTGCACAGATCTCTCTTCTGGATTCTTACAATGTATCCAGTGCAGACAATGCTCTGTGAGCTAAACACATCAGCAGCAGCTGCACAGATCTCTGCTGGCTTGTTACAATGTATCCAGTGCAGACAAAGCTCTGTGAGCGAAACACATCAGCAGCAGCTGCACAGATCTCTGCTGGATTGTTACAATGTATCCAGTGCAGACAATGCTCTGTGAGCTAAACACATCAGCAGCAGCTGCACAGATCTCTGCTGGCTTGTTACAATGTATCCAGTGCAGACAAAGCTCTGTGAGCGAAACACATCAGCAGCAGCTGCACAGATCTCTGCTGGATTGTTACAATGTATCCAGTGCAGACAATGCTCTGTTAGCTAAACACATCAGCAGCAGCTGCACAGATCTCTGTTGGATTGTTACAATGTATCCAGTGCAGACAATGCTCTGTGAGCTAAACACATCAGCAGCAGCTGCACAGATCTCTCTGCTGGATTGTTACAATGTATCCAGTGCAGACAATGCTCTGTGAGCTAAACACATCAACACCAGCTGCACAGATCTCTGCTGGATTGTTACAATGTATCCAGTGCAGACAATGCTCTGTGAGCTAAACACATCAGCAGCAGCTGCACAGATCTCTGCTGGATTGTTACAATGTATCCAGTGCAGACAATTCTCTGTGAGCTAAACACATCAGCAGCAGCTGCACAGATCTCTCTGCTGGATTGTTACAATGTATCCAGTGCAGACAATGCTCTGTGAGCTAAACACATCAGCAGCAGCTGCACAGATCTCTGCTGGATTGTTACAATGTATCCAGTGTAGACAATGCTCTGTGAGCGAAACACATCAGCAGCAGCTGCACAGATCTCTGCTGGATTGTTACAATGTATCCAGTGTAGACAATGCTATGTGAGCGAAACACATCAGTGAAGGATGCACAGATCTCTGCTGGATTGTTACAATGTATCCAGTGTAGACAATGCTCTGTGAGCTAAACACATCACAGCAGCTGCACAGATCTCTCTGCTGGATTGTTACAATGTATCCAGTGCAGACAATGCTCTGTGAGCTAAACACATCAGCAGCAGCTGCACAGATCTCTCTGCTGGATTGTTACAATGTATCCAGTGCAGACAATGCTCTGTGAGCTAAACACATCACAGCAGCTGCACAGATCTCTCTGCTGGATTGTTACAATGTATCAAGTGCAGACAATGCTCTGTGAGCGAAACACATCAGCAGCAGCTGCACAGATCTCTGCTGGATTGTTACAATGTATCCAGTGTAGACAATGCACTGTGAGCCAAACACGTCAGCAGCGGCTGCACAGATCTCTGCTGGATTGTTACAATGTATCCAGTGCAGACAATGCTCTGTGAGCGAAACACATCAGCAGAAGCCGCACAAATCTCTGCTGGATTGTTACAATGTATCCAGTGCAGACAATGCTCTGTGAGCTAAACACATCAGCAGCAGCTGCACAGATCTCTGCTGGATTGTTACAATGTATCCAGTGCAGACAATTCTCTGTGAGCCAAACACATCATCAGCAGCTGCACAAATCTCTGCTGGATTGTTACAATGTATCCAGTGCAGACAATGCTCTGTGAGCGAAACACATCAGACACATCAGCAGCAGTTGCACAGATCTCTGCTGGATTGTTACAATGTATCCAGTGTAGACAATGCTCTGTGAGCCAAACACATCAGCAGCAGCTGCACAGATCTCTGCTGGATTGTTACAATGTATCCAGTGCGGACAATGCTCTATGAGCGAAACACATCAGCAGCGGCTGCGCAGATCTCTGCTGGATTGTTACAATGTATCCAGTGCGGACAATGCTCTGTGAGCGAAACACATCAGCAGCGGCTGCGCAGATCTCTGCTGGATTGTTACAATGTATTCAGTGCGGACAATGCTCTGTGAGCGAAACACATCAGCAGCAGCTGCGCAGATCTCTGCTGGATTGTTACAATATATCCAGTGTAGACAATGCTCTGTGAGCCAAACACATCAGCACCAGCTGCGCAGATCTCTGCTGGATTGTTACAATGTATTCAGTGCGGACAATGCTCTGTGAGCCAAACACATCAGCAGCAGCTGCGCAGATCTCTGCTGGATTGTTACAATGTATCCAGTGCGGACAATGCTCTGTGAGCTAAACACATCAGCAGCAGCTGCACAGATCTCTGCTGGATTGTTGCAATGTATCCAGTGTGGACAATGCTCTGTGAGCGAAACACATCAGCAGCAGCTGCACAGATCTCTGCTGGATTGTTACAATGTATCCAGTGTAGACAATGCTCTGTGAGCCAAACACATCAGCAGCAGCTGCACAGATCTCTGCTGGATTGTTACAATGTATTCAGTGCGGACAATGCTCTGTGAGCGAAACACATCAGCAGCAGCTGCGCAGATCTCTGCTGGATTGTTACAATGTATCCAGTGCGGACAATGCTCTGTGAGCCAAACACATCAGCAGCAGCTGCGCAGATCTCTGCTGGATTGTTACAATGTATCCAGTGCGGACAATGCTCTGTGAGCTAAACACATCAGCAGCAGCTGCACAGATCTCTGCTGGATTGTTGCAATGTATCCAGTGTGGACAATGCTCTGTGAGCGAAACACATCAGCAGCAGCTGCACAGATCTCTGCTGGATTGTTACAATGTATCCAGTGCAGACAATGCTCTGTGAGCGAAACACATCAGCAGCAGCTGCACAGATCTCTGCTGGATTGTTACAATGTATCCAGTGTAGACAATGCACTGTGAGCGAAACACATCAGCAGCAGCTGCACAGATCTCTGCTGGATTGTTACAATGTATCCAGTGTAGACAATGCTCTGTGAGCGAAACACATCAGCAGCAGCTGCACAGATCTCTGCTGGATTGTTACAATGTATCCAGTGCAGACAATGCTCTGTGAGCCAAACACGTCAGCAGCGGCTGCACAGATCTCTGCTGGATTGTTACAATGTATCCAGTGTAGACAATGCTCTGTGAGCCAAACACATCAGCAGCAGCCGCACAGATCTCTGCTGGATTGTTACAATGTATCCAGTGCAGACAATGCTCTGTGAGCGAAACACATCAGCAGCGGCTGCACAGATCTCTGCTGGATTGTTACAATGTATCCAGTGTAGACAATGCTCTGTGAGCCAAACACATCAGCAGCAGCCGCACAGATCTCTGCTGGATTGTTACAATGTATCCAGTGCAGACAATGCTCTGTGAGCCAAACACGTCAGCAGCAGCCGCACAGATCTCTGCTGGAATGTTACAATGTATCCAGTGCGGACAATGCTCTGTGAGCTAAACACGTCAGCAGCAGCTGCACAGATCTCTGCTGGATTGTTACAATGTATCCAGTGTAGACAACGCTATGTGAGCCAAACACATCAGCAGCAGCTGCACAGATCTCTGCTGGATTGTTACAATGTATCCAGTGCAGACAATGCTCTGTGAGCTAAACACGTCAGCAGCAGCTGCACAGATCTCTGCTGGATTGTTACAATGTATCCAGTGTAGACAACGCTCTGTGAGCCAAACACATCAGCAGCAGCCGCACAGATCTCTGCTGGATTGTTACAATGTATCCAGTACAGACAATGCTCTGTGAGCTAAACACGTCAGCAGCAGCCGCACAGATCTCTGCTGGATTGTTACAATGTATCCAGTGTAGATAACGCTATGTGAGCCAAACACATCAGCAGCGGCTGCACAGATCTCTGCTGGATTGTTACAATGTATCTAGTGCAGACAACGCTCTGTGAGCGAAACACATCAGCAGCAGCTGCACAGATCTCTGCTGGATTGTTACAATGTATTCAGTGCGGACAATGCTCTGTGAGCGAAACACATCAGCAGCAGCTGCGCAGATCTCTGCTGGCTTGTTACAATGTATCCAGTGCGGACAATGCTCTGTGAGCCAAACACATCAGCAGCAGCTGCACAGATCTCTGCTGGATTGTTGCAATGTATCCAGTGTGGACAATGCTCTGTGAGCGAAACACATCAGCAGCAGCTGCACAGATCTCTGCTGGATTGTTACAATGTATTCAGTGCGGACAATGCTCTGTGAGCTATACACATCAGCAGCAGCTGCACAGATCTCTCTGCTGGATTGTTACAATGTATCAAGTGCAGACAATGCTCTGTGAGCGAAACACATCAGCAGCAGCTGCACAGATCTCTGCTGGATTGTTACAATGTATCTAGTGTAGACAATGCACTGTGAGCCAAACACGTCAGCAGCGGCTGCACAGATCTCTGCTGGATTGTTACAATGTATCCAGTGCAGACAATGCTCTGTGAGCGAAACACATCAGCAGCAGCCACACAGATCTCTGCTGGATTGTTACAATGTATCCAGTGCAGACAATGCTCTGTGAGCTAAACACATCAGCAGCAGCTGCACAGATCTCTGCTGCATTGTTACAATGTATCCAGTGCAGACAATTCTCTGTGAGCCAAACACATCATCAGCAGCTGCACAAATCTCTGCTGGATTGTTACAATGTATCCAGTGCAGACAATGCTCTGTGAGCGAAACACATCAGACACATCAGCAGCAGTTGCACAGATCTCTGCTGGATTGTTACAATGTATCCAGTGTAGACAATGCTCTGTGAGCCAAACACATCAGCAGCAGCTGCACAGATCTCTGCTGGATTGTTACAATGTATCCAGTGCGGACAATGCTCTGTGAGCGAAACACATCAGCAGCGGCTGCGCAGATCTCTGCTGGATTGTTACAATGTATCCAGTGCGGACAATGCTCTGTGAGCGAAACACATCAGCAGCGGCTGCGCAGATCTCTGCTGGATTGTTACAATGTATTCAGTGCGGACAATGCTCTGTGAGCGAAACACATCAGCAGCAGCTGCGCAGATCTCTGCTGGATTGTTACAATGTATCCAGTGTAGACAATGCTCTGTGAGCCAAACACATCAGCAGCAGCTGCGCAGATCTCTGCTGGATTGTTACAATGTATTCAGTGCGGACAATGCTCTGTGAGCCAAACACATCAGCAGCAGCTGCGCAGATCTCTGCTGGATTGTTACAATGTATCCAGTGCGGACAATGCTCTGTGAGCTAAACACATCAGCAGCAGCTGCACAGATCTCTGCTGCATTGTTGCAATGTATCCAGTGTGGACAATGCTCTGTGAGCGAAACACATCAGCAGCAGCTGCACAGATCTCTGCTGGATTGTTACAATGTATCCAGTGCAGACAATGCTCTGTGAGCCAAACACGTCAGCAGCAGCCGCACAGATCTCTGCTGGATTGTTACAATGTATCAAGTGCAGACAATGCTCTGTGAGCCAAACACATCAGCAGCAGCCGCACAGATCTCTCTGTTGGATTGTTACAATGTATCCAGTGCAGACAATGCTCTGTGAGCTAAACACATCAGCAGCGGCTGCACAGATCTCTGCTGGATTGTTACAATGTATCCAGTGCAGACAATGCTCTGTGAGCGAAACACATCAGCAGCAGCCGCACAGATCTCTGCTGGATTGTTACAATGTATCCAGTGCAGACAATGCTCTGTGAGACAAACACGTCAGCAGCAGCCGCACAGATCTCTGCTGGATTGTTACAATGTATCAAGTGCAGACAATGCTCTGTGAGCTAAACATGTCAGCAGCAGCTGCACAGATCTCTGCTGGATTGTTACAATGTATCCAGTGTAGATAACGCTATGTGAGCCAAACACATCAGCAGCGGCTGCACAGATCTCTGCTGGATTGTTACAATGTATCTAGTGCAGACAACGCTCTGTGAGCGAAACACATCAGCAGCAGCTGCACAGATCTCTGCTGGATTGTTACAATGTATTCAGTGCGGACAATGCTCTGTGAGCGAAACACATCAGCAGCAGCTGCGCAGATCTCTGCTGGCTTGTTACAATGTATCCAGTGCGGACAATGCTCTGTGAGCCAAACACATCAGCAGCAGCTGCACAGATCTCTGCTGGATTGTTGCAATGTATCCAGTGTGGACAATGCTCTGTGAGCGAAACACATCAGCAGCAGCTGCACAGATCTCTGCTGGATTGTTACAATGTATTCAGTGCGGACAATGCTCTGTGAGCGAAACACATCAGCAGCAGCTGCGCAGATCTCTGCTGGCTTGTTACAATGTATCCAGTGCGGACAATGCTCTGTGAGCCAAACACATCAGCAGCAGCTGCACAGATCTCTGCTGGATTGTTGCAATGTATCCAGTGTGGACAATGCTCTGTGAGCGAAACACATCAGCAGCAGCTGCACAGATCTCTGCTGGATTGTTACAATGTATCCAGTGCAGACAATGCTCTGTGAGCGAAACACATCAGCAGCAGCTGCACAGATCTCTGCTGGATTGTTGCAATGTATCCAGTGTGGACAATGCTCTGTGAGCTAAACACATCAGCAGCAGCTGCGCAGATCTCTGCTGGATTGTTGCAATGTATTCAGTGTGGACAATGCTCTGTGAGCGAAACACATCAGCAGCAGCTGCGCAGATCTCTGCTGGATTGTTGCAATGTATCCAGTGTGGACAATGCTCTGTGAGCTAAACACATCAGCAGCAGCTGCGCAGATCTCTGCTGGATTGTCCCCATGTATCCAGTGCAGACAATGCTCTGTGAGCTAAACACATCAGCAGCAGCTGCACAGATCTCTGCTGGATTGTTGCAATGTATCCAGTGTGGACAATGCTCTGTGAGCGAAACACATCAGCAGCAGCTGCACAGATCTCTGCTGGATTGTTACAATGTATCCAGTGTAGACAATGCTCTGTGAGCCAAACACATCAGCAGCAGCTGCACAGATCTCTGCTGGATTGTTACAATGTATCCAGTGCGGACAATGCTCTGTGAGCTAAACACATCAGCAGCAGCTGCACAGATCTCTGCTGGATTGTTGCAATGTATCCAGTGTGGACAATGCTCTGTGAGCGAAACACATCAGCAGCGGGTGCACAGATCTCTGCTGGATTGTTACAATGTATCCAGTGCAGACAATGCTCTGTGAGCGAAACACATCAGCAGCAGCTGCACAGATCTCTGCTGGATTGTTACAATGTATCCAGTGTAGACAATGCACTGTGAGCGAAACACATCAGCAGCAGCTGCACAGATCTCTGCTGGATTGTTACAATGTATCCAGTGTAGACAATGCTCTGTGAGCGAAACACATCAGCAGCAGCTGCACAGATCTCTCCTGGATTGTTACAATGTATCCAGTGTAGACAATGCTCTGTGAGCGAAACACATCAGCGAAGGATGCACAGATCTCTGCTGTATTGTTACAATGTATCCAGTGCAGACAATGCTCTGTGAGCTAAACACATCACAGCAGCTGCACAGATCTCTCTGCTGGATTGTTACAATGTATCCAGTGTAGACAATGCTCTGTGAGCGAAACACATCAGCAGCAGCTGCACAGATCTCTGCTGGATTGTTACAATGTATCCAGTGTAGACAATGCTCTGTGAGCGAAACACATCAGCGAAGGATGCACAGATCTCTGCTGGATTGCTGCAATGTATCCAGTGTGGACAATGCTCTGTGAGCGAAACACATCAGCAGCAGCTGCACAGATCTCTGCTGGATTGTTACAATGTATCCAGTGTAGACAATGCTCTGTGAGCGAAACACATCAGCGAAGGATGCACAGATCTCTGCTGGATTGTTACAATGTATCCAGTGCAGACAATGCTCTGTGAGCTAAACACATCAGCAGCAGCTGCACAGATCTCTCTGCTGGATTGTTACAATGTATCCAGTGCCGACAATGCTCTGTGAGCCAAACACGTCAGCAGCGGCTGCACAGATCTCTGCTGGATTGTTACAATGTATCCAGTGTAGACAATGCTCTGTGAGCCAAACACATCAGCAGCAGCCGCACAGATCTCTGCTGGATTGTTACAATGTATCCAGTGCAGACAATGCTCTGTGAGCGAAACACATCAGCAGCGGCTGCACAGATCTCTGCTGGATTGTTACAATGTATCCAGTGTAGACAATGCTCTGTGAGCCAAACACATCAGCAGCAGCCGCACAGATCTCTGCTGGATTGTTACAATGTATCCAGTGCAGACAATGCTCTGTGAGCCAAACACGTCAGCAGCAGCCGCACAGATCTCTGCTGGATTGTTACAATGTATCCAGTGCAGACAATGCTCTGTGAGCTAAACATGTCAGCAGCAGCTGCACAGATCTCTGCTGGATTGCTACAATGTATCCAGTGTAGACAACGCTATGTGAGCCAAACACATCAGCAGCAGCTGCACAGATCTCTGCTGGATTGTTACAATGTATCCAGTGCAGACAATGCTCTGTGAGCTAAACACGTCAGCAGCAGCTGCACAGATCTCTGCTGGATTGTTACAATCTATCCAGTGTAGACAACGCTCTGTGAGCCAAACACATCAGCAGCAGCCGCACAGATCTCTCTGTTGGATTGTTACAATGTATCCAGTGCAGACAATGCTCTGTGAGCTAAACACATCAGCAGCGGCTGCACAGATCTCTGCTGGATTGTTACAATGTATCCAGTGTAGACAAGGCTCTGTGAGCGAAACACATCAGCAGCAGCCGCACAGATCTCTGCTGGATTGTTACAATGTATCCAGTGCAGACAATGCTCTGTGAGCCAAACACGTCAGCAGCAGCCGCACAGATCTCTGCTGGATTGTTACAATGTATCAAGTGCAGACAATGCTCTGTGAGCTAAACACGTCAGCAGCAGCTGCACAGATCTCTGCTGGATTGTTACAATGTATCCAGTGTAGATAACGCTATGTGAGCCAAACACATCAGCAGCGGCTGCACAGATCTCTGCTGGATTGTTACAATGTATCTAGTGCAGACAACGCTCTGTGAGCGAAACACATCAGCAGCAGCTGCACAGATCTCTGCTGGATTGTTACAATGTATTCAGTGCGGACAATGCTCTGTGAGCGAAACACATCAGCAGCAGCTGCGCAGATCTCTGCTGGCTTGTTACAATGTATCCAGTGCGGACAATGCTCTGTGAGCCAAACACATCAGCAGCAGCTGCACAGATCTCTGCTGGATTGTTGCAATGTATCCAGTGTGGACAATGCTCTGTGAGCGAAACACATCAGCAGCAGCTGCACAGATCTCTGCTGGATTGTTACAATGTATCCAGTGCAGACAATGCTCTGCGAGCGAAACACATCAGCAGCAGCTGCACAGATCTCTGCTGGATTGTTGCAATGTATCCAGTGTGGACAATGCTCTGTGAGCGAAACACATCAGCAGCAGCTGCGCAGATCTCTGCTGGATTGTTGCAATGTATCCAGTGTGGACAATGCTCTGTGAGCTAAACACATCAGCAGCAGCTGCGCAGATCTCTGCTGGATTGTTGCAATGTATCCAGTGTGGACAATGCTCTGTGAGCTAAACACATCAGCAGCAGCTGCACAGATCTCTGCTGGATTGTTGCAATGTATCCAGTGTGGACAATGCTCTGTGAGCGAAACACATCAGCAGCAGCTGCACAGATCTCTGCTGGATTGTTACAATGTATCCAGTGCAGACAATGCTCTGTGAGCGAAACACATCAGCAGCAGCTGCACAGATCTCTGCTGGATTGTTACAATGTATCCAGTGTAGACAATGCTCTGTGAGCTAAACACATCAGCAGCAGCCGCACAGATCTCTGCTGGATTGTTACAATGTATCCAGTGCAGACAATGCTCTGTGAGCGAAACACATCAGCAGCAGCCGCACAGATCTCTGCTGGATTGTTACAATGTATCCAGTGTAGACAATGCTCTGTGAGCGAAACACATCAGCAGCAGCCGCACTGATCTCTGCTGGATTGTTACAATGTATCCAGTGCGGACAATGCTCTGTGAGCCAAACACATCAGCAGCAGCTGCACAGATCTCTGCTGGATTGTTACAATGTATCCAGTGTAGACAATGCTCTGTGAGCCAAACACATCAGCAGCAGCTGCACAGATCTCTGCTGGATTGTTACAATGTATCCAGTGTAGACAATGCTCTGTGAGCGAAACACATCAGCAGCAGCTGCAGCTGCACAGTCCTCTGCTGGATTGTTACAATGTATCCAGTGTAGACAATGCTTTGTGAGCGAAACACATCAGCAGCAGCTGCACAGATCTCTGCTGGATTGTTACAATGTATCCAGTGTAGACAATGCTCTGTGAGCGAAACACATCAGCAGCAGCTGCACAGATCTCTGCTGGATTGTTACAATGTATCCAGTGTAGACAATGCTCTGTTAGCGAAACACATCAGCAGCAGCTGCACAGATCTCTGCTGGATTGTTACAATGTATCCAGTGTAGACAATGCTCTGTGAGCGAAACACATCAGCGAAGGATGCACAGATCTCTGCTGGATTGTTACAATGTATCCAGTGCAGACAATGCTCTGTGAGCTAAACACATCAGCAGCAGCTGCACAGATCTCTCTGCTGGATTTTTACAATGTATCCAGTGTAGACAATGCTCTGTGAGTGAAACACATCAGCAGCAGCTGCACAGATCTCTGCTGGATTGTTACAGTGTATCCAGTGTAGACAATGCTCTGTGAGCGAAACACATCAGCGAAGGATGCACAGATCTCTGCTGGATTGTTACAATGTATCCAGTGCAGACAATGCTCTGTGAGCTAAACACATTAGCAGAAGCTGCACAGATCTCTCTGCTGGATTGTTACAATGTATCCAGTGCAGACAATGCTCTGTGAGCTAAACACATCAGCAGCAGCTGCACAGATCTCTGCTGGCTTGTTACAATGTATCCAGTGCAGACAAAGCTCTGTGAGCGAAACACATCAGCAGCAGCTGCACAGATCTCTGCTGGATTGTTACAATGTATCCAGTGTAGACAATGCTCTGTGAGCCAAACACATCAGCAGCAGCCGCACAGATCTCTGCTGGATTGTTACAATGTATCCAGTGCAGACAATGCTCTGTGAGCCAAACACGTCAGCAGCAGCCGCACAGATCTCTGCTGGATTGTTACAATGTATCAAGTGCAGACAATGCTCTGTGAGCTAAACACGTCAGCAGCAGCTGCACAGATCTCTGCTGGATTGTCACAATGTATCCAGTGTAGATAACGCTATGTGAGCCAAACACATCAGCAGCGGCTGCACAGATCTCTGCTGGATTGTTACAATGTATCTAGTGCAGACAACGCTCTGTGAGCGAAACACATCAGCAGCAGCTGCACAGATCTCTGCTGGATTGTTACAATGTATTCAGTGCGGACAATGCTCTGTGAGCTAAACACATCAGCAGCAGCTCCACAGATCTCTGCTGGATTGTTGCAATGTATCCAGTGTGGACAATGCTCTGTGAGCGAAACACATCAGCAGCAGCTGCACAGATCTCTGCTGGATTGTTACAATGTATCCAGTGCAGACAATGCTCTGTGAGCCAAACACATCAGCAGCAGCTGCACAGATCTCTGCTGGATTGTTGCAATGTATCCAGTGTGGACAATGCTCTGTGAGCGAAACACATCAGCAGCAGCTGCACAGATCTCTGCTGGATTGTTACAATGTATCCAGTGCAGACAATGCTCTGTGAGCGAAACACATCAGCAGCAGCTGCACAGATCTCTGCTGGATTGTTGCAATGTATCCAGTGTGGACAATGCTCTGTGAGCTAAACACATCAGCAGCAGCTGCGCAGATCTCTGCTGGATTGTTGCAATGTATCCAGTGTGGACAATGCTCTGTGAGCGAAACACATCAGCAGCAGCTGCGCAGATCTCTGCTGGATTGTTGCAATGTATCCAGTGTGGACAATGCTCTGTGAGCTAAACACATCAGCAGCAGCTGCGCAGATCTCTGCTGGATTGTTGCAATGTATCCAGTGTGGACAATGCTCTGTGAGCTAAACACATCAGCAGCAGCTCCACAGATCTCTGCTGGATTGTTGCAATGTATCCAGTGTGGACAATGCTCTGTGAGCGAAACACATCAGCAGCAGCTGCACAGATCTCTGCTGGATTGTTACAATGTATCCAGTGCAGACAATGCTCTGTGAGCGAAACACATCAGCAGCAGCTGCACAGATCTCTGCTGGATTGTTACAATGTATCCAGTGTAGACAATGCTCTGTGAGCTAAACACATCAGCAGCAGCCGCACAGATCTCTGCTGGATTGTTACAATGTATCCAGTGCAGACAATGCTCTGTGAGCGAAACACATCAGCAGCAGCCGCACAGATCTCTGCTGGATTGTTACAATGTATCCAGTGCAGACAATGCTCTGTGAGCGAAACACATCAGCAGCAGCCGCACAGATCTCTGCTGGATTGTTACAATGTATCCAGTGTAGACAATGCTCTGTGAGCGAAACACATCAGCAGCAGCCGCACTGATCTCTGCTGGATTGTTACAATGTATCCAGTGCGGACAATGCTCTGTGAGCGAAACACATCAGCAGCAGCTGCACAGATCTCTGCTGGATTGTTACAATGTATCCAGAGCGGACAATGCTCTGTGAGCCAAACACATCAGCAGCAGCTGCACAGATCTCTGCTGGATTGTTACAATGTATCCAGTGTAGACAATGCTCTGTGAGCCAAACACATCAGCAGCAGCTGCACAGATCTCTGCTGGATTGTTACAATGTATCCAGTGCGGACAATGCTCCGTGAGCGAAACACATCAGCTGCAGTTGCACAGTCCTCTGCTGGATTGTTACAATGTATCCAGTGTAGACAATGCTTTGTGAGCGAAACACATCAGCAGCAGCTGCACAGATCTCTGCTGGATTGTTACAATGTATCCAGTGTAGACAATGCTCTGTGAGCGAAACACATCAGCAGCAGCTGCACAGATCTCTGCTGGATTGTTACAATGTATCCAGTGTAGACAATGCACTGTGAGCGAAACACATCAGCAGCAGCTGCACAGATCTCTGCTGGATTGTTACAATGTATCCAGTGTAGACAATGCTCTGTGAGCGAAACACATCAGCAGCAGCTGCACAGATCTCTGCTGGATTGTTACAATGTATCCAGTGTAGACAATGCTCTGTGAGCGAAACACATCAGCGAAGGATGCACAGATCTCTGCTGGATTGTTACAATGTATCCAGTGCAGACAATGCTCTGTGAGCTAAACACATCAGCAGCAGCTGCACAGATCTCTCTGCTGGATTTTTACAATGTATCCAGTGTAGACAATGCTCTGTGAGCGAAACACATCAGCAGCAGCTGCACAGATCTCTGCTGGATTGTTACAGTGTATCCAGTGTAGACAATGCTCTGTGAGCGAAACACATCAGCGAAGGATGCACAGATCTCTGCTGGATTGTTACAATGTATCCAGTGCAGACAATGCTCTGTGACCTAAACACATTAGCAGAAGCTGCACAGATCTCTCTGCTGGATTGTTACAATGTATCCAGTGCAGACAATGCTCTGTGAGCGAAACACATCAGCAGCAGCTGCACAGATCTCTGCTGGATTGTTACAATGTATCCAGTGCAGACAATGCTCTGTGAGCTAAACACATCAGCAGCAGCTGCACAGATCTCTGCTGGATTGTTACAATGTATCCAGTGCAGACAATGCTCTGTGAGCGAAACACATCAGCGAAGGATGCACAGATCTCTGCTGGATTGTTACAATGTATCCAGTGCAGACAATGCTCTGTGAGCTAAACACATCAGCAGCAGCTGCACAGATCTCTTTGCTGGATTTTTACAATGTATCCAGTGTAGACAATGCTCTGTGAGCGAAACACATCAGCAGCAGCTGCACAGATCTCTGCTGGATTGTTACAATGTATCCAGTGTAGACAATGCTCTGTGAGCGAAACACATCAGCAGCAGCTGCACAGATCTCTGCTGGATTGTTACAATGTATCCAGTGCAGACAATGCTCTGTGAGCTAAACACATCAGCAGCAGCTGCACAGATCTCTGCTGGATTGTTACAATGTATCCAGTGCAGACAATGCTCTGTGAGCTAAACACATCAGCAGCGGCTGCACAGATCTCTGCTGGATTGTTACAATGCATCTAGTGCAGACAATGCTCTGTGAGCAAAACACATCGGCAGCAGCTGCACAGATCTCTGCTGGATTGTTACAATGTATCCAGTGCAGACAATGCTCTGTTAGCTAAACACATCAGCAGCAGCTGCACAGATCTCTGCTGGATTGTTACAATGTATCCAGTGCAGACAATGCTCTGTGAGCTAAACACATCAGCAGCAGCTGCACAGATCTCTGCTGGATTGTTACAATGTATCTAGTGCAGACAATGCTCTGAGAGCAAAACACATCAGCAGCAGCTGCACAGATCTCTGCTGGATTGTTGTGACCTCAAATAATGGTTAAAAATAAAAAAATAAATCTATACTTACCTTCCGATGTCCCCCGCAGTCTTGCTTCGCTCCGTCCTGACTTCCGGCAGATTGCGGTACACTGAAGGACCTGCCGACGTCAGCATCGCGTGACCCGTCACATGACTATGTCAGCGCAGGTCCTTCAGTCCACCGCGATCTGCCGGCATGGGAGGATGAGCGCAGCGGGGGCCGCCAGAAGGTAAATATAACATATATTTTTTATTTTATTATTTTTTTCACAGGTTCTATGGTACCCGGGTCTAGAGGAGAGTCTCCTGTCCTCCACACCCGGGCACCATCCGCACATTGGAGCACATGGAATGCGCATCTACATATACAGTGATGCGGATTCCATGCTTTCCAATGCAAGTCAATGGCGGCGAAAACGCCGCGCTTCCGCAAAATAATTGGTAGTGCTGTGTATTTTTCCGCAATGATAATCCGCAGCGGAAATTTCCGCAGCATGTGCACAGCACATGCGGATTATCATTAGGGAACATGGCAGGCCTTCTACCATGCGTTTTTTAAGCGTTTCTGCAGGATTTTTGCCGCTGCGGAAACGCTTAAAAAACGCATCGTGGGCACACAGCCTAAAAGGGTTTATGGAGCCGCAATTCAGAGAGAAAATAGAGCATTAAGGCCACATTCCCACCATGAGCTTTTGGTGAATTTTTGACGCTGCGTATTTTTGTTGTGTGAGGAGGTGAACAAAAGAAGATTCAAAGCCCCCAAGGTTTAACAGGCCTTAGTCAGGAACGGCTAAATTATGTACTAGTGTGTAGCATAACACAGACCGACCAACAAGGCAAATGCAGGAGACAAAATATACTACATAATAGACCATTGTCTAGTTACCAATGTATAGCAGTGTAATAGCAGACATGTAAGTAAGGTACAATATTAGCAGCCATGTATATATAAAGTATTTACCAACAGTAAAGTGCCTGGTCAAAATCCTGGGGGGGAATCCCCAACTCACGTTTCACCTTTGCTTTCTTAAGGGGTGTAACAATAAGGCATGTCATGTCTGGTATTTATTGGGAATTGTAAATGGCAGCCAGCATATCAGCGCATGTGAGATGCTTACCCATAGTAAAGTGCCTGTGCAAACTCCTGGGGAGAAGCCATAACAGGCGTTTTGCGTTCACTTTCTCAAGGGCTGTAACAATAATGCATGTCATGCCTGGCATTTATAGGGAATTGTACATGGCAGCTGGTGTATCAGCGCATGTGAAGTGATTACCCATAGTAAAGTGCCTGTGCAAAATACTAGGGGGAAGCCCCAACGCGTGTTTCACTTTTGCATTCTCAAGGGGGGTAATTATAATGTATGTCATGCCTGGTATTTATAGGAATTTGTACATGGCAACTGGCGTAACAGTGTGTAACGGGGGGCAGGGTGGTAGTCATGGGCAAGTGTCGCAGTGTTTTCTTCATCACTCTGGCCCGCTACAGAAATATGGGGACGTGCTTGTCCCTGGGTGTTTTTGGGGTGCTGTAGTTTGGGCTGTATGCTGTGGGAGTCTTTACTCACTTTCATCCTTGGTTCAGACGGGTGCAGATTTTCTGTGCTTTAAATGAAAGACGACACCGTTCTTTAAAAACACAACAGTCCAGTTTACTTCTTCAGCACGGCCTTAGAAACAGGGGATTACAGGTACAACACTTGTTGCAAAATGCGGCATTCACAGATGGTAAAACACAGTCTCAATCCCCACACGGTGCTATTCACGGTGTGACTCGGCCCTAGGGGAAACTGCCTCTGGACTTTCTCGTGGGGAAGCTCCTGCTTCACTTCACGGCTCCCAATACCTGACTCTACCGGGGACTACCTCGCTTCTGAGGCTCCCTAGTCCAGGCACGTCCATTACTGCCTATCGGCTGGAAGAGGCCAGGATCCACAAATTGACCTTTAGAGTTTAGATTAAACTGTGGTGTGCCCGTTGCTGTTAATCCTCCTGGTTTCTCCCACACATACCTATCTCTCTTCTTCTCTGTCTCTCCTTACTCACTGCTACTTCTTAACTAACTAAGATGGCCAAATCTCACTCCCAGAGATCCCTCAGTCTCTAGCTTGTCACTGAAGGCGGCCCTTAAACTAGTTAAATCCCTGATTCCCAACTACATACAGGAGACAGTAGTATAAATATGTAACATTGCTGCCATATAATGACCATATTATAAATAACACATTTTATGATGACTTTAACACACAGTTACTAAACAGTTCTATAGGAGAGTGGAGTAGGAATTCTCCACTCACCCCTCACCCCTGTGCAAAATCCTGAGTAAAGCCCCAACGCGCTTTTTGACTTTGCTTTTTTCAAGGGGGATAACAATAATGCATGTCACAACTAGTATTTATAGGGAATTGTACATGGCAGTCAGCATATGAACACATGCAAGGTGCGGCCCACGCCGAAGTATCTGTCTCATGATCGGCATTTCTCGGAGGGCGCACGTCAGGGAGAAAACTCCCGATGACGTTAAGGACATGCACACTGCCAATTTGGGGACCGTAATGAACAGAGCAGCGGCATGACAGCAGATCGCATGCACCTGTTAGTGGCCATGTTTTTGTAGTCTAGAGGTGGGGGTGGCCATATTTGATGAGAGTATTACACTGTAATCTTACAACAGTACTACACCAATATCAATTATACATCAACAAGGAGCCAATAGGAGGAGACAATACTGAAAGCTGAAAAACTAAGAAAAATTTTAAAAAATTAAGTGACAGTGAATAGTGAGGAATGAGGAATGAATTGAAGAAGAAAAAGAAAAAAAGAAAAATGGGGGGTAAAGAAAAAGGAATATGACAGAAAAAGGGAAGGGAAAACATACAAGTGACAAGCTAATAAGATGAAATATATTATAATAATAATAATAATAATAATACACTAAAAAAATAGTGAGCACTAGTGTTGAGTGATACCTTCCGATATCGGGAAATATCGGATCAGATTGGATCGGACCGATACCCAAAAAGTATCGGATATCGCCGATTCCGATACCGGAAACCAATGCAAGTCAATGGGACAGAAATATCGGAATGAAAATAAACCCTTTCTTTCCTTGTAGGTTAATTCTACATGAAGGAAAACAACTAAGAATAATGTAGAATGTATTGGGGGAGGTGGGGGAGACAATAAAGGCATAGAGGTTTAGCCCAATCAAATGGAATAGCAGGAATTAATATTTTTTTAAGACGTTCTGAGTTACGGAAATATTGACTATGTTAAGTATTTTTATATTTTGTCAGATATTTATGTTTCACTACTTCCATGCTCTCCACCTTCTTTTTTAATTCTCCCACACTTTCTCCTTCATCATCCTCAGCATCAGCATCTTTTTCATCAACTTCTTCTTCACCTTCTACATCTTCTTCTTCTTCACCTTCTTCCTATTATTCTTTTTTTTTTTACATTCTTCATATTCTTCTTCTTCACCTTCTTCGTATTATTCTTTTTCTTTACATTCTTCATATTCTTCTTATTCAACTATTATTCTTCTTCATATTCTACTTCATCTTCTTCATATTCTTCTTCTTCATCATATTCTTATTTGTGACAGTCATTCCTGTAGTTGTTATCTATAAAAGTTTGAACATTACACCTTTCGTTCTGCCCGTCACAAAAGATTTACAACAGGATTTGTCCGCGTTCAGTTTGGCCTGCAGGAGCAGGTCTTTTCCAGGGGCACCACGAGGAGGAACGGACTCACCCCCATACACTGCTTAGTCATCTTCTGCTTATAATTTAGATAGTATCTTTTGCTCTGATTTTTAGTCTTATGCTTAATGTTCTTCCGCTTTTTGTTCTGCAGCTTCTTGTACTTCTGCTTCTTGGTTTTCTGTCTCTTGTTCTTCTGTATCTTGGTGGTTGTCTTCTTCTTCTTTGTCCTCTTGGTCAACTTCTTCAGGGTCATCTTCTTGGTCTTCTTCGGGGTGGTCTTCAGGGTCGTCGTCTTCAGGGTCGTCGTCTTCGGGGTCGTCGTCTTCTTCGGGGAGGTCTTCAGGGTCCTCGTGTTCAGGGTCGTCTTCGGGGTCCTCGTTGTTATGTTCTGCTACCAGAGCTAAGGAAAGAGAGGAGATCTGTCCCTACGATAGAACTCAGCTGAATCCCTACGATGTAACAGGGAACCTGATCCTGCGATCAGAACTGCTAAAGTCCTAAGCTAGTCTGTACGGAGACCTATAGATGTGGGGAAGGAATCCCTACAAGTACTAAGGACTGGGAGGAAAATGGGACACCTCCTAACAGAAATAGTAGCAGACAGACGAACAAACAAAATATATAGAACATAGAGGTCCGTAGACCAAGCAAACTAACAGAGTTAGATACAGAGCACAGGCTAGCTAGAAAGTAGTTATACAATGAAGTCCAGCAAAGCCAGAAGGGCGGAGCAGGATTAAATAGGCCAACAAGGTCACGTGACCAGCAAAGGAAAAAACCTAAGAGCAAGGTTCTAACAGTACCCCCCCTTCTAAGAGGATCCTCCGGATCCCCTAGGACCAGGCTTATCAGGAAATCTCCTGTGAAACGCTCTGATAAGTCTGGACGCGGAAACATCATCTGACCTCACCCAAGAGTTATCCTCGGGTCCGAAACCTTTCCAGGCCACAAGATACTGCAAACTACCTCTATACCGTCTAGAGTTAAGGATGCGAGAAATTTCATTTTCCCCGTCCTCCACCACCGGAGGAACAGAGGCAGAGGCGTCACCATCCGACACAACAGCTTTTTTTAACAGAGAGACATGAAATACCGGATTAATTCTCCAGGAGGTAGGAACCTCCAACCTAACAGCAGATTGTATGCCCCCTTAAGGTCAATTTTAGAGAACCACTTGGCCCCCATTAACTGGTTAAACAGATCAGGAATCAATGGCAGTGGGTAAGGATTGCGTACAGTAATTTTGTTAATCTCACGAAAATCCAGACAAGGACGTAAACCGCCGTCCTTTTTTTTTTTACAAAAAAAAATCCAACCGCCACAGGAGACTTAGAGGGCCTAATGTGACCGGCGGCCAAACTTGTCTGTATGTATTCCTCCAAAGCCTTCCTCTCAGGAATAGTAAGGTTAAATAAACGACTTTTAGGAAGAGTCGCTCCAGGGACAAATTCAATAGAACAATCATAGTCTCTATGGGGAGGCAAAACCTGCGATTCCTTCTCAGAAAAAACTCTCCAAAAATCCTGAATAGGAACAGGCAATTCTCCCCTATCCAAAGCTGCAATACGCCCATTACAACACTTGTCATAACATTTATGGCTCCAGGATTTAATTTCACTGGTAGACCAATCCAGTACAGGATTGTGAAATTTTAACCAGGGCAATCCCAATATTACTGGAGAAGGCAAGTTATTCAAAACTACCAAATCCAATTTCTCATGGTGAACACCATTAATAGTGAGAGGAAATTCACAGACCTTGAGAGTAATATTCTTCAAAGGGGAACCATCCACAGAAACCACAGCAATGGGGGATGATAAAGGTTCGGGTTTTAAATTGAGTCTTTCCAAGAATCCCCCATCAATTACATTCAGAGTAGACCCACAATCAACAAACACCCGAAATTCCATTAATTTTTCCTGAGCAATCGTGGAAGCAGCTAAAAATACACCCTTGGAATTTAAACAGGCAATACGGGCGTGACTGACCATTTTTTTTTCTTTCTTCATACGAAGCTCACAGCCTTTAATCAAATGACCAGATTTTCCGCAATAGAAACACAAGCCTTCAGAAAATCGACGGTCTTTTTCTTGAGAGCGAGGTGCCACCGATCCAATCTCCATCGGTTCACCACTGTTAGTACACACATTCTCATAACCAGAAACTGACATAGCAGAGGATTTGCTCTCATTAACCCTTGCACGCAGTCTCCTATCCACCCGTATAGCTAATTGCATAGCCTGTTGCAAATCTTCAGGTGTAGGATAAGCAATTAGCAGGTCTTTAACCCTTTCATTGAGCCCAGCAAGAAATAGACTTTTCAGAGCAGAATCGTTCCACCCTGTTTGAGTAGACCAACGACGGAAATGAGTACAATATTTTTCCACATTACCTGATCCCTGTTTCAAACGTCTCAACTCAGTCTCAGCTGATGCGACACGGTCAGGATCATCATATAATAGTCCCAAAGCAGAAAAAAAACTATCCACTGATCTGAAGCATGTATCACTAGGTTGCAAAGAAAAGGCCCACTCCTGAGGCTCTTTGCGCAAAAGTGACATTATGAACCCTATGCGCTGGGATTCATCCCCAGAGGACTTGGGTCTCAAACGAAAATACAATAAGCAAGCATTTTTAAATGAAAAAAATTCTCGGTGTTCACCAAAAAATAAATCCGGCAAACATACCTTAGGCTCCAAGAAATGTGCTCCAGGACAGTTACTCACGTGCTGACGGAGCTCGGCCACCTCCAGAGAGAGTCCCTGCAGGCGATGAGCCAAATCCTGAACCGACACCATGATGGAACAGAAAAATCTTTCCTTAGAGAATTTGCAGGCTGGACTTACTGTTATGTTCTGCTACCAGAGCTAAGGAAAGAGAGGAGATCTGTCCCTACGATAGAACTCAGCTGAATCCCTACGATGTAACAGGGAACCTGATCCTGCGATCAGACCTGCTAAAGTCCTAAGCTAGTCTGTACGGAGACCTATAGATGTGGGGAAGGACTCCCTACAAGTACTAAGGACTGGGAGGAAAATGGGACACCTCCTAACAGAAATAGTAGCAGACAGACGAACAAACAAAATATATAGAACATAGAGGTCCGTAGACCAAGCAAACTAACAGAGTTAGATACAGAGCACAGGCTAGCTAGAAAGTAGTTATACAATGAAGTCCAGCAAAGCCAGAAGGACGGAGCAGGATTAAATAGGCCAACAAGGTCACGTGACCAGCAAAGGAAAAAACCTAAGAGCAAGGTTCTAACATTCGTCTTCTTCGGGGTCGTCTTCAGGGTCCTTGTCTTCAGGGTCCTCGTCTTCGGGGTCCTCGTCTTCTTCGGGTTGGTCTTCAGGGTCCTCGTCTTCAGGGTCCTTCTCTTCGGGGTCCTCATCTTCTTCGGGGTGGTCTTCAGGGTCCTCGTCTTCAGGGTCCTCGTCAGGGAGATCCAGAGTGATTACCAAGAACCATTTCAAAAAGCTTGAACTTGGAAATGTAGCAGAAGGTACAAGAAGGCTGAGGAACTGCCGAGAACCAGCTGATGGTACTGGAACCCGGATGGGTAGCAGAAGGTACAAGAGCCAATGGAACTACCGAGGACCAGCTGACGGTACTGGAACTCGGTTACTAAGCAGGAGGTAACTGTGCCAGAAAGCACTACCAAGGACCAGCAGACGTTGGTGGAACTTGGATACCGAGAAGGAGGCACCTAAGCCAAAGGCACTGCCGAGAACCAGCTGACGGTACTGGAACCCGGATGGGTAGCAGAAGGTACCCATGTAAAAAAAAGTTGCAAGGCCGCGAGCCGGCCGCAGTTACCAAAACCCACAGTCCTACAGGGGGTGCTTGTCTTATTGGCACTATGGAACCAGCCTTCATTGCCAGATCCCACGGCCCACATAGGAGTCACCTAAACTGCAGGCACCATAGAGTCGGCTAACCCGACCGCAACACGACAGGACAACGCATTGGAGGCAAAGTGACATTGACACTACCCGGAAACAGCTGACATGCTGGAACCAGGCTGGGCAGGAGGGAGTACCCGTGCCAAAGACACTGCTGGGAAACAGCTGGCGGTGCTGGAACCCAGGGTAAATACTAAAAACAGAGTGGAGCCAGAGGCGTAATTGGAGCAACTTTAAAATCTGTAGTAGTGTGAATGTGGACAGAGCAGGAGAATTTGCCGGACACACAGCTGGGGATCAGCTGACGTTACTGAACCCCAATAACACTGGAGCAAGCGTTGACTGTGCAGACGGCACTTCTGAGCAGCAACTAGCGGTATTGGAGCCCAGGGTAAATACTAAAAACAGAGGAGCCAGAGGTGTAATTGGAGCAAGTTTTAAATCAGTAGTACAGTGGATGTGGACAAAGCAGGAGAATTTGCCGGACACACAGCTGGGGATCAGCTGACGTTACTGAACCCCAATTACACTGGAGCAAGCGTTGACTGTGCAGACGGCACTTCTGAGCAGCAACTAGCGGTATTGGATCCCAGGGTAAATACTAAAAACAGAGGAGCCAGAGGTGTAATTAGAGCAAGTTTTAAATCAGTAGTACAGTGGATGTGGACAAAGCAGGAGAATTTGCCGGACACACAGCTGGGGATCAGCTAACTTTACTGAACCCCAATAACACGGCAGCAAGTATTGACTGTGCAGACGTCACTTCTGAGCGCCAACTGGCGGTGTTGGAGCTCAGGGATAATACTGAAAACAGAGGAGCCAGAGGTGTAATTGGAGCAACTTTAAAATCTGTAGTAGTGAGAATGTGGACAGAGCAGGAGAAATTGCCGTCCGCACAGCAGGGAACAGCTGACGTTACTGAACCCCAATAACACGGCAGCAAGTGTTGACTGTGCAGACAGCACTTCCGAGCGCCAACTGGCGGTGTTGGAGCTCAGGGATAATACTGAAAACAGAGGAGCCAGAGGTGTAATTGGAGCAACTTTAAAATCTGTAGTAGTGAGAATGTGGACAGAGCAGGAGAAATTGCCGTCCGCACAGCAGGGGAACAGCTGACGTTACTGAACCCCAATAACACGGCAGCAAGTGTTGACTGTGCAGACAGCACTTCTGAGCGCCAACTGGCGGTGTTGGAGCTCAGGGATTACAGTTCAGGTGGTAGAAACATGAACACAACAGGAGACCTGGATACTGTTGCCAACCAATTATTTATTCTGGAAGAGGACTGGCAAATTCATGAGAGATCCAGGCCTTGTTCATTTTGAGAAAAGTAAGCCGGTCAACGTTATCGGAGGATAGTCGCATGCGACGGTCTGTTAGTACACCACCTGCGGCACTAAAGACGCGTTCCGATAATACACTAGCAGCAGGGCAAGCTAGCACCTCCAATGCATGCTGGCTAAGCTCTGGCCATGTATCCAGCTTACAGACCCAAAACTTGAAGGGAAAGGGCCGTCTGGGAGTACACTGAGAGGGCAAGACATGTAGTCTGTCACCATCTGACGGAAACGTTGCCTCCTGCTGACTGGAGCCGTCTGTGATGGTGTAGACTTTTGTGGCGGCGGGGACACAAAACTTTGCCACATTTGGGCCATACTGGTCTTGCCTTGTGCTGAGGCGCTGCTTCTGCTCCCTCTTTATGCAGAGCTTCCTCCACTGCCTCGACGCACTGAGCTGCTTTGTAAAGCACTAGCAGCACTGCTCTCGGTTGGAATGGAGAACATGATGGAATGCACCAGTGCGTCTTGGTACTCCCGCATTTTACGCTCCCGGTTCAATGGTGTTATGAGGCTTTGTAAGTTGTAGCGAGGATCTAGGAGGGTGGACACCCAATAATCAGCCGTGTTGAGAATGTGGGCGATGCGGCGGTCGTTTCTCAGGCACTGCAGCATGAAATCAACCATGTGCTGCAGACTGCCAACTGGCCAAGAAACGATGTCCCCTGCTTGAGGCGTGATCTCTTCCTGCTCTGCATCACCCCACCCTAGCTCTAGATACTGACTACTAGAGCATTGTGTACCTCCCTCCTCTGGACAGATGTCTTCCTCTTCCATTGACTCCTCCTCATCCTCCTCACAAAGTGTCCCCTGCCTAGGCCTTTGTGAGGAACCACATTGTGCAGACTGTAGAGAATCGGATGGCATTTGTGACTCCTCATCCTCCACCTCTTCCAAAACCTCCTCCCTTAGTGCTTGCAGTGTTTTTTCAAGCAGGCAGATAAGGAGGATAGTCATGCTGACTAGTGCATCATCTGCACTCGCCATCCGCGTGGAATAATTGAAGGCACGCAAAACGTGGCAAATGTCCTTCATAGAGGCCCACTCAGTGGTGGTGAAGTGTGAACGGCGCGCACTGCGACTTGTTTGCGCCTGCTGCAGCTGTTACTCCATTACTGCTGCCTGCTGCTCACACAACCTCTCCAACATATGTAACGTTGAATTCCACCTGGTGGGTAGGTCACATATGATGCGATGTTCCGGAAGACGTAATCGGCGCTGCAGAGCTGCAATGCGCGATCTTGCGTTGCTGGAACGCCGCAAGTGAGCACACTCTATGCGGACCTTGTGAAGCAGTGCATCAAGATCCGGATAGTCCCTCAAAAAACTCTGCACGACCAAGTTGAGCACATGTGCCAGACATGGGATGTGAGTGAGGTTGCCTAGGCCCAGAGCTGCCACCAGATTTCGGCCATTGCCACACACTACCATGCCTGGCTGGAGATTCGCTGGCACAAACCACACGTCGCTCTGCTGCTTGATGGCATTCCAGAGCTCCTGCGTTGTGTGGCTTCGATTCCCCTAAGAAATTAATTTTAATACGGCCTGTTGACGTTTGGCCACGGCTGTGCTCATATCGGTCATCATAACAGGTAACCGTTCGCGGGTCGATGTGGAGGTAGACCATGACGGCTCCTGCAGCACTGATTCAGAGGAACTGGAGTATGAGGAGGAGTCAGTGTGTACAGACTGGATTCCTGCAATCCTTGGAGTTGGCAGAACACGTACAGCGCCACTCTCAAGATCTGTACCTGGCTCCACAACATTTACCCAATGGGCAGTGAGGGAAAGGTATCGTCCCTGTCCATGCTTACTGGTCCACGCATCGGTGGTCAGGTGGACCTTGCTACTGACGGCGTTTTGTAGCACATGTTTAATTTTTCCCTCCACATGCAGTTGAAGGGCAGGGACGACTTGCCTGCTGAAATAAAAGCGGCTGGGCACGTTGTATTGTGGGACTGCCAATGCCATAAAGTTACGGAAGGTGTCAGTCTCCACCAGCCTGAATGATAGCATTTCAAGGGCCAGTAGTTTAGCAATGCCAGCATTCAGAGCCTGTGCTCGGGGGTGGTTTGCCGAGTATGGGCGCCTTTTCTCCCATGCCTGTGCTAACGATGGCTGTAGACTGGCCTGGGAGTGTGAGGATGACAGGGAAAGTGGTGCTGTGGGTGGAATTACACTGTGTCTCTGTACAACAGTGCCAGAGATTCTTCCATGGCGATCCTGTGAGGAAGCCGAACCAGCTGTGTGTGAGCTGGAGGAAGAGGCTACAACACGAGCTGAAGAGGTGGTAGGTGGCGCTGTAGGTTGGCCTAGGTCTTCAGTGTGTTTTTGTAACTCCACCACGTGCTTTGTCCGCACGTTTCCACATATTTGTGGTATTGAGGTTGCTGACACTTTTCCCTCTTTTCACCTTCTGATTACACAGCTTGCATTTGACAAAGCAAATGTCATCTGCAACTGTGTCAAAAAAGGACCAGGCACTGCAAGTCTTGGGAGCGCCCGCTTTGGATTTTGGAAGAGCCATGCTCCTAATGGGTGCCGAAGTGGAGGCTACAGGCAACCAAGTCTGCCCCCTCCCTCTCCCTCCTTTTTGGGCCGTTCGGGGAATCTCTTCCTCAGAGCTGCTCCCACCACCTTCCTGTCCCTCACGCTATGATGGGTCAAGGACCTCATCATCTACACCACCCTCTTCAAACAACTGCTTCTCCTGGGTAGTCTCGACAGCACAGTACGCACCAGAAAGTGGCACCTGAGTCTCATCATCAGATGCATACTGAGGTGTGCTGCTGACCATAGGCACTGGCCCACCCGCCTCTTCAGATTCAGAGAGACAAAGCGGTTGCGCATCACTGCATACTACCTCTTCTTCAAATTCTCGAATTCTGCTTGGCTGGCCCCCTCTTTCCAAGCCAAGAGATTCAGAGAACAGAAGTAGAGATGGCTCCTGTCCAGGGCTCTCTGACTGCCTGGGCAATTTGGCAGGTGGTGAAGAGACAGATGGGTGCTCTTCAGTGCTCAGGACCTGAGAGGATCTGGAACTAATTGAAGTCGATGCGTTAGATGCCATCCATCCGACAACGGCTTCAATTTGGTCCTCCCGCAGCAGTGGGGTACGGCTAGCTCCTACAAAGCTGCGCATAAAAGACTGTTCCCTGGTAAAACTGGGGGATGCTGAGTCACTGGTACCCGCAGCAGGCACAGAATCCCCACGTCCTCTCCCGGCAGGCACAGAATCCTCACGCCCTCTCCCTGCAGAAACTCCACGCCCACGCCCACGACCACATGCCTTACTCCCTGCCTTCTTCATCTTGGTAGACTGATAAAGATAGGCAGAAAAGTACTAAGGGCTTAGTGTGCTTATTCCTGAACAGCTGCTAACAGGTATAAGAAACACTAATTTTATAAAGTGTGGACTAGACTTTAATATGAGCTAATGTGGCCTACACAACTGTAAAGTGGAGTGTTTGGTGAACTTTATTTAGGTTTTTTTTGTCACAAAAAGACACTGGATGTGCCCAAAGATGTAATACCGATAGTATCACAAACTTTTTGGAGCTATTACAATGTAGGAAGGTAATCTACAATGCAGTAGATGAGGCTACAAAAAAATGGCTAATACTAATCTGGCTGGAGCTGCAGGGCACAATGCTGCAGAAAGGCTCCTCTATCTACTCCTATATAGTGTGTTTGGAACCAATTTAGCTGAATACGGATGGAACCACCACACTAATAGGAGAAATCAGGAAAAAATATGAATTGGCAAAAAAGGACAATGTATGAGGCAGTGACACACACTGAGTGCACTACAACCAGACGTGGCTGAAGCACACACTACAGGGTGAGCTGCACTCACACACCAGACCTTGCAGACAGCGGTGAACAGCACAGAGAACTGTGCACTAGTGCTGCAAGGCACAGCGATTTATAAAGTAGCTTGGGTAAAGCAGAATAGACCAAATAGGTAGCTAAAACTGTCCCTCAGAACAACAGCGTCCTATCCCTAACTGAATTCACAGCAGAGTGAGCTCAAAATGGCGGCGGCGGCTTTTATAGTGCATCATGACATCATTTCAGCAGCCAATCACAGCCATGCCATTAGTTAACATGCCTACATGCCTAACAGGATGTGCCCACACTTCTTAGGATCCTCATTGGCTGAATAAAATGAAACTGGCTCATTGCATTATGGGAACTTCCGATTCCGGTATACGATATTCTAAAAGTATCGGAATTAAGTATCGGAATTCCGATACCGCGAATATCGGTCGATACCCGATATTTCAGTATCAGAATGCTCAACACTAGTGAGCACCAATCTGAATAGATACAGAAAATTAGACTTATATTATGAAAATGCCTAAAAAGAATCACCAATAAAATATGTGTCAATTAGTAATCCATGTTTTTCTCAAGAACAGTAGAAAAACAGAAAAAAACAAACAAAGAAAAAGCCCATGGTTGATCACGTTGCTCGCTGGATTCACGTAAGTAGCAAATGTCATCTTCCAGAATACACAAGACCTAAAAACAAAACCAAACAAAACTAAAATATTAAAAAATGGAAAACAGAGACAGAAGTGCGACCAACAGTCAGAGATCAGACGGAGAGAGATCCGTACACCCTACAGAAAAGGAGAGAAACGCAACGTCTCGTTGAGTCCATTCATGGCGAGGCACGGAGCTCACAGAGGAGGCATGAGATCATCCACCTCATTATGACTTTCCTACCCAAATGTCAGCAGGGCGAGCGTCCGCGGCACAGGCCTAAATCACCACGGTCGTAAGAGTAATCAGCGTCTCAGGCAATGAAGCAGCTCGTGAAATGTTTGCGTCTCTCATTGTGGGATTGATTAGTAGTCGGCCGGGAGATTACAAGATTAAAGGGCTTCTTATAAAAATCGGGAGCAGCAGGGGGCTCTGTCAGAAGTCAGAATACCGGGAGGGGGCCGTGTGGGGTCAGGGCTCCGAGGAGGAAAGCTACGCCAAGTGTTATAGCACGAGGGGCATAATAATACAAACCGCAGCAAATTGCCTGCTAATTCCACTAAATCCTCCACGTCTACCAGACATAACGCTGCGCAGCTTCGGGAAAAACTTCCAAAAAAGCAACTTTAATTAATTTTAAAGGAGTTGTGAGAGATAGCTGCTTTCCTCCAGGAACAGCGCCCCTCCTGTCCACAGGTTGTGTTCGGTATTGCAACTCAGCTGTTCATAATCCTTCTTCTAGGATCCCCCATTCTTAATATCGGTTGCTGTAACATGCCCCCTGTCTAACATGAGCCTTTTATGTTACGGACATGTGGTTGCATAGCGGCATAGTGACACTATTTTAATGAATTTTACAGGATTAGGAAAACATATAGCTATATTTTTAATAAAAACAGTGCCATAGGACATCTCTGGTATTGCAGCTGAAGCTCCATTGAAATGAACTGCAATACCACATTCAACCTGCGGACAGGTGTGGCGCTGTTTTTGGAAGAAAGCACCAATGTTTATCTGATACTGTACAGCCTTGGTGATTCCAATGCCGGGGCTGATGGTTGGGTGACATTTTTTTTTTTTTTATAAAATTAATTTATTCTAAAATCGGAGAAGCCATATTTGCGGATCAAGTTCAGGTTTTTCCACTTTTTTTTTTTTTAAGGTATGTTACCCGGCACATTGCTGTCTGACTCGTCGCCCGTTTCCCAGCGCTGAGCGACTCCTCGTCTGTGTCTTTCAGTGACGGCATCGGATTGCAGAAAAAAATGAAATGCATCAAAGCTGAGGTCAGGAGCTGAATGGGACGAGATCTCATTAATAGTCTTTCAGTCGTGAGGTCTGGGAATGAGGTGCTGAGAGGACCTGGCTGCCCCCCCAAAAAAAATCATTGCCGGCTTTACCCATCAAATATCCAGAGAAGGAGCGTTCTTATGTTACGCGGCTCACCGTCCCTCCGGAGAAAGCGGAGTGCCAATGACAAACGATGTTGTAGGAAAATAGCGTATTGTCTAGATCAAAGCCTCGCGGTTAACCATCAATGTGCCACACCTTGCATACAGGCCATCACTATATATGATTAGTAGTGTGTTTTAAAAAAAAAATGCACCACACTTGTCCACAGGTTGTGTATGTTATTACAGTTCCAGTAGATGAAGGCAGACATTTTTTAAAAAATTCTGGACAACCCCTTTAGGAACATTTATTCCACTTTGGCCAGTAGAGATGTGACCCCAGAAGAATAACGATCGTGGTCGCAGATGAAGTTTATTGCGGTGCAAAATCCACCAGCTCCCTGCACTGCAATGCAGCCAATCAGAGGCCGCCGGCAGCTGAAGGCGGCATGCTCATCACGGGTAGCGCATGGCAGAGATGTCATGCAACGCCCATGGCTGTCACGATAAAGTCAGCTGCCGACCTCCACGCTGCATAGAGAAGATGCCGCACGTCGTGGAAGCGTGGGGAAGGTAAGAATCATTTTTGCTGTTCATAAATGTGTTGGAAAAGAGGAACATAATTACAGGAAAGGGCCCAGGATGGGGGAGAGATTATAACAGGAAGGGGTCTAGGATGGGGGATATTGTTGCAGGAAGGGATCCAGTATGGGGGACATTATTACTGGAAGGGTCTCAGGATGTGGGACTATATACCAAGAAGGGGCATAGTATGGAGAAAATATACCAGGAAGGGGCCCAGGATGGGGGATATTATTACTGTAAGGGGCCCAGTATGGGGGACAATATACCAAGAAGGGGCATAGGATGGGGACAATATACCAGGAACGGGCCCAGGAAGGGGGACATTATTACTGGAAGGGGCCCAGTATGGGGGACAATATACCAAGAAGGGGCATAGGATGGGTGACAATATACTAAGAAGGGGCCCAGGATGGGGGAAATTATTACTGGAAGTATGTGGGAGATTACAACTGGAAGGGTTCCAGGATGGGGGACAATATGCCAAGAAGGAGCATAGGATGGGTGACAATATACTAAGAAGGGGCATAGGATGGTGACAATATACTAAGAAGGGTCCCAGGATGGGGGACAATATACCAAGAAGGGGCATAGGATGGGGACAATATACCAGGAAGGGTCTCAGGATGGGGGACAATATACCAAGAAGGGGCATAGGATGGGGACAATATACCAAGAAGGGGCATAGGATGGGTGACAAAATAGTAATTAGGGGCCCAATATGGTAGACAATAAACCAAGGAAGGGCCCAGAATGATGGTCATTATACCAAGAAGGGGCCCAGGATAAGGCACACTATTACAAGAAGGGGCCCAGGATGGTGACATTATTACAGGCTGGGGAATATTATTACTGGAAAGGGCCCAAGATGGGAGAAATTAGTATAGGATGGGGACATCATTACATGGGGCAATCACATATGTCTTTATAGGATCTAAAAGGGCCCATACATCTGACCAACATGCAGTTGGGAGCCCAGGTCCAAATTTTGCACCAGGGCCCATCGGACTCTAGTTACGCCACTGTCTGACCCCTTGTGTGCAGTTGCTCATAGTTGACAAAAGTTTGAAAACTTTTCCAGGGGCAAAGATAAATCAGTAAGGGGCAAATAAGAGATGGGGCTGCTCAGAGGCAGAGCAGGTTGGATATACTGTAAGCACAAGGCTTGTCATTTTACCTCCTCTTCCTCGTCCCCCAAGGATGCCATATGAGTTATGACCATTCCTTTTACATCTTCTTTCCCTTCCTAAGGGACAGGGCACCATGACCCATTCTTGCTCATCAGTCAACAAAACAAGCCGCCAGATGACTTCACTTTATTTCCCCTTCTCACAGGTCCGCAGCCAGAGTCTCTATCCCTTAGAAAGTATCGCCTCAATGAAAAGGCTGGAAGGGGCCTCAACGCAAAACCTGCAACAAGGCGCCCAAGTGACTGGTGTCTTTCTACACGCCAGAGGGGCCATTGGGTCCTTCTAACCACCAAGACCCTGGTGATACTGATACCTTTGCACCCCATGAAGCTACTACTAACCTCACACAGACCAGTGCCACTCTCATCTCAACACGGACTGACATAAGAATAGTTCGAAGGGCCCAAGAAGCCACAATGATTGCCTGCCTCGCTTGTCTTGCCCTACTATGGACTGGTTCAAGTTACGCCTCTACGCTCTTGACTTGTCCCACCACTTGACCCACCGCCTGGAGCCAAATATTTTATGCCTCCTTTCCCATTATCGTCTATGTTTATTTATTGGAGCCCAGAAATAACCATCCCGGGGTCAGGTCTGACTCCAGAGTGCGCGATGGTGTCAGTAACTGCGGTTTCTCAGGGGTCCGTCAGCGTCTTCTTCTCATTGTTTATTTATCCTCCTGGTTTCCTTGAGGGGTCGGGACAGTTGGAGAAACAAATGTCAGTAACTGAAACTCCTATAATGCAGCAATTCATCAGTTTTATAAATGTACTGCGTCCTTTATGCTGCCGCTCTCAGGTCTGGTACATCAATTACTGCCCGGTCTAAAACGGAAATAGCCGCCCAGTGTTCCATAAAAACGTGCAATAATCCAGATTAACCCCTTTCCATTCCTTGTAAATTATCAAGCTCTGTGCACCAGTTTTACGTGCTCCGTTGGATGGCACTTCATGCAAGGATAGAGGTTGTACCCTGACCCTAATACTTGAGGGGTCCTAAATCTGCTACTGCCACTCAAGAAGACACTGCTATTATAAATGGCACATGGTGGATGGAGTCTCTTATAGGTCTGGTGATTGGCATCGTCAGGCTGTCACACTGAGGCCAGCGACAGGGCGACCTTGGCCATGACACCTGTCACCAGCCAAGGTTTGACAGGGCGACCTTGGCCATGACACCTGTCACCAGCCAAGGTTCGCAGCACAATACAAGTGAATGGGGTCAAATTATGACCCCAGAGGTTACTGCGTCTGGAGCAAGGAAGTAGCAAGAGGTCAAACCACATCGGATTTTTTGCAACTTGTTACAGAGATACTAAAACTTTTATTTTTATATTTTAGCAATTCTAAAAAAAATTCAAAACTTCATAAAGAAAAATTAGGTTTGTGTGGTCATTTTCTGCAATCCATAACATTTTTTTTCTCTGTCAAAGCAGCTGTGTGAGGGCTTGTTTTTGTGTCAAACTGTCGTTTTTATTAATACAATTTTGAAGTATATGTTACATTTTGATCACTTTGTATTGTATTTTTTTGTGGAGGTTCGGTGCCCAAAATACAGCATTTCTTGCGTTTCGATTTGTTTTCCTTACACAGGTCACTATATGGGTTAATACATTTTATGTTTTCATATATTAAACTTTTATGGTCACAGCAATAACAAATATACTTGTTGTTTTTTTTGCTTTTTGTTTTTTTACAGATTTATACAGCCACCACTAGAGGGAGCTCACTATATACAGAATTATACAGTCGCCACTAGAGG
Organism: Phyllobates terribilis; assembly: GCF_046119375.1. NCBI lineage: Eukaryota > Metazoa > Chordata > Amphibia > Anura > Dendrobatidae > Phyllobates > Phyllobates terribilis. Next base: position 585,661,484 of record NW_027362761.1, on the reverse strand, counting down.
GAGCTCACTACATACAGATTTATACAGCCACCACTAGAGGGAGCTCACTATATACAGAATTATACAGCCACCACTAGAGGGAGTTCATTACATACAGATATATACAGCCACCACTAGAGGGAGCTCACTACATACAGATTTATACAGCCACCACTAGAGGAAGCTCACTACATACAGATTTATACAGCCACCACTAGAGGGAGTTCATTACATACAGATTTATACAGCCACCACTAGAGGGAGCTCACTACATACAGATTTATACAGCCATCACTAGGGGGAGCTCACTATATACAGATTTATACATCCATCACTAGGGGGAGCTCACTACATACAGATTTATACAGTCACCACTAGAGGGAGCTCACTATATACAGATTTATACAGCCACCATTAGAGGGAGCTTACTACATACAGAATTATACAGCCACCACTAGAGGGAGCTCACTACATACAGATTTATACAGCCACCACTAGAGGGAGCTCACTACATACAGAATTATACAGCCACCACTAGAGAGAGTTCACTACATACAGATTTATACAGCCACCACTAGAGGGATCTCACTACATACAGATTTATACAGCCACCACTAGGGGGAGCTCACTACATACAGATTTATACAGCCACCACTAGAGGGATCTCACTACATACAGATTTATACAGCCACCACTAGGGGGAGCTCACTACATACAGATTTATACAGCCACCACTAGGGGGAGCTCACTACATACAGATTTATACAGCCACCACTAGAGAGAGCTCACTACATACAGATTTATACAGTCACCACTAGAGGAAGCTCACTACATACAGATTTATACAGCCACCACTAGAGGGAGCTCACTACATACAGATTTATACAGCCACCACTAGGGAGAGCTCACTACATACAGATTTATACAGTCACCACTAGAGGGAGCTCACTACATACAGATTTATACAGCCACCACTAGAGGGATCTCACTACATACAGATTTATACAGCCACCACTAGGGGGAGCTCACTACATACAGATTTATACAGCCACCACTAGGGGGAGCTCACTACATACAGATTTATACAGACACCACTAGGGGGAGCTCACTACATATAGATTTATACAGCCACCTCTAGGGGGAACTCACTACATACAGATTTATACAGCCACCACTAAGGGGAGCTCACTACATACAGATTTATACAGCCACCACTAGGGGGAGCTCACTACATACAGATTTATACAGCCATCACTAGAGGGAGCTCACTACATACAGATTTATACAGCCACCACTAGGGGGAACTCACTACATACAGATTTATACAGCCACCACTAGAGGGAGCTCACTACATACAGATTTATACAGCCACCACTAAGGGGAGCTCACTACATACAGATTTATACAGCCACCACTAGAGGGAGCTCACTACATACAAATTTATACAGCCACCACTAGGGTGAGCTCACTACATACAGATTTATACAGTCACCACTAAGGGGCGCTCACTACATACAGATTTATACAGCCACCACTAAGGGGAGCTCACTACATACAGATTTATACAGTCACCACTAGAGGGAGCTCACTACATACAGATTTATACAGCCACCACTAGGGTGAGCTCACTACATACAGATTTATACAGCCACCACTAGAGGGATCTCACTACATACAGATTTATACAGCCACCACTAAGGGGAGCTCACTACATACAGATTTATACAGCCACCACTAGAGGGAGCTCACTACATACAGATTTATACAGCCACCACTAGAGGGAGCTCACTACATTTAGATTTATACAGTCACCACTAGGGGGGGCTCACTATATATAGATTTATATAGCCAGTCAGCCACCACTAGAGGGAGCTCACTACATTTAGATTTCTACAGTCACCACTAGGGGGGGCTCACTATATATAGATTTATACAGCCACCACTAGAGGGAGCTCACTACATTTAGATTTATACAGTCACCACTAGGGGGGGCTCACTATATATAGATTTATATAGCCAGTCAGCCACCACTAGAGGGAGCTCACTACATTTAGATTTCTACAGTCACCACTAGAGGGAGCTCACTACATTTAGATTTCTACAGTCACCACTAGGGGGAAATCACTATATATAGATTTATACAGCTTCCACTATAGGGAGCTCTGTACATACATTTTTATATAGTCACCTCTAAGGGGGGCTCACTACATATAAATTTATACAGCCACCACTAGAGGAGCTCACTACATTTAGATTTATAGAGACATCACTAGAGGGAGCTCACTACATACAGATTTATACAGCCACCACTAGGGAGAGCTCACTACATATAGATTTATACAGCTACCAGTAGAGGGAGCTCACTACATACAGATTTATACAGCCACCACTAGAGGGAGCTCACTACATACAGATTTATACAGCCACCACTAGAGGGAGCTCACTACATACAGAATTATACAGCCACCACTAGAGGAAGCTCACTACATACAGATTTATACAGCCACCACTAGAGGGAGCTCACTACATACAGATTTATACAGCCACCACTAGAGGGAGCTCACTACATACAGATTTATACAGTCATCAATAGAGGGAGCTCACTACATATAGATTTATACAGTCACCACTAGGAGGAGCTCACTACATACAGATTTATACAGTCACCACTAGAGGGAGCTCACTACATACAGATTTATACAGTCACCACTAGAGGGAGCTCACTACATACAGATTTATACAGTCACCACTAGAGAGAGCTCACTACATACAGATTTATACAGCCACCACTAGAGGGAGCTCACTACATACAGATTTATACAGCCACCACTAGGGGGAGCTCACTACATACAGATTTATACACCCACCACTAAGGGGAGCTCACTACATACAGAATTATACAGTCACCACTAGGGGGAGCTCACTGCATACAGATTTATACAGTCACCACTAGAGGGAGCTCACTACATACAGATTTATACAGTCACCACTAGGGGGAATAATAATAATCATATCAATCATAATAATAATAGGGTAAATGACATCTTCCGTTCTAGCTGCCTATACTCCTGTAAATGATGTAGTTTCCCAAGCAATCACCTCTGCAGTAAACTGTAACTTCCCCATTGCCTGTGCCATGCTGTATGCCGCCTCTCCTGTGTGTTTCTCATCCTCAGACATGATGTCTCTGTGGCTCTCTCACTTTGGAATTATTATACCTATAGCTTCTGATCGGACTACACATTTTAAAGCTGCTTCCTACATTCATGTAAAAAATCAAGTTAATGAACAGAAGCTGAATTCTTCCTTTCTTAAAGAACAAGTTGGAGGTGTCATGGGGGAATTTAATAGGACAGCGCTAATAATATGGGCAATATAGGGGCAATATGGCAAAGATTCCATTTGTCTACTGAAATTTCCCTTTAAATTTATAGACATAAAATGGGAAATTATGAAATCACTCCAAACCCTGTAGACAAAAAAAAAAAGCCATCGATCTCATGTTTTACAACGATCACACTGACAGTAAAAATCAAAACATCAGTCAAAAAAATGCAAAAAAAAAAAATCCATCCTGAAATGTAAAAATCTGAAATCTGTCAAGTGCCCTCCTCAGCTTCTGCTCAATCAGGCCCCCGAGAGAGATGACAAAATAGCTTCTAAATTGAATTTTAAAGCTGAAGTGACTGCACTGATTGCATATAGATTTTTCTTTTAGCATTGACCAGGGCACTTATGTAGGATGTTGAACTTGTGCATACAATGCATTGAATAAGTATTTGCCCTATTGTAGCATATTTATAAATATTATATATTATACAACACCAAAAGTAATTACCCTATCCCCCTGACACTTTACAAATGTATCCACTGCAGTTTATTGCATCCCTGTTCAGGAATTTTTAAAAAGCTTCAGTTCAGACATATTAAATGCAGGTACATAGATAAAGGGGGAAGCGGGTACATATAGGCTTTGGTGCCTACCGAATGGTTTAGCACAGGAGACAGCAAAACACAACTGAGTGGCCCCCTAACCTAGTTAACCTTGTTTATAACTACGCAAGTGCCCACTAATCGTGGGTATAGGGAAATCTAAGCAGATGACCATGTTGTTACTGGAAAAAAAATCACACTAGACAAAGACCAATACGTCATTGTTTGAAAAATACCAATGATTTTTTATATTCCATTCGCCAGGTCAGTACCTCATGTGTACGCTTTTGGTGAGGTTTTTTGCATAAAGAGTTTTTACATTTGAAGAAGGTTAATTTGCTGTACAAGGAAGTTTTATTTCAGATTGTTCATTTTTTTAAAAAAAAATTAGGTTACTGATGTCACGCCTAAAAATAATTTTGTCCAAAAATTATTTTAATCTTGGTTCAGATTTTTACTTGCAATTACAGGGGTCTTCAGTGGCTCCAAGTTTTTCTAATATCTTTTTGACATTTTTCTTCAAGGAAATTTGTTTTTATAGATCGGTGATCTAGCAATTTAAAACTTTGGCTTCATTATGTGGACAATATTTTTGTTTTATAGAGTGGCACCAGGAACGAATTGGACTCATTCACACAATATCTGAATGATCAACACGTGACTTAAAATCTTGAAATATCCTTTATAAATATATCTATATATATAATCGTCTTATCCCGTCTGTCTGTCTGTCTGTCTTTCTGTCTGTCTTTCTGTCTGTCTGTCTGTCTGTCCAGGAAATCCCGCGTCACTCATTGGTCCGGCAGCGGCCAATCAGCGCCGCGGGATTTCTGAAAAAAGATGGCGGCCGTTAGCGGCTCATCTGCGGGACGGAGCTCAGCGGCGATGCAGCCGGGAGATGACTGGCGCGAGGCGCTCATCTCCCGACCGCCGGCGACGCTGACCTCCATGTGGCTAGGGTGTCAAGGGAGGACCGGGGAGCGGCGCTGCGGGTCGGGATACTTCTGCTGCGAGCGCCCGCTCATGTCCCGGGTTCTCGCAGCGGAAGTAGCCACACAGGCAGCGGCGCTGACATCCATGCGGCTAGGGTGTCAAGGGAGGACCGGGGAGCGGCGCTGCGGGTCGGGATACTTCTGCTGCGAGCGCCCGCTCATGTCCCGGGTTCTCGCAGCGGAAGTAGCCGCACAGGCAGCGCCGCTCCCCGGTCCTCACCAATACGATTCCGCTCCCCGGTCCTCACCAATACGATTCGCTGATTGGTCGCAATCTCTCGCCGTGACCAATCACTGATCTTGGCCCAAAAGTTAAACACCGCTGTGCTGATTGGTCGCGGCCGCTGCCCGCGACCAATCACTGATTTGGGCGCCACATTTAAAGAGCGTCCGCGACAAATCAGCACAGCGGTGTTTAAATGTGTCTGCAAGATCGGTGATTGGTCGCAGCCGATATTTAAACGTGGCGCCCAAATCGGTGATTGGTCGCGAGCAGCGTCCGCGACCAATCAGCACAGCAGTGTTTAAATGTGGCGCCCAAATCGGTGATTGGTCGCGGGCAGTGTCCGCGACCAATCAGCACAGCGGTGTTTAACTTTTGCGGCAAGATCAGTGACCAATCACCGATTTGTGCGCCACATTTAAATAGCGTCCGCGACCAATCACCGATCTTGCAGAGACATTTAAACACCGCTGTGCTGATTGGTCGCCGACGCTGTCCGCGACCAATCACCGATTTGGGCGCCACATTTAAATAGCGGCTGCGACCAATCACCGATCTTGCAGACACATTTAAACACCGCTGTACTGATTGGTCACGGACGCTATTTAAATGTGGCGCCCAAATCGGTGATTGGTCGCGGGCAGCGTCCGCGACCAGTCAGCACAGCGGTGTTTAAATGTTGCGCCAAGATCGGTGATTGGTCGCGGCCGATATCTAAATGTGGCGCCCAAATTGGTGATTGGTCACGGGCAGCGCCCGCAACCAATCAGCGATTTTGAACACAAATGTCCGGACCTTAGTAACACCATGCGGCTACTGTCGGGAGATCAGCGGCTAGGGTGTCAAGGGAGGACCGGGGAGCGGCACTGCGGGTCGGGATACTTCTGCTTCTCGCAAAGGAAGTAGCCGCACAGGCAGCGGCGCTCCCCGGTCCTCACCAATATGATTCCGCTCCCCGGTCCTCACCAATATGATTCGCTGATTGGTCGCGGTCTCCGCACCCGACCAATCAGTGATCTTGGCGCAAAATTTAAACACCGCTGTGCTGATTGGTCGCGGCCGCTGCCCGCGACCAATCACCGATTTGGGCGCCACATTTAAATAGCGTCCGCGACCAATCACCGATCTTGGCGCCACATTTAAACACTGCTGTGCTGATTGGTCGCGGACGCCAGCCGCGACTGACCAGCGAGCTTGGCGCCAAATGTAAACAGCGCTCTGCTGATTGGTAGCGGTTGCCAGCCGCGACCAATCAGCGAGATTGGCGCCAAATTTAAACAACGCTCTGCTGATTGATCGCGGTCGCCGGCCGCGACCAATCAGCAGTATTGGCGCCAAATTGAAACCTCGCTCTGCTGATTAGTCGCAACCACCGGCCGTGACCAATCAGCGATATTGGTGCCAAATTTAAACACCGCTTCGCTGATTGGTCGCGGTGGCCGGCCGCGACCAGTGAGCGATATTGCCGCCAAATTTAAACACCGCTCTGCTGATTGGTCGTGGTTACCGGTGACGAATAATCAGCATTATTGGCGCCACATTTAAACACCGCTCTGCTGATTGGTCGCGGCCGTGACCAATCACCATTATTGGCGCCAAATTTAAATACCGCTCTGCTGATTGGTCGTGACCACCGGCCGCAACCAATCAGCATTATTATTGGCGCCAAATTTAAACACCGCTCTGCTGATTGCGCCCGTCGGCCGCATACATATTCTAGAATACCCGATGCGTTAGAATCGGGGCACCATCTAGTAAACAAATATAGATATATATACAGTACAGACCAAAAGTTTGGACACACCTTCTCATTTAAAGATTTTTCTGTATTTTCATGACTTTGAAAATTGTACATTCACACTGAAGGCAACAAAACTATGAATTAACACATGTGGAATTATATACTTAACAAAAAAAGTGTGAAACAACTGAAAATATGTCTTATATTCTAGGTTCTTCAAAGTAGCCACCTTTTGCTTTGATGACTGCTTTGCACACTCTTGGCATTCTCGTGATTAGTTTCAAGAGGTAGTCACCAGAAATGTTTTTCACTTCACAGGTGTGCCCTGTCAGGTTTAATAAGTGGGATTTCTTGCCTTATAAATGGGGTTGGGACCATCAGTTGTGTTTTTCAGAAGTCAGGTGGATACACAGCTGATAGTCCTACTGTTAGAATTTGTATTATGGCAAGAAAAAAGCAGCTAAGTAAAGAAAAACGAGTGGCCATCATTACTTTAAGAAATGAAGGTCAGTCAGTCCGAAAAATTGGGCAAACTTTGAAAGTGTCCCCAAGTGCAGTTGCAAAAACCATCAAGCACTACAAAGAAACTGGCTCACATGAGGACCGCCCCAGGAAAGGAAGACCAAGAGTCACCTCTGCTTCTGAGGATAAGTTTATCCGAGTCACCAGCCTCAGAAAGCGCAGGTTAACAGCAGCTCAGATTAGAGACCAGGTCAATGCCACACAGAGTTCTAGCAGCAGACACATCTCTACAACAACTGTTAAGAGGAGACGTTGTGCAGCAGGCCTTCATGGTAAAATAGCTGCTAGGAAATCACTGCTAAGGACAGGCAACAAGCAGAAGAGACTTGTTTGGGCTAAAGAACACAAGGAATGGACATTAGACCAGTGGAAATCTGTGCTTTGATCTGATGAGTCCAAATTTGAGATCTTTGGTTCCAACCACCGTGTCTTTGTGCGACGCAGAAAATGTGAACGGATGGACTCTACATGCCTGGTTCCCACCGTGAAGCATGGAGGAGGAGGTGTGATGGTGTGGGGGTGCTTTGCTGGTGACACTGTTGGGGATTTATTTAAAATTGAAGGCATACTGAACCAGCATGGCTGCCACAGCATCTTGCAGCGGCATGCTATTTCATCCGGTTTGCGTTTAGTTGGACCATCATTTATTTTTCAACAGGACAGTGACCCCAAACACACCTCCAGGCTGTGTAAGGGCTCTTTGACCAAGAGGGGGAGTGATGGGGTGCTACGCCAGATGACCTGGCCTCCACAGTCACCAGACCTGAACCCAATCGAGATGGTTTGGGGTGAGCTGGACCGCAGAGTGAAGGCAAAAGGGCCAACAAGTGCTAAGCATCTCTGGAAACTCCTTCAAGATTGTTGGAAGACCATTTCCGGTGACTACCTCTTGAAGCTCATCAAGAGAATGCCAAGAGTGTGCAAAGCAGTCATCAAAGCAAAAGGTGGCTACTTTGAAGAACCTAGAATATAAGACATATTTTCAGTTGTTTCACACTTTTTTGTTAAGTATATAATTCCACATGTGTTAATTCATAGTTTTGATGCCTTCAGTGTGAATGTACAATTTTCATAGTCATGAAAATACAGAAAAATCTTTAAATGAGAAGGTGTGTCCAAACTTTTGGTCTGTACTGTATATATAATATATTATATGAACTTTTATTCGTTGAATGTATATTCATATTTTTGGCAATATGTCTGTATTTATTGTTTTGTTATTTTGTTATAGGAGAATTTTATTTTGATTTCTTTTTCGTTATTTATTAACATGTTGCTTTGATTTAAATATCGCTAGGTTAAGAAGCAATACGCATGCCGTAGGAAGTGACTTGTCCACAAATCGTTGTTTGAAGATGGCGTGTTATGTTATACGTTGAAACTTTCTCTACTCCTTGCTGATGCTATGGAGCTGATGGAGGACTTTTTCTAAGGAATCAGTAATTACTGACGCTCAGAGCGAATATATCATGTTTATTATTTTTTTTGTACTATAGCAATGTTTGCACTTGTACGATGTATATAAATTATCATCAAAGAAAAAACAATTACTGCTTGGCGCTTTTTTGTATGTTGAGAAGGATGAGTTGGAGATATCCTCGTTAAGACACAGTGGTTCCCTGAGGATGTTATGAGGTCTAGATATTTGTTGTGGAGTTAATGACATATTAGATATTGTAGGATAGTTACCCTATACACACAGATAAGGATTAAGGCTGTGTATGCTGCTCCCCAGTCATTTTCTGGTTCCGGGGGGAATGGTTGTCCTCCATCATTTTTACTTGGTGCGAATCAATTCGGGAGACCCAGTGCATTGGCCACATTAGTAATCTATGGTCGGTGGACAGGAACCCTGAGAACCTGCTCCAACTTCTGGTATCTGCGGCTTTTCTTTTGAGTAGCCGGCTTGGTATGACGTTACATATACATTGCGCCAAGCCGGCTACTCAAAAGAAGAGCAATAGATGCCAGGAGGAGGTGGTTCACAAGGCTTCCATCAAGTGGTCAGAGATTATGGAGGTGGCCGCTGGACTGGATCCTGCGGTTCGATCCGCACCGGCTCTAGTCTTACGTAATGCGTCTTGTTATGTTATTCCACTTCAGGGAACGATAAAATGATTTCATCAAATTCATTACGTGTTTTGTACAAATCGATGTTTGGACGAGCCGTGCGCTGAATCACATTTGGGAGATTTGTGAAATGGTTTGATTGAGTGCAAATGAATATGAGAACATGAAAACTGTAAGACGGAATGACCTTGACCAGAGAGCCGGATGATATGCCTCGAGTATATAGGATATGGGGTGTAGATATAGGTGTGCAGAGGGAAGGGGGATCTGAAAACGTGGCTTCCCACCAATGTAAACCATTGACATGCCCTGTAACAGTGCAATTCGCATCACTAATATTAAAGGCACAGCGGGCACTCCACCCGCAAAATGTTTTTTTGGCATTTTTGCCCTGACACAATGAAAAATTCAAGATGATGCTATATTGGTGAGCTGCCTAGACCCTGAATATGGAAAGCAGCCTCATACCACAACATGATGGACCATGCAGCTTTTGTCGGACACTGACAACAAAAAAGGTGCCAGGGCCGGCAAAATAAAAACAGCAAAAAAACACTTGCTACAAATTTTGCAACTTTTTGACACCAGAAAACTAATGTATAAGCAATAATAGATTCCCTCCATTGTTGCAGAAGTTTTTCAGTGTACCAGATGTTCATGGGTAATCCTCGTACACAGTGGCGGTCTCGCCCTGGCAACCATATCTAGATGTCATGTGTGCATCTTCACTTCAATAGTCGTCTTCAGCTCTGTGACCTCATTGGTGGTGCTGGGGTGAATTTCTGGGAACCCTGGAGATGTCTTCTTCTGTTCTCCAACTGATCCTTATGAGATGTCCAGGTTTATAGAAGAATAATGCCCACGATCCCCAGAAACGCACAATTGTGGCAGGATTTACATGAACCCTGTTGCTCTTTCATCCTGGGGCAGCCCCAAATTTGCCAAGACTGTATGTGAAAAATTGGGACAGTTCTGAAAATTCAGGACTGTAGGCAGCTACATTGAAGTTGTGTGGATCATCTGCACTTCCATCCATCCTTGTCCTGATCTATCGACATCTAGAAGCTGTTGGAGATGTATACCTCTGTACTGGGTCAACCATAGCACCTGGCAAACCCAGGCTAGTGCCCGGATCCACGGAGTCTGGGGGGAGCCACACTGCCCAGGTTTCTCCATTCACCATGTATGCTATTTTGGAACACTAACAATGTAATATTATAACACAATGCAATGCCATTGCATTTCAGTGTATCCTACAAGCAATCAAGAAATTCCAGGTTCAAGTCCACTATGCAAACCAATTAGAAACTAAAAAAAAAATGATATACATATATATACAGTTGAAACCAGAAGTTTACATGCACTATATAAAAAGACACACACGCTTGTTTTTCTCAATATCTGACATGAAATCAGAATAAACCTTTCCCATTTTAGGTCAATTAGGATTACCATAATTTTTAATATTTGCCAAATGCCAGAATAATGAGAGGGAGAGAATGTTTTAAGGCATTTTTATTACTTACTGCAAAATCAAAAGTTTCCATACATTAAGATTACTATGCCTTTAAACAATTCTGGACTGCCCATATGATGATGTCATGTGTTCGGAAGCTTCTGATAAGGTTTTTTGGCAACGTCTGAGTTAAAAAGAGACACACCTGTGGATGTATTTTAATGCACACCTGAAACACACTGCTCCTTTGTGTAGCATCATGATAAAGTCTAAAGAAATCAGCCAAGATATCAGGAAGAGAACTGTGGACTTGCACAAGTCTGGCTCATCCTTGGGTACAATTTCAAGATACCTGAAGGTGCCTCATTCATCTGTACAAACAATTATATGCAAGTACAAACAAGATGGGAATGTCCAGCTATCATACCGCTCAGGAAGGAGAAGGGTTCTGTGTCCCAGAGATGAACGTGCTTTGGTCCGACATGTGCATATCAACCCAAGGACAAAAGCAAAAGACCTTGTGAAGATGATGGCGGAAGCTGGTAAGATTGTGTCAATATCCACAGTGAAACGAGAACTGTATCAACATGGGCTGAAAGGCCACTCTGCCAGGAAGAAGCCATTACTCCAAAAGAAACATAAAAAAGCCTGATTAATGTTTGCAAATGCACACAGGAACAAAGACCTTAATTTTTGGAGACTTGTCCTGTGGTCTGATGAAACTAAAATTGAACTTTTTGGGCATAATGACCATCGTTACGTTTGGAGGAAAAGGGGAGAAACTTGGAAGCCTAAGAACACCATCCCAACTGTGAAACACGGGGGTGGCAGCATCATGTTGTGGGGTTGTTTTGCTGCAGGAGGGACTGGTGCACTTCACAAAATAGATGGCATCATGAGAAAAGAAGATTATGTGGCAATACTGAAGCAACATCTCAAGACATCAGCCAGGAAGTTAAAGCTTGGGCGGAAATGGCTCTTCCAAATGGACAATGACACGAAGCATACTGCCAAAATGGTAACAAAGTGGCTTAAGGATAACAAAGTCAATGTTTTGGAGGGGCCATCACAAAGCCCTGATCTCAATCCTATTGACAATTTATGGGCAAAGCTGAAAAGGCTGCGAGCAAGACGACCTACAAACCTGGATCAGTTACACCAGTTATGTCAGGAGGAATCGGCCCAAATTCCCACCAACTATTGTGAGAAGCTTGTGGAAGGAGATCCCAAACGTCTGACCCAAGTCATTCAGTTTAAAGGCAATGGGACCAAATACTAATGAAATGGATGGGAACTTTTGACTTTGCAGTAAGTAATAAAAATGCCTTAAAACATTCTCTCTCTCTCTCATTATTCCGGCATTTGGCAAATATTAAAAATGATGCTAATCCTAATTGACCTAAAACGGGAAAGGTTTATTCTGATTTCATGTCAGATACTGAGAAAAACAAGCAGATGTGTCTTTATATAGAGTGTATGGAAACTTCTGGTTTTAACTGTATATATATTTATTTCTGAAAGTTTTAAAAAAATGTTCATATCACACCCCCTCATTTCCCAGAATCCCCCAAAAAATGAAAAAAATGTAACATATGTGGTATCTCTGAATGCAAAGATGCCCGGAGCTAATAAAATATTAGAATACTGATCTCACACAGTGAACGCTGAAACGAAAAAATAACATTGAAATGTAAGAATCGCTGTTTTTTGTCCAATTCGCCTCATAAAAAATGGAATAAAAAGAGATCAGAAATTCCACGGCCACCAAAATGGTGATGATAAAAACTACAGTTCGTAACTCAAAATCTAAAAAACTCCTCATATAACTCTGTGGACCGAAAAATAAAAAAAATCACAGCACTTGGGAGGTGAGGAAGAAAAATCGAAAACGAAAAGGGGCCGACTGTGACTGCTGCCCAAGGGCCCACATCAGCTTTGTTGATGATAAAAAACAGAGAGTTAAAGGGGTATTCCCATCTCCAAGATCCTATTAATATGTAGAAAGTGTAATAATAATATTAGCAAATACCTCCGATTAGAAATGTAGTATAGTTCTTCTGATTTGCTATGTCTCTTTCCTCATGTACTGACACTGCAGGACCTTAGGTATCCATGGTTACGACCACTGATATAGTGACAGCTAGTTGCTAGTGGTCATAACCATGGATACCTAAGAATCATAAAAACTATACTACATTTCTAATTGGAGGTAATTGCTAATATTATTATTATTACACCTACTACATATTGGGATAGGAGTTTGGAGATGGCAATACCTCTTTAAGTGTATTATGTAGGGTCAAATTTATAAAAATTGTCTTTGTTGCCCATAGCAACCAATCACAGCACAGCTTTCATTTCTTAAACTGCTGGGGCAAAATGAAAGCTGTGCAGTGATTGGTTGCTAGGGGCAACATTGCCCACATTGTTTACATCAAGGCTTCTCTCAGTCCGTCAGGCCTGCGCCGTACAACGGGCCGTTCTCCAACAAGAAATTAAAATAACATGGAAACAACTGAACACAATTATTTTATTTCCATTTGTTAAGCAGAAAAAATAGAAATAGCAAATGAAAGCTTTATACAAGTGGAAAAGCTTCAGATTTACTGATGAAAACCAGGCCGCAGACTCATACCCAGACTGTCCTTCACCCGGGGGAGAGTCGGGGCGCTGACACAGCCCTGCACCTAAGAGCGCTAAGCCAAGGCAGGCTCCGCCGTGCGTGCCGCCATATGTAGGCCTCCGCCAAGCACCCTCTCTTCAAAGAATATTTCCAAACTGAAACATGAAAATCAGTCATTATAAAGTAATTTATATGGCCCCTCCTTCAAAGTTTTATGTAACAGAGAGACCATTGGCCTCCCCCCTCAGGAACCTTAGCCCCCCAATGTATCTGCTACCTATACACCACCTATAGCACCAGAAAAGCGGCAAATGAGTCCTTCTTTGTAGTTACCCTTTCCTGACTTTTTTTTTTTTTAAGATATTTTTATTCAGTAATTTCTTAGATAAATGTTTCAGGAAAAGGAATAAAATTAATCATTAAAGTACATGGACGCCTTCTAGGGATTTTTTTTACTTATATGCATGTGTTTGGGACTAAAAAATTTCATTAAAATCTTTTGCACTATTCGTCTTCTATAGCCACTGTCTTTTGCTGGCAGCAGAATGAGTTAACTGAGAATCCATCAGTGAGCTTATTCTGAGTTTGCAACTCTTTTATCTGTCTTTTTCTTAACCCCCTCTAAACTGCTTTGTGACCACATGAACAGTGGCGTAACTTGCAACTCGTTGGCCCCAATGCAAAATTTCCAACAGGCCCCCCCCCCCCCCAACTATGACAAGTCTATAATAGAATTGGTCTTCTTTACATATGGGCAAGAGGGACCTTTTGGGTTCAGGGCCCATATGCAAGTACAATCTCTACACATATTGAAATATGAAAGTGGAGCTGAACTTTGTGCCCCTAAATCAGCTAAGAGGAGTCAGAAAAAGACAGATAACAGAATTACAAACTGCCTGAATAAGCTCACTGATGGATTCTCAGTTAACTCATTCTGCGCCAGCAATGTGCAGGGAAAAAGGCCAGTAAAAGTCAAATGGTGCAAGAATTTATTGAAACTCAAATGCAAAAAGAAAATGAAAACAGACTTTAAAATTGTATTCCCATTGCCAAAATGTAGTAGGGGTAGTAATATTAATAATAGCATATATTTAAAATTATAAATGTAGCATAGTTCTTCTGATTTGCTTTGTCGCTTACCTGATGGGCAGAGCATTGCAGTAACTTAGATATCCATGGTTACGGCCACTAGCAACTAACTGTTGCTATCTGAGTGGTCATAACCATGGATACCTAAGCTACTGCAATGCCCTGCACATGGGGTAAGCAAAATAATCAGAAGAACTATACTACATTTCTAATTGGAGGTATATGCTAATATTATTATTGCACCTACTACATATTGGGATAGGATCTTGGCGATGGGAATACCCCATTCATTTGCATTTTTTAAGTCACTTTTCTTTTTTGTTTTGTGATATTCGTTGCCGTTTTTTGATCCAAATTCTTCAAAATGATGCACAGGTTCATGAAAATGGTCTTTATTTCTGTACCAGTTTTATAACTCTTTAACTCGAAAATTTGCACATTTCACAAAATAGTGCAAAAATTGTGCCAAAATACCTGACATACATATAATCACTTCCAGGGGAAGGACCGGACTACATTTGTGCCAAATTTGGTAACTTTTTAAAAAGTTGCCATTGATAAAACAACTAAAATATCTAGAAACCTCAAATTGCGCCCACAATGACGGACATAAAAAAAAAAAAAATACAGGTGGACGCATAAAATAGCATGCATAAAATAGCATGCATAAAGAGACAAATGGACAGCGAAAAAAATCGCGGCAAAATACCAAGCAAAACCAGCTTTTTGGAGGCAGAAACATTGCTGCCAAAAGATCAGGTTTTGCTGCAAAAAAAAAACAACAAAATGCTGGAAAGAGTGTGAACGTAGCCTTAGGCTTTCTCAGAGATAGATAAAACTAAAGCAAAAAAAGCATCAAGGTCTTATTTCTCTGGCGGTAGGAGGTCGGCATGTTGCTGGGCGCAGGACCCGTTCAGCATCTGCATGGAGTTAGCATTAGAACACTTGGCAGGACTCCTCCTGAGACAAAGTGCTCTATAAAAGCATTGAGAAGACGTTAACTCATGGCAGCGAGGCTCCAGAAAAGAAGGGGAAAGGTTAAAGCATTTCTGCATCGTGATAATGAGATTCACATTTTCCTCCAGACTTTCTATTCTGCTTTTATATATGACAGATGAAGTTAAAGAAGTGCTCCGGACACTCGTAGGCCTTGGCTGAGAGGCAGCCATTCTGTTATTGGTGTTCTTTTAAATTCCTGTGTTGTGCCCCTCCCCTGTGGAGCTGGCGCGGGAAATCAGAAAATAAATGACCCTTTGTTTCAATCAGGTTTTTATATTACATCTGTTTTTAAAACATTTTTGCATTGTTTTTTTTTTTTTTCATGTAACAATTTTTATATAAAAAAATAACCGGCCACTGGGGCTATTCTAGAATCACACTTACTGTTTTTTTGTTTTTTTGTTATAGAAAATCCACAAGTACATTAGCAACAATGAACATCTATCTTTTCGATTGAAGTATCCAATGAGCATGTGTAAAGTTCATTATGAAGGGAGTGGGAGGAGGTGGAGGTGAGCTGTGACATCACCTATTGTGAATGGTGGATCCTGTGTTATCTACTGTATATAGAGGTGTTATTAGTCATTGTACAGGAGGAGGAGGAGGTGAGCTGTGACATCACCTACTGTGAATGGTAGATCCTGTGTTATCTACTGTATATAGAGGTGTTATCAGTCATTGTACAGGAGGAGGAGGTGAGCTGTGACATCACCTACTGTGAATGGTAGATCCTGTGTTATCTACTGTATATAGAGGTGTTATCAGTCATTGTACAGGAGGAGGAGATGAGCTGTGACATCACCTATTGTGAATGATGGATCCTGTGTTATCTACTGTATATAGAGGTGTTATCAGTCATTGTACAGGAGGAGGAGGTGAGCTGTGACATCACCTATTTGGAATGGTGGATCCTGTGTTATCTACTGTATATAGAGTTATCAGTCATTGTACAGGAGAAGGAGGTGAGCTGTGACATCACCTATTGTGAATGGTGGATCCTGTGTTATCTACTGTATATAGAGGTGTTATCAGTCATTGTACAGGAGGGGGAGGAGGTCAGCTGTGACGTCACCTACTGTGAATGGTGGATCCTGTGTTATCTACTGTATATAGAGGTGTTATCAGTCATTGTACAGGAGGAGGAAGTGAGCTGTGACATCACCTATTTGGAATGGTGGATCCTGTGTTATCTACTGAATATAGAGTTATCAGTCATTGTACAGGAGAAGGAGGTGAGCTGTGACATCACCTATTGTGAATGGTGGATCCTGTGTTATCTACTGTATATAGAGGTGTTATCAGTCATTGTACAGGAGGGGGAGGAGGTCAGCTGTGACGTCACCTACTGTGAATGGTGGATCCTGTGTTATCTACTGTATATAGAGGTGTTATCAGTCATTGTACAGGAGGAGGAAGTGAGCTGTGACATCACCTATTTGGAATGGTGGATCCTGTGTTATCTACTGAATATAGAGTTATCAGTCATTGTACAGGAGAAGGAGGTGAGCTGTGACATCACCTATTGTGAATGGTGGATCCTGTGTTATCTACTGTATATAGAGGTGTTATCAGTCATTGTACAGGAGGGGGAGGAGGTGAGCTGTGACATCACCTACTGTGAATTATGGATCCTGTGTTATCTACTGTATATAGAGGTGTCATCAGTCATTGTACAGGAGGAGGAGGTGAGCTGTGACATCACCTATTGTGAATGGTGCATCCTGTGTTATCTACTGTATATAGAGGTGTTATCAGTCATTGTACAGGAGGAGGAAGTGAGCTGTGACATCACCTATTGTGAATGGTGGATCCTGTGTTATCTACTGAATATAGAATTGTTATCAGTCATTGTACAGGAGAAGGAGGTGAGCTGTGACATCACCTATTGTGAATGGTGGATCCTGTGTTATCTACTGTATATAGAGGTGTCATCAGTCATTGTACAGGAGGATGAGGTGAGCTGTGACATCACCTATTGTGAATGGTGCATCCTGTGTTATCTACTGTATATAGAGGTGTTATCAGTCATTGTACAGGAGGAGGAGGTGAGCTGTGACATCACCTATTTGGAATGGTGGATGCTGTGTTATCTACTGAATATAGAGGTGTTATCAGTCATTGTACAGGAGAAGGAGGTGAGCTGTGACATCACCTATTGTGAATGGTGGATCCTGTGTTATCTACTGTATATAGAGGTGTTATCAGTCATTGTACAGGAGGGGGAGGAGGTGAGCTGTGACATCACCTACTGTGAATGGTGAATCCTGTGTTATCTACTGTATATAGAGGTGTTATCAGTCATTGTACAGGAGGAGGAGGTGAGCTGTGACATCACTTATTGTGAATGGTGGATCCTGTGTTATCAGAAGTGTTTTCTGTCAATATAATCCTGCCGCTGATGATAATGGAACGTCTAAAAAGTCTTTTGTAAAGAACAAGAATTATGAGTCTAACATAGCTTCTAGTGAAAAATATGAAAGTAATTAAAATATTTCTATTTTTTTTCAATATACAGTACAGACCAAAAGTTTGGACACACCTTCTCATTTAAAGATCTTTCTGTATTTTCATGACTATGAAAATTGTACATTCACACTGAAGGCATCAAAACTATGAATTAACACATGTGGAATTATATACTTAACAAAAAAGTGTGAAACAACTGAAAATATGTCTTATATTCTAGGTTCTTCAAAGTAGCCACCTTTTGCTTTGATGACTGCTTTGCACACTCTTGGCATTCTCTTGATGAGCTTCAAGAGGTAGTCACCGGAAATGGTCTTCCAATAATCTTGAAGGAGTTCCCAGAGATGCTTAGCACTTGTTGGCCCTTTTGCCTTCACTCTGCGGTCCAGCTCACCCCAAACCATCTCGATTGGGTTCAGGTCTGGTGACTGTGGAGGCCAGGTCATCTGGCGTAGCACCCCATCACTCTCCTTCTTGGTCAAATAGCCCTTACACAGCCTGGAGGTGTGTTTGGGGTCATTGTCCTTTTGAAAAATAAATGATGGTCCAACTAAACGCAAACCGGATGGAATAGCATGCCGCTGCAAGATGCTGTGGTAGCCATGCTGGTTCAGTATGCCTTCAATTTTGAATAAATCCCCAACAGTGTCACCAGCAAAGCACCCCCACACCATCACACCTCCTCCTCCATGCTTCACGGTGGGGACCAGGCATGTAGACTCCATCCGTTCACCTTTTCTGCGTCGCACAAAGACACGGTGGTTGAAACCAAAGATCTCAAATTTGGACTCATCAGACCAAAGCACAGATTTCCACTGGTCTAATGTCCATTCCTTGTGTTCTTTAGCCCAAACAAGTCTCTTCTGCTTGTTGCCTGTCCTTAGCAGTGGTTTCCTAGCATCTATTTTGCCATGAAGGCCTGCTGCACAAAGTCTCCTCTTAACAGTTGTTGTAGAGATGTGTCTGCTGCTAGAACTCTGTGTGGCATTGACCTGGTCTCTAATCTGAGCTGCTGTTAACCTGCGATTTCTGAGGCTGGTGACTCGGATAAACTTATCCTCAGAAGCAGAGGTGACTCTTGGTCTTCCTTTCCTGGGGCGGTCCTCATGTGAGCCAGTTTCTTTGTAGCACTTGATGGTTTTTGCAACTGCACTTGGGGACACTTTCAAAGTTTGCCCAATTTTTTGCACTGACTGACCTTCATTTCTTAAAGTAATGATGGCCACTCGTTTTTCTTTACTTAGCTGCTTTTTTCTTGCCATAATACAAATTCTAACAGTCTATTCAGTAGGACTATCAGCTGTGTATCCACCTGACTTCTGCACAACACAACTGACGGTCCCAACCCCATTTATAAGGCAAGAAATCCCACTTACTAAACCTGACAGGGCACACCTGTGAAGTGAAGACCGTTTCCGGTGACTACCTCTTGAAGCTCATCAAGAGAATGCCAAGAGTGTGCAAAGCAGTCATCAAAGCAAAAGGTGGCTACTTTGAAGAACCTAGAATATAAGACATATTTTCAGTTGTTTTACACTTTTTTGTTAAGTATATAATTCCACATGTGTTAATTCATAGTTTTGATGCCTTCAGTGTGAATGTACAATTTTCATAGTCCTGAAAATACAGAAAAATCTTTAAATGAGAAGGTGTGTCCAAACTTTTGGTCTGTACTGTACATCAACATAAAAAAGAACGCTGCCCAAATTTTTCAAAAATTACATTGAACAGAAAATCCTGATTTTCAACAAAGTGGTTCCCAAATGACTGCAGATGTGTAAAACAAGAAACTCATGTGGTGGTCCTTCTTTCTCTGGGTCCAAAAAACCATAATTCTGGCGATTTTTTTCTCGTTACGCCGTTTACCGATCGGATTAATTCTTTTATTATATTGATAGATCGGGCGATTCTGAACGCGGCGATACCAAATATGTGTATGTGGTTTTTTGTTTACTGTTTTGTTTTGAATGGGGCGAAAGGGGGGGGATTTAAACTTTTATATTGTTTTATTTTTTTTTATATCTTTACAAACATTTTTTTTTACACTTTTTGGATGCTTCAACAGTCTCCATGGGAAACTTGAAGCAGTGCTTGTCAGATCTCCTGTGCTACACAAAGACGATGATCAGATCGCCTGTGTATACCAGATTTGCTCACTTCGCTCATAGTAATCTGGCCGTGACAACCACAGGGGTCTCCTGCAGACCCCGGGTTGTCTCATCCATGTGTGCTCAGTGTAGGACATTTTGCGGACCGTGCAGTGTGTAAAAAACGGACATGTCTACGTGTGGAGCACACGGACACACGGTCTGTGGAAACACACTGACATGTGCGCAGACCCATAGATTTGAATGGGTCTACGTGTGTCAGTGTCTCCGGTACGTGTGGAAACTGGCACCACATGTACCAGAGATACCGACGTGTGAAAGATTCCTAAAAGTTTTTATACTTGTCAGTGTTGGTTTGTTAATAAAATGATTTCTTTTACATATTTGCGGCGATCCCTGTTGTGTGCATACCTCTTTTCTTTTTACTTTACTACTTGCTTTGTTTGGTATGCAATGGGTAGATCCAGAACCCTTATATAACTGTGCGTGGTGTCCTCTTTCCTGTTAGTTCATATTGTGTCCGAGGATGCATATCCAGCTGAAGTAGGGGCTGGCGTCGGTGGGCCTCTCACCCGCCGGGCCCGGTCGCAGCGAAGACCGCTACGACTGGGGTCGTTACGCCCCTAATTACGTCCTGTTATTGCTTAACAACTCCTATAAAGTGGTCTAGATCAGTTAAAGGCTTCAGCATCCCTAGTGGTCTGGTACAGAAAGGGCTTGTACAAGGTTTGGAAAATATTTTTTCCCCACAAACAGCGCTACTCTTGTCTAGCGGCTGTGTCTGGTATTGCAGCCGAGCCCCACTCAATACTAGACACAGCCCATGGGCAGGAGCGGACAGACCTGCTTTCTTACATCAGCTCAATGCCACCTGTTCTGTTTGACTTGGGTTTGAGATATTGACTCCCCTCATGTTCTGCAGCAGCTGGGGTGTATGATGAGGTTCTGGAGCAGCTGAGGTGTATTATGAGGTTCTGGAGCAGCTGAGGTGTATTATGATGTTCTGCAGCAGCTGAGGTGTATGATGAGGTTCTGCAGCAGCTGAGGTGTATTATGAGGTTCTGGAGCAGCTGAGGTGTATTATGATGTTCTGCAGCAGCTGAGGTGTATTATGAGGTTCTGCAGAAGCTGAGGTGTGTTATGAGGTTCTGCAGCAGCTGAGGTGTGTTATGATGTTCTGCAGCAGCTGAGGTGTATTATGAGGTTCTGCAGCAGCTGAGGTGTATTATGAGGTTCTGGAGCAGCTGAGGTGTATTATGATGTTCTGCAGCAGCTGAGGTGTATGATGAGGTTCTGCAGCAGCTGAGGTGTATTATGAGGTTCTGGAGCAGCTGAGGTGTATTATGATGTTCTGCAGCAGCTGAGGTGTATTATGAGGTTCTGCAGAAGCTGAGGTGTGTTATGAGGTTCTGCAGCAGCTGAGGTGTGTTATGATGTTCTGCAGCAGCTGAGGTGTATTATGAGGTTCTGCTGCAGCTGAGGTGTATAATGAGGTTCTGCAGCAGCTGAGGTGTATGATGAGATTCTGCAGCAGCTGAGGTGTATTATGAGGTTCTGCAGCACCTGAGGTGTATTATGAGGTTCTGCAGCACCTGAGGTGTATTATGAGGTTCTGCAGCACCTGAGGTGTATTATGAGGTTCTGCAGCAGCTGAGGTGTATTATGATGTTCTGCAGCAGCTGAGATGTATGATGATGTTCTGCAGCAGCTGAGGTGTATTATGAGGTTCTGCAGCAGCTGAGATGTATGTTGATGTTCTGCAGCAGCTGAGGTGTATTATGAGGTTCTGCAGCAGCTGAGGGGTATTATGATGTTCTGCAGCAGCTGAGATATATGATGAGGTTCTTCAGCAGCTGAGATGTATTATGAGGTTCTGCAGCAGCTGAGGGGTATTATGATGTTCTGCAGCAGCTGTGATATATGATGAGGTTCTGCAGCAGCTGAGGTGTATTTAGTATTTAGAGCTATTATTTAGTCACAGAGTCACCCAGGATCCATGGTGCTGTGCAGCCCCTGCTGACTCCTCCCACATCCTCTGTAGCTCCTCCCAGTAGATTTCATACTGAATCCGGGGGATTATGGTGACAGCACTGGAGATAAAAGCTACAGAAATCCCGGCAGAGTTGATACTTTAATAACTGGATCTTGTAGCTCTTCTATGACATCTGTGGAAAATAAACTGATTTGTTATTGTGTTTGGCCCGGATGCGCTGTTTCTACTGGTTTTTACTGGTGTCTGTAATGGGATTCATGGATTTTCCTAGAGTAATTTGCTGTGAGGTTGTCCCCAGCCTGCGTGTGACACAGTGACATCCCTTTCATTAGAATGTCATCAGGATCACTCGTGTGGTGACATCACTTTACTTTCCCGCTGAGAATCTCATCAACTTTCAGGAAGAGGTTTTGCATTTGTAATTTAGTGATTACGTGGACGATACCTTCTGTTCCTAAAATATTCTTGTTTTATGTATGGGAGGGAGTGTATAAACTGGACATAACAATTAAAGGGGTTGTCTGAGTTTGAGACAAAAGTCTGCAGTCACAAAGACTCTCAAACCTGGACAATCCCTTTAAGGAAGTCTATAAATCAGAAATTATATATTATTTAAATACATTTTATTAAGTAACCTTTTGGAATATTGCAGTTCTCACAATAGAGCACACAATCGGCTGACGCTTCTTATTCCCTGCAGCTCACTTGCCAGCTTTGCAGTATAGACTGGAACACAATTAGCAGAGTCATCTCATTTTTTTTATTCTTTTTTTTCAGGACAGGAAAGTTGATGAAAGCCTGACAATACTGCTGGAGACAGAGCACAACCATCCTGACATCTTCTGATGGCTCGTGATCAGCTTCCGTTCAGCTGACTGCTGTCTAAGTGTTTGGGCTATAGCTCAACTACTACAAGTAAGCTCATCTGCTGGGTGTGACGGCGCAAACCAATACACGCAGGATATTACTATACAACATAGTATATTCATAACTTACATTACAGCCAATTACAGCACAACATCAATCAAAATTGTATAAACACCAGTGTAAAAAAAGGCGAAAAGGGAAGAAGGAAGGAAGAAAGGAAGTAAAAGGAAGGAAGGACAAGTGAAAGATGGGAAGGAAGAAAAAGAGAAATTAAGGAAGAATTAGAGAAAGAAAGGAAGATTAAGAGTAAGAGAAAAAAAGGAAGAGTAAGAGAAAAAAAAGGAAGAGTAAGAGAAAGAAAAAAAGAAAGGAAGGAAGAAGAAAAGAAAGGAAGGAAGAAAGAAGAAAAGAAAGAAAGGAAAGGAGGAATAAGAGAAAGGAAGTAAAATAAAGGAAGAATAAGAGAAAGGAAGTAAAGAAAAGGAAGGAAGAGAGAGAAAGAGAGAAGTAAAGGAAGGAAGAAAGAAGGAAATAAAAGAAGGAAGAAAGAGAGAAAAAAGGAAAGGAATGAAGGAAAAAAGAGAAAAATAGAAAAGTAAATGAAGAAAGAAAGAGACAGGAAGAAAGAAAAGAAAGGAAAGAGAAAAAAGAAAGAAAGAGGAAGGAAGGAAGGAATGAAGGAAGAAAAAGAGAAAAGAAAGTAGGGATGAAAGGAAGAAAGAAAAAAAAGAAAGAAAAAGTAAGGAAAGGAGAAAGAGAGAAAGAAAGGGAAAGAAGAAGGGAAGGAAGAGAGAGAGAGAGGAAGAAGAAGACAAAAGGAAGGAAGAGCAGTGATTTACTTATATTGTGGGCAGGATGCTTCAGGCTAATGATTCCGTATTCTCCTTCATATGATTTAAAAAAAATTGCAGTTAGCAAAAAACTCCATAACAGCAAATAAGAAAAAAACTTTCAATTTCCACTACTGAAGAGATAATAGAAAAGGTATCTTTACATAATGTATATGAGAAATGTCATGCTATTACTAATAATTCCTATTCAACATATTATACAAGAGGAGAATCTTGGACCAATACTTTTCTGTAACAGCCAAGTTTACCAATCTTTATAGTCTTCTTTGGTATATTAATCACTTTTTATTCTCAGCAACCGTTTTATTGAATACTTTTAACGACAGTATAAATAACACTTTGATTAACATGTTCTACTCTGCATATAAACCCACTGTCACTACGGATAAAAACGACTACTTGAACTCTAAATAGTTCTCCTTTCCCCATTCCCCCTCTATTTCACAAACCTTCCCTTTTTCCCTCCCTATTAAAGTTTGTCTACCTTGCCCTTCCCTTTCTGTTTCCTCACCCATCATTCCCTCCCCTTCTTTAATATTATTCTCTATTATATTTTATTTTGTTGACCTTGTTAAATTTATAAAACAATATAAATTATTGGGCAAAAAAAATGTCAGCCCTACAAAGTATGGTGGTAAAAATGGCTGTGGTTTACTCACCCATGTGACTAATGACATCTTGGCTCCCAAATACGTCTTGGCCTAAGGCTTAAGAAAGGTTAAGACAGATCTTGTACAGTTTTCTTGTTGTTGCCTTCCTCTGGTTACACCAACTTGTTTGATGGAATCAGCTTTTCCACCCTTCGACTTCCTTTAAGTATGTTTGTGGAATTTTTGTGCTAACATCAGTTTTTTTTTATGGCAAAAGCATTACAACATTCAAATGCCAGCAACGTTTATTCTACGTACTCAAAAGGTTAAATTCCAAATTCAGAATAAAACTTTAAAAGCAAATTCATGTTTTCCACAAACCTGACCCAGAGTTTCGTTTTATGGCTTCGGCTGGGGCACATGCCCCAGATGAAGCCGTGAGGCGAAACCTGAGGTCGGCTTATTGCATGCCTTGCACAATAAGTATAAGATCCCAATTATACCTCAAAGTCCATCGACCTTTGGTTTCAAAATATGTCCCGGAAGATTCTGGAGTGGCCGTCATAGTCATCTGACTTGAACTCCATAGAATATAATTGGCAGGATATGGAGAATTTGGTTGTATCACACAAACTCAAGGAAATTAGTGACCTGGGGACATTACCCATGAGGAATAGACTAAAATTCCTCAGGATTGATGCCAGAAACTAGTGTCTGGCTATGTATCGCCTTTAAATTAAAGCAGGTCACAACAGCCAGAGGGTCTCTACTAAGTACCAAAGACACTTATCGTAAAGGGGTGAATAATTCTGAGACTGCAGGAATCGTTAAAATTGTCATTTTATGGTGGATTTGGAGAAACCACTTATTATATTAGCTGTGTTCAGAAATGTACATTGTTCTGGTTTCATTGGTTTATTACAACCAGAAAAAAGATTAAACGTTTTGCTAATAAACCGAATTTGCAATGGGGGGGGGGGGGGATAATTTTGATTGCAACTGTTCATCTAAAGATGTCCCTGTTGCACTTGGTTATGTGTGAGTCCCATTAGGGGGCAAGGACAAATGTATGACAGATGCTTGTACAGCACTATGGATTATGTTGGCACTATATAAACAACAGGAGATCAATCATATTCAGAAAATATCAAATAGTTCTTAGAACCCTTTAAAAGCCAAGTACCTCTGCCCTGAAGATGCCTGGCGATTAGGACCCCCGACTGCCTGGTCCCCTGTAGATGTGACCCCTACTACAAGTCTGATTGACATCTCATAAGTCAACAGTCAGAAAACTCCTTTAAGGAATTTTTCAGAGATTGCAATATAAATATATCTTATATATCGAGTTCTTGGAGTTTATTTTTCTTGCTACTGTAGTCCATGTTCAGAGAAGATTTTAGACACAACAGACAGACTTTCCATAACTTTCATTCTGCATCAAGTTACTATCAGCCGGAAACAGGAGCGTAGACCAATATTTCTCTAAGTGGAAAACTCCGACTTCAGAGGTCGACTGGTTCCATTCAAGTATCAGGCGTTAATAAAGGGAAGGTTATCAGAACTGAAGGGTTAATATAGAAGGAAGAAGAACAATGACATAAGTGACATGTCAGCTTAGACCTTGAAATCATCTTCAAATAAGGCTCTAATAAATAGGGATCTGCGTTAAGATAAAGTTTTTTTTAAGTCGTATGTCTTAATCAAACTTCCATTGTCCCTCTAAAAGTCTGGACGGCGTCTGGGCTGTGCCAAAACAAAGTCCCAAATTCCAGCAGAAGACAACCCTATCTGTAGGTGTCTTTGGAAGGATCACTTACCACAGCTATATTTTATTGATAAAAAATCTATTAGATCTCAATAATGAAGAATGGAAAAAAGTGTCAATGCAACTATCATGGAGATATTAAGAAAATATTAACCATTTCTCCCAAAACCCCTCATTCCCCCTCCCCTATAGTAATTGTCAAAGGACCAAGAGCTAACACTTGGACCATCTGCTCCTATGCAAATTGACACACACAGCAGTTGTGACTTGTAAACAAATGCCAGCCAAGAGGTGCTACAACCCAATTAAAATGCGAGTGTATTTTCCCCTGGGAGGCAGGGGATAATTAGACACAGGCTTGCGACAATTTACATGTAGCTGAGGAAGTTCTATTCCCAGGACGTCAAAGGGAATCTAACAGAGGTCTTCAGACCTTTAGGCACCAACATGAAATATTGACTATTGTAAGTTCCATAATTCCAATAATAATGGGACCTATATTTCTAGTGACAGGGTCAGCTAGGGAACAATATGGATAGTTTCCCGTCACTGTAAGCCCCCCTAGAGGACTGTGGCGCAAAAGTAACAAAATATCAGAACGCAGCTATACCGTGTGTGGTCTCTGGAGACAGGTAAAATCATAGCGAAAAATATGGTATCACTTTCGGGCCTCTACGATCAACCCACGATAAGTTATCGCAAAACTAGATATCTAATAAAAATATGAAGGCTGGAGACCAGCCCCCGTGATGTCATCACAGGGGGTGTGTGGGCAGGTCTCCCCTTAGGCATAAAAGAATTCACGGAGGATGGATCAGGAGTTACATATTTTGTGTAGCACGGGTCACGTTCGCTGAACAGGCATCGGAGTGCTTCCCTCCATCTATACTGACTCGTTCCTGCGAACTGTATAGAGTAAGTTTCTTCTTTAATCCTGTTTATTTTGTGTAACTGTATATTCTGTACTGTATCCCCTTTATAAAATCTTTGTATATTTTTCATAACACTGCCTCCCTTTTGGATTAAATATAAAATTTAATAGTCCTGTTTCTTTTGCTCTGTAATCGTTCCCTCCCCCGAAGCCATACGCTACCAGAACGCTGGCGTCCAGCCAGGCCTGTATTATATTTCAAACTCGGCCAGTGGTGGCAGCGCATAATAATAATTGGGCTATCGTGAAACTGACAGTAACCTCCGGGGCGTATACACATATTCCATGCATTGGAATCCAGAGGTGTGACGCCATACACTTTTTGCTCGCTTGCCGATAGCTGCGTAGTGAGTAGTTGGGATCGTGTGCTCACGAATCCTTGACGACATCCTGTCAAAGTGACGGCAGCGGTGAGATATTGTGTGATCTCCCCGGTGTCGCCCTTGTAAAACCCTGACAGCAACTCTATCAGAGAGTATAGTGAGCATGCTCTGTCACATGGGCAAAGGTCATACTTTTTTTTTATTCTATTTTCTTATACATAAATTGTCTGAGCTGTTGAACAGAAATATACCATATAACGATCAACTGGACATAAATATAGTCTCAAAGCGACTCAATGGTGAGTGTGCTCTGTGATATATACAAGGGTCTCGTTTTATTATTCTGGAATTTTTTTACATAGCTTTCAGGTCATTTATATTCTCTGGGCCTATATAACAGATGTGCTTTACAACAGGCACCTGAAATCTAAAAATAACTTTATGGGGGAGTGTAGTGAGCGTGCTCTGTGATATATACAGGGAGCTCATTTTAATTTTCTATTTTTCACAGGATTATGAAGGTGTCTATCTTATCTGAGCTCCTGTAGAAGAGATGTGATTTACAACAGACACCTGAAGTGTGAAAACAGCCCTATGGGAGAGTGTAGTGAGCATGCTCTATAATGTGTATGGGGTCAAATTTTTTTTTTTATTTATTCACATACATATGAAAATGCATTTGCTCACTGAGCAGCTGTAACAGAGATGTGCTTTACAACAGGCACCTGAAATCTAAAAACAACTTTATAGGAGAGTGTAGTGAGAATGCGCTGTGACATGTACAGGGGTCTTGTTTTACTATTTTGCTTTTTTTTACATAGCTTTGAGGTCGTCTATATTCTCTAAGCTTGTATAACAGATGTGCTTTACAACAGGCACCTGAAGTCTGAAAACAACTTTATCGGAGAGTGTAGTGAGCATGCTCCATGACATGTACAAGGGTCTTGTTTTACTATTCTGTTTTTTTTTTTTCATAGCTTTGAGGTCATCTATATTCTCTGATCTTGTATGACAGATGTGCTTTACAACAGGCACATGAAGTCTGAAAACAGCTGTATGGGAGAGTGTAGTGAGCATGCTCTGTAACATGTACAGGGAGGTAATTTTCATTTTATATTTTTCACAGTATTATGAAGGAGTCTTGTTTTACTATTTTGTTTTTTTTGTTTTTTTTTCAAAGCTTTCAGGTCATCTATATTCTCTGAGCTTGTATAACAGATATGCTTTACAACAGGCACCTTAAGTCTGAAAACAACTTTATGGGAGAGTATAGTGAGCATGCTCTGTGATATATATACAGGGAGCTCATTTTAATTTTCTATTTTTCACAGGATTATGAAGGAGTCTATCTTATCTTAGCTACTGTAGCAGAGATGTGATTTACAACAGACACTTGAAGTCTGAACACAGCCCTTTGGGAGAGTATAGCGAGCATGCTCTGTGACATGTACAGGGGTCACATTTTATTCTGTTTTCTTCACGTGATTATGAGGTCATCCATCTTCCCTGAGCTTCAACAACAGACTTATGTTATAAATCTTAAGTCTGAAAACACGTGAGACTAAAGTAGGCATGTTCTGTGACGTGTACAGGGGTCACACTTTCTTTTCATGATTATGACTGCTTCTATCTTTTCTGGTCTTTAGTAAAAGAGATGTGATATACAGCAGGCACCTGAACATGGAATTAGTCGGATAACAAGTTCTTGGGAAAGTGTAGTGAGTGTTACGCTCGCGCCCGGACTGACTGGCGTGAGCGTGATTAGTGATCCCACTGTACCATGAACCGAGGAGTGCCTGGAGGGGCGTAACTAAGCATCAACCCGATCCGACCAAGGTCGCACGGCGGCTTAGTCGACTCGGTGGACCAAGGAGGAACCGAGCAGAGGGACCAGGTGCGACTCTAGGTCAGACCCTGGTCACAGTTGTTAACCCACACCGGGGAATGCAGGAACAGGCAGGTTAGAATGGCATACAGGCATGTGGGTATTGGCAA
Organism: Phyllobates terribilis; assembly: GCF_046119375.1. NCBI lineage: Eukaryota > Metazoa > Chordata > Amphibia > Anura > Dendrobatidae > Phyllobates > Phyllobates terribilis. The sequence goes on along the minus strand of NW_027362761.1, from coordinate 585,631,968 downwards.
GTACGGCTGGTATGCAGACAGGTGGGTACTCGCAAGTACGGCTGGTATGCAGACAGGTGGGCACTGGCAAGCACGGCTGGTATGCAGACAGGTGGGCACTGGCAAGTGTGTCACCCTGGCCTGGATGCCACAAATATAATAAAGCTGTGTCTGAGAGCAAGGGGGAGGTTCTCTGGTCAAGGACCATTAGCATGCAGCACCTCCTGTCCCAGGCCAGTAGGGGGAGCAGGCTGCACCATAAAAAAGCTGGAACTGAGGGCAGGGTTAGAGAGTTCTGGACGACCTGTCTCTGGATTGAGAGGTGTCCCAGAGAAGGGAGAGCCAGTCCAGCTGTAGCTGAGGAGGTTGTGTGGCAGCAGGAGGGCCACGAGCCATGGACAAGAGGCGAAGTGAGCCTGTCCTGGCAGATAGAGAGACTAATCTCCCAGACTTTGGTGTCTGAGGCTGAGAGGATTCCAAGTCCTACAGCAAATAACCAGTCCGCAGGGGACTGTATGTTCCTTGGCCTAAGAAGCCCGGAGGTTCTGCCACACCAGAAGGGACCAGCATCGCCGTACCAGGCCGGGAGTAGAAAGGGACCCAAGTTGCAAGCCATACGGGCGAGAAGACACGGCGAGCTCAGGAACGTGGGCTGTTACACTACAAGGAGGGAAATAGACAGAAAGAGCGCAGAGAGCACGGTAGGCCTACACGCTCACCCTGACCAGGGCCAACTACCCACTTGTTCTCAGACATCCAGGTCCCCTCCTAGCTGGGACTGTTTGTGGGTCGTCTCACCTGTTCTAATAAAGACCCTGAACTGGTTAAGAGGCCTCCGTTTCCTGACTATTGTGGTTGGAATCATCCCCTCCATCATCCATCTATACACTGCCCTGGGGCCATACTCCTCCCGTGGGGAGTTGTACTATTGAGTGCTGCACATTTACATCTGCCCCAGCGGTCTGCACTGCAGCGGCGGTTAGCACTGACCGCAATCCATGGGTGGCGTAGTCGGACATTGCAAAACGTATAGAAGACTGCCACTGGTCTGACCACCCTGAGCCACGGACCGGGTTGCCACTACTACCCCCATCGTTTCCCTGTTGCCCGGCTCCGAGTGCCCCACGGCCCAGGGGGCGAGTCACAAGCACGGCTGGTATGCAGACAGGTGGGCACTGGCAAGCACGGCTGGTATGCAGACAGGGAGATACTGGCAAGCACGGCTGGAGTGCAGACAGGGAGGTACTAGCAGGTTGGAGCGCAGGCTGGATAGGGTCCAGTACAGACTGGGAGACAGGTACAGAGCCGCAGATGCGGTAGACAAGCAGAGTAAAGCGAAACCACCGGAGTGGAGGACAAGGCAGATCAGAGAGGAACTGCTGGTGCGTTGAGCAAGCAGAGCGGAGCGAAAACCGCAGGTGCGGTGGGCAAGGCAGAGCAGAGCGGAACCGCTGGAGCGGTGGACAAGGCAGAGCAGAGAGAAACCACAGGTGTGGTGGACAAGGCAGAGCAGAGCGGACCCGCCAGGGCGGTGGGCAAGGCAGAGCAGAGAGAAGCCGCTGGAGAGGTGGGCAAGGCAGAGCAGAGAGAAGCCGCCGGAGCGGTGGGCAAGTCAGAGCAGAGAGAAACCGCTGGTGCGGTGAGCAAGGCAGAGCAGAAAAAACGCCGGAGCAGTGGGCAAGGCAGAGCAGAGAGAAGCCGTCGGAGTGGTGGGCAAGGCAGAGCAGAGAGAAACCGCTGGTGCGATGAGCAAGGCAGAGCAGAGAGAAACCGCCGGAGCGGTGGGTAAGGCAGAGCAGAGGGAAGCCGCCGGAGCGGAGGGGAAGTCAGAGCAGAGAGGAGTCGCCGGAGCAGTGGGTAAGGCAGATCAGAGGGAAGCCGTCGGAGCGGTGGGCAAGTCAGAGCAGAGAGAAACCACCGGGGCGGTGGGTAAGGCAGAGCAGAGGGAAGCCGCCGGAGCGGTGGGCAAGTCAGAGCGGAGAGAAACCGCCGGAGCGGTGGGCAAGACAGAGCGGAGCGAAACCGCAGGTGCGGTGGACAAGGCAGAGAGGACAGGGCTCTGTTCACATGGAACAGACAGGAAAATGCAAGAAGATGGTTAGAACAGAGGAGGAAGATACGGAGGAAGGGAAAAGGGACAAGCAGAACCAGATACACACAAGGTACTTCACATGAAGTAGCGAGTGGACACAAAACTCACAAACAGAAGTACAGAGACAACGAGTTGGAGTTAGGTGCAGGTTCAGATACTGCAGGAAAAGGGAAGGTACGGACATAGAGACAAACAGGTAACAGGCTAGGATACAGTTCAGACAGGAACTGCTACTGCAATGAGATACAAGAACGAGCCTGGGTATACGGCCCCCAGAGTGGCGGAAACAGACTAGAAGTCACAGGTAACAGGCCTGGGTATACAGCCCCCGGAATGGCGGAAACAGACTAGAAACAGGACAGGACCTGGCAATTCAGTAGCAAAGACTAACTGAGTGAAGGTGTTGCTCAGGCCCCTTCTACTGAGTGGAGGGGGTTCAAATATCCAGTGACTCACAGCAATAGGCTGGAGACGCATTAGGGGTGCACCCACAGCAGCTATAAGAATCAGGAAGTAACCGGGCCGCCGCCCTAAACAGTCAGTCAAGAGACATGCACATAGCATGAACTGGAGCAAGGTTTGTAGGCTGGACTGACAGGTAAGATTGTGGTCTTGCATAGTGGGAGGTGGTGCACTATGCAAACACGCCGCCAGGGATGTTACAGTGAGCATGCTCTGTGGCATGTGCAGAGGTCACTGTGCAGAAAGGAGGAGGGATTAACTCTCCTTGTAGGTTTTACCTTTTAGTGTTGCCCAACCCTCTGATAATAATGTAATAGTGAGGCTTATAAAATTAATTTTGTAAATCCCCTTGGGCAACATTATTGCCTTTTCAAAGTACACAACATATGCATATTAAGGTGCACATTATGGAGATACTTGTGGATATTCCATGAAAGTCTTTGTAAACTGTTCTGCCTGTGCCCATGACATGCTCAGGGCTGCAGGCAATGACCGGCTATGGTCTATGGTCATATGGCCACCACATTTCCTTACTTAGCAGAGAGCATTTAGTTCCATTGACCACATAGGTGATACAAGATACAGCACATGGATAGACAGATTGATAGATAAATTTGACATGTAACACTAGGGTGTCTCGGGGGGGTTGCAGGGTCTCAGTGACCTCCTTGTAGCCCGGTGCTCCGCTCTTAGCCCAGTTATGACTGAGATGTGATTTTGGCTGTTGCGTCTGTCGCTTCGGGGGATGTCCGGACCCCGATACACATTGGCAGGTTCTCCTTAAATCACAATAAACAGTCTGACGATGATGGCTGCACCTAATTAATACCAGTACCAGCGGGACCCAAATAAAATACACAAAAGTCACGGAGGATTCCAACACTCACTGACATTTGTTTTGCTTTGTCGTTTTGCATTAAAACGGAAAAGAAAATCATAAAATAATCATTTACTTTGGTGGAAAATGGACAGAAAACAACACAGGTAACGACAAAAAAGCGAAGCCTTTACACAGCTACCTGACCCTTTTCTGTTTACATTTTGAGTTTTTTCTACAGCAAAGAGACCTATGATCACCCGAAGGGTTGAGCAGCCAGATCTACAAGGTTTGAACCTTCCAGTCCAGTTATGGGGCTATGTAATGAACCATTCTTCGTTATGTGATGAGGCCAGTACATTGATATGTGTAACTGACTGCAGAATTTTTTTTTGCCTTTGATTCCAATAATCAAATATTTTTGGTTATTAAAAAGGAATATTTTTTTTACATTTTTTTATAAAATGTGAAAAATTTACAAAATTACCATCCCAGCATTTACGATGCCGCACTTACTTGCTTGTGAATTAACGAGAAACAACTCTAGATAACAAAAAATAGTTTGAAAGGGGTGGAGAAATCGGCAATTGTTTAGTAACTCTTTGTCTAGAAGACCTCAAAATATGGTGCCCTGAAGAATAACTTGAGAGTGGGCAAGAAATTTTTTTACTCCAGCATCAGTTACCATAGCAGGACAGAGCGCTCATTTATACTGAGCACTCTGCCTGGCAATTGCATGCTTTATCTGGTATTAGAGTGCTCAGTGTTTTTTTCTTACAATGGAGTGCTCTACCTGACAATCAAGTGCTACATCTGGTAATGGGGTGTTGTGCCTGACAATACAATGCTCCACTTGAAGCACTCTGCCTTACCTACAATGCTCTGCCTAGAGATTGAGTGCTCTTCCTGACTGTCAAGTAGTCTGAGAGTAGAGTGCTGTGTCTGACAATAGTGCTCTCTCCTTCACAGTCACCCTGAACAATAACCCATAGACCTCCTTCACCAGTCTGCAAGTCCAGCATGTCCAGGTAAGACCGGGGATTTCAAACTTGGCTGGGTAAATCGGCCGCACATAGAAAAAATTTTAATTTGACAGGCTGCTTTCTTTGCGGGACGAGATGACATTTTCAATACCTTTATATATATATATATATATATATATATATATATATATATATATATATATGATTTTTTTTAGCACTTCTTCTTCCGTTTTTGTGTGTGTCAGTATAATGAAAACAATAAAACTTTGGCATTTTTTAATTGATTTTATTTTTTTAAATGGCATTCATCGTATGGGTTCTGATACAGTTTTATAGCTTGGCTTGTTTTGGATGCTGCGATACCAAACGTAGACTTTTTTGTTTACTTTTATCTTTACATAAAACAGCATTTTTAGTGGCAAAATATTTTTCCGATCCTGTTTTCATATTTTATTTACCTTTTTTTTTTCTTTACATTTTTTCCTTTTTTGTCCCCCAATTTTCCCCATACAGTAATATTGTCTTACAACTGGTCCCATAAAGCAATTCTGGCACCCATCCTGCACTAATGTCCCCCATCTTGTACTAATGTTCTCCAATCTGCCCCCCATCTTGTACTAATGTTCCCTCACCCTGTACTAATGTCCTCCATCCTGGCCCCCATCCTGTAATAGTGCCCCCCATCCTGGAATAATGTCCTCCATCCTGGCCCCAATCCTGTAATAGTGTCCCCCGTCCTGTACTAATGTACTCCAACTTGGCCCCCATCCTATACTAGTGTCCCCCATCCTGTACTAATGTACTCCATCCTCGCCCTCATCCTGTCATAATGTCCACCACCCTGTTATAATATCCCCCATCATGTAATAATGTCCTCCATCCTGGCCCCCATCCTGTACTAATGTCCGCCATTCTGTACCAATGTTCTCTGTTCTGGCCCCCATCTTGTAATAATTTCTCCCATCTTGTAATATTGTCCACTGTCCTATAATAATGTCCCCATCCTTTCCTAATGTCCCCCATCCTGTAATAATGTCTCCATCCTGTAATAATGTCCTCCATCCTGCCGCTCTTCACATACACATAACGAGAAAAAAAATTCTATTTTTCTGTACCTGCTCCCACAGCGAGCAGCCTCCTCTTCCACCTCCACACCCGGGGCAGGGGAGCGTGGTGGTGCATAGAAGGGAATTCATGCACCACCCATGCCAAGCACGCCGTCATCAGCTGCCATTCTCAGAGAGGTCGGTGGTAGGTATAGGTATTGTGGTGCAGAGAGCTGGCGGCTCCCTGCACCTCAATACTTTTAAATTGAATGTGCGTCTGAGAATGCACATTCAGCTGAAGAAAGCTCTGGTGTCGGTGGACCCCCTTTCCTACCTGGATCGGATTGAGAATATTACGCCCCTGGTCTCGGGAGCTCTCGTGCCCTGTTGTCATCAGGGGCCGCATGCAGCCAGTAGCTCAGGTGTTTGAGACCCCTGGATTAGACCCTCCAGTTTCCTACATCTGATACTGTATATCTGTGTGTTTTCATTTTTATTTAGCAATATGTAGAATTTCATTATAGTTCAGATTTCCAACAAAACTCTACAAAACAATTTGCAAATCTTGCACGTAAATGAGGTTTCCACAACCCCAAACACTCGCAATGGAAATTTTTTAAAATGCAAAGGATTTCACCAGACAACAATGCACACACAACGCACAACACATAAGAGAGAAAATAAACACAATGATACATGAACAACAAACACAGTTCCACCGTCCTCCCTCAGGGTCTGTCCTTGAGCCAGAGGGAAACTTTCAAGCTCCATTAGTTTTTCTTCCTTTGTGCAGTGTGAGCGTCAGGATGACATCTTCACCTCCGCAGGTAACAACCTATAGACTGACATCACTGACAGCGAAAGTATTCACTGCATTAAACCACCTAAACTGCACATTTATGTAAATGCTCCTCTCCCGGCTGTCACGACTCGCGGGGTAATAGAGCGTGTGTCACATTGTGCTGTCAGCGATGAGGATGAGCGCAGATTGCGTTACTCTTATTGTATTGATCCTTCCATCTGCAGAATCAGCCCTAAGTTTTAACCTGTAAGATAAAAGGGTATGAGGGGGCTCCACATATTCACACGTGAGGAACGGACACTTATATGTTGTGTATCTTTTATAGTATGTAACTGAACAGGATAAACAATACAAATATCACAATTTATTACACAAATCTCATGGATCTGATGAGGCTGGTGTACTTACTGTGAAAATCCATGTCAGATTGACTGTATAACCCTAATATTAATATTAACATTTTACATGTGTTGAGATAAAGAATGAGAGAGCTCGTTAGTCCAAGAGTATACAGTCTGACTAACCCAGCCTGATTGTCAGCTATTCAATATTCTCTAACCTGTTCATCTTATCTGCAGCTTGTTCTGAGCGGTGTGAGATCTCAACAGCAGCAAAGAGTGGACACACTGAAGAGCTGTGAATCAGACTACTTAGAAGATTCAGCATAAAACAGAATGGAGGGACACTGAGGATTGCCAGTTGGGCTAGGTGAGTAGAGATTTAGCAGCAGCAGTGAGAAGGGACACTGAGAAGCTGTCAATCAGACTACATAAGAGAAGATCCAGCAAAAAACAAGGGGGAGGGACACTGAAAAGCTGTCAATTAGGCTAGATGAATAGAGATTTTGCAGCAGCAGGGAGAAGGGACACTGAGAAGCTGTCAATCAGAATACATAAGAGAAGATCCAGCAAAAAACAGGGAGGGGGACACTGAGGAGCAGTCAATTGGACTACATAAGAGAAGATACAGCAAAAAACTGGGAAGGGGACATTGAGGAGCTGTTAATTGGTCAATTGGGCTAAATCCAGCAAAAAACGGAGGAGGGACACTGAAGAGCTGGCAATTGGGCTTGATGAATAGAGATTTAGCAGCAGTAGGGAGGAGGGACACTGAGAAGCTGTTAATCAGACTACATAGGAGAAGATCCAGCAAAAAACAGGGAGGGGAGACACTAAAGAGCAGTCAATTGGACAACATAAGAGAAGATTTAGAAAAAAACTGGGAAGGGGGACACTGAGGAGCTGTCAATTGGGCTAGATGAATAGAGATTTAGCAGCAGCAGGGAGGAGGGACACTGAGAAACTGTCAATCAGACTGCATAGGAGAAAATCCAGCAAAAAAACAGGTAGGAGGGACACTGAAGAGCTGTCAATCCGGCTAGATGTGTGAATAAGTCAGGCTAGGTGGGCTGAGATTCAGCAAAAGTAGTGAGGAGCTACACTATTAATCAGTCTAGATGGGTGGATAGTAAGCACACCAGCTGCATCAGGTCTCAGAGGTTTATATAATAATGTACGCAGTCTACAATGGAAAAGCTGGTTACAGATCTGCTTTGGGCTACCTCAGCGTCAGGTGGGTCCCTTATGGATCTGCGGATTGAAAAGAATAAAAGAAGCATCAGCCACTTTACTCTTGAAATTGGTGGAGGTTGCGGGCAATATTACTGACATATCTACCAATATCTACGCCAATCCCTTTAGGTAGATTTCAAATGTTGTAGTAAACCCTACACACTCGTACAATGCTTTTTGCGGTTGTGACCTACAACACCCATCATTTCTGGTGGTGTAACAGCTGGAGAGCCTATGTAGGACATCCTCCTGCCCTTTGCACAAAGCCCTGACTGTCTGAGACCTGTCAGCAGGTATTCAGCGCCTGTCACTCTGAGATGAATGGAATTGTCACAGGTGAGAAATTACATCTAAAAAGGCACATTTAACATCAAAAGTGAGCAAGGAAGCTTTACGTATGGCCGTGTCAATCATGTTTACTGATGTATCCTATGAAATGGATCCCAGGACCTGACACACATAAATATGGGACTAAAGGGCAAAATCACTGGTCCATTAACGTTTGGAGGCCTCATTAGTGTTAAGTTTCTCCCATAGTTTCTCATATTTGTACCACTTACTGGTACAATGAATCGCAGGTCACAGATGAGGGGAGTTATGCCAGGTTATATCTGAATTTGGACATAAAATGAATGAAGGTTTAATAATGAGAATTTTTGACCTCTTTGAGTTTTGGATCCCTCTTTGTTAGAAAGATGCCCACAAAAATGTTATCATTGGTTTCCCTGCAGCTCAGGATAAAATATCCCATTACATTTTTAAATTGACCAAAAGTAAACGTTAAAAAGCTATTCTTTAGAAAAGATCCAACTAGTCTGTATGATTAGAGTGTAGCAGACTGCAGAAGAGAGTAGTGAAGAGAAGTCGAGAGAAAATTGGTGTAGTAGATTGAAGGAGTAGTAGGGGAATAGTGTAGTAAATAGCAGTAGAGAAGAGTCAGGCTATGTTCACACACGTTGGTTTTTTCAGCGCATTTTACTGCAGATTTTTATGCAACTTTTCAGCTGCTTTTTGCAGTACCAGCAAAGTTATGAGAAACCAGAATTCTCTGTTCACACATCTTGTTTTTTTTTTTTTTTCGCTGCGTATTTTGTGCCTTGGTTGGGTTTTTTGGAAAATAGAGCATGTCACTTCTTTCAGTGTTTTTTTTAGCATTTTTTCACCCATAGGAAGTAATGGGTGGTGAAAAAAAACGCTGAAAAAAAACAAAAAAACGCAGGAAAATTTTTTTCAGCATTTTTGATGCCAAAATAGAATGGGGTTATTTTTTTCACAGAATTTTATGTACATGCATAAATAGAGACAGAAGGACAGTGAAAAAAAAACTGAAAACACGCAGCAAAACCAGCGTTTTTGATGCAGCTGATTTCCTGCCAGAAATCAGTTTGGCTGAAAATTTATGATGTAAAAAAAACACAACATGTGGAAACATAGCCTAAAGTAGAGAATAGTGTAATAGTAGAGAGCAGAGTTGTGTTGAAGAGTATAGTAGAGTGTACTCGATAGTATTAGAGTGTGGAAGTGGATAGCAGTAGAGTGCAATAGATGGCAGTAGACTGTAGTATATAGCAATAGAGTGAAGTAGATGGTAGTAGAGTGTAGAAGAATGCAGCAGAGTGTAGTAGAATGCAGTGGAATGTAGTAGAGGGCAGTAGAGTGTAGTAGATGTCAGTAGAGTGTAGTAGATGTCAGTAGAGTGTAGTAGATGTCAGTAGAGTGTAGTAGAGGGAAATAGAGTGTAGTAGAGGGCAGTAGAGTGTAGTAGAGGGTAGAGTGTAGTAGATGTCAGTAGGGTGTAGTAGATGGCAGTAGAGTGTAGTAGAGGGCAGTAGAGTGTAGTAGATGTGAGTAGAGGGCAGTAGAGTGTAGTAAAGGGCAGTAGAGTGTCGTAGAGGGCAGTAGAGTGTAGTAGAGGGCAGTAGATTGTAGTGGAGGGCAGTAGATTGTAGTAGAGGGCAGTAGAGTGTAGTAGATGTTAGCAGAGTGTAGTAGATGGCAGTAGAGTGTACTACATGGCATTAGAGCATAGTCGATGGCAGTAGAGTATAGTAGATGGCAGTAGAGTGTAGTAGAATGCAGTAGAGTGTAGTAGAATGCATTAGCGTGTCGTAGACTGCAGTAGAGTGTACTACAAGGCAGTAGAGTATAGTAGAGGGCAGTAGAGTGTAGTAGATGACAGTAGAGAGTAGTAGATGTCAGTAGAGTGTAGTAGATGGCAGTAAAGTGTAGTAGAGGGCAGTAGAGTGTAGTAGATGGCAGTAGAGTGTAGTAGATGGCAGTAGAGTGTAGTAGAGGGCAGTAGAGTATAGTAGAGGGCAGTAGAGTGTAGTAGATGTCAGTAGAGAGTAGTAGATGTCAGTAGAGTGTAGTAGATGTCAGTAGATTGTAGTAGAGTGTAGTAGAGGGCAGTAAAGTGTAGTAGATGGCAGTAGAGTGTAGTAGATGGCAGTAGAGTGTAGTAGAGTATAGTAGAGGGCAGTAGAGTGTAGTAGAGGGAAGTAGAGTTTAGTATAGGGCAATAGAGTGTACTAGATGCCTGTAGCGTGTAGTAAAAAGCAGTATATTGTAGTAGAGGGCAGAAGAGTGTAGTAGATGTCAGTAGAGTGTAGTAGATGTCAGTAGATTGTAGTATATGTCAGTAGAGTGTAGTAGAAGGCAGTAGAGTATAGTTGAGGGCAGTACAGTGTAGTAGATAGCAATAGAGTGTAGTAGATGACAGTAGAGTGTAGTAGAGGGCAGTAGAGTGTAGTAGATGTCTAGACTACTACTGCAACCCCCCCAACCTACTGTCTCCTCCCCATTCCCGTTGAATGTAAGCCCGCAAGGGCAGGGTCCTCTTCCCTCCGTACCAGTCTATCATTGTTAGTTTGTTTACTGTAGTGATATTCTTATTTTGTATGTAATCCCTTATGTACAGCGCTATGGCATCAATGGCGCTATATAAATTAATAATAATAATAATAATAATAATAATAATAGAGGGTAGTAGAGTGTAGTAGATGGCAGTAGAGTGTAGTAGATGTCAGTAGAGTTTAGTAGATGTCAGTAGAGTGTAGTAAAGGGCAGTAGAGTGTAGTAGAGGGCAGTAGAGTTTTGTAGAGGGCAGTAGAGTTTTTTAGAGGACGGTAGAGTGTAGTAAACGGCAGTAAAGTGTAGTAGAGGGCAGCAGAATGTAGTAGATGTCAGTAGAGTGTAGTAGATGTCAGTAGAGTGTAGTAGAGGGCAGTAGAGTGTAGCAGATATCAGTAGAGTGTAGTAGATGTCAGTAGAGTGTAGTAGAGGGCAGTAGAGTTTTGTAGAGGGCAGTAGAGTTTTTTAGAGGACGGTAGAGTGTAGTAAACGGCAGTAAAGTGTAGTAGAGGGCAGTAGAATGTAGTAGATGTCAGTAGAGTGTAGTAGATGTCAGTAGAGTGTAGTAGAGGGCAGTAGAGTGTAGCAGATATCAGTAGAGTGTAGTAGATGTCAGTAGAGTGTAGCAGATGTCATAAGAGTAGATGTCAGTAGAGGGCAGTAGAGTGTAGAAGAGGGTAGTAGAATATAGTAGAGGGCAGTATAGTAGAGGGCAGTAGAGTTTTGTAGAGGGCGGTAGAGTGTAGTAGATGTCAGTAGAGTGTAGTAGAGGGCAGTAGAGTGTAGTAGAGGGCAAGAGGGCAGTAGAGTGTAGTAGAGGGCAGTAGAGTGTAATAGAGGGCAGTAGAATATAGTAGATGTCAGAAGAGTGTAGTAGATGTCAGTAGAGTGTAGTAGATGGCAGTAGAGTGTAGTAGAGGGCAGTAGAGTGTAGTAGATGTCAGTAGAGTATAATAGAGGACAGTAGAGTGTAGTAAAATATAGTAGATGGCAGTAGAGTGTAGTAGAGGGCAGTAGAATGTAGTAGAGGGCAGTAGAGTGCAGTAGATGTTAGTAGAGTGTAGTAGAGGGCAGTAGAATATAGTAGATGGCAGTAGAGTGTAGTAGAGGGCAGTAGAGTGTAGTAGAGGGCAGTAGAGTGCAGTAGATGTCAGTAGAGTGTAGTAGAGGGCAGTAGAGTGTAGTAGAGGGCAGTAGAGTGTAGTAGATGTCAGTAGAGTGTAGTAGAGGGCAGTAGAGTGTAATAGAGGACAGTAGAATATAGTAGATGGCAGTAGAGTGCAGTAGATGTCAGTAGAGTGTAGTAGAGTGTAGTAGATGGCAGTAGAGTGCAGTCGATGGCAGTAGAGTGTAGTAGAGGGCAGTGGAGTGCAGTAGATGTCAGTAGAGTGTAGTAGAGGGCAGTAGAGCGTAGTAGATGTCAGTAGAGTGTAGTAGATGTCAGTAGAGTGTAGTAGAGGGCAGTAGAGTGTAATAGAGGGCAGTAGATTATAGTAGATGGCAGTAGAGTGTAGTAGAGGGCAGTAGAGTATAGTAGATGTCAGTAAAGTGTAGTAGAGGGCAGAAGAGTGTAATAGAGGGCAGTAGAATATAGAAGATGGCAGTAGAGTGTAGTAGATGTCAGTAGAGTGTAGTAGAGGGCAGTAGAGTGTAGTAGAGGGCAGTAGAGTGTAGTAGAGGGTAGTAGAGTGTAGTAGAGGGCAGTAGAGTGCAGTAGATGGCAGTAGAGTGTAGTAGAGGGCAGTAGAGTGCAGAAGAGTGTAGTAGATGGCAGTAGAGTGTAGTAAATGGCAGTAGAGTGTAGTAGATGGCAGTAGAGTGTAGTAGAGGGCAGTAGAGTGCAGTAGATGTCAGTAGAGTGTAGTAGAGGGCAGTAGATGGCAGTAGAGTGCAGTAGATGGCAGTAGAGTGTAGTAGAGGGCAGTAGAGTGTAGTAGAGTGCAGTAGAGTGCAGTAGATGGCAGTAGAGTGTAGTAGAGGGCAGTAGAGTGTAGTAGAGTGCAGTAGATGGCAGTAGAGTGTACAGTCATGGCCAAAAGTATTGAGAATGAGACAAATAGTAATTTTTCCAAAGTTTACTGCTTCATTTTTTGTAATGGCAATTTGCATATACTCCTGAATGTCAAAGAGTGATCAGCTTAACAGCAATTACTGTACTTGCAAAGTCAATATTTGCCCAGAAAATGAACTTTAACCCCCAAAACACATTTCAACATCATTGCAGTCCTGCCTTAAAAGGAGCAGCTAACATCGTTTTAGTGATTGATCCATTAACACAGGTGTGGGTGTTGATGAGGACAGGGCTGGCGATCAATCAGTCATGATTAAGTAAGAATGACATCACTGGACACTTTAAAAGGAGGCTGGTTCTTGGTATCATTGTTTCTCTTCAGTTAACCATGGTTATCTCTAAAGAAACATGTGCAGCCATCATTGCACTGCACAAAAATGGCCTAACAGGGAAGAGTATCGCAGCTACAAAGATTGCACCTCAGTCAACAATCTATCGCATCATCAAGAACTTCAAGGAGAGAGCTTCCATTGTTGTCAAAAAGGCTCCAGGGCGTCCAAGAAAGACCAGCAAGCGCCAGGACCGTATCTTAAAACTGTTTCAGCTGCGGGATCGGACTACCAGCAGTGCCGAGCTTGCTCAGGAATGGCAACAGGCTGGTGTGAGTGCTTCTGCACGCACTGTGAGGCGGAGACTCTTTGAGCAAGGGCTGGTTTCAAGGAGGGCAGCAAAGAAGCCACTTCTCTCCAGAAAAAACATCAGGGACCGACTGATATTCTGCAAAAGGTACAGGGAGTGGACTGCTGAGGACTGGGGCAAAGTCATTTTCTCTGATGAATCCCCTTTTCGATTGTTTGGGACATCTGGAAAACAGCTTATTCGGAGAAGAAGAGGTGAGCGCTACCACCAGTCTTGTCTCATGCCAACTGTAAAGCATCCTGAAACCATTCATGTGTGGGGTTGCTTCTCAGCCAAGGGAATCGGCTCACTCACAGTCTTGCCTAAAAACACAACCATGAATAAAGAATGGTACCAGAATGTCCTCCAAGAGCAACTTCTCCCAACCATCCAAGAGCAGTTTGGCGCCCAACAATGCCTTTTCCAGCATGATGGAGCACCTTGCCATAAAGCAAAGGTGATAACTAAATGGCTCATGGAACAAAACATAGAGATTTTGGGTCCATGGCCTGGAAACTCCCCAGATCTTCCCATTGAGAACTTGTGGTCAATCATCAAGACACGGGTGGACAAACAAAAACCAACAAATTCTGGCAAAATGCAAGCATTGATTATGCAAGAATGGACTGCTATCAGTAAGGATTTGGTCCAAAAGTTGATTGAGAGCATGCCAGGGAGAATTACAGAGGTCTTGAAGAAGAAGGGGCAACACTGCAAATATTGACTTGCTGCATTAACTCATTCAAACTTTTGGCCATGACTGTAGTAGAGGGCAGTAGAGTGTAGTAGAGGACAGTAGACTGTAGTAGAGGGCAGTAGAGTGTAGTAGAGGGCAGTAGAGTATAGTAGAGTGCAGTAAAGTGCAGTAGATGGCAGTAGAGTGTAGTAGAGGGCAGCAGAGTGCAGTAGATGGCAGTAGAGTGTAGTAGAGGGCAGTAGAGTGCAGTAGAGTGTAGTAGGGGGCAGTAGAGTGTAGTAGAGGGCAGTAGAGTGTAGTAGAGTGCAGGAGAGTGCAATAGATGGCAGTAGAGTGCAGTAGAGGGCAGTAGAGTGTAGAAGAGGGCAGTAGATGGCAGTAGAGTGTAATAGAGTGCAGTAGATGGTAGTAGAGTGCAGTAGAGTGTAGTAGAGTGTAGTAGATGGCAGTAGAGTGTAGTAGAGGGCAGTAGAGTGTAGTAGAGTGCAGTAGAGTGTAGTAGAGTGCAGTAGAGTGTAGTAGATGGCAGTAGAGTGTAGTAGAGGGCAGTAACGTGCAGTAGATGGCAGTAGAGTGTAGTAGAGAGCAGTAGAGTGTAGTAGAGTGCAGCAGATGGCAGTAGAGTGCAGTAGATGGCAGTAGAGTGTAGTAGAGTGCAGTAGATGGCAGTAGAGTGTAGTAGAGGGCAGTAGAGTGTAGTAGAGGGCAGTAGAGTGTAGTAGATGGCAGTAGAGTGTAGTAGAGGGCAGTAGAGTACAGTAGAGGGCAGTAGAGTGTCGTAGATGGTAGTAGTGTGTACTAGAGGGCAGTAGAGTGCAATACATGGCAGTAGAGTATAGTAGAGGGCAGTAGAGTGTAGTAGAGTGCAATAGATGGCAGTAGAGTGTAGTAGAGGGCAGTAGAGTGTAGTAGAGGGCAATAGAGTGTAGTAGAGGGCAGGAGAGTGCAATAGATGGCAGTAGAGGGCAGTAGAGTGTAGTAGAGTGCAGTAGATGGCAGTAGAGTGTAGTAGAGTGCAGTAGATGGTAGTAGAGTGTAGTAGAGTGCAGTAGAGTGTAGTAGATGGCAGTAGAGTGTAGTAGAGGGCAGTAGAGTGTAGTAGAGTGCAGTAGAGTGTAGTAGATGGCAGTAGAGTAGTAGAGGGCAGTAACGTGCAGTAGATGGCAGTAGAGTGTAGTAGAGGGCAGTAGAGTGTAGTAGAGTGCAGCAGATGGCAGTAGAGTGTAGTAGAGGGCAGTAGAGTGCAGTAGATGGCAGTAGAGTGTAGTAGAGTGCAGTAGATGGCAGTAGAGTGTAGTAGAGGGCAGTAGAATGTAGTAGAGTGCAGTAGAGTGTAGTAGATGGCAGTAGAGTGTAGTAGAGGGCAGTAGAGTGTAGTAGAGTGCAGTAGAGTGTAGTAGATGGCAGTAGAGTAGTAGAGGGCAGTAACGTGCAGTAGATGGCAGTAGAGTGTAGTAGAGGGCAGTAGAGTGTAGTAGAGTGCAGCAGATGGCAGTAGAGTGTAGTAGAGGGCAGTAGAGTGCAGTAGATGGCAGTAGAGTGTAGTAGAGTGCAGTAGATGGCAGTAGAGTGTAGTAGAGGGCAGTAGAATGTAGTAGAGTGCAGTAGAGTGTAGTAGATGGCAGTAGAGTGTAGTAGATGGCAGTAGAGTGTAGTAGATGGCAGTAGAGTGTAGTAGATGGCAGTAGAGTGTAGTAGAGGGCAGTAGAGTATAGTAGATGGCAGTAGAGTGTAGTAGATGGTAGTAGTGTGTACTAGAGGGCAGTAGAGTGCAATACATGGCAGTACAGTGTAGTAGAGGGCAGTAGAGTGTAGTAGAGGGCAGTAGAGTGCAGTAGAGTGTAGAAGAGGGCAGGAGAGTGTAGTAGAGTGTAGAAGATGGCAATAGAGTGTAGTAGAGAGCAGTAGAGTGCAGTAGATGGCAGTAGAGTGTAGTAGAGTGCCGTAGAGGGCAGTAGAGTGTAGTCTAGGGCAGTAGAGTGTAGTCGATGGCAGTAGAGTGTAGTAGAGGGCAGTAGAGTGCAGTAGAGTGTAGTAGATGGCAGTAGAGTGTAGTAGAGGGCAGTAGAGTGCAGTAGATGGTAGTAGAGGGCAGTAGAGTGTAGTAGAGTGCAGCAGATGGCAGTAGAGTGTAGTAGAGGGCAGTAGAGTGCAGTAGATGGCAGTAGAGTGTAGTAGAGGGCAGTAGAGTGCAGTAGAGGGCAGTAGAGTGTAGTAGAGCGCAGTAGAGTGTAGTAGAGGGCAGTAGAGTGTAGTAGAGGGCAGTAGAGTATAGTAGATGGCAGTAGAGTGTAGTAGATGGCAGTAGAGTGCAGTAGATGGCAGTAGAGTGTAGTAGAGGGCAGTAGAGTGTAGTAGATGGCAGTAGAGTGTAGTAGATGGCAGTAGATTGTAGTAGAAGGCAGTAGAGTATAGTAGATGGCAGTAGAGTGTAGTAGATGGCAGTATAGTGTAGTAGAGGGCAGTAGAGTGTAGTAGAGGGCAGTAGAGTGTAGTAGATGGCAGTAGAGTGTAGTAGAGGGCAGTAGAGTGTAGTAGAGGGCAGTAGAGTGTAGTAGAGTGCAGCAGATGGCAGTAGAGTGTAGTAGAGAGCAGTAGAGGGCAGTAGAGTGTAGTAGATGGCAGTAGAGTGTAGCAGATGGCAGTAGAGTGTAGTAGAGGGCAGTAGAGTGTAGTAGATGTCAGTAGAGTGTAGTAGAGGGCAGTAGAGTGCAGTAGATGTTAGAGTGTAGTAGAGGGCAGTAGAATATAGTAGATGGCAGTAGAGTGTAGTAGAGGGCAGTAGAGTGTAGTAGAGGGCAGTAGAGTGCAGTAGATGTCAGTAGAGTGTAGTAGAGGGCAGTAGAGTGTAGTAGAGGGCAGTAGAGTGTAGTAGATGTCAGTAGAGTGTAGTAGAGGGCAGTAGAGTGTAATAGAGGACAGTAGAATATAGTAGATGGCAGTAGAGTGCAGTAGATGTCAGTAGAGTGTAGTAGATGGCAGTAGAGTGCAGCAGATGGCAGTAGAGTGTAGTAGAGAGCAGTAGAGTGCAGCAGATGGCAGTAGAGTGTAGTAGAGAGCAGTAGAGTGCAGCAGATGGCAGTAGAGTGTAGTAGAGTGCAGTAGATGGCAGTAGAGTGTAGTAGAGAGCAGCAGATGGCAGTAGAGTGTAGTAGAGAGCAGTAGAGTGTAGTAGAGTGTAGTAGAGGGCAGTAGAGTGTAGTAGAGTGCAGTAGAGTGTAGTAGAGGGCAGTAGATGGCAGTAGAGTGTAGTAGAGGGCAGTAGAGTGTAGTAGAGGGCAGTAGAGTGCAGCAGATGGCAGTAGAGTGTAGTAGAGAGCAGTAGAGTGCAGCAGATGGCAGTAGAGTGTAGTAGAGAGCAGTAGAGTGCAGTAGATGGGAGTAGAGTGCAGTAGTGCTAAATTGAGAGCAGTAGAGTGTAATGGAGCATGGCAGGAATAGTTGATTTCGATCTTGATCTGTAGTAACCACTTATCCACTGAAGGATAATGAAGGATTTCAAATAAAATGGAAATCAATGGCTTCATGACTGAGACAATTGCAATTACTGCTCCTGGTAAAGAATAAAGATCTGCCTCCCGTGAAGTGCGAGGAATACGTAACATCAGGAATACGCCGTAGTCGATGGGTCTGACTGGAATCTGGACTCCACAGAGAGACATGTTAGGTAGCGGCCAGACCGACCTCATGACTGGAATCACATATCTACCCAGATGTACTACAAGTGTAATGTAACCTGTGCAGCGGCTATAGGGCACATCACATGCCACCACTGCGGAGGGCACCACTGGCCCTGATGGCCGGGGCACATGGAGCTTCTGATTCCACAGCTCTGCTACATCTATTGTTTTCTGCATCCTCAGTGGACTGGAGGGCGCTTGTTGGCCTGAGGAATTTTGTTTGGGGAGTGAAAGGTGCAGAGGTGTATAAACAAGATGACAGATTTGTAGAAGTATAGGGGAGCTGCAAATAAACAGATCTTGATGAAATATGTCTCCTGCATTCCAGCAGCTATTACTTTATGTCATCAGCCAATGCTTTATAGCAGCCATCTAATTTGCTGAATGTTCATCAGTGTTGTCGCTGCTCCAATGCACAAGATGTAAAGCAAATCTGTACAACACCTACTAATCATAGCCATGACTGATGAAGCAGAGCCGAGCTTGTACGTAACCTGCAGGGTGATGCAGTAGACTCTTATGTAAAACCACAGATCATGTCAGAATATCTGTCAGAATATCAGTGCGAAAAAAATATTTTCCAATCACTTTTTGCTGGTTAGACGTGTAGCAAATCTGATGTCATTGTGGTTACACAACGTGACGGCCATGGGTTTACCTAAAATCTCCATCTACCTGTCGATACAATCATGATCGAAAGTCTTGAGATTGACACATGGTTTACGCATTTTGCGACTTTTGTGTTTTTCGCTCTTTTAGTCGGATGTTTCTCTGGTTACTTACGACAATTAGAAACATTTCATAACTTTTTACACTTTTATTGACAAATCCATGAAGTTTCTGTGATGCCTCTATATTCCCAGCGCTGCCCCTTATTCTCCAGACTTCTGCCTCTTATTCTCCAGACTTCTGCCCCTTATTCTCCAGACTTCTGCCCCTTATTCTCCAGACTTCTGCCTCTTATTCTCCAGACTTCTGCCCCTTATTCTCCAGACTTCTGCCTCTTATTCTCCAGACTTCTGCCCCTTATTCTCCAGACTTCTGCCCCTTATTCTCCAGGCTTCTGCCCCTTATTCTCCAGGCTTCTGCCCCTTATTCTCCAAACTTCTGCCCCTTATTCTCCAAACTTCTGCCCCTTTATTCTCCAGACTTCTGCCCCTTATTCTCCAGACTTCTGCCCCTTATTCTCCAGGCTTCTGCCCCTTATTCTCCAGGACTTCTGCCTCTTATTCTCCAGACTTCTGCCCCTTATTCTCCAGGACTTCTGCCTCTTATTCTCCAGACTTCTGCCCCTTATTCTCCAGGCTTCTGCCCCTTATTCTCCAAACTTCTGCCCCTTATTCTCCAAACTTCTGCCCCTTTATTCTCCAGACTTCTGCCCCTTATTCTCCAGACTTCTGCCCCTTTATTCTCCAGGACTTCTGCCCCTTATTCTCCAGACTTCTGCCCCTTTTTTTCCAAACTTCTGCCCCTTATTCTCCAGGCTTCTGCCCCTTATTCTCCAGGCTTCTGCCGCTTATTCTCCAGACTTCTGCCCCTTATTCTCCAAACTTCTGCCCCTTATTCTCCAGACTTCTGCCCCTTATTCTCCAGACTTCTGCCCCTTATTCTCCAGACTTCTGCCCCTTATTCTCCAAACTTCTGCCCCTTATTCTCCAGACTTCTGCCCCTTATTCTCCAGACTTCTGCCCCTTATTCTCCATACTTCTGCCCCTTATTCTCCAGACTTCTGCCCCTTATTCTCCAAACTTCTGCCCCTTATTCTCCAGACTTCTGCCCCTTATTCTCCAGACTTCTGCCCCTTATTCTCCAGACTTCTGCCCCTTATTCTCCAGACTTCTGCCCCTTATTCTCCATACTTCTGCCCCTTATTCTCCAGACTTCTGCCCCTTACTCTCCAGACTCCTGCCCCTTATTCTCCATACTCCTGCCCCTTATTCTCCAGGACTTCTGCCCCTTATTCTCCAGACTCCTGCCCCTTATTCTCCAGACTTCTTCCCCTTGTTCTCCGCACTCCTGCCCCTTGTTCTCCGCACTTCTGCCCCTTATTCTCCAGACTTCTGCCCCTTATTCTCCAGACTCCTGCCCCTTATTCTCCAGGACTTCTGCCCCTTTATTCTCCAGGACTTCTGCCCCTTATTCTCCAGACTTCTGCCCCTTATTCTCCAGGACTTCTGCCCCTTTATTCTCCAGGACTTCTGCCCCTTGTTCTCCGCACTCCTGCCCCTTGTTCTCCGCACTTCTGCCCCTTATTCTCCAGACTTCTGCCCTTCCCCCGGCAGCTGGATATCGGCTTCTGGGCAGATTCTGACTGATGGCCGCCCGTTCTTGTCTCATCAGAGTTATTACAATTTCTGGGTTTTGTCGCTTTTTGAGGATTGACCACAGGTTCTCAATGGGATGAGATCTGGGTCGTTTCTGGCCGAGGACCCAAAATGTCAATGTTTTGTTCCCCGGGCCACTTAGTTATCACTTTTGCCCTGTGACCTGGTCTGATGGGGGAAAATCATCATCACCACATTGTCCTGGATGATGGGAGAAGTTGCTCTTGGAGGAGGTTCTTTTATTCATGGCCGTGCTCTTAGATAAATTGTGAGTGACCCCCTCCATGGATGAGAAGCCCCCACACATGACTGGTCCCTGGAAGCTTTACTGCTGGCAGACACAGGACTCAAGGCAGACACAGGACTCATGGCAGCGAGTTGAAAGTCCGTGTTGCCCAGCGACAGCCCCAAAACATCACTACTCTAGAGGAGATCTGCATGGAGGAATGGGCCAACATACCAGCAACAGTGTGTGCCAACCTTGTAAATACTTACAGAAAACATTTGACCTGTGTCATTGCCAACAAAGGATATATAACAAAGTATTGAGATGAACTTTTGTAATTGACCAAATACTTATTTTCCACCAAAATGTGAAAAAAAAATTCTTCCAAATCAGACAATGTGATTTTCAGGATTTGTTTTCTCATTTTGTCTCTCATAGTTGAGGTCGACCTATGATGTCAATTACAGGCCGACCTCATCTTTGTAAGTGGGAGAACTGGCACAATTGGTGGCCGACTAAATACTTTTTTTCTCCACTGTATGTCGGAACCAAATTTTATTATAACAGTTTGCAACAAATTCCTTCTTTTTTGCACCTAAATGAAAAGTTTTCTCCTTCGTCCTATAAAGTTGGAGTTTTCTTTACAGATATTTTTACACAGATTTAAGACTTGCACAAGTGTATTCCACTGTCTGGATGGTGTTGATGACAAGGCAGGAGAAGGTTCCTCAGAACAGAATCTTGCCTGAAAAATTCATTTTTTTATACTATTATAAAGATTTTTATTACAAAATCAGGTAGTTTGAGGCTATGTTCATGCACATTTTCCTTTTTTCGTGTGGCATTCGTTGATTTTTTTTTGCACCAAATTGTTCAAAAAGGCAGGGTAATGAATTCTGCGCCAAATCAAAACTGATTTTTACCCGATTCAGTACTAAATTTGCCTTTTTATTCCTAACTTTAGGTGTTTCTCACCTCTTTTTCATTTGCACCTTTTTTACATTTATATCCTTTAATTTCTTTATTTTAACTCCTTTACGACCTATGACGTATCTGACCCGCCCCCTGGGCCATGGGGTACCCGGAGCCGGGCCTGTAAATGCTGGGGGTTGTACTCACCGTGGCGGTGACCTGGTCCGTGACCCAGGGCGGTCAAACCAGGGTAGTCTATGTGTGTCTGTTATATATAGTCCGACTACGCCACCTGTGGAATGCGGTTATTGGGAACCGCCACTGCGGAGCAGTCCGCTGAAGCTGATGGTATGCGCAGCAAGGTGATGTAACTCCCCACAGGAAGAGTGGAGCTTCAGGGCAGCGTGTATGGATGATGGTGGTTATGGTGCAGGTAGTCAGTAATGAACACAGAGTCTGTATGATGCAGTCTCAGGTCTTTTACTCACAATTGTAGCAGTTCCAGATACAGGCGCCAGTGCAAGGCCCACGCAGTGGGGGGTTCAGCCGACCCTCAGGTAACTCCGGAGTATTTATCAGGACCCCCTTCTGTGTGTCCTCTCTCTGGCCTTCTCCCTGCACCTCACACCCAGTGGCACTTCTATCCGGTACCCTCAGGCCTTGGCGGGCGACGTGTGTTCCGTCCCCAGGGTCCTATGTGGCTACTTCTTAGTGTACTGGTGTGGACTTGTGGCCTGCGGTACTTGAAGTGCTGCAGCCTCCGGTTTCCTAGTTGGGCCTTGTAGCTCCGTGCTAGTTAAGGGACCGGTTCCCTTTATCTGGCCTGACCCCCCTACTTTCTAGTAGCGGCGGGCGTACGGGTGGCTTGCTGCACGGCCCGTACCCCTAGGGTCCCTTCAGTTCCTGGAGCCTTCCTGCTCCCCTCCTCTCTTCTCCTTCCAGGCTCAGGCCTCCTGACTAGGCCCGCTTCTGGAGCAGAGCTCATACAGAGCCCCTGCTCCCTGTCTTCACCTCAGTCTGTCTGACTGGAACTGACCACTGATCTAAGATGGTTCCTCCCTCTTATACCTCCTTCTACAAGTGCTTCCAGGATCTACGTCCTCCACCCATCCACTACATAGTTCCCCCTCTCTAAGTGGTTCCTCCCCACTCCAGCCAGGGATCAGGGACTGTGCTCTCCCGTAGGAGCAATCTCGCCCTGTCCCCCGGAAATGTGGTGTAGTGGATGTAGTGTTAGGGTCCCGAGCCATACTCCTTCCTTACCTGAGAGTGAGATACCACACCTCTGGATGAGATGCAATACCTCTGTGGTGACCGAACCCTCAGGGGCGCCATATATCTATACGTCGTAGGTTGCCTCCCCCTCTTTGATGCAGGCTCCGGCGCTGAGCCCGCATCTTTCCCGGCACTGATCTGATCAGCTGTCATGTGCCCCTAACAGCCGCAGGTGGAATTGGGATCCACCCTCGGCGGTTAACATGTTAAATGCCGCTGTCAATCTCTGTCAGCGGCATTTAACATGCAGGTGCCGGAAGTGTCATAAGACTCGCCTATCAGCACCCCTGTCACATGATCACGGGGCGCCGATGGGTTGGCATGACAGCCCGGGGTCTGCAGGAGACCCCTGTGGTTGTCATTGCCTATCTGCTATGAGCGCCACCCCGTGGCCGAAGCTGAAGCCCTGCTATGGACTGCACAAGCGATCAGATGAGCGCAGCTTCTAGTCTCCCATGGAGCCTATTGAAGAAAGTGAAAAGTTAAAATAAAAAAGTTTTTAAAAATATTTAAAAGATATAAAAGTTCAAATCGCCCCCCTTTCACCCCATTCAAAATAAAACAATAAAAAAAAAATCAAAAATACACGCTTGGTATCGCTCTATCAATATATAAAAAGAATTAATATGATCTGTAAACGGCGTAATGAGAAAAAAATCAAAAAGCCAGAATTACATGATTTTTTGGTCGCTGCAACATTGTAATAAAATGCAATAACGGGCGATCAAAACATCATATCAACCCCAAAATGGTATAAAACTAAATATCAGCTTGGCACAAAAAATAAGTCCTCACTTGGCCCGCATCCCGAAAAATGGAGACGCTACGGGTCTCAGAAAATGGCGCCATTTTTTTTTCCAAAATTTGGATTTTATCAGGCTTGGAACGTCCCTGGTTATTGGGCCCTTCCCAGCCTAAAAATAACAGCCTGCAGCCGTCCCCTGGGGTTAGTAATGGAGAGGCGTTATCAGGACCCCCATTACTGACCCGGTAATAAAAAATAAAAACACACACAGAAAAATACTTTATTTGAATAAAGACTCCCCCACACTAGCCCTCGTTCACCAATTTGTTGGAAAAATAAAAATAAATCCCACTCAGGTCCACAGTAATCCATCCAATCCAATGTAGTCCAGAAATGGAAACCTGAAAAACATAAAAAGACAGAAATAAAAAGAAGAGACTGTCCTTCGTTCACCAATTTATTACCAAAAATGTACGCACAAAGCTCCGATGTAGTCCACATTCCCCGAATCCAGCTCCGGCGACTGTGATTGGCAGTAAAGTGACCACTAGTCATAACGCCCATCAGCATCGCCACCATAGCCAATAGCTGCAGAGCAGGGAGTCTGTGGAGTGCAACCTCAGCCAATGGTGGCAGAGCAGGGAGTCTGTGGAGTGCAACCTCAGCCAATGGTGGCAGAGCAGGGAGTCTGCCGGGTGCAACCTCAGCCAATGGCTGCAGAGCAGGGAGTCTGTGAGGTGCAACCTCAGCCAATAGCTGCAGAGCAGGGAGTCTGTGAGGTGCAACCTCAGCCAATGGCTGCAGAGCGGGGAGTCTGCGAGGTGCAACCTCAGCCAATAGCTGCAGAGCAGGGAGTCTGTGAGGTGCAACCTCATCCAATAGCTGCAGAGCAGGGAGTCTGTGAGGTGCAACCTCAGCCAATAGCTGCAGAGCAGGGAGTCTGTGGAGTGCAACCTCAGCCAATAGCTGCAGAGCAGGGAGTCTGTGAGGTGCAACCTCAGCCAATGGCTGCAGAGCAGGGAGTCTGTGAGGTGCAACCTCAGCCAATGGCTGCAGAGCAGGGAGTCTGTGAGGTGCAACCTCAGCCAATAGCTGCAGAGCTGGGAGTCTGTGGAGTGCAACCTCAGCCAATAGCTGCAGAACAGGGAGTCTGTGAGGTGCAACCTCAGCCAATGGCTGCAGAGCAGGGAGTCTTGAGGTACAACCGCAGCCAATGGCTGCAGAGCAGAGAGTCTGTGAGGTGTAACCTCAGCCAATAGCTGCAGAGCAGGGATTTTGAGGTGCAAGCTCAGCCAATAGCTGCAGAGCAGGGAGTCTGTGAGGTGCAACCTCAGCCAATAGCTGCAGAGCTGGGAGTCTGTGGAGTGCAACCTCAGCCAATGGCTGCAGAGCAGGGAGTCTGTGAGGTACAACCTCAGCCAATAGCTGCAGAGCAGGGAGTCTGTGAGGTACAACCTCAGCCAATAGCTGTAGAGCAGGGAGTCTGTGAGGTGCAACTTCAGCCAATGGCTGCAGAGCAGGGAGTCTGAGAGGTACAACCTCAGCCAATAGCTGCAGAGCAGGAAGTCTGTGAGGTGCAACCTCAGCCAATAGCTGCAGAGCAGGAAGTCTGTGAGGTGCAACCTCAGCCAATAGCTGCAGAGCAGGGAGTCTGTGAGGTGCAAGCTCATCCAATAGCTGCAGAGCAGGGAAGTCTGTGAGGTGCAGCATCAGCCAATAGCTGCAGAGCAGGGAGTCTGTGAGGTACAACCTCATCCAATAGCTGCAGAGCAGGGAGTCTGTGAGGTGCAACGTGAGGCAATGGCTGCAGAGCAGGGAGTCTGTGAGGTGCAACCTCAGCCAATAGCTGCAGAGCAGGGAGTCTGTGAGGTGCAACCTCAGCCAATAGCTGCAGAGCTGGGAATCTGTGGAGTGCAACCTCAGCCAATAGCTGCAGAACAGGGAGTCTGTGAGGTGCAACGTGAGGCAATGACTGCAGAGAAGGGAGTCTGTGAGGTGCAACCTCAGCCAATAGCTGCAGAGCAGGAAGTCTGTGAGGTGCAACTTCAGCCAATGGCTGCAGAGCAGGGAGTCTGTGAGGTACAACCTCAGCCAATAGCTGCAGAGCAGGGAGTCTGTGAGGTACAACCTCAGCCAATAGCTGCAGAGCAGGGAGTCTGTGAGGTGCAACGTGAGGCAATGGCTGCAGAGAAGGGAGTCTGTGAGGTGCAACCTCAGCCAATAGCTGCAGAGCAGGAAGTCTGTGAGGTGCAACTTCAGCCAATGGCTGCAGAGCAGGGAGTCTGTGAGGTACAACCTCAGCCAATAGCTGCAGAGCAGGGAGTCTGTGAGGTACAACCTCAGCCAATAGCTGTAGAGCAGGGAGTCTGTGAGGTGCAACTTCAGCCAATGGCTGCAGAGCAGGGAGTCTGAGAGGTACAACCTCAGCCAATAGCTGCAGAGCAGGAAGTCTGTGAGGTGCAACCTCAGCCAATAGCTGCAGAGCAGGAAGTCTGTGAGGTGCAACCTCAGCCAATAGCTGCAGAGCAGGGAGTCTGTGAGGTGCAAGCTCATCCAATAGCTGCAGAGCAGGGAAGTCTGTGAGGTGCAGCATCAGCCAATAGCTGCAGAGCAGGGAGTCTGTGAGGTGCAACCTCAGCCAATAGCTGCAGAGCAGGGAGTCTGTGAGGTGCAACCTCAGCCAATAGCTGCAGAGCAGGATGTGATATCAGAGAGGAAGATGTCATTCCGACAACTTCTGCTGTTCAGCCCAGTCCCCTGCAGCCATAGTTGTCACAGCATCTCGGCATCTTGCATTTGGAGGACCAAAGTGACAATGAATGGCCCTGAATGTCCCATTTGCTCCTTTTTACTAATTTTGTCCAGTACTTGTTCTTCTGCAGAGTCTCCCTGGTGCCTGGAGATTCAGATAAGTGTTATAGACACGGTGAATTCATAAACCCAAGCAATTAGGGAACAAATTACCATGCCTGATGCAATATGTAAATGAGTGGAGACACCTGTCAGCTGGGGTCCCAGGGGGCTCAGGAGAAGCCGTCACTGACGAGCGAGATCCTGCGCCGGAGCAAGAAAGCAAATATTCCAGAACTACTGCACGAAATCCATCTCCAAATGTAACGCAGAGTTTATAATATATCTGCTACAATCAGAAACTTTTTCTGTTCAGACTTTCCGGCACAAAAATGTGTGAATGAAGCCGAGGGGATGTCACCCCCTGAAAATGTGTGCAGAAATTTCTGTGACTTGTAAAATTGGATCATTTTGGCACCAAGAGGACAGATTTCTCCAAGTCTCAATCAGATGAATGTAAAGTTCCAGAAAAAGGACACTTGTATGGTCCAGCCTTACACGCTCCGCCATCAGCTCCATGTTGAGGTTTCTCACAAGACTTGGGTTACATTGATTCGTGCGGCTCCGTTAATTTTCCTTGGGTCTTTATTAATGACATGGAAATATCTGCTTTATCCATCTATTGCTGTGTCCACGAGGGCTGCGGAGGGTGCCGGACCTCATCGCTCCTCTGTAAATCAATTAGTAAGGCCAGGAAGACCACAGTTATCCAACTTATACAATATCCATCTTATGTAGATTTCTGTTCATGCCTCTGATTTTATGGAAAATTTCTTGTTTTGCATCTTAGTTTTTCCAAGGATGTGATGATGGAGGTCACTGATAGGGTAAATCCATCATCAATTACGAAGGCGTCTGATTGCCTCCAAATTTTATTCTGCAGCCGGACAACAACCCCCAACTTCCAACCAAGGTCATTAAAAATGAGGAGTCCTGGAGGTGATGATCTGGCCGCACAGGCAGGGAACTAATTCAGACCACTATATTAATGTGGACCTCAGACAAGACCCCTAAACAAATGTTGACCCTAAATCCGACTCCCTGAAGAAATAAGACCCTGAATCAATTCCGCACATACAATCTTAAATAAATTGACCATTGTCTACACCTCCTACTTTGATTCTGATCCCAATTCAGAGCACTATATTAGTTTAGTCCTCAAAGCTGACCCCCTAAATTATTGCAGACCCTAACAGCACCCGGACCTGAATAAAAGATGGGGTGAAGTATTCCTCCATGGTGCTCACAACACAGTATGATGCCTCCAGTGCCCCTAACTCAGTATCAAACTTTGCCCCCAACACAGTATGATGCCCCCAACAGGGACGCCCCCAATATGATGGCATGAGCTCGCGGCTCTCTGTTCACCATTCCATTAAACAGTATCTGGATCCTGAGAATGCAGATACCCTTGAAATTAAGATGGGCAGCCCTATAGGGGATGAATTGAGTGCAGATCGCACATGCGCACTGCGCTCCATTCTAACAAGGACAAAAGTTTCCCGTTCCAGCAGTCGGACCCCACCGATCAACAAGTTATCATCTATTCTGCGGATCAATGATGATTTGCTTTCACTGGATAAAGCCTTTAAATGTGTCTAGGCAGCCCCTGCAAGTTTGTTACACTGTATCAGTCTGGAGGCCGATGTTTAGCTCACAGAGCATTGTATACGCTGCATACATTGTATCCACTTCTCAGCTACAGTTGCAATCAAAATGATTCACCCCTCACTGTAAATTCGGTTTATTAGTAAAATATTCAAACTTTCTGCTGTTTGCAATAAATCAATAAAACAAGAACAATGTAAATAGCTGAACACAACTAATGTAACAAGTGGTTTCTCCTAATTCATCATCAAACTCACTTTTATTGACTACTGCAGTCTCAGAAGTATTCACCTCTCCATGACAATAGTATTAAGAGCGCCTCTGGCTGTTATGTTCTGCTGCCCCTCTGGAAGTTATGACCTGCTGCCACTCTGGCTGTTATGACCTGCTGCCACTCTGGCTGTTGTGACCTGCTGCCCCACTGGCTGTTGTGACCTGCTGCCCCACTGGCTGTTGTGACCTGCTGCCCCTCTGGCTGTTGTGACCTGCTGCCCCTCTGGCTGTTGTGACCTGCTGCCCCTCTGGCTGTTATGACATGCTGCCACTCTGGCTGTTATGACCTGCTGCCACTCTGGCTGTTATGACCTGCTGTCCCACTGGTTTTTATGACCTGCTGCCCCTCTGGCTGTTGTGACCTGCTGCCCCTCTGGCTGTTGTGACCTGCTGCCCCTCTGGCTGTTGTGACCTGCTGCCCCTCTGGCTGTTGTGACCTGCTGCCCCTCTGGCTGTTATGACATGCTGCCACTCTGGCTGTTATGACCTGCTGCTTTTCTGGCTGTTATGACCTGCTGTCCCACTGGTTTTTATGACCTGCTGCAACTCTGGCTGTTATGACCTGCTGTCCCTCTGGTTGTTATGACCTGCTGCCCCTTGTGCTGTTATGACATGCTGCCACTCTGGCTGTTATGACCTGCTACAAACATGATGACAGTTTCTGGCAACATTCCTGAGGAATCTTAGCCTGTTCCTCATTGGCAATTCACTAATATTTTGAGAGTTTGGCCTTCAAATTCCACCAAAGATTTTCTATGGGGTTCAAGTCGGGCCAATGTGTCGGCCGCTCCAGAGACTGCAAGCTGCAGAAAGTTTATCAATTTTGCTAATAAACTTGATTTGCGATGGTGAATACTTTTGATTGCAGCTGCACGTATGGGTTTGCTACAACTGATTGGAAACAAGTGTTCTCCTTCACTGACAGCAAGAATTGAAATATTAAATATATGAGAAAGTTGTAGAACTCTTCATTGTGCTTTATTTAAAGAAAACTAGAAAACCGCACTGTGTAATAGCACTGAGTATAGACCTGTACTAGAATACTCCGCTCCTGCCATGTCACCGCCAGTTTTATCCATTTCCGGAAACATTTCAGTTTGATGAATGAAATATCATTTGCTAATCAAACACATTATCACCAGGGCAGAGTATCACTTACCGATACAAACATGGAGGATTGGCCGCGGTCACTGAGTGAATGAGCCGAGCTCCGCGTCCTCATTGTCCATGCAGGAAACATAAGAAACATAATATATATTACAAGCCGGGAGCCATTGTTCTCCCCATGAATGTAGAATTGCAATGTCAGCCATTGTGTCCTGACAATACATTAAATAAAACATTGTCCACAGCCCTGATAGTGAAGGCAGCTCTACAAATACGAACGGTGTCTCCTTTCATTAGTCTCTGGCATGGAAGGAAAGATTTAAGGTTAAAAGTCATGGTAATATTAAGATTTGTATGCTTTGAAAAAAAATGGCCCAGTAAATGTAACATTTCACCCCATATTAAATAACATTAAAAAAAAAAGCAAGAAAATTGGAAATATTGCAGTTCTCACACTGGCCACTAGAGTACACAGTGAGCTGATGCTTCCTGCTAGGCTCAAGTGTCAGCTTTGCTGTATAGACTAGGTCAGAATGAGCAGAGTCATCTCATGATCTTTAGAGGATGGGGGAGGTAATGACAGCTCTATTGTACAGCTGGACATCAAAATAAGGCAGCACAGTAACACTATACACATATATAAGACTCTGTATACAGCTCCCCCGCCTCTAGGGGAGGACTTGTACTCTGTCACTTCCTGTAGACTGTAACAATCTATGAACTTTTCTCTGTTCCATGACTTCCATAAAGATCAGCCCCTTCTGCACATTTTGGAGCCACGCCTCATTTTCTTGACACCTTTCAAAACGGTCTAATTAGGTGCAAAAATGTATATAACATGTAATACATATGGGACAAGGCATGCATATCAGATCAGGTGCAAATCAATCTAAAACTCTGGTGCATTTAATTTAGTAAATCTCCCCCATTATTTATTTTGTTACACCCTGAAAACAATCGATTCGATGAGGCTAAAATTATATTTATATTAAAATACAGCGTAAAGGTTTTAGATAGGTATTGAAAAAATGCTGTAAAGTAAGAATGATTAAAAAAATCTAAGGGTTATTAGTTTATTTTTTTTTCAATTAACAAAATGTAAAGTGAATGAACAAATGAAAAATGTAAATCCCATCAGTATTTGACCATGGCTCTTTACCTTCATCATTTCCTCTAGGTACTTGTACAAAGAGATTTTGTAGAATTATAGTCAAGTGTATGAGTAACCAATTATACCAGACAGGTGATAATTATCATTTTCATAGGTTGAAAAAAAAGTCATTAACCAAAACTGAAACAGCTGTGAAGGGAGGCTTAAAACTGGGCGAGGCACAGCAAACCTCTGCTGCAAAGGTGAGGTTGTGGAAGACAGATTCAGGGCACAGGTCACACACCAGTGCCCACACCATGACAAGACTTAGCGCAACAACAAGACACAAGGTAGTTATACTGCATCAGCAAGGTCTCTCCCAGACAAAGATTGCTAAGTAGACTGGGGTTGCATTTTGTGCTGCTCAAGCTCTTCTACAGAAGCACCAACAGATGGGCAACATTAAGGACGAAGTGGCTAGTCAAGGAAACTTAAAGGGAAGGTGCCATAAAAAAACATTTTCAACAATTGAAAAAATGTAAAGTATTAATGTTTTCAATTTTTTTAACAAAATTTGAATCCTTTGTTTTTAAGGGAGTAAAATATAAAAAAATAATTGAAAAAGGTTTGATATTTTCACTTTTAAACACTAGGGGGAGTAGTTGCTGAAACTTGTCATGAAAACCTAGTGTAGTGCTAGCTCACATTACGACTGCAGTAAATGTTGGCGGGGTCTGCTCACATGTAATTGACGTTACTCCTCTCCTTACGGATCCGGGTGGTGGAACCTCTGTGTTGCGGTGCAAGGAGGGACCAGAGGGGCGTAACTAGGTATCAACTCGGACTGACCAAGGTCGCACGGCGGCTCAATCGACTCCGTGAACCAGGGAAAGACCGAGCAGAGGGACCAGGTGCTTCTCTGGGCCTGTCCTTGTATGAGAGCAGGTGACTCACACGGGTAACTGGCAGGAGCCTCCGGGTAGCCATGGCAGGTAACAGACATAAGCCTCCAGGTAGGCTGACAGATAGGCATGGCAGGTAACTGGTACGTTCTCCGGGTAGGCAGGCAAGTCAGGCCCATAGACAGACTGGCGGGTTTGGATCGTAGGCAGACCGTCGGGCTGGAGAGTACACTTGGCTGGCAGAGACAGGAAGTCAGGCTGGCGGACTGGACTGGTAGTCAGGCTGGCGGACAGGACTGGTAGTCAGGCTGGCGGACAGGACTGGTAGTCAGGCTGGCGGACTGGACTGGTAGTCAGGCTGGCGGACTGGACTGGTAGTCAGGCTGGCGGACTGGACTGGTAGTCAGGCTGGCAGACTGGACTGGTAGTCAGGCTGGCGGATTGGACTGGTAGTCAGACTAGCAGCGGGACCTGAGGGCTGAAGCAGAGTTTAGGACACAAAGCTACAACCTTGCACGGGCACCTCCATTTTGGAGGAGGTGCCTTTTATATGAGAGGTCCTCCGGCCGGGACTCCTTAGGACGGCGCATGCGGCCCCTTTAAGAGGGATTGAGCGCGCGTGCACCCTAAGCGCAGTGCCCGGGAAGCTGCGCGCACCGGCAGCAGCCGCAGGAGAGCCGGATGACGCTGGGCCGGGAGCGCGGTGG
This sequence comes from Phyllobates terribilis, assembly GCF_046119375.1. Classification (NCBI taxonomy): domain Eukaryota; kingdom Metazoa; phylum Chordata; class Amphibia; order Anura; family Dendrobatidae; genus Phyllobates; species Phyllobates terribilis. The sequence goes on along the minus strand of NW_027362761.1, from coordinate 585,600,281 downwards.
TAAGAGGGACGGCGTCTCTGCCTGTCAGGGGGTAGAGACGCCGATACTACAATTTACTTCTATGATGGAATCACTGACTGGGTGGATCAGGGAAACACTGTAGATATAGTATATCTTGACTTCAGCAAAGCATTTAACAAAGTGTCTCATACCATCCTTATTGAAAAAAATGACTGTTAACGGACGGGATTTCCCTCCAAAAATATCAGTTATTAATGGGGGAACTCTCCTACTCCTCTATTGAGGTCCGATATTAACTATTAACATCAAACTTGATTATTAATAATTAATATCCACTAACGTTATCTGTGCCTTATACTATATACCAACTGAGACAAAACCGTGTGCTAATAAAAGGTATTTATTACACAAAAGTCTACAGTTAATATACTACTATTTATCCCACTAACACAGTACACAATAATAATAACAATATACAATTCCCAATTACCTATTTTCCACCCATGTTACCTAATCACTCATGCAATATCAGCCCACCCAACTATACTAACTTTCCCTATATATATATACAGATACAAGGATAGGGTTAGTACAGGGTATGTAGGGCTAGTAAGTAAAGAGTTACAGGGGAAGAGAGATACTCAGCCATGGGTTATGTCCATCTCTCCAACAGTCCAAAGCCAAAGAGAACTAGCACATGAGTGCTCTGGGGTTTTATGTCCAGCACAGGAAATGATGTATTATTCCCCGCCCACTGGCTAAGGTCTTTGTTCATGTCCAGCCATACTCGCAAAACCTGTTTTAGTACATGGCTGGACATTTTGTTGATCCTGCCCCCAACAGCAGCAAGCAGACTGAAACACATAAGGAGATGGGGGCCAATATATACATGTATACTTATCTGCAAGCATGGCTATTATGCAGATACATATATACACGTACAACCTAGGACACTTCCCTTTACAATGACTAACTATGGAATGGACAAGGCAACTGTTAGGTGGATTCATAGCTGGCTTAGTGATCGGACCCAAAGAGTGGTCATAAATGGTTGCTCATCCAGTTGGACAAATGTCTCAAGTGGGGTACCACAAACTTCTGTCCTGGGCCCTGTGTTGTTAAACATCTTTATCAATGATTTAGATGAAGGAAGTGAGGGTAAACTGATTAAATGTGCTGATGACACAAAGCTAGGAGGGATAGCTAATACTACAAAAGAGAGAGGATTCAAAAAAATCTAAACAAACTGGAACTGTGGGCAGCAACTAGCAGAATGTTTCTTAACAGGGAGAAAGGCAAAGTCCTACATCTGGGCAAGAAAAATGAAGAAAGCATATACAGAATGGGAGGAATAGAGCTAAGCAACAGCAAGTGTGAAAAAGACTTAGGTATACTAATAGATCATAGACTGAACATGAGTCAACAGTGTGATGCAGCAGCAAAAAAGGCAAATACAATTCTGGGATGTATTAACAGAAGCATACAGTCTAGATCACGTGAATTCATTATCGGACTTTACTCCTCTTTGGTCAGACCTCATCTGGAATACTGCGTCCACCAGTTCTGGGCACCACATCTTAAAAAAGACATGAAGAAACTGGAGCAAGTTCAGAGAAGAGCGACTAGAATGGAGACTGCTCTGCAAACAATGTCTTATGAAAAACGGTTAAAGGATGTGGGAATGTTTAGCTTGCAAAAGAGAAGGCTGAGAGGAGACTTAATAGCTGTATACAAATATCCGAAGGGCTGTCACACTGTAGAGGGATCATCCTTACTCCCATCTGCACATGGAAACACGAGAAGCAATGGGATGAAACTGAATGGAAGGAGATACTGATTAGATATTAGAAAAAACTTTTTGACAGTGAGGGCGATCAATGAGTGGAACAGGCTGCCACGAGAGGTGGCGAGTTCCCCTTCAATGGACGTCTTCAAACAGAGGCTGGACAGACATCTGTCTGAGTTGGTTTAGTGAATCCTGCATTGAGCAGGGGGTTGGACACAGAAGGTCCCTTCCATCTCTAACATTCTAGGATTCTGAGTGTTTGTAAAGAGGATAAGAGAGGATGAAGTTTACGATAACAGTGTGGAGTAGTGATGAGCGAGCATGCTCATTACTCGAGATTTACAAGCATGCTCGGGTGTTTTCCGAGTATCTTCAGCGTGCTCGGGTGTTATGTTTGAGTCGCACCATGTGAACGATTTGCAACTGTTTGACAGCTTTAATACATGTAAGGAATGCCTGTTTCTTAGGCATTCCTCACATGTATTAAAGCTGTCAAACAGTCGCAAATCATGAGCACTGAGTGACTAAAACATAACACCGAGCACAGCTGAAGATACTCGGCGAGCACCCTAGAATGTTCGCCAAAAGGGTTAACAGAACATACTCGCTCATCACTAGTGTGGAGACATTTTGTTGGTGACTGCAAAGTGATACTGGCAAGCAGACAGTGTAACCGAGGATGGCCGGCAGCACCGATTCTGTTAGTGCTGCTCGCTGTATCATAAGATGGGGTTAGATACATGGAGTGTATCACATGATGGGAACTCAGATGCAGAACTCAGTGTAGTGTATCACATGATGGGATTAGATATTGAGCTCAGCGGAATGTATTACACAGAATGGGATTAGATTTGTGTATGTAATGTGTGACCCTGCTCTCTCTACTTCTATGGAAGCAGTGGTGTAATCTGTGACCCTGCTTTGTCTTCTATCTATTATCTATCATTTATCTATTATCTATCTATTATCTATCTATCATCTATCTATTATATGTCTATTATCTATCTATTATCTATTTATCATCTTTCTATTATCTATTATCTATCTATCATCTATCTATTATCTATCTATTACTATTATATATCTATTATCTATTATCTATCTATCATCTATCATCTATCTATTATCTATCTATTACTATTATATATCTATTATCTATTATCTATGTATCATCTATTATCTATTATCTATTTATCATCTTTCTATTATCTATTATCTATCTATTATCTATCTATTATCTATCTATTATCGATCTATCTATTATCTATTATCTATCATCTATCTATTATCTATCTATTATCTATTATCTATCTATTATCTATTATCTATCATCTATATATTGTCTATCATCTATCTATTATCTATTATCTATATATCTCTATTATCTATTATCTATCTATTATCTATATATTATCTATTATCTATATATCTCTATTATCTATTATCTATCTATTATCTATATATTATCTATTATCTAACATCTATATATTATCTCTCTATTATCTATAATCGATCTATTATCTATCTATTATCTTTCATCTATCTATTATCTATATACAGTACAGACCAAAAGTTTGGACACACCTTCTCATTTAAAGATTTTTCTGTATTTTCATGACTTTGAAAATTGTACATTCACACTGAAGGCGTCAAAACTATGAATTAACACATGTGGAATTATATACTTAACAAAAAAGTGTGAAACAACTGAAAATATGTCTTATATTCTAGGTTCTTCAAAGTAGCCACCTTTGGCTTTGCACACTCTTGCCATTCTCTTGATGAGCTTCAAGAGGTAGTCACCGGAAATGGTTTTCACTTCACAGGTGTGCCCAGTCAGGTTTAATAAGTGGCATTTCTTGCCTTATAAATGGGGTTGGGACCATCAGTTGTGTTGTGCAGAAGTCAGATGGATACACAGCTGATAGTCCTACTGAATAGACTGTTAGAATTTGTATTATGGCAAGAAAAAAGCAGCTAAGTAAAGAAAAGCGAGTGGCCATCATTACTTTAAGAAATGAAGGTCAGTCAGTCCGAAAAATTGGGAAAACTTTGAAAGTGTCCCCAAGTGCAGTTGCAAAAACCATTAAGCGCTACAAAGAAACTGGCTCACATGAGGACCGCCCCAGGAAAGGAAGACCAAGATTCACCTCTGCTTCTGAGGATAAGTTTATCCGAGTCACCAGCCTCAGAAATCGCAGGTTAACAGCAGCTCAGATTAGAGACCAGGTCAATGCCACACAGAGTTCTAGCAGCAGACACATCTCTACAACAACTGTTAAGAGGAGACTTTGTGCAGCAGGCCTTCATGGTAAAATAGCTGCTAGGAAACCACTGCTAAGGACAGGCAACAAGCAGAAGAGACTTGTTTGGACTAAAGAACACAAGGAATGGACATTAGACCAGTGGAAATCTGTGCTTTGGTCTGATGAGTCCAAATTTGAGATCTTTGGTTCCAACCACCGTGTCTTTGTGCGACACAGAAAAGGTGAATGGATGGACTCTACATGCCTGGTTCCCACCGTGAAGCATGGAGGAGGAGGTGTGATGGTGTGGGGGTGCTTTGCTGGTGACATTGTTGGGGATTTATTCAAAATTGAAGGCATACTGAACCAGCATGGCTACCACAGCATCTTGCAGCGGCATGCTATTCCATCCGGTTTGCGTTTAGTTGGACCATCATTTATTTTTCAACAGGACAATGACCCCAAACACACCTCCAGGCTGTGTAAGGGCTATTTGACCAAGAAGGAGAGTGATGGGGTGCTACGCCAGATGACCTGGCCTCCACAGTCACCAGACCTGAACCCAATCGAGATGGTTTGGGGTGAGCTGGACCGCAGAGTGAAGGCAAAAGGGCCAACAAGTGCTAAGCATCTCTGGGAACTCCTTCAAGATTGTTGGAAGACCATTTCCAGTGACTACCTCTTGAAGCTCATCAAGAGAATGCCAAGAGTGTGCAAAGCAGTCATCAAAGCAAAAGGTGGCTACTTTGAAGAACCTAGAATATAAGACATATTTTCAGTTGTTTCACACTTTTTTGTTAAGTATATAATTCCACATGTGTTAATTCATAGTTTTGATGCCTTCAGTGTGAATGTACAATTTTCATAGTCAGGAAAACACAGAAAAATCTTTAAATGAGAAGGTGTGTTCAAACTTTTGGTCTGTACTGTATATATATCTATTATCTATCTATTATCTATCGATTATCTATCTATCATCTATCTATTATCTATATATTATTTATATATTATCTATTATCTATCTATTATCTATCTTCTACATCTTGAAACCAATGCTGTAGTAATGCTCCTGTGGTCACCATTGATATTGGTGGGGTATACATTGCTCACCTCTGGGACCCTCACTTCTCAGGCGAATATCTATCCCTTACCCATCATCAGAGTTGCCAACTTGATTTTTTTTTGTAGACAGCCAAGATTTTTTACGGACTCATTGGAAAAGCATAATAAACCATTCTGATTATAATTGATCCGTGTCTACAGCCCAGCGTTGTGATATGAGACATCAGCTGCTTCACTGTAAACTGTAAAATGATGACGATTACAGTCATAAAAAAATCTGAAAAAATGATGGACGCCTCACATTTTTTTACGGACAAGTGAAAATGTGCACTATTTTTATAGACCGTACAGGAATTTCTGGATGGTTGGCAACTCAGCACATCATCCTGCCCTAGTGCAGCCTATAAATACTATGCTGTGTGTGGTATAATATATCTCCTGAGTCATTGCGCTCTACATCGCCCTCCTGTGGGTGTAATTATTGTTCTTTGATTCTTTAGACTTTGGATCTGGCTGATTGTGCCGATTACGGTGACACGCGCTGTCCTGCTCATAACTGAGGGATTATCACTTGTTGTCAGAATCAGGCAGCAATAATAAATCTGCTACATCTTATCAACAATCTTAACTTCATCTCGATTTCCTTTATAGAAAAGGAACTATAGCAAGACCTACAAGTCCAGAGAGGACAGACTGTGACCTGGAGACACTGGAGGAAGAGACCCACTTCTTGCTACACTGCACCAAATACTCAGCAGTGAGGGACATTCATTTCAGGAGACTGTCCGATCTCTGGAAGGGGAAAAAGTCTACATCCTGGTGGGGAAAGATGAGACCACAGTGGATATAGCAGTATATGAGCGCATGCTTTAGACTGCAGGGAGCATGATATGCCATAGACATCTATAGCCCCCACCATGGATGTGCCCCTATCATTCATCTATACAGTCCCCATAACCCACAAGTTAATGGTGGATCCACTGAGCCTTCCTGTAGTCTCCTAAGTTGTAAATACAAGATTCTTCAGTCTTTTGAAATAAAGTTGGAGATATAATTTTACCAGATGAGGTGATACTTGTTTCTTTTGATATAGTATCCATATACAAGTCCATTGACTACAACAAAGGTATAGCATCTATTAGAAAACGATTAAACCAAACAAAACATATGGAGCATGACATTACTTTTATTCTGGAACTACTTGAACTAATTTTGAACTATTTTTTTGTTTCGCGACAATTGATACATAAAGATGCATGGAACCGCCATGGGTACCAACAGGGTGCCCACGTATTCTAATTAGGTGACTAAGTTCTTGGAAAAGGGTCTTGTTTATGTATACCACTGCTTTGGTAATGTAATGAAAAGGTTGCAGTATATAGATGATATCTACCGTAAATGGTCAGACTCCCAGGGTGAACTCACTGATGTCCATGATTTCATAAATACTATGGATAGTGACTCCTGCTATTGAATATATCACTGAAAGTAAAGATTTGGAATGTCATGAGAATAGTAGAAAATGGTACACTATTTTCAAGTCTACTGAAAAATAAGTATATGAATTTTATGTTAACATTTCATAAAAATGACTAGCCCACTATCATGCAGTTTTAACTAAAATTAAACTAGAAAACATGTGGATTTTGATTCTTGCTTAGAGGAAATATCCACTAAGTTCCATCACAAGGGAAACAAACAAAGAATAATAAATGAGTGAGGAACACTGCGGACCTCCCTGCCCAAACCCAAGAAACAACAGACGTCTGTGAAGGATGTGCAGAATTCCTTTGCGTCCACTTAATGTGAATAAATTGCAGGTATCATTCATAGACATTGGTCCGCTCTGGGGAAGTATTTAGTATTTTCCCGAATTCCATAATCCTTCCCCTATTTTTCTTTCTTTGAGAGATCTAGGAACCTCAGAGACAGACTTATATATTCTGATGTGGGGGCAATTAAATCTGACTCACAGATGTACCTGACAGGTTCTCCTCAGAAAGCTTAAACTCCATACACTGCCCCCTGTTGTTGGTGAAAATTATTTGGCATGTGGTTTTTCATCTATTACACAGGAGAAACTTATTATTACCTGACCTGCAACTTCGATGATGTGATACATCTCTTACAAAGTCCATGCCGCTCGTGGTATATCAGTGAGACCACATGAGACTTGAAGACACCTGTCAATAAGGTGCATGCCATTTTATAGAAAGTCAATTGTTGGGCAAGTAAATGGTTAATTTTTTTCACAAGAAGTAAAAAAGTGCTGTCTTCTTTATGGAATCTATCTATGTATCTATTATCTATCAATCATCTATCTACCTTTCTATTATGTATCTATCTATTAATCATCTATCTATTATCTATCTATTATCTATATTTATTATCTATATCTATCATCTATTATCTATCTATCTATCTATTTTCTATCATCTATCTATTATCTATCTATCATCTATCTATTATCTATCATCTATCTATGTATCTATTATCTATCAATCATCTATCTACCTTTCTATTATGTATCTATTATCTATCTATCATCTATATGTATCATCTATCTATTATCTATCATCTATCTATTATCTATCATCTATCTATTATCTATCTATCATCTATCTATCTATTATCTATCATCTATCTATTATGTATCTATTTTCGATCATCTATCTATTATCTATCTATCATCTATCTATTATCTATCTATCTATTATCTATCATCTATCTATTATCTATCTATCATCTATCTATTATCTATCTATCTATTATCTATCATCTATCTATTATCTATCTATTTTCGATCATCTATCTATTATCTATCTATCTATCTATCATCTATCTATCTATTATCTATCTATCATCTACCTATTATCTATCTATCATCTCTCTATTATCTATCTATCTATTATCTATCTATCATCTATCTAATTATCTATCATCTATCTATCATCTATCTATCATCTATCATCTCTCTATTATCTATCTATTATCTATCTATCATCTATCTATTATCTATCTATCATCTATCTATTATATTCTATCTCTCTATTATCTATCTATCTATCATCTATCTATTATCTATCTATTATCTATCTATCAATTATCTATCTATTATCTATCATCTATTATCTATCTATCTATTATCTATCATCTATCTATTATCTATCATCTATCTATTATCTATCTATTATCTATATATCTATCTATCTATTATCTATCTATTATCTATCTATCATCTATCTATCATCTATCTATTATCTATCTATCTATCTATTATCTATCTATTATCTATCTATCTATCTATTATCTATCTATTATCTGTCTATTATCTATCTATTATCTATCTATCATCTATCTATTATCTATCTATCATCTATCTATTATATTCTATCTCTCTATTATCTATCTATCTATCATCTATCTATTATCTATCTATTATCTATCTATCAATTATCTATCTATTATCTATCATCTATTATCTATCTATCTATTATCTATCATCTATCTATCATCTATCATCTCTCTATTATCTATCTATTATCTATCTATCATCTATCTATTATATTCTATCTCTCTATTATCTATCTATCTATCATCTATCTATTATCTATCTATTATCTATCTATCAATTATCTATCTATTATCTATCATCTATTATCTATCTATCTATTATCTATCATCTATCTATTATCTATCATCTATCTATTATCTATCTATTATCTATATATCTATCTATCTATTATCTATCTATTATCTATCTATCATCTATCTATCATCTATCTATTATCTATCTATCTATCTATTATCTATCTATTATCTATCTATCTATCTATTATCTATCTATTATCTGTCTATTATCTATCTATTATCTATCATCTATCTATCATCTATCTATTATCTATCTATTATCTATCTATTATCTATCTATCTTTATATATATTCTATCTATTTCATATTTATCTATCTTTCCTCTCCTCTGCTATATTTGCTTCTGTATCCAGGGACGTCATGTTCAGGTTTTAGAGATGCAGCGAGTACAGTGAAATAAATATAGACAGGTAACCGGATATTATTTGCTTACAATGTTTACATCCTGCAGCCTCCAGCTGACCGCATCCAGCAGGTAAAGACCCACGAGACAACCTCCTCATATTTCACTCGTCAACTGATGTAGGCTTAGACCTTCAGTCTCCATCCTCCAGTCTCCTTCTTCAGCCTCCCATCCTCCAGTCACCATCCTCAACTCTATATCCTCCAGTCACTTCTTCCGCCTCCCATCCTCCAGTCACCATCCTCAAGTCTATATCCTCCAGTCACTTCTTCAGCCTCCCATCCTCCAGTCACCATCCTCAAGTCTACATCCTCCAGTCACTTCTTCCGCCTCCCATCCTCCAGTCACCATCCTCAAGTCTACATCCTCCAGTCACTTCTTCAGCCTCCCATCCTCCAGTCACCATCCTCAAGTCTACATCCTCCAGTCACTTCTTCAGCCTCCCATCCTCCAGTCACCATCCTCAAGTCTATATCCTCCAGTCACTTCTTCCGCCTCCCATCCTCCAGTCACCATCCTCAAGTCTATATCCTCCAGTCACTTCTTCAGCCTCCCATCCTCCAGTCACCATCAACTCTATATCCTCCAGTCACTTCTTCCGCCTCCCATCCTCCAGTCACCATCCTCAAGTCTATATCCTCCAGTCACTTCTTCAGCCTCCCATCCTCCAGTCACCATCCTCAAGTCTACATCCTCCAGTCACTTCTTCCGCCTCCCATCCTCCAGTCACCATCCTCAAGTCTACATCCTCCAGTCACTTCTTCAGCCTCCCATCCTCCAGTCACCATCCTCAAGTCTACATCCTCCAGTCACTTCTTCAGCCTCCCATCCTCCAGTCACCATCCTCAAGTCTATATCCTCCAGTCACTTCTTCCGCCTCCCATCCTCCAGTCACCATCCTCAAGTCTATATCCTCCAGTCACTTCTTCAGCCTCCCATCCTCCAGTCACCATCCTCAACTCTATATCCTCCAGTCACTTCTTCCGCCTCCCATCCTCCAGTCACCATCCTCAAGTCTATATCCTCCAGTCACTTCTTCAGCCTCCCATCCTCCAGTCACCATCCTCAAGTCTACATCCTCCAGTCACTTCTTCCGCCTCCCATCCTCCAGTCACCATCCTCAAGTCTACATCCTCCAGTCACTTCTTCAGCCTCCCATCCTCCAGTCACCATCCTCAAGTCTACATCCTCCAGTCACTTCTTCAGCCTCCCATCCTCCAGTCACCATCCTCAAGTCTATATCCTCCAGTCACTTCTTCCGCCTCCCATCCTCCAGTCACCATCCTCAAGTCTATATCCTCCAGTCACTTCTTCAGCCTCCCATCCTCCAGTCACCATCCTCAAGTCTACATCCTCCAGTCACTTCTTCAGCCTCCCATCCTCCAGTCACCATCCTCAAGTCTATATCCTCCAGTCACTTCTTCCGCCTCCCATCCTCCAGTCACCATCCTCAAGTCTATATCCTCCAGTCACTTCTTCCGCCTCCCATCCTCCAGTCACCATCCTCAAGTCTATATCCTCCAGTCACTTCTTCAGCCTTCAAACAGAACCTTAAAATCTATCTCTTCAAAAAGACCTAAAACCTTCTCTATTTCTGCTGCCACCTCAACACCACCTGAGCTATTCCAACCCCCTGACCTACTGTTTCTTTAAAATAATAATAATAATAAAAATATTCCTGTCTCTTTTCTTTCAGTTTTTAGTTCATGGGAGCTGTTGTTTCAAAAGACTTTACATAAATCAATAGTATGGGCAAATATAGGAAAAATTATAATACATTTTATCAGAGAAATCTGTTTCTTTCTCCCCTTATTAGCCACTTCTCCTCTGCTTCCTGAATTCATAATTCACACTGAAAAACTGCTAATATGTCTTGTCAAAGCAGGATGGACTGCTAGCACAGCGAGGTGTCCGGTCTCAATGCATATTGAAGTCTATGGAAAGGGGATAGGGGAGGCGCGAAGAGCACTTAGTACAGTGATAGGTGGACACATTCAGATCATGATGTAGCTTCTAGCAAATTTATTTGACTTCAATGCTGGATTCACAGCCATACTGCTTGGTATTGCTATGTAATGTCCACCATGCTCATGCTTTCTACAAGTGGTTTCTCTCATCCCAATGCTGGATTCCCAGTTACACTGCTCAGTACTGCTGTATAATGCCTTACAAGCTGCTGCAGCCTCTGAACATGTGCTACATAGATACAGGAGAGAAGGAATCCCTCATGTCTGTATATGAGAGACATCATAGCAGCAGCTCTGCATCTACTAGCTTAGAGACAACTGAAAATGAGAGAAAAAGCCTGCAGAGGGAAAACTGGAGAAAAATGCAGGACACAAGTGATGTAATAGCTAGAAATATCGTTATCCCTCATGTACTCACACAAGACAACATATTCTTAACAGTCACTTGAAACCACCGGTACCATTTATCTTCTTATCTGTTTATCATATACAGATTGTAAGAAGAGTCCAAGATTCCAGTTGAGAGGAGGAAGACGCTGATGGTTATAGGAAGTGATTTATTGCCGTTATTTATTCCAAAGGGTGCAACCAAATATTAAGCTGAGGGGGACAACAATTTTGTCCGGCCCATTTTTAAAGTTTTGTGTGAAATTATGTCCAATTTTTTCTCTTTTTTTGTGTTGCTCCAATAAAAACAAAGGAAATAAACATGTGTATAACAAAATATGTGTAATTGCAATAATTTTCTGGGAGAAATACTTCATTTTCTGGAACAATTTCAAAGTTGCCAACACTGTATGTTCTCATCATGAGCATCTCTGCCTCTTTTAATGCATCCCATGATTTTATTTGGCTTGGCAGCAGCTGCCTGACATTGGTCACAAAAGTTGAGTTTGCCGTACACTCATACGCCCCAGTGTTTTCAGTGAAAGATTTACCCAGTATTTTAACATTTAGTACATACAGTAATTGTACATTTTGTTTCCTCTGCCCAAGTGTATGACATCACAATTATCTACATTAAATTTCAATTGCCATTTCTCAGCCCAATCCTTTTCCTTACATAAATCCTTCTGTAATATTAAATTATTCTTGTCTGTATTGATTACCTTTTAGAGTTTAGTCTCATCTGAAATTATTATTATTACTGTATGCCCTCTACAAGATCAATAATAAATATGTTAAAAAGAAGAGGGACCAATACTGACCCCTGTGGTACCCCACTGATAACTGTGAACCAATCTGAGTTTTTTCCATTAATAACCACCCTTTGTTTCCTATCACTGAGCCAGTTGTTAACTCAGCTACTCATATCCCCCCCAGTCCCATTGTTCTCATTTTATGTACCAACCTTTTATGTGGCCCGTTATCAAACGCCTTTGAAAAGTCCATATACACAACATCCACTGCGTTTCCCTGGTCCAGTCTGGAACTTGCCTCCTCATAAAAACTGATCAGATTAGTCTGACAGGACCGATCCCTCATACACCTATGCTGATGCTGGGCCATAAGGCTATTCTTATTGATATTCTCCAGGATTTCATCTCTTAAGAAATCCTCAAGGATTTACCCACAGTAAAAGTTAAATTTACCGGGCTATAATTTCCAGGCAAAGATTTTGTCCCCTTTTTGGATATTGGCACCACATTTACTTTGCACCCATCCTGCTGTACAGACCCTGTTATTACGGGATCCCTGAATAATAGAAATTTACGGTCTGTCTATCAGAGTATTAATTACTGCAGTACTCGGGGGTTTCTGCCATCCGCCCTGCAGTACTCGGGGATGTCTGCCATCCACCCTGCAGTACTCGGGGGTGTCTGCCATCCACCCTGCAGTACTCGGGCATGGGGCATTATAAAGAGGGGGGGGGGTGACATCCTGCATGGGGCATTATATGGGGGGGGGTGACATCCTGCATGGGGCATTATAAAGAGGGGGGGTGACATCCTGCATGGGGCATTATAAAGAGGGGGGGTGACATACTGCATGGGGCATTTTAAAGAGAGGGGGGTGATAACCTGCATGGGGCATTATAATGGGGGGGAAAAAGACTTCCTGCATGGGGCATTATATGGGGGGAAAGGGATATCCTGCATGGGGCATTATATGGGGGGGAGAGGTGACATCCTGCATGGGGTATTATATAGGGGGGAAAGGGACATCCTGCATGGGGCATTATATGGGGGTGGGAAGGGACATCCTGCATGGGGCATTATATGGGGGGGAAGGGACATCCTGCATGGGGTATTATATGGGGGGGAAGGGACATCCTGCATGGGGCATTATATGGGGGGAAAGGGACATCCTGCATGGGGCATTATATGGGGATATGGGGGGGAGAGGTGACATCCTGCATGGGGTATTATATGGGGGGAAAGGGACATCCTGCATGGGGCATTATATGGGGGTGGGAAGGGACATCCTGCATGGGGCATTATATGAGGGGTGACATCCTGCATGGGGCATTATATGAGGGGGAAGGGACATCCTGCATGGGGCATTATATGGGGGGAGAAATGACATCCTGCATGGGGCATTATATGGGGGGAGAAGTGACATCCTGCATGGAGCATTATATGGAGAGAAGTGACATACTGCATGGGGCATTATATGGGGGGGTGACATCCTGCATGGGGCATTATATGGGGGGTGACATCCTGCATGGGGCATTATATGGGGGGGAAGGGACATCCTGCATGGGGCATTATATGGGGGGTGACATCCTGCATGGGGCATTATAAGGGGGGAACAGCCTGCATAGGGCATTATGTGGGGGAAACAGCCTGCATGGAGCATTATAGCGTTATAAGGGGACCAGTATCCTGTACGGAGCGTTATATGGGGGCCAGTATCCTGTACGGAGCATTTTATGGGGGCCAGTATTCTGTATGGAGTGTTAAATGGGGGCCAGTATTCCTTATGGAGCGTTGTATGGGGGCCAGTATTCTGTGTGGAGCGATTCACCGGTTTCTGAGCTATTGTGGAATTTACAATAGATATCACTCATGTAATGTAAGAAGTGAAACCTTTGGCATTGTACTATATACACTACCGTTCAAAAGTTTGGGGTCACCCAGACAATTTTGTATTTTCCATGAAACCTCATACTTTTATTTATCAAATGAGTTGCAAAATGATTAGATAATATCGTCCAGACATTGACAAGGTTAGAAATAATGATTTTTATTAGAAAGCATAATTTTATTTTTCAAACTTTGCTTTGGTCACAGAATGCTCCTTTGCAGCAATTCCAGCATTGCAGACCTTTGGCTTCTAGCTGTTAATTTGCTGAGGTCATCTTGAGACATTTCCCCCCATGCTTCATGAAGACCCTCCACAAGTTGGATTGGCTTGATGGGCACTTTTTTCGTACCATACGGTGAAGCTGCTCCCACAACAGCTCAATGGGGTTGAGATCTGGTGACTGCGCTGGCCGCTCCATTACAGATAGAATACCAGCCGTCTGCTTCTTCCCTACATAGTTCATGTATAATTTGGAGGTGTGCTTTGGGTCATTGTCCTGTTGTAGGATGAAATTGGCTCCAATCAGTTTCTTGGCAATTTCTCGCATGGAATAGCCTTCATTTCTAAGAACAAGAATAGACTGTCGAGTTTCACATGAAAGTTCTCTTTTTCTGGCCATTTTGAGAGTTTCATAGAACAAACAAATGTAATGCTCCAGATTCTCAACTAGCTCAAAGGAAGGTCGATTTTATAGCTTCTCAAATCAGCCAAACCGTTTTCAGCTGGGCTAACATACTTGTGCAAGGGTTTTCTAGGGTTTTCTAAACATCCATTAGCTTCTTACACAGTTAGCAAACACAATGTACCATTAAAACACTGGAGTGGTGGTTGTTGGAAATGGGCCTCTATACACCTATGTAGATATTGCAATAAAAACAAGATGTTTGTAGCTAGAATAGTCATTTACCACATTAACAATGTATAGAGTGTATTTCTGATTCATTTAATGTTAGCTTCATTGAAAAAAAATGTGCTTTTCTTTCAAAAATAATGAAATTTCTAAATGACCCCAAACTTTTGAACGGTAGTGTATATATATATATATATATATATATATATATATATATATATATATATATATATATATATATATATATATTTCTCTGCGGTATCTGTGCATCATAAATTGTGGTATGTGTTAAAGGGGCCCACTGAGACTCTTTCGCCCGGGGCCCACAAAAACCTGGAGCCGGCCCTGGTGTCTGCCATCCGTCCTGCAGTACTCGGGGGTGTCTGCCATCCGTCCTGCAGTACTCGGGGGTGTCTGCCATTCGTCCTGCAATACTCGGGGGTGTCTGCCGTCCGTCCTGCAGTACTCGGGGGTGTCTGCCATTCGTCCTGCAATACTCGGAGGTGTCTGCCGTCCGTCCTGCAGTACTCGGGGGTGTCTGCCATCCGTCCTGCAGTACTCGGGGGTGTCTGCCATCCGTCCTGCAGTACTCGGGGGTGTCTGCCGTCCGTCCTGCAGTACTAGGGGGTGTCTGCCATCCGTCCTGCAGTATTCGGAGGTGTCTGCCATTCGTCCTGCAGTACTCGGGGGTGTCTGCCATCTGTCCTGCAGTACTCGGGGGTGTCTGCCATCTGTCCTGCAGTACTCGGAGGTGTCTGCCATCCGTCCAAGCAGTAGTCGGGGGTGTCTGCCATCCGTCCAAGCAGTAGTCGGGGGTGTCTGCCATCCGTCCAAGCAGTAGTCGGGGGTGTCTGCCATCCGTCCAAGCAGTAGTCGGGGGTGTCTGCCACCCGTCCAAGCAGTAGTCGGGGGTGTCTGCCATCCGTCCAAGCAGTAGTCGGGGGTGTTTGCCATCCGTCCAAGCAGTAGTCAGGGATGTCTGCCATCTGCCCTGCAGTACTCGGGGGTGTCTGCCATCCGTGCTGCAGTACTTGGGGGTGTCTGCCATCCACCCTGCAGTACTCAGAGGTGTCTGAGGACATCAGAACTGCTATTATTAGCAACACAAGACTTTCAAAGGGTATGAGGCCATCTTCAAAGACCTTGGTATCTGAGTTTCAACAGTGCGCAATGTTATTAAGAAGTTTGCCAAGCATGGAACCTTCTAGAAGCTCCCTGGGCATGGGGGAAAGAGGAAAATTGACAAGAGATATCTTCCAAGATTGTTGTGAATGGTGGAAAACATGCCATGTCAAACATCCAAAGACCTGAAAGCCAACATGGAATAGTCGGGGGTCATGGTTTCAACAAGTACGACACCGCACACTAAACCAAGCAGAGCTTTATGGGCAAAAGCCAAGGAAGAAACCATTGCTGAAGAAAAGATATAAAAAGGAAAGTCTGATCTTCGCCAAAGAGTACCTTGACAAACCACAACCCTTCTGGGAAAATGTTCTGTGGACAGATGAAACAAAAGAGCTTTTTGGAAATGCAAAGCAACAGTTTGTCAACAGATGGCGCAATGAAGCTTATAAGGAAAATAACACCTTACCAACAGTTAAGCATGATGGAGGATCCATAATGATGTGGGGTTGCTTTGCTGCGTCTGGTACTGGAGGCCTTGACCGTATCATAGGAATCATGAAATCTGAGAATTTTCAAGAGAGAGATTTTAGAGCGAAATGCCCTACCCAGCGTAAGAAAACTTGGTATGAGTCAAAGGTCATGGCTCCTCCAGCAAGACAATGACCCAAAACACACATCCAAAAGTACACAGGAATGATTGAAAAAGAAAAAATGGACTATTTTAAAATGGCCAGCAATGAGTTCTGACCTTAATCTCATTGAAAATCTTTGGGGTGAACTGAAATCTGCCATTGGGAAAAAGAACCCTGCAAACATTCAAGAGCTTGAACAAACTGCAAAGGAAGAGTGGGAGAAAACTCCAGCTGAGAAGAGCAAGAAGCTTATAGATGGCTACAAGAAACGTCTGGAGGCTGTCAGCAATGCCAAAGGGTGTGCAACCAATTAATTAGGGGGGCATTTATTGCAGCACATGCTGTTTATTCTGTTTCTTCTTTGAAAAATTGCAACATGGAAGTTAAAAAACAATGTTTTATTGTTGTATTACTGTGGACCACTAATTAAAAAATCCTGAGGATATAACTTTGGTACATTTCCATTAATTTCTGAAGATATTGTGACAGTATCCTACCTGTCCTATAAATTTGTAGGCCATTGGCCCGGTAGAAGCATGTGTGATAGAATTAGTTAGGGACCCTCTAAAGAAAGGTAGCCTTGTTGTGGCTGTAGGGCACACACATATAGGACAATAAGGGGATGATTAAATCACACATCACATCTCAAACAAAAGATGCAGTTTGAAAATATTTGCTGATATTTCATTTTTTTAAATTGTACAATTTTCAAAAAAAAAAATTTCAATCACATAATGTGAATTTCATCATGGAAACTCACATTGTGGCCACCAGCTGCCTGTGTCCACTCCTGACAAAGTCTGGGCTTCTGATGATACATGGGTTGGTGTCCTGGGTGATCTCCTCCCAGACCTGGATCAGGACAACACTGGCTCCTGGACGGTCTGTGGAGCTACATGGCAGCATCGGATGCACTGATACAAAATGTCCCAGAGGTTCTCAGTTAGTCTGGGGAACGTGGCATTATTGGCTTCATCATACAGGGGCTGCCTACATTCTCCGGCCACGTGAGGTCGGGCATTGTCCTGCACCAGGAGTAATCCAGGGCCCCTGCACCAGAGTAATGGCTCAGAGGAGTCCATCCCAACATCAGTCAGGGTACGTACTGTTGGCATCACGTGGAGAATTGTACAACGCTCCAAAAATATGCGTCTCTGGATTCTTTCACATCTGTTACATGTGTTCAGTGTGAACGTGTTCTCATCTGGTAGGAGGTTGGGAACCATTGGTGGACCTGCCAATTCTCAGTTCACCGGTGATCCCAATCGAGCTGCTCGCTGCTTGGCTGTGAGCACAGGTCCAACATAGACTCTATTTCAGACAGTTTGGAGGGACAGATTCTCACCAGGAGCCACTGGAGGTCATTTGTACGGCCATGGCTTTGCTACTTTTGATTCTCCTCGCACAAAGAAGCGGATACTGGTCCTGCTGGTGGGATTATGGCTTTCTACAGCCCTGTCCAGCTCCTCTTATGTAACCATCGGTGTCCTGGGATCTGGTCCATGATCTGGAGGCTGTGCTGGGAAACACAGCAAAACGTCTTGTGGCTCCACGTATAGAAGTGTCATCCTGGAGCTGCTGGACGACATGTGCCACCTGAATCGCTGCTTGTGCCACCTCAGGCTACCGGCAGTGACAAATACACAATCTAAATGCAAAACTGGAGAGGAGTCGATCAGGAAGGATCCGGAGAGAGGAAGTGTCTGTGGCCACCGCCGGCACTCTTTCCTTTTGGGGTTTGTCGTGCCGTTTCTCTCCGGTGCTCCTGCTGGCACTTGTATCATCACTAAAACCGGTGACACTGACTCCCAATCACTTCTGTTTCCCGACTGCAAAGATTGATAAGTCTCAGCTGTCCGTGACTTGTGTTTGTTCTATGATGTCTCAGTGCGAACAAAATTTTTTTCAGCGATGTACAGTATATCATAATAATGTGTCTATGTATCTACATGTAAGAAGACATAGATCAGCCCAGCGCACCGCAGGGACACAGCTTTACTCTGCACAAAGCAAACAGAATAGTGAGTGCAGCTCTGGAGTATAATACAGGATGTAAGTCCGGATCAGTAATGTAATGTATGTACACAATGACTGCACCAGCAAAATAGTGAGTGCAGCTCTGGAGTATAATACAGGATGTAACTCAGGATCAGTACAGAATCAGTAATGTAATGTATGTAAACAGTGACTGCATCAGCAGAATAGTGAGTGCAGCTCCGGAGTATAATAAAGGATGTAACTTAGGATCAGTACAGGATAAGTAATGTAATGTATGTACACAGTGAATCGACCAGCAGAATAGTGAGTGCAGCTCTGATCAGCTGCTGCTCAGTGTGCTGATTACGGGTGTGGTGGCTGCAGATCCTGCTGTGAGCTCCTGATCTCTCTGAGAACCAACACCTCTCCACCTGGGGATCTGCTCTCTCTCCTACCCAGGGAGGGAGTGGGTTTCCTGGGATGAATGATGGAGCCAAGTCCCAGGCTTCTGCTTCCCGAACCAGGCCGGCGGGGGGCAGAAGAAACCAGCTAGCGGCCTGCATATCGGAGGACTCGGGGGTGAGACGCTCCACCAGGAGTCACAGCAATGTGGCTCCTACTCCCCCCGGGACTGTGGAGACTCCCAGAAGCCGCAAGGCTTCCAACATGGAGGTAAAGCCTGACAGCGGCGTGCAAGATGGCGCTCCTTCCGAAGGAAAGCTGAGTGCTCACGGAGGTGAGACCGACCTCCCTGAGGGGGGTTGGGGGCTGCAGGGACCCTGGGAGTCTGTGTCCACCTATGCCTCCCGGGTCATGATCCACCTCCATGAGTATGAAGATGCGAGTAAGCTCATCAGGAGGCTTCGGGAGGAGCTGCGCTGCACAAGTGCAAAAGCTGCGGGGGCCTCCAAACAGAGGAAGGCTAAACTCCAGGCCAAGGTAAAGCGGCTGACCAGTGAGATTCATCTGCTGGAACTTAGGAAAACCACCATCAGAGAGCAGAGTGGTCCGTTTAAGGAAAAACTAGTAAATGAAGACTGCTTCATAGAAATGGCTGATAACAGAGAGCAGAGGCAGATGGGGCTGCAGCCTGAGAGCCAGGTGGATGATGAGAGTGATGATGGCCAGCAGGAAGCCCCACTTGGCAGCCTGCAAAGTTGCCCGCAGGCCACGTGCAGCGAGCTCCCTGCAGGACAGTCGACAATGACATCCGGTCGCAGTTCTGCCGGCTCTGGGGAGGACAGTGACAGCAACGGCCAGGGAAGGGCACTAATGGCGGAAATCAAGTTCCTGGAGTCCCCAGTGTGCCTCCAAAACTTCCATCTTGGTGATGATCTACCAGAAGAGGCACCTGGGGGCCACAAAAAGGCAAAGAAGACCAAGCCAAAGCTGCAGGAATCGGTAAGCTATGTCTATGCCCCCCTCCCTGTACCCCCTGAGTCGGTGGCAGGCTCAGCTCGCTGTATAAGCCCCGTTGCCCAGCCCAGCCCGGGTTCTGCTGTGGATCCGGTGCAAAGGCGCGGGGAGATTGCACAGCGCGGTAGTGAGGCGCAGAGCTCCGTCTCTGCTTGTAGTAGCGGGGGATTCAGCAGGAGGTGCATCAGTCGAGAGGCTGGACAGTGAGGGCGGCCCGGCGGCGGGCGTTCCGTCAGGCCACGATGCTGTGGTGCGCTCCTCAGTGGGAGGGGGGAGCGGCCCGGTGTCGGGGGCAGCTTCAGTAGCCTCGGCGCCTCTGAATGCTGTTGCCGCTGATCACTTAGTTGAGAAGCGGCGGCAGTGTGAGGGGGCTGTCGGGGCTGAGCGTTCCAGTCCTCCCACCAAAGTGCTATTCTGTGTTGGCGCCGCTGTTCAGGAAGATCCTGATGCTAAAGATCAGCGGAGCCTCACAGCGGCTAAAGATCAGCGGCGCATCTCTACAAATGCAAAACAGCGGAAATTACCGACTGATGATGTGGAGGGCACACATAAGACCGTGGGTGAGGTCGCCTCCAGTTCTATGGAGGTGACTGAGCCCCTTCTGCCTGATGTGGAGGTCAAAATGTCATCCACCATTGTCACTGGTCCAGCAGGAATGAATGTGGTGGTGGGTGTGAATGAGGCCAATTCATTGTCTAGTGGTGTGGTTGCCGGTTTGGTGGAGGGTGAGATGGAGGTAGGTAATAGTGATGCTGTTAGGGCTGATGTAGTCACTGGTCCGGTTGCCTCCCCCGGGGGCGGCAACGCCTGTCCAGAGTTATGCCAGTGTCACCTCCGGGGCAAATAGGGCATCCTCCTCGTTTCCGGGCTTTGGGGACGGCATGTTGCAATGGCGCCTTCTGGAGCCTCTAAAGAAGGGGGAGAGATCACTAATGGTAGAGGGTAGAGAGGTTGATCTATCCTTCTGGATAGAGAGGCATGGCCTCGGGGCCTTCTGAGAGCAAAAAGGGGGGGGAATACAGTGTGGTCCCTCCCAACAGCCGGGCCAGGCAGTGTGCGTAGGAATGTGGTCCGTCTTCGGTGGAGGGGCAGTGATGCATGTCCTCCAAGGTCTAAAGTTGTGGAGCTCTTGCTGAGGATGGGCTTCAAGGCGATTGACATCTACGCCTTGATACATCCCTATTCCACGCCTGAGTTTGATGTCAGCTTTGTTCGGCCGGAGGGGCTTGAGCTCTTCTGGACGAATTATGAGTTGGCAAAAAATGAGCCCGGCTGGCGAGACTTTGCTGTTCAGGCAGTGTCTTGCCAAAACCAAATCAAGAAAGTGACCGTGATGACTCGTAACGAGTCACTTTCTTGTTATGACATCATGACGTGGCTTGGTCGGTATGGAGAGGTGGTGGAGATGCCAAAAAAAAAACGCGACGAGTTTGGTATCTGGTCAGGGGCCTGGACGTTTATGGTAAAACTTAAGCGTTCAGGTGGTACGGTTGCCCACATTCCATCATCTGCCTTCCTGGGTAGGGATCGTATCCTGGTCTTCTACCAGGGGCAACCGAAGCTCTGTCACAGGTGCGGCGACCCCACACACTTCAGTGCAAACTGCACTGTGCAGAAATGTGCATTGTGTGGGGGTGTCGGCCATCTTGCTGCCTCTTGTGTGGAGATTAGGTGCCACCTGTGTGGTGAGTTAGGTCACCCATTCAGCCGTTGTCCTCGCTCCTTCGCTAATGCAGTCAAGACCCCGGTGGGAGAAAGCCGTGAGGCCGATTCTGCTGGGGAGGGGACTAGCAGGGGTGGGGGAGCTGAGGGGCCAGGGAAGAAAAGCAATAAAAAGATGCCTGCCCAGCTGAGGTGTCTAGACAAGCGCAGTCAGGAGAGGGAGCGGGGCGAGCCCCAGACTACCGGGGCAACCCCTGTCCTGGATGCCAGTTTTGCTGCTGAGGCCCCGAGGGATGATGAGTTGGATGAGGTCAGGAGGATCCACAGGGAGGAAACCGCCTCTGCCTCAGAATCCTCTCATTATAAAAGTATGGATGAGGATAATAAGCGGTGGCTAGAGAACAAGCGTAAGCTTGGCACCAAAAAGAAGAAAAAGAAGGGAGATAAAACATCTTCTCCCGCTCTGACCAAGGTACCTAAGGAAGGTAAAACTGACTCCCCTCTGGTTGGTCTTTCTAACCGATTCCAAGCCCTTGATAACATTTCTTCCTCTGAGGAGGAGGCCGAGGGTGAGGTTCCTGCTTCGGCGGAGCTTACAGGGGGCGCAGAGTCTCCTTCTCCTGGGGATGCAAGGTCCTTGGGGAGAGGGACTGGCCCAGAGTCCGGAGACGAGGACGAGAAAAGAAGGAAAAATGTGGGAATGGACACCTCTGTGTCATTAAAGAGGGGGAAGGATTCCTCCTCTGAGGCAGAGGGTAAGGGGAGTGGGAAGAAGAAAGCCATCCAATTTAATCACCAATGATGGCGGTACCCACTCCGCTGACGCTGTCGTCCATTAATGTCGCCAGCATTAAGTCAAATATGGCTAGATTTGCGGCCTTCGATTTTCTCAGCCGGGTTGAAGCTGACATTTTCTTTTTGCAAGAGACCAGGCTGCCAAATATGGCAGAGGTGTTTATAGCTAAGAGGGAGTGGAGACTCGGGCCCTCCTATTGGTCTCTAGCGGCCGAGCCGTATAGCGGAGTGGCGGTCCTTTTTACCGCACCGGTAGAATGCCGACGGGTTATTGAGTTAGAAATGGGGAGGTGCCTGATATTAGATGTCCTCATGAAGGGACAAGAGCTCTGGCTCATTAACATCTATGGTCCCCAATCTAAGTGGGACCGGAAGTGTCTCTTTATGAGGATCAAGCCCTACCTTTTTACGAGTCGGCAGGTCGTCTTTGGAGGGGACTTCAACACTGTCACGAGGCCCCGGGATAGAGGAGGTTCCAGAGACAAGCTGACTTATGATAGCGTCGCCCTTAATAGTATAGCTAGTGAGGCTCGCCTGGTGGATGTCCACATCCGGCACACCCCAGGCCACGAGGGGTTCACCTATCATAGAGGTAACTGTAGGTCCAGGATAGACAGGTATATTTAAAGGAGGAAGCCGTCTCTTCAGCAGTATCTGTTGTTGAGGTGGGGTTCTCCGATCACTGTTTGATTTTGTTTTCCCTGAATGTTACAGAGACCCCCCAGATGGGAAGAGGCTTTCGGAGGCTCAATTCGTCTCTCTTGGAAGAAGAGGAGATAAGACAGTCCTTTGAGAATTTTCTTCAGAGCCAGGTACCCTTAATGGATCTTTGTAGTATTAAGTCAGAGTGTTGGGAGATGTTCAAGAAAAGGGTGGCGAGATTCTTCCGCCTGCTCTCGAGCCTCAGGAGCCTGGACAGGTATCGCCTGTATCAGGGCCTGAGGAGGAAACTCGAGCATCTTGTCTCAACTGGAGGTAGCTGCGAGGAGATCTCCAGAGTGAAATCTTTGCTAATGAGGTGTCAGTATGATAGACACGCATCTTTGGTTTTTGAGAGGGATTACGGGAAGTACCGCTCGCCCGACCCTTACAGAAACTGCAAGAAGTCAGTGAATAGTAAAGTTGTTACAGGACTGGTTGACACTGCGGGTTCCCTGAAAAGATCCAGATCAGGGATCCTGGAGGTCGTCAGATCCTTCTACTCGCACCTCTTGGGGAAGAGGGATGTGGATTGGGATGAGATGTCGGCTTTTCTGGCTGAAGCCGCCCCCGAACCAGGGGTAGACCCCTCTCTTGGCGTTTTGACAGAGATGATCAGGGAAGAGGAAGTTAAGTTGGCGATTGAAGGGCTTGCCCTAAAGAAATCTCCCGGTCCGGATGGCTTAACATCTGAATTCTATAAGACCTTTAAGTACGCCTTGGTTCCCCTCTTGACTGAGGTATTCAATGAGTGTCTTTCCTCGGGCACTCTGCCAAAGTCAATGAGGAGGTCTGCCCTGATCATCTTGTCAAAAGGTAAGGACCCATCTTGCATTGAGAATTGGCATCCCATAGCGCTTCTCAATGCAGACAGAAAGGTTTTGGCAAAGGTGCTTTTTAATCAGCTGGTGAAATTTGCGCCCCTGCTCCTTTCGGGGGTCCAGCATTGCGCTGTTCCAGGCCGCAGTACAATTAGTGCTGTACTCTGTGTCCGAGAGGGGGAGGAGCAGGGTAGGGCTGGTCACTGGAAGGTGTACATGTAGTGATTGGACCAGGCAAAAGCGTTTGATCGGGTTAATCATGAGTACCTCTGGTCTGTCCTTCTGAGGTATGGCCTGCCGGGGGGGTTTGTTGATTGGCTTAAGACCTTGTACGCTGGGGCAGAGAGTTTCCCGCTTGTGAACGGTTGGATTGGCAGCTCTTTTGAGGTTGGGTGTGGTGTTCGCCAGGGTTGTCCCTTGAGCCCACTGCTGTACGTGTTTGCGGTTTACCCGCTTCTTAGGAGGGTGGAGCGTAGACCGTTGGCTGGGATCGGGATGGACCGGGCAGCACCGGAAGCCACGCTGAGAGTGGTGACGTATGCCGATGACGTCACCGTTTTTGTTTCCTCTGATGGGGAGGCAGAATGGCTGATGTCAGAGGTAAATCGCTACTCGGAGGCATCCGGGTCTAAGATCAACCGGGACAAGTATGAGAGTCTCTGGCTGGGAGGAGGAGATCCTGGTTTTGATCTCCCGGACACCCTTCCAGGACCCAAAGTCTCTGCAAAAGTTCTTGGCATCGAATTTGGCCAGGGGGATTACCCCAAACAAAATTGAGACAGCAGGCTAGAGATAGCCACTCAGAAGGTGAACCAATGGAAGAGTTGGTCCTTGACCCTAAGGGAATGGGTAAACCTGATCAAAACTTACCTGCTCCCTTTGCTGATCTATCTGGGCAGTGTGTGCATCTTGCTGGAGCCTCTCTGGACTCGGGTCTACAGTTTGTTCTTCCAACTGTTAAGGGGGAATAGACTGAACCTGGTCAAGAGGGAGGTTACTTACCATATGAGGAGACTAGGAGGGTTGGGTATGGTCAACCCTGTGGTATTCCTTGTGAATACCTTCATTAAGATCAATATTGCAAACCTCTGGAAAGAGAGGGCTCTTCCGTGGGTATTCTCCTGTAGGGGATGGTTTCAGCCTTTCTTCCAGGAATGGGAGACAGGAGGGCAAGTGAAGGATCTACGCACACCGCATGGACATCTCCCGGCTTACGCTACCCTGGTTCTGAAGGTAATTCGCCTGTGGGGTCTGGGAATGTGGGAGGTCAGGACTCTGCCAAGGAAGCTCCTTGACAAAAGGGTTCTGTTGACGCACTTTCGGAGGCCTCTGGCGCTCAGGGATTGCCCAAGTTGGGATCTTGGGTCTGCATCTTTTGAATTCTATCAGGATCCCCTCGAAGGTTTGGGACTTGGCTTGGCGCTGCTTCCATTGGAAACTGTGTGTGAGGGACAATCTGAAGTGTAGGAGCTCTGAGGACAGGAACTGTCCTCGGGAGCATTGTGGTACCATGCTTGAAAGCATGGACCACTTCTTGCTTCGTTGTCCCTTTAACACAGAGGTGTACAACAGGGTGGGCGCCTCCATTGGCTGGCCCCGGCTGGCCGGTCTTTCTTATGCGGAATGGGCCTATGGAGCATTCGGAGACCTGAGTGGTCGGGACCACTGCACCTTATTTCTAGTTAGCGCAGTGGTTAGGTATCACACGTGGAACGCACGGTGCTTAGTATCGACGCAACGGAAAATCCTCCCAGTGGACGATGTGTTTAGGACCATACTCGGTGACCTGGTGAAGGTGCGCTCTCTGGAGTATGAGAGACTGGGCACACAGAGGGCCGCTCTCCTCTGGAGGGGCTTTTCTTTTAGTGTGCCCTAGTCTGGTCATCTCCTCTCCTGGTGGTGGGCTGCTGCTGACACCATAGATTTTTGTTTTGGTTTGATCAGTAGACAGTGATGTAGGGCTGCAGGCGCCGAACTTGGGCTTTGTCAGTTGTGGTTATTGTATTGTTTGTTATTGTATTGTTTGTTTCTGTATATATTGTATATAAGGATATGGATTTGGGCGTAGGTGTTAGGTTGGGTGGTGGGAAAAGGGGGGAGGTGGGTTCATCTTGTGGGACACTGATTATTTGGGTGAAAAACGGGCACTGCCTGATCTGGCCTATGGACGTTGGACATGGACTGAGGCATGAGGCGCAGGACCAGCTCTCAGGTCAGTGCCGGGGAGGGACTGGTGGGCTCGAGTGTGGGGGGTTTTGTTTAGTCTTGTATATGTTTGTATAGTTAGTATTTATTTTATATTATTTATAACAACAACAAAAAAAATGTATAAGTATTTATTAGTTTGTATATATTTTTGTCGGCTATTGTTTATTTTACTTATTATATTGTTATTATTTGTTTGGTAACCGGACCAGATGTCATGGTGTAAGTCAGGGGCGGACACAGACTGTAGTGGGCCCCTGTGCAAGAAATTTTGGGGGGCCCCCCCTGCCCTTCATAAGGCAACAAAGTTATGTAAACATAACCCCCCATGTGCATCTCTCACCCCCCCATGTGCAGCTCTCATCCCACCCATGTGCAGCTCTCACCCCCCGTGCATCTCTCATCCCCCCATGTGCATCTCTCATCCCCCCATGTGCATCTCTCATCTCCCCCATGTGCATCTCTCACCCCCCCATGTGCATCTCTCACCCCCCCATGTGCATCTCTCACCCCCCCCATGTGCATCTCTCATCCCCCCCGTGCATCTCTGATTCCCCCCACTCCTAGTTAATTAATTGTATTTAAAAAAAATAAAACTTGTTATACTTACCCCCATGCAGTCCCTGCAGAATCCTGGCGCTCGTCCACGTCGCTGCCACCAGGTTCTCCTGACGTTCGGCCATGTGACGGCGCCACATACATAGCCATCAGGTTTTGTTTTGGCCAAAAGATTTTTAAAGCCGCCACCACGATAAGGTAGACTCTTCTGGGCGGGCCCTACTCTAACCTATTAAAATTTTCTTAAAATATCCAATACTCTTTTTAGATATATTTTTATTTAGTTTTCTTTAAGGGAATGTGTCATATACATTTTTTTTTAAATGACCAATAATACCACATACAGGGAATACCGCCACACCATGACCAGACCACATATTACCACAACATAGTGACCGAATAATACCACACAGAAGGGAGAAAAACTGCCACACCATGACCAGACCACATATTACCACTACATTACTAATATTACCACCACATTACTAATATTACCATAAGTGTCATTA
This sequence comes from Phyllobates terribilis, assembly GCF_046119375.1. Taxonomy (NCBI): domain Eukaryota; kingdom Metazoa; phylum Chordata; class Amphibia; order Anura; family Dendrobatidae; genus Phyllobates; species Phyllobates terribilis. Next base: position 585,572,929 of record NW_027362761.1, on the reverse strand, counting down.
TACACGGAAGCTCTATCCATGGTATGTATAACGTACAGTACAGACCAAAAGTTTGGACACAACTTCTCATTTAAAGATTTTTCTGTATTTTCATGACTATGAAAATTGTACATTCACACTGAAGGCATCAAAACTATGAATTACCACATGTGGAATTATATACTTAACAAAAAAGTGTGAAACAACTGAAAATATGTCTTATATTCTAGGTTCTTCACAGTAGCCACCTTTTGCTTTGATGACTGCTTTGCACACTCTTGGCATTCTCTTGTTGAGCTTCAAGAGGTATTCACCGGAAATGGTCTTCCAACAATCTTGAAGGAGTTCCCAGAGATGCTTAGCACTTGTTGGCCCTTTTGCCTTCACTCTGCGGTCCAGCTCACCCTAAACCATCTCGATTGGGTTCAGGTCTGGTGACTGTAGAGGCCAAGTCATCTGGCGTAGCCCCCCATCACTCTCCTGCTTGGTCAAATAGCCCTTACACAGCCTGGAGGTGTGTTTGGGGTCATTGTCCTGTTGAAAAATAAATGATGGTCCAACTAAACGCAAACCGGATGGAATAGCATGCCGCTGCAAGATGCTGTGGTAGCCATGCTGGTTCAGTATGCCTTCAATTTTGAATAAATCCCCAACAGTGTCACCAGCAAAGCACCCCCACACCATCACACCTCCTCCTCCATGCTTCACGGTGGGAACCAGGCATTTAGAGTCCATCCATTCACCTTTTCTTTGGAAGCAAAGATCTCAAATTTGGACTCATCAGACCAAAGCACAGATTTCCACTGGTCTAATATTCATTACTTGTGTTCTTTAGCCCAAACAAGTCTCTTCTTCTTGTTGCCTGTCCTTAGCAGTGGTTTCCTAGCAGCTATTTTGCCATGAAGGCCTGCTGCACAAAGTCTCCTCTGAACAGTTGTTGTAGAGATGTGTCTGCTGCTAGAACTCTGTGTGGCATTGACCTGGTCTTTAATCTGAGCTGCTGTTAATCTGCGATTTCTGAGGCTGATGACTCAGATAAACTTATCCTCAGAAGCAGAGGGGACTCTTGGTCTTCCTTTCCTGGGGCGGTCCTCATGTGAGCCAGTTTCTTTGTAGCGCTTGATGGTTTTTGCAACTGCACTTGGGGACACTTTCAAAGTTTTCCCATTTTTTCCCACTGACTGACCTTCATTTCTTAAAGTAATGATGGCCACTCGTTTTTCTTTACTTAGCTGCTTTTTCCTTGGCATAATACAAATTCTAACTGTCTATTCAGTAGGACTATCAGCTGTGTATCCACCAGACTTCTGCACAACACAACTGATGGTCCCAACCCGATTTATAAGGCAAGAAATCACTCTTATTAAACCTGACAGGGCACACCTGTGAAGTGAAGACCATTTCCGGTGACTACCTCTTGAAGCTCATCAAGAGAATGCCAAGAGTGTGCAAAGCAGTCATCAAAGCAAAAGGAGGCTACTGTGAAGAACCTAGAATATAAGACATATTTTCAGATGTTTCACACTTTTTTATTAAGTATATAATTCCACATGTGGTAATTCATAGTTTTGATGCCTTCAGTGTGAATGTACAATTTTCATAGTCATGAAAATACAGAAAAATCTTTAAATGAGAAGGTGTGTCCAAACTTTTGGTCTGTACTGTAAGTGTCCAGGTAATCTAGTGATCACCAGTGAAATTATACACAGGAGCTCTGTATATAGTGTCAGTGTACAGGTAATACAGTGATCACCAGTGACATTATACACAGGAGCTCTGTATATAGTGTACAGGTAATACAGTGATCATCAGTGACATTATACACAGGAGCTCTGTATATAGTGTCAGTGTACAGGAAATACAGGGATCACCAGTGACATTATACACAGGAGCTCTGTATATAGTGTCAGTGTACAGGTAATACAGTGATCACCAGTGAAATTATACACAGGAGCTCTGTATATAGTGTCAGTGTACAGGTAATACAGTGATCACCAGTGACATTATACACAGGAGCTCTGTATATAGTGTCAGTGTACAGGTAATACAGTGATCACCAGTGACATTATACACAGGAGCTCTGTATATAGTGTCAGTGTACAGGTAATACAGTGATCACCAGTGACATTATACACAGTGTACATGTAATAGACTGACTCACCAGTGACGTCTCTAGGTGAAGTCCTTCATCTTCGCTTTTCTCCTTCATCCAGCACAGACCGCCATCACGTCTTCCAGCCAGGACTCGTCTCTGCATAAAATAACACAGTTATCTAGAGCACATTCCCCAACTTCTACATTACGCAGCTGAATACAGACGTGCATCCACCATCAATATATGGTTAGTTATTATGCAACCTACCATTCCAAATATAAATTGTAATCCACCACTGTGCCCCCATTAACTGTAAATAGGCACTTAATATATAATTTAATTAGAACCTCTACTCTTTCCGCCAATTTGTTACCAGTCACACTCCTGCATCCGCAACGCCCCCTACTCTATACTTCCTGCTCCCCGCATTCAATATTTACATGCACCCCCTGCCCCAATTCATTATATCATGTCCGTGCTCTCCCCACCCCATCATCATTTATCATTTACTCTCCCCCACCCCACATTCGTTATGTGCAGCTCATTATCCCCCTACTCCCAATTCCCCCATGTGCAGCTCTCAAACCCCCCCATGTGCAGCTCTCATCCCCCCCCATGTGCACATCTCTCACCCCCTCCCCCACATGTGCCCCTCTCTCATCCCCCTCCCCCACATGTGCCCCTCTCGTCCCCCTCCCCCACATGTGCCCCTCTCTCATCCCCCTCCACCACATGTGCACCTCTCTCATCCCCCTCCACCACATGTGCACCTCTCTCATCCCCCTCCACCACATGTGCACCTCTCTCATCCCCCCCCACATGTGCATCTCCCATCTCCCCCCCCCCACACATGTGCATCTCCCATCTCCCCCCCCACACATGTGCATCTCCCATCTCCCCCCCACCACATGTGCATCTCCCATCCCCCCACACATGTGCATCTCCCATCCCCCCCCCCACACATGTGCATCTCCCATCTCCCCCCACACACACATGTGCATCTCCCATCTCCCCCCCATACACATGTGCATCTCCCATCTCCCCCCCACACACACATGTGCATCTCCCATCCCCCCCCCACACACATGTGCATCTCCCATCTCCCCCCCCACACACACACACACGTGCATCTCCCATCTCCCCCCCACACACACATGTGCATCTCCCATCTCCCCCCACACACACACACACACACACACACACATGTGCATCTCCCATCTCTCCACTCCTAGTTAATTGTATTTAAAAAAAAATAAAACTTGTTATACTTACCCCCATGCGATCCCTGCAGAATCCTGGCGCTCGTCCAAATCACTGACAGCAGGTTCTCCTGACTTCCGGCCATGTGACGGCACCGTCACATGACCGGAAGTCAGGGGAATCATGAAGGCGCTGCTGCAACAGCGCAGCTCAGCGCTGAAATGTCCCGGACCCGGCGCATAGCATGGGGCCGGGGGCCCCATGAGGAGAGAGACGCACAAGAGGGGGGCCCCCGAGGGGGCCCCTACCGGCCGGGCCGCATACTGGAGTCAGGGCAGTCATGCCCTGATGGCGGCCCTGCTGGAGGCTGGAGGGGCCCCCTCTCCCTCGGGGCCCCCGTTCAATGAACCGGCTGCACGGGCGGTAGTTCCGCCCCTGGTGTAAGTAGTTATTATTCTGTATATATGTATAATATGTGTGTGAGGAGAGAGGGAGCGGCTGGACCAGTTTCATTATATTGTTTATTTTGTGGTTATTAATTTTGTTATGTTTTTCATTTTTATAATAAAAAGATCTACAGGAGGTAACTCAGCATCAGTAATGTATTGTATGTACACAGTGACTGCACCAGCAGAATAGTGAGTGCAGCACTGGAGTATAATACAGGAGGTAACTCAGGATCAGTAATGTAATGTATGTACACAGTGACTGCACCAGCAGAATAGTGAGTGCAGCACTGGAGTATAATACAGGAGGTAACTCAGGATCAGTAATGTAATGTATGTACACAGTGACTGCACCAGCAGAATAGTGAGTGCAGCTCTGGAGTATAATACAGGATGTAACTCAGGATCAGTACAGGGTCAGTAATGTATTGTATGTACACAGTGACTGCACCAGCAGAATAGTGAGTGCAGCTCTGGAGTATAATACAGGATGTAACTCAGGATCAGTAATGTCATGTATGTACACAGTGACTGCACCAGCAGAATAGTGAGTGCAGCTCTGGAGTATAATACAGGATGTAACTCAGGATCAGTAATGTCATGTATGTACACAGTGACTGCACCAGCAGAATAGTGAGTGCAGCTCTGGAGTATAATACAGGAGGTAACTCAGGATCAGTAATGTAATGTATGTACACAGTGACTGTACCAGCAGAATAGTGAGTGCAGCTCTGGAGTATAATACAGGATGTAACTCAGGATCAGTACAGGATCAGTAATGTAATGTATATGCACAGTGACTGCACCAGCAGAATAGTGAGTGCTGCTCTGGAGTATAATACAGGATGTAACTCAGGATCAGTAATGTAATGTATGTACACAGTGACTGCACCAGCAGAATAGTGAGTGCAGCTCTGGAGTATAATACAGGAGGTAACTCAGGATCAGTAATGTAATATATGTACACAGTGACTGCACCAGCAGAATAGTGAGTGCAGCTCTGGAGTATAATACAGGATGTAACTCAGGATCAGTAATGTAATGTATGTACACAGTGACTGCACCAGCAGAATAGTGAGTGCAGCTCTGGAGTATAATACAGGATGTAACTCAGGATCAGTAATGTAATGTATGTACACAGTGACTGCACCAGCAGAATAACGAGTGCAGCTCTGGAGTATAATACAGGATGTAACTCAGGATCAGTAATGGAATGTATGTACACAGTGACTGCACCAGCAGAATAGTGAGTGCAGCTCTGGAGTATAATACAGGATGTAACTCAGGATCAGTAATGTAATGTATGTACACAGTGACTGCACCAGCAGAATAGTGAGTGCAGCTCTGGAGTATAATACAGGATGTAACTCAGGATCAGTAATGTAATGTATGTACACAGTGACTGCACCAGCAGAATAGTGAGTGCAGCTCTGGAGTATAATACAGGAGGTAACTCAGGATCAGTAATGTAATGTATGTACACAGTGACTGCACCAGCAGAATAGTGAGTGCAGCTCTGGAGTATAATACAGGATGTAACTCAGGATCAGTACAGGGTCAGTAATGTATTGTATGTACACAGTGACTGCACCAGCAGAATAGTGAGTGCAGCACTGGAGTATAATACAGGAGGTAACTCAGGATCAGTAATGTAATGTATGTACACAGTGACTGCACCAGCAGAATAGTGAGTGCAGCTCTGGAGTATAATACAGGATGTAACTCAGGATCAGTACAGGGTCAGTAATGTATTGTATGTACACAGTGACTGCACCAGCAGAATAGTGAGTGCAGCTCTGGAGTATAATACAGGATGTAACTCAGGATCAGTAATGTAATGTATGTACACAGTGACTGCACCAGCAGAATAGTGAGTGCAGCTCTGGAGTATAATACAGGATGTAACTCAGGATCAGTAATGTCATGTATGTACACAGTGACTGCACCAGCAGAATAGTGAGTGCAGCTCTGGAGTATAATACAGGAGGTAACTCAGGATCAGTAATGTAATGTATGTACACAGTGACTGTACCAGCAGAATAGTGAGTGCAGCTCTGGAGTATAATACAGGATGTAACTCAGGATCAGTACAGGATCAGTAATGTAATGTATATACACAGTGACTGCACCAGCAGAATAGTGAGTGCAGCTCTGGAGTATAATACAGGATGTAACTCAGGATCAGTAATGTAATGTATGTACACAGTGACTGCACCAGCAGAATAGTGAGTGCAGCTCTGGAGTATAATACAGGAGGTAACTCAGGATCAGTAATGTAATATATGTACACCGTGACTGCACCAGCAGAATAGTGAGTGCAGCTCTGGAGTATAATACAGGATGTAACTCAGGATCAGTAATGTAATGTATGTACACAGTGACTGCACCAGCAGAATAGTGAGTGCAGCTCTGGAGTATAATACAGGATGTAACTCAGGATCAGTAATGTAATGTATGTACACAGTGACTGCACCAGCAGAATAACGAGTGCAGCTCTGGAGTATAATACAGGATGTAACTCAGGATCAGTAATGGAATGTATGTACACAGTGACTGCACCAGCAGAATAGTGAGTGCAGCTCTGGAGTATAATACAGGATGTAACTCAGGATCAGTAATGTAATGTATGTACACAGTGACTGCACCAGCAGAATAGTGATTGCAGCTCTGGAGTATAATACATGATGTAATTCAGGATCAGTAATGGAATGTATGTACACAGTGACTGCACCAGCAGAATAGTGAGTGCAGCTCTGGAGTATAATACAGGATGTAACTCAGGATCAGTAATGTAATGTATGTACACAGTGACTGCACCAGCAGAATAGTGAGTGCAGCTCTGTATTATAATACAGGAGGTAACTCAGGATCAGTAATGTAATGTATGTACACAGTGACCGCACCATCAGAATAGTGAGTGCAGCTCTGGAGCATAATACAGGATGTAACTCAGGATCAGTAATGTAATGTATGTACACAGTGACTGCACCAGCAGAATAGTGAGTGCAGCTCTGGAGTATAATACAGGATGTAACTCAGGATCAGTAATGTAATGTATGTACACAGTGACTGCACCAGCAGAATAGTGAGTGCAGCTCTGGAGTATAATACAGGATGTAACTCAGGATCAGTAATGTAATGTATGTACACAGTGACTGCACCAGCAGAATAGTGAGTGCAGCTCTGGAGTATAATACATGATGTAATTCAGGATCAGTAATGGAATGTATGTACACAGTGACTGCACCAGCAGAATAGTGAGTGCAGCTCTGGAGTATAATACAGGATGTAACTCAGGATCAGTAATGTAATGTATGTACACAGTGACTGCACCAGCAGAATAGTGAGTGCAGCTCTGTATTATAATACAGGAGGTAACTCAGGATCAGTAATGTAATGTATGTACACAGTGACCGCACCATCAGAATAGTGAGTGCAGCTCTGGAGCATAATACAGGATGTAACTCAGGATCAGTAATGTAATGTATGTACACAGTGACTGCACCAGCAGAATAGTGAGTGCAGCTCTGGAGTATAATACAGGATGTAACTCAGGATCAGTAATGTAATGTATGTACACAGTGACTGCACCAGCAGAATAGTGAGTGCAGCTCTGGAGTATAATACAGGATGTAACTCAGGATCAGTAATGTAATGTATGTACACAGTGACTGCACCAGCAGAATAGTGAGTGCAGCTCTGGAGTATAATACAGGATGTAACTCAGGATCAGTAATGTAATGTATGTACACAGTGACTGCACCAGCAGAATAACGAGTGCAGCTCTGGAGTATAATACAGGATGTAACTCAGGATCAGTAATGTAATGTATGTACACAGTGACTGCACCAGCAGAATAGTGAGTGCAGCTCTGGAGTATAATACAGGATGTAACTCAGGATCAGTAATGTAATGTATGTACACAGTGACTGCACCAGCAGAATAGTGAGTGCAGCTCTGGAGTATAATACAGGATGTAACTCAGGATCAGTAATGTAATGTATGTACACAGTGACTGCACCAGCAGAATAGTGAGTGCAGCTCTGGAGTATAATACATGATGTAATTCAGGATCAGTAATGGAATGTATGTACACAGTGACTGCACCAGCAGAATAGTGAGTGCAGCTCTGGAGTATAATACAGGATGTAACTCAGGATCAGTAATGTAATGTATGTACACAGTGACTGCACCAGCAGAATAGTGAGTGCAGCTCTGTATTATAATACAGGAGGTAACTCAGGATCAGTAATGTAATGTATGTACACAGTGACCGCACCATCAGAATAGTGAGTGCAGCTCTGGAGCATAATACAGGATGTAACTCAGGATCAGTAATGTAATGTATGTACACAGTGACTGCACCAGCAGAATAGTGAGTGCAGCTCTGGAGTATAATACAGGATGTAACTCAGGATCAGTAATGTAATGTATGTACACAGTGACTGCACCAGCAGAATAGTGAGTGCAGCTCTGGAGTATAATACAGGATGTAACTCAGGATCAGTAATGTAATGTATGTACACAGTGACTGCACCAGCAGAATAGTGAGTGCAGCTCTGAAGCATAAAACAGAAGGTAACTCAGGATCAGTACAGGATCAGTAATGTAATGTATGTACACCGTGACTGCACCAGCAGAATAGTGAGTGCAGCTCTGGAGTATAATGCAGGATGTAACTCAGGATCAGTAATGTAATGTATGTACACAGTGACTGCACCAGCAGAATAGTGAGTGCAGCTCTGGAGTATAATACAGGATGTAACTCAGGATCAGTAATGTAATGTATGTACACAGTGACTGCACCAGCAGAATAGTGAGTGCAGCTCTGGAGTATAATACAGGATGTAACTCAGGATCAGTAATGTAATGTATGTACACAGTGACTGCACCAGCAGAATAGTGAGTGCAGCTCTGGAGTATAATACAGGATGTAACTCAGGATCAGTAATGTAATGTATGTACACAGTGACTGCACCAGCAGAATAGTGAGTGCAGCTCTGGAGTATAATACAGGATGTAACTCAGGATCGGTAATGTAATGTATGTACACAGTGACTGCACCAGCAGAATAGTGAGTGCAGCTCTGGAGTATAATACAGGATGTAACCCAGGATCAGTAATGTAATGTATGTACAGTGACTGCACCAGCAGAATAGTGAGTGCAGCTCTGGAGTATAATACAGGATATAACTCAGGATCAGTAGAGTAGATAAGGTAGATGACTGATAGATATGAGATTGATATTCTGATAATGTCAGTGATCCCCCAGTGATTGATTACAATGTGAAGTTTCCTTTCTTGCCTCATTTCCCTTCAGATGCTCCACTTATAACACGATTAGATTTGCATTGTGTCCTTAGCCCCAGATCATTGACTCGTCGCAGATCCTGCAGGAAATTACAGGGATTGTCCTGTAAGGTCTGTATGTAAATCTCACACAGCTGAGGATCGGCTTCCAGCCACGACCACAATGGCATCTGTGTATAATACCATGAGCAGGGAATGCCCCTGAGGTCAGAGCAGAAGAGATGCCACCCTTGTACCATGCTTGCATGCATTCAGAGTTGCATGGTTTTAGAGCCTGACTTCACTCAGCAGCTATTCAGAAAACTCTGGAGAGGTCCTGGATGGGCAGTAGGACCAATCAGCGGAGGGCTGGAGGAGAAGTCACACCCAGGGAGCCTATAAATCCATTCCCCCTGCTTCTTGTCTTGGCAAATATTCCCTTTCATGTGTGGAGTGCAGCACATCTGTCCTCCAGCTTGTGAGTGCATTGTGCAGGTAGAGCCAGTGTCTCCAGTGTCTCCAGCCCAGGACCCTGCAGGATTAGGAGCCTCTTCCTCTTCTTCTTCTTCTTCTTCACACTGGAAGGAGTTTGCATTGCAGAAGTCATCCATCTCTCCACATTCCACTTGGATCTTACCCTGGAGAAAGTCTAGAGTCCTTGTGGTGTCCAGGCGGCTCCTCAGCTGTTTGCCCCCCTGGGTGGTTCTCTGTGGACCAGCTGCTGTTACAGGAGCCCCCATGTCTTCATTTGACTCCCCACAGTTGTTGATGGTGTGTGATCCTTGGATTCCTCAGCAGGATTGGAGCATCCACATCTTCTCCACTCTGCAGAATTGCTGCTGTGTTTTTTCCTACTGATTGCTGGAGGGGAAGGAGGACCGAGCAGCTGCTTCATTTCAGGGACAGGTCTGGTGAACCTGGTCTGCAGCCCCCCCCCCTGCCCTGCAGCCCACCTGCCCTGCAGCCCACCTGCCCAGCATTGTGATCTGGTCTTGGTAGGATCCCTGGACTCCCAGCAGGTCACTCATCCTCAGGAGGTCGGATTAATGTCCATCTTAGGGCTAGAGAGGCCAGACAAACGGTAGGTGTCTTGTCAGAGTAATGCAATCCTAGATAGCAGTGCAACAATGTATCACAATATGAGACCATGTATCAAAATACTACAAACAACCATGTGTCAAAAACTCGTAGAAAAACAGCAGTACAAGAAAATAAACTTACGTGTGACAGCGGATCAAGTACTAACATGTTGTAATGTATCGATTAACTCTCATGTAATCTGCAACAATGTATCAAGTACTAACATGTAACAATGTATCAAATACTCAGATGTAAGGAGCTGAAAATAAATCTATAAGCACGGATAAACCTAACAAGTAACAATGTATCAACTATATTAACTAACCCGGCCATGTAACAGTAATTCAGCCTAAAGCCATGTTCACACCAGCAATCTTTAACGTAATTTTGGAAAATGGCGACTAAAAAAAATGCAGCGGCAATTTCATGTTGCGAACACAGTCTGATAACAATGTATCAACTACATTTACTAACCCTGAGATGTGACAATATATCAGCCTTGTTCACACCATGCGAAATTTAACGCAATTTTAGAAAATTGCGGCAAAGGAAAATGCATCTTGTGAACATAGCCTGACGAGTAACAATGTATCAAATACATATTCTGACAATATATTGATGTAACAAGCCTTAAAGCCATGTTCACACCATGCGATTGCGCTGCTTGTTGTGTGGCGAGTTTCCCATATCGCAGTAAAAACACAATAATTTTGGAAAATTCTGGCAAAAAAAACCCCCGCAACACAATTGCATCGTGTGAACATGGCCTAACGGAAATGTATTAAATACAACCCAAACAAACTAACATAGCATATACTCACTTGTAACGACCCCAACATGTTGGAATGTATCACCAATACCCAAGTAGGGTAACACAATCGTGTACTAACAGGCAATAATATAACAAAATATATCGGATAATAAAATAAAAAAAGTCTCAAAACATCAAACAAAACTTTTTTTTCTTTAACCAAAATGTGTTTGTTTGTTTTTTGGTATATTTGATTGCCTGCTCCAACTATTCTGTATAAAGTAACAGACACATGATAATACTGGTAGTAATAGATGGATACACTGTAAATGGAGCAAGAATGAGGAAAAAGGTATACATCAAATATTATGAAAAAAATAAGTAAAAATGAATAAAAAAAAAAATGAATAATTGCAGATTAGACATAGGAGACTCTGTAAGGACAATGTGTGATCATACAGAGGAGAACCTGCCAAAATGGCTTTCATGGGGCTATCTTTGGTTTTCCATCAACGCCGCATTATAAGAGTCGTTCATGTAAATATGAAAGCGTTTAGTTCAGACTTTATCTAAATTGGTACAAAACCCAATTTAATAACATGTGTATTAGTAGAACTGTCAATGCATTGTAATATTTACCTGCAGTCCTATGTAAAACCTCAGTGATATCACAAAGAGATGTCATATGACGAACTCGGCCATGCTACATTTGCAATAACTACTTTATTTTTTTGTTTCTCGATAAGGGCATGTTGAAGTCTAATTAATTAGGGCAACTTTTCTTTTTTTTTCACAAAAAAAAAAATTCATAGAATCATAGAATGGTAGAGTTGGAAGGGACCTCCTGGGTCATCTGGTCCAACCCCCTGCTCAAAGCAGGATTCACTAGATCATCTCAGACAGATGTCTGTCCAGCCTCTGTTTGAAGACGTCCATTGAAGGGGAACTCACCACCTCTCGTGGCAGCCTGTTCCACTCATTAATCACCCTAACTGTCAAAAAGTTTTTTCTAATATCTAATCTGTGTCTCCTCCCATTTAGTTTCATCCCATTGCTTCTAGTCTTTCCTTGTGCAAATGAGAATAAAGATGATCCTTCTACAATGTGACAGCCCTTGACATATTTGTAGACAGCTATTAAGTCTCCTCTCAGTCTTCTTTTTTGCAAGCTAAACATTCCCAAATCCTGCAACCGTTCCTCATAGGACATGGTTTGCAGACCAGTCACCATTCTGGTCGCTCTTCTCTGAACTTGCTCCAGTTTGTCGATGTCTTTTTTAAAATGTGGTGCCCAAAACTGTACACAGTATTCCAGATGAGGTCTGACCAAAGAGGAGTAAAGACCGATAATGACTTCACGTGATCTAGACTGTATGCTTCTGTTAATACATCCCAGAATTGTATTTGCCTTTTTTGCTGCTGCATCACACTGTTGACTCATGTTCAGTCTATGATCTATTAGTATACCTAAGTCTTTTTCACATGTACTGTTGCTTAGCTCTATTCCTCCCATTCTGTATATGCTTTTTTCATTTTTATTGCCCAGATGTAGTACTTTGCATTTTTCCCGGTTAAAAACCATTCTGTTGGTTGCTGCCCACTGCTCCAGTTTATTTAGGTCTTTTTGAATCCTCTCTCTCTCTTCTCTAGTATTAGCTATCCCTCCTAGCTTTGTGTCATCAGCAAATTTAATCAGTTTACCCTCAATTCCTTCATCTAAATCATTGATAAAGATGTTGAACAATACAGGTCCCAGGACGGAGCCCTGTGGTACCCCACTTGAGACATTCATCCAGCTGGATGTGAAGCCATTTACAACCACCCTTTGAGTCCGATCACTAAGCCAGTTATGAATCCACCTAACAGTTGCCTGGTCCATTGCATACTTGGTCATTTTTTCAATAAGGATGATGTGAGATACTTTGTCAAATGCTTTGCTGAAGTCAAGATATACTATATCTACAGCATTTCCCTGATCCACCCAGTCAGTGATTCTGTCATAGAAGGAAATTAAGTTAGTCTGACATGACTTGTTAGTTACAAACCCATGCTGACTCTGGTTAATCACTTCATTCTTATCCATGTACTTACATACATGTTGTTTAATAATTTGTTCAAAGATCTTTCCTGGTATAGAAGTCAGACTCACCGGCCTATAGTTCCCTGGGTCCACCTTCTTCCCCTTTTTGAAGATAGGAACAACATTTGCTCTTCTCCAGTCTTCTGGGACTTCTCCTGTTCTCCAAGAATTTTCAAAGATTATGGAGAGTGGTTCTAAAATTTCTTCTACAATCTCCTTCAGTACTCTGGGGTGTAATTCATCTGGACCTGGAGACTTGAACTCATTTATGTTAGCTAAATATTCCCTCACAATCTTTCTGTTTACTGATAACTTGGATTCCTCTATTCCTTTAAAAGGACAGTGAAGATCAGTTGATGTTACATTTTCTTTCTGAGAGAAAACAGATGCAAAATAGGAATTAAAAAGTTCGGCCTTCTCAACATCCTCTCTTACCATTTCTCCATTTTCATCCTGTAAAAATCCTATAGCATCTTTGACTTTTCTTTTACTTTTCATAAATTCATAAAAAAGCCTCTTATAAATCCACCCAAGACTACAGTCAGGAGCTGCAACTTCCACTCTGGGAATGAATCAATGTCCATTAGGATCAATGATGCCTTGTTGATTCTAATGGACAATATATCAATGAGGAGGTGGGGGATGGGTGTCGCGATAACTGCCCCAGACAGCAGCAAGCCCCTCAAAGCCTGAAATTCAGACTGAATAATTTCCACAGGGTAGAAGAATTCTCACTATGTGCTGAGAAAACTTGATAAGAGTAGTAGTCAGTGATAGAAAATGTTTGTTCTCTCCTGCCCTCTAGTGGCCAGATTGTGGTAGTACGTTTTTCAGATAACCTACACTGCGCCATCAATAATGCGGAAGATACATTCAATTATTTGCCAATTTTGAGACAGTGGTATATACAAGCAAACAAAGTGTGACCCTTTATAGTCTGAAAGCCCCCAAATAACTACAGACACAGGTGTCAGGTCTATATAGAGGCCACTGGGGGTCCCCTAAAAGCTTTTACGCCTAAAGGGTCATTGTGGGATAGCAGTACTATAGGGAAAAGTTTAAATTTATTGCAGAAGTTTAATGTATATGAATAAGGTTAGCAAAAATCCATGCACTTACTGCAGAAGCGACACCATTTACAAGCATGGGACAGAAATTTCAACAATGTTGCCATACCCTAAATGGCCAGGGCTGGTAGTTGGAGGGTTAACCTAGGTATACGTTGGGTCAATGTTTATATGAAGATCAGCTGTTGATCAAGTGATCGCCACCGATCTGGCAGCAGCAACTGGAAGCTGCACATTTCTCCTGCAGCGGCCACTACTGGAACAATGGGGTATTACGTTATATGAATAAGCAAACATGTAATAGAGAGCAGTTTGCAGCAGTTCTCCTTTCTGGCTAATAGAGAGGGGTCCTGGACTCCTCTGTGGCATTTATAGGGTGCACAAAGGACTTAGTAAACTGCACAGAAGATCTGGGCCCTTCTGCAGGAGAGGTGTGTTGTGATGTAGTGACATGGCGCGTTTCGGTCTCTGCGCTTTAATCTCATATACAAATATTATATCTTCTTACCGCCAAACCGTGCAACGTAGAGCTGGGAGGAGGCAACACAAGTGGCTTTCATTAAAGTGTAGGGTTTCAAAACACAAAAATATACACACCCCGCTCTCTCCAGAACTCACACACATGGGCTGCATTTACCCCAATAAACAGACACAGATTTGTGGATCAGAAAAAAAATATTGGATAAAAGCAATACTATGTGATGAAGCAGAGCTGAGCTTGTAACTGGACTCTATAGGGTTATACATCCCAATAACACTCCTGCAGTCCTGTGTAAAACCTCATATATCAGAATATCAAGTAATTCATAAATGGCACAAAATGTATCAATTTACAGTGGAAGATGGGAAAAATGGCTAAGTGTGAAAATATATCATAAAGGCAAATACATAATAACGGCACTCGTGGCATTAACCCAGCTCTATGTCCTCTGCTTATTTCTGGAGAATTCTGGCACATTCTACTGTTTGAATCTACTTGGATGACAAATTTGGCTCTGCTACGCCTGCCAAGCTCGGCTCTGCTACGCCTGCCAAGCTCAGCTCTGCTATACCTTGAAAACTCAGTTTCAAACTCAGCTCTAGTATACCTGACAAACTCAGTTGCAAACTCAGCTCAGCTACACCAAACAAAGTTGCAAACTCAGCTGTGCTATACCTGACAAACTCAGCTCTTCTACACCTTACAAACTCAGTTGCAAACAGAGCCCTGCTACACCTGTAAAACTCAATTGCAAACTCTGCTCTGCTACACCTGACAAACTGAGCTGCAAAGTGATCTCTGCGACACCTTACAAACTCAGTTGCAAACTCAGCCTTGCTACACCTTACAAACTCAGTTGCAAAGTCAGCTCAGCTACACCTGACAAGCTCATTTGCAAACTCAGCTCTGCTACACCTAGCACAATCAATTGAAAAGTCATCTCTGCTACACCTTACAAACTCAGTTGCAAACTCATCTCTACTACACCTTATAAACCCAGTTGCAAACTCAGCCCTGCTACACCTTACAAACTCAGATCTGCTGCAGCTGGAAAACTCAGCTCTGCTATACCTGACAAAATAAGTTGCAAACCCAGCTCTACTATACCTGACAAACAGTCCGCTCCATGTGCATATTTGGTACAGAAGATGTATGAGTATTCTCACATCAGCCTATAAAGTAAACTGCAGAGAAATAATCTGATATTTTGAGATGTTCTTGTGCCGTCGGTCCTGTGGGTGATTCTTCCTGTGATATCTTTATTCCTTTGTGACTTTCCATGGAAGTTTCTACACACTGGCGGAACTTGTGGACCCCAGTGCAAAATCTCCAGCAGGGCCCCCAACTATCACAGGTCTTTAATAGTAATAGTCTTTTCCTATGGGGCAAAGGGAACTTTTGGGCCCCTCTAGTCTCCAGGGCCCAGGTGCGATTGTAACCCCTCCACCTATTATAGTTACGCCCCTGTTTCTACACTATAAGACGCCACTGAAGATATGAACAGGTTTAAATCTTCCTCATAGCCGGGGGTATAATTACAGGGGGGCAGAGATAGCAGTTGCACCCAGGTCCTTATATCTCAGGAAGATTGCCCCTTTTCCACATAACAAGACACCGCTATTATAAATGGTAGATGGGGGACGCTGTTACAGAATTATGTTACATCATTGTATTGGAATCCTTGGACCCCCTTAGGCACCAGGGTCTGGGAACAAATGCGTCTCTGCACCCCCCATAGCTGTACCCCTTGGTTTATGTTCTCCTCAACACTATCAATGCCCAAAACTTTAGTGCTTGAAAGTATTGGTGGGGGGATACAAAATCTAATCCCTTCTGTCCCCAAAGGCTCGGTCTTCTGCACTAGCCAGGACTATTAGTGGGTTTCCTAATTTTGGTCTATGCATGTGGGCCAACTCTTCTACATAGTGGGCACTGACCGTACCCTACGCCCTGAGCTCCTGCACCCCCTGCACACTCATCAATGCCCAATTGTTTCCTGTTGGGTTCAGGTTCATTTGAGATTGAGCTATGGTACTTGGAGAAGGGGGAAGTAAGACCTGAGGTTTGTGTATGGAGGGCACTGGGGTCATTTGCTTTGGGGTCTTGGTTTGGCGCTGCTCATTTGTCTGCCCTGCGTCCCCCCTGTCATATTGTGGCCGCTCTGTTTGATCACTGCTATATGTCAGTGATGGTGACAATGTATCATTAGTCCCCGTGACATTGTAAGCCGAGGGCTCTCAGCTCCACTAGTCATTAGTCTTTCTCCAGCTTAGTAACTATGGGGGTCCCGTCCATCAGTCTGTCCCCCTGTCAGAGGCAATGCAAGAAAAAAAAAAGTTTCCTAACTTTTTAGTAAACTTTTAATATCTCGACTTGCTGTCAGTGAATGAAAACATTCTTCATATTCAGAGGCTGATATCCAGTTTTTATCCCATGGTTCTCAAACCTCTGGTGTGCTTGTTACAATGTATCAGTCACAAAAACAAATGTCTCCCTTTATCACTTCTTAAAGATCTGTACACCTATTTTTTGGGGGGTTTTTACCTAAAGGCATGTATTTTGGACTAAAAATACATTTGACACCATTTTCCTTTTATTTCCTCTGTGTCGCAGTATTAATTACTGGCTGCAGAGTTAACTGAGACTCCATCAGTGAGCCATGAACTCTGTAAATCTGTATTATTCTGAGCTTCTCTGAACTGATTTATGAGCACAAACCACATCAAAGTGTGAGCATAGGTGATCACTTTTAGATCAGTGGGGTTCTGAGTCCTGAGACCCTCAATGATCTCCAGAATGGCAGACTTCTTCCCCCCTATTTGATAGTAGTGGCGGTGCAGGCTCCACCGCCACTATATCCATTCTCTATGGGATAGCTAAGTACGGCACAGCATGCGACGCCTTATGCATTGTAACCGGGAGATTCAGAGCCAAGCTCTCTGGATTGGTGGGGGTCCCTGCAGTTAGACCCCCAGCGATCAGCTGATTATCATCTTTCCCATGGTGATGAGGAAACCATGGCTACTTTCCTCCCTTGTCAACAGATTGTGTCTGGCTGAACTTCATTGAACTGAATGGGGCTGGGTTGCAATAACACACACAACCTGTGGACAGGGGTGGCGCTGTTTTCAAGTGACATAAATCTATATATGATTGGATGCCTAGTCCTAGGCTGGAAGGCTCGGACCCCAGTACCCCCATTTATTAGCCTTTAGTCCCAGTATGGCTCCCCAGTCGCATGATTATAAATAGTAGGAGCAGAATGGATATTGCGCTCGGGGACTTGTATAAACACTCCTGGCAGCGCTGTGTGTCGTCTCCATGTGTGACATATTCTTCGGAGATTAACTCCACATCTCCAGTTACAAACCACAAGCGGAAGGATCTGCAATACCAGCAAAATGGGTGAAACCAGTCTCCCCCCCCCCCACCCCGCTCCCCAAAAATGGCCTCACAGATGCACATTGTATACAACCGGACACACAACAGTCACTGCCGAAAGCAGAACACGTCCATAGAACACACAGATGTAGCAGAGCTGAGTTTGTCATTTTGCACATCACATATACAGCTCTGCTACATCTGTAGACCCCTATGGTCAGTCTCTGTGCAGATATTTTAGGGCTTCTCCTGCTCCCATTAGTAATGAGGCCAAGTTTCTCCATATCACAGATATTTGTATTTTTGACCTGTGTAACTAATTTCCCCATCTATAAGTCACACGTCCATTTATTATACTGACATTTATTTCAAAGGGCGTGGGTGCAATGCTTCATTTCTCCCCTGGTGGCGCTGTAGGGGGAAATGGATACTTGCTGATGGGTTTTGTACTGCAGATCACAATGATCAGAAGTTGTCGAAACTTTGAAACTTTTTTTGTTACTAAATGTATGAACTTGGTGCTAAAAATTCTTTTTGCAAGCAGGTTTGCACCATTTGCCTTCTACAGCCTCTGTGTTGTACTGTCTATTGGTGGCTGCAGAAGGAGTTAACTGAGAGTCCATCAGTTCTGCAGTCTAATCTTCATTTACTGCAGGGGTAGAATGGGTTAATTGCGACAGGAGCCAGTGTCTATTTTTGCCTTGCATACACTCGGCTCTAGTGTTTCCCACACGGAGTATTTTCGTAGTGTAAACTTTGCTTTTACAGCATTCTTCTGGATATGCGATCACTTTATGAACCGAGCGCTGCAGTTTCCAGCGACCCCCTTGTCACTGGGCACACACTCCCTCAGGGGACAATGCTGGAGCGCCCCAGATCTGAGGGCGTACAGGAAACAGAATGAGATGAAGCAACTGCGCAATCTGATCCAAAACTCCTGCCGTTTTCTGTATACAGCTCCTATGCAGACTTATGCGTTTCCAAGCTCTGTACAGAATCCGTTCCTGAAGTACTTTTCTGTATGATCCTACATGTTTGTCACATAGTTCCATAGGATTGCGTGTAAATACTGACTCCTTTAGTGTGAAAAAGAAACTCAGCTCTGCTATAACTTTGGCTTTATATTCATGAAATTTAAAAAAAAAAAAGAAAAAAAAAGCCTTTTTTTTTAAATCCAGAACAATCCATAATGTTGCAGGGCTGAATTGGTCAGATGTAGTAAAGTTGTATCTGTCCTTGTTATCATTGTCCTGTATTATCTGAAGTTTAATTAACAAACTCGGCTCTGCTACATCTACACGTGCAGCAAGTAAATGGCGTGGTCTTATACAGCTTTATGAATGGCTGTGTACAGTTGGAATATTGAACCTGCCATTCTATCTTCTTGTAAACAGGACCTGGCCCTTGTTATAAATGTATATATATATATATAATTTTCTTTACCTGGTGTAAATGCCGCTGTTCTCCTGAATCCGGGGATGTTTTTCTTTTCTTTCTGCTCCTCTCCATTCCTGAGATATGGCCCTATCTTGCTTTTTATGTAAATCTAGTCTTGTTAGCCAAGTGGGAAGAGGTGCACAGAAAAGAGGTCAGTGCCACACCCACTTGGCTAATAAGACTAGCTATGCATACTGGAAAGATGGGACCATATCTCAGGAATGGAGAGGAGCAGGAACAAAAGAAAAACATCGCCGGATTCAGGAGAACAGCGGCATTTACACCAGGTAAAAATATGTAATATATCTATAAGTAAATATATGTGTGTATGGTGGGAGACCAGGATCATCACAATGATGGGGTGTTGCTGCTCCTGTAATTCTTCCTGCACATGGGCCACCTGCTGTGCAGGGAATAAGTGGATTGGTGGGGGAATCAGAGGTCAGACCCCCCAATCAGTCACAATGTTAAAGCATATATTGACTTTATAAAATTAGAATACCCCTTTATCACATGATGCCAAGTCACCAACCATTATACCATGATAGGGTAAGGAAACTCCTGGATACATTGTAACTAAACTGTCCGTCATCTTCTTCTTGCCCCGGTAGGTCCCTTTCTTGGAAGCCTTTCTAAGATGAAGTTATGGGCTATCTTGGCTGTCTGCATTTTGCTGTTGAGATCTGCGTCCAACACCCCATTGCCTTCAAGCTGGTTGGCTGGTAAGAAGAGATCGAGTCAAGTATCCCTGCTGGAAGACGAGGACACAGCTTTGGGGATGTACGAAGCGGATTCTGAGCGCCCTAATGCCGTGCAGGGGCCGCAGGATGTACAGCATCATTGTAAGTGCCACACACTGTATACATCCGCAGACCTGCAACCAATGATGACAACCTGCCCTTATTAAAGACTTCATTAGAAATAATGATAATTATCTGTATAAATCAAAACTTCTACAACTTTCTCATGGACTTTGCTTCCATTTCTTACTATTTTAAATATTTCTTCTTGCTTACGGTGAATGAGAACGATCTTCTTTTCATTCAGAACCATTAACCCAGCACACACCTGATCCTGCTCTCAGCTGAAATGTGGATACAATTGTATCCAGTGCAGACAATGCTCTGTGAGCTAAACACATCAGCAGCAGCTGCACAGATCTCTTTGCTGGATTGTTACAATGTATCCAGTGCAGACAATGCTCTGTGAGCCAAACACATCAGCAGCAGCTGCACAGATCTCTGCTGGATTGTTACAATGTATCCAGTGTAGACAACGCTCTGTGAGCTAAACACATCAGCATCAGCTGCACAGATATCTGCTGGATTGTTACAATGTATCCAGTGTAGACGATGCTCTGTGAGCAAAACACATCAGCAGCAGCTGCACAGATCTCAAGCTGGATTGTTACAATGTATCCAGTGCAGACAATGCTCTGTGAGCCAAACACATCAGCAGCAGCTGCACAGATCTCTGCTGGATTGTTACAATGTATCCAGTGCAGACAATGCTCTGTGAGCGAAACACATCAGCAGCAGCTGCACAGATATCTGCTGGATTGTTACAATGTATCCAGTGCAGACAATGCTCTGTGAGCTAAACACATCAGCAGCGGCTGCACAGATCTCAAGCTGAATTGTTACAATGTATCCAGTGCAGACAATGCTCTGTGAGCCAAACACATCAGCAGCAGCTGCACAGATCTCTGCTGGATTGTTACAATGTATCCAGTGCAGACAATGCTCTGTGAGCTAAACACATCAGCAGCAGCCGCACAGATCTCTGCTGGATTGTTACAATGTATCCAGTGCTGACACTGCTCTGTGAGCCAAACACATCAGCAGCAGCTGCACAGATCTCTGCTGGATTGTTACAATGTATCCAGTGCAGACAATGCTCTGTGAGCCAAACACATCAGCAGCAGCTGCACAGATCTCTGCTGGATTGTTACAATGTATCCAGTGTAGACAACGCTCTGTGAGCTAAACACATCAGCAGCAGCCGCACAGATCTCTGCTGGATTGTTACAATGTATCCAGTGCTGACAATGCTCTGTGAGCCAAACACATCAGCAGCAGCTGCACAGATCTCAAGCTGGATTGTTACAATGTATCCAGTGCAGACAATGCTCTGTGAGCTAAACACATCAGCAGCAGCTGCACAGATCTCTGCTGGATTGTTACAATGTATCCAGTGTAGACAATGCTCTGTGAGCTAAACACATCAGCAGCAGCTGATCTCTGCTGGATTGTTACAATGTATCCAGTGCAGACAATACTCTGTGAGCGAAACACATCAGCAGCAGCTGCACAGATCTCAGCTGGATTGTTACAATGTATCCAGTGCAGACAATGCTCTGTGAGCTAAACACATCAGCAGCAGCTGCACAGATCTCTGCTGGATTGTTACAATGTATCCAGTGCAGACAATGCTCTGTGCGCTAAACACATCAGCAGCAGCTGCACAGATCTCTGCTGGATTGTTAAAATGTATCCAGTGCAGACAATGCTCTGTGCGCTAAACACATCAGCAGGTGCACAGATCTCTGCTGGATTGTTACAATGTATCCAGTGCAGACAATGCTCTGTGCGCTAAACACATCAGCTGCAGCTGCACAGATCTCTGCTGGATTGTTACAATGTATCCAGTGCAGACAATGCTCTGTGAGCTAAACACATCAGCAGCAGCTGCACAGATTTCTACTGGATTGTTACAATGTATCCAATGCAGACAATGCTCTGTGAGCTAAACACATCAGCAGCAGCTGCGCAGATCTCTGCTGGATTGTTACAATGTATCCAGTGCAGACAATGCTCTGTGAGCTAAACACATCAGCAGCAGCTGCACAGATCTCTGCTGGATTGTTACAATGTATCCAGTGCAGACAATGCTCTGTGAGCTAAACACATCAGCAGCAGCTGCACAGATCTCTGCTGGATTGTTACAATGTATCCAGTGCAGACAATGCTCTGTGAGCTAAACACATCAGCAGCAGCTGCACAGATCTCTGCTGGATTGTTACAATGTATCCAGTGTAGACAATGCTCTGTGAGCCAAACACATCAGCAGCAGCCGCACAGATCTCTGCTGGATTGTTACAATGTATCAGTTCGGAGTGCAGGATGTTTAGCTCACATAGCATTGTCCACACTGGATACATTGTATCAGATGAGAGCAGGACCGGCTATGTACAGAAATTGGTCATTCACCAACAGCAAACAGATAACTTGACGATAATTAAGAATTGAAACAAACTATTAGAAAGTATTATTAAAAATACTTAGTGTTAATTTTGTGGGTGTGAATGAGCAAGGACAGGGCAGGGGCGCTGATATTAAATATGGGGACAGGTGAGCCGTGTCGGTTTCAGCAGAACTTTAGAGCTGTAGGAAGAGGAATCTTCTGTCTTTTTTTTTTTTGCGCTCCAAGAATCAGTGAATGAGCCGGAGAAAGAAGTCTTTATGAATCAGTAAGAATGAGGCTTTGACCTCGGCACCTTTCATGTCATATTCCCTCACTAATGGTGGGGCTCCGCGCTGCTCTGGATTAGCCTCTGGCATGCTCACGATTATTATGTACGAGGCCTTTGATGCCTGTGTGGACCTGGGTGTAATAAAGCCGTGTATGTGTCTATATAAATGACGCCAGGCGGAGCGTGCTGCTGCTCCTGACAACATGCAAATAATGGATAGAAAATAAGAATTGTCTCTTGCCACGTCACGGCTTGGGGGCTGCTTCCTCTTTGAATTCCTGGCATTTTTGGGGAGAAATTTTTTTCCTTTTTTTTGCCTAATCCAGTATTTTTTTGTGCCTTTTAAAGCTGGTGAATGCTGCGATTGGTGCTAAGGGGCCCCACACACACGGGTCCCCCCACATACCAATGGTGCAACCTGTGCACAGAGGCCACTTTCACATACAGAGGAGCGAGTGCTTTTTGTTAGAGACACATGATTAAATTGTAAAGGGCCCATGTGCTGTTGTTGAACAGTGGCGCCCTCCTCTGTCTGTGTCCGCCCCTGCTCATACGCACTAGATAGCTGTCGGACAAATGATGGTTCTCTTGATCTATCCCGACTCCTCCATACACAGGAGCACTCACTGTGTTTTCTATGAGAGAGTCACTCCTCTGGCGGCGGTTGATCTCACGGATTGTCAGTCCGAAATTGGGGATGTCGGATCCTTATGTTCCCTGACATCATCTGTCTGGGCAGAGTTCGGAGGCAGGTTCTGCCAATGCTTATCTAATGTCCTAAGGGTCTTAGCTCTGATTAGTTCAACCCCTTAGATGCCGCGGAGGACACAGAAACCGCAGCATTTAAACGGATAGACGGGGAGATTTCCTAATTCCTGCCACAATGTGATCATGAGAACCTGATGGGTTGTTTAATGTCAGCGGGTGGCACAAATTCGGACCTTTGAATTGGGGCCTCTGAATTTCTATGGACACCCCGCCCTGAAACTTATCCTCCCTTTTTGTTGGTAATCTGCAACCTCAAAGACGCATAGGTCTGCATCGGAGCTGTATGCACAAAACTGCAGGAGATCTGTAACCAGAACTATGTGCAGAGTTGCTTTGTTTTATATATCAAATGCATTTGGTCACCAAAAATAATTATGTAATTATGTTGCTGCACATCACCTTTAAATGCAATGCAGAAAATTAGTTATGGAAGCAAATGAGAGGGCTGGGAAAAGGAAATGTGACATTTCCTGTGCTCCTCCACCCGTGGTGGATGTTGCTGGTGGTGGTGAATGTTGCACTTGTCGCTGGTGGTGGCAGCAGTGGGTGTCGCTGGCGGTGGCGGCAGTGGGTGTCGCTGGCAGTGGTGGATGTTGCTGGCAGTGGTGAGTGTTGCAGTTGTAGCTGGTGGTGGCGGCCGTGGGTCTAGCTGGTGGTGGCGGCCATAGGTGTCGCTGGTGGTGGAGGCTGTGGGTGTTGCTGGTGGTGGCGGCCGTGGGTGTGGCTGGTGGTGGCAGTAGTGGGTGTCGCTGGTGGTGGCAGCAGTGGGTGTCTCTGGCAGTGGCGGCTGTGGGTGTTGATGGTGGAGGCAGTAGGTGTCACTGACAGAGGTGACAGCGGGTGTCGCCGTGCAGTAGTTTAGGTGAGAGGCCACAATTTGTAGACATGTGCCGCCTCTAAACATCTGCTGAGCTGCGCAGCTGCCGTCCAGATGTTCCCGGCAGTAACGCGGCTCCCACTGAGTGGAGTGTTTGATAGATATTATCGCTGGATGAACTCGGCACCATAGTGCAGGCAGCACAATACACATTCTTCTGATTCATGCACAGGTCACAGGCTTTATTATTACACCATAGCGCCGACATATTCTGCAGATTCTGTACACAGATCACAGTCTCCACATCACACACAATTGTGGCCGCCGCTGCCACTTCAGGGAAGTGACTGAATACAGGTATCTGCAGGACTATTCCATGTTATATTACGGCACATCACCGTACAACATCCTGACTGTGAGGGTCTGACCTCTGCGATCATCACCCTCACAGAGGCAAAACCTTATTGGGGCAGATTTATTAATACGATGTAAAAGAGAAACTGACCTTAGCAACCAATCACAGCGCAGCTTTCATGTTAGCAGAGCTGTCTGAGAAATGGAAGCTGAGCTCTGATTGGTTGCTATGGGCAACAGTCTGTTTTGCTTCTATACAGTTTCAGTAAATGAGGCCTATGGTTTCTCGGTGATCGTTCACACCGGGATTCCTTCTGTAGAGAAAACCACAGCAGTGACAGCTCATAACGTGTGAATTATAGAATCTATCTGAATAAAAACTGTCTTTTGGGTGGAAAAAAAGGCAATGCATTGTCTGGAGCCGCCGACATTCATGCTTTTGATAATTGTGATTTTGTCCTAGAGCCTCCAGATCTGTAGGGAAGTTCCTCTTCCCGTTAGTCTTGTTGGGGGTAGTAGTAGTGTTATCTTCTCTCCGGCCCATACTCTGCGGCCTATGCCCCATTGCTGTTAAATCGACGGGAAGGGGCTCAGAAAATATTTCTTACAATATGAACCGGTTTTTAAAAATTTGGTGAAGAAACAAAACAATTTATCAGATGCAATAATGGCCGGTGTGAGAAGACACGATCCCGGCTCCTAATATTCCCAGGCCCGAGGCCGCCATTACTACACGTGGTGACTCAGGCTCGGGCTTATGTTACTGCTGGAGAACCGCGACATCACTGCTCTAAGTCACACATGTCAAAGTCTGGCCGGCAGGGTGGTTATATTTGGCCCACAACACCAGAACCAGCACCCCTATGTGGGGCCATTATACTGTATGGAGGACTGTGTGGGGCCCATTATACTGTATGGAGGACTATGTGGGGCCCATTATACTGTATGGAGGACTGTGTGGGGCCCATTATACTGTATGGAGGACTGTGTGGGGCCCATTATACTGTATGGAGGACTATGTGGGGCCCATTATACTGTATGGAGGACTATGTGGAGCCCATTATACTGTATGGAGGACTATGTGGGGCAATTATTCTGTATGGAGGACTATGTGGGGCCATTATACTGTATGGAGGACTATGTGGGGCCATTATACTGTATGGAGGACTATGTGGGGCCATTATACTGTATGGAGGACTATGTGGGGCCATTATACTGTATGGAGCACTATGTAGGGCCATTATACTGTATGGAGCACTATGTGGGGCCATTATACTGTATGGAGGACTATGTGGGGCCCATTATTATGTATGGAGGACTATGTGGGTCCATTATTCTGTATGGAGGACTATGTGGGGCCCATTATACTGTATGGAGGATTATGTGGGGCTCATTATTCCATATTGAGGACTATGTGGGGCCCATTATTCCGTATGGAGGACTATGTGGGGCCCATTATTCCGTATGGAGGACTATGCGGGGCCCATTATTATGTATGGAGGACTATGTGGGGCCAATTATACTGTATGGAGGACTATGTGAGGCCCATTATACTGTATGGAGGACTATGTTGGGCCATTATTCTGTATGGAGGGCTATGTGGGGCCCATTATACTGTATGGAGGACTATGTGGGGCCCATTATTCTTTATGGAGGAGTATGTGGGCCCACTATTTTGTATGGAGGACTATGTGGGGTCATTATACTGTATAGAGGAATATGTGGGGCCATTATTCTGTATCGAGGACTATGTGGGGCCCATTATTCTGTATGGAGGACTATGTGGGGTCATTATACTGTATGGAGGAATATGTGGGGCCATTATTCTGTATAGAAGACTATGTGGGGCCCATTATACTGTATGGAGGACTATGTGGAGCCATTATACTGTATGGAGGACTATGTGGAGCCCATTATACTGTATGGAGGACTATGTGGGGCCATTATACTGTATGGAGGACTATGTGGGGCCATTATACTGTATGGAGGAATATGTGGGGCCATTATACTGTATGGAGGAATATGTGGGGCCATTATACTGTATGGAGCACTATGTAGGGCCATTATACTGTATGGAGCACTATGTGGGGCCATTATACTGTATGGAGGACTGTGTGGGGCCCATTATACTGTATGGAGGACTATGTGGGGCCCATTATACTGTATGGAGGACTATGTGGAGCCCATTATACTGTATGGAGGACTATGTGGGGCAATTATTCTGTATGGAGGACTATGTGGGGCCATTATACTGTATGGAGCACTATGTGGGGCCATTATACTGTATGGAGGACTATGTGGGGCCATTATACTGTATGGAGCACTATGTAGGGCCATTATACTGTATGGAGGACTATGTGGGGCCCATTATTATGTATGGAGGACTATGTGGGTCCATTATTCTGTATGGAGGACTATGTGGGGCCCATTATACTGTATGGAGGATTATGTGGGGCTCATTATTCCATATTGAGGACTATGTGGGGCCCATTATTCCGTATGGAGGACTATGTGGGGCCCATTATTCTGTATGGAGGACTATGTGGGGCCCATTATACTGTATGGAGGACTCTGTGGGGCCCATTATACTGTATGGAGGACTATGTGGGGCCCATTATACTGTATGAAGGACTATATGGGGCCCATAATACTGTATGGAAGACTATGCGGGGCCCATTATTATGTATGGAGGACTATGTGGGGCCCATTATACTGTATGGAGGACTATGTGAGGCCCATTATACTGTATGGAGGACTATGTTGGGCCATTATTCTGTATGGAGGGCTATGTGGGGCCCATTATACTGTATGGAGGACTATGTGGGGCCCATTATTCTTTATGGAGGAGTATGTGGGCCCACTATTTTGTATGGAGGACTATGTGGGGTCATTATACTGTATGGAGGAATATGTGGGGCCATTATTCTGTATCGAGGACTATGTGGGGCCCATTATTCTGTATGGAGGACTATGAGGGGCACATTATTCTGTATGGAGAAGTATGTGGGGCCCATTATTCTGTATGGAGGAGTGTGTGGGGCTCATTATTCTGTATGGAGGACTATGAGGGGCACATTATTCTGTATGGAGGAGTATGTGGGGCCCATTATTCTGTATGGAGGAGTGTGTGGGGCCCATTATACTGTATACTGGTTGGCCCGCGACTTTGTCCAAGTTTCATTTTGGCTTTCTGTATTTGAGTTTGACATCCCTGCTCTAAGTCAAATAGTTTGGGAGAAGTTGTTGTGACTCAGATGAGAGTAATGGTCCTGCGATATTTCATCCAGACACTCACCATCCCAGTTAAAGTACAGGATGAGGCAGATTGTGTAGATTACATCAGCCCCACCACAAATCTCCCCTCTCTGCTGTATTCAGGAAGGTTCTATGCTAACAACAGTTGGCAGAAGTCCTGGTGAGGGGTATGCACCATTGCAGCTTCTGTTTGCTCCACATGGTGTACACCATGGGTGTCAAACTCAGCCGAGTAAATGGGTCACCCATTGGAAAAATTATGAATACGAAGGGCCGCGTTCTTTGAGTGACAAAATGATGATTTCAGTGATACCATTTTTGTTCTATATGACTTTTTGATCATTTTGTACCATTTTTGGCATGTTTTTTTTAATGTTTTTTTATCACGTGTTATGGTAGAAGTTTTCTTTTTTACTTCACACTTTACATAAAACCTTTTTAATGGCAAATATTTTTATTTTTATTTTCTTTTTAATTTATAAGAAATGCTTTCCTTTCTTTCGTCCCCCAATTGGCCCCATACACAAATATTGTTTAACAATTAGCCCCACATAGTAATTCTGGCCCCAAATGTCCTCTTTTTGTTGCAATGTCCCCATCCTGGTCCCATCTTGTAGTAATGTCCCCATCCTGGTCCCATCTTGTAGTAATGTTCCCTTCTTGGTCCCATCTTGTAGTATTGTCCCCCATTCTGGTCCTCATCTTGTAGTACTGTTCCCCATCCTACTCCCTTCCTTGTAGTAATGTCCCCATCCTGGTCGCATCTTGTAGTATTGTCCTCCATAGTGGTCCTCATCTTGTAGTACTGTTCCCATCTTGTAGTAATATCCCCATCCTGGTTCCCATCTTGTAGTAATGTTCCCATCCTGGTCCCCATCTTGTAGTAATGTCCCCCTTACTGGTCCCCGTTTTGTAGTAATGTCCCCCTTACTTGTCCCCATCTTGTAGTAATGTCCCTATCTTATAGTAATGTTCCCCATCCTACTCCCCTTCTTCTTGTAGTAATGTCCCCATCCTGGTCCCATCTTGTAGTAATGTCCCCATACTGGTCCCCGTCTTGTAATAATGTCCCCCATATCATACTCCCCTTCTTCTTGTAGTAATGTCCCCATCCTGGTCCCCGTCTTGTAGTAATGTTCCCATCCTGGTCCCCATCTTGTAGTAATGTCCCCATCTTATAGTAATGTTCCCCATCCTACTCCCCTTCTTCTTGTAGTAATGTTCCCATCCTGGTCCCATCATGTAGTAATGTCCCCATACTGGTCCCCGTCTTGTAATAATGTCCCCCATATCATACTCCCCTTCTTCTTGTAGTAATGTCCCCATCCTGGTCCCCGTCTTGTAGTAATGTTCCCATCCTGGTCCCCATCTTGTAGTAATGTCCCCATCTTATAGTAATGTTCCCCATCCTACTCCCCTTCTTCTTGTAGTAATGTTCCCATCCTGGTCCCATCATGTAGTAATGTCCCCATACTGGTCCCCGTCTTGTAATAATGTCCCCAATATCATACTCCCCTTCTTCTTGTAGTAATGTCCCCATCCTAGTCCTCTTCTTGTAGTAATTTCCCCATCTTGTAATATGCCGTTTTTTACATACATATTAAAAAAATCTTCTCACCTGACCTTACTCCCTCGGCAAATAGCATCCTCTTCCTCCTCCCCAGCTGGAGCAGCGCATGGCAGTGGCGTCATGTGCTGCTGCATCGGGCACAACCCTGATTGGCTGATGGCTGGCATAGATATTGCTGTGCAGAGAGCTGGTCTCTGTGCCGCAATACAATTTAATTGAATTTGCGTCCTCTGACATACATTTAACTGAAAACAAGTGCTGGCATCGGTGGTCCCGTGACTCCCTGGACATGATCGTCTTGGGTGCTCAGGGGCATGAAGGTGGCACAGTTGAGCCTCAGGGGCTGCATGCGGCCCACGTGTTTGGGACCCTTGGTGTACACAGTAAATAATGGTACCAAATAGTGCCCAAGTTTAAACACCGTATACTACGCTGCCCATATACACTGACCAAATAATGTCATTCAGTGCCATCACCACTTGCAAAGTCATACACTGTGCAGATCCTTAGCATAAATGTAACACACTGTCTTACAGAGTTCCAATAATACCACTATATAGAGGCCAAATATCTGCTCCATATATCAAATGATCAGTTTCTGAGTTTCCCGACAAAGGCACCAAACAAATAATAAAGGAAAAATGACTACTGCTGCATGGACAACATCTGCAGCGCTGTGCATAGACGGTTCAGTCTCTACAATGAGCAGGCGGCATGCTTCGCGCAGGAGGTACAGGTCCTCCAGAGATCCGGTCCATATACAGGTGCATCTCACAAAATTAGAATATCATCAAAGATGTAATTTATTTCAGTTCTTCAATCCAAAAAGTGAAACTCCTATATTATATAGACTCATTACACACAGAGTGATCTATTTCACGTGTTTATTTCTGTTAATGTTGATGATTATGGCGTACAGCCAATGAAAACACAAAAGTCATTATCTCAGTAAATTAAAATAATTAGCAAAAACACCTGCAAAGACTTCCTAAGCGTTTAAAAAGGTCCCTTAGTCTGTTTCAGTAGGCTCCACAATCATGGGGAAGACTGCTGACTTGACAGATGTCCAGAAGGCAGTCATTGACACACTCCACAAGGTCCCAGAGTCTGGAGGAAGAGTGGAGAGGCCACAATCCAAGCTGCTGGAGGTCTCGTGTGAAGTCTCCACAATCAGTGATGGTTTGGGGGCCATGTCATCTGCTGGTGTAGGTCCACTGTTTTTTATCAAGGCCAAAGTCAGCGCAGCCGTCTACCAGGACATTTTACAGCCCTTCATGCTTCCCTCTGCCGACAAGCTTTTTGGAGATGGAAATGTCATTCTCCAGCAGGACTTGGCCCCTGTCCACACTGCCAAAAGTACCAATACCTGGTTTACACACAACAGTATCACTGTGCTTGATTGGCAGCAAACTCGCCTGACCTTAACCCCATAGAGAATCTATTATAGAGAATCTATGGGGTATTGTCAAGAGGAAGATGAGAGACACCAGACCCAACAATGCAGACGAGCTGAAGGCTGCTATCAAAGCAACCTGGGCTTCCATAACCCCTCAGCAGCCACAGGCTGATCGCCTCCATGCCACATTGCCGCATTGATGCAGTAATTGATGCAAAAGGAGCCCGACCAAGTATTGAGGGCATTTACTGAACAGACATTTGAGTAGGACAACATTTCAGATTTTAAAATAATTTTTCAAGCTGTTGTTACAAAGTATTCTAATTTACTGAGATAATGACTTTTGTGTTTTCATTGGCTGTAAGCCATAATCATCAACATTAACAGAAATAAACATGTGAAATAGATCACTCTGTGTGTAATGACTCTATATAATAGATCCCTCTGCGTGTAATGACTCTATATAATAGATCCCTCTGCGTGTAATGACTCTATATAATAGATCCCTCTGCGTGTAATGTCTCTATATAATAGATCGCTCTGTGTGTAATGACTCTATATAATAGATCCCTCTGTGTGTAATGACTCTATATAATAGATCGCTCTGTGTGTAATGACTCTATATAATAGATCCCTCTGTGTGTAATGACTCTATATAATAGATCCCTCTGTGTGTAATGACTCTATATAATAGATCCCTCTGTGTGTAATGACTCTATATAATAGATCACTCTGTGTGTAATGACTCTATATAATAGATCCCTCTATGTGTAAAGACTCTATATAATAGATCTCTCTGTGTGTAATGACTCTATATAATAGATACCTCTGTGTGTAGTGACTCTATATAATAGATCCCTCTGTGTGTAATGACTCTATATAATAGATCCCTCTGTGTGTAATGACTCTATATAATAGATCCCTCTGTGTGTAATGACTCTATATAATAGATCCCTCTGTGTGTAATGACTCTATATAATAGACCTCTCTGTGTGTAATGACTCTATATAATAGATCCCTCTGTGTGTAATGACTCTATATAATAGATCACTCTGCGTGTAATGACTCTATATAATAGATCCCTCTGCATGTAATAACTCTATATAATAGATCCCTCTGCGTGTAATGACTCTATATAATAGATCCCTCTGCGTGTAATGACTCTATATAATAGATCCCTCTGTGTGTAATGACTCTATATAATAGATCACTCTGTGTGTAATGACTCTATATAATAGATCCCTCTGTGTGTAATGTCTCTATATAATAGATCCCTCTGTGTGTAATGACTCTATATAATAGATCCCTCTGTGTGTAATGTCTCTATATAATAGATCCCTCTGTGTGTAATGACTCTATATAATAGATCCCTCTGTGTGTAATGACTCTATATAATAGATCCCTCTGTGTGTAATGACTCTATATAATAGATCCCTCTGTGTGTAATGTCTCTATATAATAGATCCCTCTGTGTGTAATGACTCTATATAATAGATCACTCTGTGTGTAATGACTCTATATAATAGATCCCTCTGTGTGTAATGTCTCTATATAATAGATCACTCTGTGTGTAATGACTCTATATAATAGATCACTCTGTGTGTAATGACTCTATATAATAGATCGCTCTGTGTGTAATGACTATATAATAGATCGCTCTGTGTGTAATGACTCTATATAATAGATCCCTCTGTGTGTAATGACTATATAATAGATCCCTCTGTGTGTAATGACTATATAATAGATCCCTCTGTGTGTAATGACTCTATATAATAGATCCCTCTGTGTGTAATGACTCTATATAATAGATCCCTCTGTGTGTAATGACTCTATATAATAGATCCCTCTGTGTGTAATGACTCTATATAATAGATCGCTCTGTGTGTAATGACTCTATATAATAGATCGCTCTGTGTGTAATGACTATATAATAGATCGCTCTGTGTGTAATGACTCTATATAATAGATCCCTCTGTGTGTAATGACTCTGTATAATAGATCCCTCTGTGTGTAATGACTCTATATAATAGATCCCTCTGTGTGTAATGACTCTATATAATAGATCCCTCTGTGTGTAATGACTCTATATAATAGATCCCTCTGTGTGTAATGACTCTATATAATAGATCCCTCTGTGTGTAATGACTCTATATAATAGATCCCTCTGTGTGTAATGACACTATATAATAGATTCCTCTGTGTGTAATGACTCTATATAATCCCTCTGTGTGTAATGATTCTATATAATAGATCCCTCTGTGTATAATGACTCTATATAATAGATCCCTCTATGTGTAATGACTCTATATAATAGATCCCTCTGTGTGTAATGACTCTATATAATAGATCCCTCTGTGTGTAATGACTCTATATAATAGATCCCTCTGTGTGTAATGACTCTATATAATAGATCCCTCTGTGTGTAATGACTCTATATAATAGATCCCTCTGTGTGTAATGACTCTATATAATAGATCCCTCTGTGTGTAATGACTCTATATAATAGATCCCTCTGTGTGTAATGACTCTATATAATAGATCCCTCTGTGTGTAATGACTCTATATAATAGATCCCTCTGTGTGTAATGACTCTATATAATAGATCCCTCTGTGTGTAATGACTCTATATAATAGATCCCTCTGTGTGTAATGACTCTATATAATAGATCCCTCTGTGTGTAATGACTCTATATAATAGATCCCTCTGTGTGTAATGACTCTATATAATAGATCCCTCTGCGTGTAATGACTCTATATAATAGATCCCTCTGTGTGTAATGACTCTATATAATAGATCACTCTGTGTGTAATGACTCTATATAATAGATGACTCTGTGTGTAATGACTCTATATAATAGATCACTCTGTGTGTAATGACTCTATATAATAGATCCCTCTGTGTGTAATGACTCTATATAATAGATCCCTCTGCGTGTAATGACTCTATATAATAGATCCCTCTGTGTGTAATGTGTAACGGGTCTGGGAGGCGGAACCCCTGGGCTACAATACAAGGGGGCGGTCCTTGTAAGGGAGCGGGTGGCGACCAGGCAGGCAGTCACAGGAGGTGACCTGGACAGTCTCTGAGTGAACGGGGCTGGAGGTCACGGCAAGTGACCGGGGCAGTCTCTAGGTATAGGGTTGGTACGACCTGTGGCGGCTGAAGATAGACGAGAGCTCCCAGGTGAGCAGGCGAGAGTCTCTGGATGAACGGGTGGTCACAGCATGTGACGGCGGAGCCTCCAGGAAGACCAGCGGACAGGCGACAGATGAGCGCTCCCAGGTGAGCGGGCAGAAGTCTCTGGACAGGCAGGTGGTCACAGCACGTGACGGCAGAGCCTCCGGGTAGGCAAACAGACAGGTAGCAGATGAGCGCTCCCAGGTGAGCGGGCAGGAGTCACTGGACAGGCAGGTGGTCACAGCACGTGACGGCGGAGCCTCCAGGTAGGCTAGCAGGCAGATAGCAGATGTGCGCTCCCAGGTGAGCGGGCAAGCTGGTCCATAGACAGACTGACAGGAGTTGGTAGGCAGACCGTCGGACCTCAGGCAGGCAGGCAGGTAGCTGATGTGCGCTCCCAGGTGAGCGGGCGAGAGTCTCTGGAATAGCTGGTGGTCACAGCACGTGACAGCGGAGCCTCCGGGCAGGCAAGCAGGCAGGTAGCGGAGAAGCGCTCCCAGGTGAGCGGGCAGGCTGGTCCTTAGACAGACTGACAGGAGTAGTAAGGCAGACCGTCGGACCTCAGACTAGCAGACAGGTAGCAAGTAATCAGGCAGGAATCTGACAGGTAACTGGCAGGTAACTGGCAACGGGACCTGAGGGCTGAAGCACAGGTGAGACACAGGTGCAAACAACATTGCTCGGGCACCTCCATTTTGGAGGAGGTGCCTTATATATG
This sequence comes from Phyllobates terribilis, assembly GCF_046119375.1. NCBI lineage: Eukaryota > Metazoa > Chordata > Amphibia > Anura > Dendrobatidae > Phyllobates > Phyllobates terribilis. Next base: position 585,538,116 of record NW_027362761.1, on the reverse strand, counting down.
ATGAAGTCCTCCGGCCATTGGCCGGGGACTCCTTAGGACGACGCGCGCGGCCCCTTTAAGAGGAGGGGAGCGCGCGCGCGCGCGCCCTAAGCACAGGGGCCGGGAAGGAGCGCGCGCTGAGAGCAGAGCGGGAGGAGGACGCCGGGAAGGAGCACGCGCTGACAGCAGAGCGGGAGAGGGACGCCGGGCACGGGGCAGAGCGGTGAGGGGAGCAGCGTCCCTGCCTAGCAGAGGGCAGGGACGCCGGCACTACAGTACCCCCCCCTTTAGGCCCCCCCTTTTTTAGGCCAGACAGAAATTTAGCTAGGATGAGAGGGGCATGGATGTTCTCCCGGGGCTCCCACGTTCTCTCCTCAGGACCAAACCCCTTCCAATCTACCAGAAAAAAGGTCTTTCCTCTTACCCTTTTGGTGGCAAGAATGTTCTCTACCTCAAACTCGTCCTCAGCGGAAACCGGAGCAGGAGGCGTACCTGTAGACTTGGAAAAAGAGTTAAGTACCACAGGTTTGAGGAGAGATACATGGAAGGAGTTAGGGATCCGTAAGTTGGCCGGGAGTTTCAATTTATAGGCCACCGGGTTGATCTGACTGGTGACCTCCAGAGGTCCGATGAACCGAGGCCCTAACTTGTAAGAAGGTCGAACATATTTAGATGAGAGCCAGACCTTATCTCCTGGACGAAATTGAGGAGGATCCAGGCGTTTTTTGTCAGCGTGTCTTTTCATCCGTTCGGACGACTGAAGGAGTGCGGATCGGGTACTCTCCCAAATGGAGGAAAATTTGCTAACGAGAGATTCCGCAGCCGGGTTGTCCACCGAGGTGGAGACAGGAAAAGGAATCCGAGGATGCTGACCAAAGACTACAAAAAACGGGGATTTGGAGGAGGATTCGCTCTCGTGATTATTGTAAGAGAACTCGGCCCATGGTAGGAGATCCACCCAGTCAGAATGGTGGGCATTAACGAAGTGCCGGAGGTAACTGGTCAGGTTCTGATTGATCCGCTCCACTTGACCATTGGACTGTGGGTGGTAAGCGGAAGAGAAGTCCAGGGTGACGTCTAGTAGTTTACAAGTGGCTCTCCAGAAGCGTGAGGTGAACTGTACCCCACGATCCGACACGATGTGGAGGGGCAGGCCATGAAGACGGAAGATGTGACGAATAAAGTCTCTAGCTAGCTCGGGTGCAGACGGGAGGCCTGGTAGGGGAACGAAATGAGCCATCTTGGAGAAGCGGTCAGCGACCACCCAAATGACCGTACAACCGGCAGAGAGTGGGAGGTCAGTTATGAAGTCCATTGCAATATGCTGCCAGGGGGCAGCAGGTACTGGGAGCGGAAGGAGGCGACCGGCTGGCAGATGTCTCGGAACCTTGTTGCGGGCGCAGGACACACAGGCAGAAACAAAGTCTATTACATCCTTGTGCAGGGTAGGCCACCAGTAGTGCCGGGAAATAAGCTGAAGGGTCTTCTTCTGACCAGCGTGGCCAGCCAGTTTAGACGAGTGACCCCAGTGAAGGATCTTCTCCCGATCAGGTACTGATACGAACGTCTTTCCGGGAGGGAGACGATTTAGACTCACGGGAGCCACCTGCATTACTCTGGCGGGATCGATGATGTGTTTCGGATCTTCCTCGAGATCAGATACCAGAAAGGATCGAGACAAGGCGTCCGCCTTGACGTTTTTGTCAGCCGGGCGAAAATGAAGGACAAAATCAAAACGAGCAAAAAACAAGGACCACCGGGCTTGGCGCGGGTTAAGTCTCTGGGCATGCTGGAGGTAAGCCAAGTTCTTGTGGTCAGTGTAAATTATTACCGGGTGAAGAGCCCCCTCAAGCAGGTAACGCCACTCCTCCAATGCCAGTTTGATGGCCAATAACTCTCGATCTCCTATGGAATAATTGCGCTCTGAGGAGGAGAAGAGTTTAGAGAAGAAGCCGCAAGTTACCATCCTCCCGGAAGAAGATTTTTGAGTAAGTACCGCTCCAGCTCCAGAGGAGGAGGCGTCCACTTCCAGGAAGAACTGCTTGTTGCCGTCCGGGCGATGCAGCACCGGGGCGGAAGAGAAGGCCTGTTTTAAGGAAAGAAAGGCTTCTTCTGCTTCGGGCGGCCACTCTTTGGGATTAGTACCCTTACGGGTGAGCGCGGAAATTGGGGCAGTCCGGGAAGAGAAGTGTGGTATGAAGAGGCGGTAGTAGTTGGCGAAGCCCAGGAACCGCTGAATGGCCTTCAACCCCTCCGGTCGGGGCCATTTCTCGATGGCAGACAGTTTCTCTGGATCCATTCGTAGGCCGGTCTGAGAAATAATGTAGCCCAAAAACGGAAGTGAGGTCTGCTCAAAGAGGCACTTCTCGTATTTAGCGAAGAGGTGATTCTGCCTGAGCCTGAGCAGGACCTGACGAACGTCCCTCCGGTGAGTCTGGAGATCCGGAGAGAAGACCAAGATGTCGTCCAGGTACACCACTACGCAGGAGTAGAGAAGGTCCCGGAAGATGTCATTGACCAACTCTTGAAAGACGGCAGGAGCGTTACAGAGACCAAAGGGCATTACCAGGTATTCATAGTGGCCGTCCCGGGTGTTGAATGCCGTCTTCCATTCATCCCCTTGACGGATACGAACCAGGTTGTACGCCCCACGGAGGTCTAGTTTGGTGAAGATTCTAGCCCCCCTCAGACGATCAAATAATTCTGGAATGAGCGGAAGGGGGTACTTATTCTTCACCGTGATCTGGTTTAGGCCTCTATAGTCTATACAGGGACGGAGAGAGCCGTCCTTCTTTTTGACGAAAAAGAAGCCTGCTCCCGCCGGGGAGGTAGATTTCCGGATGAATCCCCTGGCCAGATTCTCCTCAATATATTCGGACATCGACCGGGTCTCAGCAGCGGATAAAGGATAAATACGCCCACGGGGAGGAGTAGTACCGGGTAACAGGTCGATGGGACAGTCGTATGGTCTATGAGGGGGTAATGTCTCTGCCTCCTTTTTATTAAAGACATCAGCATAAGACCAATAAGGAATCGGAAGTCCAGGTAGATTAGCTGGGGTAGGAGAGGGACGGACGGGATGGACGGGAACCAGGCAGGTCTTATGACAGTCTTGTCCCCAGCGAAGGACTTCTCCGGTTTGCCAGTCAAGCACGGGTGCATGTTTCTGGAGCCAAGGCAGACCTAGCAAGAGGGCGTGAGAGAGTCCAGGCAGAACATGAAAGGAGATACTTTCAGAATGCAGCATTCCCACCTGCAGAGTAATGGATTCGGTGATGAGTTGGATGGGGCATGGTAAGAGCCCCCCATCCACGGCAGCCACAGACAAGGGTACAGCCAGAGGTTTGGTGGGGATGCGGTATTTCTCTACCAGGGACTGTGAAATAAGATTCCCGGCTGCTCCAGAGTCCAGTTGGGCTAGTTCGAAATAACGGTTCTCCCCGTAGACGATTGAAACTGACAACAGCAGGGATGGAGAGGATTTATTCTTGTCTAGGTGGACCTCTCTGAGCGAACCTAGACACAGGCGTTTCCCGACCTCTCCGGGCAGGCACGGATCCGGTGCTCCTTACTGCCACAGTAGAAGCAGGTCCCCTCGGCACGGCGTAAGTCCTGACGGGTCTTGACCATCTTGGTCTGGTCGACCTGCATAGGCTCAGGAGGGTGTACCTGGTTAGAGACAGAAGGAGTGACGGGTTTCTGAAAAGTAGGAGCTAGACGTAGTAACCTCCTCTCACGGGTGACCTCTCTGGCACGCTCCTGGAACCGTAGGTCAATCCGGGTGGCAAGAGTTATTAAGTCATCGAGAGTGGTAGGAATGTCCCGACCGGCAAGTTCATCTTTAATACGGCCGGACAGACCCTCCCAGAAGACGGAAACCAGAGCGTCGTTATCCCAGGCCAGCTCCGAGGCAAGGGTACGGAACCGTATGGCATATTGGCCCACGGTGAGGCTTTCCTGACGGAGGCGTAGCAATGATGATGCGGATGAGGTCTTCCGTCCGGGTTCGTCGAAGACTTTCCGGAAAGCCGTGAGAAAAGCAGGCAAGTTGGACACCAGGGGGTCTCCTCTCTCCCATAGAGGATTTAGCCAGGCCAGAGCCTCCCCGGTGAGATGGGACATGATGAATGCAATTTTGGCTCGGTCGGAGTTAAACTGGTGGGACAATAGTTCAAAGTGCAGGGTGCACTGATTTATGAAGCCCCGAGCCTGGACGGAGTCGCCTCCGAAGCGAGGAGGTGCAGAAAGCCGGGCTCCGGGGTAGGATACCATGGTATTAGTGGGCAGCGGAGCTGCCGGATTGCGAGACATGGCACTGGCGGAGGTTGTCGGTGGAGCAGTCAGAGTATCCAGGCGAGTATTGACATTCCGCAGGTGACCCAAGATGGACTCCTGTTGGGACCTTTGACGGGACAGTTCATGACACAGGTCCGAGAGCGAGGGAGCTTGGGTGCCACCGGGTTCCATGGCCCGAGCAAACTGTAACGGGTCTGGGAGGCGGAACCTCTGGGCTACAATACAAGGGGGCGGTCCTTGTAAGGGAGCGGGTGGCGACCAGGCAGGCAGTCACAGGAGGTGACCTGGACAGTCTCTGAGTGAACGGGACAGTCTCTGAGTGAACGGGACAGTCTCTGAGTGAACGGGGCTGGAGGTCACGGCAAGTGACCGGGGCAGTCTCTAGGTATAGGGTTGGTACGACCTGTGGCGGCTGAAGATAGACGAGAGCTCCCAGGTGAGCAGGCGAGAGTCTCTGGATGAACGGGTGGTCACAGCATGTGACGGCGGAGCCTCCAGGAAGACCAGCGGACAGGCGACAGATGAGCGCTCCCAGGTGAGCGGGCAGAAGTCTCTGGACAGGCGGGTGGTCACAGCACGTGACGGCAGAGCCTCCGGGTAGGCAAACAGACAGGTAGCAGATGAGCGCTCCCAGGTGAGCGGGCAGGAGTCACTGGACAGGCAGGTGGTCACAGCACGTGACGGCGGAGCCTCCAGGTAGGCTAGCAGGCAGATAGCAGATGTGCGCTCCCAGGTGAGCGGGCAAGCTGGTCCATAGACAGACTGACAGGAGTTGGTAGGCAGACCGTCGGACCTCAGGCAGGCAGGCAGGTAGCTGATGTGCGCTCCCAGGTGAGCGGGCGAGAGTCTCTGGAATAGCTGGTGGTCACAGCACGTGACAGCGGAGCCTCCGGGCAGGCAAGCAGGCAGGTAGCGGAGAAGCGCTCCCAGGTGAGCGGGCAGGCTGGTCCTTAGACAGACTGACAGGAGTAGTAAGGCAGACCGTCGGACCTCAGACTAGCAGACAGGTAGCAAGTAATCAGGCAGGAATCTGACAGGTAACTGGCAGGTAACTGGCAACGGGACCTGAGGGCTGAAGCACAGGTGAGACACAGGTGCAAACAACATTGCTCGGGCACCTCCATTTTGGAGGAGGTGCCTTATATATGATGAAGTCCTCCGGCCATTGGCCGGGGACTCCTTAGGACGACGCGCGCGGCCCCTTTAAGAGGAGGGGAGCGCGCGCGCGCGCGCCCTAAGCACAGGGGCCGGGAAGGAGCGCGCGCTGAGAGCAGAGCGGGAGGAGGACGCCGGGAAGGAGCGCGCGCTGACAGCAGAGCGGGAGAGGGACGCCGGGCACGGGGCAGAGCGGTGAGGGGAGCAGCGTCCCTGCCTAGCAGAGGGCAGGGACGCCGGCACTACATAATGACTCTATATAATATATGAGTTTCACTTTTTGGATTGAAGAACTGAAATAAATTAACTTTTTGGTGATATTCTAATTTAGTGAGATGCACCTGTATGTGGTACTGTTGTGCAGCACGCTAAGGCCCCGATTATTTCAGAATTCTGGCATAAATCGCCTTGAAAAGCCACAACATTTTTGAGCAAAGGGCGTTTTTTTATGCACCTTTTGATGTTTTTACGTCACGGCGTGTTCGTGACGCCACAGGTCGGTGTTACTCATGACGCGCTATGGTGTACCTTATGCCAGAAGTCTTACTCTAGTCTCTGACTGGGGTAATATCTGTATCAGGGCACACAGAAGCACATTGCACTTGTCAGATGCTCCCCATTCATTAGGAGGCATGCACCTCTTAATGAATCGGGAGTGTCAGATTACAGCACACTCCTCATCAAGACTGGTGTGAACATTGCTAGCCTTGATAAAGCGGAGCCTAAGTCCTTACAGGTTTGTATTAACGTGTTACTAAATATATATTGTATACCTGATGATACTGGTATACTTACTATGAAATTCCATTTATAATCCTAGTAGTATAGCTAACTGCTGCGTATTTTGTGCAACAAAAATATGCAGCACTAAAAATGCACCAAATTGTCATCATGGGAACTTAGCCAAAGAGTGAGAACGCTCATAAGACACATCCTGACTGACAGGTGCAGCTTGTAATAAGCAGTGATAGATCTCAGGAGCAGGGAGGATGGATACGGATGAGCTGTCAATAAGGCTAGGAGGGTGAAGATTCAGCAGTAGCAGGGAGGAGGGACACTGAGCTGTCAGTCAGACTGGGTGTATGGAAATTCAGCAGCAGCAGGGAGGAGGGACACTGAGAAACTGTCAATGAGGCTTGGTGAGTAGAGACTGAGCTTAAAGTTTTACAAAGTATTATATGTTCAACATTACTTGGATTTTCTTATAAAGTACACCAGCATCATCAGGACTATTTCAAAATGCATGCTATCTCTATTGTGAAATATATTGACAAATCCGCTGTAAGGACCTATAGGCACTCTGAGTTACTGTATGGTAATGATGATACCGCCATAATACAGCATATGATGGGACATGCAAATAGTAAAATTGGGGTCATGTATGGGCTACTATGGACTACTGGCAGACGACTGCAGCCCCCTACAACACTGATCAGTAATACAGCCATGGGCATGTGGCAGCCCTAGTATTGTGCCAATTAATAGGATCACAGAGGTCGGACTCTGAACATTCAGGGTCTATTCTAATGCTCATCACTGCTTTTGTCAAGGAGAACCCCTTTAAGGGGCAAGGCGGAGAAGGGGTTGCCTAAATTATCTGTAATAAGTCATAAGTTTAACTCTTATTGCAGGAGGTAGAAATCGGTAAGATTATGGGACTGGATCCCAAATATTCAATCTCAGGACCCAGAGATTTATGGCCCCTGTACACTATAATCCCGAGGCTTTAAATAGTGGAGAGGGGTGCGGCGGAGGCTTCTATATGGATGTTAGCAGGTGCATCCCCTCCCCCTAAACAACAATGAACGCAGCGGCACTCGTACATAGAGATGTATATTTGCTCAGGCACGGTCTGTTTAGCTAAATGATTGGGCGGCGATCATTAGTCAAATGTCAGAATTTGAATTTCACAAGCCTAAAACTGAAATGAATGAATGGACAATCATGACAGAATGGCAATACGATGGCACGGCATAGCCCCAGTGGTTAGACATGGAACACAATTCGGTAGTCCTAATATTTTGGCAAATTGATCCCGTAACTATACTGTATATGTACCTACATGTACAACAATTTAACTACTATAATACTGCCCCCTATGTACAAGAATATAACTACTATAATACTGCCCCCTATGTACAAGAATATAACTACTATAATACTGCCCCCTATGTACAAGAATATAACTACTATAATACTGCACCTATGTACAAGAATATAACTACTATAATACTGCTCCTATGTACAAGAATATAACTACTATAATACTGCTCCTATGTACAAGAATATAACTACTATAATACTGCCCCCTAAGTACAAGAATATAACTACTATAATACTGCTCCCTATGTACAAGAATATAACTACTATAATACTGCTCCTATGTACAAGAATATAACTACTATAATACTGCCCCTATGTACAAGAATATAACTACTATAATACTGCCCCCTATGTACAAGAATATAACTACTATAATACTGCCCCTATGTACAAGAATATAACTACTATAATACTGCTCCTATGTATAAGAATATAACTACTATAATACTGCTCCTATGTACAAGAATATAACTACTATAATACTGCCACTATGTACAAGAATATAACTACTATAATACTGCTCCTATGTACAAGAATATAACTACTATAATACTGCCACTATGTACAAGAATATAACTACTATAATACTGCCCCCTATGTACAAGAATATAACTACTATAATACTGCCCCCTATGTACAAGAATATAACTACTATAATACTGCCCCTATGTACAAGAATATAACTACTATAATACTGCTCCTATGTACAAGAATATAACTACTATAATATAGCCCCTATGTACAAGAATATAACTACTATAATACTGCCCCTATGTACAAGAATATAACTACTATAATACTGCTCCTATGTACAAGAATATAACTACTATAATACTGCCCCTATGTACAAGAATATAACTACTATAATACTGCTCCCTATGTACAAGAATATAACTACTATAATACTGCTCCTATGTATAAGAATATAACTACTATAATACTGCCCCTATGTACAAGAATATAACTACTATAATACTGCTCCTATGTACTAGAATATAACTACTATAATACTGCCCCTATGTACAAGAATATAACTACTATAATACTGCCATATGTACAAGAATATAACTACTATAATACTACCCCTATGTACAAGAATATACAGTTATATGAAAAAGTTTGGGCACCCCTATTAATCTTAAGCTTAATGTTTTCTAAAAATTGGTGTTTTTGCAATAGCTATTTCAGTTTGATATATGTAATAATTGTTGGACACAGTAATGTTTCTGCCTTGAAATGAGGTTTATTGTACTAACAGAAAATGTGCAATCTGCATTCAAACAAAATTTGACAGGTGCATAAGTATGGGCACCCTTATCATTTTCTTGTTTTAAATACTCCTACCTACTTTTTACTGACTTACTAAAGCACTTTTTTGGGTTTTGTAACCTCATTGAGCTTTGAACTTCATAGCCAGGTGTATGCAATCATGAGAAAAGCTACTTAAAGTGGCCACTTGCAAGTTGTTCTCCTGTTTGAATCTCCTCTGAAGAGTGGCATCATGGGCTCCTCAAAACAACTGTCAAATGATCTGAAAACAAAGATTATTCAACATAGTTGTTCAGGGGAAGGATACAAAAAGCTGTCTCAGAGATTTAACCTGTCAGTTTCCACTGTGAGGAACATAGTAAGGAAATGGAAGAACACAGGGACAGTTCTTGTTAAGGCCAGAAGTGGCAGGCCAAGAAAAACATCAGAAAGGCAGAGAAGAAGAATGGTGAGATCAGTCAAGGACAATCCTCAGACCACCTCCAGAGAGCTGCAGCATCAACTTGCTGCAGATGGTGTCACTGTGCATCGGTCAACTATACAACGCACTTTGCACAAGGAGAAGCTGTATGGGAGAGTGATGCGAAAGAAGCCGTTTCTGCAAGCACGCCACCAACAGAGTCGGCTGAGGTATGCAAAAGCACATTTGGAGAAGCCAATTTCTTTTTGAAAGAAGGTCCTGTGGACTGATGAACCCAAGACTGAGTTGTTTGGTCATACAAAAAGGCGTTATGCATGGCAGCAAAAAAACACAGCATTCCAAGAAAAACACTTGCTACCCACAGTAAAATTTGGTGGAGGTTCCATCATGCTTTGGGGCTGTGTGGCCAATGCCGGCACCGGGAATCTTGTTAAAGTTGAGGGACGCATGGATTCCACTCAGTATCAGCAGATTCTTGACAATAATGTTCAAGAATCAGTGACAAAGTTGAAGTTACGCAGGGGATGGATCTTTCAGCAAGACAATGATCCAAAACACCGCTCCAAATCTACTCAGGCATTCATGCAGAGGAACAATTACAATGTTCTGGAATGGCCATCCCAGTCCCCAGACCTGAATATCATTGAACATCTGTGGGATCATTTGAAGAGGGCTGTCCATGCTCGGCGACCATCAAACTTAACAGAACTGGAATTGTTTTGTAAAGAGGAATGGTCAAAAATACCTTCATCCAGGATCCAGAAACTCATTAAAAGCTACAGGAAGCGACTACAGGCTGTTATTTTTGCAAAAGGAGGATCTACTAAATATTAATGTCACTTTTCTGGTGAGGTGCCCATACTTATGCACCTGTCAAATTTTGTTTGAATGCAGATTGCACATTTTCTGTTAGTACAATAAACCTCATTTCAAGGCAGAAACATTACTGTGTCCAACAGTTATTACATATATCAAACTGAAATAGCTGTTGCAAAAACACCAATTTTTAAAAAACATTAAGCTTAAGATTAATAGGGGTGCCCAAACTTTTTCATATAACTGTAACTACTATAATACTGCTCCTATGTACAAGAATATAACTACTATAATACTGCCTCTATGTAAAAGAATATAACGACTATAATACTGCCCCTATATAAAAGAATATAACTACTATAATACTGCCCCTATGTAAAAGAATATAACTACTATAATACTGCCCTCTATGTACAAGAATATAACTACTATAATACTGCTCCTATGTACAAGAATATAACTACTATAATACTGCCTCTATGTAAAAGAATATAACGACTATAATACTGCCCCTATATAAAAGAATATAACTACTATAATACTGCCCCTATGTAAAATAATATAACTACTATAATACTGCCCCCTATGTACAAGAATATAACTACTATAATACTGCTCCTATGTACAAAAATATAACTACTATAATACTGCCCCTATGTAAAAGAATATAACTACTATAATACTGCTCCTATGTACAAGAATATAACTACTATAATACTGCCCCTATGTACAAGAATATAACTACTATAATACTGCCCCTATGTACAAGAATATAACTACTATAATACTGCCCCCTATGTACAAGAATATAACTACTATAATACTGCCCCCTATGTACAAGAATATAACTACTATAATACTGCCCCTATGTACAAGAATATAACTAGTATAATACAGCTCCTATGTACAAGAATATAGCTACTATAATACTGCCCCTATATACAAGAATATAACTACTATAATACTGCCCCTATGTACAAGAATATAACTACTATAATACTGCCCCTATGTACAAGAATATAACTACTATAATACTGCTCCTATGTACAAGAATATAACTACTATAATACTGCACCCTATGTACAAGAATATAACTACTATAATACTGCTCCTATGTACAAGAATATAACTACTATAATACTGCTCCTATGTACAAGAATATATGTATTAAATTAGTACTCTTGTCATCGCGAACAAGTTTAGCCCTATTTTCGGTTTGGACACTGCATTTAACCCAGAAAGAGTTCATGAAGAGAGTGTGGTTTTCTTTTTTACCATTTTGCACAGGTCTCTTTGGCACATAGAAGAGCAAGTCAGCAAACTGAGTGCAGATTTATCTATAGGATTCCTCCAGAAAAAGTAGTGGATACGTTTAAAGGGTTGTCCACCTTTGCGGACATTTTATTTATTTTTTTACTTAAATTGCAAAATCATTTTGTCTTTGGGTCCCCTCAAAAATGTTACACCGTTTTGCTTTTACAGGCTCTATGCATCCTTTGCACATTCAACTTTTGATGTGGCCTGTGGTGATAAATCAGCTGAGAGAAATTCAGAAAAAGACAGAAAGAGTTAAAAACTACCTGTCAGACCGTCATAGGCGCGCTCACTGACGGATTCTCAGTTAACTCATTCTGCAGCCAGCAATTGTGAAACTCGGAGACTATAAAAGGGAAACAATGCAAAATTGATGTTAAAACCCAAATGCAAACAAAAAAGTGATTTTAAGCCTTACTTACATGTAGTTCAATAAGAAAAAAATGTCCCCAAAAGTGGACAACCCCTTTAACATTTAGTATTTCAAAAGTTACAGACAAAACATTTTCCGCCGCGCATTCCTCACATTTTGCATGTTACCTCTAGATCACATATGGTATTGGGAAACTGATGAACGTGTTTTTCATTTGCAAAAAGTTTTCTGTTTACGAAATCCCGTCCCAGTGATGAACTCATTATAGTATTTATGCAGCTCGGTAACATTTATCGACCTCAAAAAAAAAGCCACTGAGCCTTGGATGATGTCGCTCAATGTAATGGAATTCTCCGAACAATGTTACAAACTCCAGTTTATTTCAAGGGGTTGTCCAGGATCAGAGAAACATGATTGCTTTCTAAAACAGCGCCATATCTTTCCACTGGCTGTGTCTGGTATTGCAGCTTATCTATATTATATATTACACAACCCACAGTATTGCCACATAGTACACCTATAACGTTGGTACCCACATAAAATTGAAATTCAATTCCTAAATAATACTGCTACCATACAACGCTAAACAAAATAGTTATTTCTGTTCTTTGGGTGTTCCACAATACACATAGAGTACTGGAAAATGGAGGAAAAAAAATCCAAGTGCGATGAAATTGTGGGAAAAAAACAAACAATGTGAATTTTTTAGGACTTGTTACAGCATTTTCTTGTAGAATTGCGGTGACCAAAAAAAAAACACGTAATATTGGCTTTCAATTTTTTCCATTTGCGGTGTTTACCGATGGGGCTAATTTTGATAGATCGGCTTTTTCCGAACTCGGCGATAACCACATGAGTATATATATATATATATTTTTTAATATCTTTATTTTCAATAAATAGTAAAAAAAAAAAAAAAAAAAGGGGTGATTTTTAACTTTTTTTTTTAGATTTTTCATATTTTTTTTAAACTTTTTTTTTTTTTTTTTTTTTTACTTTTCACAGTTATTGTTAGCCCCCTTAAGGGGGGGGACTTGAAGGTCCGATCGCTTGTGCTATATACAGCGATGCCACAGCATTGCTATATATAGCAGAAATCACGGTTTTCTTTGATGCCCGGCCACATATAGGATTTCAAAGAAGCACTTGGGTCATCAGCTGACCCCCCGGCTGTCATGAAATCCTATCTGCGACCGGCGATCATGTCACAGGCGTGACGATGGGCAGAGAGAATGACAACCACGCATGCCGGTGCGTGTTAAATGCCGCTGTGGGAGATTGACTGCGGCATTTAACATGTTAACAATCATGGGCGACAGGTGATGGCTGTAATACAGACTCCTCTGTTTCACTACAAATCAAGAGAAAGTATCAGAAGGTCAGAATTAGAAGAGGGGCCCAACGTGTACCGTCATGGGGGCTGATGGTGTTTGGAATGTATCGCCATACACCTTCAACAACCATTAATACTCTTTGATGAACTGTTTGGTTTCTTGGGTGGAATGGGTCAAGGAGACAACATAGAATGTCATATATAGAGGGATTAAGAAGTATAAGGCATCAATTCTGTCATTGGGACCTAATAGTCTTAAGTTGTCGTCGGTGGGGTGGGGTGTTGGGAGCCCCTATAGTCTGCTCTTCAGAGTACTGCGCCCCTTTGACTCTCGTTGGCCTTTCGAAACCATCTTGTTCTTCAGTCATCAGAATCCAAGTCTAGAGGCCACTGAAGAATGTCTCATGCCTGTTGTGGCCATTGGTGGCGGTCCCACTATCCAGACCACACCGATACGATTATCCCATAAGCCTTTATGACTTGCTGGTAACCCCCTTAAAGGGAAGTGATAATCAGAAAATGTCCTAGTGCTTAAATCAGGTTATAGCGTTATATGATTTTCTGTTACGTTTTGGCAATGTTTTTTTTTCCGATATCACAATTTTTATTATAAAACACAAAATGAGTAATCCGGCAATTTTTACACTGGCTACTGGGCCAGACTCATACTCCCTGTCCTTTCAGGATGAGATTTCAGCAGGCTATATTATCTGCAGCAGGTTATATTATTATTATCATAGGAAAAATTACAGTGACATGTAACTCCTCTATATACAGCTGATAATAACAAAGGATCAGCTAATTACCATAGGGGATGTCACAGCTCGCCTCCTCCTCCTGTACAATGACTGATAACACCTCTATATACAGTAGATAACACAGGATCCACCATTCACAATAGGTGATGTCACAGCTCACCTCCTCCTCCTGAACAATGACTGATAACACCTCTATATACAGCTGATAACAAAGGATCAACTAATTACCATAGGGGATGTCACAGCTTGCCTCCTCCTCCTGTACAATGACTGATAACACCTCTATATACAGTAGATAACACAGGATCTACCATTCACAATAGGCGATATCACAGCTCACCTCCTCCTCATGTACAATGACTGATAACACCTCTATATACAGTAGATAGCACAGGATCCATCATTCACAATAGGAGATATCACAGCTCACCCCCGCCTCCTATACAATGACTGATAACACCTCTATATACAGTAGATAACACAGGATCCACCATTCACAATAGGTGATGTCACAGCTCACCTCCTCCTCGTGTACAATGACTGATAACACCTCTATATACAGTAGATAACACAGGATCTACCATTCACAATAGGCGATATCACAGCTCACCTCCTCCTCATGTACAATGACTGATAACACCTCTATATACAGTAGATAGCACAGGATCCATCATTCACAATAGGAGATATCACAGCTCACCCCCGCCTCCTATACAATGACTGATAACACCTCTATATACAGTAGATAACACAGGATCCACCATTCACAATAGGTGATGTCACAGCTCACCTCCCCTGTCCTACACAATGATCTTTGCACACGCTCATTAGATGCTTCACTACAAAAGAACAAAAGCATTGAGAATAAAAAAAAGTTTGTCTAAATAAGCCCCAGTGGTCGGTGTTAAAATTGCAAAATTTTTTATTTTTAATACAGATTGTGAAATGGAAATAAACATTGCCAAAAATGTCTAAAAATACATTTAAACAATAGGTCATTTTCTGATGATAGCGTCCCTTAAAGAAACACTCCTCCTCTTTCTCCCATTTATATGGCAAAAATCCTCATGCTCTGCCACTAATTGCCCTGTACAATGTATAAGGCATCAGCAGGATTGAACCTCTAGGGTATAAATCATCCATACACATCATTCCCTAGACGGTAACACATGTGAACCAAAGGTGCATACCAGGAAGGTATCAGCATTAAAACTGTCAGTGTGATAAACTCCACGCGTTTCCCCTTAAAATAGGGTCATCAGGAGTACAAGGTTAAGCAGTATACTTTGCTGCAGAGATGGAGGCATGCTAACTTAATAAAGCACCGCATGGCACATGGAGATGATGATTGCGCTCCAATGTGCGCTCCATCGCAGGCGCGGATCAATTGTGCAGGACCCTACCTGCGCTTCACCATAAGCTCATGCACGGATCTCATAGAAAAGTCATAAACTGATGATATTCCATTATTGACGTCACAACATAACAAAACAATTTATATATAAAAGCCGTCAGCGCAAATTGGAGTGAAGGTAAAAGAATCAAAAATCCTATTATACCATCCTTCTAATAAATCCTATTATACCATCCTTCTAATAAATCCTATTATATCATCCTCCCAGTCAATCTCATTATGTATGATCCAATTACAAAGCTAATAAACATATATCCTACAGTAGGGACCATGATGTGTAAGCAGAAGCACCCTTTAGGGTCAATGTATTATAGCTGGATTACATAGATATGGTTCCAATCCAGAAGGTAAAAAGAACAAGGAACAAAATTCAAACTTACAAAAAAAACAACCAAAATGTAACTGTTCATTTAGACCCTTAGGAGCGATGGATCCATTCGGTCTCCTTTTGTAATTTTTATTATCCCAATTACCCTCTCCAGACGAGGGTGTGACAATGACAATAAACCAAAAACAGGTTAGGTCCCCACCATATACCTCCCTCAATGTGCCTTGAAATCGGGGTATCCCTGGATGTCTCCTAGATGATCCCCAATTATCTTCCTGAGTTCTTTTAGTTTTGCCAATATAATATATATGGGGCAAAAACATTTAAAGAGATAAACGACACCAGCCATTTTGCAATTCGCGAAATGCTTGCTTTTATAGGCGCAGCGCGTCCCGTCGTGGCACTGTCAAACACATTGGAATTACCAATGTATGGACAGTATGAACAGCCACCACATCTAAAAGTACCTAGATTTCTTGGGTCCAACCGGGTACCCGTCCGTTTTGTATAAGTACTATGGACCAATTGGTCCCTGATTGATCTTCTTTTCCTAAATATAATAGCTGTTGTTGGAGGCAAAAGGTTGCAAATATCCGGTCCACCTTGAGAATGTCTCAATGTTTGGTAAGAACATCCTTCACCTCTATGGCTCCATCATCATATGTACCAATAATTCTCAATCCCGTAAGTTTTTGTGTTAGGCCTAAGTAGTGCGCATCTTCCCTTAGAATTGGCATTCCAGAACGCATCATTAAGGACTTTCTGAGGGACCCCCTCTCAAGGAACCTATTTTTCAGTTGTGTGTGTAATACGTTGTAGGGGAGAAGCAATTGCGTTTAACCCGCATGTGTTGTCCCGTTACGATACCTTTTCTCAGGCTTAGGGGGTGATGACTATCTTACTGAGGAAAATTGTTGGTGGAAAAGGATTT
Organism: Phyllobates terribilis; assembly: GCF_046119375.1. Classification (NCBI taxonomy): domain Eukaryota; kingdom Metazoa; phylum Chordata; class Amphibia; order Anura; family Dendrobatidae; genus Phyllobates; species Phyllobates terribilis. The sequence continues at coordinate 585,521,626 of NW_027362761.1, read as the reverse complement.
CCTAAAAATTTTTGTTTGTAGACGTTCCCCCATATCCTTTTCAATGGTAATTTCAAGAAAGTCAATTGATATCTATCTATTAATCTGAGAAGTAAACCTCAGACCCAGGGGCGGACACAGACTGTAGTGGGCCCCTGTGCAAGAAATTTTTGGGGGCCCCCCCCTGCGCTTCATAAGGCAACAAAGTTATGTAAACATAACCCCCCCATGTGCATCTCTCGCCCCCCCCATGTGCAGCTCACCCCCCCGTGCATCTCCCACCCCCCCGTGCATCTCCCATCCCCCCCATGTGCATCTCTCATCCCCCCCATGTGCATCTCTCACCCCCCCATGTGCATCTCTCATCCCCCCCACTCCTAGTTAATTAATTGTATTTAAAACAAATAAAACTTGTTATACTTACCCCCATGCGATCCCTGCAGAATCCTGGCGCTCGTCCACGTCGCTGCCACCAGGCTCTCCTGACGTTCGGCCATGTGACGGTGCCACATACATAGCCATCAGCTTTTGTTTTGGCCAAAAGATTTTTAAAGCCGCCACCACGATAAGGTAGACTCTTCTGGCCGGGCCCTACTCTAACCTATTAAAATTTTCTTAAAATATCCAATACTCTTTTTAGATATATTTTTATTTAGTTTTCTCTAAGGGAATGTGTCATATACATTTTTTTTTTAAAATGACCAATAATACCACATACAAGGAATACCGCCACACCATGACCAGACCACATATTACCACAACATAGTGACCGAATAATACCACACAGAAGGGGGAAAAACTGCCACACCATGACCAGACCACATATTACCACCACATTACTAATATTACCACCACATTACTAATATTACCATAAGTGTCATTATACACGGGAGCTCTATACATGGTATGTATAATGTAAGTGTCCAGGTAATCTAGTGATCACCAGTGACATTATACACAGGAGCTCTGTATATAGTGTCAGTGTACAGGTAATACAGTGATCACCAGTGACATTATACACAGGAGCTCTGTATATAGTGTACAGGTAATACAGTGATCACCAGTGACATTATACACAGGAGCCCGGTACATAGTATATAGTGTAAGTGTACATGTAATACACTGACTCACTGGTGACGTCTCTAGGTGAAGTCCTTCAGCTACGCTTTTCTCCTTCATCCAGCACAGACCGCCATCACGTCTTCCAGCCAGGACTCGTCTCTGCATAAAATAACACAGTTATCTAGAGCACATTCCCCAACTTCTACATTACACAGCTGAATACAGACGTGCATCCACCATCAATATATGGTTAGTTATTATGCAACCTACCATTCCAAATATAAATTGTAATCCACCACGGTGCCCCCATTAACTGTAAATAGGCACTTAATATATAATTTAATTAGAACCTCTACTCTTTCCGCCAATTTGTTACCAGTTACACTCCTGCATCCGCAACGCCCCCTACTCTATACTTCCTGCTCCCCGCATTCATTATTTACATGCACCCCCTGCCCCAATTCATTATATCATGTCCGTGCTCTCCCCACCCCATCATCAATTATCATTTACTGTCCCCCACCCCACATTCATTATGTGCAGCTCGTTATCCCCCTACTCCCAATTCCCCCATGTGCAGCTCATTTTCTCCCAATTCCCCAATGTGCAGCTCTCATCCCCCCATGTGCAGCACTCACCCCTCCATGTGCACATCTCTCATCCCCCTCCCCCACATGTGCCCCTCTCTCATCCCCCCCATGTGCACATCTCTCATCCCCCTCCCCCACATGTGCACATCTCTCATCCCCCTCCCCCACATGTGCACATCTCTCATCCCCCTCCCCCACATGTGCACCTCTCTCATCCCCCTTCCCCACATGTGCACCTCTCTCATCCCCCTCCCCCACATGTGCACCTCTCTCATCTCCCTCCCCCACATGTGCGCCTCTCCCATCCCCCTCCCCCACATGTGCACCTCTCTCATCCCCCTCCCCCACATGTGCACCTCTCTCATTCCCCTCCCCCACATGTGCACCTCTCTCATTCCCCTCCCCCACATGTGCACCTCTCTCATCCCCCTCCACCACATGTGCACCTCTCTCATCCCCCTCCACCACACGTGCACCTCTCTCATCCCCCTCCACCACATGTGCACCTCTCTCATCCCCCTCCACCACATGTGCACCTCTCTCATCCCCCTCCACCACATGTGCCCCTCTCTCATCCCCCCCATGTGCACCTCTCTCATCCCCCTCCACCACATGTGCACCTCTCTCATCCCCCTCCACCACATGTGCACCTCTCTCATCCCCCTCCACCACATGTGCCCCTCTCTCATCCCCCCCATGTGCCCCTCTCTCATCCCCCCCATGTGCAACTCTCATCCCCCTTCCCCACATGTGCACCTCTCTCATCCCCCTCCCCCACATGTGCACCTCTCTCATCCCCCTCCACCACATGTGCACCTCTCTCATCCCCCTCCCCCACATGTGCACCTCTCTCATCCCCCTCCACCACATGTGCACCTCTCTCATCCCCCTCCACCACATGTGCATCTCCCATTCCCCCCACTCCTAGTAAATTGTATTTAAAAAAAAAAAAAAACTTGTTATACTTACCCCCATGCGATCCCTGCAGAATCCTGGCGCTCGTCCAAATCGCTGACAGCAGGTTCTCCTGACTTCCGGTCATGTGACGGCGCCGTCACATGACCGGAAGTCAGGGGAATCATGAAAGCACTGCCGCAGCAGCGCAGCGCTGAGATGTCCCGGACCCGGCTCTTAGCATGGGGCCGGGGGCCCCATGAGGAGAGAGACGCACAAGAGGGGGGCCCCCAAGGGGGCCCCTACCGGCTGGGCCCCATACTGGAGTCAGGGCAGTCATGCCCTGATGGCGGCCCTGCTGGAGGGGCCCCCTCTCCCTCGGGGCCCCCGTTCAATGAACCGGCTGCACGGGCGGTAGTTCCGCCCCTGCTCAGACCTAGTGTATTTACATTTAAATCTCGTACAAATCTATTGAAAGAATTGGTATCACCAGCCCACAGTATCAGGAGATCATCTACATATCGTCCCCAAAACAAGACTTGGGATGTCAACCAAGAGGTATAAGTTTCACTGAAAACTATAATATCCTTCCACCACCTCAAGTAAAGATTTGCGTAGTTGGGGGCACATGGGCTTCCCATGGCAGTGCCTCTGATTTGACGATAAAATTTGCTGTCAAATGAAAAGTAATTATGGGTTCAAATTAAATTAGGCAATTTACAGACAAATTCATTATGTAGTGTGAATTGTATTCCTCTGGATCTCTAGTAGTATTAAGTGTCCCTTACACCAGCATCATGGAGAATGCTGCTGTAGAGGGCCTCAACATCAATAAATGCTAACTGTACACCCTCATTTACAATAATTTTCCAGTTTCAAAAGTAGATCCGACATAACGCGTACGTATGACGGGGGCGAAATAACAAATTGTCTCAGAAGTCTATCAATATAGATGCTACTATTTTGTGTGATGGAACTGATGCCTGATACTATGGGCCGGCTTTTAAGAGGGACAAGTCCCTTATGCACTTTAGGGAGGGCATAAAAACTGGTGTCATAGGGAATTCTGGAAAGATAAAATCCATCTCGTTTTTTTATGTGACATGAGTCAAAAGCGGTCCGCAACATCAACCCTAATTACCTAGTATGATCCTCAGAGGGATCCTTACGTAAAAGCCTAAACGTCCGCTCCTCAACTAGGATGCTCAGGCATAGGTTTCTATATGCTAGATGGTCCATTATAACTAGGTTTCCAAATTTGTCAGAGGCTTTAAAAATCAATTTATCATTGTTAGCCTTTCTCTCTTGTGGATGTAGATTTGATACATAAGCCATGTTGGAATTTCTTATCCTTTTGAGATCCTCAGTCATTAGTTTAGTGAAGATATCGATACTGGTAATCTCAGAACCTGGGGGCATCCTATTACATGTAGGTCTCAAATCAGTGAACAGTCCAGAACCCGGTTCTCTGATATTCTCCTCCAAAAGACCAGTTGCTCCTCCCCTACAACTTATTACACTCAGACGCAACAACTGAGAAATGGGTTCCTTAAGAGGGGGGTACCCTCAGAAAGTCCTTAATGATGCGTTCCTGAATGCCAATTCTAAGGGAAGATCCACACTACTTAAGCCAAACACAAAAACTGACCTTACAGTATATTGAGAATTATTGGTACGTTTGATAATTGAGCCACAGAGGTGAGGGATATTCTTGCGAAACACTGGGACATTCTCAAGGTGGACCAGGAGATTTTCAACTTTTGCCTCCTACACCAGCTATTACATTTAGGAAGGGAAGATCAGGGACCAATTGGTCCATAGTACTTATGCACCCCCCAAACATACAGATATCTCATTGGACCAAAAATCTAGGTACCTTTTAGATGTGGCGGCTGTAGATACTGTCAATACATTCCTGTCTAAGACATAAGAATTGATAGTGTCCCTATTAGGCTATACTGGAATCTATATTGTCTATTATCTGCTGTCCTTCTCATCACCCATTTGGTTTTGTGATTTGTCCCTGGATTTGTTTTATCATCTCATCTGCAACATTGTTAATTCAAAATGGGCCTATTAGGGTGTGCTAGGGCCAGGCACCGGAGAGCGGGGGCGCCACTTGCGTATTTAGGGTGTCAACCTCCGTGGCCACCTAGGGCCAATTTCTGGGAATACCAACGGGGACATCTAGGATTCCCTAGGCTGGGAGTTTTTTTGTTTTGATCCCTATTATCGTGGAAGAAGTCTAATTGGTATTTAATTTTGATCTACACATGGATTCTCACTTAATTTTATTTGAACCATTAAAAATACTTAAGTTTTAATAGTACAAATTTTCAGTGAACACATTGTTAATGCTTGTACTCCTTTATTCGTGACTTTGGTGATTCTCAGATCGGACGGTGATTATTGCATTTTTTGCTGCTTTTTTTTATGCCTCTTCCCCCTTGTTTGATGTGTTTTTCGTGCAGATGTAAAGCTGCGTTTGATATGAAAATCAACCACATAATTTTTTTACGCCATTTACCAATCTCTGTAATAATCTGATTGCTGTGCTGTGCAGGTCGTTACAATTACAGGGACATCAAATAGGTCTGTTATTTGCTGATTTGTGATGTTTATTTTTTACAAAAGCGAGTTAAACAGGACATTATTGTAATTGTTTTTCATTATTTTTTAGTGATTTTTATAGGAAGAAAAAAATCTCACCCCTCCAATACAGGGACATAGAAATACAATGCTATGTACAGATGTATCTCTATATACCCATATAATCTGCCTGTGGGCTGAGAGTCTGCAAAGTAGCGTCAAATATACAAAATTCTCCCAGTGTTGTCAGTGACTCATAACTTCAGCTACTGCCTGCAATGATAGAGATTGTGGGTTTGATTGCTGGGGAGACCAAATATGACATATGACATAGGGGTGGCCATATTGGAGCAAAAACTTCCCTCTTGTATTGTATGTATAGAGGCAGCCATATTGGAGCACACACTTCCCTCCTGTATTGTCTGTATAGAGGCGGCCATATTGGAGCACACACTTCCTTCTTGTATTGTCTGTATACAGATGGCCATATTGGAGCACACACTTCCTGTATTGTCTGTATAGAGGAGGCCATATTGGAGCACACACTTCCTGTATTGTCTGTATAGAGGCGGCCATATTGGAGCACACACTTCCTGTATTGTCTGTATAGAGGCGGCCATATTGGAGCACACACTTCCTGTATTGTCTGTATAGAGGTGGCCATATTGGAGCACACACTTCCTGTATTGTCTGTATAGAGGCGGCCATATTGGAGCACACACTTCCTGTATTGTCTGTATAGAGGAGGCCATATTGGAGCACACACTTCCCTCCTGTATTGTCTGTATAGAGGAGGCCATATTGGAGCACACACTTCCCTCATGTATTGTCTGTATAGAGGCGGCCATATTGGAGCACACACTTCCTGTATTGTCTGTATAGAGATGGCCATATTGGAGCACACACTTCCTGTATTGTCTGTATAGAGGCGGCCATATTGGAGCCCACACTTCCTGTATTGTCTGTATAGAGGAGGCCATATTGGAGCACACACTTCCTGTATTGTCTGTATAGAGGCGGCCATATTGGAGCACACACTTCCTGTATTGTCTGTATAGAGGAGGCTATATTGGAGCACACACTTCCTGTATGGTCTGTATTGAGGAGGCCATATTGGAGCACACACTTCCTGTATGGTCTGTACAGAGGCGGCCATATTGAAGCACACACTTCCCTCCTGTATTGTCTGTATAGAGGCCGCCATATTGGAGCACACACTTCCCTCTTGTATTGTCTGCATAGAGGCGGCCATGTTGGAGCCCACACTTCCTATATTGTCTGTATAGAGGCGGCCATATTGGAGCACACACTTCCTGTATTGTCTGTATAGAGGCCGCCATATTGGAGCACACACTTCCTGTATTGTCTGTATAGAGGTGGCCATATTGGAGCACACACTTTCCTCCTGTATTGTCTGTATAGAGGAGGCCATATTGGAGTACACACTTCCCTCCTGTATTGTCTGTATAGAGGCAGCCATATTGGAGCACACACTTCCTGTATTGTCTGTATAGAGGCGGCCATATTGGAGCACACACTTCCTGTATTGTCTGTATAGAGGCGGCCATATTGGAGCACACACTTCCTGTATTGTCTGTATAGAGGCGGCCATATTGGAGCACACACTCCCTGTATTGTCTGTATAGAGGAGGCCATATTGGAGCACACACTCCCTGTATTGTCTGTATAGAGGCGGCCATATTGGAGCACACACTTCCTGTATTGTCTGTATAGAGGAGGCCATATTGGAGCACACACTTCCTGTATTGTCTGTATAGAGGTGGCCATATTGGAGCACACACTTCCTGAATTGTCTGTATAGAGCCGGCCATATTGGAGCACACACTTCCTGTATTGTCTGTATAGAGGCGGCCATATTGGAGCACACACTTACTGTATTGTCTGTATAGAGGCGGCCATATTGGAGCACACACTCCCTGTATTGTCTGTATAGAGGCGGCCATATTGGAGCACACACTCCCTGTATTGTCTGTATAGAGGAGGCCATATTGGAGCACACACTTCCTGTATTGTCTGTATAGAGGAGGCCATATTGGAGCACACACTTCCTGTATTGTCTGTATAGAGGCGGCCATATTGGAGCACACACTTCCTGTATTGTCTGTATAGAGGCGGCCATATTGGAGCACACACTTCCTGTATTGTCTGTATAGAGGAGGCCATATTGGAGCACACACTTCCTGTATTGTCTGTATAGAGGCGACCATATTGGAGCACACACCTCCTGTATTGTCTGTATAGAGGAGGCCATATTGGAGCACACACTTCCTGTATTGTCTGTATAGAGGCGGCCATATTGGAGCACACACTTCCTGTATTGTCTGTATAGAGGCGGCCATATTGGAGCACACACTCCCTGTATTGTCTGTATAGAGGCGGCCATATTGGAGCACACACTCCCTGTATTGTCTGTATAGAGGCGGCCATATTGGAGCACACACTTCCTGTATTGTCTGTATAGAGGAGGCCATATTGGAGCACACACTTCCTGTATTGTCTGTATAGAGGCGACCATATTGAAGCACACACTCCCTGTATTGTCTGTATAGAGGCGGCCATGTTGGAGCACACACTCCCTGTATTGTCTGTATAGAGGCGGCCATGTTGGAGCACACACTTCCTGTATTGTCTGTATAGAGGAGGCCATGTTGGAGCACACACTCCCTGTATTGTCTGTATAGAGGCGGCCATGTTGGAGCACACACTTCCTGTATTGTCTGTATAGAGGCGGCCATGTTGGAGCACACACTTCCTGTATTGTCTGTATAGAGGAGGCCATATTGGAGCACACACTCCCTGTATTGTCTGTATAGAGGAGGCCATATTGGAGCACACACTTCCTGTATTGTCTGTATAGAGGAGGCCATATTGGAGCACACACTTCCTGTATTGTTTGTATAGAGGAGGCCATATTGGAGCACACACTCCCTGTATTGTCTGTATAGAGGAGGCCATATTGGAGCACACACTTCCTGTATTGTCTGTATAGAGGCGACCATATTGGAGCACACACTCCCTGTATTGTCTGTATAGAGGTGGCCATATTGGAGCACACACTCCCTGTATTGTCTGTATAGAGGTGGCCATATTGGAGCACACACTTCCCTCCTGTATTGTCTGTATAGAGGCGGCCATATTGGAGCACACACTTCCTGTATTGTCTGTATAGAGGTGGCCATATTGGAGCACACACTTCCCTCCTGTATTGTCTGTATAGAGGCGGCCATATTGGAGCACACACTCCCTGTATTGTCTGTATAGAGGCGGCCATATTGGAGCACACACTTCCTGTATTGTCTGTATAGAGGAGGCCATATCGGAGCACACACTTCCTGTATTGTCTGTATAGAGGAGGCCATATCGGAGCACACACTTCCTGTATAGTCTGTATAGAGGAGGCCATATCGGAGCACACACTTCCTGTATTGTCTTTATAGAGGCGGCCATATTGGAGCACACACTTCCTGTATTGTCTGTACAGAGGCGGCCATATTGGAGCACACACTTCCTGTATTGTCTGTATAGAGGCGGCCATATTGGAGCACACACTTCCTGTATTGTCTGTATAGAGGCGGCCATATTGGAGCACACACTTCCTGTATTGTCTGTATAGAGGAGGCCATATTGGAGCACACACTTCCTGTATTGTCTGTATAGAGGAGGCCATATTGGAGCACACACTTCCTGTATTGTCTGTATAGAGGTGGCCATATTGGAGCACACACTTCCTGTATTGTCTGTATAGAGGTGGCCATATTGGAGCACACACTTCCCTCCTGTATTGTCTGTATAGAGGAGGCCATATTGGAGCACACACTTCCTGTATTGTCTGTATAGAGGAGGCCATATTGGAGCACACACTTCCTGTATTGTCTGTATAGAGGTGGCCATATTGGAGCACACACTTCCCTCCTGTATTGTCTGTATAGAGGAGGCCATATTGGAGCACACACTTCCTGTATAGTCTGTATAGAGGAGGCCATATTGGAGCACACACTTCCTGTATAGTCTGTATAGAGGAGGCCATATTGGAGCACACACTCCCTGTATTGTCTGTATAGAGGCGGCCATATTGGAGCACACACTTCCCTCCTGTATTGTCTGTATAGAGAAGGCCATATTGGAGCACACACTCCCTGTATTGTCTGTATAGAGGCGGCCATATTGGAGCACACACTTCCCTCCTGTATTGTCTGTATAGAGGAGGCCATATTGGAGCACACACTTCCTGTATAGTCTGTATAGAGGAGGCCATATTGGAGCACACACTCCCTGTATTGTCTGTATAGAGGCGGCCATATTGGAGCACACACTTCCCTCCTGTATTGTCTGTATAGAGGAGGCCATATTGGAGCACACACTTCCTGTATTGTCTGTATAGAGGCGGCCATATTGGAGCACACACTTCCCTCCTGTATTGTCTGTATAGAGGAGGCCATATTGGAGCACACACTTCCTGTATTGTCTGTATAGAGGCGGCCATATTGGAGCACACACTTCCCTCCTGTATTGTCTGTATAGAGGAGGCCATATTGGAGCACACACTTCCTGTATTGTCTTTATGGAGGTGGCCATATTGGAGCACACACTTCCCTCCTGTATTGTCTGTATAGAGACGGCCATATTGGAGCACACACTTCCTGTATAGTCTGTATAGAGGAGGCCATATTGGAGCACACACTTCCTGTATTGTCTGTATAGAGGAGGCCATATTGGAGCACACACTTCCTGTATAGTCTGTATAGAGGAGGCCATATTGGAGCACACACTCCCTGTATTGTCTGTATAGAGGAGGCCATATTGGAGCACACACTTCCTGTATTGTCTGTATAGAGGAGGCCATATTGGAGCACACACTCCCTGTATTGTCTGTATAGAGGCGGCCATATTGGAGCACACACTTCCTGTATTGTCTGTATAGAGGAGGCCATATTGGAGCACACACTCCCTGTATTGTCTGTATAGAGGCGGCCATATACATATTGGATGATATTGTCATAGCATATATAATGCTATCCTGCCTTATCTAGGTCCCAGCAGTACACAGGAGCTGTCAATAATTCCCCCATCTTCTAATGATAATGAGATGACTCTAATGGAGGGGGTGAAAAGTGGAATATTTCAGATTTTTCTTTATAGGAATAATCACATTAACAATAAAAGTTAACAAAATCCCTGATATAATTTTGAAATGCTACATTCCCCATTAGCAGGCGATTTCCAGAATAATCCCTATTAGTGTGAACACTGCAGCAGAGCACAATGCCGGAGCTTCGGGTCTGGGATGTATGAGACGCGCTGTAATGACGCAGCCGGTGAAGCAAACATTTGCATAATCAAATAGAATATTCATCGGAGCAAGAACGGGTAATCAAGCAAACAAGACATCATGAATGTCAATGGAACAAGTGAATAACTTGATCCACATTTGTATGCAGCTTCTACACAGGAAAGCTCCTGAGGACACCTGAGACGACTATTATTTGTACTATCAGCGAGCGGTCTTTTGACTTGCAAACTTCACATCTGGTGAATTATACTTGTCTCCATGGGTGTCTGCGATTTAAAGAGATTGTACAGTATTAGAAAACCATGGCTGCTTTCTTCCTCTTCCAAGAACAGCGCCACACCTGTTCACAGGTTGTATGTGGTATTGCAGCTCATCCACATTGAAATAAATGTTACTGAGTTACAAGACCACACTCAACCTGTGAGCAGGTATGGCCCTGTTTGTGGCAGCAGGCCGCTATTAAAGCTACCCAACTGGCTAGTTTCCAATGATTTACTACAGGAACATAGACAGGACACTCATCAGCCTCCACAGATCTTTATGGTGCTGGTATTGGGACTTTTGCATATGGGAGACTGGTCTCGGTATTCAGAGCACCTGTTCTGTCAGTGAAAGCCTTAATGGAACGACATGGCGCGGTGTAATCCCGCAGGGGTTGTGAAGTCGAAGTGACCTAAGCACCAGGATATGTACAGTATTAGGCATTTAGGAAGGGATGGCGAGTACGACTACTGCTATAAAAAAAAAGCTGACCAGCACCTCTTGAAAGAATAAAGCAGTGTGAACAGGTGCCACCTGCTATGAATGCATTATATACGAACCAGAGTGCAGAAGCCCCCCTGTTAATATAAATAATATAAATTGCATCATCTATTTTTCTCTCATGTATTGCTGGTGGAAGCCTCTCCTGTTTATGTTACATCCTGTATTATACTCCAGAGCTGCACTCACTATTCTGCTGGTGCAGTCACTGTGTACATACATTACATTACTGATCCTGAGTTACCTCCTGTATTATACTCCAGAGCTGCACTCACTATTCTGCTGGTGCAGTCACTGTGTACATACATTACATTACTGATCCTGAGTTACATCCTGTATTATACTCCAGAGCTGCACTCACTATTCTGCTGCTGCAGTCATTGTGTACATACATTACATTACTGATCCTGTACTGATCCTGAGTTACATCCTGTATTATACTCCAGAGCTGCACTCACTATTCTGCTGGTGCAGTCACTGTGTACATACATTACATTACTGATCCTGTACTGATCCTGTATTATACTCCAGAGCTGCACTCACTATTCTGCTGGTGCAGTCACTGTGTACATACATTACATTACTGATCCTGAGTTACATCCTGTATTATACTCCAGAGCTGCACTCACTATTCTGCTGGTGCAGTCACTGTGTACATACATTACATTACTGATCCTGAGTTACATCCTGTATTATACTCCAGAGCTGCATTCGCTATTCTGCTGGTGCAGTCACTGTGTACATACATTACATTACTGATCCTGTACTGATCCTGTATTATACTCCAGAGCTGCACTCACTATTCTGCTGGTGCAGTCACTGTGTACATACATTACATTACTGATCCTGAGTTACATCCTGTAAAAAACAGAAATGTAGAAATGTTTGCAAATTTATTAAAGAAAAACTGAAATATCACATGGTCAAAAGTATTCAGACGCTTTGCTCAGACACTCATATTTAGGTCACATGCTGTCCATTTCCTTGTGATCCTCCTTGAGATGGTTCTACTCCTTCATCGGAGTCCAGCTGTGTTTAATTAAACTGATAGGACTTGATTTGGAAAGGCACACACCTATCTATATAAGATCTCACAGCTCACAGTGAATGTCAGACCAAACTGCCCAATCGTGGGAGAAGAGCCTTGGTGAGAGAGGTAAAGAAGAACCCCAAGATCACTGTGGCTGAGCTCCATGGATGCAGTAGGGAGATGGGAGAAAGTTCCACAAAGTCAACTATCACTGCAGCCCTCCACCAGTTGGGCCTTTATGGCAGAGTGGCCCGACGGAAGCCTCTCCTCAGTGCAAGACATATGAAAGCCAGCATAAAGTTTGCTCAACAATACATGAAGGACTCCCAGACTATGAGAAATAAGATTCTCTGGTCTGATGAGACGAAGATAGAACTTTTTTGTGTTAATTCTAAGCGGTATGTGTGGGGAAAACCAGGCACTGCTCATCACCTGCCAATACAATCCCAACAGTGAAACATGGTGGTGGCAGTATCATGCTATGGGGGTGTTTTTCAGCTGCAGGGACAGGACGACTGGTTGCAATTGAAGGAAACATGAATGCGGCCAAGTACAGAGATATCCTGGATGAAAACCTCTTCCAGAGTGCTCTGGACCTCAGACTTGGCTGAAAGTTCACCTTCCAACAAGACAATGACCCTAAGCACACAGCTAAAATAACAAAGGAGAGGCTTCAGAACAACTCTGTGACCATTCCTGACTGGCCCAGCCAGAGCCCTGACCTAAACCCAATTGAGCATCTCTGGAGAGACCTGAAAATGGCTGTCCACCAACGTTCACCATCCAACCTGACGGAACTGGAGAGGATCTTCAAGGAAGAATGGCAGAGGATCCCCAAATCCAGGGGTGAAAAACTTGTTACATCATTCCCAAGAAGACTCATAGCTGTACTAGCTCAAAAGGGGGCTTCTACTCAATACTGAGCAAAGGGTCTGAATACTTATGACCATGTGATATTTCAGTTTTTCTTTTTTAATAAATTTGCGAAAATTTCGACATTTCTGTTTTTTTTTTTCAGTCAAGATGGGGGGCAGAGTGCACTTTAATGAGAAAAAATGAACTTTTTAGAATTTACCAAATGGCTGCAATGAAACAAAGAGTGAAAAATTTAAAGGGGTCTGAATACTTTCCGTACCCACTGTATATTAAACTTTTAAAGATTCCTTTATTTTTTCTCACATCACTTAATTCATAAATTGAATACTTGGGCTCCAAATTCATCAAAGTGTTTACACCAGAAAACTGATGTAGAACATGTTGAAAAGTCGCAAAATTTTTGGTTGCACTTTTTTTTTTTACTATTATTTAGCAAGATTTTACCTTTTAAGTAGTTCATGTCCTGTGTATTAAGAGCATAATTTTCTAAATTAAATCTAAAACTCCATTTTCCTTGTGTCTAAAAGGTTTTTGTTGACTGTTGCTGTGGAGTTGTGTTATTGGTTCTGATATAATGAGAGACTTGTCCTTAATCATATAGATCTACTTTAAAACTTATGGCTATCATATGGTCTCCATTACATAGTTTGGAACCACCACAGATCTTTGATAATCCAGCCAGTCCTGTCTTGTATACATTACCTTATACACTTGTATTATCTGTGATTGGATCTCCCTCCCGCAAAAATTCCTCCCACACCCTCCCCAAAATCTGAAGCGCTACAACTATGAGCACTCAGTGCAATTACCCAGAAGGTTGCTGTAAATTATCTAAATCTTAACTTGTATACACTGAAAATTTCAAGTCCTAGAACGATATTGGTATCTTCAGTGATAAAAGTAAGGAACCGCAATGGGTGCGGTAGTAACCCAAAGACATATGTTAACTAAATGTCAATACTTTGATATTTATATGATTACACTAAAATTCTGATGACTAGACGGGTAAAGTGTATGATGCTTTTTAGCCAATATTACAAGCTGTTTAATTGTTTTATAGTAAGAAATCTTGTAATTAATCTTTTGATCTAACCTTAATTAACTATAAGAGAGGCTACCTTGACAGACTTAGGCAAGTATTACATGATCAGCCATTTAGTAATACTTGCTTTGATTAGTCAATCACCAGGTCTGATCCAATTTACAAAATGAATGTCTTTGTATAATTAGCTGGAGATGTATTTGTTTTCATATATTTTTTGTCTACTCACAATTTTATTATTAATGCATGCGGATAAAAACATTACACAACATCAACATAGTGACATGTTTTGCCAATATGATGAATCTTTTATTAAGAAATGTAAAATGTGTTTACTCTTCAGTCACGAAAAAAAAAAAATAGTAGAGTTCTTCATTTACACATGTAAAAAAAAGCCAATAATTGTATGAGCTGTAACCTGATATTTTTCAAATTTCTCATTAGCTGTTATAACATGATATTTTAATATCTATTTTTTTTCTTATCCTTGAAAATGCAGCTGAAGTACCCGAAGACTATCCAGATCAGTTTGATGATGTGTTGGAGTTTATTCAGGACACGATAAAAAGACTTCGGAGGTCATCCAACAAGCAATCCCTCGCCAGACGAGACAGAGGGAGGCTCGCTGCTATAACAGACACTCAGAATTCCAATAAAAAGTCGAGCAAGGAGACTAGAAAAAGGAGAAACAAGGGATGTGTCCTTAGAGAGATACACTTGAATGTGACGGACTTGGGATTGGGCTATGAAGCCAAGGAAGAACTAAAGTTCCGGTACTGCAGTGGGTCCTGCAATAACCCAGAGACAACTTATGACCAAATTCTAAAAAACTTAACGATCAAGAAAAAGTTGGTTAATGACAAGGTGAAACAAGCGTGTTGCAGGCCCATTGCCTTTGATGACGATGTTTCATTTTTGGATGACAATTTAGTTTACCATACCTTGAGGCAACATTCCGCTAAGAAATGTGGATGTGTATGATTTTAATTTTGGATAGCCATGCGGCAGTGTGTATTGCATTCCTGAAATAAGGCAAAGAAAGGGATCAAGATTTTTCCCCCGTAGTGGTCTCCCGAAAGACAGAGATGGAGAAGAGGACCAAGGATGGTTGGGCATGGAGCTATCATGGAAATCTGTTGTGGCATTTATCCAGTGAGTGCCAGGATACATTTTTTTTTTAAAAGAAATCCCTTTGCAAGAGAGATGTAGACAGCAGACACTGCTCTTACGCGGGGGACGGCATTTTGCTGATTTTTCTATGTGACTCACCAGCAGTGTTGACTGGAGAGGTCGATATCCAGCTTTTTAAGCACCGGCATTTATACATCATGCATGTCAGGTTTTTTTATTTTTTTTTTTCCTGTATATCTTTTTGTTACATCAGAAAACAAGTGTATTACATAATCCGATAGTTGTGTATTTTGGGGTTTAATTAAATTTTTTTGCTACTTTAGTACATATTACTTTAGTCCATTGACATACTTTACCACGATCCACAGGTTATTGTAATCTATGACATCACTTACATTTCATGTTGTTTTTTGTTGTATTTTTCACCCCGAAATTATGGTAAAGTAGGATCTATGCCCTTATAAAATGCACAGTAGACTAAAGCATGTCATAAACAATCAAGGCTTCACCATAGAAGGTCAGATGGTCCATAGCCCTGGCCAAAAACAAAAATCAGATCTGTTAACGCCAACCATACAAGAGTCATTTTCGATATAGGAGATACCTGACCCACCCTTAGAACAATGAATGGGGGGTGGGGATGTACGGACAGGCAAAAAAATGTTGGCCAAGTATCTCTTATGGTCTGTGCCCTTTTTAGTTCTTGTGGGCCACAGCCAACACCACCAATCTAGCAGAATTAGGTAATATATATCGTATTGGGCCCAGGGGTATGGCTGTAGATTCCATGTAAAATACGGGATAAGATCCTATCCAATCAGATCAGGGAAGTCTTTCCAAAGGATCGATTCCCGTCATTGGCACAGGATATACGGTCATAGTCCAATGTAGAACAGAATGGTCCATTGTTTCCTGTTTATATGAGTCCCTGATTAGTAGTCATAGACTATGCCAGAAAGAAGGAGGTCTTCAGATTTTCCTAGTCCAGCCCTCGGGGAACCTGAAGAACCCCCCAAATGGCTATATCACCCGAGGACAACTACTTTAGCCAAATGTGGCCCACCATGAAGGCCTTTATTGGGAGCTGCATTGATGTCATCTATAACAGAGCTGTATACAGAACTCGTTTTGGGATTTATATATTTTTTTTCTGACAGTACGTTGGTAATTGGTCCAAGAGACCGAGCAGACTACTTGATGCCATGCATCCACTCAGATACATGAAGATATAGAATATATTTATTGATTATTAAGTTATTGATATTTATTACTGTCCAGTTATGAATGTTTCTTTTTTTTTTTTTCCTATTTATTGCAATTTCCTCTTTGATGGTGCCAAAGCGAAGCACGTTCTCACGACTACGATGAGACGTATGCAAGCAAGTGTATGTTGGTAGATGTAGAATCACAGACTTTACCCTTTTTTTGTCTTGTATTTTAAAATTATAGCTACTTTACCAAAAAAAAAAAAAAAAAAAAACACAGCGCCACCCTTGTCTATAGGTTGTATGTGGTATTGCAGTTCAGTCCTGTTCATTAAAATAAAAGTTCAATACCACATGCATCCTGCAGAGAGGAGTGGCGCCTTTTAGAAAAACTTTATTTCTTTCTAAAATCTCAGACAATCACTTTGAAGTGATCACCCTTTAGAGAAAGTCTAAATGCCCAACGCAGCCTTGTCCAGCAGTGACACTGTTCACGTCTTACAGAAATGCTTTTACATTTTTCCCTATGCGTCCATTAATTATAATAAAATACCGGTAGTAATCGATTCCAAAGTTAGAGAAGAAACTATTTATATACACACACACAATATTATATATATATATATATATATATATATATATATATATAATATTATATTATATTTTATTTTAGGAATTATTATAGTTGAAAAGTTACTGTTCTGTATAGAATTTTAGCTTGACTAAAATTATAAGGGAGTTCTCCACTTTAGCTTATCATTTGAGGCTCAAAACGATTGCTCAATCACAAAGTGACCCCAGAGATCAGCAACGATCTGTGTGGGAAAAGTGTTCAATTTCCCTGCAGCACTCCCACAGGAGAAATTAAGTATTGCACTCTGAGTGCATGGAAGTGGAAGTCCTCCAGAGCTCTTTGCCATGGATGATAAAAGGATGTTAAAAATTGAGAACCCCCCCTCTATTAATTCCCTAACATGGCATGGTTTTCTAAAGTAGACTACCCCTTCAACAAAAAAAGGGTAGAAATTATTTCCAGAAAGTCCATGTAACAATTGCAAACATTTTTATTGCTCCGGTGCATCTAAAATAAAGCGTTAACTAACTTTGCAAATAGTTTTGTTTAAAAAGAAACCTCCAACCGTTTTGTGTCCACAGCTCCTATATGGATCTATTTGTTTCTATGGTTACAGACTACAAACAAATCCCGTGTAGTCACATCCTACAGTCATATTAGAATACTTTCCACTTTTTTTGGCAACCATAATCTCTCATAGTCCAGTATCAATCAGGGCTCAATCAAAACTCCTGTGCTGTTTTTTGATTTCGCATTTCACGCACACCTCCACTCCCCTGCTGGTTCAGTGTCTTGTCAGAGTAGACACTTGCTGATTGATAATTTGGGAGATGGCAAACTTAAAGGGGTCATCCATTACTTTAAACGTTAACTTTAATGGCGCCAAGGTTGTGTAAGTAAATGGAAAAAAAGAAACTATATTTACCTACTGGACTGGTGTCACTTCTCCTCCGCATTTGGTACTGTAGGTCTCCTGGCATAAACATCCATGGAGGCATCATGTGACTGCTGCAACCTTCACATTCCGTCCGAACAGGAAGTAACTGTTCTAACGGAATGTGAACAGTAGCCGATGATTGGCTGCAGCAGTCATGTGACGCTCCCTTCAGAAGACTGGTGAGGAACACAGTGCAAGGAATAGAGGAGTCCAGAACATTTTTTTTTTAAATTTCTTAAACCACCTTGAGCCCAATAAGGTTAACTTTTTAAGTAATGGACAACCCCTTTTAATCCACATCTGCTTTAACAATTCTGCTGATTTGCATACTGGAAGATGAGGGTCTTAAAACAGATCTGCATTTACAATTCCGCTGATTGTTAGTGGAAACTGTCAGCAAGTTGTTTGACATTCAAACCCCTAACGGATTAGCAGAGCTCCCATAATGCAATTCGATACAGTTAGTACTTCCCATATGACATGACTGTCCAGTGGCCGGTATATAGACGACACTTTCCAGAATGTAAAACATCAGAGCAAGCATTGTGCAGACTCTGAACGAGCAGGGGATGCTGGGGAGGATTTCAACTCTGCAGTTTTTTTTGCAATCTATGATTTAAGGAAAAGGGGTAAAGTCTGTGATATTCGTATATATTCTTCCCCGATGGTATGAAGCTATAACTATTTGCTTATCTGAAGGTTTCAATTTCACCTGAGTTATGTTTTGTTCATTTGTGTTACTCAACCAAAGTTCTCTACAAACTTTATTTTTGTACAATATTCATTTTTTAACTTTTTACAAAATAAAACTCATTTCTATCATCCTATGTGGTTTGGGTTTTGCCTGTTATCAAACCTGTATTGGATGGGTTGTAACTCTAGGGGTAACAGGCTCACCTGTTGTCTGGTCCCCGAAGAGTCAAAATGTCCCTGGGACCCTGTGATCGTCGTCTTACCCAACAGTTTGTGTGTTTGGATATAATCATTTTAGAATCGGCACATGCAGGATTAAGATGAAAGGGAACATTGTTAAAAAGAAACGAGCACATGGATTTGTGGGTCCTGGTCTAGTGGTCCGGCCGGCTCCCATCCAGCAGCCACGGAATACTGACCCAGCCACTACACCAGGGTTCTGAAATGTATCATCTCTACTGGCAGAGAATCACTCTTACCTCTTTCTGCACAACCACTGAGCATGCCCACAACACTCTACTGTAAAGCTATACGGAAGAGTGTTGTTGGCATGCTCTGTGGTGGTATGCACACAACTCCCCTTTTCCTGTCTCTATACAACCACAGAACATGGCCAAAACATGCTCCTGTAGAGCTACAATACATACAGTACAGACCAAAAGTTTGGACACACCTTCTCATTTAAAGATTTTTCTGGACTATGAAAATTGTACATTCACACTGAAGGCATCAAAACTATGAATTAACACATGTGGAATTATATACTTAACAAAAAAGTGTGAAACAACTGAAAATATGTCTTATATTCTAGGTTCTTCAAAGTAGCCACCTTTTGCTTTGATGACTGCTTTGCACACTCTTGGCATTCTCTTGATGAGCTTCAAGAGGTAGTCACCGGAAATGGTCTTCCAACAATCTTGAAGGAGTTCCCAGAGATGCTTAGCACTTGTTGGCCCTTTTGCCTTCACTCTGCGGTCCAGCTCACCCCAAACCATCTCGATTGGGTTCAGGTCTGGTGACTGTGGAGGCCAGGTCATCTGGCGTAGCACCCCATCACTCTCCTTCTTGGTCAAATAGCCCTTACACAGCCTGGAGGTGTGTTTGGGGTCATTGTCCTGTTGAAAAATAAATGATGGTCCAACTAAACACAAACCGGATGGAATAGCATGCCGCTGCAAGATGCTGTGATAGCCATGCTGGTTCAGTATGCCTTCAATTTTGAATAAATCCCCAACAGTGTCACCAGCAAAGCACCCCCACACCATCACACCTCCTCCTCCATACTTCACGGTGGGAACCAGGCATGTAGAATCCATCCGTTCACCTTTTCTGCGTCGCACAAAGACACGGTGTGTAGCATCGGCGTCTCTGCCCCGTACTAGGCAGAGACGCCGTCCCTCTCACCTCCCCGCTCCTGGCGCGGCCTCCTTCAGCGCTTCTCTCCCCGCTGCTTCCGGCACGCGCTCCTTCCCCGGCAGTGTGCTTAGGGCGCGCGCGCGCTCCCCCTCTCTTGAAGGGACCGCGCGCGCCGTCCTAAGGAGTCCCCGGCCAATTTCCGGAGGACCTCCCATATTTAAGGCACCTCCTCCAAAATGGAGGTGCCCGAGCAATGTTGTAGCACTGTTCACTACTCTGCTTCAGCCCTCAGCTCCCGTTGCCAGTTACCTGCCAGATTCCTGCCAGCTTGCTGTCTTATTCCTGCCCGATATCCTGCTACCTGCCTGCTAGCCTGAGGTCCGACGGTCTGCCCACCAACTTCTGTCAGTCTGTCTATGGACCAGCTTGCCCGCTCACCTGGGAGCGCACATCTGCTACCTGCCTGCTAGCCTACCTGGAAGCTCCGCCGTCACGTGCTGTGACCACCTGCCATTCCAGAGACTCCTGCCCGCTCACCTGGGAGCGCACACCTGCTACCAGCCTGCTAGCCTACCTGGAGACTCCGCCGTCACGTGCTGTGACAACCTGCCATTCCAGAGACTCTCGCTTGCTCACCTGGGAGCACACATCTACCATCTGCCTGCTAGCCTACCTGGAGGCTCTGCCATCACAGGTCGTACCTACCGTTCACCCAGAGACTGCCCCGGTCACTTGCCGTGACCTCCTGCCCGTTCATCCAGAGACTGCCCCGGTCACTTGCCGTGACGTCCAGCCCATTCATTCAGAGACTGTCCCGGTCACCTGTGGTGACTGCCTGCCCGTCTTCCCTGGTCGCCACCCGCTCCCTTACAAGGACCACCCCCTTGTATAGTAGCTCAGAGGTTCCGCCTCCCAGACCCGTTACAGTTTGCTCGGGCCATGGAACCCGGTGGCACCCAAGTTCCCTCGCTCTCGGACCTGTGTCATGAACTGTCCCGTCAGAGGTCCCAACAGGAGTCCATCCTGGGTCACCTACGGAATGTCAATTCTCGCCTGGACACTGACTGCTCTTCCAGCAACCACCGCCTGTGCCATGACCCGCAATCCGGCAGCTCCGCTGCCCACCAATTCCATGGTATCCTTCCCCGGACCCCGGCTTTCTGCACCTCCTCGCTTCGGAGGCGACCCCGCTCAGGCTCGGGGCTTCATTAATCAGTGCACCCTGCACTTTGAACTCCTGTCCCACCAGTTTAACTCCGACCGGGCCAAGGTTGCCTTCATCATGTCCCATCTCACCGGGGAGGCCCTGTCCTGGCTAAATCCTCTTTGGGAGAGAGGAGACCCCCTGGTGTCCGACCTGCCTGCCTTTCTCACGGCTTTCCGGAAAGTCTTCGACGAACCCGGACGGAAGATCTCATCCGCATCATCTCTGCTACGCCTCCGTCAGGGAAGTCTCACTATGGGCCAATATGCCATACGGTTCCGTACCCTTGCCTCGGAGCTGGCCTGGGATAACGACGCTCTGGTATCTGTCTTCTGGGAGGGTCTGTCCGGCCGTATTAAAGATGAACTCGCCGGTCGGGACATTCCTACCACTCTCGATGATCTAATAACTCTTGCCACCCGGATTGACCTACGGTTCCAGGAGCGTGCCAAAGAGGTCACCCGTGAGAGGAGGTTTCCACATCTAGCTCCTACTTTTCTGAAGCCCGTCATTCCCTCCGTCTCACCCCAAGTACACTCTCCTGAGCCTATGCAGGTCGACCTGACCAACATGGTCAAAACCCATCAGGACTTACGCCGTGCCGAGGGGAGTTGCTTCTACTGTGGCAGTATGGAGCACTTCATTCGTTCCTGCCCGGAAAAGCCGGGAAACGCCAGTGTCTAGGACCGGTCGGAGAGGTCGTCCTAGACAAAAGTAAGCCCTCTCCGTCTCTGACTCTACCGGTCTCTATTGCTTGGGGAAAGAACCGCCACTTTGAACTCGCCCACCTGGATTCCGGAGCTGCTGGAAACCTCATCTCCCAGTCTCTGGTAGAGAGATACCGTATTCCCACCAAGTACCTGGCTGAACCATTGTCTGTCGCCTCCGTGGATGGAAGACTTCTCTCGGAGACCATCCTGTTCGTCACTGAACCCATAACCCTGCAGGTGGGAATGCTGCACTCTGAGGAGATCTCATTCCATGTGCTGTCCGGACTTTCTCACTCCCTGTTGCTAGGTCTACCTTGGCTCCAGACACACGAACCCGTATTGAACTGGCGATCCGGTGAAGTACTCCGATGGGGTCCAGATTGCCATAGGACCTGCCTGGTCCCGGTCCGCCCACTTCGTCCTCCGCCTACTCCTGCTAATTTACCTGGTCTCCCGGCTCCCTACTGGCCCTATGCGGACGTCTTCGGTAAGAAGGAAGCAGAGACGTTGCCACCCCATAGGCCATATGACTGCCCGATCGACCTGGTACCTGGTACCACTCCGCCCCGTGGGCGTATCTACCCATTGTCTGCAGCCGAGACCTGGGCCATGTCTGAGTACATCGAGGAGAATCTGGCTAGGGGATTTATCCGAAAATCTACCTCCCCGGCTGGAGCCGGATTCTTCTTTGTCAAAAAGAAAGACGGCTCGTTACGTCCCTGTATTGACTACAGAGGACTCAATCTCATCACTGTAAAAAACAAATACCCCCTGCCGCTCATCTCCGAATTGTTTGACCGTCTCAAGGGCGCCAGGATCTTCTCCAAGCTGGATCTTCGAGGAGCATATAACCTGGTCCGTATCCGTCAAGGAGACGAGTGGAAGACGGCATTCAATACCCGGGACGGTCACTATGAGTACCTTGTGATGCCCTTCGGTCTTTGTAATGCTCCCGCTGTCTTTCAGGAACTAGTTAACGACATCTTCCGTGACCTCCTGTACTCCTGCGTAGTGGTATACCTGGACGATATCTTGGTCTTCTCTCCGGATCTCTCCACACACCGAAGGGATGTTCGTCAGGTCCTGCTTAGGCTTCGGCAGAACCATCTCTATGCCAAATACGAGAAGTGCCTCTTCGATCAGACCTCTCTACCGTTCTTGGGCTATGTCATCTCCCAGACAGGCCTGCAGATGGATCCCGAGAAGCTCTCTTCCGTTCTAAAATGGCCTCGTCCTGAAGGTTTGAAAGCGATACAGCGATTCCTGGGCTTCGCTAATTACTATCGTCTTTTCATCCCACACTTCTCGTCTCGGACTGCTCCCATATCTGCACTTACCCGTAAGGGGGCTAATCCCAGGACATGGTCGCCTGAAGCCGAGGAGGCCTTCCTTTCCTTAAAGAAAGCCTTCGCCTCTGCTCCCGTCCTGCACCGTCCGGACAGTAATAAACAATTCTTCCTGGAGGTGGATGCCTCCTCCTCCGGAGCCGGAGCGGTGCTCACCCAAAAATCTTCTACCGGGAGAATGGTAACCTGCGGTTTCTTCTCCAAGATCTTCTCCTCGTCTGAGCGCAACTACTCCATTGGAGACCGTGAATTGCTAGCCATCAAGTTGGCACTGGGGGAGTGGCGCTATCTGCTTGAAGGGGCTCTCTACCCGGTAATTATCTACATGGAACACAAAAACCTGGCATATCTCCAAAATGCCCAGAGACTCAATCCTCGCCAGGCCCGGTGGTCGTTGTTTTTTGCCCGCTTCGACTTCATTCTTCATTTCCGCCCGGCGGACAAGAACGTCAAAGCTGATGCCTTGTCCCGGTCCTTCCTGTCCTCCGATCAGGAGGAGGAGCCTACGCACATCATCGACTCCTCCAAAGTGATGAATGTGGCCCCCTTGGATCTGACTCGTCTCCCACCCGGTAAGACGTTTGTAGCTGTACCAGATCGGGAGAGGGTTCTTCGCTGGGGTCATTCTTCTAAACTAGCTGGCCATGCTGGCCAAAAGAAGACCTTCCAACTCATTACCCGGCATTACTGGTGGCCTACCCTGCGTAAGGACGTGGTAGACTTCGTCGCGGCCTGCTCTTCCTGTGCTGGTAACAAAGTTCCCAGACATCTACCAGCCGGCCATCTCCTGCCCCTTCCCGTACCTGCTGCTCCTTGGCAACACATCGCTATGGACTTCATCACCGATCTTCCTATTTCTGCCGGTTGTACGGTCATTTGGGTTGTCGCTGACCGCTTTTCTAAGATGGCCCACTTCATTCCCCTGCCTGGTCTTCCGTCTGCACCCGAGCTGGCTAAAGACTTTATCCGCCACATCTTCCGTCTCCATGGCCTGCCCCGCCACATCGTGTCGGATCGTGGGGTTCAGTTCACCTCACGCTTCTGGAGAGCCACATGTAAGCTGCTAGACATTACCCTGGACTTCTCCTCCGCTTATCACCCACAGTCAAATGGTCAAGTGGAGCGGATTAATCAGATCCTGACCAGTTACCTCCGGCACTTCGTTGATGCTCACCACTCGGACTGGGTGGATCTCCTACCATGGGCCGAGTTCTCTTACAACAACCATGAGAGCGAATCCTCTTCCAAATCCCCGTTCTTTATAGTCAGTGGCCAGCATCCCCGGATTCCACTTCCTGTCTCCGTTTCTGTGGACAACCCTGCTGCGGAGTCTCTTGTCAGCGAATTTTCTACTATTTGGGAGAGTACCAGGTCCGCTCTTCTTCTGTCCTCTGAGCGGATGAAGAGATATGCTGATAAGAGACGTCTGGATCCGCCTCAATTCCGTCCGGGAGACAAGGTTTGGCTCTCATCCAAACATGTGCGGCTCAAAGTACCCTCCTTCAAGTTGGGTCCTCGTTTCATTGGCCCCTTCGAAGTCCTCAGGCAAATTAACCCTGTGGCCTACAAATTAAAACTCCCGGCCACCCTACGGATCCCCAACTCCTTCCACGTATCTCTCCTCAAACCCGTTGTGTCTTTAACTCTTTTTCCAAAAATCCAGGTGCTCCTCCTGCTCCGGTTTCCGCTGATGACGTCTTTGAGGTAGGGAGTATTCTGGCCTCCAAGAGGGTAAGAGGAAAGACCTTTTTTCTGGTAGATTGGAAGGGGTTTGGTCCTGAGGAGAGAACTTGGGAACCCAGGGAGAACATCAATGCCCCGCTTCTCCTTGAAAAATTTCTTTCTGGCCAAAAAAAGAGGGGGCCTAAAGGGGGGGGTACTGTAGCATCGGCGTCTCTGCCCCGTACTAGGCAGAGACGCCGTCCCTCTCACCTCCCCGCTCCTGGCGCGGCCTCCTTCAGCGCTTCTCTCCCCGCTGCTTCCGGCACGCGCTCCTTCCCCGGCAGTGTGCTTAGGGCGCGCGCGCTCCCCCTCTCTTAAAGGGACCGCGCGCGCCATCCTAAGGAGTCCCCGGCCAATTGCCGGAGGACCTCCCATATTTAAGGCACCTCCTCCAAAATGGAGGTGCCCGAGCAATGTTGTAGCACTGTTCACTACTCTGCTTCAGCCCTCAGGTCCCGTTGCCAGTTACCTGCCAGATTCCTGCCAGCTTGCTGTCTTATTCCTGCCTGATATCCTGCTACCTGCCTGCTAGCCTGAGGTCCGACGGTCTGCCCACCAACTTCTGTCAGTCTGTCTATGGACCAGCTTGCCCGCTCACCTGGGAGCGCACATCTGCTACCTGCCTGCTAGCCTACCTGGAAGCTCCGCCGTCACGTGCTGTGACCACCTGCCATTCCAGAGACTCCTGCCCGCTCACCTGGGAGCGCACACCTGCTACCAGCCTGCTAGCCTACCTGGAGACTCCGCCGTCACGTGCTGTGACCACCTGCCATTCCAGAGACTCTCGCTTGCTCACCTGGGAGCACACATCTACCATCTGCCTGCTAGCCTACCTGGAGGCTCTGCCATCACAGGTCGTACCTACCGTTCACCCAGAGACTGCCCCGGTCACTTGCCGTGACCTCCTGCCCGTTCATCCAGAGACTGCCCCGGTCACTTGCCGTGACCTCCAGCCCATTCATTCAGAGACTGTCCCGGTCACCTGCTGTGACTGCCTGCCCGTCTTCCCTGGTCGCCACCCGCTCCCTTACAAGGACTGCCCCCTTGTATAGTAGCTCAGAGGTTCCGCCTCCCAGACCCGTTACACAGTGGTTGGAACCAAAGATCTCAAATTTGGACTCATCAGACCAAAGCACAGATTTCCACTGGTCTAATGTCCATTGCTTGTGTTATTTAGCCCAAACAAGTGTCTTCTGCTTGTTGCCTGTCCTTAGCAGTGGTTTCCTAGCAGCTATTTTACCATGAAGGCCTGCTGCACAAAGTCTCCTCTTAACAGTTGTAGAGATGTGTCTTCTGCTAGAACTCTGTGTGGCATTGACCTGGTCTCTAATCTGAGCTGCTGTTAACCTGCGATTTCTGAGGCTGGTGACTCGGATAAACTTATCCTCAGAGGCAGAGGAGACTCTTGGTCTTCCTATCCTGGGGCGGTCCTCATGTGAGCCAGTTTCTTTGTAGCGCTTGATGGTTTTTGCAACTGCACTTGGGGACACTTTCAAAGTTTGCCCAATTTTTCGGACTGACTGACCTTCATTTCTTAAACTAATGATGGCCACTCGTTTTTCTTTACTGAGCTGCTTTTTTCTTGCCATAATACAAATTCTAACAGTCTATTCAGTAGGACTATCAGCTGTGTATCCACCAGACTTCTGCACAACACAACTGATGGTCCCAACCCCATTTATAAGGCAAGAAATCCCACTTATTAAACCTGACAGGGCACACCTGTGAAGTGAAAACCATTTCCGGTGACTACCTCTTGAAGCTCATCAAGAGAATGCCAAGAGTGTGCAAAGCAGTCATCAAAGCAAAAGGTGGCTACTTTGAAGAACCTAGAATATAAGACATATTTTCAGTAGTTTCACACTTTTTTGTTAAGTATAGAAATCCACATGTGATCCCTTCAGTGTGAATGTACAATTTTCATAGTCATGAAAGTACAGAAAAATATTTAAATGAGAAGGTGTGTCCAAACGTTTGGTCTGTACTGTAGGTGATGGTCAAAATGTACGAGTGTGACAGGGACGGTCATACGCCTCTCCCCCTTGTGTATAAAACGGTTGTAACCAGTGTTTATAAAAAAAAAAGTGTTTTATTTTGCATAGAATCTTGTAGGCACTAAAGTGCGCAGTTAATGTATTGTAATGTGAAGAATGTATAATGTTCCTCATGGGGAAAGTTAAGGGTTAAGTATAGGATACAGGTATAGCTAGAGCATTAGATATAGAAGGAATGGGAAAGTGCAGTGGGGCACTATAGAATCAGGAAGTAGTTAGGTACAGGTTAAAAACAGTTAATATGTTCAGAAGCAGCTCTAGTGTGGGAGGAGCAAGGCCAGTGAACAAGTGGGACACTTCCTGATTGCAGTCATGCTGCAGGAGAGTGAGAGTTGAGATGTAGAGATTGCAGTAGTTGGAGGTCTGAGGGCACAAGGAGCATGGGGTGTTCAGTAGCAAGAGAACGTCAGCCATAAACTCAGAAGCGGACACTCCAGGAATGTTCGGGACCTACTGTCCAACTGAGGCACTGAGAAGCATGCCTCAATATCTTCCTAGGAGAGAAAGTCAGTTGGGGAATCGCATAAAGAAGTTGGGGCTGGACTCATGAAAGCCGCAGAGCCGGATGGAGCATCCTAGGGGCTAAAGATGTTAGACCAGGATGAGATAGCTCAGGGTGAGCGAACAGCGGACATCAGAATGTGCTGTACTATGATCTTTGAAAACGGAAGAGTCTGTGCCCAATACTGTGTGTCTCATTATGATGAAAATGGACAGTTAAGTAAAGTTCTTTATTATTAAACAAATTTGATGTCCCCTAATGTGTGCGTCTGTTCCTGAAGTGGAAGAACCGAAGGAAGCAGAGACCTGCGACCAAAATGTGAATGTTAAACACCACACACACACAGCACAGGAGAATCGGGACACTGTTTATTTGTAGAGTGCCATGGTGTGGCAGAACAGCAGCCCTCGCCCATGACTACCGCCTTGTGCAATGTATCGCCTGTCTCTTTCTGCACAACCACAGAGCGTGCCCACAATAATGTCCTGTGAAACTCTATAGGCTATGAGCACAGCTAATCTCACTTTCTCTGCAGTACCACTGAGCATGTTCACAACACTGACGTGTATAACTCCATAGTGATGGACACAGTTCGCCTCTTCCTCTCTTTACTGCATAACCACAAAGCATGCCACAACACTCTTCTGTAGAACTCTGTAGCTAATGGACGCTGCTCATCTCCTCCTCCTCACTCTCTCTGCACAACTACAAAGCATGCCCACAACACTCTTCTGTAGAACTCTGTAGCTAATGGACGCTGCTCATCTCCTCCTCCTCACTCTCTGCACAACTACAAAGCATGCCCACAACACTCTTCTGTAGAACTCTGTAGCTAATGGACGCTGCTCATCTCCTCCTCCTCACTCTCTCTGCACAACTACAAAGCATGCCCACAACACTCTTCTGTAGAACTCTGTAGCTAATGGACGCTGCTCATCTCCTCCTCCTCACTCTCTCTGCACAACTACAAAGCATGCCCACAACACTCTCTTGTATAACTTTACAGTGATGCACACAGCTGACCCTTCCTCTCTATACAACTATGCCCACAACACTCTCCTGTACAACTTTATTGTGAATGACGCAGCTCATCTTTCCCTCTTTACAACATAACTATACAGATGATGAGCACAGCTCACTTATTCCTCCCTTTCTCTCTATACAACTATAGAGCATGCCCACAACACTCGTCTATAGAACTACATAGATGATAGTCAAACTTCACACCCTCCTCCCTCTCTCTGCACAACCACAGAGCATGCCCACAACACTCACCAGTATAGATCCATAGGTGATGGACACAGTTCACCTCCTCCTCTCCTTTCCGCATAGCCACAGAGAATACCAACAACCTCTCCGGTGATGGCCAACTCTACCGGGTATGGCCTTAGCTCACCTTCTCCTCGATCCCTTTGTACATACACAAAGCGAGCCCACAACACTCTTCCATAGAAGTCAATAGATTGTTTTATAATTTCCCTTTCCATGTGTCTGAAGTCGGAGATCCAAGGAGATGTCTTCACACCAGGAGTTAATGGGCGTTATTGTAACCTATGAGGCAGAGCACCAGGACCTCCTACGATCTGACCCAATCTAGTGTAAACCCAGCAGAACGACTAAACATGAGCCTGTACTCCACAATGACCTTCTTTAGCAGTCAGGTCATTATGGCCATGGATGGCTCCGTTTATTATAGTCATGTCCAAATCTTGCCATTTGTTTAAGTCACCAATCAAGACTGGACCAAGGATGATGGCGGTCTCTTAGCATCTCTCTTAAAGTTGCATTTTAGCCGCCAGGGTATGGGCTATGTCCGAGAAGTGTCGCAGGAGATTGGAGGCCCTGCTCTATAGTCCTGGCACCAATGCCGTCATCTCTGACTTTCTAAGAGGCGGCACCTTCCATGCACGTCCGCCACTCCATTAACATGAGACCCCCCGGACCCCAATAATCATGATTAACCGTATCTGTAACCCGTCCTTCTATGAGACTGTTATATTAGCTCTGCCATTGCTGGATTCCCTTCCCCCACCCTAGAGAGATGGCTTCCAAAGACGTCTCCCAGGTCTCCTTGCAGATATTGACGTCGGTATAAACACGATGATAGAGGACAGGGACGTTTGGATTTCTCGTCTCTGCAGAAGATTTATTCTCTGGGCTGAGACGCCTACGGGATGGGTTTGTTCTCCTTCCATGTTCCACCTTCTTACAAGGACCCTCGCTAAAGTTCATTAATCAGTTAGATGGAGCAGAGATGAGTTTACGACTTTGCGTCATTTGTAGTTAGCGCTGAAAAGCTGCAACATGAACGTTTTCCAAAAACGCCAGAAAAAAACACACAAATACGTCTTCTAATAGATTCAGGTCTTGGAAATAGAGAAGGTAAAATGTTGCTGAACCTTGAAGAAAACCCAATAATCCCGACTTATTGACATGACACAATCAGAGGCACATTCTATACCAGGACCCGACCTGCCAGGAGTCTTAGGTTACAGGGGTTAAAAACAATTGCTATAGCCGACCGATACGTACACCCAAAACCTGCAGCAGACGCTGTGTGCACCATACGTGCAAACATTGAATAGAAGTCTTCTCCTGTATTACGGCCATATAGACTATAGTTATGTCCATTTTATATGTATAGTCCATAATGCAACAATGCAGGAAAAAACTCATGTATCCAATATTTGCACAGATCTGCACACAGGGCGGCTCACGTTTGCTTCATTCTGTTAGGAGGCTGGATGGATTTTTTTTTTTTGCAGACGGAAATGGCGCCATTACACGTGAGCAAGCGCTTGTAGGAACGATCGCTCCCAACTAGTGGCCCGTCAAATACGGGCCAGCAAATCTTGAAGAAAGGGCTTAAAGTCATCGTCTCGAGCAACACATCGCTCCGTATAAACAGGAGAACAATGATAACGTTACTATTAATGAGCGCAGCATGTCCGGCGAGTCGTCTACACAGATTGTACACAAGTGATCGGCGGTCATTTAAGGGGTGAACAGATAAACACTTATTTTCCCCACTGTATTTGATACTCTGTTGATTTTGCAAGTTTTCCCACCTACAAAGAATGGGGAGGTCTGTAATTTTTATCACGGGTACACTTCACCTGTGAGAGACAGAATCTAAAAATGAAAACTAGAAAATCACATTGTATGATTTTTACATAATTAAATATTAAATTGAATTTTATTGCATGAAATAAGTATTTGATCACCAACCAACCAGCAAGAATTCTGGCTCTCACAGATCTGTTAGTTTTTCTTTAAGAAGCCCTCCTACTCTGCACTCATTACCTGTATGAAAGACACCTGTCCACACACTCAATCAATCACACTCAAACCTCTCCACCATGGCCAAGACCAAAGAGCTGTCTAGGACACCAGGGACAAAATTGTAGACCTGCACAAGCCTGGGATGGGCTACAGGACAATAGGCAAGCAGCTTGGTGAGAAGGCAACAACTGTCAGCACAATTATGAGAAAATGGAAGAAACACAAGACGACTGTCAATCTTCCTCGGTCTGGGGTTCCATGCAAGATGTCGCCTCGTGGGGTAAGGATGATTCTGAGAAAGGTCAGGAATCAGCCCAGAACTACACGGGAGGACCTGGTTAATGACCTGAAGAGAGCTGGGACCACAGTCTCAAACATTACCGTTATTAACACACTACACAGTCATGGATTAAAATCCTGCAGGGCACGCAAGGTCCCCCAGCTCACACCACCACATGTCCTGGGCAGTTTTAAGTTCACCAATGACCATCTGGATGATCCGAGGAGGCATGGGAGAAGATCATGTGGTCAGATGAGACCAAAATAGAACTTTTTGGTATCAACTCCACTCGGCGTCTTTGGAGGAAGAAGAATGACGAGTACAACCCCAAGAACACCATCCCAACCATGAAGCATGGTGGGAAAAACATCATACTTTGGGGGTGCTTTTCTGCAAAAGGGACAGGGCGACTGCACCATATTGAAGGGAGGATGGATGGGATAATGTACCGCAAGATTTTGGCCAACAACTTCCTTCCCTCAGTAAGAGCATTGAAGATGGGTCGTGGCATGGTCTTCCAGCAAGGCAATGACCTGAAACACACAGCCAGGGCAACTAAGGAGTGGTTCCGTAAGAAGCATTTCAAGGTCCTGAAGTGGCCTAGCCAGTCTCCAGACCTGAACCCAATAGAAAATCTTTGGAGGGAGCTGTAACTCAAACAAGAACTACAGGAAACGTCTGACCTCTGTAATTGCAAACAAAGGTTTTTGTACCAAATATTAAGTTCTGTTTTTCTATTGTATCAAATACTTATTTCATGCAATAAAATGCAAATTAGTTATGTAAAAATCATACAATGCGATTTTCTGGATTATTTTTAGATTCTGTCTCTCACAGGTGAAGTGACCTACAATAACAATTACAGACCTCTCCATTCTTTGTAGGGGGGAAAACTTGCAAAATCGGCAGTGGATCAAATATTTATTTTCCCCACTGTAGATAGATAGAATATAACAGATAGATGGATAGAAGATTGATAATATATAGACAAGACAGATTGAGCATCACACTATTATTTTACCTGCTGTTATTTTATTATTTTTTTTAGGACTGTGACTGTCAGACTTGTATCTTCACATTATTTTTAGACGTGACGATACCCAGGACAGCGTTTTGCTTTTAGATTTGCCGTTACACAATTGCTGCATTAAAGTGTCAGGTGCCATAAATAGATCAGCGGCGCTCCGATGCCGCACATCATAAATGACATGGGAGTTTAATATCCAGGGGGAGATCTGAGCACGGTCAGTGACATTTACTGCACTCAGCAAAAGTAGAAAAATATACAAAAAAAAAAAACAACTTTGTAAAATCGTAATAACTGAAATAGGTGATATCTTGCTGATTGTCAGAACCTCCAGTGATATGGAGAAAGGGGCTCTGAAATGCCCCCAATAGAATTGATGGCCACCACTTCATTCATTGTCTATGGGACGTCCGAAGAACGCCGAGCGCCATGTATATAGCAGACATGTATCTGGGGAACTGGGTTGGTAACACATGCCAATTTCCTTAGAATAATATATATTTCCTTAGTGCCTCCTATAAAAAACAAAAGACCTCCCAGGTTTCCCAGAAAATAAGGTAAATCTCCTGAGGACTTACCTCTCCAGGTCTGGCATTTAAGGAGTTGTCTGGCCGCCAAAAATTGTTACTCTGGATGCAAAATGTTAAATTACCCAATACTCAATAGTGATCTTTCATACCAATATCCCAATTCTTCTTACATAATTTTCGGTCTAAAAAAAGCACGTGACAGCTGCAACCAATCACTGGCTGCAGTGGTGACCAATGCTATGGACCATCCTTCTTAAAGCTGGACGTGTTGCAGTAGACAACAGCTGCAGGCTTATGCTAAGGAGAGACTGCTATTAGAGTTTAGTTGTGCCGTACTGTATGAGCTCTCAGTCTCGCTGGTGTCCATCTGTTGCAGAGAACGGATCGGGTGTGTCCCAAGTGAAAAGAGTTCATTTTCCCAAAATATCTGACTGCTGAATGATTCTGCTGAAAGCTGAAGTCTGCAACAGCTTCTGCCATGTGATGTCCAAATGAAACAACCAGACGATCACTGTGTAACTAACAAACTTTTGATGATTTTTTGTTCAAATATTCTAGCCTTTTAAAGGGGTTTTCTACTTTAAGAAAAGTGGACCCCAAACTCCTTTATATATGTAAAGAGCTGTTGGACTCTCACAATACTTTCTTCAGTCCTCAAGAAGCCTGGAGATAGAAACAGTGTTCCTCCCACAGATTCTAGCCTGCGAATGGAGCCGTATTGCTCTGGACCCCCAGAGCAGGCCTCCACTTTTTCTGCGGAACGATTGGTGAGCCTCGGATCTTCTACACCCCCTCTGCTCCTTGATCGTGTATGTGGACTCCGCCCTTTCTTCTGGTAGCTCTCGTCTTTCGGAAATGAAGTACTGCTCTCTCTCTGACTTCAAACCAACTAATGCCGTCTGCCTTCTCGCCACTCAACGTTCTATGTCAGCGGTCTGCCTTTCACTGGGTGGGGTCTCCTTTGGGCACACCATCCCATTTCACTAACGCCTCTGCCTATTTTTCTTCGTCATGCTTCACTGGGTGGGCCTTATCTTTACACTTCACTTTGTCCTACTAAGGCGTGCACCTCGTATTGTGGGCTGGCAAGATAAAATACTCCCTTTGGTAGGCGAAACCTCTGGAGGGCTGGACAGTTCTTCTCGCCCTTTCATGTCTTCTACGCCCACTATGGGCTGGACCTTAATAACAATCTTTATTTTTATATAGCGCCAACATATTTCACAGCGCTTTACATACATTATCATCGCTATCCCCATTGGGGCTCACAATCTACATTCCCTATCAGTATGTCTTTGGAGTGTGGGAGGAAACCGGAGAACCCGGAGGAAACCCACACAAACACGGGGAGAACATACAAACTCCTTGCAGATGTTGTCCTTGGTGGGATATGAATCCAGGACCCCAGCGCTGCAAAGCTGCAATGCTAACCACTGAGCCACCTCTTGTTGTACTGTGCCACAAACTGCCATTTTAAAGGTCGTACTCAGCACCATCTTAGACCGTGTAGCGGTCACCATCATCCATGCAACTCGAGTCTTCCTCGCATCCCTTTGTTCTTCCTGGTGCAAGACTCAATCTTACCAACTAACGGTAGCCATGGGCGAGGTACTAGTCTTCCATGCCCTGACACACTA
Organism: Phyllobates terribilis; assembly: GCF_046119375.1. NCBI lineage: Eukaryota > Metazoa > Chordata > Amphibia > Anura > Dendrobatidae > Phyllobates > Phyllobates terribilis. Next base: position 585,487,301 of record NW_027362761.1, on the reverse strand, counting down.
CATGAAGATGAGGGTCCTGGCTGGGTGTGTGGGCTTTGTCTACGGAGGCGCTACGCCCTTGCAGGTCTCATGATGCCGGTGACTTTGGCTGGCCAGGACCAGATGGTGTAAAGTTCAATGAGGGAGACCACCAACCAAACAAAGTCTTTTTACATCAACTTGCTGGGAACTATGTACAATAGATAGCAGGGGCATAACTTCACGAAACGTTTCCTTTACAATACAGAACATCTTAACATACGGTTTCTTTACCTCTTCTAGGCTTACTTGTTTCTGCCCCAAGTTCCTCTACACCACAAAAAAGCATAGTACTAAGTCCACTAAGTGAGAGTCCTGTCCACAACCCGCGGCTCCACGCCCTCCTTTCTCTCAGGGGAGCTAGTTCGCCACTATGGCCAGTACTTAGCTTCTCTGCTTGCTGACGCCTTGGATCTCCCGCCCGGTTTACTCTCTTCGTCTTGCGTTCTCTGTTCCGTTCTGGCCCATTACCTCTGTCTGGCGAACTTGGGCCCATACTGCTAGGTGTCCTGTCCCAGGACCACTCTCTGGTGTATCACCCTGTCCTTCTGTCCCTTTTCCTTTCTCTACTCCAGATCTCGCTATCCACTGCCTCGGTCTCCACTCACGTCAAGGACACACAAGTCACGTGGCTCTGCTGATTAGTCAGACCTTAGGTCTGATTCTGTTGTACCTTGGGCCCTATCTGTCTTCCTGACAGGAAATTGTCTTTGTCTCTTCACCTTAGCCCCTCCCACTGTGGGCTAGTCCCAATCATTAACCCTAACTCTCGCTACTGTCAGGCAAAATACAATCTATAACTAATAACGCCTGTTACAATACACATTACACAATACGCGTGTCGTCAAGGGGGAATGTGGCCAGTATGTCCATCACCTTACAAATACATAAAACAACAAACACAGCAGGTACTTGCCCTTCCCGGGTCCAAAGCCGGCTCCTCATGGCTGATCAGGTCTCTGCTGCAGTATTGACGTCACCTCAACAGCGCATATCACCGCTGCAGCCACTCACTGAGCTCAGTGTCTCATTCTGTAGACGGCACAAGCTGTTAAAATTGCTGATTGGCTGCAGCGGTGCACTTTTGTTGTAACTCATCCCTGGAGACAAAACAAGACCTGAGCAGGCCCAGGACCCGAGGAGGGTGAGTATTTGCGTTTTTTTTTTATTTTAGGTATATAAGAGCATTTTGGATCCACTTTCCTTAAAGTGGAAAATCCATTTAAGAGTCCTATAGATCGGAGGGGTCCAAATCAGGAGATCCCCACCAAAAAGTATGAGCTGTGAGTTTCAGAACCGCTGAGAGGTGGGCACAGGTTTGGGACCACCCTTGTAAAGTAGGACATTTCCATCAGCAGGAGGTAAGAACGTCCTTATCTCTGTGATTATGTTTGTGTAACATGGACGTGGGATCTCCAGGAACAAGTGTGATGTAAAGTGCAGGAAAAGGAGGCGAAATCTTATCAGGAGACATCGGTGAATTCCGGTAATAGACGAAGATCTAGAGATAAAGACGAAGAACGTACAGAACACAGACTGATACAAGGTACGTCCAACAGGATCAGCATTATTGGGAAACAGATACAAAATATGATACAAGGCCCCCGGGCCCCCAAAGGATATGGATCAGTGCAGTGATTGGTTCCAACAACTTTTAGTTTTTATAAATTTGCCCCATTGTAAGTTTTTAGGTTCGTAGCAGGACCCCGGACCCTTTCTTTAGTGCTTCACCCCCTCAGTCCCTGCACTTCATATAATACAGGATCAACTTTACCAAGAGCGTCCCTTCTCCCTTTATGGGCACAGCTCATTTCACACTTCGAATCGGAGATTATTTTTCATTTTTGCCTGACCGCCTTCTGAAAACCATGACTTTTAATTTTTTTTTTTTATGCCTGTGTGGTCCGGTTTCATTTGAGAATCAAAGTATACATTTCTGAAGCAAAAGAAAAATGAAAAAACAAACAAACAACTATTTCCTTTTCATATTGATTAGGGGGATAACCAATATCTATGTTTCTTTTTAAGGAGGTAAAAACTCTTAGTAGGTGTTTTTACTATTTGATTTACAATTTTTTTTTTTAAAGAAACTTTTATTTTTATTTTATTTTTTTCAGTACTGTGCTGGGATAATTGTGTATTGTAATACAGTATAGCCTGTACATGAAAAATTCACAAGCATTTTCTGTGAGCCCGACCAGGGCATAACAGCTTTGCAACTTGTGTAGACATGCAGGTGCCCCAGAGGGCCCACTACCACATCCAATAATAAGTCCGCTACCACCTCCAATAACTCCCCTACCACCATCAATAACTCTGCTACCACCTCCGCTAAGTCCGCTACCACCTCCGCTAAGTCCGCTACCACCTCCGATAAGTCCGCTATTACCTCCAATAACTCCGCTACCACCTCCGCTAAGGCCGCTACCACCGCCAACAAGTCCGCTACCACCTCCAACAAGTCCACTACCACCTCCAACAAGTCCACTACCACCTCCAACAAGTCCACTACCACCTCCAACAAGTCCACTACCACCTCCAACAAGTCCACTACCACCTCCAACAAGTCCACTACCACCTCCAACAAGTCCACTACCACCTCCAACAAGTCCACTACCACCTCCAACAAGTCCGCTACCACCTCCAAGTCCGCTACCACCTCCAACAAGTCCGCTTCCACCTCCAACAAGTCCGCTTCCACCTCCAATAACTCCGCTTCCACCTCCAATAACTCCGCTTCCACCTCCAATAACTCCGCTTCCACCTCCAATAACTCCGCTTCCACCTCCAATAACTCCGCTTCCACCGCCAATAAGTCCGCTTCCACCTCCAATAACTCCGCTACCACCTCCGCTAAGGCCGCTACCACCGCCAACAAGTTCACTACCACCTCCAACAAGTCCGCTACCACCTCCAACAAGTCCGCTACCACCTCCAACAAGTCCGCTACCACCTCCAACAAGTCCGCTACCACCTCCAACAAGTCCGCTACCACCTCCAACAAGTCCGCTACCACCTCCAACAAGTCCGCTACCACCTCCAATAACTCCGCTACCAACTCCAATAACTCCGCTACCACCTCCAATAACTCCGCTACCACCTCCAATAACTCCGCTACCACCTCCAATAACTCCGCTACCACCTCCAATAAGTCAGCTACCACCTCCACTAAGTCAGCTATCACCTCCAATAACTCCTCTACCACCTCCGCTAAGTCCGCTACCACCTCCGCTAAGGCCGCTACCACCTCCAATAACTCCCCTACCACTTCCAATAGCTCACCTACCACCTCCAATAAGTCCGCTACCACCGCCAATAAGTCCGCTACCACCGCCAATAAAGTCAGCTACCATCTCCAATAAGTCCGCTTCCACCTCCAATAAGTCCGCTTCCACCTCCAATAAGTCCGCTTCCACCTCCAATAAGTCCGCTTCCACCTCCAATAAGTCCGCTTCCACCTCCAATAAGTCCGCTTCCACCTCCAATAAGTCCGCTACCATCTCCAATAAGTCCGCTTCCACCTCCAATAAGTCCACTACCACCTCCAATAAGTCCACTACCACCTCCAATAAGTCCACTACCACCTCCGCTAAGGCAGCTACCACCTCCACTAAGTCAGCTACCACCTCCATCAAGTCAGCTACCACCTCCATCAAGTCAGCTACCACCTCCAATAACTCCCCTACCACCTCCACTAAGTCAGCTACCACCTCCAATAAAGCCTCTACCACCTCCGCTAAGGCCGCTACCACCTCCAACTAGTAAGCTACCACCTCCAGTAACTCCCCTACCACCTCCAACATGTCAGCTACCACCTCCAATAACTCCCCTACCACCTCCACTAAGTCAGCTACCATCTCCAATAACTCCTCTACCACCTCCGCTAAGGCCACTACCACCTCCGCTAAGGCCGCTACCACCTCCGCTAAGGCCGCTACCACCTCCAATAACTCCCCTACCACTTCCAATAACTCCCCTACCACCTCCAATAACTCCGCTACCACCTCCAATAACTCCGCTACCACCTCCACTAAGTCAGCTACCATCTCCAATAACTCCTCCACTAAGTCAGCTACCACCTCCAATAACTCCCCTACCACCTCCACTAAGTCAGCTACCATCTCCAATAACTCCTCTACCACCTCCGCTAAGGCCACTACCACCTCCGCTAAGGCCGCTACCACCTCCGCTAAGGCCGCTACCACCTCCGCTAAGGCCGCTACCACCTCCAATAACTCCCCTACCACCTCCAATAACTCCGCTACCACCTCCAATAACTCCGCTACCACCTCCAATAACTCTGCTACCACCTCCAATAACTCTGCTACCACCTCCAATAACTCTGCTACCACCTCCAATAACTCTGCTACCACCTCCAATAACTCTGCTACCACCTCCAATAACTCTGCTACCACCTCCAATAAGTCAGCTACTACCTGCAATAAGCCCGCTACCACCTCCAATAAGGCCGCTACCACCTCCAATAAGGCCGCTACCACCTCCAATAAGGCCGCTATCACCTCCAATAAGACCGCTATCACCTCCACTAACTCTGCTACCACCTCCACTAAGTCAGCTACCACCTCCAATAACTCCCCTACCACCTCCACTAAGTCTGCTACCACCTCCAATAAGTCCGCTACCACCAATAACTCCGCTACCACCACTGAAAACTCCGCTACCACCACCAATTACTCCGCTACCACTTCCAAGAAGGCCGCTACCACCTCCAAGAAGGCCGCTACCATCTCCAATAACTCCGCTACCACCTCCACTAAGTCAGCTACCACCTCCAGTAACTCCCCTACCACCTCTACTAAGTCAGCTACCACCTCCAGTAACTCCCCTACCACCTCTACTAAGTCAGCTACCACCTCCAATAAGTCCGCTACCACCTCCAAGAAGGCCGCTACCATCTCCAATAACTCCGCTACCTCCTCCAAGAAGGCCGCTCCCACCTCCAAGAAGGCCATTCCCACCTCTAATAAGTCCGCTACCACCTCCAATAAGTCCGCTACCACCTCTAATAAGGCCGCTACCACCTCCAATAAGGCCGCTACCACCTCCAATAAGGCCGCTACCACCTCCAATAAGGCCGCTACCACCTCCAATAAGGCCGCTACCACCTCCAATAACTCTGCTACCCCGTCCAGTAAGTCAGCTACCACCTCCAATAAGTCTGCTAACACCTCCAATAAGTCTGCTAACACCTCCAATAAGTCTGCTACCACCTCCAATACGTCCGCTACTACCTCCATATCTCGTGATGAGTTGCTGGACTGCACAGGGACATATGCTGTTCTTGCATAGGGGCCACTTCTGTCGGTGTCCGCCCATGTACAGGACATAATGCCCCACGGCAGACACTATCGTACACGTCTACCACTCCACCATTGTCATTCATTGTCACATCCTTAGGGTTACTTAACTGGGAGAAGAGTTTCCTCCAATTCTGCCTAGTACTGTAAGGTGCGCCCTTGCAATTGTAGGGTCGGTACAAGTAAACCTTCAGATATAGCCGACAAGATAAATCCATAAGACAATAACGGATATGTGAAATTTCTGCATTTTCTATCATTTGTTTTTCACAATTTCAATTAGATTCCTATGAAGACGTTACATCAATGACGTCTCCAAATACAACCCTACAGAGAAAGAGTCTTTAGAAGTTTCTACAGAACAAGATGTTATATAAAGAGAACGGTAAATGGAAAACATCCAGACAGAGAATCTATAAAATGTGGACGCCGTTATTTCCAGGATCCTGTCCGAATGATCAAAGCCGACGAGGGAGTGAAGTTGAGCTTAAAGATGCAACTTGCAGCCGACAAATGTTACTGCGCACGTGGAACACAGATCTGGGTCACTTCTATAAAACAAGCCTATTTGTTATCGCCACATATGTAAAGATCCAATCTTTCGAAATAGAAAATAGTTTATCCCATACTGTGAACGTCATAAGAAAAAGCAAAAACGAAAAGCCAGGTTTTTTTTGGTCTTCATAACACTTGAAAAAAAAATTATATAGAAAAAGGATCAAAATGTTGTATAGAACCCAAAATAGTACCGATAAAAATTACAGCAAAAAAACAACAAGCTCCCCTACAACTCCGGAAAGTTACAAGTCTTAAAAGTTTGGGCTCTTGGACAGTGGGAGACAAATGTAAAAAACTAAAACTGGCCGCAACAAAAAGGGGTTAATCGAGACTGATCATATTAGTCTCGGTGCCCTGGGAAGAACAGACTGTAAATATGGCCCCGCGTATAGAGCATCGCATGAGGAGGCCATTATGCAGAACATTTAAGTTTTAGGGATTTTTTTTTTTGTGGTGACTCATTTTCTAAACAATTTACAGTAAAATCTTCTCTGTTGATCTCCTTTAGCAGAGGTTTTCCTCAAGTGGTTGGTTAACCCGTTCTCTGTTGACCTTTTTTATAGAGGGATGTGAAGGCAAAGATGAGCCGATATCAAAAGACCCCGCTTGTGCGAAAGCCGAGGGGGGCGGGGCAGCTTTCACACAAGATTTTTTGAGATGCATTATGGTTTGGGGAGAAAACCACATGATGGTCATTTCTGGCCCTCTCTGAAATTTGATAAGAACGCTGTATTGAAGCGCTGAGGTCCAGGGTTGAAATCCAACATCTGTATGGGTTTGTATGTTCTTCTTGTATTTGAGGATTTTTTTTTCCGAAACTCCAAAAACATCCTGATGGGTAAATTGCATAAGAAACTTGCCAGAGGGTAGAACCTCCAGAAGGGTTGGCAAAACTCCAAGGTCAGCCACCAATACCCCCAGAGGGTTTCTTGTATGTGATTCCAGGATGCGCACTCATCAAACAAAGCCATGGAGTCCTTGGGGTGGGCATCAGTAGGGGCTTGGTCATTGGAAAATTTTCATCTACCCGCCAGGCTCACAGGTGTCCCTCTATTTCATAAAAGATGGCACGTACTGCACAACATAGGTGCTACATAAGCAATTGGAGCCTTAACAGACCCGTTATAAGTCACTTAAAGGGGATGTCCAGTTGATTAATTTTTTGCTTTAATAAGGCATAAATAAGACGAAAGAAGCAATAGATACTTCCACCGATCCCCACCACCCAAGGTCTGATGCTCTCAGCTGGTCACTCTGAAGACATAGGAAATCCCATGCTACTCTTTATAAATTCTGAAGGGGTCTGACTTAAAGAGTTTTATTTTAATATATGTATATATATTTTGGAAAATTTTTAAGGTAACGTAGTAAAAACTGGTTTAACCTATGCAAGGTGCGGGACTACCATTCGACAAATCTAATTTTTGTTAGTGTATCCGCAGTTCCCGGAATCTACTCTCACATGGCGGCAGCACGTGTGTGTTCACACTAACTGTAAGCACAGAGTTCCCCCTTAAACCAGAATCATTCCTCCAGTTATAATGGGCTCAGATAGAATAATCCACTTGTTTTCCAGCGACACGGGGTTATGTAACGTTGTAGATGGAGTATAAATATCGCAGCGGTTTATATATAGCACCACAGTCTTAAAAATAAGGATGAGCCATAAGATGGTCAGAGAGAACTTGTCACCCGGCAGAGACGTCTCGGACAAAGTGATATTATTATCCGTGACCCCTGCACAAGAACATTCTCTGCTCCCTGCGGAGGCGAAACTCATCCGTGATGTCACCCGTGTGTATTGTGTCCATGACTAAACCTACTGCAAACCACAGCGAGGTCACCAAGCGGCGTGATCGTATAACATGACGACTATTTATAACATGTCTGACTACTGCACATTATGACTAATCAAAGGGGGTCCACAGAGATGTATCCTGAATTACCAGGGCCCCTTCCTTCCATTTACCATTTATACTGCTGGCATCTGTTGGATTCCATCCGGCACAAGGAGCTACTACTTCCGCACCATCCTATAGCGGCATTGAGATACGAGTGATGCGGATGATGTTGCGTCATATGTCGGCCAAGACGCGTACACACTATTTCTATTCAAAGAGAAGCAACCTGACACAGACATAGGACGGTTCTGACGTATGTAGAATATGTGTAAGACAGATCAAAATGGCTTCTCGTTATGGTGCCAGGTTTGGCCACCCAGATCAGAAAGACCTGGTGTTTTCCTTCCTTCCCAAATACCCATGGAAAATTCCCCAGAATCCTATTTGCAATATAGTTATCAGTAAAGTGAGGCAGGAGTACCTAACCTTGAGGGTCTCCATAGAAGCCAAATACTCTACCCTTATGTTATGCATGCCCTTGAGCTTAGGTTCCTTCAAGGTCCTTCTTCTCCAACCTGAAGAGCTCCATTTGAGGGTTAGTCCTTGGACAGCCAGTTTTGTGGGGCACTGGTCCTTTTTAAAGGAGACAAGTTATGAATATAGTCTTATCCACATGCATGTCACTTCACAAACGGTAAGGTTTCAAATATTAGAGTTAGGACTGTCCCGAATAGGGTCACCATGAAGTAGTGGGATGGCTTTTGAATTCTTTTGATCAAAATTATGTTAACCAAGTACCCTATAGTATTTTCATGCACTATTGCTGTTTATTTACTGCAGGATATTTACTCATTATGTTTCGGTCTCGGTTGTTTTCTGTTTTGTGGCCAGTGTGAACATGTGTTTACATGCTGCATGCACACCAGTTTGTATCCCAGTTCATTTTTTTAGGTTTGTTTATGTAGTCTTATCAGCAATGTTCCATGGGGGAAAAACATGAAAATTATTTGTCGCCCATCTCTAAAAATTTGGCATTAGCAAGAGTTTCCTTCTCTCGGGATGAGAGCTAATTGACACCCATGCCTTACACCACTGTTGCCTCTGTTTCTATGTGGTCATTTTATACCCACTCTATATTTCTCCCTACTTTCTAAGATGGTGATTACTTTTTCCCTGTCTCCTCTTAGGGAATGATTCAGCTATACACTCATTTCACAAACAATTTTCACACAACATCGAACATCCACACAGACAATCAATATAGATAGAAGATCACTGTCAGGGACTCCACAGCGACGACACCGGGGAGATCAGGCAATATCTCACCGTGCTGTCACTATGTCACGGATTTCATTCGGAATCGCGAGCACACGATCCAGACTACTCACTTCTTAGGTATCGGCAAGCAACCAGTGTGCGTATGGCGTCACACCTCTGGATTCCAACGCATGGAATATGTGTTTACGCCCTTCGTACAGTCACTGTCAGCTTCACGATAGCCCAATTATTATTATTCTCTGCCACCACCGTACAGATTTGAAATATAATACAGGCCTGGGGGGAGGCCTGTGTTCTGGTAGTGTATATGGCTTCGGGGGAGGGAACGATTATAGGACAAAAGAAACAGAACTATTAAATTTTATATTTAATCCAAAAGGGAGGCAGTGTTTAAGAAAAACATACAAGATTTTACAAATGAGACATACAATACATAAACAGTTACACAAAATAAGGATTACAGAGGAAACTTACTCCATACAGTTTGCAAGGACGAATCTGCATAGGTGGAGGATTTCCTTTGGACGTTATCGAACGTGACCCGTTGCTTATAGTATCTATACCCCCCTGGCAATGAGTACCGCTCCAACCTCAGTAAACTATTTTATGCTTAAGGGAGAGACCTGTCCACACCTCCTTGTGTTGACATCACAGGGGCTGGGGCTCCACCCTTCATGTTTGTATTAAAAATCTTTTTTTTGGGATAACTTATCGCTGGTTAATCCCAGAAGCCCAAAAGTGGTACCCTATTTTCTATTATGATTTTACCTTCATTTAGAGACCACACAATATAGTTGCAGCCTGCTATTTTGCCACTTTTGCGCCACAGCTCCCTGGTTTGGCTTACAGCAATGAGAAAATATGCATATCGCTCCTTGGCTGACCCTGCCACTAAAAATATAGGTCTCATTATTATCGGAATTATGGAACTTAAGTTATTCCATATTTCATATCGGCTTCAGTCTGACTGGGGCTTCGGCTAAAACTCCCTTTGACGTCCCGGGAATCAAGCTCCAACAGTTACGTGTAAATCGATCGCCAGCCTGTGTCTAATCACCCCCTGTTTCTGCCAGTGAGAAGGACCCTCACATTTTAATTAGGTTGTAGCTTTACAAGTCACTTCTATTGTAGGTGATAATTTGCAGAGAGACAGATGCTGGACTGTCAGCTCTCCTGTGACAAATGGGGGATAGGGAGGGGTGTGGAGGGCTTCAGGGGAAGAAAGAAGACATATTCAATATTTCCCTGACAATCACCTAATTTGCAAAAAAAAAAAGTCTGGGCACATAGAGGGCCCAACTCATTACCACACCAAACTTTACTGGCTGGGTCATGCCGTCTTTCCTTGGCCAGCCTCCCCAGGAAAAGACTGATCAGCTTTGACCAACTGGCTGCAGCCTAAGTCAGTATTCTTGCTAGTATCACCCCACTGGAAAGTATGCCTGGTCATCAAGCTAGTGCCCTGCCCACCATACCTGATCTGATAATTGACCTACTGCATGCCATTAAATGTGCAGTAGGCATCAGTCTTAAAACCAAAAAACGTACAACAGAAAAGTCAGGGAGGTGTGTGTGTGTGTGTGTGTGTACACCAGGCTTAAATACTCAACGTAGAGCAAACTTTAAAGTCACATAAGCCGCTTGATCATTCAGCTTGCAACCATAATGGCCGGCTCTCACGGACAGGAAGGCTCGCTGTTATGTTCTGCTACCAGAGCTAAGGAAAGAGAGGAGATCTGTCCCTACGATAGAACTCAGCTTAATCCCTACGATGTAACAGGGGACCTGATCCTGCGATCAGACCTGCTAAAGTCCTAAGCTAGTCTGTACGGAGACCTATAGATGTGGGGAGGGAATCCCTACAAGTACTAAGGACTGGGAGGAATATGGGACACCTCCTAACAGAAATAGTAGCAGGCAGACGAACAAACAAAATACATAGAACATAGAGGTCAGTAGACCAAGCAAACTAACAGAGTTAGATACAGAGCACAGGCTAGCTAGAAAGTAGATATACAATGAAGTCCAGCAAAGCCAGAAGGGCGGAGCAGGATTAAATAGGCCAACAAGGTCATGTGACCAGCAAAGGAAAAAAAACCTAACAGCAAGGTTCTAACAGTACCCCCCCTTCTAAGAGGATCCTCCGGATCCCCTAGGACCAGGCTTATCAGGAAATCTCCTGTGAAACGCTCTGATAAGTCTGGACGCGGAAACATCATCTGACCTCACCCAAGAGTTATCCTCGGGTCCGAAACCTTTCCAGGCCACAAGATACTGCAAACTACCTCTATACCGTCTAGAGTCAAGGATGCGAGAAATTTCATATTCCCCGTCCTCCACCACCGGAGGAACAGAGGCAGAGGCGTCACCATCCGACACAACAGCTTTTTTTAACAGAGAGACATGAAAGACCGGATTAATTCTCCAGGAGGTAGGAACCTCCAACCTAACAGCAGATTGGTTGACAACCTGAAGCACCTTAAAGGGCCCTACAAACTTGGGACCCAATTTCTTAGAAGGAATCCTCAACCGCAGATTCCTAGAGGACAACCAAACCATGTCACCAACAGCGAACAAAACCTCCTGTCGTTTCCTATCAAAGTAGTCTTTAGATTTTCTGTTGGCCTCCTGAAGATTACCACGCACATCCGTCCAAACTCTTTCCAAATCACCGGAAAAATTCTCCTCCTCAGGCACGGCAGATCCCAACTTGGAGAACGACCCAAACGACGGATGTCTCCCAGAACAACAAAAAAAAGGCGAACAACCAGCAGAAGAAGATGTATGATTGTTCAGAGCAAATTCGGCAAGTGGCAGAAACTCAGACCACCCCTCTTGATTGTCAGCCACAAAACAACGCAAGAACTGCTCAACATCCTGGTTTTTCCTTTCTGTCTGGCCATTAGATTCAGGATGATATCCGGACGAAAACGACAAATGAATTCCCAACCTGTCACAAAAGGCACGCCAAAAACGAGCCACGAACTGAGGACCCCTATCAGAAACCATGTCAGTAGGAACGCCATGAAGTCTGACAATTTCCTTGACAAAGGCCTTAGCGAGAGTTTTAGCGCAGGGCAGTTTGACGAAGGGAACCAAGTGACACATCTTGCTAAAACGGTCCACGACCACCCAGATGACAGTAAAACCCTCAGAGGGGGGAAGGTCAGTTATAAAGTCCATAGCCAAATGTGTCCAAGGAGCACTGGGGACCTCCAAAGGACAAAGCAACCCTGCAGCAGGAGTATGTGAGGACTTAGATCTAGCACATATAGTACATTGGCGCACCCACTTAATGACTTCCTTCTGCCATCCAGGCCACCAAAAACTGCGACCCACCAGTCTCTTGGTCTCAGAGATTCCGGGATGACCTGCCAACCGAGATTCGTGACACTCAACAAACAAATCTCTCCTAAAGGTCCCAGGCACAAACAACCTCCCATGAGGAGTGTTAGATGGGGCATTCTCCTGAGCTTTAAGAATCTCATCTTCCAAAACGGAGTCTAAAGCAGCTATCACAACACCTTCTTGTAAAATGTTTTCCTCTTTCTCAGCACCGACTATGGGAGAAAAACTGCGAGACAAGGCATCCGCCTTAACATTCTTAGTACCAGGGATGTAAGTAACGGAGAAATTAAACCGCGAGAAAAACAGTGCCCACCTAGCCTGACGGGCATTCAGGCGCTTGGCAGCATCAAGATATATCAGATTTTTATGATCCGTAAGAACCTGAACGGGAAATTCCGCACCTTCCAAGAAGTGGCGCCAGTGTTCAAATGCGAGTTTAATAGCCAATAATTCCCGATTACCAATATCGTAATTCAATTCAGTCTCCGAAAATTTTTTTGAAAAAAAGGCACAGGGATGTAATCCATCCCCGTTATCCTGAGACAATACTGCGCCAACCCCCACAGAGGAAGCATCAACCTCAACCAAAAACGGCCTAGTAACATCAGGCTGCATAAGGATGGGAGCAGAGGTGAACCTCTCCTTGAGATACACAAAAGCTTCAATGGCCTCAGAAGACCACTGAACCGCATCAGCACCTTTCCTGGTGAGATCAGTCAGAGGTTTGACAATACTAGAAAATTTTTTAATGAATTTTCTATAGTAATTGGCGAAACCCAAAAACCTCTGTATCGATTTCAAACCAATAGGCCTAGGCCATTCCTGCACAGCCTGAACCTTAACCGGATCCATCTCAAAACCTTTGCTGGAGATAATGTAGCCCAAAAAACTAATTCTCTGTACAGCGAACTCACATTTCTCCAGCTTAGCAAAAAGCGAATTGTCCATTAATAACTGTAATACCTCACGCACGCTCCGCCAATGAGACTCCAGATCTGGCGAATAAATCAAAATGTCATCCAAATACACAACCACACTTTTACCGATCAAAGGTCTAAGGATGTCATTAATCAGATTCTGAAAAAATGCAGGAGCATTAGTAAGACCAAAAGGCATAACCAGATTCTCAAAATGACCCACAGGAGTGTTAAAAGCAGTCTTCCATTCATCACCCTCCTTCATGCGCAACAGATTGTATGCCCCCTTAAGGTTAATTTTAGAGAACCTCTTGGCCCCCAATAACTGGTTAAACAGATCAGGAATCAATGGCAGTGGGTAAGGATTGCGTACAGTAATTTTGTTAATCTCACGAAAATCCAGACAAGGACGTAAACCGCCGTCCTTTTTTTTTACAAAAAAAAATCCAACCGCCACAGGAGACTTAGAGGGCCTAATGTGACCGGCGGCCAAACTTGTCTGTATGTATTCCTCCAAAGCCTTCCTCTCAGGAATAGTAAGGTTAAATAAACGACTTTTAGGAAGAGTCGCTCCAGGGACAAATTCAATAGACCAATCATAGTCTCTATGGGGAGGCAAAACCTGCGATTCTTTCTCAGAAAAAACTCTCCAAAAATCCTGAATAGGAACAGGCAATTCTCCCCTATCCAAAGCTGCAATACGCCCGTTACAACACTTGTCATAACATTTATGGCTCCAGGATTTAATTTCACTGGTAGACCAATCCAGTACAGGATTGTGAAATTTTAACCAGGGCAAACCCAATATTACTGGAGAAGGCAAGTTATTCAACACTACCAAATCCAATTTCTCATGGTGAACACCATTAATAGTGAGAGGAAATTCACTGACCTTGAGAGTAATATTCTTCAAAGGGGAGCCATCCACAGAAACCACAGCAATGGGGGATGATAAAGGTTCAGGTTTTAAATTGAGTTTTTCCACGAATCCCCCATCAATTACATTCAGTGTAGACCCGCAATCAACAAATACCCGAAATTCCATTAATTTTTCCTGAGCAATCGTGGAAGCAGCTAAAAATATACCCTTGGAATTTAAACAGGCAATACGGGCGTGACTGACCATTTTTTTTTCTTTCTTCATACGAAGCTCACAGCCTTTAATCAAATGACCAGATTTTCCGCAATAGAAACACAAGCCTTGCGAAAAACGACGGTCTTTTTCTTGAGAGCGAGGTGCCACCGATCCAATCTCCATCGGTTCACCACTGTTCGTACACACATTATCATAACCAGAAACTGACATAGCAGAGGATTTGCTCTCATTAACCCTAGCACGCAGTCTTCTATCCACCCGTATAGCTAATTGCATAGCCTGTTGCAAATCCTCAGGTGTAGGATAAGCAATTAGCAGGTCTTTAACCCTTTCACTGAGCCCAGCAAGAAATAGACTTTTCAGAGCAGAATCGTTCCACCCTGTTTGAGTCGACCAACGACGGAAATGAGTACAATATTTTTCAACATTACCTGATCCTTGTTTTAAACGTCTCAACTCAGTCTCAGCTGATGCGACACGGTCAGGATCATCATATAATAGTCCCAAAGCAGAAAAAAAACTATCCACTGATCTGAAGCATGAATCACTAGGTTGCAAAGAAAAGGCCCACTCCTGAGGCTCTTTGCGCAAAAGTGACATTATGAACCCTACGCGCTGGGATTCATCCCCAGAGGACTTAGGTCTCAAACGAAAATACAATAAGCAAGCATTTTTAAATGAAAAAAATTCTCGGTGTTCACCAAAAAATAAATCCGGCAAACATACCTTAGGCTCCAAGAAATGTGCTCCAGGACAGTTACTCACGTGCTGACGGAGCTCGGCCACCTCCAGAGAGAGTCCCTGCAGGCGATGAACCAAATCCTGAACCGACACCATGATGGAACAGAAAAATCTTTCCTTAGAGAATTTGCTGGCTGGACTTACTGTTATGTTCTGCTACCAGAGCTAAGGAAAGAGAGGAGATCTGTCCCTACGATAGAACTCAGCTTAATCCCTACGATGTAACAGGGGACCTGATCCTGCGATCAGACCTGCTAAAGTCCTAAGCTAGTCTGTACGGAGACCTATAGATGTGGGGAGGGAATCCCTACAAGTACTAAGGACTGGGAGGAATATGGGACACCTCCTAACAGAAATAGTAGCAGACAGACGAACAAACAAAATACATAGAACATAGAGGTCAGTAGACCAAGCAAACTAACAGAGTTAGATACAGAGCACAGGCTAGCTAGAAAGTAGATATACAATGAAGTCCAGCAAAGCCAGAAGGGCGGAGCAGGATTAAATAGGCCAACAAGGTCATGTGACCAGCAAAGGAAAAAAAACCTAACAGCAAGGTTCTAACACTCGCTCTGCTAGCGCTTCTGTGTTCTCTACGAGAGAACCACCATTAGACATGTATGGCAGCTGCTTATATGCAGAAGAACAAAAGCATCGGCAAATTGGACATATCTGATGCTTAACTACTCCGACTCTCAATTGTCCGGGGCCCCCCCACACAGCAACTGACGTCCAAACCGATCGATATCGGCAGGCCCTGCCAACATTAATCCAATGTTTATGGGGGGGACTTTACCCCACAGATGTTTAAAATCTATATTCCCGCCACTGGACCCCACTACTCCATTTTGGACTTCGTTTACCAACCTGGTGATGCCATGTAGTCATCACCATTTTCCTCCAGTCTGCACATTTATCCTACAATATTCCTGATCATCTCAATTCGACCCCTCTATGACCTCATATATCTCTTGAAGACCTTAGAGGCTAATTCATAGAAGTTTCTCAGAGTGTGGTCCCCACTATAAAGGCGGATTATGCAAAGTAAAATGGAAACAATAGGAATTTTGACTGTAGAAATAAAACATTGACCCTGGGAAGCTCCACCATGAGCTGGCTGCCTCCCTCCAGCTACAAATTCCTGTCCTCATTATATGCAGAGTAGCTTCCATTCAGCACCTTGACACCAGATGGGAGATCTGGCAGGCGGCTCCTTCCCCTTGTGTAATCCTAACCAGCGCCTCATTTCACAGATATGCTCAAATTCTGCTGGCTCTTACTCAGACTTCTGATCTACTGCTCCGCCGCCCTGCAAGTTTCAGCCACATCCCTGGCACAAGTTGTAATCTGTGTGTTCCTAAAAGGAAGCCAATGGCTGGAACAAAGCAGAAGAAGGAATTTCTGGACAATATAATCCTCATTCCAGGGCGATGGCAATTCTAAGTCTCGCCGGGTGGCAGTGGTATAGTCGGGGAACATAGGTGTTCATGTAACCAATGAGATATCCAAATAATTGGTAATCCCAGCTCTAGGGATACATGGTCTTATCCACCCTCAGCTTGACAAGCATGGAGTGGGCACTGGCATCTACCGATTTTCCTGGTGCTGATGCCAGGCCAGAAGATTGGTAGGTAGAATTCAATCACTTTTGGCAGTTGCCAAGAAAATGGCTTCTCATAGTTGCGTCTTGCAGTTGCCTTGGTTGTCTATTGCCCCAAACTCAGTTCAACTGATCCACCAATTTACTGCCACATCAATTAGAGGTGCAATCGCATGCAAGTCAAACAGTTTTGCCTAAAGGATGCGAATAGCAGGGTAAGGAAAAAAAATAATGGGTTTACACATTGAAAATTGAATGTAGGAAGATTAAAGGTTCCTGCTCCGCAGGTTCTGTATTCCGCTTTCCCATGTGGAGCTACTTTCCCCTAGAAGAAAATGTGCAAAAACATTTCATACAGTCAGAATCTAGGACTGAAGAAACAAACAAACATTAAAATATTTCCAGACACGCGGATTAACGTTCCTGACTGCGCTCATGAGGTCACTAATAATTACATTACTGCAATTATTCAATTTTCTCCGCATATTCTGGAAGGTTTTTTTCTCAGCCTGTCGGAAGACCAGATGCTTGTCTGCCTGTCTATCTGTATAAAGCCCCCCTTATGTTTCCGGTACTGCAAAAAAAAAAACAGTACCGGTGTTATCCGTGCTGCGTGACCGTGTGACATACCTGTGCGTCATCCGTGTGACATGCACCGGAATAGAATGCAGAATAGAAATGACAGATGTTTAGGTGTTAAAGATGTGCACAGACATAGATAGATAGGGAGTATATCGATATCTGTGAGATATTTAATTGATGCCTTGCATGTCTAGATTACTGTACATATATTAACCCCTTTACCCCCGAGGGTGGTTTGCACGTTAATGACCGGGCCAATTTTTACAATTCTGACCACTGTCACTTTACGAGGTAATTACTCTGGAACGCTTCAACGGATCCCCCTGATTCTGAGACTGTTTTTTCGTGACATATTGTCCTTCATGATTGTGGTAAAATTTCTTAGATATGACTTGCTCTTATTTGTGAAAAAAAAACAGAAATTTGGAGAAAATTTAGAAAAAAAATTTCTCAATTTTCAAAATTTGCATTTTCATGCCCTTAAATCAGAGAGATTTGTCACACAAAATACTTAATAAATAACATTTCCCACATGTCTACTTTACATCAGCACAATTTTGGAACCAAAATTTTTGTTCTGTTAGGGAGCTATAAGGGTTAAAAGTTGACCAGCGATTTCTCATTTTTGCAACAAAATTTAAAAAAAAACATTATTTTAGGGACCACATCATATTTAAAGTCACTTTGAGGGGTCTTTATGACAGAAAATACCCAAAGGTGACACCATTCTAAAAACTGCCCCCCTCAAGGTGCTCAAAACCACATTCAAGAAGTTTATGAACCCTTCAGGCGCTTCACAGGAATTTTTGGAATGTGGAAGAAAAAAAAATGAACATTTATTTTTTTCCACAAAAATGATACTTCAGACCAATTTATTTTTATTTTTTCGCAATGGTAACAGGAAAAATGGACCCCAAAATTTGTTGTGAAATTTCTCCTGAGTACTTAGATACCCCATATGTGGGGAAAAAACAATCTTTGGGCGCACGGCAGGGAAGGAGCGCCATTTGACTTTGAATGTAAAATTTGTTTGAATAATTAGCGGACGCCATGTCACGTTTGGGAAGCCCCTGATGTGCCTAAACAGTGGAAACCCCCCACAAGTGACACCATTTTGGAAACTAGACCCCCCAGGGAACTTATGTAGATGTGTGGTAAGCACCCTGAACCCCCAGGTGCTTCACAGAAGTTTATAACATGGAGCCCTGAAAATAAAAAAATCACAAAAATGATCTATTAGCCCCAAATTTTTTATTTTCACAAGGGTAAGAGGAGAAAATGGACCCCAAAAACTGTTGTGCAATTTCTCCTGAGTATGCCGATACCCAATATGTGGGGAAAATGCACGGTTTGGGCACTTGACAGGGTTCAGAAAGGAAGGAGCATTGTGTGACTTTTTGAACGCAAAATTGTCTGGAATTGAGAGTGGACGCCATGGGACGTTTGGAGAGCCCCTGATGTGCCTAAACAGTGGAAACTCCCCAAAAGTGACCCCATTTTGGAAACTAGACCCCCTCAAGGATTTTATCAAGGGGTATAGTGAACATTTTGAACCCAGAGGTACAACACAGAATTTGATAACATTAGGTCATCATATTGAATAAGTTGTCATTAGTCTTGAGCGCAAGTGCTCGCTACTTGAGTTTGCATCAGGTAAACAGGTATGCACCATGTACTGCGTGTGCTCGAGTGACATGCTCGAGTCCCTGCCCGCATGTTTCACCCCAAAAAAGACATGCGGGGATCGCTCATGCATGGCAGGCAATTCGCGCAAGGTTTTTTGGCTGTATAACAGCCGCAAACCATATGGGGCAGAGACTCGAGAATGTCACTCGAGCATCCGCGATACTCGGTGCATATGACGCGCCCCCTGGGCCGTTGGGAACCCGGAACCGGGCCTTTTAGGATGAATGCTGGAGGTTGAAGTCCTTGCGTGGCGATGACCCGGTCCCGTTGCTCAGGGTGGTCAGACCAGTGGCGGATTTACTGGTATTGTCCGACTACGCCACCCGTGGATTGCGGTCAGGGCGAACCGCCGCTGCAGGGCAGACCGCTGAGGCAGGTGTTGTGGGTGCAGCAGAGTGTAGTACAACTCCCCACGGGAGGAGTATAGCCTCAGGGCAGTGTGTAGGGAGGATGGGGGTGATGGTGCAGGAGTAGCAGTGACGACAGAGTCAGTGATGCAGTCTAGGGCCTTTACTCACAGTTCTTATACTCCAGACCACTTCTACAGGTACCGGCTGCCCACGTCGCACTGTGCTCACCAGGTGAGGGGCTCGGCCGACTCCCAGGTATCTCTGAAGTGCTTCACAGGACCCCCTTTATGTGTCCTTCCTCTGGCCTGTCATACCCCACCAGTGACCACGCTTCTGTCCAGCTGCCTCGGGCCTTGGCGGGCAAACGTGCGTTCCGTTCCCCTGGAGCCTATGTGGTGCCTTCCTAGCTGGTGTAGCGAGGGGCTGCGCCACTTGAAATGTCGCAGCCTCCGGTTTCTAGCTGAGGGTAGTTCCCCGCATCCACTAGTTTCGGGGACCGGTCTCCCCCTTGGCCTGACCCCTCTACGCAGGTAGATACGGGCGTATGGTGGCTACCAGCCAGTCCACACCCCTGGGGTCCCTTCTTTCCTCTGTGTTCCTGGAGCCTCCTCCGCTCCCCTTCCTTCTTTCCTCTTTCTCCAGGCTTAGGCCTCCTGACAGGGCCTGCCTGGGGAGCAGAGCCATGCAGCAGCTCTGCTCCCTGACTTCTCCTCTCACAGAACTCACTCACTAAGATGGCCCCCACCTTTTATATCTCTCTCTTGTGCATCCAGGAACTGCTTCCTCTCTGCCCCTGCACTACTGGGTTCCCCCTTCCTGGGTGTTCCCTCCCCCCACTCCAGCCAGGGACAGGGACTGTCGTGCTCATCTCAGGAGCATATCGGTCACCCTGTCCCCCAGAAATGTGGTGTAATGCATGCAGGTGTCAGGGTCCTGATCCACACTCCATCCTTACCTGGAAGTGAGGTACTGCACCTCTGAGTGAGATGCAATACCTCTGTAGCAACCGAGCCCTCGGGGTGCTACACATACCTCAACACTAGTCGCCATATTGTCATCATTTTTCTTCTTTACTTTTGAAAAAATCCCAACCCCAACCCTGGCACAACCCTAACTTTAACCCTAGCACAACCCTAACCCTGGCACAACCCTAAATCTGGCACAACCCTAAATCTGGCACAACCCTAAATCTGGCACAACCCTAACACTAGCGTTTATTTTTTACACCTTTCCTCATGCGGTATAAGTGATTAGACGACTTTATTCTTCGGGTCGGTGTGATTACAGTGATACCAGAATCATATGGGGTTTTTATTATTGACAGCTGTCACACACTAAAAACCCCTTTTTTTTTTTTTGCAAAGACTAGTTTCTGCACCGCCATATTTTGAGAGCTATAATTTTTCCATATTTCAGCCCACAGAGTCATGTGATGGCTTGTTATTTTGCGGGACAATTTGACGTTTTAATTGGTACCATTTTCGGGCCGAAGACATTTTTTGATCACTTTCTATTCCGATTTTTGGGAGGCAAAATAAACACAAAACAACAATTCAGGAATTGATTTTTTTTTTTTTAATGCCGCTCCTCATGTAGTAAAATTGATAAGGTAGCTTTATTCTTCGGGTCAGTACGTTTACATCGGTACCACATTTATATATTTTTTTTTAATGTTTTGCCGCTTTTACACAATAAAAACTATTTTATAGAAAAATTATTTTTTTTGCATCGCTTTATTCTGAGAGCTATAACTTTTTTATTTTTCGGCTGATGGAGCTGTATGGCGGCTTATTTTTTACTGGACATGATTATGTCTTCAGCGGTACCATTTTTATTTACATTAGTCTTTTTGATCGCGTTTTATTCCATTTTTTGTTTGGCAGTATGATGATAAAGCATCGTTTTTTGCTTCGCTTTTTATTTTTTACCGTGTTCCCTAAAGGGGTTAACTAGTGGGACAGTTTTATAGGTCAGGTCGTTCCGGATGCGGCGATACCAAATATGTGTACTTTTATTTAATTTTTTTTTCCATAAAAATATTTATTTATGGGTACGGTATATTTTCATTTTTTTTTTATATTTTTTCAATTTTTTTTTTCCCTTCCTGATACTTTTTCTTACTTTTACACTTTGTCCCACTATGGGACTTCCTCTCTATGTTATCCTGGCTGTCAGCGCTGCACAGGGAGAGGTTACTTTGATCGCGCACTGCGCATGATCAAAGTAACTTCCTGCTGTCTGGTGACCCGGATGTCGTCATGACAACATCAGGTCACCATGAAAACCACCGGGACCCGGCACAGACAATGCGGGACGCTGGAGAAGAGGTAAGTAAGCAGGGCTTACCTCCCCTTGCCCCCGGAATGCTGCGATCAACTTCGATCGCATTTTGGGGGTTAATGTGCCGGCAGGGGTGCTTGACCACTTCCTGGCACATAGCACCGGGCGTCAGCTGTGAGAATCAGCTGACACCCGGCGGTGATCGCACCGCATCACTTGTGTGCAGGCGCGAACCTGTGATGCGTAATAGTATGTACCTGGTCAATAAGGCCCAGGCCAGTGCGACGTACTATTACTGATCAGGTCAGAAAGGGGTTAACCTAATAAGTAAATGAAAAAAACAAAGTGGGGTTCCCCCTATTTTTGATAAGCAGCAAAGGTAAAGCAGACAGCTGATATTATCAGGCTGGGAAGGTCCATGGTTATTGGGCCCTTCCCAGCCTAAAAATCCACAGCCGCCACAGAAGCGGTGCATCACCTCGGCTCTTCCCGATTGCCCTGGTACAGTGGCAATCGAGGTAATGGTTTATGGGGCTGAGATCAGCTGTGAAATGTCAAAAATCACAGCTGGCATCAAGACCTGGTGTTAGTAATGGAGAGGTGTCTATCAGACATCCCCATTACTAACACAGTAATCAAAAAAACAACACACACACACCCCCCAAAAATACTTTATTTAAATAAACACTCCCCCACACTTTTCCAGGTTCACCAATTTATAAAAAAAAAAAAAAAAAAAAAATCCCATGCAGGTCCCACGTAGTCCAGCGAATCAGACTTAGTCCACAAATGGAAACTTAAAAAACATAAAAAGAGAGAAATAAAAAAAACTCTGTCTCTCGTTCACCAATTTATTATAAAAAAAAAAGTTCCCACGCAGATCTGACATAGTCCAGCGATTCCCACGGATCCATAGAGAGTAGCGTTACTGTTATTCACAGTCGCCGGGTCACGCTGAACGCAGCGTGGGCTGGATTTGGGGAACGTTGTGGGAAGCGATGGACTATGTTGGACCTGCGTGGGAACCTTTTTAATAATAAATGGTGTGGGGGAGTGTTTATTTCAATAACATATTTTTTGTGTGTCCGTTTCCTTTTTATTACTGGGTTAGTAATGGGGGTGTCTGATAGACGCCTCTCCATTACTAACACCAGGGCTTGATGCCAGCTGTGATTTCTGACAATTCCCAGTTGACATCAACCCCAAACCCACTACACCTATTGCCAATGCACCAGGGCAATCAAGAAGAGCGAAGGAGATATGTCAGAATTGACTCATGTACTGCGATGCGCTACTCCTGGGGCGGCTGCGGGCTGGTATTTTTAGGCTGGGAAGGGCCCAAAAGCCAGGGCCCTTCCCAGCCTGATAATATAAGCCAACGGCTGTCTGCTTTACCTTTGCTGGTTATCAAAAAAGGGGGGGGAACCCCATGTCAGTTTTTTCATTTATTTGAGTAATACATAAACAGTAAGCTACACACGCAAGGCACTAATTATATATCTCACGGATATCTATCTACCCCAAACTGTAAATTCTATTCTGCATTCTATTCCGCCAAGTGTCACACGGATGACACTTTATGCGATCTGTGCTGTCGAAAAAAAACAGATATGTCTACGTGTGGGTCACAAGGACACATGATCCGTGTGAAAACAAAGACATGTGTGCAGCCCCATAGATTATAATGAGTATGCGGGTGTACGTGTGAAAACGGACGCCACATGTAGCGGAAACACGGACATGTGAAGGGGGCCTAAAAGATGGAATATGACAGGACCGATTGCCTTTCAAGCCGTCATTGTGCACCAGAACTTCACGAGTGCCCTAATTGTTATACACCTGTCTCGCCCCTCCAGGACGGGGCTCGGCTCCCTTCCTCTATTGTCACCCAAAGCATTTTAAGGGCAGCTTCAACAGTCATGAGTGTCTGAGTGTTAAGGAGCTTTGTGTACAGTTACCTTGTTCTTTGGAGGTTGCTCCTCGGATCTCTGCTGACAAACATCTTAGGCAAACTCTTGTTTCTTCAATCTGCATCTCCTTGCTGACTGAGATGTGAGATTAATCCTTCATCTGCTGTAAGTTTTACAAACTCATCTCTGGACTTGTTCACACTACAAATGCTGCTGAATCAAGAGTATATCATCTCTACAAACAAGTTTGTATGTTCCCACTTCTGTCATCGGAAATCTATTTGTTTGTGGATTAACTCTTCATCTGCCATAAGCCTTACAAACTTTTCCCTGAAGCTGTTCACACTACTAACACTGCTGCAAGTCCTGAACGGAGTACACATCTTTAGTTCCTGTGTGTATCTCTCTGGGCTTTTGTGTCACCTGGTGTTCCCTGCTCAGCTTGCCTGCTTGCTGTCCTGTTCCTCACTGTTCCACCCGGCAAGTCCTATCCACTGTGCCATCACCTTCGGTCCGGTTGTCCACCCCAGTAATCCACATCACTAAGTGAGCCCTTATTTTGTGAATCCTCTGGGTCTCTGCACTTCTTTATGTGGTATTTGTGCATTTTTCATTGGAACATCTTTATAATAAAAAGATAAAATCATAGGGATTTCTGTATTTCGGAAGCGTTCAGCTTCTCTGTGCTCTGATTGCATTCGCTCTGCTTGACAAGCAATAGTAATGTGAACTATGCTCCATGGTAATCACAAGCAGGTGCAGCCCCTCACGATAAAACCAGATTGGTCACAGAGAAATGGTAAAAACGGAAATTTAAGTGTGGACTTTATCAATGGAGCCAAAATGCACAGAAGCAGATTCCACTTCTCTTTTAGTCTTAATTGCATTGGACTTTGTTCCAACTGCGCTATTTTATGCTTCAATTTCTTCACTATTTTCAAGCTCATTGCTTGTAGTCAGTGAATGGGAACACTCTTGTTTCCATTCAAAGGTAGCATATCTGTACATAGCTAGTCCAGCGCTCATCTGAAAAGGGGATTCAAGTGTATCCCTTCTGGGCGATGCTCTGCGATAGGGGCAGCAAGGTGGCTCAGTGGTTAGCACTGTTGCTTTGCAGCGCTGGGGTCCTAGGTCCAAATCCCACCAAGGACAACATCTGAAAGGAGTTCTTCCCGTGTTCACGTGGGTTTCCTCTGGGTTCTCCGGTTTCCTCTCACCCTCCAAAGACATACAATCTACATTCCCTATCAGTGAGTCCCAATGGGACTATGGAGTATGATGGCGCTATATAAGCAATGCATAATAAATAATGAGGGTTTGTTTACATTCCGTGAAGTAACACAAAGGATTTAGTTCTTGACTTTGCTGAGATTTCCTGCTCTGCTAGAGGGAGATTAATAAAAAATGGATGCAAGGTTAAAGTGAAGCAGTTGCTCGTGGCAAGTCAATTAAGTTGCGGCTTTCATTACTTTGAACATTACGGAAAAATGCAAACTGGAATACAATTTTTTTTTTGCTATTTGAACTATCTGTACTTTTTCTTTGCTCTATTTTTCATAAATCTCTACAGTGCGATGGAGTTAGAAAAAGATGGCTGCTTCCTTTTTAAATAACAGCGTAACACACCTTATGTAGAACTGCAACACAGCCCCATTCACTTCAATAGTGTCACCCCCTAAGACATGTGTGGCACTGTGTAAGGAAGAAAAGGAACCTTAAAATTTGGGCACCTTTCCATTCCAACTCCCTTTCTTCCCTTTAGTAGCAATTTGAGAAATCAAGGTTCCTGGAGTTGAAATTTGGAAATTTGATCCAAATGAATTCTTTCATTAAGATTTGCCGATTTTGGAGAAGCCTCTCAAAGCTTTTAATGAACTCTTGGCTTCCACGTCACAGACTTGTGTTGGGTTTACTATAACTGGTTTCAGAAGTCTGGAGAACACGGAGGCGAAATTGGATTTTTTATTTTTTTTTGGGGGGGGGGGGGGTTTGTGAGTCTGACAAAGCTTGTAAACTACACAGATCCAATAAACCATATGGACGGTGTAAGACTTATGGAAGGATGTGGAGTTTAGCCTCTTGTTACACTTGGGTTCATTTGGTGGAGATGGATTATCTATCAGCTCATGTTTAATTTTTCCTCTTACAAGGAAGTTCTTAAGTTTTCTCGTCTCATCCTCACTTCCCCACCATTGTTAGAGAGTGTGCGGAGCACATCCCCCTCCTCCGGATTTTATTGGGTTTCTCGGTTACATACTGTTCTGTCAGCACGTGTTCTTGTAAAGAAAAGAGTAAACCATTCCCCGGCACTGTTGGGTATCACATGAAGGTAAACAGTTTGCGAGCGCTGTATAACTTATGCATTTGATCCTGTGCAGAAATCCATGGAGCGGCCACATGAATTGTTCTGTAGCCCACAAACCGAATCATGAATTACTTTACGAGGAATTAGACGAGTCTACTGGCTTTATTTTTAGATCTTTGTGTTAGTCACCTCAGCCGATTCCTGCTTAGAGTCCCAGATAGGTAAATGGATGCCTCCTCTTCTGGTCTTCTTGGATCTGGCTGTGGCTGTCCTCCTCACCTTGGCTGGCAGTGTCTGCCGATGCAATCCGGCCGGCGGCCTATTAAAAGGGCAATCAGCTCCCAGTGCTTTGCTTGCTGATTGAAGTTCTTACAGCTTCCTCGCCCTTTGGTTTGTTTCACATCTGTTTCATCCTAATCGACCTCCTAGTAATGACCTATCAGTATGGAGTTTTATCCTCCGACCTATCACATCCTGATCGCTCTCCTAGTAATGACCCTTGGCTGCAATACTGACTTATCTGACCTAGGACATCCTGATCGCTCATGTAGTAATGACCTTTGCCTCCAATACTGAATTTTATGCTTCGACCTATCACATCCTGATCGCTCTCCTAGTAATGACCTTTGGCTCCGATACTGACTTTTATCCTCTGGCCTATCAAATCCTTATCACTCACCTAGTAATGACCCATGGCTACAATACTGACTTTCACAATGCACTGTACATACACTATATATACGGTACAGACCAAAAGTTTGGACACACCTTCTCATTTAAAGAATTTTCTGTATATTCATGACTATGAAAATTGTACATTCACACTGAAGGCATCAAAACTATGAATTAACACATGTGGAATTATATACTTAACAAAAAAGTGTGAAACAACTGAAAATATGTCTTATATTCTAGGTTCTTCAAAGTAGCCACCTTTTGCTTTGATGACTGCTTTGCACACTCTTGGCATTCTCTTGATGAGCTTCAAGAGGTAGTCACCGGAAATGGTCTTCACTTCACAGGTGTGCCCTGTCAGGTTTAATAAGTGGGATTTCTTGCCTTATAAATGGGGTTGGGACCATCAGTTGTGTTGTGCAGAAGTCTGGTGGATACACAGCTGATAGTCCTACTGAATAGACTGTTAGAATTTGTATTATGGCAAGAAAAAAGCAGCTAAGTAAAGAAAAACGAGTGGCCATCATTACTTTAAGAAATGAAGGTCAGTCAGTCTGAAAAATTGGGCAAACTTTGAATGTGTCCCCAAGTGCAGTTGCAAAAACCATCAAGCGCTACAAAGAAACTGGCTCACATGAGGACCGCCCCAGGAAAGGAAGACCAAGAGTCACCTCTGCTTCTGAGGATAAGTTTATCCGAGTCACCAGCCTCAGACAATCCGCTGCCTCGGAGTAACCCTCGACTCTGCTCTGTCCTTCAAACCCCACATCCAGGCTCTCGCCACCTCCTGTCGCCTCCAGCTCAAAAATATTTCCAGAATCCGTCCTTTCCTCAACCCTAACTCTACTAAACTGCTTGTGCATGCCCTCATCATCTCCCGCCTCGACTATTGCAACATCCTCCTCTGTGGCCTCCCTGCTAACACTCTCGCACCCCTCCAGTCCATCCTCAACTCTGCTGCACGACTTGTTCATCTCTCGCCTCGCTACTCCTCTGCAAAGCCCCTTTGCAAATCCCTTCACTGGCTCCCATTTCCCCAGCGCATCCAGTTCAAACTACTAACACTGACCTACAAAGCCATCCATAACCTCTCTCCTCCGTACATCTCTGAACTAATCTCCCGATATATTCCCTCACGAAACCTCCGGTCCTCCCAAGACCTCCTTCTCTCCTCCACACTTATCCGTTCCTCACGCAATCGCCTCCAAGATTTCTCCTGAATATCCCCCATCCTCTGGAATTCTGTGCCTCAACACGTCCGATTATCCACCACATCCGGATCCTTCAGACGGAACCTGAAAACCCATCTCTTCAAGAAAGCTTACAGCCTGCAATGACCTTGCTTGCTGCCACCTCAACAACACCAGAGCTACTACTACTGCAACCCCCCCCAACCTACTGTCTCCTCCCCATTCCCGTTGAATGTAAGCCCGCAAGGGCAGGGTCCTCTTCCCTCCGTACCAGTCTATCATTGTTAGTTTGTTTACTGTAGTGATATTCTTATTTTGTATGTAATCCCTTATGTACAGCGCCATGGAATCAATGGCGCTATATAAATTAATAATAATAATTATACCAAGTATAATTGTTTGTACAGATGTACTCGGACAGAGAAGCCTGCATATTGCAGAAGAAAGCTGCAGGTGTCTAAAAATGTGCATGAGAACAGTGGTGGCCTGATGCTGTACTCTTAAGGAGACCAGGGAGCCGAGATATGAGGAGCTGTAAGGTGGGATCCTCACACTGTATGGTGGGATCCTCATGCTGTATGGTGGGATCCTCACGCTGTGTTTTTTTCAGTCACTATCTGACCTTGAGGGAACACTGATCACTGGTAGTTTTCTATTCACAACTAACCTCACAGGGGCAAGAAAATCCTACAGACCTGCTGTTCTGTTAATAATGCAGGCCATGGACGTTCGAAGGCTGTCTGTCACAGATTTACCGCAACAGAGAGGGGCCAGAAGACTGCGCGGTCTGGTTTCACGTACTCCTGCACTGATTAGAAGCACTTCACCATCATATTAAACAGTGCAGCTTTCTGATAGCAGTGCAGGGGTTAATCTGTTCAGTTGAGAGAGTCTGGAGCTTTCCTGCTTTGATTGTCTCAGCTGTTCAGTGTTGGCCACAGTGTTAGTTTCATACTCCCTGGTTCTGGAGATGGAGGTGATGGTTGTTTGAGGAGGCATTTGGAGTGTTCTTCTAAAGACTGTTCCATGGTAATTTGTCTGTGTGCATATCCTCATCCTCTTCTATTTGATTTTTCCTTCCTTTACTTACAGGTGTTCCACTCTGTTGTTTGTGAGTGCATATTTGTATAATTGGTATTTTCTTTTAACTCTGTACGTCTTCCCTTGTTTGTCTGGTTTGTGCATTCTTATACACTACTACTTCCCTGGGTGGGGGAGGTGACAGATATGGGCTGATTTAGGAGCTCAGCAAGGCACGTGGCCCCCGCGTCTTCACCATCAGAAGTATTCCAGGGAGCAGGGATAGCTAGGGTGCCACTAGCTTTAGGGATAGCGAAGGAGCCCCTAGTCCTGGGATATCCTACAACAGTGTCGTGACACTGGCCCTACATCCAGAATAAACATGCACGCTCAGATATAGATCTCCACGAGTAGAATAAAATCAAATGATCCACCAAAGACTTTCCGCGGACCTAAAAGTGCCCAAAATTGTGCTGATTCTCTTGTGGATTTTGCAGTAGAAATGCGACCAATCTGCACACAGGGGTCAATTTCCACAGCAGACTTTCTCTGCAGCTTATAGATGACCTTTAGGAAAATATAATGCTCAATGCTGCTACTGTAAGCAGCGAATTTCCTTCATGCAAATCTACGGTGAATAATCTTCTGCAAATCTTACCCATGTGGACGTACCAGTATTGGTTAAGTGCGTCATTGCATACAGATGTTTAGGGAAGTCCTGGCCGGAGAGCGATTATTCAGACATTTCAGTCACCTTGATTGGTGGCCATTATGTCTATTTGTAGGAAGCGGCAAACTATCGTAGTCATAGAAATGGGATAAACATTTGGGAAGTGGCGGAAGATCCCGTCCAGGAGGAAAGAAAGTAAAGTAGAGGAGCAATTCTGAGACTGGAAAGAAGATCAGCAAGAAAGTGATGGCAAAACGTGACGAGTAATATCTGTATTCACATTGCGTCTGGTGTAAAGCTCCTCGCGAACACGTCAAGTTAATGCCATTCACCAGAGAGGCCAAGAGAGTGTCGGTAAACCTTTCTTTGCTTAGTTAACGATATTCTATATAATATATTCTATATAAAGGATATATACTGTGCGGTCTGCATGTTTTAGACATGGGAGCCTATGTGCCAAGTATGCTTGTAGAGCAGCATACATCAAAGGCATCCATCAGAGGTATAAACCCGGAAATCATTGCAACGCAACCTCTGACCTACGCTGAAGACGCCTACACCCTAATGCTTGTCCATAACCGTTGATGAAAGGGTTGGAGAAGGATGTGAAGAATGCATTCTGAAGAGAGGATTGAGAGAGGATGTGAAGTATCGTCCTGATGAAGAGGGTCAGAGGAAGACATGAAGAATTGTTCTGGTTAAAGGATTAGAAGTGGACGTGAATGATCGTTACGATGAAGAGGGTCAGAGGAAGACCTGAAGAATCATTCTGATAAAAGGAGTAGAAAAGGATGTGAAAAATCGTATTGATGAAAAGGCTCATGGGAAGACATGAAGAATCATTCTGATAAAAGGATTAAAAGAGGATGTGAAGAATCGTTCTGATGAAAGGGGTCGAAGGAATACATGAAGGATCGTTATGATAAAAGGATTAGAAGAGGATGAGAATAATTGCTTTGATGAAGGGGGTCAGACGAAAGGATGAAGAATCATTCTGATAAAAAGTTTAAAAGAGGATGTGAACAATCGTTCTGATGAAAGGGATCAGAGGAGGATGTAAAGAATTGCTCTGATGAAAGGATCAGAGGAAGATGTGAAGATCCCTTCAGATTTAAGTATCAACGGAGGATATGAAGAATCATTCTGATGAAATTGAAAAAAAAATAGAGGAGAATGTGAAGAATTGTTTTCAAGAAAGGATTAGAATTGTTATGATAAAAGGGGTCACATGAGGATGTGAAGATTTCTTTTGATGAACAGATATGGTTTCTGTTTCCATGATGTTTCTTACCCAGTCACTGTAGGTCTCTGGTCACCCGGCTCCAGCAATTTCATGTCAACATGACATGTGGCTGCTTCAGACAACTCATGTCCACAGTGGTGACCTCAATGCTGCTGGGATGTCACCAAAACAGTCTCTGACTGACTGCAGCGGTCTCATGCACACATCATATTAAGACGCAGATGAACAAAGACTATCAGGGCACTAGGGAATTGTTGGCACAGGAGCAGCAGGGGATTGGCAAGGCAATGATCCTCTCATTATTTTAAACCATTGTAAGCAGTTTTTGAAAAAAATCTCATAGGCTTGTACAACCCCTTTAAGTTTAATTTGCATAAAACAACAAGGGGCGGAGCTTAGGCTTTCATCACTGGCTGGGAAGCAGTTTGCTACAGCAGAAATCTCCTACATCAGGGAATGGAAGAGATTCCTGCTGGTGAACGACGCTATTTCATCTCTGGGAAGCAGCTTGTATCAGCAGAAGTGTCCTCCATGTTGAAATGACAAGGTAAGTCTCCACCATGTTTCTTGCTAGGTTTGGTCTCCCTTTAATAGAGCAGCCCGTGCACAGACCAGTGATTCACACACCCCATTCTCACTCAGCAGGTGCTGCATACTTTATTTATATAAAAAAGAACCTGGGTAATAAAATATAGACACCGCACGACAATTCACTCTTCAGTTTCCTGTTACATAACTCAGTCTTCTCAGATTTTACGCTTTTTCCACTCTGGCTCATTGTCGGGTTCGTCTTCTTCAGAATCCACCTCGGCGAAAACGGCCGTGGGCTGCGTCCTGCAACAAATGGAAATCATTGGGGAAAGCGAAGTGAGCACATAACAGATCACATTCGCAAAACAATGAATTGGAAAACTTTCGAAGGCGCTGGACCTATTGCACTGCTTTACTGTTACATCCCCTTATATCCATGTTTCTGGAGGCTGTGTGTGAACAGGCTTGTATGGAGACATTGGACACCACACACTATTTGCAAACTTTCAATGTGAATTTTGCACCGCAAAAGTGTTTCAAAAACCCCTTCACATGCAGCAAAAAAAGAAATCTAGGGCATGTAGCGGATTCCCAAGCCAGCAGCAAGCCTCCCATTTTGCTGATTTTCTTTGTGCATATTAACCTTCCCAATACAAAGGGTGAAATCCCCTGCAAATCTGCAACAAAATCTACTTGCACTAAAATCTCCACCACATCTGAAACCATAAGCGCAAGCACAATGGTGCTTTTCAATAAACTGCATAAATCAATAGTACTGGCGAATATAAGAAACTTTGTAATAAATAGTATCAGGAAAATCTGCTTCTTTCTCCACTTTTGAGCCATTTCTGGTCCCCACCCCCTATGGTACCTCTTCAAGTCATCACTCTGAAAACTGCTAAAATCCATCCTGCTCAAGACAAGGGATCAGATTACAGCTGCCTAATAAAGTCTATAGAGAGGGGAGAAAGGAGGAGCAGAGCGAGAAAAGGAGAGACAAATACAGATAATGCTGCTGCTTTCCAGTAACTTTTTATCTCAGTCCCGAGCAGCAGTTCTTCTCGAGTCCTCCATACACATACAGTACAGACCAAAAGTTTGGACACACCTTCTCATTTAAAGATTTTTTTTGTATTTTCATGACTATGAAAATTGTACATTCACACTGAAGGCATCAAAACTATGAATTAACACATGTGGAATTATATACTTAACAAAAAAGTGTGAAACAACTGAAAATATGTCTTATATTCTAGGTTCTTCAAAGTAGCCACCTTTTGCTTTGATGACTGCTTTGCACACTCTTGGCATTCTCTTGATGAGCTTCAAGAGGTAGTCACCGGAAATGGTCTTCCAACAATCTTGAAGGAGTTCCCAGAGATGCTTAGCACTTGTTGGCCCTTTTGCCTTCACTCTGCGGTCCAGCTCACCCCAAACCATCTCGATTGGGTTCAGGTCTGGTGACTGTGGAGGCCAGGTCATCTAGCGTAGCACCCCATCACTCTCCTTCTTGGTCAAATAGCCCTTACACAGCCTGGAGGTGTGTTTGGGGTCATTGTCCTGTTGAAAAATAAATGATGGTCCAACTAAACACAAACCGGATGGAATA
Source organism: Phyllobates terribilis (assembly GCF_046119375.1). Lineage (NCBI taxonomy): Eukaryota > Metazoa > Chordata > Amphibia > Anura > Dendrobatidae > Phyllobates > Phyllobates terribilis. The sequence continues at coordinate 585,454,535 of NW_027362761.1, read as the reverse complement.
GCATGCCGCTGCAAGATGCTGTGGTAGCCATGCTGGTTCAGTATGCCTTCAATTTTGAATAAATCCCCAACAGTGTCACCAGCAAAGCACCCCCACACCATCACACCTCCTCCTCCATGCTTCACTGTGGGAACCAGGCATGTAGAGTCCATCCGTTCACCTTTTCTGCTTCGCACAAAGACACGGTGGTTGGAACCAAAGATCTCAAATTTGGACTCATCAGACCAAAGCACAGATTTCCACTGGTCTAATGTCCATTCCTTGTGTTCTTTAGCCCAAACAAGTCTCTTCTGCTTGTTGCCTGTCCTTAGCAGTGGTTTCCTAGCAGCTATTTTACCATGAAGGCCTGCTGCACAAAGTCTCCTCTTAACAGTTGTTGTAGAGATGTGTCTTCTGCTAGAACTCTGTGTGGCATTGACCTGGTCTCTAATCTGAGCTGCTGTTAACCTGCGATTTCTGAGGCTGGTGACTCGGATAAACTTATCCTCAGAAGCAGAGGTGACTCTTGGTCTTCCTTTCCTGGGGCGGTCCTCATGTGAGCCAGTTTCTTTGTAGCGCTTGATGGTTTTTGCAAATGCACTTGGGGACACTTTCAAAGTTTGCCCAATTTTTCAGACTGATTGACCTTCATTTCTTAAAGTAATGATGGCCACTCGTTTTTCTTTACTTAGCTGCTTTTTTCTTGCCATAATACAAATTCTAATAGTCTATTCAGTAGGACTATCAGCTGTGTATCCACCAGACTTCTGCACAACACAACTGATGGTCCCAACCCCATTTATAAGGCAAGAAATCCCACTTATTAAACCTGACAGGGCACACCTGTGAAGTGAAAACCATTTCCAGTGACTACCTCTTGAAGCTCATCAAGAGAATGCCAAGAGTGTGCAAAGCAGTCATCAAAGCAAAAGGTGGCTACTTTGAAGAACCTAGAATATAAGACATATTTTCAGTTGTTTCACACTTTTTTGTTAAGTATATAATTCCACATGTGTTAATTCATAGTTTTGATGCCTTCAGTGTGAATATACAATTTTCAAAGTCATGAAAATACAGAAAAATCTTTAAATGAGAAGGTGTGTCCAAACTTTTGGTCTGTACCGTACATGCTAGGCTTGGTTGAGCAATCACCACCACCATACACATTAGGCTGTGTTCTCATCACCACCATACACATTAGGCTGTGTTCACATCACCGTCATACACATTAAGCTGTGTTCTCATCACTACCATGCACATTAGGCTGTGTTCACATCACTGTCATACATCTTAGGCTGTGTTCTCATCACTACCATACACATTAGGATGTGTTATCATCACCAACATACACATTAGGCTTTGTTCTCACCACTACCATACACATTAGGCTGTGCTATCACCAACGTCATACACATTAGGCTGTGTTCACATAACCATCATACACATAAGCCTATGTTCTCATTGCCACAATACACATTAGGCTGTGCTCTCATCACCACCATACACATTAGGCTGTGTTCACATAACCACCATACACATTAGGCTGTGTTCACATAACCACCATACACATAAGCCTATGTTCTCATCGCCACCATACACATTAGGCTGTGTGTTCACATCACTACCATACACATTAGGCTGTGTTCTCATCACTACCATACACATTTGGCTGTGTTCTCATCGCCGTTATACACCCTCGGCCGGGTTGTCATCGTCACCATACACATTAGGCAGTTTACATCTCTGTTATGAGCCTCCACTGCAAATTCCACCAATAATTTTGGTGAAAATAGCACAACATGCTGTTACTTTATATGGTAATATGACGGACACCGTGATAGAAATCCAGAATCTATTATAGTCAATGGTTCCATGTGGCACCACTGGGGTCTATCAATTCACAGATCCAGCGCTACTGTTTTTTCCAATGTCTTTCTCCTATGATGAAGCAGAGAAAAGGTAATGATAACGCAGATGTCAACGCAGCCTTAGACAGTCTGCCGGGGCTGCTGACATTCATCTAATGAACAATGTATATGGGCACCTTAAAGGGGTTGTCTACCCTTATTTAAAAAAACAAAACAATGTATACTTTCCTTATCGATCTCCCTTCGCTCCTCTTCTAGTGCTACCCAGTTGACTTACTTTCTCTTCCTCGGGGTGAGTGTGACCACTGCGACCTGTCACGGCCTGCAGTGTGTACACCTGTAGGATGTAAAGAGTCTTGCAGAGGATCCGGGCAGCGCTGGAAAAGGAGCTGCTGGGGATCAGTAAGGAGAATATACATTCTTTTTAAACTTTTTTTTTTTTTTCTAACAAGTGGACAACCCCTTTAAGTCACTTTTCCAATATTCACCGACTCCTTGGGCTTTGTGCATCGCTGGTGAATCAGAGCAGATCCTGCTGTGAATAAGAAATCACATAAAGTCACGAGTCAATTACCGGAGGATAAACTGCGGTTCCTGTGTCACAGAGCCAACAATTTAACATGGAGAAAGCAGAGAATCGGTCACAGCGGTGACATCTGAGCCTCCGCTGTGTGAACCGACTGAGCCCGGGACACGACAGATCTGGACTGTGACTCATTAGAAGCCTCCGTCCTCTGTGGGTAAATGAGGAATTTCATGCTCCGCGGATGGGTGACAGTCTCATAGAAGATGTCTGTGTATGACCCAGGATCAATGCGACAACACAAGAAGTCATCACTGACACATAGGGGTCAATGAGGAGCATTAAACCATCAGCAACAATAGACCCCTATACAGGCATATAATCACCGCTACCTACTGTACAGGCAAGGTATACCACCGCTACCTACTGTACAGGCAAAATATACCACCGCTACCTACTATACAAGCAAGATATACCACCGCTACCTACTATACAGGCAAGATATACCACCGCTACCTACTGTACAGGCAAGATATACCACCGCTACCTACTGTACAGACAAGCAAACCACCGCTACCTACTATACAGGCAAGATATACCACCGCTACCTACTGTACAGGCAAGATATACCACCGCTACCTACTGTACAGGCAAGATATACCACCGCTACCTAATATACAGGCAAGATATACCACCGCTACCTACTGTACAAGCAAGATATACCACCGCTACCTACTGTACAGACAAGCAAACCACCGCTACCTACTATACAGGCAAGATATACCGCCGCTACCTACTGTACAGGCAAGATATACCACCGCTACCTACTGTACAGAAAAGCAAACCATCGCTACCTACTATACAGGCAAGATATACCACCGCTACCGACTGTACAGGCAAGATATATCACCGCTACCTACTGTACAAGCAAAATATACCACCGCTACCTACTGTACAGACAAGCAAACCACCGCTACCTACTGTACAGACAAGCAAACCACCGCTACCTACTATACAGGCAAGATATACCACCGCTACCTACTGTACAGGCAAGATATACCACCGCTACCTACTGTACAAGCAAAATATACCACCGCTACCTACTGTACAGACAAGCAAACCACCGCTACCTACTGTACAGACAAGCAAACCACCGCTACCTACTATACAGGCAAGATATACCACCGCTACCTACTGTACAGGCAAGATATACCACCGCTACCTACTATAAAGGCAAGATATACCACCGCTACCTACTATACAGGCAAGGTATACCACCGCTACCGACTGTACAGGCAAGATATATCACCACTACCTACTGTACAAGCAAGATATACCACCGCTACCTACTGTACAGACAAGCAAACCACCGCTACCTACTGTACAGACAAGCAAACCACCGCTACCTACTATACAGGCAAGATATACCACCGCTACCTACTGTACAGGCAAGATATACCACCGCTACCTACTATAAAGGCAAGATATACCACCGCTACCTACTATACAGGCAAGGTATACCACCGCTACCTACTATAAAGGCAAGATATACCACCGCTACCTAATATACAGGCAAGGTATACCACCGCTACCTACTGTACAGGCAAGATATACCACTGCTACCTACTGTACAGGCAAGATATCCCACCGCTACCTACTATACAGGCAAGATATACCACCGCTACCTACTATACAGGCAAGATATACCACCGCTACCTACTATACAAGCAAGATATACCACTGCTACCTACTGTACAGGCAAGCAAACCATCGCTACCTACTATACAGACAAGCAAACCACCGCTACCTACTATACAGGCAAGACATACCGCCGCTACTAACTGTAGAGGCAAGATATACCACCGCTACCTACTATACAGGCAAGATATACCACCACTACCTACTGTATAGGCAAGATATACCACCGCTACCTACTGTACAAGCAAGATATACCACCGCTACCTACTGTACAGGCAAGATATACCACCGCTACCTACTATACAGGCAAGATATACCACCGCTACCTACTGTACAAGCAAGATATACCACCGCTACCTACTGTACAGGCAAGCAAACCACCGCTACCTACTATACAGGCAAGATATACCGCCGCTACTAACTGTACAGGCAAGATATACCACCGCTACCTACTATACAGGCAAGATATACCACCGCTACCTACTGTACAGGCAAGATATACCACCGCTACCTACTGTATAGGCAAGATATACCAACGCTACCTACTGTACAAGCAAGATATACCACCGCTACCTACTATACAAGCAAGATATACCACCGCTACCTACTGTACAGGCAAGCAAACCACCGCTACCTACTATACAGGCAAGATATACCACCGCTACCTACTGTACAGGCAAGATATACTACCGCTACTAACTGTACAGCTAAGATATACCACCGCTACCTACTGTACAGGCAATATATACCACCGCTACCTACTGTACAAGCAAGATATACCACCGCTACCTACTGTACAGACACGCAAACCACCGCTACCTACTATACAGGCAAGATATACCACTGCTACCTACTGTACAGGCAAACAAACCACCGCTACCTACTATACAGGCAAGATATACCGCCGCTACCTACTGTACAGCTAAGATATACCACCGCTACCTACTGTACAGACAAGCAAACCACCGCTACCTACTATACAGGCAAGATATACGACCGCTACCTACTGTACAGGCAAGCAAACCACCGCTACCTACTATACAGGCAAGATATACCGCCGCTACCTACTGTACAGCTAAGATATACCACCGCTACCTACTGTACAGACAAGCAAGCCACCGCTACCTACTATACAGGCAAGTTATACCACAGCTACCGACTGTACAGGCAAGATATACCACCGCTACCTACTATACAGGCAAGATATACCACAGCTACCGACTGTACAGGCAAGATATACCACCGCTACCTACTAAACAGGCAAGATATACCACCGCTACCTACTATACAAGCAAGATATACCACTGCTACCTAATATACAGGCAAGATATACCACCTCTACCTACTATACAGGCAAGATATACCACCGCTACCTACGGTACAGGCAAGATATCCCACCGCTACCTACTGTACAGGCAAGATATCCCACAGCTACCTACTGTACAGACAAGCAAACCATCGCTACCTACTATACAGGCAAGATATACCACCGCTACCTACTGTACAGGCAAGATATACCACCGCTACCTACTATACAGGCAAGATATACCACCGCTGCCTACTATACAGGCAAGATATACCACTGCTACTAACTGTACAGCTAAGATATACCACCGCTACCTACTGTACAGGCAAAATATACCACCGCTACCTACTATACAAGCAAGATATACCACCGCTACCTACTATACAGGCAAGATATACCACCGCTACCTACTGTACAGGCAAGATATACCACCGCTACCTACTGTACAGACAAGCAAACCACCGCTACCTACTATACAGGCAAGATATACCACCGCTACCTACTGTACAGGCAAGATATACCACCGCTACCTGCTGTACAGGCAAGATATACCACCGCTACCTACTGTACAGGCAAGATATACCACCGCTACCTAATATACAGGCAAGATATACCACCGCTACCTACTGTACAAGCAAGATATACCACCGCTACCTACTGTACAGACAAGCAAACCACCGCTACCTACTATACAGGCAAGATATACCGCCGCTACCTACTGTACAGGCAAGATATACCACCGCTACCTACTGTACAGACAAGCAAACCATCGCTACCTACTATACAGGCAAGATATACCACCGCTACCGACTGTACAGGCAAGATATATCACCGCTACCTACTGTACAAGCAAAATATACCACCGCTACCTACTGTACAGACAAGCAAACCACCGCTACCTACTGTACAGACAAGCAAACCACCGCTACCTACTATACAGGCAAGATATACCACCGCTACCTACTGTACAGGCAAGATATACCACCGCTACCTACTATAAAGGCAAGATATACCACCGCTACCTACTATACAGGCAAGGTATACCACCGCTACCGACTGTACAGGCAAGATATATCACCACTACCTACTGTACAAGCAAGATATACCACCGCTACCTACTGTACAGACAAGCAAACCACCGCTACCTACTGTACAGACAAGCAAACCACCGCTACCTACTATACAGGCAAGATATACCACCGCTACCTACTGTACAGGCAAGATATACCACCGCTACCTACTATAAAGGCAAGATATACCACCGCTACCTACTATACAGGCAAGGTATACCACCGCTACCTACTATAAAGGCAAGATATACCACCGCTACCTAATATACAGGCAAGGTATACCACCGCTACCTACTGTACAGGCAAGATATACCACTGCTACCTACTGTACAGGCAAGATATCCCACCGCTACCTACTATACAGGCAAGATATACCACCGCTACCTACTATACAGGCAAGATATACCACCGCTACCTACTATACAAGCAAGATATACCACTGCTACCTACTGTACAGGCAAGCAAACCATCGCTACCTACTATACAGACAAGCAAACCACCGCTACCTACTATACAGGCAAGACATACCGCCGCTACTAACTGTAGAGGCAAGATATACCACCGCTACCTACTATACAGGCAAGATATACCACCACTACCTACTGTACAGGCAAGATATACCACCGCTACCTACTGTACAAGCAAGATATACCACCGCTACCTACTGTACAGGCAAGATATACCACCGCTACCTACTATACAGGCAAGATATACCACCGCTACCTACTGTACAAGCAAGATATACCACCGCTACCTACTGTACAGGCAAGCAAACCACCGCTACCTACTATACAGGCAAGATATACCGCCGCTACTAACTGTACAGGCAAGATATACCACCGCTACCTACTATACAGGCAAGATATACCACCGCTACCTACTGTACAGGCAAGATATACCACCGCTACCTACTGTACAGGCAAGATATACCAACGCTACCTACTGTACAAGCAAGATATACCACCGCTACCTACTATACAAGCAAGATATACCACCGCTACCTACTGTACAGGCAAGCAAACCACCGCTACCTACTATACAGGCAAGATATACCACCGCTACCTACTGTACAGGCAAGATATACCACCGCTACTAACTGTACAGCTAAGATATACCACCGCTACCTACTGTACAGGCAATATATACCACCGCTACCTACTGTACAAGCAAGATATACCACCGCTACCTACTGTACAGACACGCAAACCACCGCTACCTACTATACAGGCAAGATATACCACCGCTACCTACTGTACAGGCAAACAAACCACCGCTACCTACTATACAGGCAAGATATACCGCCGCTACCTACTGTACAGCTAAGATATACCACCGCCACCTACTGTACAGGCAAGATATACCACCGCTACCTACTGTACAGGCAAGATATACCACAGCTACCTACTGTACAGACAAGCAAACCACCGCTACCTACTATACAGGCAAGATATACCGCCGCTACTAACTGTACAGCTAAGATATACCACCGCTACCTACTGTTCAGGCAAGATATACCACCGCCACCTACTATACAGGCAAGATATACCACCGCCACCTACTGTACAGGCAAGATATACCACCGCTACCTTCTGTACAAGCAAGATATACCACCGCTACCTACTATACATGCACGGTATACCACCGCTACCTAACCTACTGTACAAGCACAGTATACCACCTCTACCTACTATGCAAGCACGGTATACCACCGCTACCTACTGTACATGCACAGTATACCACCCCTACCAACTATACATGCACGGTATACCACCGCTACCTACTATACATGTAATATATACCACCGCTACTTACTATACATGTAATATATACACCACCGCTACCTACTATACATGCACGGTATACCACCGCTACCTACGATACATGTAATATATACCACCGCTACCTACTATACATATAATATATACCACCGCTACCTACTATACATATAATATATACCACCGCTACCTACTATACATATAATATATACCACCGCTACCTACTATACATGTAATATATACCACCGCTACCTACTATACATATAATATATACCACCGCTACCTACTATACATGCACGGTATACCACCGCCCACAGGGACTAATGTCATGTGCCCCCCTCCCCCCATAGTTGTAAAAAATGTACTCTAGCCCCCCTCCATCCCAGATGCAAGGACACAAAGGTAATTTGGTAACGGCCTCATCCCATGAACTTCATACTCCACCTATCGGGTTACATTCATGACACCTGCAATGTTACTGTCATGAAAGATTTAATAGACACTGATCCTGGGAGGGCCGACGTCCCACACGTGGGCTGATTGCATTACAGCTTCTTGTAAAGAGCCGTAGCCAGGGGGAAAGGGAGCCGGGCCTTGAAGTGGGCAGGATGGAGGCGATGGCCGCTATTAGCTTACACTGGAGAAGATACATATATTTATGTGGACGCTTGTCAGGCCGGCTGAACAATAGCTGGAAGCTTGTGAACCTGACAGCTATTGTCAGGCCTGGTGAATGTGGCTCAATAAACGTGCATCCATTCCGCATGAATCGCCGGGTTAACCCTTCTTATGCTGCAATGTGCAGACAAGCCAGTACAAAGTTAAGAAGTTGGGAACTGGATTAAATAGAAAAATTAGCCATTTTAATTGAAACAAATTTATCTGTATGCCCCCACAGACCAGGTGTGAATGCCCTCGTTATGTGGAGGGTCTGGCGTACTTAGCCAGGGGGAGCATAGGGTGTAACTACATAGAATCCTAGAATGTTATAGTTGGAAGGGACCTCCTGGGTCATCGTGTCCAACCCCCTGCTCAATGCAGGATTCACTAAATCATCTCAGACAGATGTCTGTCCAGTCTCTGTTTGAAGACTTCCATTGAAGGAGAACTCACCACCTCTCGTGGCAGCCTGTTCTACTCGTTAATCACCCTCACTGTCAAAAGTTTTTTCTAATATCTAATCTGTATCTTCTCCCATTCAGTTTCATCCCATTGCTTCTAGTCTTTCTTTGTATAAATGAGAATAAAGCTGATCCCTCAACAGTGTGACAGCCCTTGAGATATTTGTAGACAGCTATTAAGTCTCCTCTCAGTCTTCTCTTTTGCAAGCTAAACATTCCCAAATCCTCTAACATTGGTCTCGACAAACCCTTCTAACCAGACCCTTCTATCTTATTAACATATCAAGATGTTTTTGGAGTGGAAAAAGGAAAAATCCCAAGAACATGAGAAGATGCAGATGTTGTCCTTGATCAGATTCAAACCCAAGACCCCAAGTGTCGTAAAGTAGCAGAACTACCCACCGAGATCCAACTGAGCTGGTGGCCAAGATAAAAAAAAATTACAGTTTTAAGAGTCTCTCTGCTGTTAGGAAGGAATCAGCACTTATAAAAAAAAAATCATCATATTTTAGGGAAGGGGTAAGCAAATGTCATCTATAATGACATGACTGTGTGCACAATCACCAAGAGAAGCTCTAAATCTAAGTGGATTGAGATGATGTTTCAAGAACTGACGCTCATGGAAAAACAAAAAGTTGCAGTTTTTAATCATACTACTCAAAATGTAGCTCAGATGAAACAGGAAGCAAGGGAATCATTGTCTACATGAAATTAACAGAAAATGATAAAGATGTAATATAGAAACGTAGACCCAAAACTCACGTGGAATATGCCGGTGCCACCCAGTATGGGTTATCTTCCGCGTCCTTTGCATGGCGAAGAATTGCTTCTCGAGGATTGCTGTCATCAGTTTTATCCAGTGCAATGTTCTTTACGATGAAAGAAGACAAGGTACCGCCATGGGTACCTACACGCCCGCCACGACCTGCAACATTAGAAATGGACTCGTTAGTGAATGCAGTAGACAAAATAGACATTCTTTTAAATAAAAAATGGTGATAAAATGACAATCATGGGACAATCTCATTAAAACCACAAGAACTAGATCATTATTTGCCTGTAAACTATTGGCATTACTGCATTTAAAGTGGATGTTTCATGAGGATAATCTCAGAAGACCTTGGGACCTTCCTTTTTTGAGCCAGATGTTTGCTTTAATGGTTCGTAGATTGATTTTATGATACTTAATGATGTTTTCAAAATGTGGTCAGAATTTTGTGGGTTGACCTGCTCATAAGAGTTGACATTACAGGAGAGAGGACCCAGCTCATAAGAGCTTATACTTTACAGGACAGAAAGGACCCTACCCATAAGAGTAGACAATCTACAAGAGGAGGACTCTGCTCATAAGAGCTAGCATTCTAAGAAAGAAAGGACTCTGCCCATAAAAGCTGACAATCTACAGAAGCTAGGTCCCTGCCCATAAGAAATTATACTCGACAGGAGAGAGGACCCTGCCCATAGGAGCTAACAGTCTACTTGAAAGAGAAAGCTGAATGGATGCATAACCTTGCCTGTATCTGAGCTAACATATACTGTATATACATTTCACAGTGATACATTGTGGGTAGCTTATGTTAGGCTGGGTGGAGTAGAGATATCTCAGTCCAAGTCAGGTTCTGTAGGGGCCATGGACTACAGTGCGATTACCAAGAGAAATTCATTTTCAAAGCTGACCAAATATAATATCCTGGGGAAGAGAGTTTAACAGAACAGGTGCAGCACGAGAGAAGCCTGTGTTACAAATGAACCAGGCTACATTGTTGCAACAGAACTGTAGAAAACAGCCCTAATTAAGACTTGTGAGGAAGGATGTAATCAGGATGTGGCGCAGACCATACGTAGACATATACACCTGCACAAAAGGGGCAATGCATGTTATGTGCTTTGCCCTGGACCCCATCCAGAAAGAGGAGCAAAATCAGCGTCCATGCCTCTACAACTTCCCTGTGACTCGGAGCAGTGAGCCCGTCTATTCATAGCCCAGTAATTACAGACATCTCTATTACGGCATTCTTCTGAACACTTGCTTCCTCTGTGACACATTGGCACTTGGCATCAAAGAGTCTAGCACATCTAGAATTACGTATCTGTTTTGGTAGGGCAAGCACTTCTCCCGCACGGAGCATGGCCGCTGGGACTGAATTGCATAATTCAAGTTTCCCTAACCACAAATGTCAAAAAGAATGATATGAAAATTGGTCAATTCCAAGAAGGGAAAGCCAGTCCATGATAATGGCGAGACTTAATAGTTGTGGTCACGGTTATTTAACGCCTGAAGAAGTCATAAAAGAAGTTGTTAATAATAAAGTTTTGTGCAAAACTTTGGAAAACAAGCCAGAAGGTCTCTGAGAGAGCATCCGGACAGTTCAAGAAGTTGACACTGGTGAGAAATGTGACCTTCGAGAGGGTGGACTTCTGCTCTGCAATGAAGTACATCACGGGAATGTTTTGTCCGGTTGGTGGAAGGGTCAACTATGATGTGACTGGACCTCTGTGGTCGTCCGGCCAAGCGCAGTGAAAAATATAACTGAAATGGAGGGATTAAAGTGCGGGACTCTAGGTAAAAGTCTAGACAGACTACCGATGGAATACTCTGTACACTATTTGCCACTGTAAGAGCGGTCACACAATGGAGCTCTGTACTGTAAGAGTGGTGACACTGGAGCTCTGTACTGTAAGAGCGGTCACACTGTGGAGCTCTGTACTGTAAGAGCGGTCACACTATAGAGCTCTGTACTGTAAGAGCGGTCACAGTATAGAGCTCTGTACTGTAAGAGCGGTCACACTATGGAGCTCTGTACTGTAAGAGCGGTCACACTATGGAGCTCTGTAATGTAAGAGCGGTCACACTATAGAGCTCTGTACTGTAAGAGCGGTCACACTATGGAGCTCTGTACTGTAAGAGCGGTCACACTATGGAGCTCTGTACTGTAAGAGCGGTCACACTATGGAGCTCTGTACTGTAAGAGCGGTCACACTATGGCGCTCTGTACTGTAAGAGCGGTCACACTATGGAGCTCTGTACTGTAAGAGGTCACACTATGGAGCTCTGTACTGTAAGAGCGGTCACACTATGGAGCTCTGTACTGTAAGAGGTCACACTATGGAGCTCTGTACTGTAAGAGCGGTCACACTATGGAGCTCTGTACTGTAAGAGCGGTCACACTATAGAGCTCTGTACTGTAAGAGCGGTCACACTATAGAGCTCTGTACTGTAAGAGCGGTCACACTATGGAGCTCTGTACTGTAAGAGCGGTCACACTATGGAGCTCTGTACTGTAAGAGCAGTCACACTATGGAGATCTGTACTGTAAGAGCGGTCACACTATAGAGCTCTGTACTGTAAGAGCGGTCACACTATAGAGCTCTGTACTGTAAGAGCGGTCACACTATGGAGCTCTGTACTGTAAGAGCGGTCACACTATGGAGCTCTGTACTGTAAGAGCGGTCACACTGTGGAGCTCTGTACTGTAAGAGCGGTCACACTATGGAGCTCTGTACTGTAAGAGCAGTCACACTATGGAGATCTGTACTGTAAGAGCGGTCACACTATAGAGCTCTGTACTGTAAGAGCGGTCACACTATAGAGCTCTGTACTGTAAGAGCGGTCACACTATGGAGCTCTGTACTGTAAGAGCGGTCACACTATGGAGCTCTGTACTGTAAGAGCAGTCACACTATGGAGATCTGTACTGTAAGAGCGGTCACACTATAGAGCTCTGTACTGTAAGAGCGGTCACACTATAGAGCTCTGTACTGTAAGAGCGGTCACACTATGGAGCTCTGTACTGTAAGAGCGGTCACACTATGGAGCTCTGTACTGTAAGAGCGGTCACACTGTGGAGCTCTGTACTGTAAGAGCGGTCACACTATAGAGTCCTGTACTGTAAGAGCGGTCACACTATGGAGCTCTGTACTGTAAGAGCGGTCACACTGTGGAGCTCTGTACTGTAAGAGCGGTCACACTATAGAGTCCTGTACTGTAAGAGCGGTCACACTATAGAGCTCTGTACTGTAAGAGCGGTCACACTGTGGAGCTCTGTACTGTAAGAGCGGTCACACTATAGAGTCCTGTACTGTAAGAGCGGTCACACTATGGAGCTCTGTACTGTAAGAGCGGTCACACTGTGGAGCTCTGTACTGTAAGAGCAGTCACACTATGGAGCTCTCTACTGTAAGAGCGGTCACACTATGGAGCTCTCTATTGTAAGAGCGGTCACACTGTGGAGCTCTCTACTGTAAGAGCAGTCACACTGTGGAGCTCTGTACTGTGAGATCGGTCACACTGTGGAGCTCTGTACTGTGAGATCGGTCACACTATGGAGCTCTGTACTGTAAGAGCAGTCACACTGTGGAGCTCTGTACTGTGAGATAGGTCACACTATGGAGCTCTGTAAGAGCGGTCACATCATAGAGCTCCGTACTGTAAGAGCGGTCACACTATGGAGCTCTGTAAGAGCGGTCACATCATAGAGCTCCGTACTGTAAGAGCGGTCACACTATGGAGCTCTGTAAGAGTGGTCACACCATAGAGCTCTGTACTGTAAGAGCGGTCACACTGTGGAGCTCAGTACTGTAAGAGCGGTCACACTGTGGAGCTCTGTACTGTAAGAGCGGTCACACTGTGGAGCTCTGTACTGTAAGAGCGGTCACACTGTGGAGCTCAGTACTGTAAGAGCGGTCACACTGTGGAGCTCTGTACTGTAAGAGGTCACACTGTGGAGCTCTGTACTGTAAGAGCGGTCACACTGTGGAGCTCTGTACTGTAAGAGCGGTCACACTATGGAGCTCTGTACTGTAAGAGCGGTCACACTATAGAGTCCTGTACTGTAAGAGCGGTCACACTATGGAGCTCTGTACTGTGAGAGCGGTCACACTATGGAGCTCTGTACTGTAAGAGCGGTCACACTATGGAGCTCTGTACTGTAAGAGCGGTCACACTATGGAGCTCTGTACTGTAAGAGCGGTCACACTATGGATCTCTGTACTGTAAGAGCGGTCACACTATAGAGCTCTGTACTGTAAGAGCGGTCACACTATGGAGCTCTGTACTGTAAGAGCGGTCACACTATAGAGCTCTGTACTATAAGAGCAGTCACACTATGGAGCTCTGTACTGTAAGAGCGGTCACACTATAGAGCTCTGTACTGTAAGAGCGGTCACACTATAGAGCTCTGTACTGTAAGAGCGGTCACACTATGGAGCTCTGTACTGTAAGAGCGGTCACACTATGGAGCTCTGTACTGTAAGAGCGGTCACACTATAGAGCTCTGTACTGTAAGAGCGGTCACACTATGGAGCTCTGTACTGTAAGAGCGGTCACACTATGGAGCTCTGTACTGTAAGAGCGGTCACACTATGGAGCTCTGTACTTTAAGAGCGGTCACACTATGGCGCTCTGTACTGTAAGAACGGTCACACTATGGAGCTCTGTACTGTAAGAGGTCACACTATGGAGCTCTGTACTGTAAGAGCGGTCACACTATGGAGCTCTGTACTGTAAGAGCGGTCACACTATAGAGCTCTGTACTGTAAGAGCGGTCACACTATAGAGCTCTGTACTGTAAGAGCGGTCACACTATGGAGCTCTGTACTGTAAGAGCGGTCACACTATAGAGCTCTGTACTGTAAGAGCAGTCACACTATGGAGATCTGTACTGTAAGAGCGGTCACACTATAGAGCTCTGTACTGTAAGAGCGGTCACACTATAGAGCTCTGTACTGTAAGAGCGGTCACACTATGGAGCTCTGTACTGTAAGAGCGGTCACACTATGGAGCTCTGTACTGTAAGAGCGGTCACACTGTGGAGCTCTGTACTGTAAGAGCGGTCACACTGTGGAGCTCTGTACTGTAAGAGCGGTCACACTATAGAGTCCTGTACTGTAAGAGCGGTCACACTATAGAGCTCTGTACTGTAAGAGCGGTCACACTGTGGAGCTCTGTACTGTAAGAGCGGTCACACTGTGGAGCTCTGTACTGTAAGAGCGGTCACACTATAGAGTCCTGTACTGTAAGAGCGGTCACACTATGGAGCTCTGTACTGTAAGAGCGGTCACACTGTGGAGCTCTGTACTGTAAGAGCAGTCACACTATGGAGCTCTCTACTGTAAGAGCGGTCACACTATGGAGCTCTCTATTGTAAGAGCGGTCACACTGTGGAGCTCTCTACTGTAAGAGCAGTCACACTGTGGAGCTCTGTACTGTGAGATCGGTCACACTGTGGAGCTCTGTACTGTGAGATCGGTCACACTATGGAGCTCTGTACTGTAAGAGCAGTCACACTGTGGAGCTCTGTACTGTGAGATAGGTCACACTATGGAGCTCTGTAAGAGCGGTCACATCATAGAGCTCCGTACTGTAAGAGCGGTCACACTATGGAGCTCTGTAAGAGCGGTCACATCATAGAGCTCCGTACTGTAAGAGCGGTCACACTATGGAGCTCTGTAAGAGTGGTCACACCATAGAGCTCTGTACTGTAAGAGCGGTCACACTTTAGAGTCCTGTACTGTAAGAGCGGACACACTGTGGAGCTCTGTACTGTAAGAGCGGTCACACTGTGGAGCTCTGTACTGTAAGAGCGGTCACACTGTGGAGCTCTGTACTGTAAGAGCGGTCACACTGGAGCTCTGTACTGTAAGAGCGGTCACACTGTGGAGCTCTGTACTGTAAGAGGTCACACTGTGGAGCTCTGTACTGTAAGAGCGGTCACACTGTGGAGCTCTGTACTGTAAGAGCGGTCACACTATGGAGCTCTGTACTGTAAGAGCGGTCACACTATAGAGTCCTGTACTGTAAGAGCGGTCACACTATGGAGCTCTGTACTGTGAGAGCGGTCACACTATGGAGCTCTGTACTGTAAGAGCGGTCACACTATGGAGCTCTGTACTGTAAGAGCGGTCACACTATGGAGCTCTGTACTGTAAGAGCGGTCACACTATGGAGCTCTGTACTGTAAGAGCGGTCACACTATGGAGCTCTGTACTGTAAGAGCGGTCACACTATAGAGCTCTGTACTGTAAGAGCGGTCACACTATGGAGCTCTGTACTGTAAGAGCGGTCACACTATAGAGCTCTGTACTATAAGAGCAGTCACACTATGGAGCTCTGTACTGTAAGAGCGGTCAAACTATAGAGCTCTGTACTGTAAGAGCGGTCACACTATAGAGCTCTGTACTGTAAGAGCGGTCACACTATAGAGCTCTGTACTGTAAGAGCGGTCACACTATGGAGCTCTGTACTGTAAGAGCGGTCACACTATAGAGCTCTGTACTGTAAGAGCGGTCACACTGTAGAGCTCTGTACTGTAAGAGCGGTCACACTATGGAGCTCTGTACTGTAAGAGCGGTCACACTGTGGAGCTCTGTACTGTAAGAGCGGTCACACTATAGAGCTCTGTACTGTAAGAGCGGTCACACTATAGAGCTCTGTACTGTAAGAGCGGTCACACTATAGAGCTCTGTACTGTAAGAGCGGTCACACTGTGGAGCTCTGTACTGTAAGAGCGGTCACACTATAGAGCTCTGTACTGTAAGAGCGGTCACACTATGGAGCTCTGTACTGTAAGAGCGGTCACACTATGGAGCTCTGTACTGTAAGAGCGGTCACACTATGGAGCTCTGTACTGTAAGAGCGGTCACACTATAGAGCTCTGTACTGTAAGAGCGGTCACACTATGGAGATCTGTACTGTAAGAGCGGTCACACTATAGAGCTCTGTACTGTAAGAGCGGTCACACTATAGAGCTCTGTACTGTAAGAGCGGTCACACTATGGAGCTCTGTACTGTAAGAGCGGTCACACTGTGGAGCTCTGTACTGTAAGAGCGGTCACACTATAGAGTCCTGTACTGTAAGAGCGGTCACACTATAGAGCTCTGTACTGTAAGAGCGGTCACACTGTGGAGCTCTGTACTGTAAGAGCGGTCACACTATGGAGCTCTGTACTGTAAGAGCGGTCACACTATAGAGCTCTGTACTGTAAGAGCGGTCACACTATAGAGCTCTGTACTGTAAGAGCGGTCACACTATAGAGCTCTGTACTGTAAGAGCGGTCACACTGTGGAGCTCTGTACTGTAAGAGCGGTCACACTATGGAGCTTTGTACTGTAAGAGCGGTCACACTATGGAGCTCTGTACTGTAAGAGCGGTCACACTATAGAGCTCTGTACTGTAAGAGCGGTCACACTATAGAGCTCTGTACTGTAAGAGCGGTCACACTATAGAGCTCTGTACTGTAAGAGCGGTCACACTATAGAGCTCTGTACTGTAAGAGCGGTCACACTATGGAGCTTTGTACTGTAAGAGCGGTCACACTATGGAGCTCTGTACTGTAAGAGCGGTCACACTATAGAGCTCTGTACTGTAAGAGCGGTCACACTATAGAGCTCTGTACTGTAAGAGCGGTCACACTATGGAGCTCTGTACTGTAAGAGCGGTCACACTATGGAGCTCTGTACTGTAAGAGCGGTCACACTGTGGAGCTCTGTACTGTAAGAGCGGTCACACTATAGAGTCCTGTACTGTAAGAGCGGTCACACTATAGAGCTCTGTACTGTAAGAGCGGTCACACTGTGGAGCTCTGTACTGTAAGAGCGGTCACACTGTGGAGCTCTGTACTGTAAGAGCGGTCACACTATAGAGTCCTGTACTGTAAGAGCGGTCACACTATGGAGCTCTGTACTGTAAGAGCGGTCACACTGTGGAGCTCTGTACTGTAAGAGCAGTCACACTATGGAGCTCTCTACTGTAAGAGCGGTCACACTATGGAGCTCTCTACTGTAAGAGCGGTCACACTGTGGAGCTCTCTACTGTAAGAGCAGTCACACTGTGGAGCTCTGTACTGTGAGATCGGTCACACTGTGGAGCTCTGTACTGTGAGATCGGTCACACTATGGAGCTCTGTACTGTAAGAGCAGTCACACTGTGGAGCTCTGTACTGTGAGATCGGTCACACTATGGAGCTCTGTAAGAGCGGTCACATCATAGAGCTCCGTACTGTAAGAGCGGTCACACTATGGAGCTCTGTAAGAGCGGTCACATCATAGAGCTCCGTACTGTAAGAGCGGTCACACTATGGAGCTCTGTAAGAGCGGTCACATCATAGAGCTCCGTACTGTAAGAGCGGTCACACTATGGAGCTCTGTAAGAGCGGTCACACCATAGAGCTCTGTACTGTAAGAGCGGTCACACCGTGGAGCTCTGTACTGTAAGAGCGGTGACACTATGAAGCTCTGTACTGTAAGAGCGGTCACACTATAGAGCTCTGTACTGTAAGAGCGGTCACACTATAGAGTCCTGTACTGTAAGAGCGGTCACACTATAGAGCTCTGTACTGTAAGAGCGGTCACACTGTGGAGCTCTGTACTGTAAGAGCGGTCACACTGTGGAGCTCTGTACTGTAAGAGCGGTCACACTATAGAGTCCTGTACTGTAAGAGCGGTCACACTATGGAGCTCTGTACTGTAAGAGCGGTCACACTGTGGAGCTCTGTACTGTAAGAGCAGTCACACTATGGAGCTCTCTACTGTAAGAGCGGTCACACTATGGAGCTCTCTACTGTAAGAGCGGTCACACTGTGGAGCTCTCTACTGTAAGAGCAGTCACACTGTGGAGCTCTGTACTGTGAGATCGGTCACACTGTGGAGCTCTGTACTGTGAGATCGGTCACACTATGGAGCTCTGTACTGTAAGAGCAGTCACACTGTGGAGCTCTGTACTGTGAGATCGGTCACACTATGGAGCTCTGTAAGAGCGGTCACATCATAGAGCTCCGTACTGTAAGAGCGGTCACACTATGGAGCTCTGTAAGAGCGGTCACATCATAGAGCTCCGTACTGTAAGAGCGGTCACACTATGGAACTCTGTAAGAGCGGTCACATCATAGAGCTCCGTACTGTAAGAGCGGTCACACTATGGAGCTCTGTAAGAGCGGTCACACCGTGGAGCTCTGTACTGTAAGAGCGGTCACACTATGAAGCTCTGTACTGTAAGAGCGGTCACACTATAGAGCTCTGTACTGTAAGAGCGGACACACTGTGGAGCTCTGTACTGTAAGAGCAGTCACACTGTGGAGCTCTGTACTGTAAGAGCGGTCACACTGTGGAGCTCTGTACTGTAAGATCGGTCACACTATAGAGTCCTGTACTGTAAGAGCGGTCACACTGTGGAGCTCTGTACTGTAAGAGCGGACACACTGTGGAGCTCTGTACTGTAAGAGCGGTCACACTGTGGAGCTCTGTACTGTAAGAGCGGTCACACTGTGGAGCTCTGTACTGTAAGAGCGGTCACACTGTGGAGCTCTGTACTGTAAGAGCGGTCACACTGTGGAGCTCTGTACTGTTAAGAGCGGTCACACTGTGGAGCTCTGTACTGTAAGAGCGGTCACACTGTGGACCTCTGTACTGTAAGAGCGGTCACACTATAGAGTCCTGTACTGTAAGAGAGGTCACACTATGGAGCTCTGTACTGTAAGAGCGGTCACACTGTGGAGCTCTGTACTGTAAGAGCAGTCACACTATGGAGCTCTCTACTGTAAGAGCGGTCACACTATGGAGCTCTCTACTGTAAGAGCGGTCACACTATGAAGCTCTGTACTGTAAGAGCGGTCACACTATAGAGCTCTGTACTGTAAGAGCGGTCACACTATAGAGTCCTGTACTGTAAGAGCGGTCACACTATAGAGCTCTGTACTGTAAGAGCGGTCACACTGTGGAGCTCTGTACTGTAAGAGCGGTCACACTGTGGAGCTCTGTACTGTAAGAGCGGTCACACTATAGAGTCCTGTACTGTAAGAGCGGTCACACTATGGAGCTCTCTACTGTAAGAGCGGTCACACTGTGGAGCTCTGTACTGTAAGAGCAGTCACACTATGGAGCTCTCTACTGTAAGAGCGGTCACACTATGGAGCTCTCTACTGTAAGAGCGGTCACACTGTGGAGCTCTCTACTGTAAGAGCAGTCACACTGTGGAGCTCTGTACTGTGAGATCGGTCACACTGTGGAGCTCTGTACTGTGAGATCGGTCACACTATGGAGCTCTGTACTGTAAGAGCAGTCACACTGTGGAGCTCTGTACTGTGAGATCGGTCACACTATGGAGCTCTGTAAGAGCGGTCACATCATAGAGCTCCGTACTGTAAGAGCGGTCACACTATGGAGCTCTGTAAGAGCGGTCACATCATAGAGCTCCGTACTGTAAGAGCGGTCACACTATGGAACTCTGTAAGAGCGGTCACATCATAGAGCTCCGTACTGTAAGAGCGGTCACACTATGGAGCTCTGTAAGAGCGGTCACACCGTGGAGCTCTGTACTGTAAGAGCGGTCACACTATGAAGCTCTGTACTGTAAGAGCGGTCACACTATAGAGCTCTGTACTGTAAGAGCGGACACACTGTGGAGCTCTGTACTGTAAGAGCAGTCACACTGTGGAGCTCTGTACTGTAAGAGCGGTCACACTGTGGAGCTCTGTACTGTAAGAGCGGACACACTGTGGAGCTCTGTACTGTAAGAGCGGTCACACTGTGGAGCTCTGTACTGTAAGAGCGGTCACACTGTGGAGCTCTGTACTGTTAAGAGCGGTCACACTGTGGAGCTCTGTACTGTAAGAGCGGTCACACTGTGGACCTCTGTACTGTAAGAGCGGTCACACTATAGAGTCCTGTACTGTAAGAGCGGTCACACTATGGAGCTCTGTACTGTAAGAGCGGTCACACTGTGGAGCTCTGTACTGTAAGAGCAGTCACACTATGGAGCTCTCTACTGTAAGAGCGGTCACACTATGGAGCTCTCTACTGTAAGAGCGGTCACACTGTGGAGCTCTCTACTGTAAGAGCAGTCACACTGTGGAGCTCTGTACTGTGAGATGGGTCACACTATAGAGCTCTGTACTGTAAGAGCGGTCACACTATGGAGCTCTGTACTGTAAGAGCAGTCACACTGTGGAGCTCTGTACTGTGAGATCGGTCACACTATGGAGCTCTGTAAGAGCGGTCACATCATACAGCTCTGTACTGTAAGAGCGGTCACACTATGGAGCTCTGTAAGAGCGGTCACATCATAGAGCTCCGTACTGTAAGAGAGGTCACACTATGGAGCTCTGTAAGAGCGGTCACACCATAGAGCTCTGTACTGTAAGAGCGGTCACACTGTGGAGCTCTGTACTGTAAGAGCGGTCACACTATGAAGCTCTGTACTGTAAGAGCGGTCACACTATAGAGCTCTGTACTGTAAGAGCGGACACACTGTGGAGCTCTGTACTGTAAGAGGTCACACTGTGGAGCTCTGTACTGTAAGATCGGTCACACTATGGAGCTCTGTACTGTAAGAGCAGTCACACTGTGGAGCTCTGTACTGTAAGAGCAGTCATACTGTGGAGCTCTGTACTGTAAGAGCGGTCACACTATGGAGCTCTGTACTGTAAGAGCGGTCACACTGTGGAGCTCTGTACTGTAAGAGCAGTCACACTATAGAGCTCTGTACTGTAAGAGCAGTCACACTATAGAGCTCTGTACTGTAAGAGCGGTCACACTGTGGAGCTCTGTACTGTAAGAGCGGTCACACTATAGAGCTCTGTACTGTAAGAGCGGTCACACTGTGGAGCTCTGTACTGTAAGAGCAGTCACACTATAGAGCTCTGTACTGTAAGAGCGGTCACACTGTGGAGCTCTGTACTGTAAGAGCGGACACACTGTGGAGCTCTGTACTGTAAGAGGTCACACTGTGGAGCTCTGTACTGTAAGAGCAGTCACACTGTGGAGCTCTGTACTGTAAGAGCGGTCACACTATGAAGCTCTGTACTGTAAGAGCGGTCACACTATAGAGCTCTGTACTGTAAGAGCGGTCACACTGTGGAGCTCTGTACTGTAAGAGCGGACACACTGTGGAGCTCTGTACTGTAAGAGGTCACACTGTGGAGCTCTGTACTGTAAGAGCGGTCACACTGTGGAGCTCTGTACTGTAAGAGCAGTCACACTATGAAGCTCTGTACTGTAAGAGCGGTCACACTATAGAGCTCTGTACTGTAAGAGTGGTCACACTGTGGAGCTCTGCACTGTAAGAGTGGTCACACTGTGGAGCTCTCTACTGTAAGAGCGGTCACACTGTGGAGCTCTCTACTTTAACAGCAGTCACACTATAGAGCTTTGTACTGTAAGAGCGGTCACACTATGGAGCTTTGTACTGTAAGAGCGGTCACACTGTGGATTCTCTATTGTTCAGTGCTGCTCATCATTATTGGCACCCCTTCATTTTTTTCATAGACTGTACAATATGTTCAGAAATAAATGGAAATGTACCAAAGTTATATCCTCAGGATTTTTTAATTACTGGTCCAAAGTAATAAAACATTGTTTTTCAACTTCCGTGTTGCAATTTTAAAGAAGAAACAGAATAACCATCATGTGCAGCAATAAAGGCCCCTCTAATTAATACTTGGTTGCGCACCCTTTGGCATTGCTGACAGCCTCCAAACATTTCTTGTAGCCATCTATAAGCTTCTTGCTTTTCTCAGCTGGAATTTTCTCCCACTCTTCATTTGCCGTTTGTTCAAACTCTTGAATGTTTGCAGGGTTCTTTTTCCCAATGGCAGATTTCAGCTCACCCAAAGATTTTCAATGGGATTGAGGTCAGGACTCATTGCTGGCTATTTTAAAACAGTCTATTTTTCTTTTTCAACCATTCCTGTGTACTTTTGTATGTGTGCTTTGGGTTATTGTCTTCCTGGAGGACCCATGATCTTCGACTCAAACCAAGTTTTCTTACACTTGGTAGAACATTTTTTTCTAAAATCTCTTGATAAATTCTCTGATTTCATGATTCCTGTGATGCGGTCAAGGTCTCCAGTACCAGACGCAGCAAAGCAACCCCACAACATTATGGATCCTCCACCATACTTAATTGTTGGTAGGGTGTTCTTTTCCTTATAAGCTTCATTGCGCCATCTGTAAACAAACTGTTGCTTTGCATTGCCAAAAAGCTTATTTTTGTTCCACCTGTCCACAGAACATTTACTCAGAAGAATTGTGGTTTGTCAAGGTACTCTTTGGCAAAAATCAGTTGCTCCTTTTTATGTCTTTTCTTCAGCAATGGTTTCTTCCTTGGTCTTTGCCCATAAAGCTCTGCTTGGTTTAGTGTGCGGCGTATAGTACTTGTTGAAACCATGACCCCAGACTGCTCCAGGTTGGCCTTCAAGTCTTTGGATGTTTGACATGGCGTTTTTTCCATCATTCGCACCAACCTTAGAAGACATCTCTTGTCAATTTTCCTCTTTCCTCTTTCCCTCACGTCCAGGGAGATCCTTGCTTGGCAAACTTCTTAATACTACTGCGCTGAAACTGGGATACCAAGGTCTTTGGAGATGGCCTTATACCCTTTGGAAGCCTTGTGTTTGCGAATAATAGAAGTTCAGATATCCTCAGACAGCTCCTTTGTCTTTACCATTGTGATAAAGGAATAGGGCCTACCATGTGACTTTTTAAAACACTAAAGTCATCATTCATTGGCTAATTCATGTCACATGAGCACTAATAATGAAATCACAGGAGAATTTCTTTTGTGATTTACCGCAGGCGAGTCAAAATATGTTTCCATACTAAATTAATGTAAAGGGTGCCAATACCAGTGACACAGGAAGCTTTAGGTTTTTCTATTTTTCCCTCCCATTGTTTTTTTGTTTTAAATTATTATTTTTATTATTTAACACGAGAGCTCTATACAAAAAAAACTATCACTTGATTCCTTTTTTTCAGAAGATTTTCCACATTACGTACTTACACTTCACCAATAACGATGAGCAGGATTGTAAGAGCGGTCACACTATAGAGCTCTGTACAGAACATTGTACAGGTCTTAGGACTCGGATCCCCTATTAATGTGCTACCCCTTAACACGAGACAGCAGATTGAAAGGAGATATATCCAGGTATGAGACTTGTTTTGTTTGGTGATTTTTCTATATTTTTCTCTGCAATGGTGATGACCTGTGACATCTCACATGGTATGACGTACAGCACATATGTATCACTTACCGTCTGCCCTATAAATTCTGCCATATATCAGTATAAATACCAGGCCTCCGCACAGGAGCAGACGAAGGGGGCAAATTATGTCTGTTTATCCTGACCTTAGCCCCTATGTAATATACTTGTCGTCCTGCTTTATGTCAGTGCATCTTTCACCACAATTTCTCAGGTTACGTAAAGTAGGATATTCCTGAAGTACCGGAAAAATAAAGCTAAAATCTCGTCATCAGCGACAATCGCTTTAAAAAGGTCAGTAACGATAAGGTGATAACGAGGTGTCCTATCGATGCAGCCTCCATGATCATCTGCGATCCGGCGGAACTAAGCTGCAGCAAGTGTGTGATTCCCCTGCAGCTCCCCCACAGGGGAAGTCAAGTATTACATGGCTCTGAATTACGTCCAAAATTTCAAACCCCCCGCTCTATTAACTCCTCCCTGACGTTGGACATAAATGTACGCTCTATATCAGGTGTGGGATTATAGAGTAAGCTCAGGCGCTGTTATATAGCCAGCACCGCCGCTAACAGCAGCGACCGGAGCTAGCTCCAAAAGCTGCCGTTTATCCATTCAAGTGCCGCAATAGTGTGGTGCAATCATTCTGGCACCCACTGCCTTTTTTTTACCTCCACTGTAGTTTTTGAGCTTCTTAGGAAATCAGTAATTTTACAATATACTGCAATACTGGAATACATAGCAAAAGCGATCAAACGATTGCAGGGTCCAAGTCCCCTATGGTATCCGAAAAAATACTAAAATACAAAGAAAAAAAAAAAATAATAATAAAAAAAAATGTTTACAAAAAATAAATAAAAAAATACCCCGATTTGGTATAGTTTTGTACATAAAAATCCAAATAAAATATTTAACCCGTATGTTACATAAAGCCAGAATTTCTGTTTAGTTTGGATGTGAATCTTCCCCCTAAAATGCAAATAAAAACATCTCATTTGCCTACAAAAGGGTATCAATAAAAACCTTGGAGCGCAAAAACGCATTGATTTCTATCGACAGAAATAAAAAAAAAAATTACTCACAAATTTGTGACCCAAACTAAATGTTATTTTTTTTTACAAAGTTCTTAACTTTTTTTTTTTACCACTCTTCTATAAAAAAAGAAAATTTGAAGTTTGGTATTGCAGTAATAAAACGGACATGAAGAATGAAGTTAGCGGGTAATTTTTACACAAAAAATGCTGAAAAAATAACGTCCAAAAAATAATAGCGAAATTTCTTTCTATTTTCACCCTTTCCTTACCCTTTTTTTGCCCATTTTTAAGTACTTTAATGATAAAATGAACGGTGTCATTTAAAACTATAAGTCGTCCTGTAAAAACAAAAATAAAAAAAACAACAACAACAACAACAACAACAACAACAACAACAAAAACACAACAACAACAACAAGCCTTCAAAATGTTACAGGAAAAAACGGAAAAAAAAATATTGCCAGTTAGGGAAAGGGTTAAATGGGTTTTAGGAGGTCAAAACAACATGGCTCCATGCTCCAATCTCCTGTTAGAATCATTAAATATCAAACTGCGGGAATGAACAATCACTGTATATTTTTACTTCAGTTTTGTCTTTTGTGAAAACCTAAGAAGCTTCGACTCCTGATGTGGTCACTGGACTCACAGCCCAGTTATAAAACAATTCAAAAAGTAGAAATATATTAATTTAAAAAAAAAAAAAAAAGAAGATCCATCAACAGCAATTTGGTAACGGCTTCTGGAAGATATCATATCTATATGGAATAAATAGAAAGATACATTTTCTAATAACTATGAAATTAACAAAATGGAATATTATCTTTATTAATAATAAAAAGTAAAACACAAAATTAAATGTACATTATAAAATAGTAATAAATATAATATAAAACAATAAAATACATATATTATAAATTAGTAATAAATATAATATAAAATAAAATATAATATACAATAATAATATAACAAATATAATCTAAACTAAAATAATAATATTGCAAAATATAAAACTAAAATAATTATATTACAAATATAATACAATATTAATAAAAAATATATATATATATATAACAAAATTGTGAATATAAAGTAAATAAAAACAAAAAAAATAAAAGATATATAAAAGATATAATAAATAATAATTCAGAAGAATGGAAACTGTCAGAAGCAATGAATTAATAGTTTCCGCCATAAGCTGCAACCTGAATATGAAATTAGAAAGTGCCGGTGATACAGAAGTGCTCGGCCGGAATTCACAGCTCACAGGGTGATTTTTCATTATTTGCCAAGATACCCTCTTTCTTAAAATAATTCATACCATAATAAATTAACCCCTGCATGCCCAGACCCCTCGTATTCAGCAATGCCCCCCTGTGATTTTACTTGACTCTCTTTATGCAACTTTTGGAGAACACAAACGTGACGACGTTATTGATCTAAACAAATCAGCAAAGTAAATCGTGTCGCCATGTAAATGCGGGAGAAAGATGGTCCATCCATTGTACACACGTATTTGTAAGTCAAACACAGATTTACTTTGTATTTGCAATCGACAGGACTGCTGGAAGTTATTTTTCATCTGGAGAAAACTTTATCAAGACAAGATTAAGAAAAGATATAAAGATGTGGTTACATGGATGACTCAAGAAGAAGAAAAACAGCCCGGCTGATGTAACAATGCAGAAAATGTACAAAAGTCTGTGTAAGATAAACAGCGCACAACTAAGCCGAGAGACCTGAGAGACAGCTCAGCCAGAAGACCGCAGGGAAGGCACCTGGACTGTCTATGACCCAACAGAAAGGTCTGCAAAAATGTGGGAGCGGAGACAAAGCATTCCAACAATTCTAAATATTATCACTCTGCTTGTAAATTTACTGTGACATCACTTTGTAAAGTGCTGCGGAATATGTTGGCGTTAAAAAAATAAAAATTATTATTATTATTATTAACTGTCACAGCACTGTGTGCATTATCCCTGTACTGTGACATCACTGTGTGCATTATCTCTGTACTGTGACATCACTGTGTATTATCCCTGTACTGTGACATCACTGTGTGTATTATCCCTGTACTGTGACGTCACTGTGTGTATTATCCCTGTACTGTGACATCACTGTGTGTATTATCCCTGTACTGTGACATCACTGTGTGCATTATCTCTGTACTGTGACATCACTGTGTTTATTATCCCTGTACTGTGACATCACTGTGTGCATTATCCCTGTACTGTGACATCACTGTGTGTATTATCTCTGTACTGTGACATCACTGTGTGTATTATCACTGTACTGTGACATCACTGTGTGTATTATCTCTGTACTGTGACATCACTATGTGTATTATCCCTGTACTGTGACATCACTGTGTGTATTATCGCTGTACTGTGACATCACTGTGTGTATTATCGCTGTACTGTGACATCACTGTGTGTATTATCCCTGTACTGTGACATCACTGTGTGTATTATCTCTGTACTGTGACATCACTGTGTATTATCCCTGTACTGTGACATCACTGTGTGTATTATCTCTGTACTGTGACATCACTGTGTGTATTATCACTGTACTGTGACATCACTGTGTGTATTATCTCTGTACTGTGACATCACTATGTGTATTATCCCTGTACTGTGACATCACTGTGTGTATTATCCCTGTACTGTGACATCACTGTGTGTATTATCGCTGTACTGTGACATCACTGTGTGTATTATCGCTGTACTGTGACATCACTGTGTGTATTATCCCTGTACTGTGACATCACTGTGTGTATTATCTCTGTACTGTGACATCACTGTGTATTATCCCTGTACTGTGACATCACTGTGTGTATTATCTCTGTACTGTGACATCATTATGTGTATTATCCCTGTACTGTGACATCACTGTGTGTATTATCCCTGTACTGTGACATCACTGTGTGTATTATCTCTGTACTGTGACATCACTGTGTGTATTATCCCTGTACTGTGACATCACTGTGTGTATTATCTCTGTACTGTGACATCACTGTGTGTATTATCCCTGTACTGTGACATCACTGTGTGTATTATCTCTGTACTGGACATCACTGTGTGTATTATCCCTGTACTGTGACATCACTGTGTGTATTATCTCTGTACTGTGACATCACTGTGTGTATTATCCCTGTACTGTGACATCACTGTGTGTATTATCCCTGTACTGTGACATCACTGTGTGTATTATCTCTGTACTGTGACATCACTATGTGTATTATCCCTGTACTGTGACATCACTGTGTGTATTATCCCTGTACTGTGACATCACTGTGTATTATCCCTGTACTGTGACATCACTGTGTGCATTATCTCTGTACTGTGACATCACTGTGTTTATTATCCCTGTACTGTGACATCACTGTGTGCATTATCCCTGTACTGTGACATCACTGTGTGTATTATCTCTGTACTGTGACATCACTGTGTGTATTATCACTGTACTGTGACATCACTGTGTGTATTATCTCTGTACTGTGACATCACTATGTGTATTATCCCTGTACTGTGACATCACTGTGTGTATTATCGCTGTACTGTGACATCACTGTGTGTATTATCGCTGTACTGTGACATCACTGTGTGTATTATCCCTGTACTGTGACATCACTGTGTGTATTATCTCTGTACTGTGACATCACTGTGTGTATTATCACTGTACTGTGACATCACTGTGTGTATTATCTCTGTACTGTGACATCACTATGTGTATTATCCCTGTACTGTGACATCACTGTGTGTATTATCCCTGTACTGTGACATCACTGTGTGTATTATCGCTGTACTGTGACATCACTGTGTGTATTATCGCTGTACTGTGACATCACTGTGTGTATTATCCCTGTACTGTGACATCACTGTGTGTATTATCTCTGTACTGTGACATCACTGTGTATTATCCCTGTACTGTGACATCACTGTGTGTATTATCTCTGTACTGTGACATCATTATGTGTATTATCCCTGTACTGTGACATCACTGTGTGTATTATCCCTGTACTGTGACATCACTGTGTGTATTATCTCTGTACTGTGACATCACTGTGTGTATTATCCCTGTACTGTGACATCACTGTGTGTATTATCTCTGTACTGTGACATCACTGTGTGTATTATCCCTGTACTGTGACATCACTGTGTGTATTATCTCTGTACTGGACATCACTGTGTGTATTATCCCTGTACTGTGACATCACTGTGTGTATTATCTCTGTACTGTGACATCACTGTGTGTATTATCCCTGTACTGTGACATCACTGTGTGTATTATCCCTGTACTGTGACATCACTGTGTGTATTATCTCTGTACTGTGACATCACTGTGTGTATTATCCCTGTACTGTGACATCACTGTGTGTATTATCTCTGTACTGGACATCACTGTGTGTATTATCCCTGTACTGTGACATCACTGTGTGTATTATCTCTGTACTGTGACATCACTGTGTGTATTATCCCTGTACTGTGACATCACTGTGTGTATTATCCCTGTACTGTGACATCACTGTGTGTATTATCTCTGTACTGTGACATCACTATGTGTATTATCCCTGTACTGTGACATCACTGTGTGTATTATCCCTGTACTGTGACATCACTGTGTATTATCCCTGTACTGTGACATCACTGTGTGTATTATCTCTGTACTGTGACATCACTGTGTGTATTATCTCTGTACTGTGACATCACTGTGTGTATTATCCTTGTACTGTGACATCACTGTGTGTATTATCTGTGTATTCTGTCATCACTGTGTGTATTATCCCTGTACTGTGACATCACTGTGTGTATTATCCCTGTACTGTGACATCACTGTGTGTATTATCTCTGTATTGTGACATCACTGTGTGTATTATCCCTGTACTGTGACATCACTGTGTGTATTATCCCTGTGCTGTGACATCACTGTGTGTATTATCTCTGTACTGTGACATCATTGTCCTTTTTCTCTATATTGTGAAACCATTTGGTTTATTCAAATAATTAATTATCTCCTGACAAATCTCCAGGATTCATTTATTTTTTACTGAAGGGTCCCCCTAGCACATTGTGAGATCCTTACTCATCAATGATGGGCGCTCTTCGTCATTTTGGGTACACTCATGTAGTCCAGTAAGAGCGCTAAGTTTAGAGTCTGCAGAGGTGGTTACTATATTGAGGAGTAAAGCGTCACGTCAGGTCTGAGGACGGCCGGAGGAAATCTTTTTGCATTGTGCGTTCTCATTTCCGGGCACTTGTAATGGGTCGATGCAGTAATTTTGCTTCCTGCAATAAAACCGTACAAAGGACCCTTGTGATGATGTCTGAACCCTCATAAAGGGCACGGCCAAAATACACGGAGCACCGATCCCAGAAAGACTCCGCAATAACTGCTCCCGTCACACTGTACCGAAACTGCATACAAAAACAATACCGGGGACAACAAACATTTATACTGAAAAGGATGTTCTCATTTTTTTTTTTTTTTTTTTACTATACTTAAATTAAATAGATTCCTCAAAGTTGATAAGATCTCTGCTTGCTGACCATGTGATGGACATACGGATCCTGAAATCCATTAAGAATTGATACAAAAACTACATTAGACATTTTTTTCATTTTTATTTTATTATTACTATTTTTATTATTTTTTTAATATATTTTTCTGCATTCCTAATTGTTTTTTATATTTGTGTTTATATGCACCTTAAACATTGCATGTTTGCATTTTTGCACACTATTTACTTCCTTAACAAATGTTGGATTACATATTTTATACCTTTTATTGTACAACCGCACTCCGCACTTTCATCTCTAGATTATGGTGCTGTGTCCATTTATTTCCATCTTCTTTTTCCTTTTATTTCTTTTTTTTTTTTTACTTATGCCCATTTGCATTTCTCCCTTATTCTTTTTACCTTCCCTTCTTTCAGGATATCGGTTTCAAATCACTGCTACAATGGCCGCACCTATAGGACTTCATAAAAAATGGCTTCTGGTGGGCCTCCCCTGACTGTCAATAGTGCGTGTATATGATGTCACTGGGTTGTCTACCTGACACGCGCACATGGCCATGACGGCGGCGGTGTGGGCTACAGAGTTCATGCCCCGCATTACCTGCCACCTGGTTGAGGGGGTATATATACATGGCAGGATAGTAATCAACCCTCACCTTTCTTGAAAAAGCATTGTACAAAACGCGCGTCGGGCAGCTGTGGTGGGCTCATCCAATCCTCCCCCACTCATGGGCAAGCGCTACATCAGATACTTAACAGCACATGTCACTTTATTATCTCTATTACTCTATATTGTTTTGTCTTTCCCTAATGGTTTATTACTGGGATTGACCTATACAGTGTTTGCTGTTGTCATCCACATGTTTTGCTGTTGTCATCCACATGTTTTGCATTGGATTGTGATGCCCCCCTACTTATTTCCTCCTTAATAGACCTATTTAACATACCCGTATTGGTGATGAATGTTTTAATATTTAGCTAATAAGTTTGGTCAATATTCCTGTTTGGTGGTTTTCAATTACTCCACTTTTTTGTGCTTTTGGTTGTTTATACGTTATGGGAGTACTCCACCATTCACTTGATATATATATATATATATATATATATATATTTAGCAGGGTGTGGGGGTACTTTATACCTCTAGTTCCCAGCCCAGATTTATATTATGTCTTTTTTGAACATCCTTGTACTCCTATTAAAGAGCTGTATAAAACTTTTACTATACGAAGTGTACAAAGTGGACCTTTTTTTAACTAAAATTGGAATATCCCTTTAATTTAAAGGGAACGTGTAAGTTTTCATTCTATAGCAATGTTTGCAGCTCATCAGATGCCATTTATGATACTTGTCTCATCTTATGTATCAGATGAGGCTTTGGTCCATTTCAGGCACCTGCCCCTTATGCCCATAACAAACTGTTAAAAGTTGTCGTCTCATCTGTAGATTTTTCCTCTTTTGCACCCTCGTTAATTTCTTTTCCCTCTTCTTCCAAGAACTTTAACTTTTTTTTTATTCTTCCATCCACATAGCCCTAACTTGAGGGCATTTAAGAAGTTAAAATGCAGAGATGTGAGCTTGCTCTGGTCGCTTCTGTTAGAGGCAGGTGCTAACCGGTACTTACCAAGGGCTCCTTTCTCAACATTTTGGAGGGAAAAAGTTGCAAACAATTTTTTCCCTCGTTTTTTTTCTTGAGTATTAAATGATCTAACAGCAGGATAAAGAAGATAATACACGTGCGCCAATGTTTGCTGGCGGAGACGGATGACGGTGCAGGGTACAACATATGACATTTACCTGGCCCGGCGACAGGTGGCTCTGGTTTGTGTGACTTTAAGGGGTCCAGACGATCCTTTTCGAGCTGTTTCCGTGTGCTCCTCTGTCTGGGCTCTCGGAACATGGGAAGAGCGTGAGCTACATGGAGAGAAACACAAGACTTTAGATACAACTGGAAAGGATCCGTCCGTCTCTGTATACAGAATGTCGGAGGCCGACCAGAAGATATATACGCTGACCTTTCATGGAGAACATGGAGGAACAGAAGTGATAAGTGACTTAACATTTACCTACGGTTACAGGGACGTCCAGACAGATCAATCCTACAGAAAGGAAAAATATTCTGCTGGCTGTGGAAACAATGTTCCTGAGGAAGGATTTCCCCAGCGCAGCGGAGGGTGGAGAACCAAAATCTGCACTCCATCAGTGTGTCACCGAGCCGCCAAGAAAGATCATTTATGAAATACTTCTACCTAAAATTAGAGAATCACCTTCAGAGTCCTCCAGTTTTCCTCTTCTGTTGACTTTACATATAACTTATGCCCGGACCTCATACTTCAGCACAGACCTCCTATAGGCAGGAATGTTTAATAGAGTAGAAAAGTAAAGACGTTCCGACATTCCTCATTTCAAAAGATGTTCCCAAGGACAGGAACCCCCCGAAAACAGACTGAAGTCTACCAGAATTACGTAGCGGTGTATTGCAATAGTATTACGTGAGCACTATATGGTGACATCTACCAACACTTAGCACCTCCTGCTGTCCCCAACTGAGAAAACATTCCTGCAATTCGCCCTTTCCTCAACCATAGGGTGCATTCAGAAGTCCGTACAAATCGGTCCGAGATCAGACCACGATGCACAGACCGGCCGCAGGACTCCCGGCAGGAGAGTGATGGCTTCTTATATTCTATGAAGCTGTAATGCTCGGGTCAGAAGAGCTGCGGTCCGTCTGTGCATTGAGGTCGATCTCGGACCGATTTCTACAGACGTCTGAATGAACCTTTAACCTGTCTCCTCCATAAATCTCAGTCCAAATCTTCTGATACCTCCCCATACATAATCTCCAGTATATAACCTGTCCCCTCCATACATCTCTTCCCTCATATCCTGATACCTCCCCATACATAATCTCCAGTATATAACCTGTCCCCTCCATACATCTCAGTCCAAATCTCCTGATACCGCCCCATACATAATCTCCAGTATATAACCTGTTCTCTCCATACATCTCAGTCCTAATCTCCTGATACCGCCCCATACATAATCTCCAGTATATAACCTGTTCTCTCCATACATCTCAGTCCTAATATCCTGATACCTCCTCACACATAATCTCCAGTATATAACCTGTTCTCTCCATACATCTCAGTCCTAATATCCTGATACCTCCTCACACATAATCTCCAGTATATAACCTGTCCTCTCCATACATCTCAGTCCTAATCTCCTGATACCTCCCCATACATAATCTCCAGTATATAACCTGTTCTCTCCATACATCTCAGTCCTAATATCCTGATACCTCCTCACACATAATCTCCAGTATATAACCTGTCCTCTCCATACATCTCAGTCCTAATCTCCTGATACCTCCCCATACATAATCTCCAGTATATAACCTGTTCTCTCCATACATCTCAGTCCTAATCTCCTGATACCTCCCCATACATAATCTCCAGTATATAACCTATCCCCTCCACACATCTCTGCCCTAATCTCCTGATATCTCCCCATACATAATCTCCAGTATATAACCTGTCCTCTCCATACATCTCAGTCCTATTCTCCTGATACCTCCCCATACATAATCTCCAGTATATAACCTGTCCCCTCCATACATCTCAGCCCTAATCTCCTGATACCTCCCCATACATAATCTCCAGTATATAACCTGTCCCCTCCATACATCTCTGCCCTAATCTCCTGAAACCTCCCCATACATAATCTCCAGTATATAACCTGTCCCCTCCATACATCTCTGCCCTAATCTCCTGAAACCTCCCCATACATAATCTCCAGTATATAACCTGTCCCCTCCATACATCTCTGCCCTAATCTCCTGATATCTCCCCATACATAATCTCCAGTATATAACCTATCACCTCCATACATCTCAGTCCTAATCTCCTGATATCTCCCCATACATAATCTCCAGTATATAACCTGTCCTCTCCATACATCTCAGTCCTATTCTCCTGATACCTTCCCATAAATAATCTTCAGTATATAACCTGTCCCCTCCATACATCTCTGCCCTAATCTCCTTAAACCTCCACATACATAATCTCCAGTATACAACCTGTCCCCTCCATACACCTCTGCCCTAATCTCCTGATATCTCCCCATACATAATCTCCAGTATATAACCTACCCTCTCCATACATCTCTGTCCTAATCTCCTGATATCTCTCCATACATAATCTCCAGTATATAACCTATCCCCTCCATACATCTCAGTACTAATCTCCTGATACCTCCCCATACATAATCTCCAGTATATAACCTGTTCTCTCCATACATCTCAGTCCTAATATCCTGATACCTCCTCACACATAATCTCCAGTATATAACCTGTCCTCTCCATACATCTCAGTCCTATTCTCCTGATACCTCCCCATACATAATCTCCAGTATATAACCTGTCCCCTCCATACATCTCAGCCCTAATCTCCTGATACCTCCCCATACATAATCTCCAGTATATAACCTGTCCCCTCCATACATCTCTGCCCTAATCTCCTGATATCTCCCCATACATAATCTCCAGTATATAACCTGTCCCCTCCATACATCTCTGCCCTAATCTCCTGAAACCTCCCCATACATAATCTCCAGTATATAACCTGTCCCCTCCATACATCTCTGCCCTAATCTCCTGATATCTCCCCATACATAATCTCCAGTATATAACCTATCACCTCCATACATCTCAGTCCTAATCTCCTGATATCTCCCCATACATAATCTCCAGTATATAACCTGTCCTCTCCATACATCTCAGTCCTATTCTCCTGATACCTCCCCATAAATAATCTTCAGTATATAACCTGTCCCCTCCATACATCTCTGCCCTAATCTCCTTAAACCTCCACATACATAATCTCCAGTATACAACCTGTCCCCTCCATACACCTCTGCCCTAATCTCCTGATATCTCCCCATACATAATCTCCAGTATATAACCTACCCTCTCCATACATCTCTGTCCTAATCTCCTGATATCTCTCCATACATAATCTCCAGTATATAACCTATCCCCTCCATACATCTCAGTACTAATCTCCTGATATCTCCCCATACATAATCTCCAGTATATCACCTGTCCTCTCCATACATCTCAGTCCTAATCTCCTGATACCTCCCCATACATAATCTCCAGTATATAACCTATCCCCTCCATACATCTCAGTCCTAATCTCCTGATACCTCCCCATACATAATCTCCAGTATATAACCTGTCCCCTCCATACATCTCTGCCCTAATCTCCTGAAACCTCCCCATACATAATCTCCAGTATACAACCTGTCCCCTCCATACATCTCTGCCTTAATCTCCTGATATCTCCCCATACATAATCTCCAGTATATAACCTGTCCCCTCCATACATCTCTGCCCTAATCTCCTGATATCTCCCCATACATAATCTCCAGTATATAACCTGTCCTCTCCATACATCTCAGTCCTAATCTCCTGATACCTCCCCATACATAATCTCCAGTATATAACCTGTTCTCTCCATACATCTCAGTCCTAATATCCTGATACCTCCTCACACATAATCTCCAGTATATAACCTGTCCTCTCCATACATCTCAGTCCTAATCTCCTGATACCTCCCCATACATAATCTCCAGTATATAACCTGTTCTCTCCATACATCTCAGTCCTAATCTCCTGATACCTCCCCATACATAATCTCCAGTATATAACCTATCCCCTCCACACATCTCTGCCCTAATCTCCTGATATCTCCCCATACATAATCTCCAGTATATAACCTGTCCTCTCCATACATCTCAGTCCTATTCTCCTGATACCTCCCCATACATAATCTCCAGTATATAACCTGTCCCCTCCATACATCTCAGCCCTAATCTCCTGATACCTCCCCATACATAATCTCCAGTATATAACCTGTCCCCTCCATACATCTCTGCCCTAATCTCCTGAAACCTCCCCATACATAATCTCCAGTATACAACCTGTCCCCTCCATACATCTCTGCCTTAATCTCCTGATATCTCCCCATACATAATCTCCAGTATATAACCTGTCCCCTCCATACATCTCTGCCCTAATCTCCTGATATCTCCCCATACATAATCTCCAGTATATAACCTATCACCTCCATACATCTCAGTCCTAATCTCCTGATATCTCCCCATACATAATCTCCAGTATATAACCTGTCCTCTCCATACATCTCAGTCCTATTCTCCTGATACCTCCCCATAAATAATCTTCAGTATATAACCTGTCCCCTCCATACATCTCTGCCCTAATCTCCTTAAACCTCCACATACATAATCTCCAGTATACAACCTGTCCCCTCCATACACCTCTGCCCTAATCTCCTGATATCTCCCCATACATAATCTCCAGTATATAACCTACCCTCTCCATACAGCTCTGTCCTAATCTCCTGATATCTCTCCATACATAATCTCCAGTATATAACCTATCCCCTCCATACATCTCAGTACTAATCTCCTGATATCTCCCCATACATAATCTCCAGTATATCACCTGTCCTCTCCATACATCTCAGTCCTAATCTCCTGATACCTCCCCATACATAATCTCCAGTATATAACCTATCCCCTCCATACATCTCAGTCCTAATCTCCTGATACCTCCCCATACATAATCTCCAGTATATAACCTGTCCCCTCCATACATCTCTGCCCTAATCTCCTGAAACCTCCCCATACATAATCTCCAGTATACAACCTGTCCCCTCCATACATCTCTGCCTTAATCTCCTGATATCTCCCCATACATAATCTCCAGTATATAACCTATCCTCTCCATACATCTCAGTCCTAATCTCCTGATATCTCCCCATACATAATCTCCAGTATATAACCTGTCCTCTCCATACATCTCAGTCCTATTCTCCTGATACCTCCCCATACATAATCTCCAGTATATAACCTATCCTCTCCATACATCTCAGTCCTAATCTCCTGATATCTCCCCATACATAATCTCCAGTATATAACCTGTCCTCTCCATACATCTCAGTCCTATTCTCCTGATACCTCCCCATACATAATCTCCAGTATATAACCTGTCCCCTCCATACATCTCTGCCCTAATCTCCTGATACCTCCCCATACATAATCTTCAGCATATAACCTGTCCCCTCCATACATCTCTGCCCTAATCTCCTGAAACCTCCACATACATAATCTCCAGTATATAACCTGTCCTCTCCATACATCTCTGCCCTAATCTCCTGATATCTCCCCATACATAATCTCCAGTATATAACCTGTCCTCTCCATACATCTCTGCCCTAATCTCCTGATACCTCCCCATACATAATCTCCAGTATATAACCTACCCTCTCCATACATCTCTGTCCTAATCTCCTGATATCTCCCCATACATAATCTCCAGTATATAACCTGTCCCCTCCATACATCTCAGTCCTAATCTCCTGATACCTCCCCATACATAATCTCCAGTATATAACCTGTCCCCTCCATACATCTCAGTCCTAATCTCCTGATATCTCCCCATACATAATCTCCAGTATATAACCTATCCTCTCCATACATCTCAGTCCTAAACTCCTGATACCTCCCCATACATAATCTCCAGTATATAACCTATCCTCTCCATACATCTCAGTCCTAATCTTCTGATATCTCCCCATACATAATCTCCAGTATATAACCTGTCCCCTCCATACATCTCAGTCCTATTCTCCTGATACCTCCCCATAGATAATCTCCAGTATATAACCTGTCCCCTCCATACATCTCTGCCCTAATCTCCTGATACCTCCCCATACATAATCTCCAGTATATAACCTGTCCCCTCCATACATCTCTGCCCTTATCTCCTGAAACCTCCCCATACATAATATCCAGTATACAACCTGTCCCCTCCATACTTCTCTGCCCTAATCTCCTAATATCTCCCCATACATAATCTCTAGTATATAACCTGTCCTCTCCATACATCTCTGCCCTAATCTCCTGATACCTCCCCATACATAATCTCCAGTATATAACCTACCCTCTCCATACATCTCTGTCCTAATCTCCTGATATCTCCCCATACATAATCTCCAGTATATAACCTGTCCTCTCCATACATCTCAGTCCTAATCTCCTGATACCTCCCCATACATAATCTCCAGTATATAACCTGTCCCCTCCATACATCTCTGCCCTAATCTCCTGATATCTCTCCATACATAATCTCCAGTATATAACCTGTCCTTTCCATACATCTCAGTCCTAATCTCCTGATACCTCCCCATACATAATCTCCAGTATATAACCTACCCTCTCCATACATCTCTGTCCTAATCTCCTGATATCTCCCCATACATAATCTCCAGTATATAACCTATCCTCTCCATACATCTCAGTCCTAATCTCCTGATACCTCCCCATACATAATCTCCAGTATATAACCTGTCCTCTCCATACATCTCTACCCTAATCTCCTGATACCTCCCCATACATAATCTCCAGTATATAACCTGTCCCCTCCATACATCTCAGTCCTAATCTCCTGATATCTCCCCATACATAATCTCCAGTATATAACCTATCCTCTCCATACATCTCAGTCCTAAACTCCTGATACCTCCCCATACATAATCTCCAGTATATAACCTATCCTCTCCATACATCTCAGTCCTAATCTTCTGATATCTCCCCATACATAATCTCCAGTATATAACCTGTCCCCTCCATACATCTCAGTCCTATTCTCCTGATACCTCCCCATAGATAATCTCCAGTATATAACCTGTCCCCTCCATACATCTCTGCCCTAATCTCCTGATACCTCCCCATACATAATCTCCAGTATATAACCTGTCCCCTCCATACATCTCTGCCCTTATCTCCTGAAACCTCCCCATACATAATATCCAGTATACAACCTGTCCCCTCCATACTTCTCTGCCCTAATCTCCTAATATCTCCCCATACATAATCTCTAGTATATAACCTGTCCTCTCCATACATCTCTGCCCTAATCTCCTGATACCTCCCCATACATAATCTCCAGTATATAACCTACCCTCTCCATACATCTCTGTCCTAATCTCCTGATATCTCCCCATACATAATCTCCAGTATATAACCTGTCCTCTCCATACATCTCAGTCCTAATCTCCTGATACCT
The DNA here is from genome assembly GCF_046119375.1 of Phyllobates terribilis. NCBI lineage: Eukaryota > Metazoa > Chordata > Amphibia > Anura > Dendrobatidae > Phyllobates > Phyllobates terribilis. The sequence continues at coordinate 585,414,531 of NW_027362761.1, read as the reverse complement.
CCCCATACATAATCTCCAGTATATAACCTGTCCCCTCCATACATCTCTGCCCTAATCTCCTGATATCTCTCCATACATAATCTCCAGTATATAACCTGTCCTTTCCATACATCTCAGTCCTAATCTCCTGATACCTCCCCATACATAATCTCCAGTATATAACCTACCCTCTCCATACATCTCTGTCCTAATCTCCTGATATCTCCCCATACATAATCTCCAGTATATAACCTATCCTCTCCATACATCTCAGTCCTAATCTCCTGATACCTCCCCATACATAATCTCCAGTATATAACCTGTCCCCTCCATACATCTCAGTCCTAATCTCCGGATATCTCCCCATACATAATCTCCAGTATATAACCTATCCTCTCCATACATCTCAGTCCTAAACTCCTGATACCTCCCCATACATAATCTCCAGTATATAACCTATCCTCTCCATACATCTCAGTCCTAATCTTCTGATATCTCCCCATACATAATCTCCAGTATATAACCTGTCCTCTCCATACATCTCAGTCCTAATCTCCTGATACCTCCCCATACATAATCTTCAGTATATAACCTGTCCTCTCCATACATCTCAGTCCTAATCTCCTGATATCTCCCCATACATAATCTCCAGCATATAACCTGTCCCCTCCATACATCTCTGCCCTAATCTCCTGATATCTCCCCATACATAATCTCCAGTATATAACCTGTCCCCTCCATACATCTCTGCCCTAATCTCCTGATATCTCTCCATACATAATCTCCAGTATATAACCTGTCCTCTCCATACATCTCTACCCTAATCTCCTGATACCTCCCCATACATAATCTCCAGTATATAACCTACCCTCTCCATACATCTCTGTCCTAATCTCCTGATATCTCCCCATACATAATCTCCAGTATATAACCTGTCCTCTCCATACATCTCAGTCCTAATCTCCTGATACCTTCCCATACATAATCTCCAGTATATAACCTGTCCTCTCCATACATCTCTGCCCTAATCTCCTGATACCTCCCCATACATAATCTCCAGTATATAACCTGTCTCCTCCATACATCTCTCTCCTAATCTCCTGAAACCTACCCATACATAATCTCCAGTATACAACCTGTCCCCTCCATACATCTCTGCCCTAATCTCCTGATACCTCCCCATACATAATCTCCAGTATATAACCTGTCTCCTCCATACATCTCTCTCCTAATCTCCTGATACCTCGCCATACATAATCTCCAGTATATAACCTGTCCCCTCCATACATCTCTGCCCTAATCTCCTGATATCTCTCCATACATAATCTCCAGTATATAACCTGTCCTCTCCATACATCTCTGCCCTAATCTCCTGATACCTCCCCATACATAATCTCCAGTATATAACCTGTCCTTTCCATACATCTCTGCCCTAATCTCCTGATACCTCCCCATACATAATCTCCAGTATATAACCTACCCTCTCCATACATCTCTGTCCTAATCTCCTGATATCTCCCCATACATAATCTCCAGTATATAACCTGTCCCCTCCATACATCTCTGCCCTAATCTCCTGATATCTCTCCATACATAATCTCCAGTATATAACCTGTCGTCTCCATACATCTCTGCCCTAATCTCCTGATACCTCCCCATACATAATCTCCAGTATATAACCTGTCCTCTCCATACATCTCTACCCTAATCTCCTGATACCTCCCCATACATAATCTCCAGTATATAACCTACCCTCTCCATACATCTCAGTCCTAATCTCCTGATATCTCCCCATACATAATCTCCAGTATATAACCTGTCCTCTCCATACATCTCAGTCCTAATCTCCTGATACCTCCCCATACATAATCTTCAGTATATAACCTGTCCTCTCCATACATCTCAGTCCTAATCTCCTGATATCTCCCCATACATAATCTCCAGCATATAACCTGTCCCCTCCATACATCTCTGCCCTAATCTCCTGATATCTCCCCATACATAATCTCCAGTATATAACCTGTCCTCTCCATACATCTCAGTCCTAATCTCCTGATAACTCCCCATACATAATCTCCAGTATATAACCTGTCCTCTCCATACATCTCAGTCCTAATCTCCTGATACCTCCCCATATATAATCTCCAGTATATAACCTGTCCTCTCCATACATCTCAGTCCTAATCTCCTGATACCTCCCCATACATAATCTCCAGTATATAACCTGTCCTCTCCATACATCTCAGTCCTAATCTCCTGACATCTCCCCATACATAATCTCCAGTATATAACCTGTCCCCTCCATACATCTCTGCCCTAATCTCCTGATACCTCCCCATACATAATCTCCAGTATATAACCTGTCCTCTCCATACATCTCAGTCCTAATTTCCTGATACCTCCCCATACATAATCTCCAGTATATAACCTGTCCTCCCCATACATCTCAGTCCTAATCTCCTGATACCTCCCCATACATAATCTCCAGTATATAACCTGTCCTCTCCATACATCTCTGCCCTAATCACCTGATACCTCCCCATACATAATCTCCAGTATATAACCTACCCTCTCCATACATCTCAGTCCTAATCTCCTGATATCTCCCCATACATAATCTCCAGTATATAACCTGTCCTCTCCATACATCTCAGTCCTAATCTCCTGATACCTCCCCATACATAATCTCCAGTATATAACCTGTCCTCCCCATACATCTCTGCCCCAATCTCCTGATACCTCCCCATACATAATCTCCAGTATATAACCTGTCCTCTCCATACATCTCTGCCCTAATCACCTGATACCTCCCCATACATAATCTCCAGTATATAACCTACCCTCTCCATACATCTCAGTCCTAATCTCCTGATATCTCCCCATACATAATCTCCAGTATATAACCTGTCCCCTCCATACATCTCAGTCCTAATATCCTGATACCTCCTCACACATAATCTCCAGTATATAACCTGTCCTCTCCATACATCTCAGTCCTAATCTCCTGATACCTCCCCATACATAATCTCCAGTATATAACCTGTCCTCTCCATACATCTCAAATTTTTTTGTTATCAATTCTTGATAACAAAAAGCTTGATAGATGAAAGCTATGACTGGGCAGTTAACTTACAGGGTTACAGTCTGTTTAGAAGGGATCGAAGAAGTCGGAAAGGGGGTGGAGTCTGTCTATATGTAAAGACGTGTCTAAAGCCTACAATACGGGAGGATGTATGGGAGGGAAATGAGGAGGTCGAGTCCTTATGGGTGGAGATACACGGGGCAAAAAACAATAATAAAATTATCATAGGAGTCTGTTATAAACCACCAAATATAGCAGAAGCCACGGAAAGTCTATTAATGAGACAAATAGACGAAGTAGCAAAAAATAACGAGGTGATTATTATGGGGGACTTCAACTACCCCGATATAGACTGGGAAACCGAAAGCTGTAGATCTCAGAAAGGAAACAGGTTTCTGTCAATTATCAAAGACAATTATTTGTCACAACTTGTGCAGGAACCAACTAGAGGGACGGCCCTTTTAGACTTAATATTAACTAACAGGCCAGACAGAATAACTGAGGTACAGGTCGGGGGGCACCTGGGAAATAGTGACCACAACATTATACAATTCCACATGTGCTTCAGTAGGTGCCCAGCAAGGGAGTCACAAAAACACTGAACTTCAGGAGGGCAAAGTTTGATCAGCTAAGAGATGCCCTTCACCTTATAGACTGGGATAGTATCTTCAGTAATAGGAGCACGGATAGAAAATGGGAAATTTTCAAAACAGTCCTACATAGTCACTGTAGAAGGTACATACCTTATGGGAATAAAAGGGCTAGGAATAGGAGGAAGCCAATGTGGCTAAATAAGGAAGTCAAGAGGGCAATGAAAAACAAAAAAAGGGCTTTCGGTAAACTTAAACAAGAAGGCAGCGAGGAAGCGCTAATATCTTATAGGGAAAAAAACAAAATCTGTAAGAAACAAATAAGAATAGCAAAAGAGGAGACAGAGAGACTAATTGCCAAGGAAAGTAAAACGAATCCCAAACTGTTCTTTAACAATATAAACAGTAAAAGGATTAAAACTGATGGAGTTGGCCCATTGAAAAATAACCTGGGTAAAATCATAGAGGGCGATGAGGGTAAAGCAAACCTACTCAATAGCTTCTTCTCCACTGTTTTCACAAAAGAAAACAATTTATCGGAGGAAATGCAGAGTGATAAAGTAAACCCTCAGCTAAATATCACCCACCTAACCCAGGAGGAAGTTCAGAAACGCCTAAATAATATCAAAATAGTCAAGTCACCAGGCCCAGATGGCATACACCCCCGGGTACTAAAAGAATTAAATAATGTGATAGACAGACCGCTGTATCTTATATTCAAGCACTCTTTATGGACAGGGACTGTCCCACTAGACTGGCGCCAAGCAAATGTGGTACCAATATTCAAAAAGGGGTCTAAAAGTGACCCTGGGAACTATAGACCAGTCAGCTTAACGTCTGTTGTGGGTAAATTGTTTGAAGGATTTCTTAGAGATGCTATTGTAGAATATCTTAATGATAATAACTGTCTAACTCCATATCAACATGGATTCATGAGGGATCGCTCCTGCCAAACAAACCTGATCGCCTTCTACGAGGAGGTGAGCTCACAGCTGGACCGGGGAGAGTCACTGGATGTTGTAGACCTTGACTTCTCCAAAGCGTTTGATACCGTGCCACACAAAAGGTTGGTATATAAAATGAGAATGCTTGGTCTGGGGGATAATGTGTGCAAGTGGGTAAATAGCTGGCTGAGTGATAGAAAGCAGAGGGTGGTTATCAATGGAGTAAGCTCAGGGGGTGTCAGCGTTACTAGCGGGGGGCCTCAAGGGTCTGTCTTGGGCCCTATATTATTTAATATATTTATTAATGATCTAGTGGAAGGGTTGCATAGTAAAATAGCAATATTTGCAGATGATACTAAACTTTGTAAAGTAGTTAATACAGATGAGGATAGGGCACAGCTACAGGAGGATTTAGATAAATTGGGGAGTTGGGCCAAAAAATGGCAAATGGGGTTCAATGCCGATAAATGTAAGGTCATGCACATGGGAAAGAAAAACAGCAGTCACCCATACATATTAAATGGGAAACCGTTGGGGAAATCTGACATGGAGAAGGACCTGGGCGTCTTGGTTAACAGCAAATTAAATTGGAGTGCCCAGTGTCAGGCAGCAGCTGCTAAGGCAAATAGAGTCATGGCATGCATCAGAAGAGGAATAGGGGCATATGATGAGAACATTGTTCTTCCTCTGTATAAAGCGCTGGTAAGGCCGCACTTAGAATATTGTGCACAGTTCTGGGCTCCGGTGCTCAGGAAAGACATATTGGAGCTAGAGAGGGTACAAAGGAGGGCGACTAAGGTAATAAAGGGAATGGAGGGACTAGAATACCCAGAGAGGTTGTCAAAATTAGGCCTATTTACGTTGGAAAAGAGAAGGCTTAGGGGAGACCTCATAAACATGTATAAATACATCAGGGGGCAGTACAGAGATCTCTCCCATGACCTGTTTATACCAAGGATGGTGACAAAGACGAGGGGGCACACTATGCGTCTGGAGGAAAGGAGGTTCCTGCACCAGCATAGAAGGGGATTCTTTACGGTCAGAGCCGTGAGACTCTGGAACTCTCTGGGAGAGGAAGTGGTGATGTCCAACTCACTTAATGAGTTCAAGAGAGGCCTGGACGCCTTTCTTGAGAACAATAAAATTACATCTTATGCTTAGTGATAGTTAATTAATCCAGGGATTTAATCTGACTGCCAGATTGGAGTCGGAAGTGAATTTTTCCTCAATGATGTAAATTGGCCTATACCGCATGTTTTTTTTTTGCCTTCCCCTGGATCAACGCTGCGGAATAGCTGCAGTGCACAAGAAATAGGCTGAACTGGATGGACGCTTGTCTTTTTTCGGCCTTATAAACTATGTAACTATGTAATTTTTGTTAATTCACAATTTTTTAACGTTCAACAGATCTGTCTACCTGCAGCTCCAGGGTACAGCGATGGGGCCTGTGTGTGCCCCATCGTACGCCAACCTGTTCCTGGGGCTTTGGGAGAGAGCTCTGTTCTCATCAGATCGGAACCCGTCGATGGTTTGGGTAAATTTTTGGACCTGCTACATCGACAATGTGTTCCTGATCTGGCGAGGCATACCAACCGAACCTCATACGTTTTTTTCAAGACATAAATACCAATGATTTGAATATAAACCTTTCTTACAAATTTAACTTAACAAATTGATTTTTTAGATGTTCTCGTCAAAAGAGACAAAAGGTGTTTTCTTCAATCCGATGTCTACTGCAAGGATACAGCAGTCAAATCCGTGCTACATGCATCATCATTACATCTGTTTCATGTAATAAACTCAGTCCCTACTGGTCAATTTCTCAGATTTAAATGAATATGCTCCACAGAGGCGGACTTTGAGGCTTGTGCTGAGGAAACAAAACTTGTATTTCGGAATTGAGGCTACAGAAAAAGGAGTATCAAAAAATTCTACAACAGGGCCAGAAACACTGATCGACAACAGCTACTATACTCCTCCAATAAATCCAAACTAACCAGGAAAGAATGGTAACGCAATACCACTCACAATGGAAAATGATGCAGGAGATAATGAAAAAACACTGGCCCATTTTGCTTGCAAACTCAACTCTAAGATAATACCTCCCCTCTGGACCCTCTATCACAGCAAGACGTTCTCAGAACTTATGGGACCACTTAGTTAGGCGTTATTATCCACCTAAAAATCCTCCACACATAATCTCCTATTCATAACCTGTACTCTCAAATTACCATGTAACAGACATAACATAAGAATAATATCACGGGTGTGTCAGGTTTGACAGACAGTCATTCTGGATCCGGCTGTAGAAGGTCCCTGTGCTTGGCCTTGCAGACACTTTCTTGATCCTATCATCATCCCTTCCTCTCTAGGACCCAGCGGATATCTTTACTTTCTGCTGCTAATTAACACACCCTTGCTGGACCTTTAAATAACACCCAGTTTCTGCAGAGAATCGCTGGTGATAGAAGTATATTTCTCTGTTCAGACCTGGAGTTCTAGCAGTCGGCTAGTTTCTTCTTGGAGTTCCTTTGTGGATTGTAGTCGTGATCTCTCTGGTGTCTTCTCAAGCTAAGTTTATTCCCTTGTCTGTTTACCTGGTTTGTCTTTAGTTGTAGTGGGGCAAAATAGTGCTCGTCCCTCCCCACTACCTACCTAAGGCCTAGCTCTAGGGTCAGCCAAGGATTAGGTATCCTGCTCGGTGATAGGTTCAGAATCTATTTAGGGACGATAGGGGAGTCAGGGTGTCGTTAGATCTGCCTAGGGGTCTCCACTCTCCCTTTCCCTAGTCGTTTGTCTTCCCCCCTTTTCCCATCGTTGTACGATGGGTCCTTCACATACCTAGCATGAAAGGTAAAGCTAACTATTTAGTTATTACAAAAAAGGTCTAAAAGTTTATGATCTGAAGAAAAATAAAAACATTTGTAATGTTCCAAAAATAATCAAAACGAAACCAATTCTTCTATCCAGATATCGTGTCATGTGCTTGAATCACATTTGTAACACTCTGTGTACAGTTTGTATTATTAATTTAATACAATGCAATTTTTTTCAGCCTTGTAATCTTTTATTTCTCCTACATATAGTTTTTATTGCCTTTTACCGTAATTCTATTTTTTTTATTACATCAATTGGAAGGAAAAAAAAAACTACATTTTGGAAGACGCCTGAGCAGTTACTAAACAAAACGAAAGGATTTAACAAGGGCTGATGGTGAAAAATAGCCGTGCACAGACCGTGGAAAAAAGTTTTATTCCAAATTATGCTTCTCACGATACGTTGAGATTATTGGCATAACTGTCATCTTCTAGAAAAAAAAAAAAATACTTTCACCATTGGATCATAGTACCTGGTACGATCAGCCTCAGCTCCCCCAATCAGTGACCGCCACTGTGTCACATAACATACACCCCCAGATTAAGGATAACAATACCACCAGGGCTTGGGGGTAATAAACTGGGGGCTCCCAAAAGACAGCCACTAAAAAAAACAGTGCTATGAAATGGCACAGTTTGGCAGTATTATGAGATCTGAATATGGTGGAATTATCTGGTCACTAGACTATTACTATATGGTCGCCTCAAGCCACCACTCATGCTGATGAAGAAATGTCAATCAGATGGATTATGGCGTGGGACACTAGATTATTTCATCTTCGGACAAGTGAGGGATAGTGTTCTTTTTATTTTTGGTTTGTTTACAGGGGACAATGGCTTCAGGGAATTAGGTGTAAAGGCAAGTATAATGTGTGTTTTATTTAATTCTTATTTTTACACATGTAGGAGGCAGCGGGGACCGAATACTACTCTCAACATTGTCCCTTGCTCGCGCTGATCGCAGCGCAAGGAGGGGACAATGATGAGAGATTCCTTCAGCACCCGGCATTTGGGAACAGCGCTAACTGAACAGCTGATTCCCAGGCGCCGGTACATGTGACACTGAAGAGCCACACGGGTGGCACACGGTTACCACACACGTACACATGGACCCGGATATCTCCGTTACTGTTTTTTCCAGTACCGGAAATATCAGGACATGTGAAAGAGCACTAAAGAAAACTCATGTGCTAGAATCAATCCCTAAAAAAAAAATTCTGAAGGGTTGTGATCAGTTTTGCAAAGCATTGGACTGGTTCAAAGAAAAAAAAATTGCTGTAGATCATCTAGAATAGACATCAGCTTGTGGTGCCCGGGCAGCCCGGGAACATCAAATTAACCAGTTCAAGACTGGGCCATTTACCCCACATTTCTGACCAGGCACATTTTTAGATTTTTTCGTACAAGCATTTTTTAGAGCTCTACATTTTTTTTTTGCACATTTAGAAGTTAAAACAAAATTTGGTTCTTTTCATAGTATACAGGGTCTAATTTATATGGTATTTTCATTCTTTTTTTTGCGGATAACCTCCAGTTCATAGCATACTATTTTTCATTCTTTTTTTTTTCTTTTTTTTAAGACCACAAAAATATATTTAAAAATGTAGCTGTCCTGTCTGTAACAATTATTTTTATACATTGAATATTTTATTTTAATTTTTTTAAGGAGGCAGGACTAGTAACACTGATTTGAACGGACAGCGGCTTTTATATTTATTTATTCATTCATTTATTTTTCAAATGGTGCCCTCAAGTGGGGTTATAAAAGACTTTAGGGGGGAGGTAGGGGAATTTCCATATATATATTTTTTTTTACGGTATATCCGATTTCCCCTGTAACTGAGGTTGGCATATTAGCCCTAGTTCCAGTGCAACCCACAAAACCAGACACCCGCTCCTGTGGGGTGCAGTGATATAGAGCTGGACAGTCCGTCCGATCGAATAGTATGGGTGTCACCAATAAACTGCATCTGTGTAACTGACGCCCTATAGAAGCCTTATCAGTGTGCAGTATTTTGCACCTGTACCACCTTTTATCATGGCGTCCTGCTTACTATTTTAGGAGGAAATGTTCTTTTAGAATTTAGAAGGATTTTCTGAAAATGGGTTTAATAAACTGACTATCCCCAATTTCTGAGGACATCGAGATTAGTCATCAATGATCCTCATCTATTATCTGGAGGTCCAGACAAGTCCATATATTCCGGGGTCCTCCCATAGATTACATAGTGAAATGTGTAATACTTTATTACTCCTGTGGTGGCGCTGCAGAAAAACTAAACAAGTGTTGCAGCATTTGTTCATTGATCACAACTGATCGCTGGAGGTCTCGGGATAGGAACATCATGCAATCAGCTTATTGTTTTAGTGCAGAGATATTCAAGAATCAACCCTTGGAAGATAACTTTTCCAGAGCAGAGATAACGTTATAAAACTTTCCCGCAATAAAACAAGACATTTTATGGGGCTTGGAATAGGCGAGTTCCTGACATTTCCTAGAAGGGTCCGGGTGGTCTCTGCTATCGTCTCAGCATGTGTTACAATTGTACACGACTTCTGCCAATTTTCATTTATCGTATCCTGCCAAGACGCTGAGCGCGGGCGCTTACCTGCCATATTAAATTGCAATAAAAATGGTAGTCAGGCGGATGGGGCGGCTCAGCTTGCTCGCTGCTAACCTTGTTGTCGGAGATCAAGCTGGGTAAGAGAAATGTAGGAAATGCGGTAATTCCCCGCTGTGCCCTCCATGGACGGACTACGCGGCTCAGCATTACCGATGAGAGCTTAGTATCGTGCAGCAGAAGGTCCCAGTGTTTCAGCATTATTACATTTCCATTTATTGGGTTTAGTGCTGAGAGCAGCTCCACGCCTCGCACGAGTCCAGAGCAGGTCTGGGGACGGCAAACACTTCTGGATTCTGTTTAGCTTAATGGCTCCTTGACTTAGAGGATCCACGGCCACATGGATCTACTTACCATGGAATAGCAGGAACGAAAACATTTCATGGAGAAAAAGGGCAGACGCGGCTCAGTTTACTGCAGTGAGGGGCAAGCAAAGGTGTCTGCTTATTGCAAGGTTGTCCGGATGGGCCATGGTTGAGTCACAGCAAAGAAGGTGCAATTCTAAAGTGAAAATAAAGGGCTTCTCGTATCTCATGAGATGAGATAGTAAGGCGAGAGCAAAGATGCCCCTACACTTTAGAGACTGGTCAGCCTCTCTTTCTTAACCTGCCATACACACGCACACTTCAGACTCTTCTGTTCCCCTCCTGCTCCAGACTCCTTCATCCCCATACTTTTCAAAGTCCGCCATTCCCCTACTCCCACATCTCCATACTCCTCCGTCTCCACACCCCTCTGTCCCCATACTCCTCCGTCCTCCTCTACACTCCTCAGCCCCCGTCCTCTCCCAGACTCCTCCGCCCCGTCCACCTCCAGCAGACTCCTTCGTTCCCCTCCTCTCCCACAGACTCCTCCGCCCCGTCCACCTCCAGCAGACTCCTTCGTTCCCCTCCTCTCCCACAGACTCCTTCGTTCCCCTCCTCTCCCACAGACTCCTTCTTTCCCCTCCTCCCCCACAGACTCCTTCGTTCCCCTCCTCCCCCGCAGACTCCTTCGTTCCCCTCCTCCCCCGCAGACTCCTTCGTTCCCCTCCTCCCCCGCAGACTGCTTCGTTCCCCTCCTCCCCCGCAGACTCCTTCGTTCCCCTTCTCCCCCACAGACTCCTACGTTCCCCTTCTCCCCCACAGACTCCTACGTTCCCCTCCTCCCCCACAGACTCCTTCGTTCCCCTCCTCCCCCACAGACTCCTTCGTTCCCCTCCCCCCACAGACTCCTCTGTCCTCCCCTCCCACAGACTCCTCTGTCCTCCCCTCCCACAGACTCCTCTGTCCTCCCCTCCCACAGACTCCTCTGTCCTCCACCATAGGCATCTGGTAGAAGCCTATCTCCATCTGCCTATTGAAGCATGCACGCTGAACCGATCCAAGCTTGTACATTTATGGAGGCGTCGGACGAGACAACTATGTACAGAAGGGAGTGTGAGGCTGATGGTTGTCTCATTTATGACCTGCTTAAAGCAAATCACTTACTTTTTTCATATCATTTTTAGGCCCAAATTCATCATATACCTGAATTGCTGTGGCAAACCTGATTTTGTAATACAGAGCTCCATATAACGCTGCATAGCCATAGCGTTACTTAATAAAATTCTGTCCGCCTGCAGCCACCACTAGGGTATACACGGATTTCAATGATAATACAGCAAGCACTATAGGTCATAAACATAAATCTCCTTAGACAGTCTACCATCTATCTAACATACAGCTCTATTCTCATACCCACGATTGTGAGACGATACCCTTAAGCAGCCAACATACTTTGCCTCCGTTATAGGTTACAACTGACTTTTACACCACAGATTATATACTTACGAGTGATAATATAATCCTGTGTAAGGGTCTCGGCATGCCGTGCTTTCCTTTTTGTCTTCACCACACATAACTTTGCTCCTCTAGATGGGAAAAAAAAAAAAAGAGCGAAAAGTTAATTTATGTCCAGAACGCCTATATTCATTAAAGGGTATAAATATATGGACACTCCAGAAGTTTTAGGAGATAGCTGGAAATCAAGATATGTTAAATTTCTTATTCTCACAGGCCGTGACCTGAATCCCAGAAGCTTTTAAGTTGTGGTGCACAGGATCGTTTCTTTATAGCACAGTTTTGGCCGAGTAACTCAATTTTCTGGTTGAACATGCAGTAACTGGAGAGACAATATGAGTAATATCATTGCTCTGAACAACCGTTTATCATGGGATAAGAATATGTTCTGCAAACGTTACCGTTCTACAGCTTTATGTCAGTGATACATAGTAATTACCGTGGGATAAGAGGCCTTTTTTTTTTTACTGCCCCATAAAAAAAGCCCAAAAACAGCAAATAAAACAAGGCAGAAGCGAAAGAACAGACACTTGCTAAACGGTTGCAAATATTCACTAAATTATTACACACGTAGATGATTGCTATACAACAGCTTTACTGCCTGACGGAGTTCTCCACCGATGCACGTGATCCGGATTAAGCTACTAATGCGCAGAGTAAAAGTCCTAATCCGAGAAGAAAAGCCGTCATAAAACAGATCATGCTGGCTCTTTAACACTGCCCTCGCTCTTTTTTTTGTCTGCATGAAAAAAAAAAAGTTATGACCTCGGGCCACAACTGTTATGAATTAGAAGGGTAACGTTTCTCCTTGTGCAGAGTGACAAGCCAGGCCTGGCATGTCAGAGTGAAGAGACTTATAGGCCATATGCATGCTCCTCTGGGAAATTAAATATGCAAATTGTCTCTTCAGAGAGGACAAGAACTCTAGCACCATCTATTGGAAGCAGAGATCCTAAAAGTCAATATTAATCCATTACCAAGCCTTGCAATATGACTTCAGATAAAAGCTAAACCAGAATCTCAATTTGCAGACACGATGTTTCGGGGTGTTGCCCTTCATCAGCGCAAAGCATGAGAACGGATTTGACTAGGTGAGAGGCTCTGGACTGCGGTGTAAGGGGTAAGGTTTCTCCTTGCGGAGAGTGAGAAGTCAGGCCTCACAGGTCAGGGTGAGGAGACTTATAAGCCATGCATGCTCCTCTGAGAAATTAAATATGCAAATTGTCTCTTCCAAGAGGAAGAGGACTTGAACTCTAGCGCCATCTATTGGAAGCAGTGATCCTAAAAGTCAATATCAACTCTTTAATGAGCCTTAGGATAAAAGCCAAACCAGAATCTCAATTTGCAGACACGGTGTTTTGGAGTGTTGCCCCTTATCAGTGCAAAGTATGAGATTGGTTTGTCACTCTCCTCGAGGAGAAATGTTATCTCTTAGACCCCAGTCTTAGCCTCTCACCCAGCCAAATCAGATCTGTTATTTTGCACTGATGAGGGGCAACACCCCGAAATACCGAGTCTGCAAAAGGAGATTCTGGTTTGGCTATTATCCTAAGTCATATTGCAAGGGTTGTTAAAGAAGGGTCAATATTGACTTTCAGGATCGCTGCTTCCAATAGGTGGCGCTAGAGTTATGGATTAGATAAAGAAATCCAATATCCCTGGACACCTGGCCGCATCTCCTGGGTGTAGATAAATTAATTAGTGAATGACAGACAGCTTCTTTGACTGTGAACATCCTCGTTAGCAAAAAAGGTGCAAATAAATGCAAGGGAAGATAACTGCCCCTAAAGTAGATGGTACATCGCCCATTCTGACCTCACACGGCACAAATGGAAATACAAGATTTTCCATGCCATGCCTTTCCCTAGATAGACCTGTGTTCACGTGCAAATGCAATGTTTTTTTTTGGAGGTGGCAAATCACAGAAATCCAATATCACCCCGAATCACGGCTATAACATAGTAAAGTTTGGTGGGGCTAGGATGGTGAAAGTATGCTTGGAAACATGGCGGTCATATTATTCCACTAAGAGGTGACAAAGTGGAATTAGGCCTTTAGCTGTGATTGTCCATGAATATCATTAGCCATCCTACTCTTACCTCACCTAACGGACAAGTGAGGGGTCTGTATAAAACCATATATAATACCTCATCAAGAGAGATTCACTGTCAGACCTAAAGAGAAGCAACATGTATTGCAGATCTGTCCCCGTGTGGGGTCCATTATACTGTGTGGAGGGTTGTGTGGGGGTCATCACATTGAGTGGAGGGCTAGTGGGGGCCAATATAATGTGTGGGGTCCATTATACAGTGTGAAGGGTTTTATGGGGTCCATTATACTGTATGGAGGGCCATTATACTTTATGGAGAATCATTATACTGTAAGGAGGGCTGTGTGGGGTCCATTATACTGTGTGGAGAGTTATTGGGGCCATTATTATGTTTGTGGGTCATTATACAGTGTGGTGGATTGTGTGGGGTCTATTATAAAATGTGGAGGGTTATTTGGGGTCCATCATACTGTGTGTAGGGCCAATGTGCTGTACGGAGGGCCATTATACTTTATGGAAAGTCATTATACTGTAAGGAGGGCTGTGTGGGGTCCATTATACTGTGTGGAGAGCTATTGGGGCCATTATTTATGTGTGTGGGCCACTATACAGTATGGTGGCTTGTGTAGGGTCCATTATACAATGTGGAGGGTTATATGGGGTCCATCAAATTGTGTGGAGGGCTACTATACTTTATTGAGAATGAATCATACTGTAAGGAGGGCTGTGTGGGGTCCATTATATTGTGTGGAGGGCTAGTGGGGCCATTATTGTGTGTGGGTCATTATACAGTGTGGTGGCTTGTGTGGGGTCCATTATACAATGTGTAGGGTTATATGGGGTCCATCATACTGTGTGGAGGGCCAATGTGCTGTACGGAGGGCCATTATACTTTATATAGTGTCATTATACTGTAAGGAGGGCTGTATGGGGGCCATCATACTGTATTGGGGCCACTGTGAGGGAATCATACTGCGGGGGATGAATACTGTAGGGTTATCATATCATAGCGTGTGGAGGAATTCACTGTGAGAGTAGATTACGGTGTTTGGGGGAACACTTGTAGGCATCATACTTTATGGGGGCCATGAAAGGGGTATATTAGTGTGTGGGACTAAGGGGCGTCAATAGTAGAAGAATTACTTTGTAAGGGCTGCAAAGTTGTGAGATATGCTCTTCTGTGACCCTGCTGAATATTAATTATTTATTTGGGGGGGGGGGGGGGCAGATGGGCCTAATTTGGAATTCTGCTATGGGGCCCCACGATTTCTATGTATACCCCTGGTAGTCATTTATAGATGTCACTAAAGACGGCTATTTTTAATTTTTTCCCAAGAAGATTTGCAATAAAATCTCCCTAACTGAAGGTGAATACAAGTTTTCCATGTGATTGTATACATCAAAATAGTTCAGAAATTAGATAT
Organism: Phyllobates terribilis; assembly: GCF_046119375.1. Classification (NCBI taxonomy): domain Eukaryota; kingdom Metazoa; phylum Chordata; class Amphibia; order Anura; family Dendrobatidae; genus Phyllobates; species Phyllobates terribilis. The sequence continues at coordinate 585,399,145 of NW_027362761.1, read as the reverse complement.
TTCCTACCTCTGGCTTTGGAATGGGTCATAATAAACTTTGGCCAATCCGTTACCAGTTCCCACCATGATCTGGTTCAGCTTGGGATGCCACAAACATCGGACGACGCTCTGTAACGAAACAAAACTGCAATTCAATACAAATGTCACATTGCAATAAAGCGGGGAGATGAGTAGTATCCAGCACAATAAGATGTCGTTACAGGACGCTTCTGTACAGTATGGATCAACATCGCCAAACCTGAAAAATCACTAGTACAATTTAAAGGGGTCCTCCAATAACATCCCTGTTTTATTTTTAAGATTTGTCAATCAATTGGGTTTTAAAAAACAAACAAATTTTGTGGAATCCAAGAAATTGAAAACTCAACTATTACAGAAAATAAGGGAACCCCCAAGTCCTATTCTTGGGTGGAGAAAGCAGTAAAACTGCAGTTTTCGGGTCTAAGAGGTAATATCTCTCCTTGTGGAGAGTGACATGCCTGACACGCCAGTGTAAGGAGACTTACAGGCCATGCAATGCTTCTCTGGGAAATTAAATATCCGAGAGGGAGAGGACTTGAACTCTAGTGACACCTACTGGAAGTAGCAATCCTAAAAGTCAATATCGACCTTGTCATATGACTTATGATTAAAAGCCAAACCAGAATCTCTACTTGCAGACAGGTGTTTCGGGATGTTGCTCTTCCTCAGGTCAAAACGAGAGATATGATTTGGCTGCATGAGAGGCAAAAGGATCGATATTGACACTTAGGATTGCACCAGAGTTCAAGTCTTCTTCCTGTCTGAAGAGGCAATTTGCACATTTCATTTCCCAGAGGAGCATTACATGGCTTAGAAGTCTCCTTTCACAGGAATGTCACTCTCTGCAAGGAGAGGCTTTACCCCTTAAATCCCAGTCAGAGGCCTCTCTCCACAGCCAAATCCGATCTCTTGCTTTGCACTGAGGATAAGGCAATATCCCGAAACACGTGTTTGCAAATTGAGATTCTGGTTTCTTTTTTATCTTAAGTCATGTGGCAAGGCTCGTTAAAGTTCAAGTGCATATTTAAATAGTTTTGGAGACTTCACAGATAGTGCTGGAAAACTGTAAACTAAGTTTAACTATCAAGAAAAGTGTCCCATAGCTTTTTAAAATGCCACCTAATGCATTTTCATACTTTTGCCACATTTTCTGCAAAGTGCCACTGTCATCTCTATTTGACATTTTGCAAGCCCATGTCCCCCGTGTGGCTGCAGTTGATGCGCATGGACAGAGAAAGTGAAGTTTGTCATTTGTGCAGGTACAGAGGGGGTTAAGCTTTTCCTTGTTCAAATCCGTGTTCTTTGCAAAATTCTGCTCCCACCTTTGCATGGCATTTTCCAGTCCCTTTTTCCTTAGTGGCTTCAGCTGATGTGCAGGCGCATTGTCATCAGCGCATGCATAGAGCGAGTCAAGCTTATCTTTAAACACATCCATGTACTTTGCTAAGTCCTGCTGTCACTTCTGCGTGGCATTTTCCAGGGGCCCTTTTCTCAGTGCGGCTTGAGCCTTATGTGCATATGCGGAGGTAGAATGGCCTACATAATGCAGATAAGACATCAATGTCTCACTGCCTCAAAATTCATAATATACTTTCGAAACTCAGATGACTTAAAACAGTGATGGACAGTTGATGAAGTTGAAGGGCTGACTATTCCTCTGAATTGGAGTTGTTTCTGGTGTTGGCTGTTGTAGTGGAAGTTTAGCTGCCGATAGAAAGACGTACCCAGGCAGGACTTTATTCAACGACGTTGGGGAAAAAAAAAGCCAAAAATGTACTTTGATGCAACAGAGCAGAGTGTGCAGACACCACCTTGAAACAGCAGAGCAGAGTGTGCAGACATCACCTTGAATCAGCAGAGAAGAGTGTGCAGACAGCACCTTGAATCAGCAGAGAAGAGTGTGCAGACAGCACCTTGAATCAGCAGAGAAGAGAGTGCAGACAGCACCTTGAATCAGCAGAGAAGAGAGTGCAGACAGCACCTTGAATCAGCACAGAAAAGTGTGCAGACAGCACCTTAAATCAGCAGAGAAGAGAGTGCAGACAGCACCTTGAATCAGCAGAGAAGAGTGTGCAGACAGCACCTTGAATCAGCAGAGAAGAGTGTGCAGACAGCACCTTGAATCAGCAGAGAAGAGAGTGCAGACATCACCTTGAATCAGCAGAGAAGAGTGTGCAGACAGCACCTTGAATCAGCAGAGAAAAGTGTGCAGACAGCACCTTGAATCAGCAGAGAAAAGTGTGCAGACAGCACCTTGAATCAGCATAGAAGAGTGTGCAGACAGCACCTTGAATCAGCAGAGAAGAGAGTGCAGACAGCACCTTAAATCAGCAGAGAAGAGAGTGCAGACAGCACCTTGAATCAGCAGAGAAGAGTGTGCAGACAGCACCTTGAATCAGCAGAGTGTGCAGACAGCACCTTGAATCAGCAGAGAAGAGAGTGCAGACAGCACCTTGAATCAGCAGAGCAGAGTGTGCAGACAGCACCTTGAATCAGCAGAGAAGAGTGTGCAGACAGCACCTTGAATCAGCAGAGAAAAGTGTGCAGACAGCACCTTGAATCAGCAGAGAAAAGTGTGCAGACAGCACCTTGAATCAGCATAGAAGAGTGTGCAGACAGCACCTTGAATCAGCAGAGAAGAGAGTGCAGACAGCACCTTAAATCAGCAGAGAAGAGAGTGCAGACAGCACCTTGAATCAGCAGAGAAGAGTGTGCAGACAGCACCTTGAATCAGCAGAGAAGAGTGTGCAGACAGCACCTTGAATCAGCAGAGAAGAGAGTGCAGACAGCACCTTGAATCAGCAGAGAAGAGTGTGCAGACAGCACCTTGAATCAGCAGAGAAGAGTGTGCAGACAGCACCTTGAATCAGCAGAGAAGAGAGTGCAGACATCACCTTGAATCAGCAGAGAAGAGTGTGCAGACAGCACCTTGAATCAGCAGAGAAAAGTGTGCAGACAGCACCTTGAATCAGCAGAGAAAAGTGTGCAGACAGCACCTTGAATCAGCATAGAAGAGTGTGCAGACAGCACCTTGAATCAGCAGAGAAGAGAGTGCAGACAGCACCTTAAATCAGCAGAGAAGAGAGTGCAGACAGCACCTTAAATCAGCAGAGAAGAGTGTGCAGACAGCACCTTGAATCAGCAGAGAAGAGTGTGCAGACAGCACCTTGAATCAGCAGAGAAGAGAGTGCAGACAGCACCTTGAATCAGCAGAGAAGAGTGTGCAGACAGCACCTTGAATCAGCAGAGAAGAGTGTGCAGACAGCACCTTGAATCAGCAGAGAAGAGAGTGCAGACAGCACCTTGAATCAGCAGAGAAGAGAGTGCAGACAGCACCTTAAATCAGCAGAGAAGAGAGTGCAGACAACACCTTGAATCAGGAGAGAAGACTGTGCAGACAGCACCTTGAATTAGCAGAGAAGAGAGTGCAGACAGCACCTTGAATTAGCACAGAAGAGAGTGCAGACAGCACCTTGAATTAGCAGAGAAGAGTGTGCAGACAGTACCTTGAATTAGCACAGAAGAAAGTGCAGACAGCACCTTGAATCAGCGGAGAAAAGTTTGTAGACAGTACCTTGAAACAGCAGAGAAGAGTGTGCAGAGACAGATATTTTGATGTAGGAGAGTGGGGTGTGGACTTTGAATCAGCATGGATGAGTATGTGGAAAGGCATCTTGATGCAGAAGAGTGGAGTGTGCGGCCAGCACCTAGAGTCAGCAGAGATAAGTAGGCAGGTAGGTACCTTGTTCCTAGAGTGCAAATGGCAAACAGGAACTGCAGAAGTTGAGTTGGTCATGTGAAGGCACACATGGTAGCAGTGTTTACTAGCTACCTGAATACTCAGGTGGCACAAAGTCACCTGAGTGTAGCATCGGCGTCTCTGCCCCCTGCCAGGCAGAGACGCCGTCCCTCTCACCTCCCCGCTCCCCGCGCGGCGTCCTCCTGCGCTCCTCTTCCTGCTGCTGCCGGCGCGCGCAGCTTCCCGGGCACTGAGCTTAGGGCGCGCGCGCGCTCCCTCTCTCTTAAAGGGGCCGCGCGCGCCGTCCTAAGGAGTCCCCGGCCAATAGTCGGAGGACCTCCCATATATAAGGCACCTCCTCCAAAATGGAGGTGCCCGATCAAAAGTTGTTGCACAGTATATTACCTCTGCTTCAGCCCTCAGGTCCCGTTGCCAGCCTGACTACCGTTCCAGTCCGCCAGCCTGACTACTCTCCAGCCTGACAGTCTGCCTTCCGCTCTACCCACCAGTCTGTCTATGGGCAAGCCTGCCTGCTTACCAGGAGGCACCTGCCAGTTACCTGCATGTTACGTGCTAGCCTACCTGAAGGCACCTGCCGTCACTTGCCATGACCACCTGCCTGCTAACCAAGAGACTTCAGCCTGCTTGGCCGTCACTTGCCGTGACCACCTGTTAGCCTACCTGGAGGTTCCTGCCGTCACTTGCCGTGACCACCTGTCTGCTAACCTAGAGACTTCAGCCCGCTCTGCCGTCACGTACCGTGACCACCCGTCAGCTAACCCAGAGACTTCCGCCTGCTTGCTGTGCCCATCCGCTATACCGGTCAGTCCCAGTCTTCTGACCCGTGGGAGCCACCTGCTCTCTTACAAGGTCGTCCCCAGAGTAGCACCTGGTCCCTCTGCTCGGTCCCTCCCTGGTCACGGAGTCGTTAGTTGATACCTAGTTACGCCCCTCTGGATCCCTCCTTGCACCGCGGCACAGAGGTTCCAGCACCCGGACCCGTAACACTGAGCCAGCCTTAAAAGGCTGGATGGTGACATCAGAGGTGCAAGTAAGGATAGCATAGTAACCTAACATGGGCTAGCACATAGGGAGCCAGTCACACAGGAAACAAGAAGCAGAGCCCATACACTGCAATTGTGACAGGTAACAACTAGTTTGCTACAAATGTATCAGTCTTTTGATATATTTTACTTTTGTATCTTGATATATTATGAATTATATCAGTTTTGGGAAGGAGGAGAAGCATTTCGGGGTAACACATGGAAACTCAAAGTATTAGCTCCAAAAACCAGGGAAAACAAAGGCTCGGAACGAGATATGTAGATATAACTGGCACCTGATGCATCCTCAGAAGAGCCACAATAGAATTAATCTACAGAGTTTATGCGGCGTGGTACAGTACGTCCGGACATCACGCGTTGTGTACTGAGGACACGTAAGTGAATGTGGCCGGGGAGAGAAGTTCGTGTTCCTGCTGCTCACTGAGAAAGTCTAATTACTCAAAGATCACCTCTCTCTGGAGGGATATGATAGATGATGTACGTGGAAACAGCGTTATGGAGTATTTTATCATTTTCTCTTTTGCATTAGATGGAATTACCCTTTATAAGGAGCCTGAGATACCGGACACAGATGCTCAGCAAATGTCACGTGACTGTAGTCTGATATCCCTGGGTTGGGGCTCCTTCCCTATCCCTAAAGCTACGGGGCACGCTAGCTATCCCTGCGCCCCGGATTACTTCTAATGGTGAAGATGCCGGGGCCATGTGCCTTGCTGACCTCCTAAATCAGCCCTTATCTGTCCCCTCCCCCACCCAGGGAAGTGGGAGGGGAGGAGTTGCATATAAGAATGCACCAACTAGACTAACAAGGGATGAAGTACAGGGATAAATGAAAATACCAATCATACAAATATGCACTCACAAACAACAGAGTGGAACACTGGGAAGTAAAGGAAGGAACAACAAATTAGGAGAGGATGAGGATATACAAACAAACAGCAAGCAACAGTCTTAAGATCAACAATCCAAACGCCTCTTCAACAAACACCCCCAACTCCATACCGGACAGTATAAAACTAACCCTGACTTCCCTCATAGCCAGAGACGAGTATACAGAATATAGGAGAAGGGAGTGGCCAACACTGAACAGCTGGAAAGCTCCAGACTCTCTCAAATGAACAGTTTAACCTGCACTGCTAGAAGAAAGCTGCTCTGTTTAATATGAAGGAGAAGTGCTTCTAATCAGAGCAGGAGTACGTGAAATCAGATGCTGCGGTCTTCTGGCTCCTCTCTGTCGCGGTAAACCCGTGACAGTACCCCCCTTTCTAAGAGGGACCTCTGGAACCTCCGGACCGGGTCTATCAGGATGTGTTGTGTGAAAGGACAGGATCAACCTGACCGCATGGACATCAGATGCTGGTACCCACATTCTCTCTTCAGGATCGTAACCCTTTCAGTGCTCCAGATACTGAAGAGACCGACGAACCAAGCAAGAATCAATGATCTAAGCTATCTGTAATTCCAAATTTCCATCCACAATTACTGGAGATGGAAGCGGTGGTGATGGTTCAGAGGACGCAACGTATTTTTTGAGCAAAGACCGGTGAAACACATTATGAATCCTAAAGGTAGGTGGCAAATCAAGGCGGAATGCTACAGGATTGATGACGGCCCCAATCTTATAAGGACCGATGACCCTGGGACCCAGTTCCCAAGAAGGGACTTTCAACTTAATGTTCCATGAGGACAACCACACCAAATCACCAACACAAAGGTCCGGACCCCCTAAACGTCTCCAATCAGCCACACTCTTGTATTTAGACCCAATCTTCTTTAAATTATTAAAGGGGTTGTCCGGTACTTTAAAAAAAATGCCAGTGTGTTTTAATGATAAATAGAAGCTTCCTTCTAATTACCTTGCGCTGCTAATACTGCCTGTGAGCGGCGCTATCACTGGCCGCTCACAGGTAGCACGTGACCCCCGGCTGCAGCCGACGCTGACATCCGCTGACGTCACGACAAGTTGCGGCTGCAGCCGGGGGTCCCTCTTCCGCGTTCCACCCCCCCCCGGGTCACACCTGGCATCCACTGCGCGCTCTCCCTGTCCTCATTCACTGGTAAAGAAAGCGGTGGATGCCGGGTGTGACGCAGGGGGTAACCCCGCCCACAACCCAGCAGCCACCGCGGGGACCCCAGCGCTGAGTCACGCCTCACTTGTCATGACGTCAGCGGAGGGGGGTCACGTGCAGCCTGTGAGCGGCCACCGATAGCGCCGCTCGCAGGCAGTATCAGCAGCGCAAGGTAATTAGAAAGAAGCTTGTATTTATCATTAAAACACACTGGCATTTTTTTAAAAGTACCGGACAACCCCTTTAAGAACCCATTGCCACATTGACATAATAGATGATGAAAACCGTTCCTCTTCATTTATTCCCGAAGAACGATTCCTATTAAAAGAGCTGAACTGAGGATGAAACCGGTATGCCCCGAAGAACAGGGACTTACCAGTAGACTCAAGACAACGGTTATTCAGTAACCTCGCATTGCCTCCATCATTAGTATCTGGTGACCACCCTTCGCCTCCATCATCCATACCTGGTGACCACCAGTCACCTCAATTATCAGTATCTAGTGACAGCCTGTCACCTCCATCATCAGTATCTAGTGACTGCACGTCACCTCCATCATCAGTATCTAGTGACTGCACGTCACCTCCATCATCAGTATCTAGTGACAAGCCGTCACCTCCATCATCAGTATCTAGTGACCGCCCGTAACCTCCATCATCAGTATCTAGTGACCGCCCGTCACCTCCATCATCAGTATCTAGTGACCGCCCGTCACCTCCATCATCAGTATCTAGTGACCGCCCGTCACCTCCATCATCAGTATCTAGTGACCGCCCGTCACCTCCATCATCAGTATCTAGTGACCGCCCGTCACCTCCATCATCAGTATCTAGTGACCGCCCGTCACCTCCATCATCAGTATCTAGTGACCGCCCGTCACCTCCATCATCAGTATCTAGTGACCGCCCGTCACCTCCATCATCAGTATCTAGTGACCGCCCGTCACCTCCATCATCAGTATCTAGTGACCGCCCGTCACCTCCATCATCAGTATCTAGTGACCGCCCGTCACCTCCATCATCAGTATCTAGTGACCGCCCGTCACCTCCATCATCAGTATCTAGTGACCGCCCGTCACCTCCATCATCAGTATCTAGTGACCGCCCGTCACCTCCATCATCAGTATCTAGTGACCGCCCGTCACCTCCATCATCAGTATCTAGTGACCGCCCGTCACCTCCATCATCAGTATCTAGTGACCGCCCGTCACCTCCATCATCAGTATCTAGTGACCGCCCGTTACCTCCATCATCAGTATCTAGTGATCGCCCGTCACCTCCATCATCAGTATCTAGTGACTGCCCTTCACCTCCATCATCAGTATCTAGTGATTGTCAATCACCTCAATCATCAGTAACTGGTGACCGCCCATCACCTCAATCATCAGTATTTGGGTGATCGCCCGTCACCTCCATCATCAGTATCTGGTGACTGCCTGTCACCTCCATCATCAGTATTAAGTGACCGACTGGCTCCTCCATCATCAGTATCTGGTGTCTGTATGTCTCCTTCATCATCAGTATTTGGTGACCACCCGTCGCCTCCATCATCAGTATCTGGTGTCCACCTGTCGCCTCCATCATCAGTATCTGGTGACTGCCTGTCACCTCCATCATTAGTATCCGGTGTCCGTATGTCGGCTCCATCATCAGTATCTAGTGACCGCTTGTCTCCTCCATCATCAGTATCTGGTGTCCGTATATCTCCTCCATCATCAGTATTTGGTGACCACCCGTCACCTCCATCATCAGTATCTGGTGTCCACCTGTCTCCTCCATCATCAGTATCTAGAGTCTGTATGTTGCCTCCATCAGTATCTGGTGACCACTCGTCACCTTCATCCCTATTTCTTAGTTACTTGTATACAGTTTTTGAAGGATCTCAGCAGGAGGTTGTTCCAAACATCTTGGAGACCTGACCCCAGACCTTCTGTGTATGAGGCTTGTGCGGATCCTTCTGTCTCTCATGTGATCCCAGACAGACTGGATGATGTGAGATCAGGGCTCTCTGGGGCCGGATCATCACCCCCATGATTCCTCGTTCTTAATGATATTTGGGGTTGTTTTCTTGCTGTAGTATAAATTTGTGGCCAGATGGTATTACATGATGGATAAGCATTGAGGACACCATCTCAACTCAATTAGGTGAAATGCAGCCACAAACTTGAAGGACCCTCCCACTGCAATCCACTGCTCCTGCAGACCCTCATTATTATGCCGCTCTCCAGCCCTTGAGCAAACAAACGGCTCCTGTTACAGCTGAATATGTTACAGCCAAACCTTTTGACTCCTCAGTCCAGAGCTCCTGCTACATTTTTCTGCTCCCCAGCTCCTATGTTTTCATTCACTTGGGTCACTTGCCCTTGTTTCCATGTCGAAGGTTTGGCTTTTGGTCACAGTTCTTTAATGAAGACGACTTCTGGCCAGACTTCTCTGAGCAGTAAATAAGTGTAATTGGGTCCCACTGGTTGCTGCCAGTTCTGGGCTGATGGCACTGCTGGACATCTTCCGATTTCAAAGGGAAGTTACATGATGTGTCTCATCCGCGGCACTAAGTTTCCAACCACTGCATTTATGGTCTTCAATGTTGCCCATCTCTTGGTGTTGCTTCAAAACAGTTTGAACATCACATGTTGAAGCCCCAGTCTGCTTTCATATTTTTGCCAGGGAGAGAACTTGCTGATGCAGTGTAACTACCTTGTGTCTTGTTGCTGTGCTCTGTCTTTCCATGGTGTATGATCTCTGAGAAGAAACTTTCTTCCACAACCTCACCTTTGTAGAAGTTTGGCTGTTCCTCACTCAGTTTTAAGCCTCCGACACATCTGTTTCTGTTTCAGTTTACTACAACCTTACATGTTAAAAAATGTTATTAACCTGCAGATATTGGGTTAATAATGCTCTAAAGCCATGTGGCTGACACAATAAAAGCCAAAGGCTTCTGGGAGGGACAAAGACCATTTCCTCCTGGTAGGCAGGCTTTCACCACGGCGGCCGCACGGCTTTAGATCACTATTAACCTGAAGATTAACCTACTGACCCATTAGAGAAAAATGTGATGGCTCTAAGTATAAAAAAGCTCAAACACATCAGCAGCTGCTGCACAGATCTCTGCTGGATTGTTACAATGTATCCAGTGTAGACAATGCTCTGTGAGCTAAACACATCAGCAGCTGCTGCACAGATCTCTGCTGGATTGTTACAATGTATCCAGTGTAGACAATGCTCTGTGAGCGAAACACATCAGCAGCAGCTGCACAGATCTCTGCTGGATTGTTACAATGTATCCAGTGTAGACAATGCTCTGTGAGCTAAACACATCAGCAGCAGCTGCACAGATCTCTCTGCTGGATTGTTACAATGTATCCAGTGTAGACAATGCTCTGTGAGCCAAACACATCATCAGCAGCTGCACAGATCTCTGCTGGATTGTTACAATGTATCCAGTGCAGACAATGCTCTGTGAGCTAAACACATCAGCAGCAGCTGCACAGATCTCTGCTGGATTGTTACAATGTATCCAGTGTAGACAATGCTCTGTGAGCTAAACACATCAGCAGCAGCTGCACAGATCTCTGCTGGATTGTTACAATGTATCCAGTGTAGACAATGCTCTGTGAGCGAAACACATCAGCAGCAGCTGCACAGATCTCTGCTGGATTGTTACAATGTATCCAGTGTAGACAATGCTCTGTGAGCGAAACACATCAGCAGCTGCACTGATCTCTCTGCTGGATTGTTACAATGTATCCAGTGCAGACAATGCTCTGTGAGCGAAACACATCAGCAGCAGCTGCACAGATCTCTCTGCTGGATTTTTACAATGTATCCAGTGCAGACAATGCTCTGTGAGCTAAACACATCAGCAGCAGCTGTACAGATCTCTGCTGGATTGTTACAATGTATCCAGTGTAGACAATGCTCTGTGAGCTAAACACATCAGCAGCTGCACAGATCTCTGCTGGATCGTTACAATGTATCCAGTGCAGACAATGCTCTGTGAGCTAAACACAGCAGCAGCAGCTGCACAGATCTCTGCTGGTTTGTTACAATGTATCCAGTGTAGAAAATGCTCTGTGTGCTAAACACATCAGCAGCAGCTGCACAGATCTCTCTGCTGGATTGTTACAATGTATCCAGTGCAGACAATGCTCTGTGAGCTAAACACATCAGCAGCAGCTGCACAGACCTCTTCTGGTTTGTTACAATGTATCCAGTGCAGACAATGCTCTGTGAGCGAAACACATCAGCAGCAGCTGCACAGATCTCTCTGCTGGATTGTTACAATGTATCCAGTGCAGACAATGCTCTGTGAGCTAAACACATCAGCAGCAGCTGCACAGATCTCTGCTGGATTGTTACAATATATCCAGTGCAGACAATGCTCTGTGAGCTAAACACATCAGCAGCAGCTGCACAGATCTCTGCTGGATTGTTACAATGTATCCAGTGCAGACAATGCTCTGTGAGCTAAACACATCAGCAGCAGCTGCACAGATCTCTGCTGGATTGTTACAATGTATCCAGTGCAGACAATGCTCTGTGAGCGAAACACATCAGCAGCAGCTGCACAGATCTCTGCTGGATTGTTACAATGTATCCAGTGCAGACAATGCTCTGTGAGCGAAACACATCAGCAGCAGCTGCACAGATCTCTGCTGGATTGTTACAATGTATCCAGTGCAGACAATGCTCTGTGAGCGAAACACATCAGCAGCAGCTGCACAGATCTCTGCTGGATTGTTACAATGTATCCAGTGCAGACAATGCTCTGTGAGCGAAACACATCAGCAGCAGCTGCACAGATCTCTCTGCTGGATTGTTACAATGTATCCAGTGCAGACAATGCTCTGTGAGCTAAACACATCAGCAGCAGCTGCACAGATCTCTCTGCTGGATTGTTACAATGTATCCAGTGCAGACAATGCTCTGTGAGATAAAAACACATCAGCAGCTGCTGCACAGATCTCTGCTGGATTGTTACAATGTATCCAGCGCAGACAATGCGCTGTGAGCGAAACACATCAGCAGCAGCTGCACAGATCTCTGCCGGATTGTTACAATGTATCCAGTGCAGACAATGCTCTGTGAGCGAAACACATCAGCAGCAGCTGCACAGATCTCTCTGCTGGATTGTTACAATGTATCCAGTGCAGACAATGCTCTGTGAGCTAAACACATCATCAGCAGCTGCACAGATCTCTCTGCTGGATTGTTACAATGTATCCAGTGCAGACAATGCTCTGTGAGATAAAAACACATCAGCAGCTGCTGCACAGATCTCTGCTGGATTGTTACAATGTATCCAGCGCAGACAATGCGCTGTGAGCGAAACACATCAGCAGCAGCTGCACAGATCTCTGCCGGATTGTTACAATGTATCCAGTGCAGACAATGCTCTGTGAGCGAAACACATCAGCAGCAGCTGCACAGATCTCTGCTGGTTTATTACAATGTATCCAGCGCAGACAATGCTCTGTGAGCTAAACACATCAGCTGCACAGACCTCTGCTGGATTGTTACAATGTATCCAGTGCAGACAATGCTCTGTGAGCCAAACACATCATCAGCAGCTGCACAGATCTCAGCTGGTTTGTTACAATGTATCAGTGTAGACAATGCTCTGTGAGCGAAACACATCAGCAGCAGCTGCACAGATCTCTGCTGGATTGTTACAATGTATCCAGTGCAGACAATGCTCTGTGAGCCAAACACATCCGCAGCAGCTGCACAGATCTCTGCTGGATTGTTACAATGTATCCAGTGCAGACAATGCTCTGTGAGCCAAACACATCATCAGCAGCTGCACAGATCTCAGCTGGTTTGTTACAATGTATCAGTGTAGACAATGCTCTGTGAGCGAAACACATCAGCAGCAGCTGCACAGATCTCTGCTGGATTGTTACAATGTATCCAGTGCAGACAATGCTCTGTGAGCCAAACACATCCGCAGCAGCTGCACAGATCTCTGCTGGATTGTTACAATGTATCAGTCTGAAGTCTGGGATGTTTTCGCTCACAGAGCATTGTCTGCACTGGATACATTGTATCAGCTGAGAACAGAACTAGTTATGTACAGGGTTACTGCCTCTGTAGGGAAACAAGACTGTTGTCATACATTAAAAGCAAGCAGAGATCTTGAAAAATTAAAAAAGCAAGCTAAAAAAAATGAAAAAACATTTTCACGGCTTCATTTCAGATCTGTCTGAATTACCGTCAATATCTGAAAGGTCAGGATTAGTGTTGAGCGAGCACTAAAATGCTCGGGTGCTCGAAGCTCAGGCCGAGCTCACCGTGATACTCGGGTGCTTGACCCGAGCAACGAGCCCAATGTTAGTCTATGGGAGACCCGAGCAGGTTTGCGGCGGCACCCCCGGCAGTCTGTATAAAGCCTAAAAAGTACCCAAAACGATAGTGACAGTGCTCAAAAGACATGGGGACAGAATAGGCATTGCCCCAGGAAGGATTTCTGACCTCCAGGTCACTGCTGTCAACAACGTGGTCAGAGGTATTAAGCCACTTTTATGGGCTCACAATAAAACGTTCAAAACGAAACTGAAACGGTTTTCCTGTGAAATATGTTAAGGAACATCCTTTCCAGGGTTAAGACTTGTGTATAAGGTAAAATAAATAACCAAAAACAAAAATACTCCTCCACACCTTGGGCTATGTTCACAAGTAGCATTTTTTATGCGTTTTTGCACTTTTGTATTGCTTTCAACTGTGACAAATGCATTAACCGGGAAATGTCATTTTAACATTTTACAATCTTATCTGGCCATGTGCTGTGTGACACATGCATACAGCGCTGAAAAGACATGGGAACAGCATGGGGAAGACCCCTGGAAGAATCTCTGAATCCCAGGTCACTGCCTAAAAGTGTGCCCATCAGAAGTGATCCTTGCCGCAACAGAAGATGCAGACTTGCAACTATCCCCGTGCAAGTCCTTGTCCCAGGGCAGTGTTCAATTGTACCTCCCCCATTCCTTGCAATGCAAGAGCAAATATGCAGCCAACCACCCACCCACCCCCAGACTGCAATGCCATACTGCTAGCTTGCACTTGAAATGGGGCCTTTTAGTTTGGAGGAGGCCGAAGCTGGCCACTACCTCATGGCTGCTTCGGCAGCGAGGTATCCATACTCAGTCCTCAGCCACCCGGCGGCCGTGAGTCCACGCTCGGTCCCCAGCCGCCAAGAGGCGGCCGGGTGTCCATACTCGGTACCCAGCCGCCCCATGGCCAGGTGTCCACACACGGTCCCCAGCCGCCTGGTGGCGGCCGGGTGTCCATAAACGGTTCCCAGCCGCCCCTATTTCTCCTGGGAACTTCCCCCACACTTTTCTAAGCCTGGCCTGCTTTAGGGCAGCATTGGACGAGCCCACCAGAGAATCAGACTCCTCCGGTGAGCCCTGGCTTCTCCATCAGGGGAGTTGAGAGTGCCAAGGTGAGGAGCATGATGATGATGATAGAAGTTAGCATCTGCTTTGTTTTCTTGGAATGCAAGCGTAAGTGTGCAGCCTGCCACCCACCCACCCCCAGGCCGCAATGCTATACTGCTAGCTTGCACTTGAAATGGGGCCTTTTAGTTTGGAGGAAGCTGAAGCTGGCCACTACCTCATGGCTGCTTCAGCAGCGAGGTATCCATACTCAGTCCCCAGCCGCCCGGCGGCCGGGTGTCCACGCTAGGTCCCCAGCCGCCAGGGGGCGGCCGGGTGTCCATACTCGGTCCCCAGCCGCCCCGTGGCCGGGTGTCCACACACGGTCCCCAGCCGCTCCTATTTCTCCTGTGATCTCCCCCCACACTTTTCTTAGCCTGGCCTGCTTTAGGGCAGCATTGGACGAGACCACCAGAGAACCAGACTCCTCCGGTGGGCCTGGCTTCTCCATCAGGGGAGTTGAGAGTGCCAAGGTGAGGAGCATGATGATGATGATAGAAGTTAGCATCTGCTTTGTTTTCTTGGAATGCAAGCGCATGTATGTAGTAGCGGCTAGGCCTGAGGTGGTCAGCATTTTGGCGCATATCCTACCTCCTCCGAGGATTGCTGGATGTTTTCCTGCTACTATCCCAGTTATATGACTCCCGTTAAAACAAAGCTTCAGGTGATGAATGATGGATGAGGTGGTGGCAAAGGAGAAAGAGCAGGAGGAACAGGGACCATTCACATCAATATCAGGCCAGTCAACCACACATGTCTTGCAGGATATGTTTCTGTACCAAAAGGAGCGGTTCGGCTACACAGTTATAGGGCATACAGTGAGTGCAATGCCTACCAAAAATTTCAAGGCACTCCAATGCCCCTTGGAAGTGACATGGAGGTCAGAGGACCTTAACTAAACTGTTTTTTCCATTTATAGCAACTGGGTCTCCTGTGCACTGTTGGCCTAAGCAGTGAATGGAAGGCTTTCCAAAAATTATGAGGAACTGCAATGCCCCTTGAAACAGACGTGGATTACAGCGTACTAAAAACCTTCAATCCACTATTGGGGAGTGGGTCTCGCTTAGTTTTCACCTTTGCATTGAAAAGCAAAAGATGACTAAAATTAGGAGGAAATGCAATGCCCGTTGGAAGAGTCGTGGAGTTCAGAGTGGTTTAACAAGACGGTTTTAATGCCCCTTGGAAGAGACGTGGAGGTCACAGTAGCTTAACAAGACGGTTTTAATGCCCCTTGGAAAAGTGGTGGAGGTCACAGTAGCTTAACAAGATGGTTTTAATGCCCCTCGGAAGAGACGTGGAGATCACAGTAGCTTAACAAGACGGTTTTAATGCCCCCTTGGAAAAGTGGTGGAGGTCGCAGTAGCTTAACAATACGGTTTTAATGCCCCTTGGAAAAGTGGTGGAGGTCACAGTAGCTTAACAAGACGGTTTTAATGCCCCTTACAAGAGCCATACAGTACAGCATCTTAAAAACATTATTGGGGAGTGGGTCTACCATAGTCTTTGCTTATGCCTTCCAAGCAAAAGCTGCCAAAAATTAGGAGGAAATGCAATGCCCGTTGGAAGAGTCGTGGAGGTTAAGTTAATTAAAAACAACATTTCAATGCCCCTTGGAAGAGCTGTGGAGTTCAGAGTGGTTTAACAAGACGCTATTAATGCCCCTTGGAAGAGACGTGGAGGTCGCACTAGCTTAACAAGATGGTTTTAATGCCCTTTGGAAGAGATGTGGAGGTCGCAGTAGCTTAACCAGACGGTTTTAATGCCCCTCGGAAGAGACGTGGAGGTCGCAGTAGCTTAACAAGATGGTTTTAATGCCCTTTGGAAGAGATGTGGAGGTCGCAGTAGCTTAACCAGACGGTTTTAATGCCCCTTGGAAAAGTGGTGGAGGTCACAGTAGCTTAACAAGACGGTTTTAATGCCCCTTGGAAGAGACGTGGAGGTCACAGTAGCTTAACAAGAAGGTTTTAATGCCCCTTGGAAGAGACGTGGAGGTCACAGTAGCTTAACAAGACGGTTTTAATGCCCCTTGGAAGAGACGTGGAGGTTGCAGTAGCTTAACAAGACGGTTTTAATGCCCCTTGGAAGAGACGTGGAGGTCACAGTAGCTTAACAAGACGGTTTTAATGACCCTTACAAGAGCCATACAGTACAGCATCTTAAAAACATTATTCCCATTATTGGGGAGTGGGTCTCCCATAGTCTTTGCTTATGCCTTCCAAGCAAAAGCTGCCAAAAATAAAGACGGAGGAACTTGCAATAATGGCAACACGGACCACGGTCACCCTGGTGGTATAGTGGTGGTGGAGGCTGAGGATAAGGAGAAGAGCATAAAACAGCCGAAATGAGGAAGCGTATACCCATGTGTGGGTGTGAAGCGGTGCATGGGAATACACCTCCCGAAATAACACAGTGGATTTGACTTTATGTTACTCTGATGTCATTTGGTGGTGATGAGAAGTCTGGCCCAATCCAGGCCTTTTTCATTTTGATAAGGGTCAGCTTGTCAGCATTGTCAGTTGACAGGCGAGTGCGCTTATCAGTTATAATTCCCCCAGCGGCACTAAAAACGCGCTCCGATAACACGCTAGCGGCAGGGCAGGCTAGGACCTCCAAGGCGTACAGAGCGAGTTCATTCCAAGTGTCCAGCTTGGATACCCAAAAATTAAAAGGCACAGAGGAATCACGGAGGACGCTGGTGCGGTCGGCAAGGTACTCCCTCACCATCTTTTGAAACTTTCCACTCCTTGTGAGAGTACCCCGCGCCTTAGGGCCTGTAAGCTGGGCGGGTCTCAGAAAACTGTCCCAGAATGTTGACAGTGTTCCCCTGCCTCTGCTGGATTGGAGTTGCGTCTCTCTCGCATGAACGCCTTGGTTGGGCAACGAACTGTGACCTCTGCCGCTAGCGTGTTCAGATGGGAATTTTTTTAACAGTTCTGCAGCAAGGGCCTTCTGGTACTGCCACATTTTTGTAGACCTCTCCACCTCAGGAATAAGAGAGTGAAAGTTCTCCTTGTAGCAGGGGTCTAAAAGTGTCACCAACCAGTAATGACTGTCACCCAACATTTTGACAACGCGAGGGTCACGGTTAAGGCAGCGTAACAAAGTCAGCCATGCGTGCCAGACTGGTAACGGGCAAGACTTCCGTGACCTCACCAAGATGATGACTGACCATGCTCTCCTCCCCCCTGTCCTCAGGCCACCCACGCTGAACCGACGGTATGACAGTTGTACAGCTACTACCGTCTACAGCAGGGTTCCCCAACTCCAGTCCTCAAGGCCCACCAACAGGTCATGTTTTCAGGATTTCCTTAGTATTGCACAGGTGATGTAACTATTGCCTGTGCTGATGATGGAATTATCACCTGTGCAATACTAAGGAAATCCTGAAAACATGACCTGTTGGTGGGCCTTGAGGACTGGAGTTGGGGAACCCTGGTCTACAGCACATGATACCAGCTCCTGTTCTTCCTCCACCTCATTGTCCCCAATGCACGTTGGGATGAGATGAGGCTGGGCTGTGTGTAATCGCCCGCTACGGCTTCTTGATCCATCTCATCATACTCTGGCAGCAATGCCTCCTCTTTAATTCTCTGCAGAGAGCGTTGCAAAAAACAGACAAGTGGGATGCTGACACTAATGATGGCGTCATCGCCACTCACCATCTTGGTGGGCTCCTCAAAGTTTGTCAGGATGGTACATATGTCAGACATCCAGGTCCACTCCTGAGGTCTTATGTGTGGAGTCTGACCTGAATATCGATGGCCTTGTTGCAGCTGGTACTCCACAACTGCTCTCTTCTGCTCACAAATCCTTTGCAACATGTGGAGGGCAGAGTTCCAACGTGTGGGGACATCACACACCAGTCGGTGTGACGGAAGCTGCAAACGCTGCTGCAACACAGCAAGGGCGGCGGAAGCTGTAGCCGACTTGCGAAAATGAGCTGACAGGCAGCGTACTTTCACAAGCAGATCTGGCAACTCGTGGTACGATTTAAGAAACCGCTGAACCACGAGGTTAAGTACATGAGCCAGGCATGGTACGTGTGTGATCTCGCCTCGTCTCAGAGCCGCCACCTGGTTACGGCCATTGTCACACACGACCATGCCTGGATGTAGGTTCAGCGGTCTCAGCCACAGATCTGCCTGCTCTTTCACAGCTGTCCACAACTCACAAGTAGTGTGAGGTTTATCACCTAAGCTTATGAGTTTCAGCACAGCCTGTTGCCGCTTGGCGGAGGCAGTACTGCAGTGCTTCCAGCTTGTAACTGATGTGGTGATATCTGAGATGGAGGCTGAACATGAGGAGGAGGAGGAGGATGATGCGCAGGAGCTGTACACTGTGGGGGCAACTCTGACTGACATAGGGCCCGCAATCCTCGGTGTGGGGAGGATGTGTTCCGTCCCAAGGTCCGACTGGGTTCCGGCTTCCACTATGTTTACCCAGTGTGCCGTCAAGGAGATGTACCGTCCCTGGCCACAAGCACTTGTCCACGTGTCCGTTGTCAGGTGGACTCTCCCAGTAACTGCGTTGTTGAGGGCACGGCAGATGTTTTGGGACAAGTGCTTGTGTAGTGCGGGGATGGCACACCGGGCAAAATAGTGTCGGCTGGGGACCGAGTACCGAGGGACGGCGACCGCCATGAGGTTGTGGAAGGATTCCGTCTCCACCAGCCTAGAAGGCAGCATTTCCAACGCAAGCAGTCGTGAAATGTGCGAATTTAGGACTGTGGCCTGTGGGGAGTTAGCTGCGAATTTCCGCTTTCGTTCAAAGGTCTGGGATATGGACAACTGAACGCTGCGGTGGGACGTGGACGTGGACGTTGATGCTGTTTCTTGAGAAACTGCCATGACAAGTGAAGACTGAGAGTAGGGGGCATCTTTGCATGCAGTATGGACAGGGGATTGCCTTGCACACACAACAGGGGGTTCTATTACACGCACAACAGCAGAAGAAGCAGTGGTGACACCCGCTGACACTGGTCGTGGACCCTGGGGTTCGCCCCATAAAGTCGGGTGCTTTGCTGCCATGTGCCTGATCATGCTGGTGGTGGTCAGGCTGGTAGTTTTGTCACCCTTGCTGATGCTGGCATGGCAGGTGGTACAAATGGCCTTTTTGGGGTTATCAGCAGAGTCTTTAAAAAAATTCCAGACTCTGGAAGACCTACAGGTTGTACTGGCAACGTCCCTCGTGTTGGTGTTAAGGAGAACTATTGCCCGCCTTCTGTGTGCGGCCACCACACTGCTTCTTCCTGCCTGTTGGGGTACTCTAACTCCCTCCCACTGTGTGCTGCTGGCCTCGCTCTGCGTGTCCTCCTGCCACGTTGAGTCAGTTACTAGATCATCCACCACCTCCTCCTCTTCCACTTGCGCACCACGATCCTCCTCCTCACTTCTTGGCAATTGTGTCTCGTCATCGTCCACCTCTTGTGACAAATTGCCAGCGTCGACTTCCTGTGGCCGTGGCTGTTCAAATATTTGGGCATCGCTACATGGGATCTCCTCTTCCACCACTTCAAGCGAAGCAGGCGAAGGGCACAAATCTGGAAATGGACCAGTGAACAGCTCTTCAGAGTGTCCAACTGTGGGATCAATTGCTGTCTGACGACACTCGGCATGGTGGGAGGAAGGAGCATCAGGGTGAGGAGGAGTATGCGGTCGAGACTCACGGCTACTAAGAGTTGACTGTGTGGAAGACAGACCGGAGGTGGTGGTGCCCAGGTAACTGGAAATATTATCTGCTATCCAATTAATAACCTGTTCACACTGATCAGTTCGCAATACTGGTGTTGTTCTGTGCTTCCCTAGTAATTCGGTCAAGAACTGGGAGCGAGAAGATGTGGCTGTTGGTTGTGGCACATTTTCACCTTGGCCACGGCCCCGTCCTCTGCACGCACCATCACCAGAACGTCCAGTTCCAAGTCCCTTGCCACGCGCCTTGCCCATTGTAAATTAAGTAAAATAGCTTAAGCCTCCGTCTCACATAGCGAGATCGCTAGCGAGATCGCTGCTGTGTCACGGTTTTGGTGACGCAACAGCGACCTCACCAGCGATGTCGCTATGTGTGACACTTTACAGCGATCAGGCCCCTGCTGTGAGGTCGCTGATCGCTGCAAAGTGTCCTGGACCATTTTTTGGTCGTTGCCCTCCCGCTGGTCAGCACACATCGCTGTGTGTGACCAGCGGGAGCAGCGATCAGGCTGGTAACCAAGATAAACATCGGGTTACTAGGGGCACACGCACCTAGTAACCCGTTGTTTATCAAGGTTACGAGCCTGCTAAATTGAGCGGTAACCTCCCGCTCACCCTAGCAGAGTGGTAACCATGATAAACAATGGGTTACTAGGTGCGCGTGTGCCCCTAGTAACCCGATGTTTATCATGGTTACCAGCCTGCTCCTGCTTCAGCAGGCTGGTAACCAGGAGCAGGACATCGTGGAAAGATTCTTTCCACGATGTCGCTGCTCCTCTGATCGTTGGTGAGCCTGCCTGTTTGACAGCTCACCAGCGACCACATAGCGACGCAGCAACGATCCCTGACAGGTCGTATCGCTGTTGGGATCGTTGCAGCGTCGCTAAGTGTGACGGGGCCTTTACACTCGCACTATCAATGGAAAAAGGGTAATAACAAGGAGATTAGAACCGTGGAAGAGGAAAACCACAGTTCTATTTCTCTGGCCTACACCTGACTCTTTTAAACAATCTGAACAATCAGGAGACACTATTACTGTTTTTCTTTACGGAGAAAATAACAAAAGCTGGATAATAGAGATTTTTTACAGTGGAACGGCAAAACCACAGTTATAATTTACTTGTGTATACCAGACTCTTTTAAACAGATATATTTGTGTCTGAACAATCAGGAGACACTATTACTGTTTTTCTTTACGGCAAAAAATGCCAAAAGCAGGATAATACAGAGATTTGACCCGTGGAACTGCTAAACCACACTTCTGTCTCTCTGGCCTACACCAGACTATTTTAAACAGATATATTTGTGTCTGAACAATCAGGGAGACACTATTACTGTTTTTCTTTACGGAAAAAATACCAAAAGCAGGATAATATTGATTTTTTACCGTGGAATGGCAAAACCACAGTTATAATTTACTGGTGTATACCAGACTCTTTTAAATAGATATATTTGCGGCTGAACAGTGAGCGACAAACTGTTTTTTTTTTTTTTAGGTAAAAATGGCCCAAAAGTGGATAATACAGAGGTTTGAACCGTGGAACAGCAAAACCACACTTCTATTTCTCTGGCCTACACCAGACTCTTTTAAACAGATATATTTGTGTCTGAACTGTCACAGACACACTTTTTTTTGGGGGGGCGGGACACCAAAAGGTTAATAAGATGGGTATTTGTACAGTGTGAAGGAGGGAAAAAAAAAAGAGGATTTAGATGGAAAAAAAAAAGGATTTTTCCTGGCCCCCGAGACCTGGAGCTAATTCTAGCAATTTGAGCAGCAGCACACAGGACTGTAATGCAGCGTTTGCTGGTATAACCACTGCGTCTCCTATACAGCCCGCCTGCCTGATATCTGGCATGGATATTAGTCCTAAGAAGGACTGTTTGTTTGATTTGGCAGACTTTAGAGACCCTACACTAACTATTTCGCAGTATAAATCTCTCCCTAGCTCAGCAGCACTGACCCTACACTAGCTGATCCCGGCCGTCTGTGTCCAAGATGGCGGCGCCCGGTTTTAAATACTCGAGGTGACGCTGTGCGGCCAGCCAATCACTGTAATGCCCACAACCAACATGGCTGCAGCATTACAGTGACTGGCTAGCAATCCCTGCATGTTCATTGGCTCTGTAAAGAGCGCCAAACATGCAGGGCGGAGACCCTAGCAACCCGGAAATGCTCGGTGCTCGCTGAACATCCCGAGTAGCGTGATGCTCGGGCGAGTACCGAGTAGTGTCGAGCATGCTCGCTCAACACTAGTCAGGATGTGATCCTTCTGCTACTAAAATAAAGAAAGGAATGGTATAAAAGTGAAGCTATTTTTGAGTGATAGAAAAAAAATAAAAGCGTCTTTTCTGTGATGCAGCGCCAGGCGTCATGTCTGCCCCGCTGCTTTGTGATTTTGTGATGTGTTGCTTGAATTGCGTGTCTTATCTGCTGCACTTGACCAGTCACAGGGAGGAGACGAGAGACCTGTCAGCTGTGCAGATCGTGAGCGTGCAAACAACATGCTGACAGCGGCGGCCAGCCCGTGTGATTACAGCTGAGCGCCGCTCTGACAGGCGGAGAGGACGGCCGCACATCTACCAGCCCTGATACTACACGCCAAGACTCATCAAAGACGTGCGGAATCACCGCACAATCTCCTAATATACTGTCTGCGAAAAATGCAGCATTTTACTGTCCCAGCAAAGTGAATTAAACTCCCTGAAGTTTCGTGCACATGCTGCTTATTTTTTCAGCGCAGATTTGAAGCAGCTTCATATCTGCCGCATCTCAATTATTTTTTAACCGTTTTTGCAGCGTTTTTCAGCTATTCAAATGACTGGGAAGAAAAAAGCATGCAAAAAAATGGCCTTTTTTTTTTTTTTAAAGCAGAAATGTCTGCTGCAAATACTTAACGTTTGCACAGACTAAATGTAGATTGAGAGTGTCCCTTTAAGCCCTTGCCTATGTAGGACGTACCAGTACATCCTACGTCACTTTTACAACATACTGTAATGCTTAAGTATTCCAGTGTATAGTCAGGTCCCCTGGGGAGACTTAAAAAAAAAAAAGATTAAAATAAAAAAATATATAAAACAGATAAAATAAAAAAAATATATAAATAAATGCACGACAAAATAAATAATAAAAAGTGATAAATAACAAAAAAAAAAAAAAAAATAGATAATAAAAAATAATAAAAACAATGCAGAAGTATTCCAGCGTAAAGTCAAGTCCCTTGGGGAGACTAAAATAAATAAAAAGATAATGAAAAAAAAAAATTACCAAAAATATAAAAACAAAAGAAAAAAAAAATAAATAATAAATGAATAATGAAATAATGAAAAATAAAATAGAAAATAATAAAAAACAATTCTGAAATATTGCATAGTATAGTCAAGTCCACTGGGCGGGCTAAAAAAAAATAAATAAAAACAAATGAAAAATATAAAAAAGGTATAAAAATACCAAAATAAATAAAAAATAAATAAAATAGAAAAATAAAAATTAATAAAAAATAAAATAGATAAAAAATAATAAAATGATAAATAATGCTGAAGCATTCCAGTGTATAGTCAAATAAAAAAGTACTGAAAAAAATTAATGCAAACAAAAAAATAAAAAATAATAAATAAAAAGTTACGTTTTTTAAAATATAAAAAAATATAGAAGTCTGAATTTCTCCTTCCTTTTCTAACCCCCCCCCCCCCCCCAAAAAAAAACAACAAAACCCCACATATTTGGTATCACCGCATTTGTTGGAAGTCCAGTCCACCAAAATAGACATTTTAAATACAGTAAATGCAGCAAAAAAAATAAATAAATGGCGCTTTTCACTCATCCTGCATCCACACCCCCTCAAAAAACAAAATCAGAGAGCAATCACAATGTCTTATGTACTGCAAAATGGTGCCAATAAAATCTACAGTTCGCCGTGGCAATAAAAATAAAAAACACAAGAACACAAGAACAATCCTTCTCATGGCTCAACTGATTGTAAATGAAAAAGAGACGTTATGGCTCATGGAAGAAGGAGAGTAATAAAAAAACGAAAGCGCAAAAACTAAAATTCGTCAGGGTATGAAGGGGTTAAGACACCAGGAATGGGGATTGATATACTATGGCGCAGTATAAACACACATGAAGCCGTCAGTCCTGAGAAAATGCAGGCAGCAAATATGAGAAACCGCTCGCTCCGCAGAATCAATCAAGTTAGAAGCCGAGATCCTTCTTTAGCTCCGGGCCACAATTATAACTATTGACCCGGAGCCGTAACTGGCGGTGAACTGGAGGTTAAATATGCAAATTGTGCCCAACCTGCTGCGCAAAAACCTCCTCCCCCCGTGTGTGCACAAGGCTCAACTGAATGGTAAAATATCCAGTTACTCGTCATGAAATCCTACAAAAACGTAAAAGGGTTAAAGAAACAATTGCGCTCTGTCAACGGCATAAAGATGTCAGGTGTGCGCCGCCGAAAAGGTCAGAGCGACGATTTCTGCAAGTGACAAGCCGGAGGTCACCGGAGTAACGAGCAGTCCAAGAGCTGCTGAACGGCGGTGCCCTCACAATGTCACTAGTGCCCATTTTAGCATTTGGTACACGACATATAGGACTCTGACAGGTCGCGGCTCAAATAACGCAAACTGCTCAGATTATGATGCATCTTATTCCAGGAAAACTTTGCTGCTTTTTTTTTTTCTCCGAAATCAGCGCCAACCCTGTCCGCAGGTTGTATGCAGCATTGAAGATCTTTCCCATTTACTTAAATGGAGCTGAAGTGCAGTGCCACTCATGGCCTGTGGACAGGTGTGGCGCTGTTTCTGGAGGGTACTACCTGTAGATTGGACTCTTCTGTATCCCAGGACTGAACATTGGGTGCAGAGATGATGTCTATTTCAGCTCATTAGGTGAGACAGGCAGAAGAGCCCTACTATGCTAGATAATATACAACACATGGAAAGTATTCGCCGGGGCCAAAAATAACCAAAATCCAAAGTACTGCAGACCTGTAACAACATGCGGGGGTCACGAGCGGCATGAGATCATTTATACAGAACAGGGATCAATGAGGACTCCGCAATCCTGGAAGGGGAAATATTCCAGAAAAGTCATTAATATCCCGAGAGACTGTGCAGGTCTTTCTCAGTTCGAGAAGTTTCACAGGATTCTATTATTAGTGCGATTTTACTTTATTATTTATTTTATTTGCAAGAATTTTCTACTTGATACCTGAGAATATAGGATTCTGGTTCTTAAGGGGGTGGTCTGGCGGCTTCATATTTGGGAAGCGTCGGGATGGGAGAGTGGCGGTGTTCCAGGAAGGATCTTTTATCAATTTTTTTAATGACTTTGTAACTCTTTTAATGATAAAATTCTTGCTTCCTACAATCATCACTCGAGGGCGCTCACGAGCTCAATGCATACTGCTCATGCAGAGAGCTCAATGATAGCACTGTATGCAGGGAGCGGCTGAGGAAAATGAAAAATAAGAAGGGTTTCCTGGTCTTCCATAATAATCTGATGACTGCGGGTTCTGACTGCTACGCTCCCCAGGATTGTCAGGCGGTCTCTCCATTACAGCCTTTGGGAGCTATGGAAATAGCCGGGGGGTCTTACTAAGCGGTGCCCATATTTCCGATAAGGAAAAGTCCATATGTCCAGCGGAGAATGAGATTTCCTGTAAATTTGTGATGGGGTGTTACTCACCTGTCCTGGCTCCAGTGCCGGGTTCTGCGCCTTCTCCTGCCGCACTCGCTTTGCTCTGTTCCTCTGTGCGTTCTGTTTCGTCACTGATATGAGGGCATGCTTACAGGCCAGCTCCGGCACAGAGCCACCGCCTAAGTATTCAGGTAGTTATCGTGGATCACCTTCCTGCTTTCCAGCAGTGATACATCACTGGGAAACTCTGCTACACTGCTGGCTGGCTTTGCCTTGGACTTACAAACTGAGCTGTACCACTGCCAGTTCAGCATTGGACTCTGTGACAAACTCAGCTCTGCTATATTGCTCCCAGCTCTGCAATGGACTTATCTGTGCTTAATTACCGCATCACTGTGCAATTTAGCTATGTTTCACCTTCCATACGGAGTTAATTCTGCTACGTCGCCAGACCAGCTCTGCCTTTATACTTCTTGTACCAAAACTCAGCTCTGCATCACTGGCTCCTCTTTGAGTCTAGTCCGTTTCCACGTGGCTGCTTCATCAGATCCTGTGATTCCCGCTTGACGGTCCTGATGACATTCCGCTACGTGAACCAACCTGCTGCACCAACATCATTTGTCCGTGCTCCACATAGACTGTTCATCTGGACCAATGGCTTTGAGGATCTACCTCACCAGGTGAGACACAACAGCAGTTTAAAAAAAAAAAAGTTGTAAAAAAGTTTCAAAAACTTTCCTTTACTCTTCTTGTAAAGTTTTTCTCTTTGATACACAGTGTCACAACACTTGAAAACGTGGTGAAGACGTGGGTGTAATACTACTCAGACATCACAGGGTGAGGGTAAAACAGTGTGACAATAGTTTATTGAACCACCAAACAGATAGAACAGTCCCAGCAAATACACAAGGTGGTGCAAAATTACAGAGTCTCACTCTGCCACTGGCCAGCCGGGAATAGAGCAGTGAGGTGTGTGGCCAGGGGACCTGATTGTCCCAACCTGGATTTCCTCATAACGCCTCTGAAAGTTCAGTGATAGTCAATGGAGCAGGTCTGTATTCCTCTTGATGGAGCCATGTGTCCTGGTTACTGTGCTGAAGAGTCTCTCTTGGCTCCGTTTTTATACAGTCTCCTTGATACAGAGGCATATGCCCATTAAATAGTTCACAATTGTCCTTTCAAGCACATAACCACAGGTCAAGGATAAGGGATGATGATATTATTCCACAGGGCTCAAGTATCCACAGCTCATCCTCCAAGGTTGACTGGCAAACACCCTACAATGCTATTTAACATATCTAGCAAACATCCATTGTTCAAAGATCCTGAGTCACTGTATTGAAAAACTAGCAGACGATACGTTGTAACTGCTGATATAAGATGTAAATGACAGCCATTCATCAATTACCAAATATCAACTCAAGTGATCAACATTCAGGCTTATACAAACAATAATCTGTGTTGATCAACAAAAGAAGAACACAAATTCAAAAGTCAACATAAAATTAAAGGTGTATGGCTCCTGGCCTACTGAATTTATATGTCTGGATAATTAAGAAGAAATGCTGCGTTGTCACAGACGCAATGGACAACCCATTTCTGCATATGATTGTCTGGGATGGAGAGTGGCACTTACCCTGTGGGATCACCACTGGGTGGAGGTATTCAGAGGGGGCAAATTCTTCATAGCGAAATTCCAGTATAAGCAAAACAATTTTTCAAACACCTTTGGGCATCCACTCGTCATGAATTTCAAAATCTCTGCTTGCTGTGATTGAATGACAACCACCATAGATAAAGGGATTTTTGGCCAAAAGCAACACTTAGCCCTCTTCTTCTGGGCAGCTGATAAGTGTCAAATCGAATGGGCCGAAATGGGGAAATGGAAAGCCAACTTACTAGACTTCGCAGACTTGTGCTGATGCCTTGTAACAAACCATCAGCTGCGAGAAGTTCAGATCTGTGGACATTTTCAATCTCCAGATGTAAAGAAAGAATTTACCCATTCACTTACAGCAAGCAGAGATCTGGAAAATGGTTCCAAAAAAATGAAACCAAGTGTCTTTAGAAAGTTGCAGAAGTCTCCGTTCTAGGACGATCAGCCCCTTTTATAGTCAGACGGCCGGCCGCACGCGTCCCCGTTTTGCAGATGACTACACACATCAGCATGCGGTCAGACGGCGGATTCATGTCACTGAATTGCAAGCAGTTCAGGTTTTAGCTCCAGTTTTCCATTCCAAGGTCACTTTGATATTGAAGACGGGTTTGTACTTTCAGTGCACCAAATATTTGTGAAACAGGAGACTTCGGCTTAGTGCACGAACCATTTTGGGAACATGATGCAGCCTGTAAATAAGGAGGCAATATGGTGTCAGTGATTCACTCGGTTATTACCCCCCAGAGCAGTGCTGAAACCTGCGCCGGGGATGGTATGTGGACGCGCGCCTCGGTGCTATTACATGTCTGCACATTGGGTGCTCAAGTGACTCCTGGAGATTAATGTAGAGCCGAACCGAGGCGAGCACTGCTCCGAAGACCAACGTCCGAGAAGGGTCAACGGGGAACATCTTCCGTTATACACAACGGGGTGCTTCCGGCCCGTTCACATACCCATTACTCAATATTAGATGGAGGTTTTGTTTTCCCCACGAGTCGAGAGCAGAGGTGGAATGGCTGCGATGAGGCATCCAGCGAGCTCAGCCTCACTTGGCAGGACATTTTAGAAGCGGCTAACAAGTGGCAGATCATCAAAGAGAGCGGCTTCGACGTGCACCTTCCACTTATTCGTGTATGTGCATTCCTCCTGGCCTGGCAGGGGTCCATATCCCAAAAAACGGATTACATTTCAGGAGAAAGGAAGTGAAGGGAAATAGCAGGAGAGGCTTTCACGAGCGGCTAAATATGGAATACAGACTGAAAAGACACGCTTTCTGCAGGCTCTGCGCCGAAAAAAGGGGGCGCAGCGACAAGCCGCGGATCAGCTCCGAACTCAGCCGAACCCTACAGACATGCAGGAAACCCATTTTCTTACACCCCAGTAGAAAATGTGGAAAAAAAAAAAAATGAGCCACACCTGTTTGGTGGAAGTGAATGAGGCAGAGCTGCGAGCAGGGGGTTGGTAAGAAAGCAGCCAAGTTTTTCGACTCCTGGACAACCCCTTTAATAGATGGGTGTCCTATTCTGTTTTCACATCGGAATGTATAGAGGTTACAAAGAACGTTTCCCCTCTGGAGGACCCAGTGTGATCATAGCTCATCTATTCCTACGAAAGCTGTGCAATACTTTGGTTCACCTGCGGGAGTGCTGTAGAGGAACTGAACACTTGCTTCCACATCAGAATGGATAATGGTTACATAGAGCGTCTCCCCGTCTGGAGGACCCAGCGTGATCATAGCTCATCTATTCTTATGAGAACTGTGCAATACTTCGGTTCACCTGTGGGAGTGCTGTAGGATAATTAAACACTTACTTCCACATCAGAATGGATAATGGTTACATAGAGCGTCTCCCCCTCTGGAGGACCCAGCGTGATCATAGCTCATCTATTCTTATGAGAACTGTGCAATACTTCGGTTCACCTGTGGGAGTGCTGTAGGATAATTAAACACTTACTTCCACATCAGAATGGATAATGGTTACATAGAGCGTCTCCCCCTCTGGAGGACCCAGTGTGATCATAGCTCATCTATTCCTACGAAAACTGTGCAATACTTCGGTTCACCTGCGGGAGTGCTGTAGGAGAACTGAACACTTGCTTCCACATCAGAATGGATAATGGTTACATAGAGCGTCTCCCCCTCTGGAGGACCCAGTGTGATCATAGCTCATCTATTCCTACGAAAACTGTACAATACTTCGGGTCACCTGCGGGAGTGCTGTAGGAGAACTGAACACTTACTTCCACATCAGAATGGATAATGGTTACATAGAGCGTCTCCCCCTCTGGAGGACCCAGCGTGATCATAGCTCATCAATTTCTATGAGAACTGTGCAATACTTCGGCTCACCTGCGGGAGTGCTGTACGAGAACTGAACACTTGCTTCCACATCAGAATGGATAATGGTTACATAGAGCGTCTCCCCCTCTGGGGGACCCAGCGTGATCATAGCTCATCTATTCTTATGAGAACTGTGCAATACTTTGGTTCACCTGCGGGAGTGCTGTAGGAGAACTAAACACTTGCTTCCACATCAGACTGGATAATGGTTACATAGAGTGTCTCTCCCTCTGGAGGACCCAGCATGATCATAGCTCATCAATTTCTATGAGAACTGTGCAATACTTCGACTCACCTGCGGGAGTGCTGTAGGAGAACTGAACACTTTCTTCCCAGTTCCCTTTCAGATCATTGGTGACCTGTAAAC
The DNA here is from genome assembly GCF_046119375.1 of Phyllobates terribilis. NCBI lineage: Eukaryota > Metazoa > Chordata > Amphibia > Anura > Dendrobatidae > Phyllobates > Phyllobates terribilis. Next base: position 585,369,127 of record NW_027362761.1, on the reverse strand, counting down.
TAAAAGGGATAACCCTATATGTAGCATAAGGAAAACATGGCTGCTTTCTTCCAAAAAAAAGAGCGCCACCCCTGTGCAACGGTTGCATGTGGTACTGCAATTTCTTGTTCAATTTGACCATTTTATATTTCAATAAAATAGTATGGATTTAATCCTAGGATGCTTTTCTGTCCCCTGCAGACCAGTATGGCCACACACCCAGCTTTCCTACAGTCCTGAAAGGCACAACATGAGCTGTATTACCGCCGGTCCTGATTCTACCGTCATACTAAGTGATTTCCGCCACTGCTCCCTTCCTAGGTTATACCGGCGGCATACCATGGTCCGCAGCAGGTGCGGTGGCTTCTGTCCCAGGACGATAACACAATATTACCCTGAGATTATCGCCTGCCGGCACCAAGTGATCAGGAAGCAGAGACGGGGGGGAGGGGAAGGGTTTCGCAAGTAAGGGTCTATTTATGTGTGACCAGGACAAAGTTTCCCCCCCCCCCCCCTCAAACTTTTTTTTATTTTCCCCCATGACCTCGCTTTTTGGCAGCACTAATGAGCTACAAATTGGCCCACATTTTTCACAAAAATTTTTTGTGTTCTCACAAATTCTCGGCTTCTACAAGTGTCGCCACTTAATGATAAATTTGGCACAAATTGCGCACAACTTTTTAAGCATGGTTGTCCACCAGAAACCATGGGGAGAGCAAATGACGCGAGTGAATATAGAATTTTACGTAATTTGTGACTTTTTATGGCTGCGACATAAACATCTTTATTTTCTTAAATTGGTATTTTGGGCTAAAAATAATTCTTGAAATTGTGTCCCATAAAAATGTTTGACCGTTTCCCTTTTTCCAGGCTCTACTTACTGCTGAATGAGTTATCTGAGATTCTGTTAGTGAGCTCATTCTGCTAAAAAAATTCTTTTGTCTTTTTCTGACCTCCTCGGTGATGGCTTATGGCTCACAGACCACATCAAAGATGAGCTGGCCAACTGATAGGAGCTCAGAAAAAAAGACAGATCAATGAGTTACAAACTCCATGCCAGAAAGAGCTCTCTTATAGATACTCAGTTAACTCATTCTACAGCCAGCAGTGTATAAAGAAACAAAAGAGCCTTAAAAGACAAGCGGTGTGACATTTTATAATACAATCCAATGGGATTTCTAGGCTTAAAATACATGCATTTAAATTAAAATCCATATAGGAATTTAAAGGGGTTTTCCACCTTTGAGAATATTATTTACTTGTATTTTTGTTTAAAAAAAAAAAAAAAAAAATTTTGCAATTGGGTTTCATCAAAAATTTTGCACTGATTGCCTTCAATAGCCTCTGTGAAGCAGTGTGTACTGATGGCTGCGGAATGAGTTAACTGAGGATCGGAAAGTGAGCTAGTTTTCGGAAAGCTGAAATTATTTTACCATTTTTTTTCAACCTGATATCCATAAAAGCATGAATCCTTGGCAGCACAGTGCAGCGGGGGGTCCGGGCGAGGCAGAGGGTCGATAGAAAGCTACGAGCCCATTATCACCGATCAATGCAGGCAGGACGCTGACTGACAGCTCTCCAGATCTTTAATTTCCATGTGAGTGGAGGCCGCGCCATCCATTTACTAATAGACCCAGTGCGGTCTGACGGCGTCACATCCAGTGCTAACAGCAATCCCGGGAAGCCACGGTCAAGGTCACCTGGAAGCAGCCAGCGAGCATCGTCCGCACTCTACATTCTCCCCCCGCTTACACCTCGGCTTGTGAAGCCCCCATAGCAGCATCTCATGGGGAGGTTTACTGTGCACAACGCTCAAAAACTCCAAAATTCAGGAAAAAACATGAATACTCCAGTGCGCCAGGTAATCAACCACCTTACTGGTGCCACCGTAGATCGCCAGGCGCACGTTCATTACGGGGGTGGTCTAGTCACAGACTCCCCCCAATCTTTTATGCCACTTCCTATCATCGTACTTTATTTGTACTATGTCACACTATAATAACTAATGAGGGTGGATGGCGGCATTAATTGTACTGAAGGTGGATAGAGAAAAACTTAGTGGTGGGGAGGCAGCATTAATCATACTGAAGATGAGTGGCATCATTAATTGTAGTGTGTGGCTGCATTAATTATTTTGAAGGTTGGAGGCAGCATTCATTGTATAGGGGTGGTGGCATTATTTAAACTGAAGGTGGGTTATACAAGGGTAGCAGACGGTATTAATAGTGCTGGGGTGGCCGGAGGCATTAATAGTGCTGGGGTGGCCGGAGGCATTAACAGTGCTGGGGTGGCCGGAGGCATTAATAGTACTGGGGTGGTCGGAGGCAGTAATAGTACTGGGGTGGCCGGAGGCATTAAGAGTGCTGGGGTGGTCGGAGGCATTAACAGTGCTGGGGTGGCCGGAGGCATTAACAGTGCTGGGGTGGCCGGAGGCATTAACAGTGCTGGGGTGGCCGGAGGCATTAACAGTGCTGGGGTGGCCGGAGGCATTAACAGTGCTGGGGTGGCCGGAGGCATCAACAGTGCTGGGGTGGCCGGAGGCATCAACAGTGCTGGGGTGGCCGGAGGCATCAACAGTGCTGGGGTGGCCGGAGGCATCAACAGTGCTGGGGTGGCCGGAGGCATCAACAGTGCTGGGGTGGCCGGAGGCATCAACAGTGCTGGGGTGGCCGGAGGCATCAACAGTGCTGGGGTGGCCGGAGGCATCAACAGTGCTGGGGTGGCCGGAGGCATCAACAGTGCTGGGGTGGCCGGAGGCATCAACAGTGCTGGGGTGGCCGGAGGCATCAACAGTGCTGGGGTGGCCGGAGGCATCAACAGTGCTGGGGTGGCCGGAGGCATTAACAGTGTTGGGGTGGCCGGAGGAATCAATAGTGCTGGGGTGGCCGGAGGCATCAATAGTGCTGGGGTGGCCGGAGGCATTAACAGTGCTGGGGTGGCCGGAGGCATTAACAGTGCTGGGGTGGCCGGAGGCATTAACAGTGCTGGGGTGGCCGGAGGCATTAACAGTGCTGGGGTGGCCGGAGGCATTAACAGTGCTGGGGTGGCCGGAGGCATTAACAGTGTTGGGGTGGCCGGAGGCATCAATAGTGCTGGGGTGGCCGGAGGCATCAATAGTGCTGGGGTGGTCGGAGGCATTAATAGTGCTGGGGTGGCCGGAGGCATTAACAGTGCTGGGGTGGCCGGAGGCATTAACAGTGCTGGGGTGGCCGGAGGCATTAACAGTGCTGGGGTGGCCGGAGGCATCAATAGTGCTGGGGTGGCCGGAGGCATCAATAGTGCTGGGGTGGCCGGAGGCATTAACAGTGCTGGGGTGGCCGGAGGCATCAATAGTGCTGGGGTGGCCGGAGGCATCAATAGTGCTGGGGTGGCCGGAGGCATCAATAGTGCTGGGGTGGCCGGAGGCATCAATAGTGCTGGGGTGGCCGGAGGCATCAATAGTGCTGGGGTGGCCGGAGGCATCAATAGTGCTGGGGTGGCCGGAGGCATCAATAGTGCTGGGGTGGCCGGAGGCATCAATAGTGCTGGGGTGGCCGGAGGCATCAATAGTGCTGGGGTGGCCGGAGGCATCAATAGTGCTGGGGTGGCCAGAGGCATTAATAGTGCTGGGGTGGCCAGAGGCATTAATAGTGCTGGGGTGGCCGGAGGCATTAATAGTGCTGGGGTGGCCGGAGGCATTAATAGTGCTGGGGTGGCGAGAGGCATTAATAGTGCTGGGGTGGCCGGAGGCATTAAGAGTGCTGGGGTGGCCGGAGGCATTAAGAGTACTGGGGTGACCGGAGGCATTAAGAGTACTGGGGTGGCCGGAGGCATTAAGAGTACTGCATTGTGTGGCAGAAAACTGAAAAATGGTAGTGTTGGCCCCTCAAAAATAATCTGTGTGAAACGGTGGAGAAGCAGGAGAGAGAGGCCGATCTACTAAATGCCTTCTTCTCTACCCCCGAGTACTGCAAGACGGAGGGCAGTCAACCCCAAGTACTGCATGACTGACGGCAGACACCCCCGAGTACTGCAGGGCGGATGGCAGACACCCCCGAGTACTGCAGGGCGGATGGCAGACACCCCCGAGTACTGCAGGGCGGATGGCAGACACCCCCGAGTACTGCAGGGCGGATGGCAGACACCCCCGAGTACTGCAGGGCGGATGGCAGACACCCCCGAGTACTGCAGGGCGGATGGCAGACACCCCCGAGTACTGCAGGGCGGATGGCAGACACCCCCGAGTACTGCAGGACGGATGGCAGACACCCCCGAGTACTGCAGGACGGACGGCAGACACCCCCGAGTACTGCAGGACGGACGGCAGAAACTTCCCCGAGTACTACAGGGCGGACGGCAGACACCCCTGAGTACTGCAGGGCGGATGGCAGACACCCCCGAGTACAGCAGGGCGGATGGCAGACACCCCCGAGTACAGCAGGGCGGATGGCAGACACCCACGAGTACAGCAGGACGGAAGGCAGACACCCCCGAGTACAGCAGGAATGACGGCAGACACCCCAGAGTACTGCAGGACGGACGGCAGACACCCCCGAGTACTGCAGGACGGATGGCAGACACCCCTGAGTACTGCAGGACGGACGGCAGACACCCCCGAGTACTGCAGGACAGACAGCAGAAACTTCCTCGAGTACTACAGGGCGGATGGCAGACACCCCCGAGTACTGCAGGGCGGATGGCAGACACCCCCGAGTACAGCAGGGCGGATGGCAGACACCCCCGAGTACAGCAGGGCGGAAGGCAGACACCCCCGAGTACAGCAGGAATGACGGCAGACACCCCCGAGTACTGCAGGAATGACGGCAGACACCCCAGAGTACTGCAGGACGGAAGGCAGACACCCCAGAGTACTGCAGGACGGAAGGCAGACACCCCCGAGTACTGCAGGACGGAAGGCAGACACCCCCGAGTACTGCAGGACGGACGGCAGACACCCACGAGTACTGCAGGACGGAAGGCAGACACCCCCGAGTACTGCAGGACGGACGGCAGACACCCACGAGTACTGCAGAGCGGACGGCAGACACCCACGAGTACTGCAGAGCGGATGGCAGACACCTCCGAGTACTGCAGGACGGATGGTAGACACCTCCGAGTACTGCAGAGCGGATGGCAGACACTCCCGAGTACTGCAGGACGGATGGTAGACACCTCCGAGTACTGCAGGACGGATGGTAGACACCTCCGAGTACTGCAGGATGGATGAGAATAATAGAACTGGGGGGGAGGGGAGGGGATATGTGTGGCTGGGTACCAACTTGCTCAGTGATAGGAAACAAAAGGGTGGTGGTTATTAATGGAACACTCTTGAATTGGGTCACAGTTATCAGTGGGGTACCACGGGGGTCAGTATTGGGCCCTCTTCTTTTTAACATATTTATTTATGACCTTGTAGAGGGTATACAGAATAGAATTACAATAATTGCAGATGATCCTAAACTCCGCAGGGTAATCAGCACAGAGGAGGCTAATTTAATATTACAGAAGGATTTATGTAAGCTGGAGGCTTGGGCTGAGAAATGGTAACTAAATTCTTATGTAGATAAATGTAAGGTCATGGTACTTGTTTTTGTCTTCGGTATATAAGAAGGACATAGCTGAACTAGAAAGGGGGGAAAAGAGCGACTGAGGTTATTAATGGAATGGGTGAGCCGCAGAAGATGAATACGGGTTATCAGACTGGGGGTTATTCAGTTTATAAAAACGAAGGCTTAGGTGTTATCTTATTACCATATACAAACATATGTATATGGTAATAAGATACATATGTATAATGATCTTTTTACACCTGGGCCTGTGATTGTGACAAGGCGACATCGTCTACGTCTAGAGAAAAGTAGGTTTAATGATAATCACAGACGCAGATTCTTTACTATAAGAGCTGTGAGACTATGGATTCTCTACAGTACAGGCAGCGAGACTATGGATTCTCTACAGTACAGGCAGCGAGACTATGGATTCTCTACAGTACAGGCAGCGAGACTATGGGTTCTCTACAGTACAGGCAGCGAGACTATGGGTTCTCTACAGTACAGGCAGCGAGACTATGGATTCTCTACAGTACAAGCAGTGAGACTATGGATTCTCTACAGTACAAGCAGCGAGACTATGGATTCTCTACAGTACAAGCAGTGAGACTATGGATTCTCTACAGTACAAGCAGTGAGACTATGGATTCTCTACAGTACAAGCAGTGAGACTATGGATTCTCTACAGTACAAGCAGTGAGACTATGGATTCTCTACAGTACAAGCAGTGAGACTATGGATTCTCTACAGTACAAGCAGTGAGACTATGGATTCTCTACAGTACAAGCAGTGAGACTATGGATTCTCTACAGTACAAGCAGTGAGACTATGGATTCTCTACAGTACAAGCAGTGAGACTACTAAACTCTATGCCACATGATATTGTAATGGTTGATTCACAAAAAAATACAAGTGTCTGCCTCATGGAGTTTTTGCCTTCTTCTGGGTTGACATGTTATAGGTTGAACTCTATGGACTTTTGTGCACTTTCAACCTAAAAACACTATGGTCGGCGATTACCTCCAGTGGTCACATGTCTGTACTTCAAAAGGGGTTACAGTGACCAGAGGACAATCCCTTCAACAGTACTGACGGAGGGTGTATGGGATGACAAACTACCCTGGGTTAGGTAGCGCATGAAGTATATTGAGGAGGGGTTGCGGTATTACTTGTGTTGTCTGTAGGTAGTTTTCTTTTTGGCAGCGTTAGTTGTATGTAAGTGGTAGCATATCTGTACTGCGGGTTGTTTGCATGTAGGGTGGCGGCACGGACTGTCCGTTATATAGGTGGCGGCATTCATTTTACAATGTGTGGCAGCATTAATGGATTACTTGATGGCCACAATGACTGTAGTGTGGATGGTAGCACCGACGGTGTATATAAGCTGAATATCTTGCAGGCAGTACTAAGCTGAGAAAAATCGTGACATGCAGCATTAGGAGATGCGGATGATAGAAAATAGCAAAAAAAAAAAAAAAACAATGAAACAAAAAAAAACTAAATAATGAAGAGACAAAAAAATGGACTTTTCGCTGTTGACAGGTCCCACAAGAAGAGATCCAGACATGGCTACCTCAATAAAAGCCGTTGGGTCAGCACATAAAACAAAAGGATTTTCTTCTGCGGCAACTTGAACGGTTCAATATGGACAAGATAGACAAGGAGAGGCCTATTTATGAAGGAATGTCAAACAGATCGGTGATCCTTAAACAATCCCTCCGAGCTTCCATTACCCAGGAGGTTCACAGAAAGGCCAAACCCAACACCTGAATACAGAGAAGAGGAACCTCCAAGAAAAGTGCATCCGATGTCCTGTGGACCCCACAGCCGAGGGTCTGTCCTCATATCACCATCCTAAAACCTCCTAAGATCCTATTAGAGCTTAACGTGAAAGATAAACGGTATAAAAGGGTAAAAAGGGATAGACATTCACCATTTTCGTAAGTTGTAAACATCCAAAATATTATCATAAATCTAACCCAAAGAGAAGATGCACAGCGCCCCCCGGAGGGCAAAATCAGCCCCGAAAAGCCACGAGACCATGACATAAAGCGACAGTATGAAATGCGATATTAGAAACTCACGGCTTCCGTGACGGCGATTTCATAAACTTTCTTGAAATCCACCATGTTGAAGAAGAAGAGTTTCCCGCTGCCTTCTCCTTTCTTAACTGACAGCCCAGTTATCAAGAGTTTATCATCAGGGCTGAAACAGCAATCTGTCCTATAGGAAATAAGAAAAAAGAATGAATGAATGAATAAAGGCAGAGAGGGATGGAGAAGGAATGGATGAAGGAAGGTGGGAAGGAAGGAAAGGGTGAAGAAAGGTGGGAAGGAATGGAGGATGGAGGGAAGGCAAGAAGGAAAGGATATAGGAATGTGCGAAGGAAGGCAAAAAGGAAAGGATGAAGGAAGGAAGGAAGGCAGGGAGGAAAGGATGAAGGAAGGCAGGCAAGAAGGAAAGAATGCAGGAAGGAAGGCAGGAATAAAAGCAAGAAGGAAAGGGTGAAGGAAGGAAGGCAAGAAGGAAAGGATGAAGGAAGGAAGGCAGGAAGGAAAGGATGAAGGAAGGAAGGCAGGAAGGAAAGGATGAAGGAAGGCAGGCAAGAAGGAAAGGATGAAGGAAGGCAGGCAAGAAGGAAAGAATGAAAGAAGGCAGGAAGGAAGGCAGGAATAAAGGCAAGAAGGAAAGGGTGAAGGAAGGAAGGCAAGAAGGAAAGGATGAAGGAAGGAAGGCAGGAAGGAAAGGATGAAGGAAGGAAGGCAGGAAGGAAAGGATGAAGGAAGGCAGGCAAGAAGGAAAGGATGAAGGAAGGCAGGCAAGAAGGAAAGGATGAAGGAAGGCAGGCAAGAAGGAAAGGATGAAAGAAAGCAGGAAGGAAGGTAGGAATAAAGGCAAGAAGGAAAGGGTGAAGGAAGGAAGGCAAGAAGGAAGGCAAGAAGGAAAGCATGAAGGAAGGCAAGAAGGAAAGGATGAAGGAAGGCAGGCAAGAAGGAAAGAATGAAAGAAAGCAGGAAGGAAGGCAGGAATAAAGGCAAGAAGGAAAGGGTGTAGGAAGGAAGGCAAGAATGAAGGCAAGAAGGAATGGATGAAGGAAGGGAGGATGGAGGAAAGGCTGAAGAAAGGAAAGCAGGAAAGAAAGGATGAAGGAAGGCAGGCTAGAAGTAAAGGATGAAGGAAGGCAGGAAGGAAGGCAAGAAGGAAAAGATGAAGGAAGGCAGGAAGGCAAGAAGGAAAGGGTGAAGGAAGGAAGGCAGGAAAGGATGAAGGAAGGATGGATGGAAGGTAGGGAAGACGGAAAGAAATGAATAAACCAATAAGGCATGACAGGAAAGAGAATGGGAAATGAGGGAAAGAAATAAGTAAATGAAGGAAGCTATGTGTGGTGGAAGGTAGGAAAAAAGAAAGAAAGAAGGTAAGAAATAAAAAAGGAAAAAGAAAAAGAAGAAACAAAACAGAAAGCAAGAAAAGAGAAAGAGGGAGGGAGAAAGAAAGAGAAAAAAAAGATAGAAAGACAAAGAAGGAAAGAAAGAAAAGTATGGCTAAAACAAGACATAAATGAAGTATTGAAAGTACAAAGGAAGGAAAATTTGGAGGAGGAACAGAATTGACGCCGTCACCGCTACTCAGATCTCACAGTAATTCCCACGCTCCTCTATAACCAGTGCAGGCCACATTGTAGAAGCTGAATCTGTATAATACTGCAGACCCCAATCATAAATCTGTGTACGGGTGGGTTTCTATAGGGGGCAAGTGAGGAAGGGCAGCGGTCAGGAGACAGGAGCACGTAGTAGCAGTAGCGGTGGACATCTCCACCCTTGTAGCCGTGGATGATTACTGTACAGGTGGAGATTGTGGTCACTAATATACGGCAGGACGACACCTCGCACAGAATAATCTCTTTAGAGGGTTGTCTCTATCACAAATATTGAGGGGGTATCACTGGCATACGCCACCAATACCCGGTCAGCTGTATTGTCCAACCATAACCAGGACAAGGTGCCAGCAGGGCTAAGAACGCACCACCACTGGCTCCACAGTGGCAGCTCGAAAACAGCCGAGCAGATAAAGTCTTCATTTGACCCCTGAGAAAAGCGGAGAGAAGCCGGGACCCTGATCTACTGATCGGTGGTGGTCGCTGCAGTTTAACCTCCACCAGGTGGACACCGGTGACATATCGGCAGTGCCGGGGCTGAATACATACATTGGGAAATAGTTGGGCAGTCCGGAGGCCTCGTGGATGGGCTTCTTAAAGTTTCTCATGTCCCATGTCTTTAAAGTGTCGTCTCCTGGAACGTAGAAAAGAACCAAACAGAACAGTAAGAATAAAAGGCGGAACGTTTACACCAATATAAAACAATTCTTCTGCAAAACAGAATTTCATGGGGAGAAATCGTCAGGACGAGGCGTATAGCCAAGTGGAAGAAATGCAATAACTCAGCAATAAGTGTCATCAACAATCCAGGAGCTTCGGAGCACGATGTCTCCTCACAAGTGCTTTCCTTTCCATATCTTGTACCAATCTTGGGTCCAATCCAATGCTCCATTCACAGCCAGAGCTGTATCCTAAATTCTGCTATTAGCTTCCAGGCAGAAATATCTCCCATTCCAGCAGGATACTGTTGGCGCACTGTCAGCTCAGTATGTAGCTTGCCGACTGTTCAGCATTATCAGCAGCAGAACTATGAATTCAGCTCTGGTTGCAAGTTAGACATTTAGAGCTGAATTCCCACCTGCACCAGAGGAGGTCCGACCTGATGTGATAGCGGGAGAAGAGCAGCAAGTGGCATTATTTTTTGGCATGAAAACTGGAAAACACGGCGACCTCAAGTGTCAGCCTTTTGTACGATAAATCTATGTGAATGGAGCCTTAAAAAAAACGACATCACTTTTAAAGGGATATTTAGATTTTTCCGTAAATAATAATATATGACGCCACTTTATGATCGGTACAGGTTCACACTGATCCTGGAAATGTAATGGCCGCAGATTTGATTTCTTCTGTCCCCTCTATCACTTCTTTCTCTGTTGCATGGAGCTACGGCGCAGCCATAGTAACTTAAATGCAGAGAAAAATAGCTTCAAAGGGGTATTCCCATCTCCAAGATCCTATTAATATGTAGTAGGTGTAATAAAAATCTTAGCAAATACCTCCAATTAGAAATGTAGCATAGTTCTTCTGATTCGCTATGTCGCTTACCCCATGTGCAGGGAATTGCAGTAGCTTAGGTATCCATGGTTACAACCACTCAGATAGTGACCGTTAGTTGCTAGTGGTTGTAACCATGGATACCTAAGCTACTGCAATGCCCTGCACATGGGGTAAGCGACATAGCGAATCAGAAGAACTATACTACATTTCTAATTGGAGGTATTTGCTATTATTATTTGTACACCTACTACATATTGGTATAGGATCTTGTAGATGGGAATACCCCTTTAAAGACAAACCTCCCAATGATAACAGGATTTATTTCACTGTTCCAAGTAATTCTGAACAACAGAGTTTCCAAAAGTTTTATAGGTTGTAAGGAACTGAAATGGTCATTTGTGGAATTGTTGGAATTGGATGTCAGAATCACCCCCAGAGCTGCTGTTCTGATGTTAATGGCTTCCCATCCTAAGTCTATGTTCGCACGTTGAGTTTTTACTGCGTTTTTTTCTGCAGGCAAAACCTGCTCTCTTGGTAGTAAAGAAGCTGCTTACCAAAAAAAGCAGGTTTTGCTGCATTTTTCAGGATCCCAAAGTCCACCCCCGAAGCATGAAAACAGGTCACCAATGCAAGACATATGTGACACCATAAAACATTTTTGTAAAAAAAAAAGGACAGTTTGATCAAATTATTTAGAATATGTCTGAAAAAAATAGTGACTATTCTGAACAAAAAAGTTCATGAAAAAATACACAATTACAAATGTAACAGCGAGGGGAGGTGAACTGGTCGGGAATAGTTTACCTAAGACACTGGCAGTGCATTGAGTTTGTGGACACTGTTTACTTTCACACTTTGGTCTGCCCTTGAGTTGCTCAGGCATTGTTCAATTTCACACCTTGGTAGGCCAATGTTTAATTTACACATATCAATAATTTAATTAAATTGTACTAATCTTAAACTGCCATCTCAGGTTTAAACTTGGGAAAATCACAAAAATAAATGTGAATAAACATAAATAGTGGAAGGGAGGATGGAAGGAAGGCAAGAAAGAAAGGATGAAGAAAGGAAGGCAAGAAGGAAAGGATGAAGAAAGGAAGGCAAGAAGGAAAGGGTGAAGGAAGGCAAGAAGGAAAGGATGAAGGAAGGCAAGAAGGAAGACAGTAAGGAAGGCAAGAAGGAAAGGATGAAGGAAGACAGTAAGGAAGGCAAGAAGGAAAGGATGAAGGAAGACAGTAAGGAAGGCAAGAAGGAAAGGATGAAGGAAGACAGTAAGGAAGGCAAGAAGGAAAGGATGAAGGAAGACAGTAAGGAAGGCAAGAAGGAAAGGATGAAGGAAGACCATAAGGAAGGCAAGAAGGAAAGGATGAAGGAAGACAGTAAGGAAGGCAAGAAGGAAAGGATGAAGGAAGGAAGGTAGGCAGGACGAAGGGAACGAAGGCAAGAAGGAGAGGATGGATGAAGGAAGGGAGGATGGAAGGAAGGTAGGGAAGAAGGAAAGAAATGAATAAACCAATAAGGCATGGAAGGAAAGCAAGAAAGGAGGAAAGGAAAGAAGGAGAGAAAGATTAAGGAAAATAATTCATAAATAAGGGTAAGAAGAAAATTCTGAAGAGAGGGAGAAAGGAAAGAAAATGGGAAATGAGGGAAAGAAATAAGTAAATGAAGGAAGCTGTGTGTGGCGAAAGGTAGGAAAAACAAAGAAAGAAGGAAAGAAGGGAAGAAATAAAAATGGAAAAAGAAAGAAAGAAAAAAGAAAGCAAGAAAAGAAAAAGGGAGGGAGAAAGAAAGAGAAAAAAAGATAGAAAGACAAAGAAGGAAAGAAATAAAAGTATAGCTGAAGTAAGAAATAAACGAAGAATTGAAAGTACAAAGGAAGGATAGAAGGAATATTTGAAGGAAGAACAGAATTGACGCCGTCACCGCTACTCAGATCTCACAGTAATTCCCACGCTCCTCTATAACCAGTGCAGGCGACATTGTAGAAGCTGAATCTGTACAATACTGCAGACCCCAATGATAAATCTGTGTACGGGTGGGTTTCTATAGGAGGCCAGTGAGGAAGGCCAGCCGTCAAGAGACAGGAGCACGTAGTAGCAGTAGCTTGTGGCCATGGATTACTGTACAGGTGGAGATTATGGTCACTAATATACGGCAGGATGACTGCAGCCTCTGGAGGATCCTACACCTTGAGATTCGTGGGTCTCCAGAGGCTTCAGCAGCTTCAAATACCTGTTTGCTGCTTTGTTATTGTATTTTAGCAGCTGGTACCTCAATCCTATGAATTTGTCTGGCAGAAACCTTCCTTATTATGCCTTTATCTGCACTAACCCGTCTGGGCTATGCATCAGCCACAAATCTCTTCACTGTAAGTTTTTGTAAAATATCTAATGTTTTGACACCATTTCCAAAGCATTTGACGCTTTTCGGCAGCAGAGAGATTCTTTTTCTTTCCCCTATTACTTGAAATCTTTGGATGCTTAATAATGTGGAACGTCCTTCTTAAGTAGTTTTTCTTTAACACTTTCACGACATATGATGTAAACTTGCATCATATATCATGTCCCTGCCTTTCATGACTGATGATGGCTGATATAATCAGCCATCATGTGTCTCTAACAGCCGCGGGTGAAGTGGTGCTCCACCAAAGGTGTTAACCTGTTAAATTCCGCTGTCAATCTCGGACAGCGGCATTTAACACGCGCTGGTACGGGGGTGCGCATTGCACGCTTCCATCGGTGCGCCCGTGATGTGATCGCGTGGCGATAATGGGTTGTCATGACGGCTGGGGGTCTGCTGATGACCCCCATGCCTGTCATTACGATCCTCCTGTGAATGGCAGCCCGTGGCCAGCGTTCACAGGACACTGATTCTCGCTATGCATAGCAGTGCTGATGCTCTGCTATGTATAGCACAAGCGATCAGACGATCACAGCTTCAAGTCCCTAAAGGGACTAACAAATACAGTAAAGAGTGATTAAAAAGTTTTTAAAAATATGTAAACAAAACAAAAACAAAACAAAAAAGTTCAAATCACCCCCCTTTTGCCCCGTTAAACATAATACAAAAAAATACACATATTTTGTATCGCCAGAATTACGTTTTTTGGCCGCCGCAACATTGCAATAAAATGCAATAACGGGCGATTAAAATATCATATCTACCTCAAAATGGTACCACTAAAAACGTCAGCTCAGGGAGCAAAAAAAAAAAAAAAACGCCCTCATCCGGGCCCAGATCCAGAAAAATGAACATATTACAGCTCTCGGAATAAGCAAAAAATATTTTTTTTACACAAATATCCAATTTTTTTTTCACTATTTAAATAAAAATTAAACTACACATGTTTGGTAACTGCGTACTCATACTGACCTGGAGAATCCTATTGCCCGGTCGGTTTTACAGTTTAGTAAAGTAGAAAAAAAAAAAAAAAAAAAAAACCTATTGTGAAATTTTACTTTTTTTTTTGCAATTTCAATGCACTTGGAATTTTTTTCCTCGTTTTCCAGTACACTATATAGTAAAATGAATAGTGTAATTCAAAAGTACAACTCGTCCTGCAAAAAAACAACAAGCCGTCATATGGCTGTATTGACGAAAAAATAAAAAAGTTGGAAGAAAGGGAGGAAAAAAACGAAAACACGGAAAACGTCTATGCCATGAAGGGGTTAATTGCGCTCACCTGGAAAACTAATTATCACTGGGGTTTGAGACTGATTTCAGTGATCCAAAGACCCCGAGACAAAAACCATCCATGAGTTTATGGGGAAAAACAAAATATTACATCTTTATGACAATTTGCATAATAATTTGTAAGCAGTGTATATATAAAAATCTTTTTATTTTCATCTTATTTCACTTGCAACTGGGGCCAGTATATTAACCCAAGTTACAGGGGTAATGAAGTCTCCTATGACCCAGCAGCTCCTGCTCCCTCCCCCTATCACATGGACGCTGTGTATTGAGGGGGACGCTACACGTCAGCACTTTCCACTACGGCACACACAGCGATGGAGAAGGCACAGGTGGTAATAAACCGTCTCTGCCTTTTGTATGAGGAGCATGGCTGTGACTGACAGCCGGCTCATTGATCAGACAGCTAGCTGGCTACTATGCAGTGACGTTTTAGACAGTGACTGCAGAGTAGGAGCTGGACCGTCAGGATGTTTAAAGACCATGGGCTGTCTGGAAGCAAGTAAAGTTCTCTAATAATTTTTTATCCTCAGGAGCACCTACCTGGCAGGAAGCAAGGTGGAAGACTAGGGAGTGGTGCGCTCCTGAAGATATAAAAATTAAGCACAGAACCTTCACTGCTCCCAGCCCGGTCATAGACCTTAACCATCCGGATGCCCCGGCTCCTATTGCGCCCCCAATAAGTTTGATTTGCTGCCCCATGCAGCTAGTCAAGGTATATTTGGAGGAATACCGTAAATTAGCCCCAAATCAATAATGTCCGTCATGGAAATTTTGCTCTTCAGATCTCTGCACAACAGGACAAGTGCAGCCGCGTCTGCGTATTTCATTACTTGTAATGGAAAGTTTGCTTAGGACTTGGCCTGTTGCCGTCCCTTTAACCCTTGCTGGCTCTGGGTGCCTGGCTAGCATCATGTGGGGGGGGTGAGCGGTGTATGGAGCGGCGCGGGAGTCGTGTCCCATTTTCTGGCTGCACACTTAGCAGGTGTGTTACAGTAAAACTCATTGCACATCTGGCTTCCTTGGTCTCCGTCCAGATAACTACTCTACGCTGG
Organism: Phyllobates terribilis; assembly: GCF_046119375.1. NCBI lineage: Eukaryota > Metazoa > Chordata > Amphibia > Anura > Dendrobatidae > Phyllobates > Phyllobates terribilis. The sequence continues at coordinate 585,353,720 of NW_027362761.1, read as the reverse complement.
ATTTACGCTACCCCACCGCTCAGTTCTTGGACAGGGTACAAATGAATCATCAAAAATTCAGTCAAAACCCATAAAAAAAAAAAAAAACATAACTACAAAAAAAAACAACTTCCCAGGATGTAACAAATTTCACAGGTTTCCGACCAATAATTCTTCCTCCGCTCTTTGGAAATCTTTATTTTCCAGTCATTAGAAGACAAAGACCAGGAACATGGAGCAAAGTTCTCCTCTCCGGGCGGGGGGGAGATGGATTTCCTTTTTACTAAGCTATTCATCAAGGACTGATAATTCTATAATACCGTCATAAACGACGCAAAATCAGGGATATAATGTATGTTGTGTGATTGGAGACCTGGCGGAGAGCCCGAGGAAAAGGAACAAGCCGTGTAAGAATATCACTGGTCAGAGCAAAGCTGGAACATGGGTCCACACAGGACCTCCATGTATACACTGCCTCCAGCAGCACTCGCAAAGGGGTCTTCCTCTTCTTATCATTAATCTAATATCAAACAGTTCCACACAAAGATCACCTGTGATCTATGGGGAAACCTAGCAGTAACTGCTTTATTTTCCTGCAGCACTCCCGCAGGTGAAATGAAGTATTACACCGTACCCAGGACAGGACAGGTTCTCCTTGTAACGGCTTTGGCAAAGAGATGTGGATCCTAATCAGAGTACACCCTCCACAGCATTGACTCAGAATTTACCAGGGAACATAGCTCAGGATCAGTAATGTAATGTATGTACACAGTGACTGCACCAGAAGAATAGTGAGTGCAGCTCTGGAGTATAATACAGGATGTAACTCAGGATCAGTAATGTATGTACACAGTGACTCCACCAGCAGAATAGTGAGTGCAGCTCTGGAGTATAATACAGGATGTAACTCAGGATCAGTACAGGATCAGTAATGTAATGTATGTACACAGTGACTGCACCAGAAGAATAGTGAGTGCAGCTCTGGAGTATAATACAGGATGTAACTCAGGATCAGTAATGTATGTACACAGTGACTCCACCAGCAGAATAGTGAGTGCAGCTCTGGAGTATAATACAGGATGTAACTCAGGATCAGTAATGTAATGTATGTACACAGTGACTCAGCAGCAGAATAGTGAGTGCAGCTCTGGAGTATAATACAGGATGTAACTCAGGATCAGTACAGGATCAATAATGTAATGTATGTACACAGTGACTGCACCAGCAGAATAGTGAGTGCAGCTCTGGAGTATAATACAGGATGTAACTCAGGATCAGTAATGTAATGTATGTACACAGTGACTGCACCAGCAGAATAGTGAGTGCAGCTCTGGAGTATAATACAGGATGTAACTCACGATCAGTAATGTAATGTATGTACACAGTGACTGCACCAGCAGAATAGTGAGTGCAGCTCTGGAGTATAATACAGGATGTAACTCACGATCAGTAATGTAATGTATGTACACAGTGACTGCACCAGCAGAATAGTGAGTGCAGCTCTGGAGTATAATGCAGGATGTAACTCACGATCAGTAATGTATGTACACAGTGACTCCACCAGCAGAATAGTGAGTGCAGCTCTGGGATATAATACAGGATGTAACTCAGGATCAGTAATGTAATGTATGTACACAGTGACTGCACCAGCATAATAGTGAGTGCAGCTCTGGAGTATAATACAGGATGTAACTCAGGATCAGTAATGTAATGTATGTACACAGTGACTGCACCAGCAGAATAGTGAGTGCAGCTCTGGAGTATAATACAGGATGTAACTCAGGATCAGTAATGTAATGTATGTACACAGTGACTGCACCAGCAGAATAGTGAGTGCAGCTCTGGAGTATAATACAGAATGTAACTCAGGATCAGTACTGGATCAGTAATGTAATGTATGTACACAGTGACTGCACCAGCAGAATAGTGAGTGCAGCTCTGGGGTATAATACAGGATGTAACTCAGGATCAGTAATGTAATGTATGTACACAGTGACTGCACCAGCAGAATAGTGAGTGCAGCTCTGGAGTATAATACAGGATGTAACTCAGGATCAGTAATGTAATGTATGTACACAGTGACTGCACCAGCAGAATAGTGAGTGCAGCTCTGGAGTATAATACAGGATGTAACTCACGATCAGTAATGTAATGTATGTACACAGTGACTGCACCAGCAGAATAGTGAGTGCAGCTCTGGAGTATAATACAGGATGTAACTCAGGATCAGTAATGTAATGTATGTACACAGTGACTGCACCAGCAGAATAGTGAGTGCAGCTCTGGAGTATAATGCAGGATGTAACTCACGATCAGTAATGTAATGTATGTACAGTGACTGCAGCAGCAGAATATAACCTACCTCCTCGTGTGGCTATTACTGTACCGCCATAGGAGAATGCAAGACACGAAGTGTCAGTGCCTGGCGCGTGAGCCTGTCGGCAGTGGAATTTTGTGTGGACCTGAAAAAAACCCACAAACATTAATTGTGACTTTTATACTACTTAAATACATTTCTTAACCATTTTAAAATGACTTCAATAAAACTTAAAAATTGACTTTTTTTTAATGTAACAGTTAGCCACTGAGCTGTATAAAAATACGATAGATAAGTGCTCATTTATATACCTTTCAATAAAGAGTAGCTGCTAGACGCCCCTGTCATCCTGCAGAAGGCCCTGTCCTCCTCATCCTCCAGACTTCTCTGCCCTCCTCCTCCTCCCTCAAACATCTGTCTTCTTCTTGCTCCAGACTACATCGCCCTTCTTTTGCTCCTCAATGCTGACTCGTCCACCCTCCTCCCCTTCTCATCCCTCCAATCTCATCTGTCCTCCTCCTCGTCCCTCTAGACCTGTCTGCCTTCCTCCTCCTCATCCCTCCAGACTAGTCCGATCCCCCTCTTCGTCCTGCCACACTCCTCTGTCCTCCTCATGCTTCCACACTCCACTGTCCTCCACTTCCCTCCAGACCCCTTTGTCCTCCTTGTCACTCCAGATATCTCTGTCCTCCACACTCCTGTGTCCTCTTCATCCACCCAGACTGCTTTGTCCTCCTCGCCCCTCCAGACGCTTCGGTGTTCCACATTCCTTCAAACTTCTCTATCCTCCTTGTCCCTCCACACTCCTCCTCATCCCTCCAGACCCTTCTGTCCTCCTGGTTTCTCCAGACTCCTCTGTCCTCCTCCTCCTCCATCCAGGATCCTCTACCCTCCTCGTCCATCCAAACTCCTGTGTTCTCACTGCCCCTCCAAAATCGTCTGTCCTTGGCGTATTCAGAGAACAAAATGATCGGCAGTAGGAAATCCGACATTCTGGATCCTTCTCTAACCAGACATCATCTGTCAGGGAAGAGTAGGGAGGCCACTATACACATTAGGCAGCATAATTGTCAGGAACAGCGTGGGAAAGAGTAAGTGCAACACAAAGGGATGAGGTTAAGGAAGCCCAGACACTAGGGAAAGGGTGAGTGGAGATCCCTGGGCAGATCTATTAACACCCTGCCTCCCCTACCGTACCTATATTGGTTCCATGCCAATCGTTGAACAGGAAACCTAAGTCCTGTATATCCCTAGAGCTAGGCCCTGGATAGGGAAGGGGGTGAGCACTGGTCAGTCCCCACTATAAAACTAAAGACAACAAGGGAGACAAACAAAAGGAGATAACTTAGCTTGAGCAGACACTAGAGGAGAAATGCCAACAGTCTTCTAAGAGCCCCAGAGAAGCTGCCAGAACTCCAGTCAGAGCCAAGAAACATAGAAATATCACTGGCGAGTCCCAGAAGCAGACTGAGAGGTTTTAAACACCCAGACCAGGGTGTGTCAATTAAAGCAGAAGGGAGGTAGCCACAGGGTCCTAAAAGCAGACAGATTAAGAAGGCGTCTGCGATGCCAAACAAAGTGACCTTCTGCAGCCTGCTGCAGAGCGACTGTCTGTTACATCTGATACAATGGACTCCAATTTATAGAAAGTAATAAGAATAGTCTCTCGCAAAGCTCCAACTATAGGAAATCAATGATCTCCCATCCTTTACAAGTCCCCTGTCACTGCAGCACAAAAAAACTGGTTTCTAATAAATGGTTTCCATAAATGCAGTTTTACTGCATGTAAAACATGTTCACACACTAAAAAAACAATACCTACCTATTCTAATAGCAACAATGATCGTATTTAGAATACTAAAAGCTTTCTCAATTGTAGTACGGATCATATTATTTATATCATAGAATGCACTTTATGCAATCTGAAATATGTAGGATCCAGAACCAGAACACGCATAAGATAACACATATTGTCGGGGAAAAAGAGAATATATATATTTGTAACTTTTATATTCTTGTAACTTTTATACGCTTTTTTGCTAATGTACTAACCACCATTTTGTGTCATATAACAATAAGCTTTCCTTGCTACGTAATACTCAAATCGAAACTTAAACTAAGACATTTCCAGTGTTGCCAGGACTTATTTCAGAGAAACGAAACAAGATTATAAGCTGACGGCTGCAATATCTGCCCAGAGACTGAGATAAGGAGATGTGGACCAATCAGGAGTGGCCAGACACTGGACTTTCATGGTTTACCCCGCCCCGGACAACCCCTTTTCCCTTCCATTATGTAGTGTATTTAGATTTGTGTATGTAAAAATAAACGCAGAACAATGCTGAGGACGTTGACTGTAGTAGTCTTCTGAGCATGCTCTGAGCTTGAACCAGCTTGTTGTCTGACTCATTCTTTGAATGGTTGACCCATGCTCATAGTTTGAATTTGGAGTGACTGGAGGACGAGTGGAATGTCATCACGACCCCCACAAATGGCGCTCAACGTGGGGCGTGGCTAGCGGTACGCCGCCCTCCCGGACCCATATTGCTGACTTCCCTGGTGGTGACCGCGGTGGCTGAATTTGAGGCCTGATCAACCTCCATCGAACACGGTAAGTTGAGATGTATTTTATATGTCTCACTTGCCTGTGTGTCAGCCGCAGCGGTTTCTGTGGGATTGTCAGGTTGGATCTGGGTGGGTGACCGGTCGAGTGGTGAGACCTTGGGCGTCCCGCACCACGTCCTGAACCAGCAAGTGTTAAACCGAGTGACGTCGCATGCCTGCGCGTGCTCGTGTGCACACCACCTCCTCCTCCCCCGGTCACTGTACTTTTCTTAGATAGCTGCCTCCCGTAACTGATAGTCGAAGTTTCAAAGCATTCCTGAATTGTAGTGTAAGGTGTTGTGCTGTCAGAATCTGTGACGAATTGAGGAGTATTCTTCGTCTAATACAGAGACTGCTGTAAAGTCAAGGTTAGGAAACAGTGTATTGAGAGGTACTCTACACTGACGGGTGGTGCCGTGTTAGGAAAGGAGACAGATTGAGAGGTTACTCTCTGTCTTGTCAGTGTATTGAGAGGTGTACTCTACACTGACGGGTGGTGCCGTAGTAGGAAAGAAGACGAATTGAGAGGTGCTCTTCGTCTTATACAGAGAAACCTCATAAGGAGGGGTTCTGCTGTCAGGGTGCCGTGGTGAGTCGTACTGTAAAGTCGCCATTCAAGGTTAGGGAAGGGACAGATTGAGAGGTTACTCTCTGTCTTATCAGTGTATTGAGAGGTGTACTCTACACTGACGAGTGGCGACCTGTCGGCTGCACCAGTGATCTGAGTCGCGACAGATCATTGCATTCTATAAGAAAATGTTGTGTATATTCAAATTTGAAAGATCTCGTAAGTTGCGGAATGCTGCTGTAGGAGTTAAGCCAATTAGTGGAGTTACGGGAAGGCAAGAAGGCAAGAAGAATGTTAGGAATTTGTATAACATGATAAGCTTATCCAGTACAGGCAGGCTTTAGTCTTCAGTTTGGAAAGAATGTGTTACACAGAAGTTGGGAAAGTTGGGTGACGACTTTTGCATCAGGCTCAGGCACATCTTAGAGCAGATGGTGCAGGGGGGAACAGAGAATGCCGAGCCTTTGTTCGGATACATGAAAGCTGCAGATTGTGATTTGTTATGTGCCCTCAAATTGGCCGTAACCCCGTTGATGCCTGTTACTACACCTTTTCCTGCCCCCAAGAACAATCCCACCCCCACTCCCACCTCCTCCCTCCAACGGCCATCTTACTACACCTTTTCCTGCCTCCAAGAATAATCCCACTTCCATTTTAACTCCTCCCTCCCACGGCCATCTTGCTACACCTCTTACTTGTTGTGGGAGGCCCGGAAAGCCCCAATCCAGCCTATATCCACTACTAGATCCGTCCGGTGCATATTACCAGCCACCAGCACAGGTGGAAAAGCCCGTAGTCCCAGAGCACCCATCTGAAACTAATGTGATACCCTCTGCTCCAGTCCACGATGCTGAGACGCTTCCCCTGTTTCCTATGGGAGTCACCCACAACCCTGGGGATATCCTCCTCAACCCCCCCAGAATTTCAGGCCAGACTGCTCTCCCTCCGCCAACATACTGTTACTCAAGACGATACGGAGCCAGATGAGGGATGGGCTCAAGATACTCCAGCCCCCCCCCCCCTTTACCCCATACGTTTCCTATGGCATCCTCCGCCCCACATTCATTGCCCATACTCCGGCCCTTGCTCCAAGCAACTGCTGAAAGAGCACCACCCCCCCAGCCCCTCAGAAGTCTGGGACCCCTGCCGCTCCCGGAACCTAGTAGACCCATCAGGACGCCCTGTCACTCTGTCAATAGGCTATGGTGACATCCTTACACATCGGGTGGGGGCCATAGTCAACCCTGCAAACACCTGTATGAGCCATGCTGGAGGATTGGTTCGTAAAATTGCCCTTGCTGCTGGTTCTACTCTGGCTGCAGAATGCCAGGCTCACTTAGCCGAAAACGGAGAGCTTTCAAAAGGCTATGGATTCCACAAAAGCAGGACCCCTTAGTACGTATGAATCCGGCCTAGAATACATGAAACAGTTAAAAGTCTGGGCTCAGGATCGCTTGTCAGATCAAGCTGGGTCTGTACAAGATGTTCAAAAAGACCCTGATGAATCTGTGGAAAGATATGCTGCAAGACTCAGCATGCATTTTGAGGATCTTGGATACAGTCCTCACGTCAAGACGCAGGCCGCCCTGTTGGTTCAGGCCCTAATAGATGGCCTACAAGACGCTCTCAGAGATGAAGTCCTGAGAGTACGGCCCGAGATTCGTTCTTCTTCTTTCAACGACGCGGTGGATATCGTTAAAGCTTTCCAAAAATCAATGCTAAAAATGGAAAAGGATACTAAGCCAAAGAAGAAAACCGCTCCTGCCATGGTATATCAAGCTCAAGAAAGCTACCCACCCCCTCCCTGGCAACCAACATAGAATCAAGTGGGTAATGGTTAAAGGCACAGGTGATGATACTCCTCCCACATATAGAAGACAAGACAGAAGAGATGACAAGGGATCATCTAGAAACAGAAGACAACCTCGTGATTCTCAAGGATGAATGTTATGTTGGGAGTGTGGTAGCCTTGACCACATCCTCAGAGACTGTCACTTTACAGGTGAACCATCAACCACTGGAGTTCCTGGTGGACACTGGGGCGGCCACATCTGTCATTTCCTCTGCACAGCTCCCTCCTTCTGTATCCCTATCACCGGATACCCTCACCTGTGTTGGGGTGGAAGGCCAACATATTTCCTCTCCACTCACAGTCCCTGTGTCTGCAGGACCGTTCACCGGAGTACTCACAAGATTCTTGGTCTCTGAAACTTGTCCTGTCAATCTGTTGGGAACCAATCTCTTAGAGCGGATGAAGGCAATAATTACCTTCGGAAACCATGGTATGGAGCTTCTTTTGCGGGACCCTCATTCCGAACAAGGGACTGAAGACCGCTGTGTTCTTAAAGCCTTCCCTCTCATGATGATGACCATACAACCTAACTCTCTGTGGTCCAGTGGGCCAGAGGACGTCGGCCTCCTGCAGGTTCCCCCGGTCCGAGTACACCTCAAGCCTGGACACAGGTATCCACGGTTGCCACAATACCCCCTCAAGGCTGCACAAGAACAACACTTGGGTACCCAAATCGTTTCCCTCCTGGAATCAGGAGTCCTTGTCAGATGTGTATCTCCATGCAATACACCCCTCTTTCCTGTAAAAAGGAAAACCGCTCCAGGAGAGCCTCCAAAATACCGGTTGGTTCAGGATCTCAGAGCCGTCAATGCAGCTACCATTTTAGAAACTCCAGTGGTACCCAACCCAAACACCCTCTTGTCTCAGCTGCCTCCAACGGCCACTTTGTTTACGGTGTTAGATCTGGCCAACGCCTTCTTCAGTATACCCTTACATGAAGATTCGTGGTTTCTTTTTGTTTTCACCTTTCAAAGAGCCCAGAACTCTCCTAACCAATTCACTCATTCTATGAAGTCTATTCTGGAGCCATGGGTTCAAGAGAACCCTCAGGTCACCCTTCTACAGTATGTGGATGATCTTTTACTATGCGGCACTGAAGAAAATTTGCCAGAGATGTCAGCATCCCTTCTCTGGTTTCTTCACTCAGCTAACTGTAAAGTCTCAAAAGGCAAAGTCCAATGGTGTCTGCCCAAGGTCATTTTCCTCGGACATTGTATTTCACAAGGTGCTAGACATCTGACTGAAGAAAGAAAGCAAGCCATCATGGATATCACCTTCCCAACCACCTATTCCGCTATGCAGACTTTCCTTGGCCTCATCACTTACTGCAGGCAATGGATCCCTGATGCCTCAAAGCTCATGCAACCTCTGTACGACTGTCTCAGGGATGAAGGCTCAGTTTGATTTCATGCTGAAAATCCACGTGTTTCTCATCAACACAGACTATGTTTTGACCGCCTTAAACAGGCTGTTGTCTCTGCCCCGGCCTTGGGCTTACCAGACTATACTCAGCCATTTCACCTTTTTGTCTCGGAATCGGAAGGTCATGCCTCTGGAGTTCTAGCATAACGCTATGATCATAAGTATCGGCCTTTGGGCTACTACTCAGCCCGCCTGGACCCTGTCGCCCGAACTGCCCCCCCCATGCCTTAAGGCGTTCCACGCTGCTCACATCCTCCTTGACAAGTCAGCTGACCAGATGTCTGACTATCAATCCTGCCACTTTGCCTCCACCTTCTAGGGGGGAAGGTGAAGAGGGTGAAGGTCCATTGGTGGAACCTCATGATTGTATAAAAATTTTGCAGGAAGAGACTTCTGCTCCAGAGAATATGGTGGCACATCCGCTCGCAGACCCTGCCTTGCACCTATGGACTGATGGATCCCGTTTCGCAGACCCTCAAGGGAGGTTCCACACGGGATATGCTGTCACAACAGACCTAACAGTCCTCAAGGCTGAAGCTCTACCACCATACATGTCTGCACAAGAAGCTGAACTTGTGGCTCTCACAGAGGCCTGCCACCTGGCAGCAGGAACAAAGGCGAATATGTATATACCGATTCCAGGTATGGACATGGAATTTGCAATGATTCTGGACTCTTGTGGAAGTCTAGAGGATTCATCACAGCTGCAGGTACACCAGTGAAACATGTCTCATGGATTAAGGCCCTAATGAAGGCCCTGGAACTATCCACTCAGGTTGCTGTTATCAAGGTCAAGGCTCATGGAAGACTAGAATCCAGGGAAGCCAGGGGCAACCACCTAGCTGACCAAGCAGCCAAGACTGCAGCAGTGGAGAATGTGTCATCAAAGTGGCAGGAAAAGGAAGAAGAGATGGGAGAGACTCTGCAAACCGTAGCTGTGACGCTCACTAGAGCAAGAGCCAAAGAACAGCCGGCGGAAGACCATACAAGTCCAGCGGAGACACGAATGGAATCCAGGGGGGTCAGGATGCCTGAAGAAAAATTGTGTGAGGAACAAAGGGAGACCCCCACTGAAGAAGTCAAGCAATGGAAAGCGGCAGGAGCCGTGCTGGCAGGTCGCAAAGATTCAAAGGTCAACTCGACTCTTTACCAAGTGGATGGGAAGCCTTGCTTGCCTAGACGCATGTACTCCGCTGTGGCAGCATGGGCTCACGGGCCTACACACAGAGGAAAGAATCAAGCCTTGGCATGTATCAAGAAACTGTACTTTGCACCCGGAATCTCTTCCACTGTGACTGCGTACTCAAAATCCTGCTCTGTCTGCGCTACCTGCAACCCAACGTGTACGGCACGGGTCCCTCTCCAACACCTGGCTAAACCAGACTACCCTTGGCAGAGAATACAAGTCGACCATATCCAAATGTCTAAAGCAAGAAAATAGGAGTAGGTTTTGGTAGCCGTGGATATGTTCTCAGCCTGGCCCGAGGCCTACCCGGTTGTCAACATGACTGCTAAAGTCACAGCCAAGAAACTGATCACCGAAATTGCCTGCAGATTTGGAGTTCCCCAAATCATAGAATCGGATCAAGGACCAGCTTTCACAACAAATATCTACGAAGAACTCTGGAACATGTTGGGAACAGATTTGGGCCTCCACACTCCATACCATCCTGCCAGTTCAGGCAAAGTGGAGAGAATGAATTCCACACTCAAGACCCAGCTCTTGAAAATGACCCAAGATCATCCCCTCCCCTGGCCCGACCTACTCCCCATAGTATTGTATCATATCGCACACACTCCTCAAGCCAAACATGGGCTGACTCCCTATAAAATTTTGTTTAGGACCCCACCCAAGATAGGAGAGATTAGGCCCCAAGAGTTGTCTGAAACACATGATAGAGTGGTAAAATTTGTGATTGCCTTGTCTAGAGAATTGACTAACACCCGCTCTCCAGTATCTGCTTCTCTCCCAGAATCTACAGGTGATGCAGTACATGATTTCATCCCAGGCGATCTAGTGTATGTGAAGAAGTTTGTCCGGAAAGACTGCCTCCAGCCGCGGTTCGAGGGACCGTACACTGTGCTTCTCACCACCCCGACGGCTCTGAAGCTTGAGGGCAAGAGCACCTGGATTCACGCCTCCCACTGCAAGAGAGACAGAACGAGTCTATAAAAGATGACTACCTTCTTCTATATCCTTTCCATATGCTTACTGTCTGTCCCAGGGTGGACAGCTACCACACAGGGGTAGATACCTCCTTCTTCTCAGGTTGGTTGGGAGGGCTCAAGGGATTCCTCCAACAAGTTTGTCTAGTAATGGGAGGTCTACTAGTATTGGGCCTGGTGGTCCTGTGCTGCATAGTCCCCTTATATAGAGAAATACACTCCTTTGAACAAGTCTGACCAGCCCCCCCATAACAAAGTCCAATTGAAAGATTCAGTTTAGGATCAGTTGGGAGAACTCCATGTGTCATCCAGGATAGGGCTCGATTGTCTGGGGGCGTCCCATAAGGGGGCAGCTTCTAAGATGATTGGGTGAAGAAATCCACCTCCCCTCTCCCCACACATGGACAGTCTCAAAGGCCCCGAAGCAAAGGAAAGCTTAGTGTTTAGGGGGGAATGTCGGGGAAAAAGAGAATATATATATTTGTAACTTTTATATTCTTGTAACTTTTATACGCTTTTTTGCTAATGTACTAACCACCATTTTGTGTCATATAACAATAAGCTTTCCTTGCTACGTAATACTCAAATCGAAACTTAAACTAAGACATTTCCAGTGTTGCCAGGACTTATTTCAGAGAAACGAAACAAGATTATAAGCTGACGGCTGCAATATCTGCCCAGAGACTGAGATAAGGAGATGTGGACCAATCAGGAGTGGCCAGACACTGGACTTTCATGGTTTACCCCGCCCCGGACAACCCCTTTTCCCTCCCATTATGTAGTGTATTTAGATTTGTGTATGTAAAAATAAACGCAGAACAATGCTGAGGACGTTGACTGTAGTAGTCTTCTGAGCATGCTCTGAGCTTGAACCAGCTTGTTGTCTGACTCATTCTTTGAATGGTTGACCCATGCTCATAGTTTGAATTTGGAGTGACTGGAGGACGAGTGGAATGTCATCACGACCCCCACAATATATGATATAGAACATCCTTCAACAAGCAATATATCTAATATTTCTAGAAATTTTATTTCCAACCATAATAGACAATTAAATGGATTTTTTGTCTATGGAATCAAACACATTCCAAAACAACTTCGTGGTGGCGATAGGGAGAAATTGCTTCATAATAGAGAAGCATATTGGATATTTCCATTAAATATCAGAGTCCCCTCGGGTCTCAATCTGAGAAGAGAAATTATGTTACACTATTAATTCTATTGGTATATTATTGTATTGTTTTTATAAGCTTTGTTTTTTATCACTGTTATTTTGTCTCTGTTTTCTTCTGGAATGCACACCTGTTGTCACGGGTGTGTTAGACGTGACAGATAGTCACCCTGCAGTTGGTTGCAGGAAATCTCTTCGTTTGGCATTACAGACAACTTCATAGAAGCTGTATCTCTATGACCCAGCGGATACCTTCCTCTGGCTAATTAACACCCTGGCCTGGGTGTATAAATAAATACCTGCTGTGTGCCAGAGGGAGGTGCTGGCGATATTCATTACCCCTTGTGAAGGCTTGAGCAAGAGCAGTACATCTTCTCTGGTGCTAGAGGACGTGTGCGCATTTATATGGATTCAACTAAAGCTAAGAAATTTTCCCTCGTTTGTCCCCCATTGTTGGCTTTAGTGTTCAGTGGGGATCGACTAGTGCTCATCCCCTCCATTCCCCAGCCTGAGCCAAACGCCAGGGAAAGACAGGGCGAGGTACGCATGCGGCGATTGGTGAAGAAGCAAATAGGGAAGTTAGTGGAGACAGGGTGACACTAGATCAACCTAGGAGGTCTCTACTGCCCCCTTTCCCTAGAGTCTGGGCTCCCTTTCCCTATTCCCTTTGTGTTGCACTTAGTCTTTCCCACACCTTGCGTGACATTATCGCCGGCCAAGCACATTTTGAAAAGGAGAAAAAATAAAACAAAACTGACACGGTTTTCTTTTTTTTCTCTGTGTTTTTAGGCGTGGACCTTTTTTTCCCCCCCTTTCTCCTTGGTATGGGTTCAGTTGCAGAGCAGTTTCGCTGTCTGTCTCTGGAGGTGAATGACCTCCGCTGTGAGGTTCAGCAGCAGCATCAGCGGCTACAGGTCTCCAATATGGGGGTCTCTGCAGGTAGGCCTGTCCAGCCTGAACCCAAGATTGCCTTCTCAGACAGGTTTTCAGGAGGTAGGGAAAAGTTTTATTGTTTTCAAGGAGGCCTGCAAACTGTATTTTAAACTTCATCCTTCGTGGGCGTTTTCTTTACCGCAGGACTCGGTTTGTCTCCAGTCGGTGGATGGTTTTTTCGGGGCTCTGGCCCTCATCTATGAAGACCCTGATCGAGTCGCCTTGGCTGAGTCCAGGCTAAGTCGCCTTCAGCAGGGGGATCGGTCAGTGGAGACGTACAGTTCTGAATTCCATAGATGGGCAACGGATTCCAAATGGAATGACTTTGCTCTTCGAAGTCAATTTTGTGAGGGTCTTACTGAAAGGTTGAAAGATGCCTTGGCAGTATATGAAACCCCTCAGTCCTTGGAGGCTGCCATGTCGTTGGCCATACGTCTTGATAGACACCTTCGGGATAGACGAGTGAGACCACCTTTTCCGGGGCCTTCTTGTCTGGGTTGTGTACCTCTGCGGGGGGAGCGGTCAGGGGGTGAACCAGTACTGGCCAAGGTGGAGGAACCCATGCTGTTAGGGGGTGTCTCTGCATCATACAACTTCCCAGAGATTCGCAAGAAAAAAGGCGTGGTTTTTTTTGTGGGAAAAAGGGACATTTTGTTGGGACCTGTCCTTCAATTCCTAAACAAAAGGAGACTCGATTAACTCTTGGTAGTCTGGAGTTGGATAAACAAGGGGTGCATTTGTTGCCAAACTGCAGTTCCCGCTTTGTCCTGAGAGCAGAGGTGGTGCTAGAGAGGAAAACCGAGAAAAATTCTGTGTTTGTTGACAGTGGAGCCAGAGTCAGCATGGTTGATGTTGAGTTTGTGAAAACTCATGGTCTTGCTTGCTGTACTTTAGCTAAATTTATTTCCATCTTCGCCATCGACTCAGCGCCAACTGAGGGTTGGGTCAGTTCATTGTGAAATAATCCCTTGCGGTGTCCTGGACAATCTTCCCACACCTATTGTTTTATTCCTTGGCTTGTTAAACATAATCCGTTGGTGGATTGGCAAACCGGGGAGATTATTAAACGGAGAGATTACTGCCATGAGAATGGTTTAGATTTTTCCCTTGCTTCTGTTACTGTCGCTACGGAAATATTACCGGCTTTTCTGTCTGGTTTTGAGGATGTTTTTTCTGAGAGGGGGTGTCAGGATTCGCCTCCTCATCGTGCATATGACTGTCCTATTAACCTGAACCCCGGAGCTAAACTACCCAAATCCAGACTGTATAATCTTTCTGGCCCTGAGAGACAAGCCATGAAGGATTTCATTGCGGAAAGTCTGGAAAAAGGACATATCAGACTCTCATTGACACCCCTGTGGTGGCAGGGTTCTTCTTTGTGACGAAAAAAGATAGCGTCCTACGTCCCTGTTTAGATTTCCGGGAATTAAATTCGAATTACCATACGTGATCCATACCCTCTTCCCCTGATTCCTGATTTGTTCAGCCAGGTTGTAGGATCTAAGGTATTCTCCAAGTTGGATTTAAGAGGAGCCTACAATCTGGTTAGATTCAGAGAAGGGGATGAATGGAAAACAGAGTTCAATATCCCTGAAGGACATTTCGAGAGTCTGGTTATGCCTTTTGGTTTGACCAATGCACCTGTGGTATTCCAGCATTTCATAAATGATATTTTCCATCATTTGGTGGGCAGGTTTGTGGTGGTCTATCTGGACGATATTTTGGTTTACTCACCTGATTTTGAGACACATCGGGGGCATGTTAAGCAGATGCTCCAGATATTAAGGGATAACAAACTTTACGCCAAACTGGAAAAATATGTTTTCGCTGTTCAAGAGGTGCAGTTTTTGGGGTAGCTGTTGTCATCTTCAGGTTTTCGGATGGATCCGGAGAAGATCCGTGAAGTCCTTGATTGGGAACGTCCCGAGAACCTGAAGGCTCTACAACGTTTTCTGGGCTTTACTAATTTTTACTAGAAATTCATTCAAAATTGTGAAACCCCTTACTGACATGACTAAGAAGGGGTTTGATTTTTCCAATGGTCGGATGCCTCCGTCCAGGCTTTTTCTTCCTTAAAGAATCATTTTGCCAGTGCACCTATACTCAGTCAACCAGATGTTTCTCAACCCTTTATTGTGGAGGTTGATGCATCGGATGTTGGGGTTGGGGCTGTGTTGTCTCAGGGTTCGTCCCCTGGTAAATGGCATCCATGCGCCTTCTTTTCTAAAAAATTGTCTTCAGCTGAGAGAAATTATGACGTGGGAAATGGGGAACTTCTGGCGATCAAATTGGCGTTCGAAGAATGGCGACATTGGTTGGAGGGGGCTGTCCATCCTATTACTGACCATAAGAACCTGTCTTATCTCCAGTCAGCTAAACGTCTCAACCCTAGGCAAGCCAGATGGTCCCTGTTTTTTACTAGGTTCAATTTTGTTGTCACTTTCCGTCCAGGTGACAAAAATGTCAAGACTGATGCTTTGTCCCGGAGCTTCCCTGGTGGTGGTGACCATGAGAACCCTCCCCCGATATTACAGAAAGGGGTAGTCATTTCAGCCCTGTATACTGAACTGGAGGGTGAGGTGTTGAAGGCTCAGGGGGACGCCCCTGCCTCCTGCCCTTTAGGAAGGTTATTTGTACCATCTAATCGGCGCCGCAAAGTAATTAAGGAACATCATAACTCTGTGCTAGCTGGGCATCCAGGTGGTAAGGCAACCGCGGATCTCCTCTCTCATCGTTTTTGGTGTCCGGGTTTGCATCGGGATGTGATTGAACAAGTAGCTGCTTGTAGTATTTGCGCGCGTTCTAAGATTTCGCATACCCATCCATCTGGTACTCTTCTTCCGCTACCTATCCCTAGCAGGCCATGGACACACTTGTCCATGGATTTTATTACTGACCTACCGGTTTCTGAAGGCAAAACGATGGTTTTGGTGGTAGTAGATAGGTTCAGTAAAATGGTTCACTTCGTCGCTTTACCTGCACTTTCCAATGCCAAGACACTTGCTCAGGTGTTCATAAATGAGATTGTGAAGCTTCACGGGGTTCCTTCCGATGTGGTGTCAGATCAGGGGACCCAGTTTGTTTCCAAGTTCTGGAAGGCATTCTGTTCTCGACTGGGGTGCAGCTGTTCTTTTCCTCTGCCTTCCTCCCTCAGTCGGATGGACAGACCGAGCGTGTCAATCAGAATTTGGAGACCTACCTCAGGTGTTTCGTCTCCGAAAATCAGGAGGAATGGGCATCCTACTTACCGCTGGCAGAATTTGCCATTAATAATCATTGTCAAGAATCCACTGGCAGGTCACCGTTCTTCGGTGCATACGGTTATCACCCAGAGTTTGGTACCTTTAGTGGGGGGAGGAGGTTCAAGAGTTCCTTCGGAGGAACGGTTTGCTTCGTCGCTCTCCTCGGTATGGCAGAGTGTTCTGAGTAATTTAAAGATCATGGGAGACAGGTAAAAACGTATGGCTGACAGAAAACGCTTGCCAGGTCCGGACCTGAATGTGAATGACTGTGGTTGTCTACCAAGAATATAAGATTGAAAGTTCCTTCTTGGAAACTGGGACCTAGGTTTATTGGTCCCTATAAAATAACCGCCATCATTAACCCAGCAGCGTTGCGTCTTGAACTTCCCCAGGCCCTTAAGATCCACAACATGTTCCAGAGGTCCTTACTCAAGAAGTATGTGGAACCTCTTGAGCCCTCACCTCTACCACCGCCCCCAGTAATGGCTGATGGTAATCTGGAGCTCCAGATTTCGAGGATAGTAGATTCTCCAATGTCGTTCTCTACAATACGTGGAGCACTGGAAGGGCTATGGTCTGGAGGAGAGGACGTGAGTTTCAGCATCAGAGGTGAACGCTCCCAGGTTGGTTGGTTCATTTCACCTCTTATCCTGAGAAACCCGGTCCTGAGTATCCGGAGGCCACTCGTAGAGGGGGGAGGGTACTGTCACGGGTGTGTTAGAAGTGACAGACAGTCACCCTGCATTTGATTGCAGGAGATCTCTTCGTTTGGCATTACAGGCAACTTCTTAGAAGCTGTATCTCTAGGACCCAGCAGATACCTTTCTCTGGCTAATTAGCAACCTGGCCTGGGTGTATAAATACCTGCTGTGTGCCAGAGGGAGGTTACCGGCGATTCATTACCTCTTGTGAAGGCTTGAGGAAGAGCAGTTCATCTTGCTTTCTGGTGCTAGAGGACGTGTGCGCATTTGTCTGGAGTCTACTAAAGCTAAGCAATTTTCCCTTGTTTGTCCCCCATTGTTTTCTTTAGTGTTTAGTGGGGATTGACTAGTGCTAATCCCCTCTCTTCCCTAGCCTGAGCCTAACGCTAGGGAAAGACAGGGCGAGATACGCGTGCGGCGATTGGTGAAGAACCAATATAGGGACGATAATGGAGGCAGGGTGACACTAGATCAGCCTAGGAGGTCTCTACTGCCCCCTTTCCCTAGAGTCTGGGCTCCCTTTCCCTATTCCCTTTGTGTTGCACTTAGACTTTCCCACACCTTGCGTGACGCCTGTTGACTGATTTTCCTAATGAACTGGATATATAGGGTGCCTCCCTACTTACTTCAGATTTATACCAAGTTTAAGAACAAGTGCTGTTGGAAATGCGTATGGTAACCAGCATTGTATCTCATGTTTCCCTAATTACAGATATCACACTATCAAGATGGATATATATAATAAAAAATTTAGAAATTTTACATTTTGGATGTTTGGTGAGCTGGATCTATTTCTCCTATACGTCTGTTACATCTGACACACCCGTGACAATAATGCAGGAAAGGGTCAGGTGCTGCTGAACAAGAGAAGCTTCTGGTACAATAACCGATCCCCACAGTGACTAATATGTGGGGGGACTACCCATCTATTTAATGGGGTATTATCACTAAAAACATTTATCCCCTATCCAAAAGTGTAAGTAACATTATGTCTGACCAACCATTCGAGGTCCATCGCAGTCATTAGAATGATGTTCCCAATCCTACGTACTTCCTCTGGCAATGCACACTGCAGCATGATCAAGACCCCCTGATTATTGAGTGCCCCATTGATTGAACCCCCAGCGATAAGATATTGATCACCTATCCTGTTAATTTCCAGATTCTAACTGCTAGCGCATCGCCTTGTGTCTGTTAATCACTGATCGTCCCGGAGGAAGTCATAGCCAGCCAGACGTTTTCTCTGCAGTGGCCACTATAGGAGACATGTAGTATTGCACTATAGTCATTTAGATACTGTAGGTTCCACCATATTGGGTTAATACAGGGATGAAGACTATCCCTTTAAGGAAAGGGAAAAAAAAGTCAAAATGCAAAAACTTTATTTACTGTGACTTAGAAACTAACAGAAACTTGACATGGGACCACCGCCAGAATATCTCCTGACCAGATTCTGGAAAATTTCAATTTCAAGAAAATCAAAACCTATGGTACCGTAAAAAAAAAAAAATAAATAAAAAAAAATAATGAAAATCCGCGACTCGCGGCCGCTTTAATATATCAACTGTTTTCTGACAGGAGAAATGTGCCATCAGCAGAAGTGTAAGTGAGAAATAGCAGACCGCGACACAACGGCGGGGCGAGGAACGTGACCGCTCTCCCGCGAATCTGCGTCTTTCGGCCCCTCAGACATTAACAATATGTTATTCAGAGGCTTTTCCAGGAACGCAGAGGATTAGGACAATAAAAATGGAAGACGGATGAGGCCTATTTACGACTGTGTGAGAAGAACAGCAGAGCCCGGTGACACCTCGAGGAGAGGCCATTAGCGCGGCGGGGAATGTAAACACGGGAATTAATAAAAGATGCAATTTTTTTTTCGTTTTCTCTGAGTAACGCACATTAATTATATGGATTCTACCTCACTACATGTACTACCCCGATATCACTTGAGCAGAACTCCGGTGGGGGGTCCGATATCCGTCACCGCCAAAAATCAGGTGTGCTGCTCTGGCTCTATACACTGTGCACTTCTGAGACCTGGCTGATCGATGGGGAGGTCGGTGTCGGACCCCCAGATATTGGATATTGATAAGCTAAGGATACAAATATCTCTGCCCGTACAATTCAGCTGCTATGTCTGGATTATTGAAAGGTCAACGATAAGTATGCTAGTGTCATCCGAATTTACAAAAAAGCCATATACACCTTTGCACTGAATAAATTATTTATTTATTCCTCCTAGATGTAAAATTAAGCAACTTTCTAAATAGTCTTCATTAGAATATTTCTACCGTTTTGCTCCGGAAGAGTTCTCCTCCTAGCCGGACATGCGGTCCTGATCTGCTCCCTCTGCTCTCCCACTCCCTCCTCTCAGTGTTAGAGATCAGAGCGGGATTAGAGAAAAAAAAACAAAACAAAAAGGGAAACATCTCTATTCTCAGGGATGATAGAGAAAATAGGCTGAAAATAAGAAGGAAAGTACTGGATCCATCATCATTAGAAGAAGGGTAAATCAGTCCAGGAATGAAGCTGTGCTGATCCACAAGATCTACTGCAGCAGAATCCTCACATCCAGCACGTATTACACCAATAGGTGGGAAAATGTATTAATTTATGTATGTTTTCTGACATAAGTATGTCACAATTCCCTGCCCAAAAATTAAACACTTTTCTTTTAACTTTGTGGCACTTTTAACGTTCAACTTTAATTTAGACCAGAAATTGATGTAAATTATAGAGACAATGTTTCAGTTTTTGGCACACGGGCTGCCAGGTATGCGCCAAAATTACTACATTTCTTAAGAAATCTGGCACATCATCTCCAGCATATGAAATACTAGTCGTAGTGAACTCCCACAGGGGCAGAATTTACTTCTAAAATGACTTTTTGCATCAGGCAGTAATAGATCATCCAGGGTTTAGACTCTGACCACAGGGGTTACGACAGCATTATATGGAGGTGCGACTTCACGCGTCACAGAATGTGGAAATATATGACAGAGAATTACTGACTATGTATAACAAATGAAAGGAAGCGGCGGATCTCTGAGAGCCCCTGCAACCACACGGTCACATCCCATTACCTTCACAAAGCCGGAGGGAGGGCAGAGAAGGCGGGTAACACCGCACATAGGCAAATAGCAACCGAGGAAAGCTAAACCAGACTACTAATAACACAGTCATCAGCTGTGTCCGGTGGGGGTGGTAGTAACTGCACCCTATCTATAGTGCGCTGGGGACGTAAAGGGTCATCTCACGATTAAATATTACATTTCTCAGAAGGGACCATTTTTAAAAATTGCCCCTGTATTGTGGCCACATACTTGTTATGGCGCCTCCTGCTGTTACACACTGGTTATGGCGCCCCCTGGTGCTACATACATATTATGGCGCCCCTGCTGTTACATGCATGTTATGGCGCCCCCTGGTGTTACATACTTGTTATGGCACCCTTTAATGTTACATACTTGTTATGGCGCACCCTTTAATGTTAAATACTTGCTATGGCGCCCCCTAGTGTTACATACTCACTGTGCCGCCCCCTGGTGTTGCACACTTGTTATGGCGCCCCCTGGTGTTACATACTTGTTATGGCGCCCCCTGGTGTTACATACTTGTTATGGCGCCCCCTGGTGTTACATACTTGTTATGCCGCTCTACAGTGTTACATACTTGTTATGGCGCCCCCTGGTGTTACATAGTTGTTATGGCGCCCCCTGGTGTTACACAGTTGTTATGGCGCCCCATGGTGTTGCACACTTGTTATGGCGCCCCCTGGTGTTACATACTTGTTATGCCGCTCTACAGTGTTACATACTTGTTATGGCGCCCCCTGGTGTTACATACTTGTTATGGCGCCCACATACTGTTTGACTCCCTCTCAAAAGTTCCACCTAATGTGTCCATTGCAGGAGAGAAGCTGCTTCTTATGCGCTGATGCCAATTGTCTAGCTACGCTATAACTGAAATAACTTAGCCACCTCTTTGTAAGAGGATTTTAGTAGTGGGACTGACCACACAGAACTGTAGTTCGCACCCTGGCCACTAGAGCCCCCAACAGGCTATTAGTTCCTGCAGCCTGCACGTTTCAGCTTTGCTGTATAGACTGGGAAAAAATGAGCAAAGTCATTTTATTATTAAGAATTGTACTGTCAGAATCCTAGATGAGGCGGGATAGTAAGTAACACTAAGCATTATTCACACAAATACTACTGTGCATGCAGTTCTCCTGACACTTCATTCTTTCCCAGGTGACGGGGCTGAATGCCATCTCTTCCTGGAATCTAATAATCTGTATCATTTCTGTAAATTTTTCAATGATGGGTGTTCCACTAGATTTTACAAATATATCCTCTCTACACTCGGCGGCCACAGGTGTCTGATATTACTTGGGAGGAGCTGCTGCTGCCGGCTCTCTCGTGTGCCCGCTGTTAAAGGGTATGAATATTCAACCTCTCTCCACGCCCATGGGCGTGGGTGAATATTCATGCCCTTTAATGAGCGGGCACACGAGAGAGCCGGCAGCAGCAGGAGCCGCAGCGCGGCTCCGCTGTGTGCCGGCTATGAAGGAGAGTGAAGTCACTGCTCCCCGTGCACACAGTCCCGGCGTGGGGAGCAGTGACTTCCAGCAGCTGATCTCTTCTTGTGAGCCGCGCATGGCAGTGACGTCATGCGCGGCTCACATGGAGAGATCAGTGCAGACAGATAGGACGCAGCGCTGGAGGAGAGAAGAGAGGTGAGTAGGAGTGTTTACTTTTTTTTTATGTGCAGCATGACGGGGATGAGGGGTGCCATGCATACTAGGATAGGGATGAGGGGTGCCATGCATACCACGATAGGGATTAGGGGTGACATGAATACCAGGATAGGGATTAGGGGTGCCATGCATACCAGGATGGGGATTAGGGGTGCCATGCATACCAGGATGGGGATTAGGGGTGCATGCATACTAGGATGGGGATTAGGGGTGCCATGCATACCAGGATGAAGGGATGAGGGGTGCCATGCATACCAGGACAGGGATTAGGGGTGCCATGCATACCAGGATGGAGGGGTGCCATGCATACCAGAATGGGGATGGGGACCACGTATAAAAGGAAGGGGGGGGCATATATACCAGGATGGGGGATATTATCAGAATTGGGGGACATTACCCCTATACCAGTGTCAGCAGAAGACCCCCTCCCCCTTAAAAGTGCATCATGACCACATTTTTTGCTTAAATTTTTTTTTCCTCCTCTAAAACCTAGGTGCGTCTTATGGTCCAGTGTGTCTTATAGTCCGAAAAGTATGGTAAGTGTAGTTTTAATTTAGGGCGACCATATTTCCTATCTCTGTGGTCTACATAGATGGTCCAGCTGTTACTGGTGTGTCAGATGTGACAGACAGTCGCCCTGCAGTTGATTGCAGAAGATCTCTTCGTTTGGCATTACAGATACCTTCTTAGCGGTTTCACTCTAGGACCCAGCGGCTATCTCCTTCCTGCTAATTGACACCCTGGCCTGGGTGTTTAAATTGTTTCACTTTGCAGCAGGAAGGTGCTGGTGATACTCACATGTTTCCTTGTGAATGCTTGGAGCTCTCAGACTGCGATCTTCCTCTGTGGTGCTAGGAGGACGCTTGGAGTTCTCTCTATGAAGTCACCTAAAGCTAAGCTACTTTCCCCCGTGTTTGTCTCCCTTGTTGTCTTTAATCGTTAGTGGGGATCGACTAGTGCTCACCCCCCTCTTCCCTATACAGGGCCAAGCGGTAGGGAAATACAGGGTTTAGGTTCGCGTGCGGCGATTGGTGAGGAACCAATAAAGGGATGTTAGCGGAGACATGGTGATATCAGATCAGCCTAGGAGGTCTCCACTCCCCCCTTTCCCTAGAGTCTGGGCTCCCTTTTCCCCTTCCCTTTGTGTTGCACTTACTCTTTCACACACCTTGCGTGACACCAGCAGAGTGTGTGCGCTTTACGGCAGCTGCAATAAATGGGAGTGAATGGATACAGCCCATCTTCCAGAAACCATAAAGTTCAGCAGTACAACAAAGCGGTCATTAAAGGGGTTGTCCACTACTTTACACTG
The DNA here is from genome assembly GCF_046119375.1 of Phyllobates terribilis. Classification (NCBI taxonomy): domain Eukaryota; kingdom Metazoa; phylum Chordata; class Amphibia; order Anura; family Dendrobatidae; genus Phyllobates; species Phyllobates terribilis. The sequence goes on along the minus strand of NW_027362761.1, from coordinate 585,330,694 downwards.
TGTTCCAAATTATTATGCAAATAATATTTTCTCAGATTTTCCCAAATTACCTATATGAATTGCAGTCATTGTAATTTTCCAGTCAAATAACTATTAGAGTACAATTGAAAGGTTTTTGTACAAACTGCCTATAACAGTATATTTTTAAAAAAATAAAAAACTCAAACTGCACTCAAAATGCATGTTCCAAATTATTATGCACAGCAGAGTTTTCAACCTTTTCATTTTAATAAAGAACAAAAAAATGGTCATTTTTGAAATTATAAGCATTAGCAGGTTATTACAAACTGAAATCAAACAGTTTTCAACTCAAAACTTTATTCTAGGTGATGTTACATTTGCACATAGGACCATGGGAGGAAGTGCTGTTTGAGAAACTCAACATACATTATGGAATTCATCTTTACCCCTTCAGGGATCCTAAAGGGGCCGACAATCTCTCTCCCCATGATTCCAGCCCAAAACATTACTCCACCTCCTCCTTGTTGGCGCCGCAGCCGTGTTTGCATCGGGTGTCCATCAACCAGCCATCCTCCACTCCATCCATCTGGACCATCGAGCGTTGCACGGCACTCATCGGTGAACAAAACAGTTTTGAAGTCAGTCTTCATGTATTGTTGGCCCACTGGAGCCGTTTCTGCTTGTGTGCAGTGGATAGAGGAGGTCGACAGGATGGCTTACGCACAGCTGCAAACCTCTGAAGGACCCTGCATCTTGTTGTTCGGGGGACGTTGGAGGCACCAGCAGCTTCAAAAACTTGTCTGCTGCTATGACAAGGCTTTTTTGCCGCTGCTCTTTTAACCTGACGTAATTGCCTGTAGGAAAGAGTCCTCAATTTTCCCTTATCAGCACGCACACGTGTGTACTGTGAATCAGCTACATACTTCTTGATTGTGCGATGATCACATTGAAGTGTCTTGGCAATGTTGATTGTAGTCATGCCTTGACCTAAACACTCCACAATTTGTTGCTTCTCAGCAGCCGACACATCCTTATTCTTTCCCATTTTGGCAGAAAATGTAGGCTGCTTAATAATGTGGGACAGCCTTCTTAAGTAGTCTTGCCTTTCATTGGACACACCTGCCAAACTATCTAGCACAGGTGTCTGCAATTGCTTACAGTGATATAAAGAGCCCTGACACACATCACCATCAATGAGTTTAACTGACAAACAAAAAATTTCTTACCTTATCACTCAAATACTTTTTGCATAATAATTTGGAACACAGTGTAGATTACCCCCCCCCCCCTAATATATCCCCCCCGGGGCCCCTAAGACTTTTTGTAAATACCTTATGTTGCTGATGATGCCTATGAGCGGCGCTATCACTGGCCGCTCACAGGCATCATGTGACCCCCGGCTGCAGCCGGCTCTGACATTCGCTGATGTCACGACAAGTGCTGGCAGCAGCCGGGGGTCCTTTTCTTCCTGGTTCCACGGTGGATGCCAGGCTGTGGGCGGGATTACCCCGCACGTCACACCCGGCATCCACCACACGCTCGGCCTCTCCCCATTCATTGGGAAAGCGCGCGGTGGATGCTGGGTGTGACGCGGGGGGTAACCCCGCCCACAACCCAGCAGCCACCGCGGGGACCCCAGCGCTGAGTCACGCCTCACTTGTCGTGACGTCAGCGAGGGGTCACGTGATGCCTGTGAGCGGCCACCGATAGAGCCGCTCACAGGCAGAACCTGCAACATCAGGTATTTACAAAAAGTCTTAGGGGCCCCGGGGGGATACATTGGGGGAGTAATATAAAGTAGTGCACAACTTCTTTAACTTCCCCACCCTCTAATAATAATGAGATGACTCTGTTCCAATTGCTTCAGCAAAGCTGATAAGTAAGGTGCAGAAAACAGGACATGTCAGTCTACTGTGTGAGCTGGGAGAACTGCAATGTTTCAAGATTCTTTCATGTAAATAATGATATAAAATTATAGAAAAACCACACCAAATAAAAAAATATATATTTAAATTGATAAAAACCCTTTTGTAATTTTTTTCTGAATACATAGTCCCTTTAAGTTCAAGAAAATTTGTGTTTGTATCCATCCAGCAGACATAACATTATTTGTTGACAGGGAGCCATTTTGTTTTTTTGAGAAGTTTTATAACGTTGTAATAAAAAAAAAAAATCATAGAAACCTAAAAACCGCTGTTGATTTTGGAGCGGGTATCCTGGATTCGAATTCAGTGATTCCAGCCAAGGACAGTATCTGAATGGTGGTTATATGTCCTCTCCTTGTTTTTGTAGGCGTCTCCTGCTTCTTCCAAAAAACATCCTCATGAGTTAAACAGAACTGGTCACTTGCCCAAAAGAGATTAAGATGAGCTCCCCTGATTCTGCCGCTGTTTTCCGTTTTGCGCTGCCTCGCTCCATTGCAGAGATATTCACACTTCTTTCGTTTGGAGTGCAGTATGTGAAATCTCTGCTTGCAGACCAACCGGGCCCTTCTTTAGAGTCTTCTCCGTTGGCGGGTTCTTTCACAATTCCCTCCCAGATGCTGCCAATCACAGCTCAGCAGTGTATGAGACTGCTAGATCCGTTGACGAACTGTGATTGGCAGTGTCTTGGAGGGAGAGGTAAAAAAGAATGCCCCCAGAGAAGACTCTGAAAAAAAGACCAGTTGGTCTGGAAGCAGAGATTTCACATAGTGCGCTTCAAAAGAAGAAAATGTGGATATCTCTGCAATGGAGCGACGCAGAGCAAAAAAGAAAAGAGCGGCAAAATCAGAGGAGCTCAGGGATTTTTTTTTTCAAGGTATTTAACATAATTTGTTTGAGTAATTGTCTTCCTATGTTTATAGCTTTATTGTGAATGAGCCCGAGTAATGGAAATTAGATTGTGAGCTCCTGGGGCCTAGGACTGATGATTCCTTAAATTTATGCAAAAAGAAAAAACAGCAACTCTGCTTTATACCGCCGCATTACCTCTGTGTGTGAACAGACCCTGAGGCTTTTTTGAAAAACAATAGGTAATAAGTATTTCAACATCACACATCTGCCCGGAACCCGCAAGAGTTTCTTTTGTTCAAGCTGCTGATTTTCCTGAGGCTTGTGACTCAGGTGGGAAAGTTCTAATCTGATTTCACAGGGAGCCATTGATGTCAATGATTCAGGTCGGTCCCAGGAATGGATGGAATTCCAGATGTGCGTCCCCAGGCAGCGGTGGATGTGTTACATTACAGGTCTGCCCCGCTGACCTTCTCACTGATGCCAGAATTATATAAAGTGCAGCCCCCTACAGCGTCAGATGCAAATCATGAATTATATGTAGAAGTCGCCATTCACACAGCGCTACATGTAATATACAGAGAGCTCTATTGCTGACCATACTGGTATCGTAGAGTCTCAACACAAGTCAATGGAGTCGACCGGTCCGGCACTGGAAGAACAGGTGTAGCAGCAGAAAGGAGGAGGAAGAGGAGGAGGAGAAAAAGGAGAAAGAAAAGAAGGAGGAGGAGTACGAGGAGAAGGAGGAGGTGTAGCAAGAGGAGGAGGAGATTTCAGGAGGAGGAAGTGGGGCAGGAGAATGAGGGGGGGGGGATGAGAAGAAGGAGCAGAAGAAGTAGGAAAGAGGAGAAGTAGGAGGAGAAAAAGGATGATGAAAAGAAGAAGGAGGAGGAGGAGAAAAGGAGGAGAAGGTTTAGCAGGAAGAGAAGGAAGAGGAGAAGGAGAAGGAAAAGGAGGAGGATGTGTAGCAGGAGAAGGAGAAAGAAGAGGAGGAGGAAAAGAAGGAGAAAAAGGAGGAGGAAAGGGAAGAAAAAGAAGGAAGAGGAAGAAGTTTCATCAAGGTCCTGGTACCTAAGGGGGCCCCAACAATCTCCTCTGCACAAGAAGATACCAGCCTTAGGTTATGTGTACACAATGTCTTTAAAAGTTTGGCAGAACCGCTGAGTTTTCCAAGATGAAGCCGCTTCACGTAAAGCCATCAGGTCTTTTTTCTGAAGTGGCCTTGCAGGCAGTTTTACCAAAAGGTTTCTGCCGCCGGCTTTTTTGCTCCGTGCTTTCAAATATATAAACAATTAGCTTCCAAAAGAAGCCGCCCGAAGAATTAAAATGTTACTTCTTTTAACCGCTTCAAGTTTTCCGTACCCTGAAGCGGTTAAAAGAAGTGACATATTGCTGTGCAGGTGTTCAGACTTGTCACTTTGACATTGCTGTGCGCTATGCTCATTGTTTGCAGCACTTTTTCAGGCACACACCCTTACAACATAGCACCATGGTAGGTGTCTTAGGAGTACTGGAGGTCAAGTCATGCCTCTAAGATTAGCTCATGTTTGACGGAGAGTGAAATTGCTGGCTGTTTCTAAAGAATTTTAAAAGTAGGTACATAGGTAAACGGAGAAAATAATGGTAAAAAGTTAGACAAAAAAAAACTTTTTGAAAATTAAGTCATCAGTTCAGGAATGACCGCTGATGGCACATGCATGCACCTCATAGCAGTGAAACGAAAGCTCGACAGGCAGCCATGTAGCCGGACCTCACAGAGGTGGACCACCAGGATTTATGGACCCTCTTTATCAGTCTTTGTGACCAGGAGGCGCGGTCCTTTTCATCTTCCAAATTGCATCTATAATTACAGAAATGAGTTCTACAGGATTCAGACATCCAACGACAGTGACTAACCCTTTGGAGACACTTTTTAAATCATTTTTTCTACTTCCAAGAGCCATCACTTTTTCTTCCAGTCACATTTGATTTTTGTAGTCTGAACGACACCCATTCACTTTACAATATAACGTCTTGAAAAACGGGAAAAAAAAATTCCAAGTTTGTTGAAACTGAAAAAAAAAAAAAAAATCCCTGAAATTCCAATGATATTTTTTTACATTTTTATTTCACTTTGCAGTAAAAATGAAGTGGTAATTTTATTCTACGGTTATGATGAAATCAATTGTAAGTAGTGAAACAAAAAAGACATATAAAATTTGCAAAAAAAATGTAAAAAAAAATTGGCTCCAGTCATTAGATTTTGACAGCAAACAGATATCTTGAAAATGGTGAGAAATTGAAACAAAAGTTATTAGAAAGTTGTAGAACTTTTCATTTATACAGCGATAAAGGTTTATTTATATAAAATGGGAAAACTCCTTTAGGGCCTGTTCACACGGCATCTTCTAAACGCCGGCGGACCCACCAAATTTTATCAGAGGAAGACTGTTCAGGAAAATATTGTCAGTGATTTTCCTGATGTATCTTCTATGGCGGCCAGATTATCGGCGGCTTTGCCTCAATGGTAAGCACTGTGCGGTGGCTCAGTGGTTAGCACAGCAGCCTTGCAGCACTGGGGTCCTGGGTTCAAATCCCACCAAGGACAACATCTGCAAGGAGTTTGTATGTTCTCCCCATGTTTGTGTGGGTCTCCTCCGGGTTCTCCCACACTCCAAAGACAAATTGATAGGGAATGTAGATTGTGAGCGCCAATGGGGACAGTGATGGTGTAGTGCCTAAGAAAACACTTATCAAGGAATATTCTCCCACTTCAAAACATGCTACAGATATATGACAACAGAAAAGAGGATCAGCCTCCATGTCCTCTATCCCAGATTCTCTCTGTGACCGTCTCCTCGGGTAGACTATTCCACAGATTAATAGTTCTCATGATAAAGAATCCTTGTCTCCTCTGGAGACTGAACCTTTCCTTTCTCCAGGCGGAATGAGTACCATCTTGTCTTTTCAAAGGATTTTTACATGAAACAGCTTTTGACTTTACTTTTTGAATGGGTATTTATGTACTTGAACAAGAAAAATAAGTAAAAAAAATATAAAAATTTAACTTTTTGTACTCTTTCTTCATAACGAAGATCTTCAGGGCACCTAATTAGTTTTGTGGCTCTATTTTGCACTTTTTCTAATTCCAGAGTGACACAGACTACACAGTGTTTGTTTGTAGTCTGTTACCATGGAGACATAGGAGTCGGCATAGGAGCTATAGACACAAAAATGGAAAGAGATTTTTAAAACCACTGGCAAATTTTTATATATATTTTCTATTTTAGATGCACTGAATAAGAGTTCCCTGGGGGTACATCCTCCTACGTTGGCAGATCCGAAGTTTACTTTATATTACAGGCCATTACAGCAGCAGATTTCACGCTAACCGTTATTTTCTGACAGATTGCAGACGTTCATGTTTGTGTTGGCTGCATCCATTTGACTTTTAATGGACACTGGAGAAATGTCTCGTAAAGTCCCATTATTTAAAACTATTCCGAAATCAATTCAAAATTTTCCCGAAACTGAAACTTTTTTTTAAATTTTAGAAATGACCCATCTAGTTCAGAAGCCTACACCCGCTTCCACCATTCAGACTGATAGAAAAGGTCTCTACCGGCCAGCTAGTAAAGGGGCAGTCTCCATTCAAAGACTATGGCTCCAGAGGCTGACACAAAAATTCTCACCTTATCGGGGCCAGAGCTGCCTCTTTCCGCTGTTCCGGTGACTGTGTAGAGGCCGCAGTGGTGACGTTAATGAACTCTGCAACCCTGCCAATGTAGATAGTGAAAGCCGATGAGATTGGATGCAGCAATGTTGACATCACCGCTGCAGCCAGTACACAATCACTGGAGCAGCAGCCATAGGCAGCGTTGGGCCATGGGAAGGTGACTAATAACTCAGTTTGATTTTTTTTTGCCTTCGTGAACTTATGAAGCTTTTAAAGGGACAACCCCTTTAAATATTCAGCCATTATATAGTGACACGTCCTCCCTGAAAATCTGAATGACCACAAAGCAGGATAGCAGAGCAGCCACAGGTCACTTTAACTAGAGACAAAGACCCGCCCCCCACTTACTGCAGAGACAAAGACCCGCCTCCATTTACTGCAGAGACAAAGACCCGCCCCACTTACTGCAGAGACAAAGACCCGCCTCCATTTACTGCAGAGACAAAGACCCGCCCCACTTACTGTAGAGACAAAGACCCGCCCCACTTACTGCAGAGACAAAGACCCGCCCCACTTACTGTAGAGACAAAGACCCGCCTCCACTTACTGCAGAGACAAAGACCCGCCCCACTTACTGTAGAGACAAAGACCCGCCCCACTTACTGTAGAGACAAAGACCCGCCCCACTTACTGTAGAGACAAAGACCCGCCCCACTTACTGTAGAGACAAAGACCCGCCCCACTTACTGTAGAGACAAAGACCCGCCCCATTTACTGTAGAGACAAAGACCCGCCCCACTTACTGTAGAGAAAAAGACCCGCCCCTACTCTCTGTAGAGACAAAGACCCGCCCCACTTACTGTAGAGACAAAGACCCGCCCCACTTACTGTAGAGACAAAGACCCGCCCCACTTACTGTAGAGACAAAGACCCGCCCCACTTACTGTAGAGACAAAGACCCGCCCCCACTTACTGTAGAGACAAAGACCCGCCCCCACTTACTGTAGAGACAAAGACCCGCCCCCACTTACTGTAGAGACAAAGACCCGCCCCCACTTACTGTAGAGACAAAGACCCGCCCCCACTTACTGTAGAGACAAAGACCCGCCCCACTTACTGTAGAGACAAAGACCCGCCCCACTTACTGTAGAGACAAAGTCCTGCCCCCACTCTCTGTAGAGACAAAGACCCGCCCCCATTTACTGTAGAGAAAAAGACCCGCCCCCATTTACTGTAGAGAAAAAGACCCGCCCCCATTTACTGTAGAGAAAAAGACCCGCCCCTACTCTCTGTAGAGACAAAGACCCGCCCCTATTTACTGTAGAGACAAAAACCCGCCCCCACTCTCTTTAAAGACAAAGACCCGCCTCCATTTACTGTAGAGACAAAGACCCGCTCCCACTCTCTGTAGAGACAAAGTCCCGCCCCCACTCTCAGAAGAGACAAAGACCCGCCCCCACTTCTTGTAGAGACAAAGACCCGCCCCCATTTACTGTAGAGAAAAAGACCCGCCCTCACTTCTTGTAGAGACAAAGACCCGCCCCACTTACTGCAGAGACAAAGACCCACCTCCATTTACTGTAGAGACAAAGACCCACCTCCATTTACTGTAGAGACAAAGACCCGCCCCAACTTACTTTAGAAACAAAGACCCGCCCCACTTACTGTAGACAAAAGCATGGCCGCACTTCCTGTACAGAAAGACACGCCCCCACTTCCTCTAGAGAAAAAGACATGCCCCCACTTCCTCTAGAGACAGACCCGCCCCCCACTTCCTGTAGAGACAGACCCGCCCCCCACTTCCTGTAGAGACAGACCCGCCCCCCCACTTCCTGTAAAGAGACCAAGACTAAGAAAGAACCATTATAACATTTTCGGCATGAGATCTCAGACAGAAGCAGCCTGGAGATTTATAGCACAATCCCCGGTGACATCTTATCAAGCCTTTTTTCAAACTCCCATTAATTGACTTTAACTTTTGATGTTATGCCAGTAGATTATATTCAAGCATAACAAGATATACAGAGGCATCTTGGGACAGCCCTAAATGTCCGGGCTTAGAAAAACATGGTTGCATTAATCTAAAACAGTGCCACTGTTGTGCATAGGCTATGTGTGGTATTGCAGTTCAGCTCCATTCATTTCAAAGAGCTGAGCTACAAAACCAGAAGCAACTAAAGAACAGATGTGACAATCTGGAACAAAGCAGACAGTTTTTTTTTCCAATCTTATGCCACCATTTCAATCTGAACCCAAACTTTTGCACAAACGGGTGAAGCTCGACAATCTGAGGTTTACGTTAAGATGATGCCCTCATGTTGGGCATTTAGTAGCCACTGTCATCATAGACAGAAACCGATCATGTCCAGAAACGCCATTCACCTGCAGATATAGGGTTAACCTGTAGGTAAATTAAAATTAAATTCATGTTTGTCCACCTTATTGGAGCAACAGGGAGAAAATGAACTTATATCCATCCTGCAGCCGCTGACTTAAAGTCATCGGGGTTGGTACAGGGAGCGGTTAGAGTCACTAAGCAGAGAGCGTGCTGTAGTCGCTCCTCGGCACATTGACTAACAGCTGCGCTCCCAGTATAGTGACTGTAATCGCTCCCTGCACCGCCCCGATGACTGGAAGCGAATAGTTGCAGGGAGGATATAAGCTCATTTTCTCCCTGTAGCTGTTGCTCCAGTAAGGCGGCCAGGCAGGATTTTAATGCTATTTAAAGGCAGATTAATGTGGACGACCAGCAACCTGATGGCGGGAGAAGACCCTGGTGGACCTATCTAGGCTGCACAAGATTGATCTTCCTACAGATCGTTCATCCAAAAAGTCCAGATCGAGCTGAAGGACGACAAAAATAAAAACCCTATATCTGAAGGTAAATAGCATTTCTAAAGATGGCCGGCTCCCTTTTAATGGCCGGGTTGGCAGGTTATTGTTGTGGAAGTCTAGCTCAACAGCGGCCCTTTTTTACCGCAGTAGTTGGTAATTGGAGCAGAGACATCTGCAACCTATAAGACACTCCTAAACATCGAAATTGCAACACCAAGAAGGAAAAGTCGTGGAATTCTGGAAATCCCTGGACAGATAGACATATTAGTGATCGGCAAATGATGAAAAAATTGTAACATAGTTTCAAAATCTTCAGTACAGAGTGTGAGCACCCTGTGCAGAAATCCCGGTGCTTCCAGCCTCGGCTGCTATCACTGAGGTTATTAATGGTCTTCTGAGGAAGGTTCTGCCTCTGCACGTGCTTGGGCAAATCATCAAGATCCACAGCTGGCAGCTTCTGTGTAATCAGAGACAAATGACGTCCCTGATGTGCTCGATGGAGACGAGTCCAGAGACGACGAAGCCTCGGGAGAACGTTTAGGCCATGCAGGCTGCTCACAGTAGCACCAGCACCTGGAATGAAGACTAGAGTGCTATCGTACATTATGCCACCCCACATCATAATCCCAGGAGTAGGACTGGTGTGACGTACCCTCGTGAAGGGCTCTTCATGGCGTTACTCATGTGGTCTCCAGACCAATCTATTACTGCGTCCAAGACTAAAGCGGGACTCATCACTGGAGAGGACAGACCTCCATTACAGTCTTGCTCTGCACCATGAGAGTGGTGGTGTGAGGTCAATAAACACCTGTAGCTGGATGTCTGATTCACTGCCCAATGTCGTACGGATTCCTTCTGATGGTTATGTAGATGCTGACTCCTTAGTCTCAGTATGTGACGTTCAATTTCACTTGCAGGACAGAATTGATCCATTCTTCTAATCTGGAGCGCCGTCCGTGCAGACATTCGCCTCTGTGCATCTTTTGCTGTCATTCCAGTTCGCTGTTATTCTTCAAACCACTGGGACACGCAACGTTGAACAGTGCTGACATCTCTCTCTACGTGTATAGCAATCTAACGAAGTCCTGAACCAAGGTGTCACGGGGAAATGGCAACAGAGAGGGGCCAGAAGACCGCGGTTTCTGGTTTCACGAACTCAAGCACTGGTTAGAGGTACTTCACCATCTTATTAAACAATGCAGTTTTTTTTCTTGCTAGTACTGCAAAGGTTAATCTGTTCAGTTGAAGCTCATGGAGCTTTTCTACCTGGATTGCCTCAGCTTTCAGTGTTGGACACTCACCTTTGCTATATACAGTATGCCTGCCTCTGGCACTTTAGAATTGCCAGTGTTAGGTCTTTCTGCCTGGTTTGGAGTTGGAGGTGTAGTTCTGCGTTTGGAGATTTTTTTCAGCAGACTGTTGCTTGGAGTTTTGTTTGCATGTACATTCTCATCCTCTACTATTTGGTTTCTCCTTTCTTTATCTCCCCTGTGTTCCACTCTGGTGTTTGGGGAGTGTATTTTGTATGATTGGTATTTCATTTATCCATGTTTGTCTGGTTAGTGTTGTCCTATACACTTCGGTTTACCATCTCCATGGGTGGGGGAGGGGAAAGATAACAGCTGATATAGGAGCACAGCAAGGCACGTGAACCCGGCGTCTCCACCTTCAGGAGTAATCCGGGGAACAGGGATACACTAGGTCGCCGCCAGTTATAGGGACCTGGTTAGTGCCCTCAGTCCTAAGGTATTGAGTGACATTAGATCTCTCAGCTTCAGATTTTGTCCCTCTGGTAGATTGACGAACAAGACACAACGCACAATCATACAAAAGACTAGATCCAATATTCGAAGTTTCATGTGGCTAAAAATCCTATTTGCTTTCATTCTGCTATCACATGCCACAGATTGGAGCTCGGTGCTAGAATATGTGATCATTTACAGATATTAATGACACTTGCTGCGTCCTGGATTTACAGCACCTTATTCTTATCCTTCTTTGTGCTGCAATTTCAATGTTGCATATTCTAGACATACAGCAAAGCTTCTCCTGAAGACCACCTCTATGAGAAGACCACTGCCTTATCCTGACCACATTTTCTCTTCCGCCATGTAGTACGAGGACGTAATCTATGAGATATTCTACACATTCTTTACATCCCTGACAGAGCATTAAGCGAGCACAGGAGGAGTGCTGAGAGCGAGCAGAGGCCTTCTGGTAGTTCACAAACTACAACCATTAATCAGGAGATAAACACTTCAGAGCCGCTAGCTGTACACAGCGCTCCATGCTGTGCGTCCCCAAGGAGCCGGCTATTTGCAGTCCGACTTGGACTTTCAGAAGTGTGATTTTTGTGGTACGCTACGGAAAGGTTAGAGATGACCAGTGTTTCAGCATTTAGATGTGGCAAGGCCGAGATTTTCATTTGTCGCTTTTTATGATATCCTGATGATTTATCTGGGGCCTCATAAAAGAGAAGTTTTATATATGATGCATCTGTGTGTCCTATGCTCTTTTATATGCCGCCAATCACTGGTGGCAGTGGTGACAATCTTCATTTTGACGGGATGATTCAATAAACACAAACAGGGCAGGATTTCCCTAAAAGTGGGCTTCTTGGGGGCATTCCTGGGCAGGGTTTAGATATTGGTGTTAGGCTTACCAGTTGAGGTGGATACTCAAAGCCCAGGGTCCAGGTGGGCACACGGGCCATGGGCATCGGTGCAACAGACAGTGGAGGCACGCGGGAAACAGGTAGCAGAGGAGTGGGACCTGGAGAGCACAGACAGCTAAGCGGGGGACCTGGAGAGCGCAGACAGCTAAGCGGGGGACCTGGAGAGCGCAGACAGCTAAGCGGGGGACCTGGAGAGCGCAGACAGGTAGCAGAGATCCAGGAGTAAGCAGACAAGTAGCAGAGGTCCTGGAACAGGTACTGAGCAGGTCATGGTGCACAGACCAACTGAGAGTGTTAAAACCAAGGCACAGGTATGTGTCTTGGTAAGTCTTATATAGGCCTAGATAAGAAGATCACAATGGAGCACGCCAAACTACTTGCAAAGCCCGAATTGGGGCAAAAGAGAGTTTAGCGGGGTAAAGATAACACAGCTCGAACCCTGGATAGGCGTATAACAATTGGTAAGCATGGCCAACTGCATGAGGGTGAGTTGCAAAGTTTTGTCAGTAACTAAAAAGTTCTAACTAGGCAAGCTCTCTCTTTTTTTTGGGGGGGGGGGCAAGACGGGGACGAGTGGTGGTGGTTAGGGACAGGGTATAAAAAAACAAAACTAAAAATGCTGGATAAAAGTAAACAGGAGAGACGCTTGCCCCACTGTTTGTTGGTCTGCAGGACTTTTTACATGTTCCTGAAACAAATAGCATTGCAGAAATCCAAGAGAGAACATGTGGGTTAATTTACTGCAGATCTGTTCCAATTTAAGTTAGAGAGCAATTGATAGGGAGAGGCTTGGCAAAGGAGCTTAAAGGGGTTTGTCCATGAAGTATGTCATCCATATTAAATGGATGAGGCAAAGAAGCAGTTGCATACATTGTGAAGTGGCTGATCTGGGTACTGTAACTTGGCTCCCATTCACTTAAATAGGAGCTGAGCTGCATTAATCCAGAACGGTCAATACACAGTGTACGGAGCTGTGGTGTCTCAGATCCCTACACAGTTTACTTCTGACCACAGCAGGACCACCTGTGTGGTGGATGGCTCCTTCTGAATCCGGGCTAGCTCCAGCTGGTACAGACGCTCCTCTTGGGTCTGTCGCTCAGTTTTCTCAGCTTGGGTCTGTCGCTCAGCTCGGTCAGCTTTGGCCTGTTGCTCAGCAGACTCTCGGTCAGCCTGGGCCCGTTGCTCTGCTCACTCCTGTAATTTAAGGATCAGCTGCAGTCGTCCGTTAAGGTCGTCTGTGGCGAGCTGCTCCAAGGACATCTGCAGGTGGAGGACCCCTGCAGCAGCGCCATCCGGGCCTTGGCTGGCCGCCCCATCATCAGGGCTCTGCTGTCGGACGGGCTCTGCGGCACCTTGCAACAGTTCAGCAATCATTTGGGCCTTGTTTTTGCCCGTGGGGTCAATCTGTCTCAGCTCACAGAGGGCAGTGAGAGTGGCCTTCGACTGTTAGGTATAACAGGGCTCTTCATGCGTAGCCATCATTGCCAAATAAAAGATAGGACAGAAAAACAAGAGAGGGGGGATGCAACTGCTACAAGTACAGTAATGTCCCAGATAAAAAAAAATATTAAAAACACCGAGCCTGATTTCTTAAAACTTTGCACAGAATTCTCGCAAGAACCATGCAAGTTTTCAGTGACAGGAATGATTGCTCAATCCAGCCACTGATGTTCTGAAATATCCCACCGCTTGCCACCAATTTGTTAGGGTTTCATAATGACGACACCAGAGAAATCACACAATATCCCACCGCTGCCGTCACTTTGTCAGGATTGAGCAGGGATTCACGCGCACACAATCCCGATTACTCACTACGTAGGAATCGGCAAGCGCACAGTGAGCGTATGGCGTACAAACCTCTGGATTCCAACGCATGGAATATGTGTATATGCCCCAGTACGGTCACTGCCAGCTTCACGATAACCCACTTCTTATTATTCGCTGCCACCAGCGACCAGCTTTTAAAATACAGCACAGGTCTGATCGGACGCCTGCTTTCTGGTAGCATATGGCTTCGGGGGAGGGAACGATTACAGAACAAAAGAAACAGAACTACTACATTTTATATTTAATCCAAAAGGGAGGCAGTGTTTATAAAAAAATATACAAAGATTTTACAAATGGAGACATTTACAGTACAGAATATACAGCTACACAAATAAAATGGGGCTAAAGAAGAGATCGCAGAGACGATTTAGCTTAGCTGGAGGGGAGGAGAAACGTGATCCCTTGCTTATAGAATCTATACCTCCTGGCAACGAGTACTGACCCACCTTCGGCTGGGTCTTTTATGTCAAAGGGGGGAACCTGCCCACACCCCCTCCCTGATGACATCATATGGACTGGGCTCCAACCTTCATATTTTTATTAAAATCTCCAACTTCTGGGATAACTTATCGCTGGTTGATCGCAGAAGTTTGCAAGTGATACCATATTCTTTATTATGAATTTACCTTTCCTTAGAAACTACACATGGCATAGCTGTGGTCCGTTATTTTTGTACTTTTGCGCCACAGCTCACCGGAGGTGCTCACAGCTACGGAAAAATAAGCGTATTGTTCCTTAGCTGACCCTGTCGCTAAAAATACGTGTCCCATTATGATCAGAGTTATGGAACTTCCAATACTCAACATTTCGGTGCCTGCCAGACTGAAGACTGCTGTTCAGCAAAAGGGGTAGGCCCCTGGTGGTGAGAGAGAACTCTTTTGAAGCCCGGGAGTACATGCTTCTCCCCTAGGTGTAAATTTATCACAAGCCTGTGCCACTGGAAAACACACTCATATGTTAATTGTGTTAGTCGCTCCATTTGTGCTAGCATTTGCCTTCAAGCCACTTCTCCTGTGTGTGCTAATTTGCATACAGACAGCGCTTTAGATTGTCAGCTTTTTTCCTCTGACAAATGGTATAGGGGAGGAGGGAAAAGGGGTTTGGGAGAGAGAAGAGAGATTTTCAATCTTTCTATGACATCAAGGAGGAGCCAGACTTGTGCAAGTCCACAATTCTCTTCCTGATATCTTGGCGGATTTCTTTAGACTTTCCCATGATGCTACACAATGAAGCAGTGTATTTCAGGTGTGCATTAAAATACATCCACAGGTGTTTCTCTAATTAACTCAGATGTTGCCAAAAAAAACTATCGGAAGCTTCCAAACACATGACATCATCATATGGGCAGTCCAGAATTGTTTAAAGGCATAGTAATCTCAGTGTATGGAAACGTTTGACTTTGCAGTAAGTAATAAAAATGCCTTAAAACATTCTCTCTCTCCCTCTCATTATTCCGGCATTTGGCAAATATTAAAAATTATGGTAATCCTAATTGACCTAAAATGGGAAAGGTTTATTCTGATTTCATGTCAGATTTTGAGAAAAACATGAATATCATGGGATATGGTGGCTGGTGTGAAAACTTGAAGAATTTCTATAGTCACCAAAATACTCTTTTAGTCATTTTCTGAAATTACATTTCCAGTGTTCTTCTCATACCAGATATTGATGGCATTTTCGCTAGGTGAACTAGCAACGTCCAGATCATTTAAATCTTTGCTCGTTAAGAAAAAGAGAAGAGCAAACGACCTCTCCATTTAGCTCACAAGCATCCGCATCGAAAAATGGCCGTGTGAATGAGCCACAATCCTGGCCAGCAAGTTTACGTTGCCAATCGGCCGAGATGAAATCTAGAAAGTCAGTAACGTTTTTTAAGCCTTGGCAATTATCGGCAATGAAATGGCTCAGCAATATATTATCTCCCATTTCCACTGGTAATCTACATGACGAGAACAGCTGGATGGTTGGAGTATCCAGTTTCAGGCTGCGGAGCGTCAGCGGACTCGTAGATTACATGCAGTACAGATGGACTGCACCCCTCTCTCATTGTCATCACTCGCGAGCATCGCTGCTTTCCATCACCAACTCCTTGCTCGCTCTTTGCCGCAGAGAATTGGCTTCCGTTATCTACTGTAGTGTGGGAGGAATCCAGCATAGGAGCAGGTATCCCCCAGAGCGGATATAGTCAATAGGTCGCATGCACATATATTCCCGCAGTAGACATGAATGTATCGGACTTTTCCTGAAATGTCACAGATGGAAATGCTTTGTGCCTTTCTTTCAAACGTGTCTGTATTTCCAAAAGTTTAGGATATCTCCCCCCCTTTATCCAGGAGTCGGCCAGGCATCCCGAGAGACACCTTATATTCAACGGGGGGGGGGGTGGGGCATTAAAATGTCCAATGGACCGCGAAAGTCATGGAGACAAGTCCTACTTTGGTCTAAACTAGCCCATTCAAGAGAACAGATCCGCAAAGATATAAAAAAAAAACAGCGGTTGCTACAGGACGCTTTGGATACCGCCTCCGATATAATATATATGCGAAATATGACGTGGGGGAAACAAATGGCTGGAAAACATGGCAGAGGGATGACATTCTTTCGTACTTAGACACAATACAGAAGCACATGCGAATAACGTCTAGTACGTAAAGTCACGATTAATGTTTTGTCCTGATGAAGGGGAAACCCAAAACGCGTAGATATCTTTGATATATTTTATAATAAACCAGCTATTAGAAGGCGTTATACTCCGGTTCATCATTACCATCTATGTTGGAGAGGTTTGTTGAGAGAAGGCAATCTGTGAAATGGGGGGGACTGAGGATTGGCTCCCCCGACAAGTGAAGGCCTGATTAGGTGGCGCACACTTCACGTTGCACTTCCCTTTCCATTCAGTTGACTGGTGCATTTTGGTTTGTTTGGTTTATTTTGCTTGTTTAGTAGTCCTGCTTTTTTTTCGATGTTCGGGAGGGCTTCGTAATTTGGTGAAGCCTTTAGAATCTACCCAAGTGGTGGTTTTTCTTCACTCACAAACTGCAAGTTTCCTTTTCTACACGCTGTTCAATTTTCTAGAGTGAAGAAACTTTAGTTTGTTTTTTTTCCTTTGATTGTTAACGGCTTTTCAGAGCATCCGCTTATCCTTCAGAGCCGCCCTTCTTATTTCTTTTACACTAATGTTGTCCAACACTACTACCATGCTCTCTTGGAGAAGTACACAGGCGAAGACATCCTGAAGACACTGAAGATGGCACATTCTTTTGGAGCTAGCCGAGCAAATGCCTCCTTTAAGGGATTCCGTTCATTTCGATGGAAGGACCTGTCAGAAAGAAAGTTCTCCAGAATAGGGGCTGCTCCCCCCGTCGGTCTTCTCCTAGCTTGCTCTTCAGATGGCGAAAGTTGGGTTTCGGCTGCCAAAAATTAGTGGCCAGAAGAAGAAGCCAAGAGATTGGTGTTGGGGGCAGTTGACAGTAATATGAAGGAACATCAGGGGTTCGGAAGGTGATCATATATTTTTTTCTTATGTTAGGACCATTTTAAACTACTAAAAATTAGTGGACAACTCCTTTAATTTGAATATATACGGCTCATTACATAATAAAATACTGATTTTTTAAATTTTATTTTGGCATGCAGAAAGACAAGGTTGTCTCAAAGCAAACCATAAATAAATGGTAAGCAGCAGAAGCGGAGGAGGAAAATAGATTTGTGGATCTGGTCAAAAGCCAAGTTTGTCTTAACAGTCTGGTTATATTGTGTGTCAGGATGCTATATAAATACACTCACACAGCGGAGACCGCTCCAGCCAACATGGCAGGTTCTGCAATACATCGCTCGCCTCTAACAGGGAACGGCAGCTAAAGACGAGGCCGAGACGCCTTCTCAGTACGTCTAGGTCCCACAGCCCGAAGAACGGTATATTTGGACCATTTGTCATCTCCTCTGGCAGCGGAATATAAGTGTTTGACTACATGAAATCTCTGCTTTATTTTATGTAGGACTGCGGACTGTGAGTGACGGGGAGAGTGTTTAGGGACTATGGGGGGAGGTCATTGCCCCTTCTAGACTTCTCTCATAAAGAGATCAAAACACAGGCCGACGTATGGCTTGTTTTCGGGTTAATGATGTAACTATTTGGATAAAAGCAAATGCCGTTACTATGCCACCGAGTCTTTGGTTGAGACGTTGAGGTCTACAGATTGTGCAGTGTCTGGTAAGAACCATGCTGCATTTTTGACTATGTTTTAGTTTTAAGTCTCAGAATTGATCCTCATTTCCTCTTGGGGGGTAAGCATTGCGTTTATCTAATCAATGGAAGCAAATATAGCCACTATAAAATCATCAGCAGTGAACATCGCCCCCATAAAACCATGGGAGAGGAGTGTGGCCTCCACACAATAATGGCAGGTGAGCATGGCCTCCATACAACAATGGGAGGTGGACATGGCCTTCATACAATCTCAAGATAGAAACATGGCCTCCAAGCAATCACAGGAGGTAATCAAAGCTTTCCTACAATCACTAGAGATCATCATGGACTCCATACAACCACGAGATGTGAGCATGGCCTCCATACAATCATAGAAGGTGAGCATGGCCTCCATATAATCATAGAAAATAAGCATGGCATCCATATAATCACAGAAAGTGAGCATTTCCTCCATATAATCATAGAAGATAAGGAAGGCAGCCATACAACCATGGGAGATTGCGGTGGCCTACATGCAACAATGGGAGGTGGACATGGCCTTCATACAATCTCAAGACAGAAGCATGGCCTCCATGCAATCACAGGAGGTAATCAAGGCTTTCCTACAATCACTAGAGATCATCATGAACTCCATACAACCACGAGATGTGAGCATGGCCTCCATACAATCCTAGAAGGTGAGCATGGCCTCCATATAATCATAGAAGGTAAGCATGGCATCCATAGAACTATGGGAGGTAAACATGGCCTGCAAACTATTATGGGAGGCGAGAATAGCCTCCATACAACCATGGGAAGTAGGCATGGCCTACATACAAGCACGGGACAAGGGCATGGCCTCCATATTTAGCTTTCATGTATATTCCTTGAAATGTTATTTTTATTAAAATCAATTAAAATAAAAAGAGCCCAACGAAAAAATCAATATACAAAATATTAAAAAGGTACTACAGAAAGATTGATATGGAGAGTATTAATAAAGACAGGAAGTCACAGCGCGAGATACACACCCTGGACGTGCCTGATCTCGAATGCTAACGGACCATGGAGGCTGTCACCCTAAATAACAAACGCAGATGGCACCCCTGTTAAACGTGGTCTGTCACTGTTGAACCCTCACCTAGTACAGCAGTTGTGTATGGTAGTATATAGGTAGAGGGCTCCTGGCAACAAGAACTAATCAGACTAATCAGACCTAATAACGTAACACAGTAATACATCTCAGAGAATACAACTATAGGAGGTGGACGTGTCCACCTCTCATGGTTGTATGGAGGCCATGTCCTCCAGGACTGTGGAGTCGGTAAGCCAAACCACCAACTCAGCCTCTGACTCTTCAATTTCCCTGACTTCTGACTCCAACTCAGACTCCACGACTCAGACTCCACAGCCCTGGTGTCCACCATACAATCTGAAAATAGAAGCATGGTCTCAACACAACCACAGGAGGTAATCAAGGCTTTCCTACAATCACTAGAGAAAACCATGGCCTCCATACCATCACGAGATGTGAGCATGGCCTCAATAGGATCACAGGGGGACAATTGCTTTGGCTGCAGTCTTTCCATATCTGATGTCAGATCAGGCGCAAGATAAAAATGCAAATGCTTTTTAATAAAATATATATAAGATACAATAATTTCTGCAAGACGCAACATTCCTTACAACTTTTTTTTACCAACTCATTAAACTGATAAAAAAAAATTATTAGACATTTGTTTAAATATTTAACCCCCCGTCGGCCCTGCACCACCCCTTATAATGGTAACAATGAAGAAGAGAAACTAGCTGGTAGCTTAAGCCCTTTCCACATAAATTGGCTGGGATTGTAGGTTTCATATACGGAGTAAGCTACTGGTGGTCCGACCATCTCTCCTAAACACCTCAACATTCACAATGTTGTTTAGAATTGCAGAAATGCTGAGGTTTGGCCTCATAAGCTTGGATCATACATCACAACTCCCTTCCCTTCTGAAAAAAAGAATATAAAAGTGCAGATGGGCGTTTTACGTGGCCTTCCTGACACTGTGCAGACACACTGTACACATACAAGTCCAGCTTAGTATAACAGGACTGGCTGCTGGACAAGGGTGTGTATGATAGAGGAGATGAACCAAAGTGTGAAGTAAAAATAGGATTCCTGATCTACGACCAATAAATATGTGGGGATATAGATAATTCTTCATGCTAGTCGTCAAATCATGAAATAACTTAAAAAAATATATATACATCATTGGGGCATGACTTATCAGGTCATCAAGTGTTCATCAGGATCGGCAGTTCATAGAGAAACTTCCTTCCTGCTCTGCAGCTATTGGTTGAAGTTTCTTCTCACCATCTTTCTGCTCTGCAGCTATTGGTTGAAGTTACATCTCACCAATTTCCTGCTCTACAGCTACTGGTTGAAATTACATCTCACCAACTTCCTGCTCTATAGCTATTGGTTGAAATTACATCTCACCAATTTCCTGCTCTACAGCTATTGGTTGAAATTACATCTCACCAACTTCCTGCTCTATAGCTACTGATTGAAGTTACAGGTCACCAATCTCCTGCTGTACTATTATTGGTTGAAATTACATCTCTCCCATCTTCCTGATCTGCAGCTATTAGTTAAAGTTACATCTCACCAACTTCCTGCTCTGCAACTACTGGTTGAAGTTACAGGTCACCAACCTCCTGCTCTGCAGCTATTAGTTGAAGTTACATCTCACCAATTCCCTGCTCTACAGCTATTGGTTGAAGTTACATCTCACCAACTTCCAGCTCTATAGCTATTGGTTGATGTCTAACTCAAAGTCTATGGCTCAGTAGACTGCTGTGTGCATGTTCATACAACAGCTTAGTGCTTCTGCAGAGGTTTGAGTGATCATGAGGGGTGATGATAGGTGGTAACTTATTGACTGAGTGTCTGACTGCTGGGACCTGCCCTGATCAGCAGAACGTGGACTTTTTTTTCCCCAGACAGGGCACTTTTATCATTATTACAAAACAGCATGGCAGGTTGGATGTTCGACCACCGCTCCATTCATTCTCTATGGGACAGCCCTATAGAGACTGAGTGCAGTGGTGATCTAGCATACGCACTGCTGCTTCATTCTAAAGAGTGTAAAAGGGCCCTGTTTTGAGAATTGGTGCGGGTCCCAGCAGTCAAGCATACGCAATGTTGTTCCATTCTGTACAGGGCTAAAATTGCCCCATTCTGTGGATGGGTGTGAGTCCCAGCAGTTGGTTCCCCACCAATCAATTTAACTTGTTTTCACCGGCGAACTCCTTTAAAGGGGCCGCACTACAAAAAAACACCCACCAAAATAAAAAAAACTTAAAAGTTTAGTAAAGTTTACACACAAACAAGTGATGTTTCTCAGCAAATGAGGCCGGGAGGTGCCTTATCATACAGCAGGAACATTTCAACTGCATCTCTCCTTGTGGCTGCCACAGGGAAACTGTAGCAATATATTATGGTCATACAGATCAATGCCAACTGTGTAATATATTGATGGCTGCAGTTAGGAGAATGTCTCTCCTACAAAACTGATGTTCTTTCTGGTTCCTTTAGCTAAATTCTAATGTTCGACTTGTTTGATGCCACCACTAGGGGGAGCTCACCACAAACAACTGTATAAGACTACCACTGAACACTATGGCAAGAGCAACTACAGTCAATGCCCCCTGGTGGCAGCGAGAATTTCCACATTTAATTTTTTAGTTGTGTGGAGGTATGCAGATTAAAAAAAAATATGACAGAATATAAGAAAAATGTAAACTTTACTGACGCAAGTTGGAAAAAAAAAAAAAAAGGTTGGTGGTTCTCTCTATGTAATGATTATGTACAGCAAGAAAAAAAAAAAAACGCTTTGTACTAAATATAATGAGATGAACCAGAGGGTGAAGCAGTGAAGGATCCCAGATTTATACAACTCTCTACCCCGCATTACACCCGTACTGTGCTCACACAACGCTGTGACACTAATAGCTTTTATGACACGTTCATCTTCTAGTTTATTACGGTGGATAATATACTAAAGGTTATTAAATCACTGGATATTTGGTCAGTACAGCAGAGAGTGAAAATGAGTGAATAGAGAGCGAAGGAGAAAATGGAAAAACTTGAGACCAAACTATGAAATCCCATTAATCCAGCAACTGATAATCATGAAAGTTTGGAGAAGAGGCAATACAAAGGATTAAATAAAGGTGGCAGATTTTGTGCTAGTTAGGCTTCATGCCTTGTGAATAGACAGATAATTTGGCACCTCTAATCTTTGACAGATTTAGGCTGGGGTCCCACAAAGCGGGGTCATTGTGTGGCTAGCCCCCTGTAGTAACCAAGAAGTCCTTTATATGGTATCTAAACTGGACAACCCCTTTAATGAAAAATAGGTAAAAAATAGTTTACCTGACAAACCTTAAAAGGGTTTTTTCAGGATATAACACTAATACTAAAATAGTGATTGTCACAGCCCTATTACCACTGTGAAATAACAGAGGAGCATCAGCAGAGCTCACTCCATCACAGTGAAGCTCTACGTGTTCTCATTTAAATAGGGTGGCAAGAATAGCAGCAACAGTACAAAGTGTACTATATATGAGGGACTGCAATGGGCACGTCCTAAACACCATTATTTGACTGCAACCCTCACTTCTGACCCTATCATCTAGTGATACTAGGGGTGTCCGCCTAAAACCCACACCTATGTAAAAATTGTGACTGTCAAAATACAGCATGAAAATGGTTCCCTCGCTAATCACAAGTACACTTACAACTTCTGTGGCAAGAATAAAATCAACAGTACAAAGTGTTGATTAGGTACTGTAATGGGCACGTCCTACACGCATATTCTAACGTTGATCAATGTTGAACTCAAAAGCAGATGCATATATATATTGCCTCATAACTTACACTCATATTTCGGTCCCAGATCTGTATCGTGCCATCCTGACATCCGGCAGCTATAAGTTTTCCATCTCTACTGTATGTGGCACAGGTTGGGATAACACGTTTACCTTGCGCAGATCTTGGTTTAAAGATACTTTTATGCTTCTTGTCATTGGAAACGTCCCAAGTCCGGACGGTTCTGTTGAAGGAGAAAATAAATTTTAATTTTTTTTTCAGAATCACCACAATAAACCAAACAAAAAGGCTATAAAACAGTATTTGTCACCAGATTTCACAATAAAAAATGCAAACATTATTACATAAATCTTAGACTGTGTCTCAGGATTGGGATTGAGCTGCAATACCATATACAGCCACACGAAAGGTGCAACTTCTAAAAGAAAAAAAAGTTTTTGCTTTGTTTCTTAATCTCACATATCCCTTTAAGTGTTGGAATTTCATACATTTTGTCAATTCTATGGGCATGAGGTTAAAGGTTTCTAAAGGATTTGTCAATCAAAAGGTCTAGTATTTCCCAGAAGGCTTTTTTTCCCCCCAGTTCTTGAAGGCTTTCCTGGTGCAATTAAAAGGCACGGACACAAAGTTAGGAGAGCACAGAAAAGTCACACAAACATTGCAAAATATTTGACTTTTAATTGTCTCCCTTTCCTGTCTGATCTGTCCCCATCAACCCGCACAGGAACGCGGCCGTTCTCACGTTTGTAGGGAGAGCACATGGTGTCTGAACATGTAGCTGGATACCCTGGGTTGTATCACAGGCTCCGATCGTCGTTATTCTCCCCTTACCGCATCCATCAAAGCGCCGGGAGCGGATTTCACATCGGGTTCATGGAGAATTGTGTGCACAAAGTCATTCATCTCTCGGTCGTGTAATTATCACTAATCGTGTTTTCTTTTCACTGTTATTAAGACCATTACGATAATGGGCTATGTGGACTGGCTAGCTGGTGGATAGGGGCCGGGACGGCCTGGAGAAGGCTCACACGTTACCGCCGCCGCCTGTCACATCCGGCTGACGCATATTTAGAGGCTGCAAACTGGTTCAGGACAGAAGATAGACATGAAAAATATTATGATATTGTATTAGATTTACATTTCTTCATAAGTGAAGAATGTTCCAGAACCTGACCAGAGTGGAAAATATCTGCAGAAACTCACATATATACGAGTGTACGGTGGGATTCTTAGCATCTGCAGAATAAGTGAGATCTTATCATCAGTACTAAACATAAGGAAAAAAAAATCCTAACATTTTTTTGCTTAATCTCATTTTCTTGGATCCTTTTTTGTCTTATATTACAAATAAAACTAAGAAATATGTGAAGAAATCTCATGTCCCTTGTCTAGCTGTAAGACAACTGGCTGCAAAAGGAGCCTCCCGCCCCCTCACCGCTGCAGCAGGAGCCTCCCGCCCCCTCACCGCTGCAGCAGGAGCCTCCCGCCCTCACCGCTGCAGCAGGAGCCTCCCGAACTCACCGCTGCAGCAGGAGCCTCTCGAACTCACCGCTGCAGCAGGAGACTCCCGCCCCCTCACCGCTGCAGCAGGAGCCTCCCGCCCTCACCGCTGCAGCAGGAGCCTCCCGAACTCACCGCTGCAGCAGGAGCCTCCCGCCCTCACCGCTGCAGCAGGAGCCTCCCGCCCTCACCGCTGCAGCAGGAGCCTCCCGCGCCCTCACCGCTGCAGCAGGAGCCTCCCGCCCTCACCGCTGCAGCAGGGGCCTCCCCCGCCCTCACCGCTGCAGCAGGGGCCTCCCCCGCCCTCACCGCTGCAGCAGGAGCCTCCCGAACTCACCGCTGCAGCAGGGGCCTCCCCCGCCCTCACCGCTGCAGCAGGAGCCTCCCGCCCTCACCGCTGCAGCAGGGGCCTCCCGCCCTCACCGCTGCAGCAGGGGCCTCCCGCCCTCACCGCTGCAGCAGGGGCCTCCCGAACTCACCGCTGCAGCAGGAGCCTCCCGCGCCCTCACCGCTGCAGCAGGAGCCTCCCGCGCCCTCACCGCTGCAGCAGGGGCCTCCCCCGCCCTCACCGCTGCAGCAGGAGCCTCCCGCCCTCACCGCTGCAGCAGGAGCCTCCCGAACTCACCGCTGCAGCAGGGGCCTCCCCCGCCCTCACCGCTGCAGCAGGAGCCTCCCGCCCTCACCGCTGCAGCAGGAGCCTCCCGAACTCACCGCTGCAGCAGGAGCCTCCCGCGCCCTCACCGCTGCAGCAGGAGCCTCCCGCGCCCTCACCGCTGCAGCAGGAGCCTCCCGCGCCCTCACCGCTGCAGCAGGAGCCTCCCGCGCCCTCACCGCTGCAGCAGGAGCCTCCCGCGCCCTCACCGCTGCAGCAGGAGCCTCCCGCGCCCTCACCGCTGCAGCAGGAGCCTCCCGCGCCCTCACCGCTGCAGCAGGAGCCTCCCCCGCCCTCACCGCTGCAGCAGGAGCCTCCCGAACTCACCGCTGCAGCAGGAGCCTCCCGCCCTCACCTCTGCAGCAGGGGCCTCCCCCGCCCTCACCTCTGCAGCAGGGGCCTCCCCCGCCCTCACCGCTGCAGCAGGAGCCTCCCGCCCTCACCGCTGCAGCAGGAGCCTCCCGCCCTCACCTCTGCAGCAGGAGCCTCCCCCGCCCTCACCGCTGCAGCAGGAGCCTCCCGCCCTCACCTCTGCAGCAGGGGCCTCCCCCGCCCTCACCGCTGCAGCAGGAGCCTCCCGCCCTCACCGCTGCAGCAGGAGCCTCCCGCCCTCACCGCTGCAGCAGGAGCCTCCCAAACTCACCGCTGCAGCAGGAGCCTCCCAAACTCACCGCTGCAGCAGGAGCCTCCCGTCCTCACCGCTGCAGCAGGAGCCTCCCGCCCTCACCGTTACAGCAGGAGCCTCCCGCCCCCTCACCGCTGCAGCAGGAGCCTCCCGCCCCCTCACCGCTGCAGCAGGAGCCTCCCGCCCCCTCACCGCTGCAGCAGGAGCCTCCCGCCCCCTCACCGCTGCAGCAGGAGCCTCCCGCCCCCTCACCGCTGCAGCAGGAGCCTCCCCCACTCACCGCTGCAGCAGGAGCCTCCCCCACTCACCGCTGCAGCAGGAGCCTCCCCCACTCACCGCTGCAGCAGGAGCCTCCCCCACTCACCGCTGCAGCAGGAGCCTCCCCCACTCACCGCTGCAGCAGGAGCCTCCCGCCCTCACCGCTGCAGCAGGAGCCTCCCGCCCTCACCGCTGCAGCAGGAGCCTCCCGCCCTCACCCCTGCAGCAGGAGCCTCCCGCCCTCACCGCTGCAGCAGGAGCCTCCCGCCCTCACCGCTGCAGCAGGAGCCTCCCGCCCTCACCGCTGCAGCAGGAGCCTCCCCCACTCACCGCTGCAGCAGGAGCCTCCCCCACTCACCGCTGCAGCAGGAGCCTCCCCAACTCACCGCTGCAGCAGGAGCCTCCCCCACTCACCGCTGCAGCAGGAGCCTCCCGCCCTCACCGCTGCAGCAGGAGCCTCCCGCCCTCACCCCTGCAGCAGGAGCCTCCCGCCCTCACCCCTGCAGCAGGAGCCTCCCGCCCTCACCGCTGCAGCAGGAGCCTCCCGCCCTCACCGCTGCAGCAGGAGCCTCCCGCCCTCACCGCTGCAGCAGGAGCCTCCCGCCCTCACCGCTGCAGCAGGAGCCTCCCGCCCTCACCGCTGCAGCAGGAGCCTCCCCCACTGAGCTCTGCAGTAGGACAAAAGATCACTAAGCTACACCCTCTTGGTTGAAAGGTCAGGACTTCAGTCACCATCAGACAAAAACTCAACTGATGAGATTAATCCATTTGTTCTCTGCAGGCAGAGAGGGCAACTATATTTCTTCTTTAATTTAAATATTCAGGTCTATAATTAATGTTTTTATCCCCTTAAAGGGAATTTGTCAACAGGGTTTTGCTATGTAATGACAGCAGCATGATGTAGGGGCAGAGACCCTGATTCCAGCGATATGTCACTTAGTAGCAGCTGTGATACAATCACAGTATTCTCTAGCAGCGCGCGGAATGCTGAGCTCTATATAACCCCGCCCACAGCACTGATTGGCTGCTTTCTGAGTACAATGTATATGGACAGGAAGCTGCCAATCAGTGGCGGGGGTGTGGCTGGACTTGAAGGCACGAGACGCCTAGTCTTGTAGTGATAATCTCCTGTTGATAAAATACGGATTTTATTTAAACACCAAAAACACAGCCTAGTAATTGACACATCACTGGAATCAGGGTTTCTGCCCCTACACCAAGCTGTTCTCTGATTACATAGCAAAAAATTGCTGACATTCCCTTTAGAACGGTTTTCCGGTTTCAATTGAAAAAAACACACACACACAAAAAAAAAACGGGCATTACTCACCCTCCCCAGGCATCTGTTATTATCTGTAGTGCTGACGTCATGTTGACAGTGCTGTAGCCGATTACGAGCTCAGGGGCTCCGAGAGCCTCAAGCCGTCAATTTATGAAGAGCTGCTGAGCTCTATGATTGGCTGCAGCGCTGTCAATGTGATGTAAGCGCTGCACGAAATGATGGACACTAGAGTGGGGGGGGGGAGGGAGAAGACACGAGTTTTCTGAAATTGGGAAAACCCCATTACCCCCTTGACTACCTTTGTACGTCAAGGGTTGTGGCATTGTCTTTGATGCGGGCTCGCACGCTGAGCCCGCATCTTTCCCTGCGCTTCTTGTCTGATTTAATCAGCCATCACGTGCCTTTAACAGACATTGATGGATCGGTGCTCCGCCCGCAGATGTTAACCAATTAAATTCCGCTGTCATTCACTGACAATGGGATTTAACATGCATCCAAGACTGGGATCTAAGGGGTAAGGTTTCTCTTTTGTAGAGAGGGACATGCCAGGTCTTAGCCTCTCACCCAGCCAAATCAGATCTCATACTTTGCACTGATGAGGGGCAAAACCCCGAAACACCATGTCTACAAATTAAGATTCTGATTTGACTTTTATCCTAAGTCATATTGCAAGGCTCGTTAAAGGGTCGATACTACTTCCAATAGGTGGCACTAGAGTTCAAGTCCTCTTCCTCTCTGAAGAGACAATTTGCATATTTAATTTCCCAGAGGAGCATGCATGACCTATAAGTCTCCTCATACTGGTGAGCCAGACCTGGCATGTCACTCTCCACAAGGAGAAAACTAACCCCTTTATTTTATCATCCCGATGTGGGGTAATTAATGTGTTAATTTTATTTTATGGGTCACTATGTTGTAGTGAAAACAAATACTGGTAGGTATAGTTTCTTAAAAGTGATATTGTACCTGGTCTTTTTTATGCTTTTTTTGCACTTTTTATCCTTTTTTAGTTCTCAGTGGGAGACTTGAGCAACATGGGATCCCCTAATCGCTCATTGACTAACACGTTTTCACTGCAGTGAATTATTGGCGGTCAGGATTACACTGGCTTTGGTCCTAATAAGCTCGATACAGAGCAGACAAGGGGTCTATAGCTGGGCCCCCCACCTAAAATAGCAATATATTGTGACACTGCAAAAGCGCCAATGGGAAAAAAAAAAGATGGAGCGTCGCTCTTCCGTGTACCCACTTTGATGTCAGCTTTTAAGAGTTAATCGTCCGGGATCAGAGTAATCTCCCATCCTGCCCACTAAAAAAAAAAATTCATCCGAACTTGGTGATTTTGGCGGGATCAGCCAATTATGTAAATGGGGGCTTATGTCAC
The DNA here is from genome assembly GCF_046119375.1 of Phyllobates terribilis. Classification (NCBI taxonomy): domain Eukaryota; kingdom Metazoa; phylum Chordata; class Amphibia; order Anura; family Dendrobatidae; genus Phyllobates; species Phyllobates terribilis. The sequence goes on along the minus strand of NW_027362761.1, from coordinate 585,302,205 downwards.
AGGTGTGTCAGGTGTGACAGACAGTCGCTCTGGATCTGGCTGTAGAAGGTCACAGCGCTTGGCATTGCAGACGCCTTTTTGATCCGTAGTAGTTATATCCTTCTCCCAGCGACCTCCACCTTGTGCTGCTGATTGACACACCCTCGCTTAGTAGTTAAAAACTCTCAGTTACTCCAAAGAGTCGCAGGTGATAGTTCTATGTACCTCTGTGCAGGCTTGGAGTACTAGCAGTAGGGTAGTCTTGTCTTTGGTGCTCTTGGAGGACAGTTGGCGTTATCTCTCTGGTGTCTGCTCAAGCTAAGTGTATCCCCTTCGTTTGTCTACCTTGTTGTCTTTAGTTTGTAGTGGTGCTTGACTAGTGCTCGCCCTGTCCCCTCCCTATCTAGGGCCAAGCTCTAGGGACATTCAGGGCTTAGGTTCCTCCTCGGCGATAGGTGCAAAACCTATATAGGCACGATAGGGTAGGCAGGGTGATATTTGATATGCCTAGGGGTCTCCACTCCCCCTTTCCCTAGCTGTTGGGCTCCCTTCCCCTTCTTCCCTCCGTTGTACACTTATTCCTTCCCTCACTTGCATGACAGCTTGACTTTCTCCCAACAGATGATACCAATGGGAAAAAATTTGGCATATAAAATTTCAGGAGAGAGAAGCTGCTGCAGAGGTGCTACATTAAAGGTTTCGACAAATATTAAAAAAAAAAAGTCATCTGGAGCCACCGATTTTGGCGTTGTAAGCCAACCATCTAGTGTGTGTGGGGGAATCCAATGACCACATAAGGATGGGGTGGTCGGAATTCAATTGATCGGCAGAAGATTATTTTGGCAGCGAGAACACAGATATGATTGGCCGAGAAGGAATAGGGAGAGGTGGTGCTCACGACCAGCCTAACAATGTCCTACCAAGGTGGACATCCTTCATCCTACTCAAATCTAATAAGTGATCGCTCCGACAGAACGAGGCGTAAGCTGAAGAATCCATAAGACAATGCTGCAATCTCCAGCTCACATCTGCTCCGCATATTTCCCGCTTTTATGGCTGCCCCGAGAGTAATTCCTGGTCACTTAAAACACACTACAATGAATGAAATATTCCTGGAGGAAGTGGGGGAGCTGGGACGAGTCCAACAATCAGAAAACCCAACCAGTTCCAAGCCTATATATAAACGGACGATCGGCTCTGTATGTGAAATAACATGGCACCCTGTGGTGCTGTGGAGCTCAGGAAACCTGCAGCCCCATCCGTCAGGAACATTAATTAGCCCACCCATTATGAAATATATGCTGGAGATATTTTATTGTAGGGGCTGGAGCGGGGAAACTCAACGAGAGGTCATCTACAGATTGCAGAGGCTTTCCCACCGCAGTGAATAATGGCATAGTGCTGACCGGGGTCTTATTGAAAGGTCCCGAATGATACTCGGATAAAAGAGGTTATTAATTTACGTTGATATGCTCGACCACCCACTAAAAAAGATAGTGTCACGATGCCCAATTCACTTGTCTCCATAGCTGTCTCATGCTCTACAGCGACATCAGAAAGCTGAGGGGAAAAAATTAAGAGTAGGGTATGGGGATTTCGAAAGGGGTTGTCAGGTTGAGACATCCCATACCGTCTTAGTTAATAAGTTAATATCCCTGCAAGGGTACGACAGCAGTAATGATGTCAATATGTACTGTACGTCACAATCACAGCTGGTGACTGGATATAGAGAGTATGCGCCTATTTTAAATCTAATTTATAAATATATAAAACTGAAGACTTGCAGTTTTCACAATGAGCCTGATAACAGGCTGATACTTCAGTAGTGCAGCCAGCGATTGCAGATGCTGAAGTGACAGTGAGCTTAAATGGAGAGTACGTACTATTTTGTACTTCTATTATAAAAATGAAATCTAAAATTCTTGCAGTTTTCACGCCGAACCTCATAATAGGCTGATACTTCAGCACTGCAGCCAGTGATTGCAGATGCTGAAGTGATCGTGAGCTTAAATGCAGAGTATGCGCCTATTTTTTTATACTTTTATAAAAACATGATCCTGAAGTCTTACAGTTTTCACGCCGAGCCTCATAAAAGGCTGATACTTCAGCAGCGCAGTCAGTGATTGCAGATTCTGAAGTGACAGCGAGTTTAAATGCCTAGCATGCGCCTATTATTTTATACTTCTTTTATAAAAAAGTAATCCTGAAGTCTTGCAGTTTTCAAAAGGAGCCTCATAATAGGTCGATATTTCACCACTGCAGCCAGTGACTGGAGAAAATTAAGTGATAGTGGGTGTAAATCTAGATTATGTGCTGAATATTTTATACTTGTATTATAAAAAAGTCATTCTGAAGTCTTGCGTTTTTCACACTGAGCCTTAAAATAGGCTGATCCCTCCTGTTCTGTAGAAATCGCTTCTCAGCAGTCATTTCATTATCATCCCAGAAAGGATTGCAAGGGAAATTATCATCTACAACCCCTGGCAAAAATTATGGAATCACCGGGCTCGGAGGATGTTCATTCAGTTGTTTAATGTTGTTGAAAAAAAGCAGATCACAGACATGGCACAAAACTAAAGTCATTTCAAATGGCAACTTTAGGGCTTTAAGAAACACTAAAAGAAATCAAGATTAAAAATGTGGTACTCAGTAAGGGTAATTTTTTTCAGACCAAGCAGAGGGAAAAAATTATGGAATAACCCTGTAAATTTTCATTTCCAAAACTAACACCTGCATCAAATTAGATCTGCTCGTTAGTCTGCATCTAAAAATGAGTGATCACACCTTGGAGAGCTGTTGCACCAAGTGGACTGACATGAATCATGGCTCCAACACGAGAGATGTCAATTGAAACAAAGGAGAGGATTATCAAACTCATAAAAGAAGGTAAATCATCACGCAGTGTTGCAAAAGATGTCGGTTGTTCACAGTCAGCTGTGTCTAAAAACTGGACCAAATACAAACAACATGGGTAGGTTGTTAAAGGCAAACATACTGGTAGACCAAGGAAGACATCAAAGCGTCAAGACCGGAAACTTAAAGCAATATGTCTCCAAAACAGGAAATGCACAACAAAACAAATAAGGAACGAATGGGAGGAAACTGGACTCAATGTCTGTTACCGAACTGTAAGAAACCGCCTAAAGGAAATGGGATTTACATACAAAAAAGATAAACATAAGCCATCATTAACACCTAAACAGAAAAAAACAAGGTTACAATGGGCTAAGGAAAAGCAATCGTGGACTGTGGATGACTGGATGAAAGTCATATTCAGTGATGAATCGCGAATCTGCATTGGGCAAGGTGATGATGCTGGAACTTTTGTTTGGTGCCGTTCCAATGAGATTTATAAAGATGACTGCATGAAGAGAACATGCAAATTTCCACAGTCATTGATGATATGGGGCTGCATGTCAGGTAAAGGAACTGGGGAGATGGCTGTCATTACATCTTCAATAAATGCTCAAGTTTACATTGATATTTTGGACAGTTTTCTTATCCCATCAATTGAAAGGATGTTTGGGGATGATGACATCATTTTTCAAGATGATAATGCATCCTGCCATAGAGCAAAAACTGTGAAAACATTCCTTGAAAGAAGACACATAAGGTCAATGTCATGGCCTGCAAATAGTCCGGATCTCAATCCAATTGAAAATCTTTGGTGGAAGTTGAAGAAAATGGTCCATGACAAGGCTCCAACCTGCAAAGCTGATCTGGCAACAGCAATCAGAGAACGTTGGAGCCAGATTGATGAAGAGTACTGTTTGTCACTCATTAAGTCCATGCCCCAGAGACTGCAAGCTGTTATTAAAGCCAGAGGTGATGCAACAAAATACTAGTGATGTATTGGGGTGTTCTTTTGTGTGTTTGTTTTTCATGATTCCATAATTTTTTTCTCAGAATTGAGTGATTCCATAATTTTTTCCCTCTGCTTGGTCTGAAAAAAATTACCCTTACTGAGTACCACATTTTTAATCTTGATTTCTTTTTGTGTTTCCTAAAGCCATAAAGTTGCTATTTGAAATGACTATAGTTTTGTGCCATGTCTGTGATCTGCTTTTTTTTCAACAACATTAAACAACTGAATGAACATCCTCCGAGCCCGGTGATTCCATAATTTTTGCCAGGGGTTGTATGCACAGGATTATATGCTTTTGCGTAATGTTGCACAACTATTTTGCTGCCTTTACTCGTGGTAAGCGGAGGCTGTAATTTCTTAAAAAAGGCATCATTTCATTCCCTGCGGATCGCACAACAGACCCCTAAGAAGTGTGCAGAACATAGACTATGCGTGTGGAGGGTACTGTGGAGAAATTCACTGTGGGGGCATCATACTGTGTTTGGGGGCACTTCTGTTGGCATCATACATTATTACCTGTATTATTTATTAATTCAAGGCTTTTTTTCATCCTTTATTACATATTTAAATTAGGCCATTGGGCCATATGCTTTTTACTGCTAGGGTGGAACAGTTTTGTCCGGCCCATTTTTGGGGTTTTGTGTGAAATTATGTCCAATTTGCCTTTTTTTTGGTCCTTTTTTCCACCCATCTTTCCCATACAAAGTTTTAATTGTGAGTGACGCCTGGTTTCCATTTCAATCCCCATTCACTTGAGGCTGGTTTGGCACATGGAGAGGTAGGACATATAGTAGTTAGGGACCGACCATATTTAGGGTGCACCTTGAAGTGGTTGGAGGATTTTGAACTCTTTGATTAAAAATCACCAAGTACCTTACATTTTTAACGTTTGCAGCAATATTGGGAGTTCATGTAGTCATTAGTCGCAGTGAGCGGACTCATTGTGTATGTATAGCTGTTATGAGGTGTCCCATAAACCGCACATACAAACATGAGGGATTCCTGCCTGTATGTACAATATGTTCAGCAGCAGCATGGAGGACACTAAGCAGCAGTACTGAGCAGTGCAGCTGTGAATCTAGCTTTGGGGTGAGCTAAAACAAGCAGCAGCATGGAGGACATTATGCAGAAGTACTGAGCAGTGCAGCTGTGAATCTAGCTTTGGGGTGAGCTAAAACAAGCAGCAGCATGGAGGACATTATGCAGCAGTACTGAGCAGTGCAGCTGTGAATCTCGCTTTGGGGTGAGCTAAAACAAGCAGCAGCATGGAGGACATTATGCAGAAGTACTGAGCAGTGCAGCTGTGAATCTAGCTTTGGGGTGAGCTAAAACAAGCAGCAGCATGGAGGACATTATGCAGAAGTACTGAGCAGTGCAGCTGTGAATCTAGCTTTGGGGTGAGCTAAAACAAGCAGCATCACTATTATAATCTTTACTGATAAAATCACAACAATAATTAAAAAACTAGATAAAAATTAGGAGTGTGGAACAAAGGAAACCCACTACCCCAGGGGCCAACCGCATAAAGATAATGCAAAAATCAAGAATTACAAGGTGAAGAGACATACAGGTAAAATCACATGATTAGATATATGTCCATATAACTCAAACTGAACATATTCTTGCCAAAATGTGGCAGCGGAAAAAATCCTACATGGAACACATAAATGGATGTCTCAGAACAATAGGCAAAAAGACAAAAAAAGCAAGATACAAATACAGAAAAACTCAAAATGACAACAAATGAGATATATAGTATGGATAACCTGGGGGAAGTTGAAGTACAGAAAGAAATGTACGTTTCGCATCAGCTTCTTCAGGGGGTTGTGTACTAGAGGGTTGATCAATCTTTCATTGGTATATATCTAATTTCTTGTCATTTTGAGTTTTTCTGCATTTGTATTTTGATTGTATTAATAAATACATAGATGGATCTGACGATAAATTGAGAATAGACTCATGAGCACAAAAAAGACGGCACAACGTCCCTATGATCTTTAGTGCAGGAGCTCAGCCACTTCGCGGGCCGCCATATTGTTAGTTTTTTTCTAAGGCATGTAACATGGCACCCAATGGATGGATTTTCCTTGACAAAATTCCATGTTTTGGGATGAAATCACACAGAGGTACAGTAGAGGCCTCTGTCCATGGGGCCATACAGGTGGAATGCAGCCGTAATAGGGCCGTGTGTATGAGGCCCTATCTGGACATAATAGGAAAGATTGTTTTCATGGGCGTCAAAACAATAGTGTCGGAAAGCCTCGCAACGCGGAGCTAAACTGATAAACAGCCCAAATTTTCTCATTTATAGATCTAAGACATCTTTGAAAAGAAAAAAAAAACAACTCATATCAAAACAGAGACTTCGCCAGAGGAAAACTGCTCGTAAATGTCATACAAGTTATTTCTCTTTTCCTGGAGTCAAACGACTCAAATTCACTTTCTTCTGGATGGGATGAATTAACGAAATGAAACCTGCACCCCAATCACCCACCGGGGAGCGGTCACGTGATGTCAGCGGAGGCGCAACCAGACACAGATGTTCTATGAGAAGCAGCGCTTTCCAGCCTGCTGGGAGTTGTAGTTTCATACCAGCTGCATTAACCCATTTAAGCTTTGCAAGACTAGAAGTCTCCCCCTTTTTGCTCGAACATGGCTCTATGAAGTTTTGAATTTTGGAGTGACAAGTTGTGCAATGTTGAGGAACAATTTGTGGGTCCACATATTAAAAGGGAATTTATCAACAAGATTTCACCAGTCCAGCAATATCTTTACATGACCAGTCCGTTTCTCTGATACTGAGAAATCAGCGTTTGAATTGATATGTAAATGAGGCTGAAGAGCTATGGTAGATCCGAAGCCTCTGTTACTCCAGCTCTATTCCCAGTCCAGCGCCGTCTCCTCCTGTGTGACTGACAGCCTCTATGCTGTGTGACTTCAGGAAAAGGAGGAGTCGCTAGACTGGGGAATAGAGCTGGAGTGACAGAGGCTTCGGATCTACCATAGCTCTTCAGCTTAATTTGCATATCAATGCAAATGATAATTTCTCAGTAACGGAGGAACAGACTTACCATGTAAAGGTATTGCTGGATTTGTCTTTGATAGAGCTAAATAGTTTGGGGTGTGTAAATGTAATGGAAATTTGGTGTGTTCACGTGCCATACATTTAAATCTATGCAAATTTCTGGCATAAATTATATTAAAATTCGTTGGGATGCAGTTTTTAGAAAAGTAAGCAAAGTCTGTGCAAAATAAACATTTTGGCTTGTGCAAAAAAAAAATTCACGGGAAAAGACTGGCGTCCGGGTAATGGTAAATCCTTCCGGAGTGTTGGCTATTCCCCAATATTCTTATTGTCACAAAATGGAAAACATTCTCATTTAAAGAGGATGTTCGGGATTAGAAAAAAACATTGCATATTTTTATTTTTACCGAAACAGCCCCCCCCCCCCCCCAAACCCGTGCTGATCGTAGGCTGGATGCGGTAGCGCAGCTCAAAAAGAGGTATGATGACAGATACAACCCATCGTTAGGATTTCCGTGAAGCAAAGCGGTCATGATTTTCTAGTTTTGGACAATCCCTTTAAATCTAGATGCAAAATCGACACACAGCAAACCGAGATCTTGAAATCGATGTTGAATTGAACTCTAAAATTGTTTAGAAAACTGGAGGACTTTTCACTTTACATTGTTGATAATAGAAAAAAAAAAAAAAAGTCCTTCAACCTTTCATCATTTTGGCCTGAAAACGATGAGGCTTGAACCTGCGTCACACACAAGTAGCGGCTTCAGGCGCCAAAGTGCTCCGAGTGCGGATGTAAGATCAGCGCTCCCCTCGAGATCTCAGATGGTCTTGTGTATCTGAATCGTGCTGCCAAAAAGCATCGTGGAGGTTCGAAACCGTGTGAAAGTTATCAAATTCTGTGGTTTAGGAGCAAAAAAATGAGGGAGGAATCGCAGTGACAGGAGGAACAAGAGGAGGCACAGCTGCCAAAAGCTACATCTAGAACCTCTCTAATAAACACTCTGCTATAGGTTTTTTACGTGTCAATGTTATGGCCATATGCAAAGTATAATCCATAAATGTCTGATAAATTCGGGACCCCCTCCCCACATAAGTGAAGCAAGAGAGCAGCACCAGTTGGGTTCTCGAGAAAAGTGCAGGTCCCCATCTTGGATGAACCATGAATGTTCGAGATCGGAAGACCTACACACGTGGTCAAAATTGTTGGTACCCCTCGTTTAATGAAAGAAAAACCCACAATGGTCACAGAAATAACTTGAATCTGACAAAAGTAATAAATTAAAAATCTATGAAAATGATCAAATGAACGTCAGACATTGCTTTTCTGCTTCCACAGAATTAAAAAAAAAATTTAAACCCATGAAATAGGCCTGGACAGAAATGATGGTACCCCTGAAAATAATGTGACAAAAGGGACATGTTAAATCAAGTTGTGTCCACTAATTAGCATCACAGGTGTCTACCATCTTGTGATCAGTCAGTGGCCTGTATACAGGGCTACAGATACTCACTGTGCTGTTTGGTGACATGGTGTGTACCACACTCAACATGGACCAGAGGAAGCAAAGAAAAGAGTTGTCTCAGGAGATTAGAAAGAAAATGATAGACAAGCATGTTAAAGGTAAAGGTTATAGGACCATCTCCAAGCAGCTTGATGTTCCTGTGGCTACAGTTGCACATATTATTCAGAAATTTAATATCTATAAGACTGTAGCCAACCTCCCAGGAGGAAAATTGATGACAAATCAAAGAGACGGATAATACGAATGGTAACAAAAGAGCCCAGGATAACTTCTAAAGAGATTAAAGGTGAACTTCAAGCTCAAGGAACATCAGTGTCAGATCGCACCATCTGTCATTGTTTGATCCAAAGTGGACTTCATGGGAAACGACCAAGGAGAACACCATCGTTGAAAAAAAAATCATAAAAAAGGCAGACTGGAATTTGCCAAACTACATGTTGACAAGTCACAAAGCTTCTGGGAGAATGTCCTATGGACAGAAGAGACAAAAATGGAAGTTTTTGGCAAGGCACATCAGCTCTATGTTCACAGATGGAAAAATGAAGCATATCAAGAAAAGAACACTGTCCCTACTGTGAAACATGGTGGCAGCTCTGTTATGTTCTGGGGCTGCTTTACTGCATCTGGCACAGGGTGTCTTGAATCTGTGCAGGGTACAATGAAATCTCAAGACTATCAAGGGATTCTAGAGAGAAATGTGCTGCCCAGTGTCAGAAAGCTTGGTCTCAGTCGCAGGTCATGGGTCTTGCAACAGGATAATGACCCAAAACACACAGCTAAAAACACCCAAGAATGGCTAAGAGGAAGACATTGGACTATTCTGAAGTGGCTTCTATGAGCCCTGACCTAAATCCTATTGAGCATCTTTGGAAAGAGCTGAAACATGGCGTCTGGAAAAGGCAACCTTCACACACGAGACAACTGGAGCAGTTTGCTCATGAGGAGTCGGCCAAAATACCTGTCGAGAGGCGCAGAAGTCTCACTGACAGTTACAGGAATCGTGTGATTGCAGTGATTGCCGCAAAAGGTTGTTCAACAAAATATTAAGTTAAAGGGGTATTCCCATCTCTAAGATCCTATCACAATATGTAGTAGGTGTAATAATAATAATAATAATAGCAAATACCTACAATTAGAAATGTAGTATAGTATTTTTGATTCGCTATCCCACTTATCTCATGTGCAGGCAATACAGGACCTTAGGTATCCACGGTTACGACCACCAGCAACTAGCTAACTATCACTTTATCAGTGGATGTAACCATGGATACCTAAGGTCCTGCATTGCCAGCACATGAGGAAAGAGACATGGCGAATCAAAAATACTATACTACATTTCTAATTGGAGGTATTTGCTAATATTATTATTATTACACCTACTACATATTGTGATAGAATCTTGGAGATGGGAATACCCCTTTAAAAGTACCATCATTTCTGTCCAGGCCTATTTCATGAAAAGCAATGTCTGACTTTCATTTGTTCATTTTCATAGATTTTTAATTTATTACTATTTTTGTCAGATTCAAGTTATTTCTGTGACCATTGTGGGTTTTTCTTTCATTAAACGAGGGGTACCAACAATTTTGACCACGTGTGTATATAATCTGTACAAACTAAAGTGCAAGAAAAAAAGTCCCATCATTACGAAAAAGGTGTTGTATCATCTGGACCATTTATGGCTTAGACAGGATATGCGTCAAATCTTCGATAGCTCCGATGCACAATGTCAGGAACAGAGAAATGCATGCAAGGATCTCTCCAATTATTTCTAAAGCAGCTCCGAAAGTTTCCAGGTAGGTCGGCTCCAATTTAGTTCCCCGACGCGAAGAAGAATAAATCGCTCTTTCGATGATTATTGGCTAACCTATTATCTCACACCTAGCAGGTGGTTTAGAGGAGAGAAATCATGGTGGTAACACCTGCAGGAAATGTCTGAGCAAATAAAGACATTAACCTCCATCCCTCCGATCATTAATATGGAGAGATTAGGGAAGGCTTAATCATTGGACATCAAAGAGCACCACTAATGGAGGGCAAGAGGGCGGCAGTAAGATGAGAAGATGGCAGCCAGGACAATCCACTACAATGGGAGAAGCCATCAGAAGTGGTCTCGCTTGGCGGAGCAAAGGCAGAAAAATAGGACTCGAACGTCCATTTGTGCATCTCTAATGGAGATCCCAGCTTGTGATTAGCGGGGGCTGTAAATATCTCATGTTCTCAAGGTTTGGGATTGAGTGGCACCTTGATAATGATCTCTCTTTATCGTGACACAATAAGAAGCGTCGTCTCGTTTCCCGTCCTGCTTCGACGTTTCCCGTCCTGCTTTGCTTCTTCCATTCTTTGGCACTGCAGCACCTGAGCTAATCCCCTGCAATTAAACCAGTCTTTGAGGGACGCAGAACAGACCTTCTACAAGTGCGGAGCGGATTTATTGCTTTGCACCCGGTCCCCCATAGCCTTATGTACACAGCCATATTTTACTGGCCTTTACCTTACACTTTTTTTTTTGCCCTGCGAGTGCTATAAAGGACGTATTTCCATTAGTCCTCCGCCTCGCTGTACCTATTTCTGCCAGCGAAACACATGTGCGTTCATGGTGGAGACAGGGCATTAGTATTTTACGGGACGGATGAGCTGGATCTGACGTCCAAATGTGATTTAGCGCTCCCATAAAGGAGGAGAGGAAGGGCGCCTGATCGTCATCATCTGCAGGCAACATCTACATGATCTAGAATTATCTATACATCCACCGTACGGTCACGGTGTGGCCGCTGCATCTGATTTCCACACTTCAGAAAGGACGATGGATTTAAAGCGGATCCCCCCCCCCTCACCGCTCTTAGGTGGGGTAGCAAAAGACTGCTGCTGACAGATTCCCTTTAAGAGATTAGAAAAACATGGCTGCTTTCTTTCAGAAACAGCGCCAATCCTGAGCAAGGGCTGTGCGTGGTATTGCAGCTTAGCTCCTTTTACTTCAACGGGGCCGAGTTGCAACGCCAAGCACAACCAGTGGTGGGTGCTAGACTAATGTCGGGCGAACCCACTGAAATCGTCAGGTTTGGCCGACAGTCTAATGTATATGGGTGCACCTGGACAATTTATTGTCGGGGGAGATGTCGATCAGGCATGGCCGTTTTTGGACTCTCAGTTCTCTTGTGCCGGTTGACTTCTAAACAGGGCAAACAAGCGCTCCTGTATAAGGGAAAGCTGGCAAAGATGGCTGCGGATTGACAGCTGTCTAATGAGTATGGTGGGCCTGAGAAACGCACAGAAAAACTCTTGACATGTCTTCATGACACATCAGAAGTTTACACTGTGGGGATCCATGTGCTCAGACCCCCATTAAACTCTGAAGCTAAGGTGTGAGTGCGTTGTCTCCATTGGTGTGATTGTCTCGCCCCCTTTGGTGTGATTGTCTCGCCCCCTTTGGTGTGATGGTCTCGCCCCCTTTGGTTTGATTGTCTCTCCTCGGTTAGCGGAGGATGGACTCACACATCTTTACTCCCCTCTTCATTCTCTGGGGGAGAGCTGATCACAGCCGAAACAGTACAGCGCTCAGAAAAAAGCTTTTCCCCTCCATTTTCAAATTAACGGGGGTCTTATTGCCCAGACACCCTCCGATCAAAAGTTTTTCTATGTGAAAATTGTTTTTGTTTTTTTTTCCATAAAAGTAGTTACTATTTAACTTTTTGGTACTCTGAAAGTTTTTTTTTTTTAGGAGACCGGTTGGGGTGTCCCCCTTGAGACCCCCATATATAAGCAGGGTGGGGAAGCATTGGCACTTTTTAGGGTGCGGTATCTGGATTAGCAATGTCCATGCGAGTGCAGCAGACATATAATATGGATGTCACTGTGCAGGGTGCTATTGCATTCTACTGATTAGTGGGGGCTCCCAGGAGGGAGCCCCCAATGATAATATTCATGGCTGAACCATTTTAGGCCCGCTGCTTTGCAGATTGTAATGAATGGCGTTAGGGCTGCATTTCTTTAATCAGTGTGGAAGGTAAAGAAATATTATAGGCCATCAATAACGAGGCCCAGGCCCAAGCTGACGCTGGACAGGACCTCCCGAAGGATAGGAAGAGAGGTCAAAGGGGAGACTGTGGTCTGCACAGAGGTGATGGATGGGGGTACGCTGAGTATCTGGGATGCTGCAGATCCAGAATCAACTCTGGCAGCAATGTCTGCTCTGTATCACTAATTTCACAGGTTTGGTGGGAAAACAACTAATAAAACCTGGTGAGCGATCGTGAAAATGTGCAAAGAAACAACAGAGGCGGAGGTCAATGAGGGTTATATCTAGCCATGGTGGGACCGCACCGAGAGCACTGTAATGTCCATGGACACGGGTCATGTCTACAACATCTGTAGCCCATGAGATAATAATTGAACTAGAAGAACGGGAGATTAAAAAAAAAAAAAAAAAAGCCAAAAGTTTCCCAAAGAACATAAAAAACAATCATTTGGGTTTTTATTTCAGCAAGGAATAAAGTCATAACTCAATCTGATCTAGAAATAGAGCCAGGATTCAGCATTAAGGTCAATACAATTACTGACTAGACCAGGACTCGCATAATTCAGTAATTATAAAATTCTCTCTACCTGCAGCCCCCACTAGAGGGAGCTCTGGAGCACACTGATTATTCATAGAACTCACTAACAACCGAGCTCCCCCTGGTGGTGACCGCAGGTATCTGTGTCGTATCATTTGTCACTACGTTTCTGCAGGGGTTTTTGTGCTTTGAATGAGAGGAAAACAAGTAATTTTGGAATGTTAAAATATTAAGGTGCTTGCATTTATTTACCAGGATCAAAGGTGTCCTCAGTCATACGACATCAGTGTAGAGAAAGCTAAGCGCAGTTTTGCAAACGAATGCGTTCACTGGTTAATTAAAAGGTTTTTTATCAGCACAGAATTGTGTGACGGGCTCTCAAGACCCCCAGACAACGTTAAAAAAAAAAGAAGTTGTGATAGATATATAGATTAATAGACAATACATTTTCTTGCATCCAAACCTGCATAGACCACGAACAAGATGCACAGTGTGGGCATGAGTCTCCTGACATCCTTCTATATGCCATGAAGCCGTCTGGGTCGGGTTAGGAGACTCGCCGCTGGTCCATGAATGGTCTGTACTCACACCAGCCTCACTGCCTGCCATGAATCCACCTGCCGGCCCCCCACTAGGTCTGTGGTTTGCCATTTAATTGCATATGACCCGGGCTATATACTGCCCGGACCTGTATCTGCCCATCTACCTGTCACTATTTGCTTGCCATGCATTGACCTGTATCAATATACCTACCTACTGTACCTAATTATCCAGCGTCCATCTACCCGCCTCTCCAGCATCCGTCTACCCGCCTCTCCAGCATCCGTCTACCCGCCTCTCCAGCATCCGTCTACCCGCCTCTCCAGCATCCGTCTACCCGCCTCTCCAGCATCCGTCTACCCGCCTCTCCAGCATCCGTTTAACTGCTCGTCCAGCATCCGTCTACCCGCCTCTCCAGCATCCGTCTACCCGCCTTTCCAGCATCCGTCTACCCGCCTCTCCAGCATCCGTCTACCCGCCTCTCCAGCATCCGTCTACCCGCCTCTCCAGCATCCGTCTACCCGCCTCTCCAGCATCCGTCTACCCGCCTCTCCAGCATCCGTCTACCCGCCTCTCCAGCATCCGTCTACCCGCCTCTCCAGCATCCGTCTACCCGCCTCTCCAGCATCCGTTTAACTGCCCGTCCAGCATCCGTCTACCCGCCTCTCCAGCATCCGTTTAACTGCCCGTCCAGCATCCATCTACCCAGCATCCGTCTACCCGCTACTCCAGCATCCGTCTACCCGCTTCTCCAGCATCCGTCTACCCGCCTCTCCAGCATCCGTCTACCCGCCTCTCCAGCATCCGTCTACCCGCCTCTCCAGCATCCGTCTACCCGCCTCTCCAGCATCCGTCTACCCGCCTCTCCAGCATCCGTCTACCCGCCTCTCCAGCATCCGTCTACCCGCCTCTCCAGCATCCGTTTAACTGCCCGTCCAGCATCCGTCTACCCAGCATCAGTCTACCCGCCTCTCCAGCATCCGTCTACCCGCCTCTCCAGCATCAGTCTACCCAGCATCAGTCTACCCGCCTCTCCAGCATCAGTCTACGCCTCTCCAGCATCAGTCTACGCCTCTCCAGCATCCGTCTACCCGCCTCTCCAGCATCCGTCTACCCGCCTCTCCAGCATCCGTTTAACTGCCCGTCCAGCATCCATCTACCTAGCATCCGTCTACCCGCTTCTCCAGCATCCGTCTACCCGCCTCTCCAGCATCCGTCTACCCGCCTCTCCAGCATTCGTCTACCCGCCTCTCCAGCATCCGTCTACCCGCCTCTCCAGCATCCGTTTAACTGCCCGTCCAGCATCCGTTTAACTGCCCGTCCAGCATCCGTCTACCCAGCATCCGTCTACCCGCCTCTCCAGCATCCGTCTACCCGCCTCTCCAGCATCCATCTACCCGCCTCTCCAGCATCCATCTACCCGCCTCTCCAGCATCCATCTACCCGCCTCTCCAGCATCCATCTACCCGCCTCTCCAGCATCCATCTACCCGCCTCTCCAGCATCCATCTACCCGCCTCTCCAGCATCCATCTACCCGCCTCTCCAGCATCCGTCTACTCGCCTCTCCAGCATCCATCTACCCGCCTCTCCAGCATCCATCTACCCGCCTCTCCAGCATCCGTTTAACTGCCCGTCCAGCATCAGTCTACCCGCCTCTCCAGCATCAGTCTACCCAGCATCAGTCTACCCGCCTCTCCAGCATCCGTCTACGCCTCTCCAGCATCCATCTACCCGCCTCTCCAGCATCCATCTACCCGCCTCTCCAGCATCCGTTTAACTGCCCGTCCAGCATCCGTCTACCCGCCTCTGCAGCATCCATCTACCCGCCTCTCCAGCATCCATCTACCCAGCATCAGTCTACCCACCTCTCCAGCATCCATCTACCCGCCTCTCCAGCATCTGTTTAACTGCCCGTCCAGCATCCGTCTACCCGCCTAGCATCCGTCTACCCGCCTCTCCAGCATCAGTCTACCCAGCATCAGTCTACCCGCCTCTCCAGCATCCGTCTACCCGCCTCTCCA
Organism: Phyllobates terribilis; assembly: GCF_046119375.1. Taxonomy (NCBI): domain Eukaryota; kingdom Metazoa; phylum Chordata; class Amphibia; order Anura; family Dendrobatidae; genus Phyllobates; species Phyllobates terribilis. The sequence goes on along the minus strand of NW_027362761.1, from coordinate 585,286,695 downwards.
GCATCCGTTTAACTGCCCGTCCAGCATCCGTAACCTGCCTTTCCAGCATCCGTCTACCCAGCATCCGTCTACCCGCCTCTCCAGCATCCGTCTACCCAGCATCCGTCTACCCGCCTCTCCAGCATCCGTCTACCCAGCATCCGTCTACCCGCCTCTCCAGCATCCGTCTACCCAGCATCAGTCTACCCGCCTCTCCAGCATCCGTCTACCCAGCATCAGTCTACCCGCCTCTCCAGCATCCGTCTACCCAGCATCAGTCTACCCGCCTCTCCAGCATCCGTCTACCCGCCACTCCAGCATCCGTCTACCCGCCACTCCAGCATCCGTCTACCCGCCACTCCAGCATCCGTCTACCCGCCACTCCAGCATCCGTCTACCCGCCACTCCAGCATCCGTCTACCCGCCACTCCAGCATCCGTCTACCCGCCACTCCAGCATCCGTCTACCCGCCTCTCCAGCATCCGTCTACCCGCCTCTCCAGCATCCGTCTACCCGCCTCTCCAGCATCCGTCTACCCGCCTCTCCAGCATCCGTCTACCCGCCTCTCCAGCATCCGTCTACCCGCCTCTCCAGCATCCATCTACCCGCCTCTCCAGCATCCATCTACCCGCCTCTCCAGCATCCATCTACCCGCCTCTCCAGCATCCATCTACCCGCCTCTCCAGCATCCATCTACCCGCCTCTCCAGCATCCATCTACCCGCCTCTCCAGCATCCATCTACCCGCCTCTCCAGCATCCATCTACCCGCCTCTCCAGCATCCATCTACCCGCCTCTCCAGCATCCATCTACCCGCCTCTCCAGCATCCATCTACCCGCCTCTCCAGCATCCGTTTACCCACCTCTCCAGCATCCGTTTAACTGCCCATCCAGCATCAGTCTACTCGCCTCTCCAGCATCCGTCTACCCATCTCTCCAGCATCCGTCTACCCAGTATCAGTCTATCCGCCTCTCCAGCATCCGTCTATCCGCCTCTCCAGCATTCGTCTATCCGCCTCTCCAGCATTCGTCTATCCGCCTCTCCAGCATCCGTCTATCCGCCTCTCCAGCATCCGTCTATCCGCCTCTCCAGCATCCGTCTATCCGCCTCTCCAGCATCCGTCTACCCGCCTCTCCAGCATCCGTCTACCCGCCTCTCCAGCATCCGTCTACCCGCCTCTCCAGCATCCGTCTACCCGCCTCTCCAGCATCCGTCTACCCGCCTCTCCAGCATCCGTCTACCCGCCTCTCCAGCATCCGTCTACCCGCCTCTCCAGCATCCGTCTACCCGCCTCTCCAGCATCCGTCTACCCGCCTCTCCAGCATCCGTCTACCCGCCTCTCCAGCATCCGACTACCCAGCATTAGTCTACCCGCCTCTCCAGCATCCGTCTACCCGCCTCTCCAGCATCCGTCTACCCGCCTCTCCAGCATCCGTCTACCCGCCTCTCCAGCATCCGTCTACCCGCCTCTCCAGCATCCGTCTACCCGCCTCTCCAGCATCCGTCTACCCGCCTCTCCAGCATCCGTCTACCCGCCTCTCCAGCATCCGTCTACCCGCCTCTCCAGCATCCGTTTAACTGCCCGTCCAGCATCCGTCTACTCGCCTCTCCAGCATCCGTTTACCCGCCTCTCCAGCATCCGTTTACCCGCCTCTCCAGCATCCGTTTAACTGCCCATCCAGCATCAGTCTACTCGCCTCTCCAGCATCCGTCTACCCGCCTCTCCAGCATCCGTCTACCCAGTATCAGTCTATCCGCCTCTCCAGCATCCGTCTATCCGCCTCTCCAGCATCCGTCTACCCGCCTCTCCAGCATCCGTCTACCCGCCTCTCCAGCATCCGTCTACCCGCCTCTCCAGCATCCGTCTACCCGCCTCTCCAGCATCCGTCTACCCGCCTCTCCAGCATCCGTCTACCCGCCTCTCCAGCATCCGTCTACCCGCCTCTCCAGCATCCGTTTAACTGCTCGTCCAGCATCCGTCTACCCGCCTCTCCAGCATCCGTTTAACTGCCCGTCCAGCATCCGTCTACCCGCCTTTCCAGCATCCGTCTACCCGCCTCTCCAGCATCCGTCTACCCGCCTCTCCAGCATCCGTCTACCCGCCTCTCCAGCATCCGTCTACCCGCCTCTCCAGCATCCGTCTACCCGCCTCTCCAGCATCCGTCTACCCGCCTCTCCAGCATCCGTCTACCCGCCTCTCCAGCATCCGTCTACCCGCCTCTCCAGCATCCGTCTACCCGCCTCTCCAGCATCCGTCTACCCGCCTCTCCAGCATCCGTTTAACTGCCCGTCCAGCATCCGTCTACCCGCCTCTCCAGCATCCGTTTAACTGCCCGTCCAGCATCCATCTACCCAGCATCCGTCTACCCGCTACTCCAGCATCCGTCTACCCGCTTCTCCAGCATCCGTCTACCCGCCTCTCCAGCATCCGTCTACCCGCCTCTCCAGCATCCGTCTACCCGCCTCTCCAGCATCCGTCTACCCGCCTCTCCAGCATCCGTCTACCCGCCTCTCCAGCATCCGTCTACCCGCCTCTCCAGCATCCGTTTAACTGCCCGTCCAGCATCCGTCTACCCAGCATCAGTCTACCCGCCTCTCCAGCATCCGTCTACCCGCCTCTCCAGCATCAGTCTACCCAGCATCAGTCTACCCGCCTCTCCAGCATCAGTCTACGCCTCTCCAGCATCAGTCTACGCCTCTCCAGCATCCGTCTACCCGCCTCTCCAGCATCCGTCTACCCGCCTCTCCAGCATCCGTTTAACTGCCCGTCCAGCATCCATCTACCTAGCATCCGTCTACCCGCTTCTCCAGCATCCGTCTACCCGCCTCTCCAGCATCCGTCTACCCGCCTCTCCAGCATTCGTCTACCCGCCTCTCCAGCATCCGTCTACCCGCCTCTCCAGCATCCGTTTAACTGCCCGTCCAGCATCCGTTTAACTGCCCGTCCAGCATCCGTCTACCCAGCATCCGTCTACCCGCCTCTCCAGCATCCGTCTACCCGCCTCTCCAGCATCCATCTACCCGCCTCTCCAGCATCCATCTACCCGCCTCTCCAGCATCCATCTACCCGCCTCTCCAGCATCCATCTACCCGCCTCTCCAGCATCCATCTACCCGCCTCTCCAGCATCCATCTACCCGCCTCTCCAGCATCCATCTACCCGCCTCTCCAGCATCCGTCTACTCGCCTCTCCAGCATCCATCTACCCGCCTCTCCAGCATCCATCTACCCGCCTCTCCAGCATCCGTTTAACTGCCCGTCCAGCATCAGTCTACCCGCCTCTCCAGCATCAGTCTACCCAGCATCAGTCTACCCGCCTCTCCAGCATCCGTCTACGCCTCTCCAGCATCCATCTACCCGCCTCTCCAGCATCCATCTACCCGCCTCTCCAGCATCCGTTTAACTGCCCGTCCAGCATCCGTCTACCCGCCTCTGCAGCATCCATCTACCCGCCTCTCCAGCATCCATCTACCCAGCATCAGTCTACCCACCTCTCCAGCATCCATCTACCCGCCTCTCCAGCATCTGTTTAACTGCCCGTCCAGCATCCGTCTACCCGCCTAGCATCCGTCTACCCGCCTCTCCAGCATCAGTCTACCCAGCATCAGTCTACCCGCCTCTCCAGCATCCGTCTACCCGCCTCTCCAGCATCCGTTTAACTGCCCGTCCAGCATCCGTAACCTGCCTTTCCAGCATCCGTCTACCCAGCATCCGTCTACCCGCCTCTCCAGCATCCGTCTACCCAGCATCCGTCTACCCGCCTCTCCAGCATCCGTCTACCCAGCATCCGTCTACCCGCCTCTCCAGCATCCGTCTACCCAGCATCAGTCTACCCGCCTCTCCAGCATCCGTCTACCCAGCATCAGTCTACCCGCCTCTCCAGCATCCGTCTACCCAGCATCAGTCTACCCGCCTCTCCAGCATCCGTCTACCCGCCACTCCAGCATCCGTCTACCCGCCACTCCAGCATCCGTCTACCCGCCACTCCAGCATCCGTCTACCCGCCACTCCAGCATCCGTCTACCCGCCACTCCAGCATCCGTCTACCCGCCACTCCAGCATCCGTCTACCCGCCACTCCAGCATCCGTCTACCCGCCACTCCAGCATCCGTCTACCCGCCTCTCCAGCATCCGTCTACCCGCCTCTCCAGCATCCGTCTACCCGCCTCTCCAGCATCCGTCTACCCGCCTCTCCAGCATCCGTCTACCCGCCTCTCCAGCATCCATCTACCCGCCTCTCCAGCATCCATCTACCCGCCTCTCCAGCATCCATCTACCCGCCTCTCCAGCATCCATCTACCCGCCTCTCCAGCATCCATCTACCCGCCTCTCCAGCATCCATCTACCCGCCTCTCCAGCATCCATCTACCCGCCTCTCCAGCATCCATCTACCCGCCTCTCCAGCATCCATCTACCCGCCTCTCCAGCATCCATCTACCCGCCTCTCCAGCATCCATCTACCCGCCTCTCCAGCATCCGTTTACCCACCTCTCCAGCATCCGTTTAACTGCCCATCCAGCATCAGTCTACTCGCCTCTCCAGCATCCGTCTACCCATCTCTCCAGCATCCGTCTACCCAGTATCAGTCTATCCGCCTCTCCAGCATCCGTCTATCCGCCTCTCCAGCATTCGTCTATCCGCCTCTCCAGCATTCGTCTATCCGCCTCTCCAGCATCCGTCTATCCGCCTCTCCAGCATCCGTCTATCCGCCTCTCCAGCATCCGTCTATCCGCCTCTCCAGCATCCGTCTATCCGCCTCTCCAGCATCCGTCTACCCGCCTCTCCAGCATCCGTCTACCCGCCTCTCCAGCATCCGTCTACCCGCCTCTCCAGCATCCGTCTACCCGCCTCTCCAGCATCCGTCTACCCGCCTCTCCAGCATCCGTCTACCCGCCTCTCCAGCATCCGTCTACCCGCCTCTCCAGCATCCGACTACCCAGCATTAGTCTACCCGCCTCTCCAGCATCCGTCTACCCGCCTCTCCAGCATCCGTCTACCCGCCTCTCCAGCATCCGTCTACCCGCCTCTCCAGCATCCGTCTACCCGCCTCTCCAGCATCCGTCTACCCGCCTCTCCAGCATCCGTCTACCCGCCTCTCCAGCATCCGTTTAACTGCCCGTCCAGCATCCGTCTACTCGCCTCTCCAGCATCCGTTTACCCGCCTCTCCAGCATCCGTTTACCCGCCTCTCCAGCATCCGTTTAACTGCCCATCCAGCATCAGTCTACTCGCCTCTCCAGCATCCGTCTACCCGCCTCTCCAGCATCCGTCTACCCAGTATCAGTCTATCCGCCTCTCCAGCATCCGTCTATCCGCCTCTCCAGCATCCGTCTACCCGCCTCTCCAGCATCCGTCTACCCGCCTCTCCAGCATCCGTCTACCCGCCTCTCCAGCATCCGTCTACCCGCCTCTCCAGCATCCGTCTACCCGCCTCTCCAGCATCCGTCTACCCGCCTCTCCAGCATCCGTCTACCCGCCTCTCCAGCATCCGTTTAACTGCCCGTCCAGCATCCATCTACCCGCCTCTCCAGCATCCATCTACCCGCCTCTCCAGCATCCATCTACCCGCCTCTCCAGCATCCGTCTACCCGCCTCTCCAGCATCCGTCTACCCGCCTCTCCAGCATCCGTCTACCCGCCTCTCCAGCATCCGTCTACCCGCCTCTCCAGCATCCGTCTACCCGCCTCTCCAGCATCCGTCTACCCGCCTCTCCAGCATCCGTCTACCCGCCTCTCCAGCATCCGTCTACCCGCCTCTCCAGCATCCGTCTACCCGCCTCTCCAGCATCCGTCTACCCGCCTCTCCAGCATCCATCTACCCGCCTCTCCAGCATCCATCTACCCGCCTCTCCAGCATCCATCTACCCGCCTCTCCAGCATCCATCTACCCGCCTCTCCAGCATCCATCTACCCGCCTCTCCAGCATCCATCTACCCGCCTCTCCAGCATCCATCTACCCGCCTCTCCAGCATCCATCTACCCGCCTCTCCAGCATCCATCTACCCGCCTCTCCAGCATCCATCTACCCGCCTCTCCAGCATCCGTTTACCCGCCTCTCCAGCATCCGTTTACCCACCTCTCCAGCATCCGTTTAACTGCCCATCCAGCATCAGTCTACTCGCCTCTCCAGCATCCGTCTACCCATCTCTCCAGCATCCGTCTACCCAGTATCAGTCTATCCGCCTCTCCAGCATCCGTCTATCCGCCTCTCCAGCATCCGTCTATCCGCCTCTCCAGCATCCGTCTATCCGCCTCTCCAGCATCCGTCTACCCGCCTCTCCAGCATCCGTCTACCCGCCTCTCCAGCATCCGTCTACCCGCCTCTCCAGCATCCGTCTACCCGCCTCTCCAGCATCCGTCTACCCGCCTCTCCAGCATCCGTCTACCCGCCTCTCCAGCATCCGTCTACCCGCCTCTCCAGCATCCGTCTACCCGCCTCTCCAGCATCCGACTACCCAGCATTAGTCTACCCGCCTCTCCAGCATCCGTCTACCCGCCTCTCCAGCATCCATCTACCCGCCTCTCCAGCATCCATCTACCCGCCTCTCCAGCATCCATCTACCCGCCTCTCCAGCATCCATCTACCCGCCTCTCCAGCATCCATCTACCCGCCTCTCCAGCATCCATCTACCCGCCTCTCCAGCATCCATCTACCCGCCTCTCCAGCATCCATCTACCCGCCTCTCCAGCATCCGTTTAACTGCCCGTCCAGCATCCGTCTACTCGCCTCTCCAGCATCAGTCTACCCAGTATCAGTCTATCCGCCTCTCCAGCATCCGTCTACCCGCCTCTCCAGCATCCGTCTACCCGCCTCTCCAGCATCCGTCTACCCGCCTCTCCAGCATCCGTCTACCCGCCTCTCCAGCATCCGTCTACCCGCCTCTCCAGCATCCGTTTAACTGCCCGTCCAGCATCCGTCTACTCGCCTCTCCAGCATCCGTTTACCTGCCTCTCCAGCATCCGTTTACCCGCCTCTCCAGCATCCGTTTAACTGCCCATCCAGCATCAGTCTACTCGCCTCTCCAGCATCCGTCTACCCATCTCTCCAGCATCCGTCTACCCAGTATCCGTCTATCCGCCTCTCCAGCATCCGTCTATCCGCCTCTCCAGCATCCGTCTACCCGCCTCTCCAGCATCCGTCTACCCGCCTCTCCAGCATCCGTCTACCCGCCTCTCCAGCATCCGTCTACCCGCCTCTCCAGCATCCGTCTACCCGCCTCTCCAGCATCCGTCTACCCGCCTCTCCAGCATCCGTCTACCCGCCTCTCCAGCATCCGTCTACCCGCCTCTCCAGCATCCGTCTACCCGCCTCTCCAGCATCCGTCTACCCGCCTCTCCAGCATCCGTCTACCCGCCTCTCCAGCATCCGTTTAACTGCCCGTCCAGCATCCGTCTACTCGCCTCTCCAGCATCAGTCTACCCAGTATCAGTCTATCCGCCTCTCCAGCATCCGTCTATCCGCCTCTCCAGCATCCGTCTATCCGCCTCTCCAGCATCCGTCTACCCGCCTCTCCAGCATCCGTCTACCCGCCTCTCCAGCATCCGTCTACCCGCCTCTCCAGCATCCGTCTACCCGCCTCTCCAGCATCCGTCTACCCGCCTCTCCAGCATCCGTCTACCCGCCTCTCCAGCATCCGTCTACCCGCCTCTCCAGCATCCGTCTACTCGCCTCTCCAGCATCAGTCTACCCAGTATCAGTCTATCCGCCTCTCCAGCATCCGTCTACCCGCCTCTCCAGCATCCGTCTACCCGCCTCTCCAGCATCCGTCTACAGGCCTCTCCAGCATCCGTCTACCCGCCTCTCCAGCATCAGTCTACCCAGCATCAGTCTATCCGCCTCTCCAGCATCAGTCTACCCAGCATCAGTCTACCCGCCTCTCCAGCATCCGTCTACCCAGCATCAGTCTACCCGCCTCTCCAGCATCCGTCTACCCGCCACTCCAGCATCCGTCTACCCGCCACTCCAGCATCCGTCTACCCGCCACTCCAGCATCCGTCTACCCGCCACTCCAGCATCCGTCTACCCGCCACTCCAGCATCCGTCTACCCGCCACTCCAGCATCCGTCTACCCGCCACTCCAGCATCCGTCTACCCGCCTCTCCAGCATCCGTCTACCCGCCTCTCCAGCATCCGTCTACCCGCCTCTCCAGCATCCGTCTACCCGCCTCTCCAGCATCCGTCTACCCGCCTCTCCAGCATCCGTCTACCCGCCACTCCAGCATCCATCTACCCGCCTCTCCAGCATCCATCTACCCGCCTCTCCAGCATCCATCTACCCGCCTCTCCAGCATCCATCTACCCGCCTCTCCAGCATCCATCTACCCGCCTCTCCAGCATCCATCTACCCGCCTCTCCAGCATCCATCTACCCGCCTCTCCAGCATCCATCTACCCGCCTCTCCAGCATCCATCTACCCGCCTCTCCAGCATCCATCTACCCGCCTCTCCAGCATCCATCTACCCGCCTCTCCAGCATCCATCTACCCGCCTCTCCAGCATCCGTCTACCCGCCTCTCCAGCATCCGTCTACCCGCCTCTCCAGCATCCGTCTACCCGCCTCTCCAGCATCCGTTTAACTGCCCGTCCAGCATCCGTCTACTCGCCTCTCCAGCATCAGTCTACCCAGTATCAGTCTATCCGCCTCTCCAGCATCCGTCTACCCGCCTCTCCAGCATCCGTCTACCCGCCTCTCCAGCATCCGTCTACCCGCCTCTCCAGCATCCGTCTACCCGCCTCTCCAGCATCCGTCTACCCGCCTCTCCAGCATCCGTCTACCCGCCTCTCCAGCATCCGTCTACCCGCCTCTCCAGCATCCGTCTACCCGCCTCTCCAGCATCCGTCTACCCGCCTCTCCAGCATCCGTCTACCCGCCTCTCCAGCATCCGTCTACTCGCCTCTCCAGCATCAGTCTACCCAGTATCAGTCTATCCGCCTCTCCAGCATCCGTCTACCCGCCTCTCCAGCATCCGTCTACCCGCCTCTCCAGCATCCGTCTACAGGCCTCTCCAGCATCCGTCTACCCGCCTCTCCAGCATCAGTCTACCCAGCATCAGTCTATCCGCCTCTCCAGCATCAGTCTACCCAGCATCAGTCTACCCGCCTCTCCAGCATCCGTCTACCCAGCATCCGTCTACCCGCCTCTCCAGCATCCGTCTACCCGCCACTCCAGCATCCGTCTACCCGCCACTCCAGCATCCGTCTACCCGCCACTCCAGCATCCGTCTACCCGCCACTCCAGCATCCGTCTACCCGCCACTCCAGCATCCGTCTACCCGCCTCTCCAGCATCCGTCTACCCGCCTCTCCAGCATCCGTCTACCCGCCTCTCCAGCATCCGTCTACCCGCCTCTCCAGCATCCGTCTACCCGCCTCTCCAGCATCCGTCTACCCGCCTCTCCAGCATCCGTCTACCCGCCTCTCCAGCATCCATCTACCCGCCTCTCCAGCATCCATCTACCCGCCTCTCCAGCATCCATCTACCCGCCTCTCCAGCATCCATCTACCCGCCTCTCCAGCATCCATCTACCCGCCTCTCCAGCATCCATCTACCCGCCTCTCCAGCATCCATCTACCCGCCTCTCCAGCATCCATCTACCCGCCTCTCCAGCATCCATCTACCCGCCTCTCCAGCATCCATCTACCCGCCTCTCCAGCATCCGTTTACCCACCTCTCCAGCATCCGTTTAACTTCCCATCCAGCATCAGTCTACTCGCCTCTCCAGCATCCGTCTACCCATCTCTCCAGCATCCGTCTACCCAGTATCAGTCTATCCGCCTCTCCAGCATCCGTCTATCCGCCTCTCCAGCATTCGTCTATCCGCCTCTCCAGCATTCGTCTATCCGCCTCTCCAGCATCCGTCTATCCGCCTCTCCAGCATCCGTCTATCCGCCTCTCCAGCATCCGTCTACCCGCCTCTCCAGCATCCGTCTACCCGCCTCTCCAGCATCCGTCTACCCGCCTCTCCAGCATCCGTCTACCCGCCTCTCCAGCATCCGTCTACCCGCCTCTCCAGCATCCGTCTACCCGCCTCTCCAGCATCCGTCTACCCGCCTCTCCAGCATCCGTCTACCCGCCTCTCCAGCATCCGACTACCCAGCATTAGTCTACCCGCCTCTCCAGCATCCGTCTACCCGCCTCTCCAGCATCCGTCTACCCGCCTCTCCAGCATCCGTCTACCCGCCTCTCCAGCATCCATCTACCCGCCTCTCCAGCATCCATCTACCCGCCTCTCCAGCATCCATCTACCCGCCTCTCCAGCATCCATCTACCCGCCTCTCCAGCATCCATCTACCCGCCTCTCCAGCATCCATCTACCCGCCTCTCCAGCATCCATCTACCCGCCTCTCCAGCATCCGTTTAACTGCCCGTCCAGCATCCGTCTACTCGCCTCTCCAGCATCAGTCTACCCAGTATCAGTCTATCCGCCTCTCCAGCATCCGTCTACCCGCCTCTCCAGCATCCGTCTACCCGCCTCTCCAGCATCCGTCTACCCGCCTCTCCAGCATCCGTCTACCCGCCTCTCCAGCATCCGTCTACCCGCCTCTCCAGCATCCGTCTACCCGCCTCTCCAGCATCCGTTTAACTGCCCGTCCAGCATCCGTCTACTCGCCTCTCCAGCATCCGTTTACCCGCCTCTCCAGCATCCGTTTACCCGCCTCTCCAGCATCCGTTTAACTGCCCATCCAGCATCAGTCTACTCGCCTCTCCAGCATCCGTCTACCCGCCTCTCCAGCATCCGTCTACCCAGTATCAGTCTATCCGCCTCTCCAGCATCCGTCTATCCGCCTCTCCAGCATCCGTCTACCCGCCTCTCCAGCATCCGTCTACCCGCCTCTCCAGCATCCGTCTACCCGCCTCTCCAGCATCCGTCTACCCGCCTCTCCAGCATCCGTCTACCCGCCTCTCCAGCATCCGTCTACCCGCCTCTCCAGCATCCGTTTAACTGCCCGTCCAGCATCCATCTACCCGCCTCTCCAGCATCCATCTACCCGCCTCTCCAGCATCCATCTACCCGCCTCTCCAGCATCCGTCTACCCGCCTCTCCAGCATCCGTTTAACTGCCCGTCCAGCATCCATCTACCCGCCTCTCCAGCATCCATCTACCCGCCTCTCCAGCATCCGTCTACCCGCCTCTCCAGCATCCGTCTACCCGCCTCTCCAGCATCCGTCTACCCGCCTCTCCAGCATCCGTCTACCCGCCTCTCCAGCATCCGTCTACCCGCCTCTCCAGCATCCGTCTACCCGCCTCTCCAGCATCCGTCTACCCGCCTCTCCAGCATCCGTCTACCCGCCTCTCCAGCATCCGTCTACCCGCCTCTCCAGCATCCGTCTACCCGCCTCTCCAGCATCCGTCTACCCGCCTCTCCAGCATCCGACTACCCAGCATTAGTCTACCCGCCTCTCCAGCATCCGTCTACCCGCCTCTCCAGCATCCATCTACCCGCCTCTCCAGCATCCATCTACCCGCCTCTCCAGCATCCATCTACCCGCCTCTCCAGCATCCATCTACCCGCCTCTCCAGCATCCATCTACCCGCCTCTCCAGCATCCATCTACCCGCCTCTCCAGCATCCATCTACCCGCCTCTCCAGCATCCATCTACCCGCCTCTCCAGCATCCGTTTAACTGCCCGTCCAGCATCCGTCTACTCGCCTCTCCAGCATCAGTCTACCCAGTATCAGTCTATCCGCCTCTCCAGCATCCGTCTACCCGCCTCTCCAGCATCCGTCTACCCGCCTCTCCAGCATCCGTCTACCCGCCTCTCCAGCATCCGTCTACCCGCCTCTCCAGCATCCGTCTACCCGCCTCTCCAGCATCCGTTTAACTGCCCGTCCAGCATCCGTCTACTCGCCTCTCCAGCATCCGTTTACCTGCCTCTCCAGCATCCGTTTACCCGCCTCTCCAGCATCCGTTTAACTGCCCATCCAGCATCAGTCTACTCGCCTCTCCAGCATCCGTCTACCCATCTCTCCAGCATCCGTCTACCCAGTATCCGTCTATCCGCCTCTCCAGCATCCGTCTATCCGCCTCTCCAGCATCCGTCTACCCGCCTCTCCAGCATCCGTCTACCCGCCTCTCCAGCATCCGTCTACCCGCCTCTCCAGCATCCGTCTACCCGCCTCTCCAGCATCCGTCTACCCGCCTCTCCAGCATCCGTCTACCCGCCTCTCCAGCATCCGTCTACCCGCCTCTCCAGCATCCGTCTACCCGCCTCTCCAGCATCCGTCTACCCGCCTCTCCAGCATCCGTCTACCCGCCTCTCCAGCATCCGTCTACCCGCCTCTCCAGCATCCGTTTAACTGCCCGTCCAGCATCCGTCTACTCGCCTCTCCAGCATCAGTCTACCCAGTATCAGTCTATCCGCCTCTCCAGCATCCGTCTATCCACCTCTCCAGCATCCGTCTATCCGCCTCTCCAGCATCCGTCTACCCGCCTCTCCAGCATCCGTCTACCCGCCTCTCCAGCATCCGTCTACCCGCCTCTCCAGCATCCGTCTACCCGCCTCTCCAGCATCCGTCTACCCGCCTCTCCAGCATCCGTCTACCCGCCTCTCCAGCATCCGTCTACCCGCCTCTCCAGCATCCGTCTACTCGCCTCTCCAGCATCAGTCTACCCAGTATCAGTCTATCCGCCTCTCCAGCATCCGTCTACCCGCCTCTCCAGCATCCGTCTACCCGCCTCTCCAGCATCCGTCTACAGGCCTCTCCAGCATCCGTCTACCCGCCTCTCCAGCATCAGTCTACCCAGCATCAGTCTATCCGCCTCTCCAGCATCCGTCTACCCGCCTCTCCAGCATCCGTCTACCCGCCTCTCCAGCATCCGTCTACCCGCCTCTCCAGCATCCGTTTAACTGCCCGTCCAGCATCCGTCTACTCGCCTCTCCAGCATCAGTCTACCCAGCATCAGTCTATCCGCCTCTCCAGCATCCGTCTACCCGCCTCTCCAGCATCCGTCTACCCGCCTCTCCAGCATCCGTCTACCCGCCTCTCCAGCATCCGTCTACCCGCCTCTCCAGCATCCGTTTAACTGCCCGTCCAGCATCCGTCTACTCGCCTCTCCAGCATCAGTCTACCCAGCATCCGTCTACCCGCCTCTCCAGCATCCGTCTACCCGCCTCTCCAGCATCCGTCTACCCGCCTCTCCAGCATCCGTCTACCCGCCTCTCCAGCATCCGTTTAACTGCCCGTCCAGCATCCGTCTACCCAGCATCAGTCTACCCGCCTCTCCAGCATCAGTCTACCCAGCATCAGTCTACCCGCCTCTCCAGCATCCGTCTACCCAGCATCAGTCTACCCGCCTCTCCAGGGCCGGCTCCAGGTTTTTGTGGGCCCCGGGCAAAAGAGTCTCAGTGGGCCCCTTTAGCACATACCACGATTCATGATGCACAGATACGGCGGAGAAATATAGGTATAGTACACAGGGCCCAGCCTGCCACCTCATCCTTCATATATGCAGACATGCACGCACACACACACAGTACACAGACATGCATGCCCACACACAGTACACAGACACGCACACACACAATACGCAGACACGCACACACTACGCAGACACACAATACGAAGACACACACACAATATACGAAGACACACACAATATACACAGACACACACACAATACGCAGACACACACACAATACGCAGACACACACACAGAGCACTACCATGCGCATGCACACACATACACACATGAACATGGTACACAGATATACACACACAATATGCAGACACGCACAGATACATACACATACATATTTGAACACATTCTTAAAAACACAAAACAGACAAATATATACACAGTCATACACACTGACATACACAGACATTCACATCATATATGCACACACACATAAGAAATATTTTTTATATGGGGATTGGGGAAGCTCGCTCACCTGCCCCCTGGCCTGTGTCCCGTCCAGCTCCTCAGTCATGTGGCAGTGCAGGGCCTCAGGCGTGTCACATGGCCCTGGACCATCAGGGGGGCCCACTCGCCGTCAGGGCCCGGGTCGCTTCCCCGGCATCTGTGCAGGGCCGCCGGTGCTGTTCAAGCCCTGCTCTGCTACATGCAGCAGCAGCAGTGTGCAGTCAGTGTGCTGCTGCTCCACCAATCAGGCCCAGTGCTGTCACATTCCAGACATGGCCACGCGCTGTGTGCTGTGTCTGGTAGTAATGACGCGGCAGGTGCGACACACAAGCACAATTAAAGGCGCAGTGTCGCCCCTGCGTGTCATTACTACCAGACACAGCTGCATAGCGCACTGCGCGCGGCCATGTCTTGAAAGTGACAGCATTGGGCCTGATTGGTGGAGCAGCAGCACACTGACCGCACACTGCTGCTGCAGCATGAAGCAGAGCAGGGCTTGAACAGCACCGCCTGCCCTGCACAGATGCCGGGGAAGCAACCTGGGCCCCGATAACGAGTGGGCCCTCCTGATGGTCCAGGGCCCCGGCACTTGCCCGGGTACGCCAGGTACTGACGCCGGCCCTGCGCCTCTCCAGCATCCGTCTACCCGCCTCTCCAGCATCAGTCTACCCGCCTCTCCAGCATAAGTCTAATTGCCCGTCCAGCATCCGTCTACCCGCCTCTCAGCATCCATCTACCCGCCTCTCCAGCATCCATCTACCCGCCTCTCCAGCATCCATCTACCCGCCTCTCCAGCATCCATCTACCCGCCTCTCCAGCATCCGTTTAACTGCCCGTCCAGCATAAGTCTACCCGCCTCTCCAGCATCAGTCTAACCAGGGCTGTGGAGTCGGTAAGCCAAACCTACGACTCCTCAATTTCCATGACACCGACTCCAAGTCCAACACCGACTCCCTCATACATGCCTCATGTTTAAGGGATAAATTTACTGTCGGACACATTTATCTCAGCTAAAAGTCTAGACCCTTAGATCAGGAATAGGACAAACATTTATAGGACATTTCATAACTTTCCCAAATTCTTATGAAAAAATATTCCCCACAAACTGCATTGAACTACTGTACCCAATTTATTATATATTTTAGGAGTCGGGCTCAAACTCGAACTTCACAGCCCTGCATCTAACTGCTCGTCCAGCATGAGTCTACCCGCCTCTCCAGCTTCCGTCTACCGGCCCGTCCAGCTTCCGTCTACCGGCCCGTCCAGCTTCCGTCTACCGGCCCGTCCAGCTTCCGTCTACCGGCCCGTCCAGCTTCCGTCTACCGGCCCGTCCAGCTTCCGTCTACCGGCCCGTCCAGCTTCCGTCTAACTACCTGTCTATCATCAGTCTACCTGCCTGACCAGCTTCATTCTGCCTGTCCTTTATCCGTCTACCTGCTTTATTTGTCCTGTGTCCATTTACCTACCTGTATGTATTTGCTTGACCAGACCAGCATCTATCTACTAGCCCTGTACTGTAACTGTCCATTTGCCTACCCTGACCTATATATACCTACCTGTCTTCCCTGACCTGTATCCATTTACCTACCTGTCTGCCTGTACTTTATCTACCTGCCTGTCTAGAATTAGTCTGTATTTCTAGCAGTCATCTACTTGCCATTCCAGCATCGGTCTACCTGCCTTCCTTTTATCTACCTGCTTTCTCTGTCCTGTATCTACAGTATGTACCTACCTACCCTGTATGTAAGTACTTGCTTAACCTGCCCAGCATCATTCTGCCAGCCCTGTCCTGTATGTGTCCATCTGCCCTATATCCGCCAGCCCCGTCCTGTATGTGTCCATCTGCCCTATATCCGCCAGCCCTGTCCTGTATCGGTCCATCTACCAGCACTGTTGTCATGTTGCATACAGCTCCAGCCCTGACCATGAATTTGGATGATGGCGCTTCTGTCAATCGATTGTGGCGCCATCGTAAATATCATCTGAAGAGTTAATACTAGATTCTGCGAGGATAAAAACTGGAGGTTCCCTGTGCAAAGTCCACACCATAAGAGAGGGGATATAAACCTTCAACTCCCAAGCTAAACATACCAGTCCCACGGACCCAGACACTCAGACTGCACATTACCGCAGAGCAGAACTTCTACATTCTGGACACAAAAATGATTAATTTGGCTGAAAAATATATTAGCAGAAATGCAGGCAATCACAGCTAGAAAAATCTGCAGTCTGGACAGGAAGGGGATCCACGCCGCGCGTTCCTGACCCCGATAACAAATATGCCCCAGAAATGAATTTATAGGTTTATTGTTAAAAAGGTCAAGAGCAAAACAGCAAAAAAGTGTCATTAAGCTTGGTATGAGCGAGTGCTTTCTTCCGGCCCGTGATGAGTAGATCAGACGGGTAATTACTTATTTCACTTCGGTTCCTACTCAGTTAATAGAAATTAAGTAGAATTCATTAGAAGGAGAAAGGCTCGGGCAATCAGACCACAGCGAGAGGTGATCCGGGCAGAGGAAAGGTCAGCGAGCATGATGTTAGACACATGTGACCAGGACCTTACAGATGTGACCTCTGCCTCACGGCCACAAGGTGCCGCACATTATATATCCCCATGTGATACATATCCTCCACATTGTACCGCACACACGGAGAACGGCTGCAGTCAGCCACAATGTAACCACTCCAACAGCAACCGGAGCTACAATGTGTCTACAGTCATTGGTAACTACCCAGGGTCTGTATAACATCATGAGCAGTGGGGCAACTACAGTCCCATGGGCCCCGCTGCAATATTTGGACCTGCTCACCCCCCACCTCCCCCCAACCATTGTATTTTGGTCAGATGTACGAGTCCTTGCAGCGTTATAAATCCTATAAGGACATATGTGTTGTCCCCCCATATTATGTAGTAATGTCCCCAATCCTGGGCCCCATCCTGGCATATATCCTCCATCCTGGTATCTACAGTGGGTATGGAAAGTATTCAGACCCCTTTAAATGTTTCACTCTTTGTTGCATTGCAGCCATTTGGTAAATTCTAAAAAGTTCATTTTTTTTCTCATTAAAGTACACTCTGCACCCCATCTTGACTGAAAAAAACCCAGAAATGTAGACATTTTCGCAAATTTATTAAAAAAGAAAAACTGAAATATCACATGGTCATAAGTATTCAGACCCTTTGCTCAGTGTGGAGTTGAAGCCCCCTTTTGAGCTAGTACAGCCATGAGTCTTCTTGGGAATGATGCAACAAGTTTCTCACACCTGGATTTGGGGATCCTCGGCCATTCTTCCTTGCAGATCCTCTCCAGTTCCGTCAGGTTGGATGATGAACGTTGGTGGACAGCCATTTTTAGGTCTCTCCAGAGATGCTCAATTGGGTTTAGGTCACTGCCATGCGCGACAAGCTGATGTCAGCTACTGGCCTCTGATTGGCCGGAGGCGTGTATTGCAGTGCAGGGACTCCACAGGTCTCTGAGCCGCAATACATTTCAGCTTAATGTGTGTCCTCGGATGTACATCCAGCTGAAATAGCTGCTGGCATTGGCGGGCCCCCACCCGCAGGGGCAAGGGTGCACCCTCTGCAACCACAATTGTTATGCCCCTGATCATGAGTGCAGCTCTGGAGTATAATACAGGATGTAACTCAGGATCAGTAATGTAATGTATGTACACAGTGACTGCACCAGCAGAATAGTGAGTGCAGCTCTGGAGTATAATACAGGATGTAACTCCGGATCAGTACAGGATCAGTAATGTAATGTATGTACACAGTGACCGCACCAGCAGAATAGTGAGCGCAGCTCTGGAGTATAATACAGGAGGTAACTCAGGATCAGTAATGTAATGTATGTACACAGTGACTGCACCAGCAGAATAGTGAGTGCAGCTCTGGAGTATAATACAGGATGTAACTCAGGATCAGTACAGGATCAGTAATGTAATTTATGTACACAGTGACTGCACCAGCTGAATAGTGAGTGCAGCTCTGGAGTATAATACAGGAGGTAACTCAGGATCAGTAATGTAATGTATGTACACAGTGACTGCACCAGAAGAATAGTGAGTGCAGCTCTGGAGTATAATACAGGAGGTAACTCAGGATCAGTACAGGATCAGTAATGTAATGTATGTACACAGTGACTGCACCAGAAGAATAGTGAGTGCAGCTCTGGAGTATAATACAGGAGGTAACTCAGGATCAGTAATGTAATGTATGTACACAGTGACTGCACCAGCAGAATAGTGAGTGCAACTCTGGGGTATAATACAGGAGGTAACTCCGGATAAGTAATGTATTTACACAGTGACTGCAGAAGCAGAATAGCGAGTGCTGCTCTGGATTATAATACAGGAGGTAACTCAGGATCAGTAATGTAATGTATTTACACAGTGACAGCAGCAGCAGAATAGTGAGTGCAGCTCTGGAGAAGAATATAATTTGTATTTAAAGATGGACTGAATTGGTCATAGACTATTGATAAATGTAGACTACATTACATCTACCTGTTCGGGGGGCCATGTCCACACACTTGCTGGTTAGTTGTTCCCTTTTATTATAAGCTAGTAATAACAAGTCGGGTAAAGCAGTAGATTTAGTGTGCGAGTTGCTGGAACGTGCACTTTAGCAATGAACTATTTTACAACTTGCATGTTTCATTTGCAAAGAAAACAGGGCTCTGGTAAGTGAGGCAATAAACGCCCATTAGCACAAGAAGCAGCAGATCCGCGGCCGAGGTGTTTACAGAGCGACATGAAATGCAGCGGAGTGTGAGAGAAACCATTGCTGCACAGATTTATCATCTAGAATCTAAAGATCAAGAACTTATTTTTTTTTTACGTTCAAATAGTTTTTTTAAATGCAGAATAGTATTGCCAAAATGCCCATCACTACAGAGGGTTTGCATTTTTTGACAATTAGGATCAAGAAAGCAAAATCCATAGAGCATGATGGCTTCATAACAAGTGGCGTGGATAAATCTTTAGTTTGACAAACTGAAGGGTGGTGTAGACTGGAACTAGACTGTGACACAATGGCCAAAGGCTCGCTTATCACCGGGCTACGGGTGGATCTCCACTCCCTTCCTATGACCACCAGATCCAAATTCTCCACAATGAGCTTCGTAGTAAATCTGAAACTGTCAAGTTTTGGGTCATGTTCATAACTCCTTACAGATCACTGCAGAGAGGTGGACTCTCCACCAGAAATTTGATTTGAGGAGGTTATTGTACTTGGCATTAGTTTGGGCTCCTGACCATTGATACCCCAAGATTAGATGCAAGAATTGTACGAGGGCTAGAGCTAACATCAAGCGAATAGTCAGGGCTATTGAGCCTCGTGGGCACCTGTCGAACTGGCAAATAAGACGAGTAGGCTGAGAGGCCACTGACTCCACAGCCCAAATAAATATGGCTAGAAGAATTGGGTTGCCCAGTCTACTGTTGTCACGCAACGTGTGAGAAAGACTAAGTGCAACACAAAGGGAAGAGGGGGAAGAAGCCCAAACACTAGGGAAAGGTGAAGTAGAGACCCCTAGTCAGATCTTCTAACACCCTACCTATCCTACCATGGCTATATAGGTTCCACACCTATCGCTGAGCAGGAACCTAAACCCTGGATGACCCTAGAGCTTGGTACTAGATAGGGAGGGGGAGGTGTGGGCACTGGTCAGGCCCCATTATAAACTTAAGACAGCAAGGTAGACAAACAAAGGGGATTAACTTAGCTTGAGCAGACACCAGATGAGTAACGCCAACTGTCCTGCAAGGGCACCAAAGAAGAAGTCAGCCAACAGATAGTGCTCCAAGCCTGCACAAAGGTACATAGAAGTATCACCGGCGATTGACTGGAGCAAACTGAGGATTTTAACTCCCGTGCAAGGGTGTGTCAATCAGCAGCAGGAGGGAGTTCGCCACTGGGTCTTAAAGGAAGAAGGATTAAGAAGGTGTCTGCAATGCCAAGCACAGTGACCTTCTACAGTCAGATCCAGAGCGACTGTCTATTACACCTGACACACCAGTGACACCTGTTGGTTACCTATGGTCAATCTCCAACCATCAAGCAAGTGCTTCTACTGTGGTCACATATCAAGGTAGTTCAATGAAGGATGGCCAAATCTGCACCAGGAGTGATGAATCGTTTCGGTCCCGGTGGCCCGCCACCCACCAGAGCTTGGTAAGAATGGAGAGGTCCAACCTCTGCCACCAGGACTGTTGCGCACACCATGAAACAATGACTCCAGGCTTGGGGGCTTCATGGTTAATGGAGAAGGGCTTAGTCTGCCATTTTTAACAGAGTTGGCTACTCAAGTGTCCACTCTCCACCGAGCTCTCCACGGACAACGCAATCTGACGTTTTCACGTCTCCATAAAAAGTTTAATAAACAGTGGCCAACTCACCACCAAAAACATAGAACCGGTGACCTACATACTTGAGATTGGCGAGAATCTCAGCTGTTGCACCTCCTTTGGACAGACCAGATTCTGGAAGACCGGGGCGAGATTAAACGTTTCCAATGGTCGAAATGCTGAAATCTTTTGCACATGTTGCAGCTTCCCATTTCTTTATTAAAAAGTAACATTAACATTTGCCAAAAGAAATACATTAAGTTGTAGCTGGAAAACCATTATAAGATAATTCTATTAGGACTTTTGGGGATGGGGGGGGGAGAAAACACTTAAAATGTTTGACCTTCAATTGGTTTTCCCACTACAAGTAGAGACGGGAGATTTACTCTCCAGTATTTAATCACATTCGGCTGCGGAGTAAGACATCGGATGGCGGCCACAGGAGACCGCCGAAAACATACATTATGGGGGCCGCAGGTTTCACTGTGGAACGTACTGAGTTACACCAGGGTTTAAGGATTGCGCTCACTAACAGCTGCACAGAGCTTACAAGAAGGGATAATTTACGGCCCCCATTGAGTCAATGATTGCCCCCCCTACTAATAAACTATAAAAGAAGAGAAAATTAAAGTTTCCAGCGCTGGGAGAAACAGCAGCAAAATCCTAGCGAAAATAATGCTAAACCAACTGTGAAATCCAAGAAAGACCAAAGACGTAATATCCAAGGAGTATTAGAGGTAGATTAATAAAGTGCGGTAGATGCAGTAATTTATGCTTTACCGAAATTACATGTCGTAATTAGTGCAAAAGTATACGACATTACTTTATATGTGTATATGCACATAATATGATCAAATGGTCGCGGCTGTTTCAACAGGTTTTGCATAAATCAATAGTACAAGCGAATATAAGAAACTTTGTAATACATGTGACCAGAGAAATCTGCTTTTTTTTCTCCACTTATGAGCCACTTCCCCAGACACCTGAACTCTTTATTGATAAGACAGACTGCCAGTTCACTAAGTGATCAGATTAAAGCTGCCTATATAAGTCTATGGAGAGGAAAGGGAGGAGAAGAACAAGAGAAAAGCTGAAAGATACAGAGGATAGTGCTTATTAGGTAAGGGTTTTATCTCACCCTAGTGCTGGATTCACAGTTACACTGTTAAAAGGGTTGTCTGATAAAAAAAAAGTTATCACCTATATACGGAAAAAGGTGATAACTTGATTGGTGGAGGTCCAACTGCTGGCACCTGAACCGAATGACATAAATCAACATAACGGGGTACTTTTATTCCCATTAGACTAGAGCTGCAATGGGCACACTCGACTGCTGCTCCTTCCGGCAGCCCCATAGGGAATCAATAGAGCAGTGGTCAGGAGTCTGATCTGCCACGTTATTTTGTAATGGGGATAAAAAGTTACCCTTACTGCCCAACAGTGTGTGTCCCAAAATAAAATGACTGTTCCAACCCAGTACATGCGCTCGGTGCACCCTTGTGGCCAAACAGTTCAGTGTATCTGCCCACCTGCTTGATTTTCATCCATCTCTGCCCTTCCTCTATTTTAATTGACAGCTCTGGATTTATAGAGCTAGAAAAGGGCAGAGATAGATAAAAAAAACAAGCAGGTGAGAAGGTGTATTGAATTGTTTGGCCACACCAAGATTGTTAAAACCAAGCACTGGCGCTCGGTGCAGTCATTCTGTGTTTGCAGACTCCCTTTAACAACCCCAGAGCTGGATTCACAGCTACAGTTCTCAGTACTGCAGTATAATGTTCTCCATGCTGCTGCTTTACAGTAAGTGTTTAACAAACACCAGTGCTGGGACTCACAGCTACAGTTGTCAGCATGGTTGTATAATTTCCTCCATGCTGCTACTTTCCAGTAAATGTTTAACATACCGTGGTGCTGGATTCACAGCTACAGTTCTCAGTACTACAGTATAAGGTCCTCCATGCTGCCGCTCTCCAGTAAATGTTTAACATGCCCCAGTGCTGGATTCACAGCTACAGTTCTCAGTACTGTTGTATAATGTCCTCCATGCTGCTGCTTTACAGTAAGTGTCTAACGTACCCCAGTGCTGTATTCACAGCTACAGTTCTCAGTATTGCTGTATAATATCAGCCTGTACTTGGTTTTAATAGTCATTCTGTGTTTACAGGCTCCCTTTAACAACCCCAGTGCTGTATTCACAGCTACAGTTCTCAGTACTGCTGTATAATGTCCGCCTGTACTTGGTTTTAATAGTCATTCTGTGTTTACAGGCTCCCTTTAACAACCCCAGTGCTGGATTCACAGCTACAGTTCTCAGTACTGCTGTATAATGTCCGCCTGTACTTGGTTTTAATAGTCATTCTGTGTTTACAGGCTCCCTTTAACAACCCCAGTGCTGGATTCACAGCTACAGTTCGCAGTACTTCGGTATAATGTCCTCCATCCTGCTGCTTTCCATTAAGTGTTTAACAAACCCCAGTGCTGGATTCACATCTACACTGCTCAGTAGTCCTATTTAGTGTCCTCCATGCTGCTGCTGTTTCTGAACATGTGCTACATAGAAACAGGAGGGCAGGAGTCCCTCATGTCGGTTTATGCTATGTTTGGGGGGCATCAAAGTAGCTAGTCTCCATCAACTAGATCAGAGACAACTGAAAATTAGCAATAGATTCTACAGAGGAGAAAACTGATGAAAACTGAACGTTACACAGACATGATATTCCCAACAGTTCATTGAACCTTTTAATGGCGATACACAAGCTCACAGAGTGAGGCCACCGAGTGTAGAAGTGCCTATCCTCTATCTTATGACCTCTCTGTATCGGGAGGGATTGGCCCTAGGCACAGAAAGCAGGTAGTTGGCAGCTACCTGCCTACTGGTTCATAGACCCATAGTAAAAAATAAATAAATAAATAGTCCTGGATAACCCCTTTGAGGATAGCTGTTAAGTTACAAATCACTAGGGGTCCGACTGCTAGAAAATGGTCACGTTGGACTGGAGCACAGCCACCATTCATGTTCTATTGGCCTGCCAGATACAGCGGAGTACAGCACTCAAGTTTGTCTGGCGGTCCAAATCCGGAGCATGTGCGGCCAAAACTATACTTTTATGGGGCATTTAAGAGCCCAATTCTCGCGACTGGTGGGGGGTCACAGTTGTCAGGTGTTTAGTAAATAAAATATTAAATTATTTTCCCCAAAAAATGTAAGTGAAAATATTTGGATCCTTTGGGACAAAAGCTAGCTTTTCAAATAGATCTCAGACGGCATCTGCTTTTTTCAAAGCAGCAGAAAAATATAGAGATTGAAGATCCCAGTTCATCATTTGCACTTTTTTTTCTTACGTTACTTTTCTTTTTTGGTCTTGCGCTATTCGTTGACGTATTCTGCACCAAATTCTTCAAATGGGTTCAAGAATTTTGCAAAAAATCAAAAATGTTCTTTACGTCTTACACCGGTCCGGAGCTTTTTCAAATATTTTTTTTTTTTTTAACACACTTGATAAATCGGATGCAAACAAAAAACCCACGCAAACGTTGGTGAACAAATAAAAAAAACAAACAGGTGAAGACGCATAAAATATATTTCAAGTAAAGAGCAAATCAAAAAGTAAAATATCAGGGTGATTTCCACGAGCGCTCAGGAGTCTATAGGAGAGCGGACACAATCCCTCCACAAACACGTCCTCCACAAACACGTCCTCCACAAACACGTCCTCCACAAACACGTCCTCCACAAACACGTCCTCCACAAACACGTCCTCCACAGGTCACATCTGAGGCCGGCTCCAGGATCACATTTGTTTATGCTCACATCCGACATGGCGACCCCGGCACGCTCTAGGGAAATGAGCACTCAGGGGAGGTAGAAGTAACTCTAACTCTCTCTCTAGAGACAAATTATTAGCACAGAGCACATTTGTGCTTCACACAGCTCCTCCGCCTGTTTGCACAGATGGGATGGAACCTAAAAGCGCTCTTCCTGAAGAACGTACATGAAACCCATCTCTACATGTGTTACCTTCCATTATTATAGTCCTGCAGGGAAACACTCGAAGAATCCGGGACATTAGTCTTTATAGCATAGGCTTTAAAAGTGTTACGCACACAGGTGGCACACGTGGTTCGTGGAACTACTATGCCACGAGGCCGGGCTTACCTGGGAGGTGCGGAGCTAAGTGGCTACCAGGTGTGCATTGGATCTCCTGATGGTGGAGTCAGGCTTGGTGGCAGGTAGCCGCCAGGTACAACTCCTAGGCTGTCCCCGGTACTGCAGCTGCTGACCCCAGGGGTCAGGTACGTAGACATGGATATGGACTGACTCCGTTCAGACTACTAGGTTCTGGATCCTCTGCAGAGTGGTTACTGAAACGGAGAGACAGGACTGATTCAGGTACAGCTGGAGCGGCTTCAAGATACAGGTGCCACCGATGTGGCTTCAGTATTTGGAGACTGGTTGTAGCAGTCCGGAGACATGGAATACACGTTCAGGACACTGGAAGCGCCGGGACCGGGGACTCCGGGGTTCAGGACACTGGCCGTGCCGGGACCTGGACTTCCGGGGTTAAGGACACTGGCCGCGCCGGGACCTGGACTTCCGGGGTTCAGGACACTGGCCGCGCCGGGACCAGGACTTCCGGGGTTCAGGACACTGGCCGCGCCGGGACCTGGACTTCCGGGGTTCAGGACACTGGCCGCGCCGGGACCTGGACTTCCGGGGTTCAGGACACTGGCCGCGCCGGGACCTGGACTTCCGGGGTTCAGGACACTGGCCGCGCCGGGACCAGGACTTCCGGGGTTCAGGACACTGGCCGCGCCGGGACCAGGACTTCCGGGGTTCAGGACACTGGCCGCGCCGGGACCAGGACTTCCGGGGTTCAGGACACTGGCCGCGCCGGGACCAGGACTTCCGGGGTTCAGGACACTGGCCGCGCCGGGACCAGGACTTCCGGGGTTCAGGACACTGGCCGCGCCGGGACCAGGACTTCCGGGGTTCAGGACACTGGCAGTGCCGGGACCAGGACTTCCAGGGTTCAGGACACTGGCAGTGCCGGGACCAGGACTTCCGGGGTTCAGGACACTGGCCGCGCCGGGACCAGGACTTCCGGGGTTCAGGACACTGGCCGCGCCGGGACCAGGACTTCCGGGGTTCAGGACACTGGCCGCGCCGGGACCAGGACTTCCGGGGTTCAGGACACTGGCCGCGCCGGGACCAGGACTTCCGGGGTTCAGGACACTGGCCGCGCCGGGACCAGGACTTCCGGGGTTCAGGACACTGGTCGAAATACTACACTACCTAATGACTCAATGGGTTGCTTGGCACCTCCCTATTGGGGAGGGTGCCTTTTAAACAAGATGCCTCCCATCTACTCTAAATACTAAATGTCCCTTAAACCTTTTCACGCCACGGTCAATTTCCGTTTTCATTTCCGTTTTTTTCCTCCCCTTCTTCCCAGAGCCATAAGTCTTATTTTTGTGTCCACATTGACGTATGAGGGCTTTTTTTTTTTTTCATTGATATCATTGATATTGATTTTAACACATAGTGTACTAGAAAATGGAAAAAAAATTCAAGTGCCGTGAAATTGTAAAAAAAAACAAAAAACAATTCTGACATTGTAGTTTTGGAATTGTTTTTACGGTGTACATTTTGTGGTAAAAATGACTTTGGAATATGATTATGTTTTTATTAATACCATTTTGGGAGAGAAGCGACTTTTTGCTTGCGTGTTAAAGAAGTTGTCCACTACTTTCACACTGATGCCCTATCCGTAGGATAAGGCATAAATGTATGATCGGCCGGGGTCCCGCACGCGGCACCCCCGCCGATCAACTGTTAGCGGTGCCGGTGGCGGCCGGAAGTGCTTACCTGCAGTGCCTGGCCGTCCATCTCTAGAGGCTGCCGCGGGGTACTGCGCATCCGCCTCCCATTGAATTAAATAGGAGGCAGATGTGCAGCAACAAGCGCAGGCCACTGCAACTTGACAGCCAAGCACTGCAGGTAAGAACTTCCGGACAGCGGCCGCTACCGCCGGCACCAATAACAGCTGATCGGCAAGGGTGCCGGGTGTGGGACCCCGGCCCATCATACATTGATGCCCTATCCTACGGCAGTAAACGTACGACCACGCCAGGCACGATTCAGTCTCTGAATGTGGAGGACGCTTTCTATAATTCGGGAGTCGCCGTTTCTTTTTCTGCGCACTGTAATCGGGCCGATCTCATCATCACAGGGCGGTGGAGTTTATAAGACAAAAATAGCCGATGTAAACACGCTGGATTTAGTACGAGGCAGCACAATAGGAGATCCATTATTCACACGTCTTAGTGTCAGCTCTGTGTATATACAGAGCGGAGGGTTCAGCCAGCGGGGGCACACAACATGGGCTGATGTCTAATTTGTCCGGCTGCCATGTTTAGTTGGCATTGTAGAAACGTCTACTGAACACTATGGCCAGAAACTGAGAGAACAGCTCACCGACGCAGAAAGGGAGGACAGAAAGTAGGAGAGTCCTCGAGTGCACGTGTGATGCGAGAGTCCGGTGTATGGAGCCTTAATACCAGCTTATAGACCAGTTTTGGATACATGGAAATTTGCAGGAAAGTGTGCCCCATTCTAGCACATGTTACATACAGTGGGTCCGGAAAGTATTCAGACCCCTTTACATTTTTCACTCTTTCTTTCATTACAGCCATTTGGTAAAATTCTAAAAAGTTCTTTTTTTTTTTCTCATTAAAGTACACTCTGCGCCCCATCTAGACTGAAAAAAAAACAGAAATGTAGAAATTTTCCCAAATTTATTAAAAAAGAAAAACTTTGTTCTCCAGTTCAGACTTTCCCAGGCCAGACTGATCTTGCATATTCTACTACAGAGATCTCCATAAAAGCATTCAAAGAAGTGTAATCCCCCATAAGATCATAGACATACGGAGACAGCGGTGAGGGAGGTTCCACGGACTGTTATGGCGGCTGCAGTATAGAGCCATAAAACTCTCCGGTTGTGCTGTGTAAATTCAACAAGCGCTCCCCTCAGACTCGTTAGGACGCCCGGTGACCCCCACATATGATTGCACATTAAGCGATCGGATAGGTCAGACTCATTTTTTACTGCGGCCGCTTCTGCTTGACAACTTTTGGACATTGTGCTGAAAGTCCTTCAGCCAGAGATGTATGGGCGCTGAATCTCCTGATTATTCTGCTCTTCCCTTCTGGGAGGGGAAATTGTTTTTCTAGGCAAATATTTTCACATCCATAAACTTAATTGCATTTTACATTCTGCTTATCTTGGATCAGCTTTTATTTATCAGTAATCTGGACTAAGATGTCTGGGCCCAAAAAAAGAAAGAAAAAAAAATCCAAGAAAGAGAAAAAGAAAGAGGGCAGATATCTATAGCACGAGGAACCAAAGAGTGGGGAGAATTTAGAAAATTCTATTAAAAATAGATGGAACCAGTTAGAAAGGGAATTGTGCAGCATTTAGCTGCGTACCACGACCACCGATCTTATGGCTATTTGTAGCCTTCACAAAAATATTTTCCATATTCATCTGATCTGATCTCACAGGAAAGTAATAGTGACTTAAAGGGGTTGTCCTCTACTTTAATATTGATTGGACTACCCTTAGGATAAATTGTAGACACCAAATCAGTGGGGGTACGACAGTACTGAACGGAGTTGAACTCCGAGCTCTCCACCAGAAGGAAGAGAACTCTCAAGTGCCACCGATAAGTACCTGCTAGGCAAGTAAATGTATTACCCGCCAAAGAGCATCGAAAGGTTACTTGGCCAAGGCATTTTTGCTTATGTCTCAAGGTGTAGCATCCTATAGAGGCAGTTTCATTCCTTCTGGAAAACAGATAATTTACATACCCACCCTCCCGCCATCTAAAGAGCATTGCCTGTAAGACCAGTTGCATTTCACCAAGTAAAACCAATACCTTCTTCAGGGTAGCGTTTATGAAGTGGAGCATATTCAAGAATGTAATAAGTCATTAAAAAAGGTCCCCGTGCACGGCAGCCTAAAGATCCCCGTGCACGGCAGCCTAAAGGTCCCCGTGCACGACAGCCTAAAGGTCCCCGTGCACGGCAGCCTAAAGGTCCCCGTGCACGGCAGCCTAAAGGTCCCCGTGCACGGCAGCCTAAAGGTCCCCGTGCACGACAGCCTAAAGGTCCCCGTGCACGACAGCCTAAAGGTCCCCGTGCACGACAGCCTAAAGTTGGACAAACTTGACGATATCGCTGGGATCAGTCAACAGTCTAATGTGCATGGGGGCCTCCCGACTCTAGGGGGAAAGGAGAAGGATCTGTCTCGTTAGATTTCAATGGTCGATCCTTTTGTTCTCTGCCACCAAAGGAGTCTAGCATCGGCTCTCTCATAGACCATACAGGAACGCTAGGCCGAGCTGAGCACTCCTGTGTATGGAGGAGTCGGGAGAGATAGCGGTCAACCAACAGCTAACACATATAGGGGTTTCAAGATTTCGTGCAAGTTCCCTTCGGTCTTATGGGACTCATCCTTCCCTACAGGTGGTCTCGATACTTTTTCCCACTGCGGTGGACGCTTCGTTCCCACGTGTCTTGCTATCGGACATATTAACCACACTTCATCAGCAGCGATGGAACCTGGAGGAGCACATCTGGCGTCTCACCTGAACAAGCACATTAGATGTATTGCTTTCACATAAATGCCAGCCGGAGTGGAAGTCACCGTGTCCGGCTACATTAATGTGATGGCTCCTAACGCCGTGCCCCAGAGCACCTGAAGAAACAGCCTGGGAACACGAGGTGACGTCTGAAGAGCCGATGAAATGAATATCATGACCTTGGAACGCAATCAACTCTCCGCAGATGTTTAATGGAACCTATCGAAGGCGAGAAATAAATCACCGGCGCCGTAAAAGTGGAGATTCATTTACTTAACAAGAACGAGTCAGAAGATTAAGAAAACACGGATTATTCCTAAGAAATCAGGATATTAAGAACGAATGGAGAAGAAAAACAGGATCCACATTGGCTATGAAAAAAAAGAGTTATATTCCTGACAAAAATGATACATGAAGACAAAAGTAAAACTCCCAAATTATAAGGAGTGTCCGACAGCCAGGACCAACAATAGTCGGGATGAAGGGGCTGCTGCACTCACTAAGAATTTTGGCTCATTCGCAGCGTTTCTTAGCCCGGCGACACTCCCGACCATCTGCTGAGCGTGCACTTTAGAATAATTCGGTCAACAACGATTTTTTTCAACTAACCCGTTCCCAAACCCACACCCGGATGAGGGAAGTAAGCCGCTGCCAGACTCCTCTGGTGGAGGCCTATTTCCAATGAGGACCAAAGAATCAGGCACTGATGAAATCAAATATCCATTGTTCCATCTGTTGGGGAAAGTCGAGACACCCTCTACATAATTTGTATGGTGGCCAGTCCTGGCAGAATCAGCCAGTTGGACCAATCTTCCCGGACCGGAAGAGCCACTGTGAAGAAGAATAGCCAAAGTAAGATCAGCCACTGGGTTTCAACCTTGGTGGGAATCCTAGAGGTCGGACCACCACATATCAGAAGTGAAAAAATAAATAAATCATAACACTTTATAATGGGAACATTCCTTTAAGGCAGCCACCAAGACAACTCTGGATGAGTAACAAGCTTCCTGCTTCTAAAATAGTTGACAATGTGCACACAAAAATGTTTTATTTGGGCTTTGTACTGTTCCATGATTTTTTTTTTACATACTTTTTGAATGATTATGAGTTTTCCACAAAAAAAAAAAAAGTAAGGGGTGCACCGTACTTACTTGTTGATATGACTAAGTGTATCAGTGTATGTGCGCATGTATATATATATATATATATATATATATATATATATATATATATATATATATATATATATATATATATATATTATAGCGACAATCTCGGCTGTATGTGGAGGTAGACACAGGACACAGTCTCTTTAAATTTCGGATTACTTTATTTAGCGTCATAAACTACACTGGAGTCCATAAGTGGCAAAACAAAATACAAAATTGCAGCACAGTCTGTACATTGGCCAAGGTCTGGCCACTCAGGATTAGGCACACACGGTTCAGCACAGCACGTGCTAACTCCTCTCTGGAGCAAGTTTCCCCAGATACTGAACACACCTGAGTGTAAAGGCTGGCTATTAACAGTGTTCCAAATTATTATGCAAATAATATTTTCTCAGATTTTCCAAAATTACCTATATGAATTGCAGTCATTGTAATTTTCCAGTCAGATAACTATTAGAGTACAATTGAAAGGTTTTTGTACAAACTGCCTATGATAACAGTATATTTAAAAAAAAATAAAAAACTCAAACTGCACTCAAAATGCATGTTCCAAATTATTATGCACAGCAGAGTTTTCAACCTTTTCATTTTAATAAAGAACAAAAAAAATGGTCATTTTTGAAATTATAAGCATTAGCAGGTTATTACAAACTGAAATCAAACAGTTTTCAACTCAAAACTTTATTCTAGGAGATGTCACATTTGCACATAGGACCGCTTGTTCGAAAGGAGCTTCTGAACTCTCTCGTCCATTGAATTTGTCAGGTTTTGGATGGTTTCTGCTTCAATTGTTTTGCATGAGGACAGAATACCCTCCCAGAGCTGTTGCTTAGATGTGAACTGCCTCCAGCCATCATAGACACTCCTTTTGATGATGCTCCAGAGGTTCTCAATGGGGTTGAGGTCCTCAATGGGGTTGAGGTCAGGGGAGCATGGGTGCCACACCATAAGTTTGTCCCCTTTTATGCCCATAGCAGCCAGAGATGCAGATGTGTTATGTGCAGCATGAGAAGGGGCATTATCATGCATGAAATGATCTCGATGGTCCAGATGGATGGCGTGGAGGATGGCTGGTTGATGGACACCCCATGCAAACACGGCTACGGCGCTAACAAGGAGGAGGTGGAGTAATGTTTTGGGCTGGAATCATGGGGAGAGAGATTGTCGGCCCTTTTGGGATCCCTGAAGGGGTAAAGATGAACTCCATAATGTATGTTGAGTTTCTCAAACAGCACTTCCTTCCATGGTTCAAGAAGAAGAACCGTGCATTCCGCAGCAAGATCATTTTCATGCATGATAATGCCCCGTCTCATGCTGCACATAACACATCTGCATCTCTGGCTGCTGTGGGCATAAAAGGGGACAAACTTATGGTGTGACCCCCATGCTCCCCTGACCTCAACCCCATTGAGAACCTCTGGAGCATCATCAAAAGGAGTGTCTATGATGGCGGGAGGCAGTTCACATCTAAGCAACAGCTCTGGGAGGGTATTCTGTCCTCATGCCAAACAACTGAAGCAGAAACCATCCAAAACCTGACAAATTCAATGGACGAGAGAGTTCAGAAGCTCCTTTTGAACAAGCGGTCTTATGTGCAAATGTAACATCACCTAGAATAAAGTTTTGAGTTGAAAACTGTTTGATTTCAGTTTGTAATAACCTGCTAATGCTTATAATTTCAAAAATGACCATTTTTTTGTTCTTTATTAAAATGAAAAGGTTGAAAACTCTGCTGTGCATAATAATTTGGAACATGCATTTTGAGTGCAGTTTGAGTTTTTTATTTTTTTTAAATATACTGTTATCATAGGCAGTTTGTACAAAAACCTTTCAATTGTACTCTAATAGTTATCTGACTGGAAAATTACAATGACTGCAATTCATATAGGTAATTTGGGAAAATCTGAGAAAATATTATTTGCAACACAGTGTAAAGCCCATCCACTCTCTGGGGTGGAGATATGGTGGATGGCCTTCCACCCTGCACTTAGCCATCTACCTATAAAACATGCCCTTGTAAACCTGGGCCATTAACCCTCTCTGCACCTAATGTGCAGAAGAAACTTTCATGCTTAGCCTCAGTGATGTGAACAGCCTCAGTGATTATATCAAGGCTGCATTATACAATATATGTACATTTTACCTTTTGTGTCTCCCCTATTTCCTCAGACTGTAAGCTTGCGAGCAGGGCCCTCACTCCTTTTAATTTGAGAAATGCTTATTCTGTATTGTTTGTATGAGATCCCCCCTAAAATTGTAAAGTGCTGGGGAATATGTTGGCGCTATAAAAATAAAAATTATTATTATTAACCTTCCGACACACTGCCACTGACTTTGCCACTATAATATCTATCTATCTATCTATCTATATCTATCTATATGCAGTTGTGCTCAAAAGTTTACATACCCCGGCAGAATTTTTCCTTTCTTGGCCTTGTTTCAGAGAATATGAATGATAACAAAAAAAATGTTTTCTCCACTCAGTTATTGGTTGGGTGAAGCCATTTAATGTCAAACTACTGTGTTTTCTCTTTTTAAATCTTAATGACAACCAAAAGCATCCAAATGACCCTGATAAAAAGTTCACATACCCTGGTGATTTTGGCCTGATAACATGCACAGAATTTGACACAAATGGGTTTGAATGGCTACTAAATGTAACATCCTCACCTGTGACCTGTTTGCTTGTAACAGTGTGTGTGTGCATAAAAGCTGAGTGAGCTTCTGGGATGCAGACAGACTCTTGCATCCTTCATCCAGCCACTGACGTTTCTGGAGTGAGAGTCATGGGGAAAGCAAAAGAAATGTTAACAGATCTACGGGAAAAGGAAGCTGAACTGTATAACACAGGAAAAGAATACCAAAAAATATCCAAGGAAATGATAATGCCAGTCAGCAGCGTTCAAACTGTGATTAACAAATGGAAAATCAGGGGCTCTGTAAAAACCAACCAAGGCCAGGAAAATCGATTGGGATGCAAAGAAAAACCCACAAAAAACATCAGCTGAAATTCAGGACTCTCTAAAAACTAGCGGTGGGGCTGTTTCAAGAGGCACAATAAGGAGGCACGTGAATTAAAATGGGCTGCATGGTGGAGTCGCCAGAAGAAAGCCATTACTGGGCAAATGCCACAAAGTATCTCGCCTACAATATGCCAAACAGCACAGAGACAAGCCTCAAAACTTCTGGAACAATGTAATTGTAGCGTCGGCGTCCCTGCCTCCTGCTAGGCAGGGACGCTGTTCCCCTCACCTCTCCGCTCCGTGCCTGGCGTCTTCCTCCCGCTCTGCTGGCAGCGCGCGCTCCTTCCCGGCCACTGTGCTTAGGGCGCGCGTGCTCCCCCTCTCTTAAAGGGGCCGCGCGCGCCGTCCTAAGGAGTCCTCGGCCAATGGCCGGAGGACCTCTCCATATATAAGGCACCTCCTCCAAAATGGAGGTGCCCGAGCAATGTTGTTGTATAGCCTATCACTCTGCTTCATCCCTCATGTCTCATTACCAGTTACCTGCCAGTTACCTGTTTGATACCTGCCTGATACGTGTCTATCTGCTGACATTCCTGCGGTCCGACAGTCTGCCTACCAGCCCTGCCAGTCTGTCTATGGATCCGTCTGCCCGCTCACCTGGGAGCGCTCACCTGCTACCTGCTTACTAGCCTACCTGGAGGCTCTGCCGTCACGTGCTGTGACCACCTGCCCGTCCAGAGACTCTCGCCCGCTCACCTGGGAGCGTCCACCTGCTACCTGCCTGTTAGCCTACCTGGAGGCTCTGCCGTCACGTGCTGTGACCACCTGCCCGTCCAGAGACTCTCGCCCGCTCACCTGGGAGCGTCCATCTGCTACCTGCCTGTTAGCCTACCTGGAGGCTCTGCCGTCACGTGCTGTGACCACCTGCCTGTCCAGAGACTCTCGCCCGCTCACCTGGGAGCGTCCATCTGCTACCTGCCTGCTAGCCTACCTGGAGGCTCAGCCGTCACTTGCTGTGACCACCTGCCTGTCCAGAGACTCCTGCCCGCTCACCTGGGAGCGTCCACCTGCTACCTGTCTGCTAGCCTACCTGGAGGCTCAGCCGTCACTTGCTGTGACCACCTGTTAATCCAGAGACTCTTGCCCGCTCACCTGGGAGCGTCCACCTGCTACCTGCCTGCTAGCCTACCTGGATGCTTAGCCGTCACTTTCCGTGACCACTCGTCTGTCAAGAGACGGTCCCCGTCACTTCCCGTGACCTCCTGCCCTCTTACCCAGAGACTGTCCCCGTCACTTGCCGTGACTGCCTGCCCGCCTTCCCTGGGAGTCACCCGCTTCCTTACAAGGACTGCCCCTTTGTATAGTTGCTCAGAGGTTCCACCTCCCAGACCCGTTACAGTTTGCTCGGGCCATGGAACCCGGTGGCACCCAAGCTCCCTCGCTCTCGGACCTATGTCATGAACTTTCCCGTCAGAGGTCCCAACAGGAGTCCATCCTGAGTCACCTGAGCAGTGTTAACTCCCGCCTGGACACATTGACTACCTCATCGGGAGCTGCCTCCACTCGCACACTTACTTCCCCGGCACCGCCGCTGCACATCAACACTATGGCATCTCTTCCCGGTCCCCGCCCCTCCTCGTTTTGGCGGAGATCTCTGCCAGGCCCGGGGCTTCATTAACCAGTGCACTCTGCACTTCGAACTGTTGGCACACCAGTTTTCCACCGACCGAGCCAAAGTAGCCTTCATCATGTCCCATCTCACGGGGGAGGCACTGGCTTGGCTAAATCCTCTATGGGAGAGAGGAGACCCCCTGGTGTCCAACCTGCCAGCCTTTCTCACGGTTTTCCGGAAAGTCTTCGACGAACCAGGACGGAAGACCTCATCCGCATCATCTCTGCTACGCCTCCGTCAAGGAAATCTCACCGTGAGCCAATATGCCATACGGTTCCATACCCTTGCTTCGGAGCTGGCCTGGGATAACGACGCCCTGGTGTCTGTCTTTTGGGAGGGTCTGTCCGGCCGTATTAAAGATGAACTCGCCGGTCGGGACATTCCTACCACTCTCGACGACTTAATAACTCTTGCCACCCGGATTGACATCCAGTTCCAGGAGCGCGCCAAAGAGGTCACCCGTGAGAGGAGGTTTCCACGTCTAGCCCCTACCTTTCAGAAACCCGTCACTTCTCCCGCTACTCCCCAGGCGCACTCACCCGAGCCTATGCAGGTCGACCAGACCAAGATAGTCAAGACCCGTCAAGAGTTACGCCGAGCCGAGGGGACCTGCTTCTACTGTGGCAGTAAGGAGCACCGGATCCGTTCCTGCCCGGAGAGGTCGGGAAACGCCTGTGTCTAGGATCGCTCAGAGAGGTCGTCCTAGACAAGAGTAAACCCTCTACATCTCTGTTGCTGTCGGTCTCTATCATCTGCGGGGAGAACCGTTATTTTGAACTAGCCCAACTTGACTCTGGAGCTGCCGGAAATCTCATTTCTCAGTCCCTGGTAGAGAAATACCGCATTCCCACCAAACCTCTGGCTGTACCCTTATCTGTCGCTGCCGTGGATGGGGGCCTCTTACCACGTCCCATCCAACTCATCACCGAATCCTTAACTCTACAGGTGGGAATGCTGCACTCTGAGCGCATCTTCTTTCATGTTCTGCCTGGACTCTCTCACGCCCTCTTGCTAGGCCTACCTTGGCTTCAGAAACATACACCCGTGCTTGATTGGCAGACCGGAGAAGTCCTTCGCTGGGGACAGGACTGCCATAAGACTTGTCTAGTTCCCGTCCATCCTGTCCATCCTTCTCCTACCTCAGCCAATCTACCTCCGGTTCCCTATTGGTCTTATGCGGACGTCTTTAATAAAAAGGAGGCAGAGACATTACCCCCTCATAGACCATACGACTGCCCAATCGACCTGATATCCAGTGCTACTCCTCCCCGTGGGCGTATTTACTCTTTGTCCGCTGCCGAGACCCGGTCCATGTCTGAATATATTGAGGAGAATCTGGCCCGGGGATTTATCCGGAAATCTACCTCCCCGGCGGGAGCAGGCTTCTTCTTCGTTAAAAAGAAGGACGGCTCACTCCGCCCCTGTATAGACTATAGATGCCTTAACCAGATCACGGTGAAGAATAAATACCCCCTTCCGCTCATTCCCGAATTATTTGACCGTCTGAGGGGGGCTAGAATCTTCACCAAGCTGGACCTCCGTGGGGCCTATAACCTGGTCCGTATCCGTCAGGGGGATGAATGGAAGACGGCATTCAACACCCGGGACGGCCACTATGAATACCTGGTAATGCCCTTCGGTCTCTGTAACGCTCCCGCCGTCTTTCAAGAGTTGGTCAAAGACATCTTCCGGGACCTTCTTTACTCCTGCGTAGTGGTGTACCTGGACGACATCTTGGTCTTCTCTCCGGATCTTCTCACTCACCGGAGGGATGTTCGTCAGGTCCTGCTCAGGCTCCGGCAGAACCACCTCTACGCTAAATATGAGAAGTGCCTCTTTGAGCAGACCTCGCTTCCGTTTTTGGGCTACATAATCTGTCAGACCGGCCTACGAATGGATCCTGAGAAACTGTCTGCCATCCAGAAGTGGCCTCGACCAGAGGGGTTGAAGGCTATTCAGCGGTTCCTGGGCTTCGCCAACTACTAAAGCCTCTTCATACCGCACTTCTCTTCCCAGACTGCCCCAATCTCTGCGCTCACCCGTAAGGGTACTAATCCCAGAGAATGGCCGCCCGAATCAGAGGAAGCCTTTCTTTCCTTAAAACAGGCTTTCTCTTCCGCCCCGGTGCTGCATCGTCCGGACGGCAACAAACAATTCTTCCTGGAAGTTGACGCCTCCTCCTCTGGAGCCGGAGCGGTACTTACCCAAAAGTCGCCTTCCGGAAGAATGGTAACTTGCGGCTTCTTCTCCAAACTGACCACTCGTCTGTCAAGAGACTGTCCCCGTCACTTGCCGTGACCTCCTGCCCTCTTACCCAGAGACTGTCCCCGTCACTTGCCGTGACCTCCTGCCTTCTTACCCAGAGACTGTCCCCGTTACTTGCCGTGACTGCCTGCCCGCCTTCCCTGGGAGTCACCCGCTTCCTTACAAGGACTGCCCCTTTGGATAGTTGCTCAGAGGTTCCACCTCCCAGACCCGTTACAGTAATTTGGAGTGATGAGACCAAAATTGAACTTTTTGTCCACAACCATAAACGTTACATTTGGAAAGAGGTCAACAAGGTCTATGATGAAAGGAACACCATTCCTACAGTAAAGCACGGAGGTGGATCGCTGATGTTTTGGGGATGTGTGAGCTACAAAGGCACAGGAAACTTGGCAAAAGTTGAAGGAAAGATGAATGCAACACGTTATCAGCAAATACTGGAGGCAAATTTGCACTCATCAGCCCGGAAGCTGCGCAAGGGACGTACTTGGACGTTCCAACATGACAACAATCCAAAACACAAGGCCAAGTCGACCTGTCATTGGCTACAGCAGAACAAAGTTAAGGTTCTGGAGTGGCCATCTTAGTCTACTAACCTCAATATCATTGAGCCACTCTGGGGAGATCTCAAGCGCGCAGTTCATGCTAGACAGCCCAGGAATTTACAGGAACTGGAGGCTTTTTGCCAAGAAGAATGGGCAGCTTTACCATCTGAGAAAATAAAGATCCTCATCCACAACTACCACAAAAAGACTTCAAGCTGTCATTTTTTGTTAGAGTGGGCAATACACGGTATTAAGAACTGGGGTATGTGAACTTTTGATCAGGGTCATTTGGATGTTTGTGGTTGTCATTAAGATTTAAAAAGAGAAAACACGGTAGTTTGACAATAAATGGCTTCACCCAACCAATAACCATGAGTGGAGAAAAAGTTTTTTTGTTATCATTCATATTCTCTAAAACAAGGCCAAGAAAGGAAAAATTCTGTATATACAGTACAGACCAAAAGTTTGGACACACCTAATCATTTAAAGATTTTTCTGTATTTTCATGACTATGAAAATTGTACATTCACACTGAAGGCATCAAGACTATGAATTAACACATGTGGAATTATATACTTAACAAAAAAGTGTGAAACAACTGAAAATATGTCTTATATTCTAGGTTCTTCAAAGTAGCCACCTTTTGCTTTGATGACTGCTTTGCACACTCTTGGCATTCTCTTGATGAGCTTCAAGAGGTAGTCACCGGAAATGGTTTTCACTTCACAGGTGTGCCCTGTCAGGTTTAATAAGTGGGATTTCTTGCCTTATAAATGGGGTTGGGACCATCAGTTGTGTTGTGTAGAAGTCAGGTGGATACACAGCTGATAGTCCTACTGAATAGACTGTTAGAATTTGTATTATGGCAAGAAAAAAGCAGCTAAGTAAAGAAAACGAGTGGCCATCATTACTTTAAGAAATGAAGGTCAGTCAGTCCGAAAAATTGGGCAAACTTTGAAAGTGTCCCCAAGTGCAGTTGCAAAAACCATCAAGCGCTACAAAGAAACTGGCTCACATGAGGACCGCCCCAGGAAAGGAAGACCAAGAGTCACCTCTGCTTCTGAGGATAAGTTTATCCGAGTCACCAGCCTCAGAAATCGCAGGTTAACAGCAGCTCAGATTAGAGACCAGGTCAATGCCACACAGAGCTCTAGCAGCAGACACATCTCTTCAACAACTGTTAAGAGGAGACTTTGTGCAGCAGGCCTTCATGGTAAAATAGCTGCTAGGAAACCACTGCTAAGGACAGGCAACAAGCAGAAGAGACTTGTTTGGGCTAAAGAACACAAGTAATGGACATTAGACCAGTCGAAAACTGTGCTTTGGTCTGATCGAGTCCAAATTTGATATCTTTGGTTCCAACCACCGTGTCTTTGTGCGACGCAGAAAAGGTGAAAGGACTCTACATGCCTGGTTCCCACCGTGAAGCATGGAGGAGGAGGTGTGATGGTGTGGGGGTGCTTTGCTGGTGACACTGTTGGGGATTTATTCAAAATTGAAGGCATACTGAACCAGCATGGCTACCACAGCATCTTGCAGCGGCATGCTATTCCATCCGGTTTGCATTTAGTTGGACCATCATTTATTTTTCAACAGGACAATGACCCCAAACACACCTCCAGGCTGTGTAAGGGCTATTTGACCAAGGAGGAGAGTGATGGGGTGCTACGTCAGATGACCTGGCCTCCACAGTCACCAGACCTGAACCCAATCGAGATGGTTTGGGGTGAGCTGGACCGCAGAGTGAAGGCAAAAGGGACAACAAGTGCTAAGCATCTCTGGGAACTCCTTCAAGATTGTTGGAAGACCATTTCCGGTGACTACCTCTTGAAGCTCATCAAGAGAATGCCAAGAGTGTGCAAAGCAGTCATCAAAGCATAAGGTGGCTACTTTGAAGAACCTAGAATATAAGACATATTTTCAGTTGTTTCACACTCTTTTGATAAGTATATAATTCCACATGTGTTAATTCATAGTTTTGATGCCTTCAGTGTGAATGCACAATTTTCATAGTCATGAAAATACAGAAAAATCTTTAAATGAGAAGGTATGTCCAAACTTTTGGTCTGTACTGTGTATGTATGTATTATATATATATATATATATATATATATATATATATATATATATATATATATATATATATATATATATATATATATATATATATAGATATATATATATATATATATATATAGATATAGATAGATAGATATATATAGCGATTTCAGATGTGGCTTTCTGCTTTGGACTGTGCAGATAAAATGTAGGAAAATTAAATGATTTCATTACAAAAAGTGAAATCCACAGCCTTGTAATTTCCATTTTGGACAATCCCTATTTGTTAGAAGGGTCCCCTTGAAAATAAGCTGATCACAAAGTGTCCTCCTGTTGGAATTCCCAGAGATCAGCTGTCATCTGCCTAGAAGCCTGGCAGTAAGTAAGTGTCTAATTTCCCTATAGTGCCCCCACAGGAGAAATGAAATATTACAAAGTTCATTCATACTGTAACGGTAAGGCCGGCGCCCCTGCGTGGCTCCCCGTTCTTCTCCATGCAGGGATGCCAACATACTTACTGCTCCAGCCGCGCTGTGTGGTCCCTGTTGTGACTCCCTGCTCTCTGGTCTGTGCATGTCGCACAGGCTTCTCAGCGGTGCACCTAGCGCACTGCCCCTGAAGCCGCACCGGCGGTTGATGAATCCTGAAGCCACAGAGGTGGTACATAAACCCTGAAGCCGCACAGGCGGTACCTAAACCTTGAAGCCGCACAGGTGGTACCTAAACTCTGAAGCAGCACAGGCGGTACCTAAACCCTAAAGTTTAACTAGTGGTACCTAAACCGTGAAACCGTACCGGCAATACTTTAACCAGTACCAGTGTCTGTCCTGGTTAGCATTCCAGAGTGCGTACTGTCGGATCCTGTTCCAGTATCCGAATCCTGTCCTAGTATCCGAATCCTGTCCTGCCTGTGACTCTGTGTGAGTATCCATTCTACCCTATTTCCCAGAACTTGCGTTGTCTGAACAGAGTCTGAATCCAGCCCTGCCTGTAACTTCGTGTCAGCATCCGTTCTGCCTGATGATTCAGAACCTGTGTTGTCTGAACAGAGTCAGAGAGCTGTCCTGACAATTACTCCGAATCTGTGTCAGTGAACCAGCAGCTGTTGTACCCGGCGGCTACCTGCAGCACAAACCTGACTCCACCATCAGGAGCTCTAGTGAAAACCAGCAACTTAGCTGCGACCCTCCAAGGGTAACCAGGATGGTGGCATAGTGGGTCCACGATCCACGTGTGTTACACATAGAGTATAAATATGTAATGGAGGAAATGATGGATCCCCCAGAGATAGATAGATTGGCTGCAGCGGTCACATGCCCGTGGGAGTATTAGAAAACAGAGGGACAGGGAATTAGTAGGCAAAATTAATGCCGAGACACTTTTAAATATGGGGTGGACGACCAGTTTAAATCTCTCTGCCAAATAACGAAATGACTCTACCCATTCTGTCCTAATCTACACAGCAAAGCTGAAACAAGAAATTGCCAATGTGAGAACTGTAAAACATTTCAAGATTTTTTTTTTTTTTTTTTTACTTTTAAAAAAAAACAAAGAAACAACTACA
Organism: Phyllobates terribilis; assembly: GCF_046119375.1. NCBI lineage: Eukaryota > Metazoa > Chordata > Amphibia > Anura > Dendrobatidae > Phyllobates > Phyllobates terribilis. The sequence continues at coordinate 585,245,630 of NW_027362761.1, read as the reverse complement.
CCCCAAAAAACTGAATTTAAAGGGGTTTTCTAACATTAGAAAATAACCACATGATAGGAAAACGATGTCTGATCGCTGCAGGCTCCTCTTTTGAGACGCTCGCCGAATGGATCTACACAGCGGGTGATGCTCAACTGCTGCTCCATTCATGCAGGGAGGGAGGCGAGGACCACTGCAGTGACTGGTAGGGGTCATTATAGGTAAGCCCCCAGTGATCAGGTGACAAATATCTGTTGTGGAGCAACCCCTTTAAATAATGTGACATTTTCTGATGAAGACCACTCTCTAAAGTTTACTGAACTTTCTGCTATGATGAGATCTTCCAGACTCGTGTCGCCGCTGTCCCTCAAGGATATTTAAGAACAGTGGGAATATCAAACTGCGCAAATTTCTGGACTTTACCGGTTTCTCATATTTTTTTATTTTAATGGAATAGTGAAGAGAGGGGAGGTCACGGCGGCCAAGTGGCTTTGAATTTCATAATCTGTGATCAGAACAAATGATTTTGGCAGGAAATCAGAAGTACTCACAAGCTGAGGAGTATGAGAACTTTCCATAAACATGGCAACGGGCAGGCTGGAAAGCTGCAAAAATGATAGCAGGATGGAAGCTAAGAAGCAAAAATGTACAGGGACCGGGAAAGGAAGGCAGCTGCTTCTGCAGCCATCTCTTAAGGAACAACTTTATAGGATATTCTACAAGTTTTGTAGGGGATTAAAGCGGTACTCTAAGGATAACCCCCTCCCCTGGCGAATCTCAATGAACGTGCAGGGGAAGGCAGGACTCACAGGCTTTCTTTAATAGTGGACTGGAGAATTAGGACTCACAGGTTCTTTCTATGAGTGGGTGGTGGAAGCAGGACTCACAGGCTCTCTCTATGAGTGGGTGGTGGAAGCAGGACTCACAGGCTCTCTCTATGAGTGGGAGAAGGAAGCAGGACTCACAGGCTTTTTCTATGAGTGGTTGGTGGAAGCAGGACTCACAGGCTTTCTCTATGAGTGGGTGGAGGACGCAGGACTGACAGGCTTTCTCTATGAGTGGGTGGAGGACGCAGGACTCACAGGCTCTCTCTATGAGTGGGTGGAGGACCCAGGACTCACAGGCTCTCTCTATGAGTGGGTGAAGGACGCAGGACTCACAGGTTTTCTCTATGAGTGGGTGGAGGACGCAGGACTCACAGGCTCTCTCTATGAGTGGGTGGAGGACCCAGGACTCACAGGCTCTCTCTATGAGTGGGTGGAGGACCCAGGACTCACAGGCTTTCTCTATGAGTGGGTGGAGGACCCAGGACTCACAGGCTTTCTCTATGAGTGGGTGGTGGAAGCAGGACTCACAGGCTTTCTCTATGAGTGGGTGGTGGAAGCAGGACTCACATGCTTTCTCTATGAGTGGGTGGTGGAAGCAGGACTCACAGGCTTTCTCTACGAGTGTGTGGAGGGATGCAAAATTCACACTGCCTCTCAATCTGAGGGCAGCACCAATATCTTTATACATAGGACTACAGTGATAATCATGATGACATTAGAATAGTGTTTTCCGGCATGAGGCTAATATAAATCACATCCACAGGCTCAGCTGAACCCCATTACTCACCTGTTTTGGATTGGGCAGAATGAATGGGGCATTATTCACTTAGGTTATTCACCTTTATATTGCCAGGAGCACCGAGGTTACAACCAGTTCATTAAAACGTAACGTAGGAATAATCATTATTTGTTATATTTTATAAACTTTTATTCCTCCGGGGTGGAATGCATCTTATATTATAGGTTTTGCCCCCCACATCTCACCCCCACGGACCATTTAGGAGCTGCATCAGAGCACCACAATCCTGTAGATAAAGCCCCTTGTAAAACCAGAAGGAAAACACTTCTGGCCGTGTACAAAGAGCAGATTATACCAGGACTCTAATCAATTACCAGTGATAACTGAGATGCTCAGCTGCCATGCAAACCAAACAAACACAGCGGCTCGCTCAGGCATGGCGGCAGGAAATGGAGAACTCAATGTACATGGTCACAGGATCCCTAATTAGTGACTTTGCAGGTTCAGACAGCAAGTAACAGTTTAGTTACCTATTGTTTGCTGTAAGTCTAATAGGCCTCTCTGTGACTATTAAGGATTAGACGGGATATTTGATACTGGATTTCACAAAGTATCAATGTGTGGAGACACAGTCAATTGTCTAATGTGCACCGCCGGCCTACGTTATCATAGACTGCCCCCTATAGGACCGGCCAGGTACTGCAGCATGCAGCTTTATATCTCTAGAACAGGTATTTACAAAATTGTGGCTATAACTACATCTCCCAGCATGCACCGACAGTTTACAGCATGCTGGGAGATAAAGTTCCACAATAACTAGGGAGACAATGAGCAAAATAATTGCCATTAGAGTTAAGCAAAAAGGACACGCAGGTCCCCGATTCAGAGCACCCCTGTGCGACATCTTGCGTGCGTCGTGCTGCAATGACGACGTCTGGCCGGGCGTGCTAATCAGAAGAGGAGCCAGCGATGCCGGCAGGTTGGAAGAGGTTACATGGCTCCGATTTGGTGGCTGCTGGACCTTTTAGCTCACCTCTTGTTGCCACCATCGTTGCAGATCGCTTAGCCCCTGACCAGACGTTGAGATCGCAGTGATGCATTGATATGCTATGCGACCGGCGAGCTACCGCGACTAAGTCTCTAACGTGTCCATATGTGTTTGATTTTCTGTTTCTGGTTGCAAGTCACACGGGACTCGCTTACCGTAAGACTTCAATACAAATCTCGTGCAACTATGACATGCTTGCGAGTTGACCATTTGCAAAATAGCAGCGTAACAAATATTTATGGTCGCGCGCGACTTTGTCCAAGAATTGCTGTCAGTTACGCAGGTCGTGTGCAGCCCCGGCCTTATTCCCCTCCATGCACTGACGAGCCTCTAGACTGCCGAGCCGTGCAGATCTTCTGTAGGACATAGATGGATGGCTGCCCCACTACAGATGACCTTGTATTACTTGTGTATTACACATTTTGCAAATTAAATTAAAAAATTTGTGTGCTCCATGCATGCGAGTCCCCCTACAGATCACAGCTGAACATGGAGGTCCCAAAAACAATTCTGTGATCAGTTTATCATCAAAGGACCGCTTGTCCTCAGAGATTGGTCACAGGGCAGGGAAAAATTAGGCAAAATATTACTTACGAGTCTTAAAAAACAAATTGGTTGTATGCAACTTTCTCCAGAACCCATAATGGAATAAAAGGGTTTTGCTTTTGTTTCTTTTTTCCCTCCAAAAAAACATAGGCAGACCCATGTCACAGCACCATCCAGATGTAACAAGGAGTGGAATAATAGATAAGGGTGTGCCGGGAGGAAGATGTCCGAGAGGATCTTATTTATGGGCAGGGGGTATTATGCTACGGCCGGGAAACCAAGCTGAGCATCAGCCGAGAATGAAAGGCGAGCCGCTGCGAATGTGATAGCCGCACCGCACCTAATTAGCAGGATTGCATGTTTAGACAGTAAGTAGCAGTTTACGTATCTTCTTTAATTTGCCTCTCGATTACATTTCTATTAGGATCCTGCTCAGTTCATGTAATTGAAGAACGTAAAAGAAAGACATAGTGAGAAGAGGACGGCCGACCTGTAAATTACAGGGCCAATCAATATTCTGCCTTCTCCGCACATTTCTTATTATTAACGGATACGAGAACAAATTCCACAATCAAAATGGAAAATTCGACAAACAGTGCAAACCTTGTGGCCATCGCCGTCCCACACACCCGAAAAAAGTTTCGTTTTTTTGTTGTTTTTCCTTCAATATTTTCAGGCACAAAATGTCCTGAGCTCATCTTAAGGCCTGAAATATGCATTAAAGAAATGTGCTCTCCAGATTCTTCTTGACATGATGCATTATGCAAGAAAACTATTGGGCTTATTGACTTTTAATTCCCGATCCTTTTGTGATCCCGGAGATGAGGCATCTGAAGAAGCACATTGGGCAACACAGAGGAGGTCAATAGCTAGGAGGGGGTCACAGGCGCCAGGGAAAGGACAGGAGCACCATGTGGCACCTGGGGGAAAGCCGTAATGCCCAGGGGAGGACAGGGGTACCAGGAGGAAGTCCGAGGCACCAAGAGGAAAGAAGCGCCTGGAAGGGGACAGGAGCGCCAGGAGAAGAACAGATGAGGTAGGAGGAGGTCACAATATCCTAGAGGAGGAAGGAAGTGCCCGGAGAACAGAGGAGCCAAGAGAAGGAGGGCAGGGGCACCAAGAGAAGAAGGGCAGGGACACCAAGAGAAGGAGGGCAGGGACACCAAGAGAAGTGCCCAGAGGGGGAACAGAGGAGCCAAGAGAAGAAGGGCAGGGGCACCAAGAGAAGGAGGGCAAGGGCACCAAGAGAAGGAGGGCAGGGACACCAAGAGAAGGAGGGCAGGGACACCAAGAGAAGGAGGGCAGGGGCACCAAGAGAAGGAGGGCAGGGACACCAAGAGAAGGAGGGCAGGGACACCAAGAGAAGGAGGGCAGGGACACCAAGAGAAGGAGGGCAGGGACACCAAGAGAAGGAGGGCAGGGACACCAAGAGAAGGAGGGCAGGGACACCAAGAGAAGGAGGGCAGGGACACCAAGACAAGAAGGCCAGGGACACCAAGACAAGAAGGCCAGGGACACCAAGAGAAGAAGGCCAGGGACACCAAGAGAAGAAGGCCAGGGGTACCAAGAGAAGAAGGCCAGGGGTACCAAGAGAAGAAGGCCAGGGGTACCAAGAGAAGAAGGCCAGGGGTACCAAGAGAAGAAGGCCAGGGGTACCAAGAGAAGACGTGCCCAGACTGGGAACAGAGGAGCCAATAGAAGAAGGGTAGGGGCACCAAGAGAAGAAAGGAGGGGCACCAAGAGAAGAAGGGCAGGGGTACCAAGAGAAGAAGGCCAGGGGCACCAAGAGAAGGAGGGCAGGGGCACCAAGAGAAGGAAGGCAGGGGCACCAAGAGAAGTGCCCAGAGGGGGAACAGAGGAGCCAAGAGAAGAAGGGCAGGGGCACCAAGGGAAGGAGGGGAGGGGCACCAAGAGAAGGAGGGCAGGGGCACCAAGAGAAGGAGGGCCCAGAGGGGGAACAGAGGAGCCAATAGAAGAAGGGCAGGGGCACCAAGAGAAGAAGGGCAGGGACACCAAGAGCAGAAGGGCAGGGACACCAAGAGCAGAAGGGCAGGGACACCAAGAGAAGAAGGGCAGGGACACCAAGAGAAGAAGGGCAGGGACACCAAGAGAAGAAGGGCAGGGGCACCAAGAGAAGAAGTGCCCAGAGGGTGAACAGAGGAGCCAAGAGAAGAAGGGCAGGGGCACCAAGAGAAGAAGGGCAGGGGCACCAAGAAGATAAGGAGTGCCTCAAGAGGAAACAGAGGAACCAAGAGGAAGATGGGGGCAGCATGCAGAGGACAGGGGATGACAGAGGAGTCAAGAAAAGGTCAGGGGCACCAAGAGACCATCATGTGGTGCCTGGGGGAGGACAGAGAAGCCAAAGGCGGTCAGGGGCATCAAGAAAAGCTCAAGTGCACAAATAGGAGGTCAGGGGCATCATGCGATTCCCAAGTGAGCACAGATCAGCTGTTATCTGCTCAGAAATATGGCAGTAAGTGTTGGAATGCCAAGCATTGCCACCACAGGAAAAATAAGTCATTACATAGTGCCCATTCATATCAAGGAGTTTTCTGTGTAATGAAGGGAATGATGGGTCCTCAAAAGAGAGAGTGAGACTGGGCTCGAGAGGGAGAGATTGAGATATAGATCAAGAGTAATTGAGATACAGAGACCGGCCTCTACTTTGGCCAAGAGAAGACGACCTTCCTCCATTAATTCCCTGAACAGGAAGTATGAAAATAATTCTTCTAATCTCGACAACCCCCTCAACCACTATTTTTTAAAGAGTACCTCTAATGCTAGTGACGTCAGGAGCGACCTTGTGTCATTGCCACCAATGATGGTGGCGGTCATGTCACCTGGACGTTTATAAGTGGCGGTGGAAGTTGCAGCCATCTTCATTGTCGCTACGCTTTAACTTTTTTTTTCTTAAAACTTTTTTAAAACATCAGTGGAAGTTGTAAATGTGTAGTAATGTGTTCTCCAGCCACATGACCGACCACGTGGAATTTTACGCCATGTCGAACGCCTAGAATAATAGTCACTTTAGGGAGTCTCGGCTCTGTGACGACTTGTAGGCAGAGTTCACCCGCTTAGTGCTCGCCCGCTTTCTCCAGGTAATTAAATCTCATTCAAGCTTCTCACTACCACAAAATGAGTCTGAAATGCTTCTAGTATTTTTTTTTCTTCCCTTTTTATAGGTAGAGGTCAAACTTCACACAAGTGGTTTAAAACAAACAGACCCTTACCAAACCTAATAAAGTCAATGACCCCAAAACAAAAGGAGGCGACCCCCTGCCTGGAGCCCTGCTCATAAAGACACCCATCTAATTTATAGATATGTGATAACCCCAGGTTCCTCGCCCCACCAGGAGACAGGAGATTTCATCTGCATCTTGTCCCGGGACCATCTCCAGGTCTGACTTTCACTGGACGGCTGCAATTTATAATTTTGCAGTAAAAAAAAAATCTTAGATAACACTGAGAAGCGAGCAACCTAATACTACCTGATCCCAGCAGCCTCACAGCGCACCTGTCCTTCCACACAGACCCTGGAGAAAAGCCTAGGCTCACTGCCCTCCTCTCACAATAAGATAAAACTGCACTCACTGCACACACCAGGCTTCTCAAGCTTTATAACGTGCCATGTTTCCTTTTCTGGAGTGCAGTTTCTCTACAACAGCATTCTGCCAGCACTATAGATGCGGATACTGCCTCCACTTTGTCTCGTTAAAGAAAGAACTGCCAAACTTCCTGCAGAGATAAAGATCCGCTCCCACTTCATGTAGCTACAATGACCCACTCTCACTTCCTGTAGAGATAAAGATCTGCCCCCACTTTCTATAAAGAGACAAGGACCAGCCCCCAAATTCTTTAGAGACAAAGACAACCCCCCACATCCTGTACAGAGAACTCTCGGCCCTCACTTCCTATAAAATGACAAAGACCCGCCCCCACTTCCTATAAAGTGACAAAGACCCGCCCACAACTTCCTATAAAGTGACAAAGACCCGGCACAAGGAGGGGACCAAAAGCTTAACATTGATGTGCTCATATTTTATATATGAGGTTTGGTTACATTTTCTACCAAGATCTACACAATAGTCTGACGAGTGGTCTGAGCTAACCAATCCCAATTCATTCTTGTGTAATGTTGTTTAATAATGTTTTTCTATGATGTATACCTTGTTTAGGGTCGTTTTTCTATTGGTTCCAAGAAGAGGGCCAGGATGGGGACATGGTTCCAAGAAGAGGAGCAGGATGGGGACATGGTTCCAAGAAGAGGAGCAGGATGGGGACATGGTTCCAAGAAGAGGAGCAGGATGGGGACATGGTTCCAAGATGAGGAGCAGGATGGGGACATGGTTCCAAGATGAGGAGCAGGATGGGGACATGGTTCCAAGATGAGGAGCAGGATGGGGACATGGTTCCAAGATGAGGAGCAGGATGGGGACATGGTTCCAAGATGAGGAGCAGGATGGGGACATGGTTCCAAGATGAGGAGCAGGATGGGGACATGGTTCCAAGATGAGGAGCAGGATGGGGACATGGTTCCAAGATGAGGAGCAGGATGGGGACATGGTTCCAAGATGAGGAGCAGGATGGGGACATGGTTCCAAGATGAGGAGCAGGATGGGGACATGGTTCCAAGATGAGGAGCAGGATGGGGACATGGTTCCAAGATGAGGAGCAGGATGGGGACATGGTTCCAAGATGAGGAGCAGGATGGGGACATGGTTCCAAGATGAGGAGCAGGATGGGGACATGGTTCCAAGATGAGGAGCAGGATGGGGACATGGTTCCAAGATGAGGAGCAGGATGGGGACATGGTTCCAAGATGAGGAGCAGGATGGGGACATGGTTCCAAGATGAGGAGCAGGATGGGGACATGGTTCCAAGATGAGGAGCAGGATGGGGACATGGTTCCAAGATGAGGAGCAGGATGGGGACATGGTTCCAAGATGAGGAGCAGGATGGGGACATGGTTCCAAGATGAGGAGCAGGATGGGGACATGGTTCCAAGATGAGGAGCAGGATGGGGACATGGTTCCAAGATGAGGAGCAGGATGGGGACATTACTCCAAGATGAGGAGCAGGATGGGGACATTACTCAAAGATGAGGAGCAGGATGGGAACATTACTCAAAGATGAGGAGCAGGATGGGAACATTACTCCAAGATGAGGAGCAGGATGGGAACATTACTCCAAGATGAGGAGCAGGATGGGGACATTACTCCAAGATGAGGACCAGGATGGGGACATTACTCCAAGATGAGGACCAGGATGGGGACATTACTCCAAGATGAGGACCAGGATGGGGACATTACTCCAAGATGAGGACCAGGATGGGGACATTACTCCAAGATGAGGACCAGGATGGGGACATTACTCCAAGATGAGGACCAGGATGGGAATATATTACTACAAGATATTTGCAAGAATTACTAACTGATGCTAATTGTACGTCAATATTGCTGCATGTGGCCAATTAGGTGAAACAAAATTGTAAAAATGGGAAAAAAAATTTCAAAATAAAAGTATGAAAAAATATTTAGCCACTAAAATGCTGTTTTATATGTAAACTAAAGTATATAAAAAAAGAAGTGCATGTTTGTTATCGCCACATCCATAACGACCCAAGCTATAAAACTGTACCATAACCCATCTGATGAATGGCAATTAAAAACATAAAATAAACACAGCAAAAATGTTAAAAAAAAAATGATCAAAAGGTGTATAGAAATAAAATTACTATCACTAAAAATGTCACTTTGTCCTGCAAACAATGCGGCCCCCCAAATTCTAATTTTTGTCAGGCCCATATATCCAGCTGAGTTTGACACCCTGGGTATCGACAAAGTCGTACAGGCAAGTGTACAAGACATATTATTTGGGACCATTCAAAATGGAGAACCCCTTTAAGTATTAGAATGGCTTAAAGTATTAGAATGGCTTAAAAGGATAATTGGCAATGGGTTCTACGATGAAGGTGGACAGATACTGTTGTGCTGCACAAATCGATCCAAGCCTATGTTCCTCCATCTTTGTACATGGATGGATGCACATGCTGGAACCTGTCAGTAAAGTCTTATAGGAAGAGAATGAATCCCAGCAATGGAGCCGTCATCCTATAAAAGGAAAACAATTACAGACCCTTTGAAAGCAGGAATCTCCTGCCAAGTGAGCGGAGAAAAGGAAAAGCCACATAAGTTATGGCACGCGGGCAGGTTAGCGACCTTAATGAAAGGGCTAAATGACTTGAGACGGGACCTGAGTGAGCCGGTGTCATGACCCCATGTAGGACACTTCTGAGGATTCCTGAACCTACACACACAAGTCATTCAGGGTGTAAAAACCTGCTGCATCTCCCCGGTAATGACCCCACTATTACCAGCATGAAAGCCATTTAGGAAGAATTAGACCGAAGAGGAGAACTTGTAAAGCCGTCAAATAAAGAGGTGATGAAGGAGCCGCTCCCTCCGAGAGGCCGATAAGGAGGACGAGATTAGTCTACTGAGAAGGGAAAAATACAGGTAAAAGGGAAGAACACCAAGAAGGGGAAAAATAACAGGGTACAATCACAAATAAATGGCCTTACAGGTAGCAATATGGACGGCGTTCATCACACTGGCACAAGGGAAGATTGGAGTAGTAGTCCTCAGCAACCAATCAGATTCTGGTTGAAGGAATGCGGCACTGAGGCTGTACAGCAGTGCGGAGCCCGAATAGCAGTGCGCAGAGGCTGTACAGCAGTGCGGAGCCCGAATAGCAGTGCTCAGAGGCTGTACAGCAGTGCGGAGCCCGAATAGCAGTGCTCAGAGGCTGTACAGCAGTGCACGGAGCCCGAATAGCAGTGCTCAGAGGCTGTACAGCAGTGCACGGAGCCCGAATAGCAGTGCTCAGAGGCTGTACAGCAGTGCTCAGAGGCTGTACAGCAGTGCGAAGCCCGAATAGCAGTGCTCAGAGGCTGTACAGCAGTGCACGGAGCCTGAATAGCAGTGATCAGAGGCTGTACAGCAGTGCACGGAGCCCGAATAGCAGTGCTCAGAGGCTGTACAGCAGTGCACGGAGCCCGAATAGCAGTGCGCAGAGGCTGTACAGCAGTGCACGGAGCCCGAATAGCAGTGCTCAGAGGCTGTACAGCAGTGCACGGAGCCCGAATAGCAGTGCGCAGAGGCTGTACAGCAGTGCACGGAGCCCGAATAGCAGTGCGCAGAGGCTGTACAGCAGTGCACGGAGCCCGAATAGCAGTGCGCAGAGGCTGTACAGCAGTGCACGGAGCCCGAATAGCAGTGCGCAGAGGCTGTACAGCAGTGCACGGAGCCCGAATAGCAGTGCTCAGAGGCTGTACAGCAGTGCACGGAGCCCGAATAGCAGTGCGCAGAGGCTGTACAGCAGTGCGCGGAGCCCGAATAGCAGTGCTCAGAGGCTGTACAGCAGTGCACGGAGCCCGAATAGCAGTGCGCAGAGGCTGTACAGCAGTGCACGGAGCCCGAATAGCAGTGCGCAGAGGCTGTACAGCAGTGCGCGGAGCCCGAATAGCAGTGCTCAGAGGCTGTACAGCAGTGCACGGAGCCCGAATAGCAGTGCGCAGAGGCTGTACAGCAGTGCACGGAGCCCGAATAGCAGTGCGCAGAGGCTGTACAGCAGTGCGCGGAGCCCGAATAGCAGTGCTCAGAGGCTGTACAGCAGTGCACGGAGCCCGAATAGCAGTGCGCAGAGACTGTACAGCAGTGCGCGGAGCCCGAACAGCAGTGCTCAGAGGCTGAACAGCAGTGCACGGAGCCCGAACAGCAGTGCTCAGAGGCTGAACAGCAGTGCGCGGAGCCCGAACAGCAGTGCTCAGAGGCTGTACAGCAGTGCGCGGAGCCCGAACAGCAGTGCGCAGAGGCTGTACAGCAGTGCGCGGAGCCCGAATAGCAGTGCGCAGAGGCTGTACAGCAGTGCGCGGAGCCCGAATAGCAGTGCGCAGAGGCTGTACAGCAGTGCGCGGAGCCCGAATAGCAGTGCGCAGAGGCTGTACAGCAGTGCACGGAGCCCGAATAGCAGTGCGCAGAGGCTGTACAGCAGTGCACGGAGCCCGAACAGCAGTGCTCAGAGGCTGTACAGCAGTGCGCGGAGCCCGAATAGCAGTGCTCAGAGGCTGTACAGCAGTGCGCGGAGCCCGAATAGCAGTGCTCAGAGACTGTACAGCAGTGCGCGGAGCCCGAATAGCAGTGCTCAGAGGCTGTACAGCAGTGCGCGGAGCCCGAATAGCAGTGCTCAGAGGCTGTACAGCAGTGCGCGGAGCCCGAATAGCAGTGCGCAGAGGCTGTACAGCAGTGCGCGGAGCCCGAATAGCAGTGCTCAGAGGCTGTACAGCAGTGCACGGAGCCCGAATAGCAGTGCTCAGAGGCTGTACAGCAGTGCACGGAGCCCGAATAGCAGTGCTCAGAGGCTGTACAGCAGTGCACGGAGCCCGAATAGCAGTGCTCAGAGGCTGTACAGCAGTGCACGGAGCCCGAATAGCAGTGCTCAGAGGCTGTACAGAAGTGCGCGGAGCCCGAATAGCAGTGCTCAGAGGCTGTACAGAAGTGCGCGGAGCCCGAATAGCAGTGCTCAGAGGCTGTACAGCAGTGCACGGAGCCCGAATAGCAGTGCTCAGAGGCTGTACAGCAGTGCACGGAGCCCGAATAGCAGTGCTCAGAGGCTGTACAGCAGTGCACGGAGCCCGAATAGCAGTGCTCAGAGGCTGTACAGAAGTGCGCGGAGCCCGAATAGCAGTGCTCAGAGGCTGTACAGAAGTGCGCGGAGCCCGAATAGCAGTGCTCAGAGGCTGTACAGAAGTGCGCGGAGCCCGAATAGCAGTGCTCAGAGGCTGTACAGCAGTGCGCGGAGCCCGAATAGCAGTGCTCAGAGGCTGTACAGCAGTGCGCGGAGCCCGAATAGCAGTGCTCAGAGGCTGTACAGAAGTGCGCGGAGCCCGAATAGCAGTGCTCAGAGGCTGTACAGCAGTGCACGGAGCCCGAATAGCAGTGCTCAGAGGCTGTACAGAAGTGCGCGGAGCCCGAATAGCAGTGCACAGAGACTGTACAGCAGTGCACGGAGCCCGAATAGCAGTGCGCAGAGGCTGTACAGCAGTGCACGGAGCCCGAATAGCAGTGCGCAGAGGCTGTACAGCAGTGCACGGAGCCCGAATAGCAGTGCGCAGAGGCTGTACAGCAGTGCGCGAAGCCCGAATAGCAGTGCGCAGAGGCTGTACAGCAGTGCACGGAGCATGAATAGCAGTGCGCAGAGGCTGTACAGCAGTGCACGGAGCACGAATAGCAGTGCGCAGAGGCTGTACAGCAGTGCACGGAGCCCGAACAGCAGTGCGCAGAGACTGTACAGCAGTGCACGGAGCCCGAATAGCAGTGCGCAGAGGCTGTACAGCAGTGCACGGAGCCCGAATAGCAGTGCGCAGAGGCTGTACAGCAGTGCACGGAGCCCGAATAGCAGTGCGCAGAGGTTGTACAGCAGTGCAGGGAGCCGAATAGCAGTACGCAAAGGCTGTACAGCAGTGCGCGGAGCCCGAATAGCAGTGCGCAGAGCCTGTACAGCAGTGCGGGGAGCCGAATAGCAGTGCAGGGAGACTGTACAGCAGTGCGCGGAGCCCGAATAGCAGTGCCGAGCTCATACTGCAGTGCGCGGAGCCCGAATAGCAGTGCACAGAGGCTGTATAGCAGTGCGCGGAGACCGAATAGCACTGCACAGAGCTCATACTGCAGTGTGCGGAGCCCTAATAGCACTGCACAAAGCTCATATTGCAGTGTGTGGAGCCCATAAAGCAATGCACATAGCTAGTATTGCAGTGCGCGGAGCCCATATGGCAGTGTGTGGAATTCATACTGCACTATGCGGAGCCTGTAGGATGCACGCAGAGCTTATATTGCACTGCGCACAGCCTGTATGTCAATGCACGAGCTCACAATACACTGTGCAAAGCCTTTATGGAAGTGCTCTTCTCTCAAATTGCAGAGTGCGGAGATCATATCGCACTGCACGGAAACCTCACGACACTGCGTGGAAGTCATATTGCAGTGCGTAGAGCCGATGCGGCAGCGCATGAGGCTCGTATGGAGGAACAGGGAACCTCTCCAGCTCATCAATGCAGAGTAGCACAGCACTGGAGCTTACTGAATAGCGACTCCTAGGACTCCCACGCTACCTTCACCGAGCGACTATGTACATGAAATATCCGGCAGGGAGAATACTCGTCCACCTACCCATCATTGGAGCACGTCAGAAACTCATCCTTAATCTTTGGGTGCCAGCACCCCCCGTTAAGCATGGCGGTATGGCCCTGAAAGACAAAAATAGAAAAGACATAATAATAACAAATCTGAATCTATTTCTTGTAAAAAAAAAATATATTATTTTTCTATGACATTTGTGTTTTTAGTCGTTTCCTGCCAATAAATTCCATATTACCCAAAGCTTCTGTACGAGGGGAAAACCTCATTTGTTCAGGGTCAGAATGAATTTCCACCCCTGAAATCTGATTCATTTCACATTAAATCATTCCAGGGGTCAAAAACCGCACATTTCTGATACAGAGCACCAAAACTCCTGCAAAGGTAAGTAAAAAGCTACAACATTCATCACTAGGAGGCTCTCACCGCATACTGATAATACATAGAGCTCAATGATAACACTGTATAAAGAAAGCCCCTGAGCTCCCCCTAGTGGTGGCTGTAGCTGAACAGAATTTCTTCACTTTTCTTAGTAAATTCTGAAGAGTATTCAGTCTTAATCTCTCTGTTCTGCCGTTCCTCTGCTACACCTCCTGAACATTTCTGACACATCCCTGGCAAGAAGAATGATAGCATTTACCTACACACTTTGACACGCTCAGCACAGCAGTGAACAATTAAGTCACAAATTTCCAGGAGGAATAACAGAGGAGCGGCACAGAGGTGTCAGAGAAAAATAAGAATCCTTAAAGACATCTCCAGAGAAGGGAGAAGAGCAGATCCTTCAACCTCTACTGAAGTAGGACTCACATTGAACACATGGGACTAATTATAGCTTGGGAACAGGAAATGAATTAAGTAGAGAAAGAGCACCGACACAACCATCTCCACTGTAGTAGTGGCCTCCTGCAGTGACCAGGTAATTACAGCAGGGAGATTTGCTGGGAAAAAACACCCAGATTGACATCCGTATATTTAAGAGGCAGAGAAGTGAAAAAATCTAACACCTCCACAGGTAACTGGGGCATGCAAAACAGTGCACTGAGCCTGTTAGCCACACCCAGGGTGCACAGAGCACCTAATTAGTATATCTGATAAAAGACTGTGGATGATGCATTGACGATGGGTTGGGTTAGAGCTGAAGATGCAAGACACTTCCGAGCCAACTCTACAACCAGCGGACACTTCATCCCTTATTTACATACTGAGTGGGACACTTTATATTTTATTGCATGCTGGGGACAAACAGGTGCATATTCGGAAATCAAAGTCCATATGACCCTGTATATGAAAATCCCAGCGTTATATACAGCATTCCCAATAAAAGGAGTCTGACCATGGGACGGAGGATCGCACAGGTGCCCCCGCTGTGTACGACATACATGGATCAGGGGCCGCATTCCTCCCCCGGATCGGCATGCACACTGGAAATCTTCCCTTTCCTTACTTATTATTTCCATTCCTGCCTCTTTTCCCACTAGGATTTGATGATAGAAGTTCTCCGGCTGCGGCAGACAAAACATTATTTTTTTTTCTTCCCCTAAATGTTTTTCCATTGGCCTCGAAATCCTTCAACTTGTCGTAACACTAACAAAGCTTCCATCTTCTCGCTAAACCGACCGCGGCCGTGACGGAGTCTCGTCTTCACCTTCGGACTAGGATCACAGGTGGCTCTCGGCGCGCCCTTATTGTAGGGTCCTCACCCTCGTCCTCATCACAATGGCTGCTGTGCACGGTCCATTAGAGATGACGGCGATCAGTTATCTTTCTATACCGATCCCTTCCGCTGCTCGCCCCCCTGAACATCAGTGTCTCCAACCTATGGGGTCAGGAAATGCTGGGGGTTTTAATGCTGCATCAATGAATGGGGGTGACTGCTGTGCAAGGAAAGGAGGGGGGGGGGGGGACACAATGCTAAATTACTGCTGCAGCCTCTTCGTTTCCAACACCATAGATCATAACATTGTGGCATATGTTGATCATTTTCCATCACTTTATAAGATGGGAATGCCCCTTTAAAACACACTATGCTCGTTACCTGCAGACACCACTAGAGGGAGCTTTGTAGAGGACTGTATGCAGAGTCATTAGTGCATTCTATGTATAAACAGTATGCAGTGAGCTCCCCCTAGTGGTGGCAGCAGCTAAGCTTTTCTATCTAAGTCAATGAAGGGGATATGGAGCTGTGTAACAGAAAACCAAACCTTCACATGCTACCAATACATGATCAAAAATTTTACACTGACTTTTTTGACCAAAAATGACATCACAATGGAATTAAGAGGTTCACTACAAAGTGGATATGGGGGAAAAAGTGAACAGCACTGCAGCCAAATACTGACACATTACAGCTACAGATGTAGCAGAGGTGAACTTGTCAGATTTATGCACAAATACATCTTACAGAATCATTTCTTTTAGGGAGCATTGCTTATCTGCATTAAATAGGAAATTCCCAGAATCCAAAATGATCTCCTATCCATAGGATAAGGGATTTACTGATTACTGGGGTACAAATGTCCCCGCAGGTCACAGCAGCTGGATCCCCCCTTGGTCACAGCGGCTGGATCCCCCCTTGGTCACAGCCGCTGGATCCCCACAGGTCACAGCCGCTGGATCCCCACAGGTCACAGCCGCTGGATCCCCACAGGTCACAGCCGCTGGATCCCCACAGGTCACAGCCGCTGGATCCCCACAGGTCACAGCCGCTGGATCCCCACAGGTCACAGCCGCTGGATCCCCACAGGTCACAGCCGCTGGATCCCCACAGGTCACAGCCGCTGGATCCCCACAGGTCACAGCCGCTGGATCCCCACAGGTCACAGCCGCTGGATCCCCACAGGTCACAGCCGCTGGATCCCCACAGGTCACAGCCGCTGGATCCCCACAGGTCACAGCCGCTGGATCCCCGGCAATCAGCAAGTTATCCCCTATGCTATGAATAGGAGATATAGTAATGGGAACAAGATATGTGTCACTCCGTCTGGGTGGGTGCTCAGACAATCCGTCTGATGAATGTCTGACTTTCAAGACCGAAACTTTACTGTTTTTTTTGGATTGCACTCTTAATAAAAGCATTCTAATCTTTTTTCGCACCTGGGAGTTCGGGATTCTTTTTACTTCATCATGAATAAGAGATAATTATGGAGATACTCCTTTCATGCTGTTGTCGAGTACCGAACATCCCCAATATGCGGAATTAAATTAATAAAACACATACTCATCTCCCGAACCAGTGCGGCTCCTCCGCCCCAAGTGATGTGTCCTCCGGCGATCTCGTGACATTATGTCATCTTAATTATCACTACTGGACAATCCCTTTAATTATTCCAAACGCTCAGACAATGGTAAAGAATAGACAGATGTCTTCCTTTGGTACCTTGGTGTTTGCCATATCCACAATGTACTGGTCGCCCTTCACACACTCCATTACGGGAAAGCCGTCCCGGTCGAGCACTTTGGCCTGCGAATTCCCGGCTACGACGAGGATGACGTCCCCAGTGATGCTGTACTGAAGAGACTTGATCTGATGACTGCGGGAAGATATAACAGACATATATCAGCTTCTTCACATACATATCCATCTCAGCGCAGATCATTTTCCTGACCGTAGCCGCGAAAAAAGAAAAATAAGGCATTAAGTGATGACCGGTCACCAACGTAATTGCAGCTCAAGTCTTCCCGGGTGAGACGATGCCCATTCATTAGTATAAAAGGCACAAAAAAATGGTCAAGCACAAAAATTAAAAAGGCAGAAAATAAAAATCCGCTGCGCTCCCAGGCAACATGTTTCAGACCTACATGATCCTTTTCAGGCCTTAGGCCATGTAGGTCTGAAACATGTTGCCTGGGAGCGCAGTGGATATTTCTTTTCTGCCTTTTTAATTTTTTGTGCTGTTGTGTTCAACCATTTTTTGTTCCTTTTATACTACTGGATCAGTAAAGCAATTCTTTTAAGGAGATGTGATTGCCGGCTATCGTTTAGACTGTTGCCATTACTGGAGTTTTTTGCCGTGCACCCGGACAGGTGATCTGATTGCTCCTTTTTCACATGCTCATTCATTGCTCATGGATAGGGGTCCGGAGCTGACGTGAAAGGGCCACAGTGCTGCAGTTTTACCTTGCACAGCAGTGTTCCCGCTCACCTGGCTGAGCAATCAGAAGAGGAGGTTGGGGGCCACTGTGGAGAGGCAGCGACCTCCCCAGTATTAGGGGCACAGCAGAGGCTGGCGGCCACGGTGGAGAGGAAGCGACCTCCCCAGTAATAGGGGCACAGCAGAGGTTGGCGGCCACGGTGGAGAGGCAGCGACCTCCCCAGTATTAGGGGCACAGCAGAGGTTGGCGGCCACAGTGGAGAGGCAGCGACCTCCCCAGTATTAGGGGGACAGCAGAGGTTGGCGGCCACGGTGGAGAGGCAGCGACCTCCCGAGTATTAGGGCACTGTTAGTACTGAGCGAGCGCTGCGCCTTGTAGGCTGGTGCCGGCAGCAGACGACGTGGATGGTATGTGCTACGCAAACAAAATGTTCCTGAAAGTGAATTCTCCGAATAGCATGGCAGCGTCCCTAGTTCTGATCTTCCCGTAAGCTGGCGAGGCCACGATACAACTGGTTTACGCTGCCTTATTACAGGCCATGTTGATGTTTTTCTCTTTGGGAAATGTACGGTCATACAGATCTTCCCCCCGATGCCTCACCCTCCAAAACACTTCTCAATGTCCATTAATGTTTGGCCAGATGAAGGCGAAGCTTCTGATTACAACCCGTTATGTAACCGGCCTTCTATGTAGCCGCCGAGATACAACAATCCCTGTAAATTTAGCACCGACGTACCATATATTTCATGAGGCCCTTAGCTTCCCTAATGGATCTTTAGTGAAACAACTTTGCAAAAAGTTTTGATCTAAAATCTATTGTTTTGTTTTTGCAACTCCTATATCTCCATGGTAACAGACTACAAACAAACCCAGCGTAGTCTGATTCTGCCATGAATGGTGAATCCTAAGGTTGGCCTACTCCTCCTCTGTCGCTCGTGTAGAGGGTTGGGTTCTCACATATACACATCGGCGTCCACGCTTTAATCTCCACCTTTGACTTCCTTATGAACTATTTAATTTTTTTTGTTTTTTAATCTCATCATTTTTTCTCTTTTTTTTAATTTACTTTATTTTATCTTTTCTATTTCATCACTGTTTATCTCTTTTTTTCTTTTAACTTTATTTTAATTTATTTTTTCATTTTATGTTTTTTTTTTTTTAAATAAAAGGGCACCTTAAAAATATAATATTTGTGGCAAAAATAATAATAAGCCAGCCTTAGATTTGGAAGGGGGATGTGGAGGGATTGGAGCTTAATTATCCTGCCTTGCTTTTATCTGCTCTGATGTCAATTGACCCTTAAAAAAAAAATAAGGACCACCCTTTTTTTTATAAAATAAGGCCCACCCCTGTGTAATTAAAGAGGCTTTCTCTCCCCACCTCCAACCACCCCCAAAAAAGAAACAGGCCCTATATTGTCAGCTGAGTTGCAATACCACACACAACTTGAGGCACAGCTTCCAGAAGAAAGTAGTCACGTTTTTCTGATCTTGGACAATGCCTTTAAGCCCCGCCGACAAATCGAAACATGGAGAAAAACAATGAGCCCTCCGCTTTACTGCAACATTTCTACAAGGCAGGGTCTGACCGCTGCAGACAATCAGGAACAGGAAAGAGTTTGTTGCCACTTTTTGCATTTTTCACGTAACATTCCATTATTTTCATTCCTGCACAGTAGGGCTGAATCTACAGGATGGGGATCTGGTGAGCTGGGGATTATTTTTTGGCAGCCATTAATCTTATAATGCCAGAAGGGAGGTCTTTGATTAATAGCAGCTTACGACTAGTAAACTTTATACAGTGGTCGGATCCTCATGGATGGTCACCCACAAAATTCCAATTTTCTCAATAAATCATCCTTTTGCCTGGAATCACGCACACACGGAGTACCCACTATAGAGTAAGGTCATACAGCTGCTATGGGGTCCTCGGGAGTGAGGGTCCCAGACCAAGCGGTTTGCACCACTGTGCGTGGATCTCTTCTACGCAACATTAATGTTTATCACTAATCCGGACAAGAATGAATATGATCTTGACCTAGCCAGCAGCAGCACGCGATAGGGCCAGGAGAAGAAAAAACCACAACAAACACTTAATAGGCTTACAATTCACTTGAAAACCCTCTCCCCCTTAATAGAATAGAGCTCCCCTTAAAGGGGTTGTCCAGTAATGGAAAAACATGACTACTTTCTTCCATAACAGAGTAACACATGTCCACAGGTTCTTTGTGGTATTGCAGCCCCTCTCTCTAGTAGTAAAAATTATGTTCTCCATGCTCTTCATTGCCCAGTGCATAAAAACAGCCCCGTAAGTTTCCTAGTAGTCACAGCAGGTTCATCTTCCACAAGTCACAACCTCTTAAATCAGTAGTCACAGCTGGCCCTCGTCTCCTCCCAAAGACGTCACAGCTGGCCCTCCTCTCCTCCCAAAATAGGCACAGCTGGCCCTCGTCTCCTCCCAAAATAGGCACAGCTGGCCCTCGTCTCCTCCCAAAATAGGCACAGCTGGCCCTTGTCTCCTCCCAAAATAGGCACAGCTGGCCCTCGTCTCCTCCCAAAATAGGCACAGCTGGCCCTCGTCTCCTCCCAAAATAGGCACAGCTGGCCCTCGTCTCCTCCCAAAATAGGCACAGCTGGCCCTCGTCTCCTCCCAAAATAGGCACAGCTGGCCCTCGTCTCCTCCCAAAATAGGCACAGCTGGCCCTGCTCTCCTCCCAAAATAGGCACAGCTGGCCCTGCTCTCCTCCCAAAATAGGCACAGCTGGCCCTGCTCTCCTCCCAAAATAGGCACAGCTGGCCCTGCTCTCCTCCCAAAATAGGCACAGCTGGCCCTGCTCTCCTCCCAAAATAGGCACAGCTGGCCCTGCTCTCCTCCCAAAATAGGCACAGCTGGCCCTGCTCTCCTCCCAAAATAGGCACAGCTGGCCCTCCTCTCCTCCCAAAGTAGTCACAGCTGGCCCTCCTCTCCTCCCAAAGTAGTCACTTCTGGTTCTCTTCTCCCACTGTAGTCACAGCTGGTCCTCCCTCCTCTCCCAGAAGAACCTTTCCCATAGAAGAATCTCCCCTTTTAACCTCCCAACTCCCTTTTTTAAAAAAAAAAAGTAGTCACAGAAAAGCCACCCAACTCCTCCATCACCTGTACCCACACTTTGGTAGTAAGCAGTCCATTGAAGGAGGAGACTGTCGCTTCTTGCATTGACCTGAACTAGAAGAGACTGACGCAGCAGGAGATGCTGTTCACTATTTCTTCCTGATCAGCCTTCTCTTGGCAGGACACATTGAGCCGAATGCTGCCGCTGACTCCACCCTTAGGGCAGAGCTTTTTCTGTGAATGCGTCAGAATTCTCAACTATTATAAGATTCAGGTATTGGCGACCCAATAAGGACTTCTGTCCATCCACCATGAAGAGCCACGGGCTATAACAGCACAGCCATGATGCCTTCACGCTTATGCCAACTGATCAAGTATGTAATCTGTATCAGGAGACAAACTCCTTGAAGTCAGGTCTCAAACTTAGAGGAGTCTAAAGTCCAATGACGCGAATCAGATGGTGAATCACAATGTAGCAGTACTCCACTTACCATTCACAAGGTTGATGAGATCGAAATGCCTGGAGAGAAGCATCCATCCCAGCAAAATCCCAAAACCGAACGTCAAAATCAAATCCACCGGTGACCAGACGAGCACCTGAAGGGTCCAAGCCCAGAGCGGACACCTAGAAGAGACAAATATCAGAACGGTATAAATCACCCAACGTCACATAAATATCATCAGTACGTGACAAGCCTCAAAGAAAGTGTCCGGGTCACAAGCACCACTAATAGTATGGCAGGGAGTGGGATGGCGGTGACAGTGGGGCCCCTATAAGTACGATGGTAGTTGTGAGAGTGAGAAGCACAAGAGCGAAGAAGATAAGTCAGCAGCGCTGGTATCCCCTCACATTGTCAGCCGGACCGGTCTCCTCCGCAGTCAAGATGAAGCAGAAACATTATGAGTGCCACATTCAACTCCATTGTACACACGTCTGGGTGGTCTCCACACTCCTCTCTGTGAACTATATAAGCAAAAAAAAATCCTCCTACCAAAACCCCATGCTGAAACATCGCAGCGCCCACACCAAAACATAGCCCAAACCACACCAAAACATAGCCCAACCCACACCAACACATAGCATGTACCAAAATATAGCCCAGCCCACACCAAAACATAGCCACGCCCACACCAACACATAGCCACGCCCACACCAAAATATAGCCCAGCCCACACCAACACATAGCATCTACCAAAATATAGCCCAGCCCACACCAACACATAGCAACGCCCACACCAAAACATAGCATCTACCAAAATATAGCCCAGCCCACACCAACACATAGCCGTGCCCACACCAAAACCTAGCCCAGCCCACACCAAAACATAGCCGCGCCCACACCAACACATAGCATCTACCAACACATAGCCCAGCCCACACAAAAACATAGCATCTACCAACACATAGCCCAGCCCACACCAAAACATAGCTGCGCCCACACCAAAACATAGCCAAGCCCACACCAACACATAGCATCTACCAAAATATAGCCCAGCACACACCAAAACATAGCCGTGCCCACACCAAAACACAGCATCTACCAAAACATAGCCGCGCCCACACCAAAACATAGCCCAGCCCACACCAACACATAGCATCTACCAAAATATAGCCCAGCCCACACAAAAACATAGCCGCACCCACACCAAAACATAGCTCAGCCCACACCAAAACATAGCCCAGCCCACACCAACACATAGCCACGCCCACACCAAAATATAGCCCAGCCCACACCAACACATAGCATCTACCAAAATATAGCCCAGCCCACACCAACACATAGCAACGCCCACACCAAAACATAGCATCTACCAAAATATAGCCCAGCCCACACCAACACATAGCCGTGCCCACACCAAAACCTAGCCCAGCCCACACCAAAACATAGCCGCGCCCACACCAACACATAGCATCTACCAACACATAGCCCAGCCCACACAAAAACATAGCATCTACCAACACATAGCCCAGCCCACACCAAAACATAGCTGCGCCCACACCAAAACATAGCCAAGCCCACACCAACACATAGCATCTACCAAAATATAGCCCAGCACACACCAAAACATAGCCGTGCCCACACCAAAACACAGCATCTACCAAAACATAGCCGCGCCCACACCAAAACATAGCCGCACCCACACCAAAACATAGCCGCACCCACACCAACACATAGCATCTACCAAAATATAGCCCAGCCCACACAAAAACATAGCCGCACCCACACCAAAACATAGCTCAGCCCACACCAAAACATAGCCCAGCCCACACCAACACATAGCCACGCCCACACCAAAATATAGCCCAGCCCACACCAACACATAGCATCCACCAAAATATAGCCGCGCCCACACCAACACATAGCCGCGCCCACACCAACACATAGCCCAGCCCACAACAACACATAGCCACGCCCACACTAAACACATAGCCACGCCCACACCAACACATAGCATCCACCAAAATATAGCCCAGCCCACACCAACATATAGCCGCGCCCACACAAAAACCTAGCCCAGCCCACACCACATAGCCCAGCCCACACCAAAACATAGCCCAGCCCACACCAAAACATAGCATCTACAAAAACATAGCCCAGCCCACACCAAAACATAGCCCAGCCCACACCAACACATAGCATCTACCAAAACATAGCCCAGCCCACACCAACACATAGCATCTACCAAAACATAGCCCAGCCCACACCAACACATAGCCGCGCCCACACAAAAACCTAGCCCAGCCCACACCAACACATAGCCGCGCCCACACCAACACATAGCATATACCAACACATAGCCCAGCCCACACTAAAACATAGCATCTAACAACACATAGATGCTATGTTTTGGTGTGGGCTGGACTATGTTTTGGTGTGGGCTGGGCTATATTTTGGTAGATGCTATGTTTTTGTGTGGGCTGGACTATGTTTTGGTGTGGGCTGGGCTATATTTTGGTAGATGCTATGTTTTTGTGTGGGCTGGGCTATGTTTTGGTGTGGGCTGGGCTATGTTTTTGTGTGGGCTTGGCTATGTGTTGGTGGATGCTATGATTTGGTGTGAGCTGGGCCATGTTTTGGTGTGGGCTGGGCTATATTTTGGTAGATGCTATGTTTTGGTGTGGGCTGGGCTACCAAAATATAGCCCAGCCCACACCAAAACATGGCCCAGCTCACACCAAATCATAGCATCCACCAACACATAGCCAAGCCCACACAAAAACATAGCCCAGCCCACACCAAAACATAGCCCAGCCCACACAAAAACATAGCATCTACCAAAATATAGCCCAGCCCACACCAAAACATAGCCCAGCCCACACCAACACATAGCATCTACCAAAACATAGCCCAGCCCACACCAAAACATAGCCCAGCCCATACCAACACATAGCATCTACCAAAACATAGCCCAGCCCACACCAACACATAGCCGCGCCCACACCAAAACCTAGCCCAGCCCACACCAACACATAGCCGCGCCCACACCAAAACCTAGCCCAGCCCACACCAACACATAGCATCTACCAACACATAGCCCAGCCCACACCAAAACATAGCATCTACCAACACATAGCCCAACCCACACCAAAACATAGCCCAGCCCACACCAAAACATAGCATTTACCAAAACAAAGCCACGCCCACACCAAAACATAGCCCAGCCCACATGAAAACATAGCCCAGCCCACACGAAAACATAGCCCAGCCCACACCAACACATAGCATCTACCAAAACATAGCCGCGCCCACACCAAAACATAGCATCTACCAAAGCATAGCCCAGCCCACACCAAACATAGCCGTGCCCAAACCAAAACATAGCATCTACCAAAACATAGCCCAGCCCACACCAACACATAGCATCTACCAAAACCCAGCCCAGCCCACACCAACACATAGCATCTACCAAAACCTAGCCCAGCCCACACCAACACATAGCCATGCCCACACCAAAACCTAGCCCAGCCCACACTAAAACATAGCATCTACCAACACATAGCCCAGCCCACACCAAAACATAGCTGCGCCCACACCAAAACATAGCCAAGCCCACACCAAAATATAGCCCAGCCCACACCAAAACATAGCCCAGCCCACACCAAAACATAGCCCAGCCCACACCAACACATAGCCCAGCCCACACCAACACATAGCATCTACCAAAATATAGCCCAGCCCACACCAAAACATAGCCCAGCCCACACCAAAACATAGCATCTACCAACACATAGCCCAGCCCACACCAAAACATAGCATCTACCAACACATAGCCACGCCCACACAAAAACATAGCCCAGTCCACACCAAAACATAGCATCTACCAAAATATAGCCCAGCCCACACCAAAACATAGCCCAGCCCACACCAAAACATAGCCCAGCCCACACCAACACATAGCCCAGCCCACACCAACACATAGCCCAGCCCACACCAACACATAGCATCTACCAAAACATAGCCCAGCCCACACCAACACATAGCCACGCCCACACCAACACATAGCATCTACCAACACATAGCCCAGCCCACACCAAAACATAGCATCTACCAAAATATAGCCCAGCCCACACCAAAACATAGCCCAGCCCACACCAAAACATAGCATCTACCAAAACATAGCCCAGCCCATACCGACACATGGCATCTACCAAAACATAGCCCAGCCCACACCAAAACATAGCCGTGCCCACACCAAAACATAGCCCAGCCCACACCAAAACATAGCATCTACCAAAACATAGTCCAGCCCACACCAAAACATAGCCCAGCCCACACCAACACATAGCATCTACTAAAACATAGCCCAGCCCACACCAAAACATAGCCCAGCCCACACCAAAACATAGCATCTACGAAAATATAGCCCAGCCCACACCAAAACATAGCCCAGCCCACACCAACACATAGCATCTACCAAAATATAGCCCAGCCCACACCAACATATAGCATCTACCAAAACATAGCCCAGCCCACACCAACACATAGCCGCGCCCACACCAAAACCTAGCCCAGCCCACACCAACACATAACATCTACCAACACATAGCCCAGCCCACACCAAAACATAACATGTACCAACACATAGCCCAGCCCACGCCAAAACATAGCATCTACCAAAACATAGCCCAGCCCACACCAAAACATAGCATCTACCAAAACATAGCCCAGCCCACACCAAAACATAGCCGCGCCCACACAAAAACATAGCATCTACCAAAACATAGCCCAGCCCACACCAAAACATAGCATCTACCAACACATAGCCCAGCCCACACCAAAACATAGCCGTGCCCACACCAACACATAGCATCTACCAAAACATAGCCGCGCCCACACCAAAACATAGCATCTACCAAAACATAGCCCAGCCGACACCAAAACATAGCCCAGCCCACACCAAAACATAGCCCAGCCCACACCAAAACATAGCCCAGCCCACACCAAAACATAGCATCTACCAACACAGCCACGCCCACACCAAAACATAGCCCAGCCCACACCAACACATAGCCCAGCCCACACCAAAACATAGCATCTACCAACACATAGCCACGCCCACAACAAAACATAGCCCAGCCCACACCAAAACATAGCCCAGCCTACACCAAAACATAGCCGCGCCCACACCAAAACATAGCCCAGCCCACACCAAAACATAGCCCAGCCCACACCAAAACATAGCCCAGCCCACACCAAAACATAGCCCAGCCCACACCAAAACATAGCCCAGCCCACACCAAAACATAGCATCTACCAAAACATAGCCCAGCCCACACCAAAATATAGCCCAGCCCACACCAAAACATAGCATCTACCAAAACATAGCCCAGCCCACACCAAACATAGCCGTGCCCACACCAAAACATAGCCCAGCCCACACCAACACATAGCATCTACCAAAACCTAGCCCAGCCCACACCAACACATAGCATCTACCAAAACCTAGCCCAGCCCACACCAACACATAGCTGCGCCCACACCAACACATAGCATCTACCAACACACAGCCCAGCCCACACCAACACATAGCATCTACCAACACACAGCCCAGCCCACACCAACACATAGCATCTACCAACACACAGCCCAGCCCACACCAAAACATAGCACCTACCAAAACATAGCCGCGCCCACAAAAACACATAGCATCTACCAAAACATAGCCCAGCCCACAAAAACACATAGCATCTACCAAAATATAGCCCAGCCCACACCAAAACATAGCCCAGCCCACACCAAAACATAGCATCTACCAACACATAGCCACGCCCACACCAAAACATAGCCCAGCCCACACCAAAACATAGCCCAGCCCACACCAACACATAGCATCTACCAAAACATAGCCGCGCCCACACCAACACATAGCATCTACCAAAACATAGCCCAGCCCACACCAAAACATAGCCGTGCCCACACCAACACATAGCATCTACCAAAACATAGCCCAGCCCACACCAAAACATAGCATCTACCAACACATAGCCACGCTCACACCAAAACATAGCCGCGCCCACACCAAAACATAGCCCAGCCCACACCAAAACATAGCCCAGCCCACACCAAAACATAGCCCAGCCCACACCAAAACATAGCCTCTACCAAAACATAGCCACGCCCACACCAAAATAGCCACGCCCACACCAACATAGCCACGCCCACACCAAAACATAGCCTCTACCAAAACATAGCCGCGCCCACACCAAAACATAGCCCAGCCCACACCAAAACATAGCCCAGCCCACACCAAAACATAGCATCTACCAAAACATAGCCACGCCCACACCAAAACATAGCCACGCCCACACCAAAACATAGCCTCTACCAAAACATAGCCGCGCCCACACCAAAACATAGCATCTACCAAAACATAGCCCCGCCCACACCAACACATAGCCCCCGCCCACACCAACACATAGCCCCCGCCCACACCAACACATAGCCCCCGCCCACACCAACACATAGCCCCCGCCCACACCAACACATAGCCCCCGCCCACACCAAAACATAGCATCTACCAAAACATAGCCCAGCCCATACCGACACATGGCATCTACCAAAACATAGCCCAGCCCACACCAAAACATAGCCGTGCCCACACCAAAACATAGCCCAGCCCACACCAAAACATAGCATCTACCAAAACATAGTCCAGCCCACACCAAAACATAGCCCAGCCCACACCAACACATAGCATCTACTAAAACATAGCCCAGCCCACACCAAAACATAGCATCTACGAAAATATAGCCCAGCCCACACCAAAACATAGCCCAGCCCACACCAACACATAGCATCTACCAAAATATAGCCCAGCCCACACCAACACATAGCATCTACCAAAACATAGCCCAGCCCACACCAACACATAGCCGCGCCCACACCAAAACCTAGCCCAGCCCACACCAACACATAACATCTACCAACACATAGCCCAGCCCACGCCAAAACATAGCATCTACCAAAACATAGCCCAGCCCACACCAAAACATAGCATCTACCAAAACATAGCCCAGCCCACACCAAAACATAGCCGCGCCCACACAAAAACATAGCATCTACCAAAACATAGCCCAGCCCACACCAAAACATAGCATCTACCAACACATAGCCCAGCCCACACCAAAACATAGCCGTGCCCACACCAACACATAGCATCTACCAAAACATAGCCGCGCCCACACCAAAACATAGCATCTACCAAAACATAGCCCAGCCCACACCAAAACATAGCCCAGCCCACACCAAAACATAGCCCAGCCCACACCAAAACATAGCCCAGCCCACACCAAAACATAGCATCTACCAACACAGCCACGCCCACACCAAAACATAGCCCAGCCCACACCAACACATAGCCCAGCCCACACCAAAACATAGCATCTACCAACACATAGCCACGCCCACAACAAAACATAGCCCAGCCCACACCAAAACATAGCCGCGCCCACACCAAAACATAGCCCAGCCCACACCAAAACATAGCCCAGCCCACACCAAAACATAGCCCAGCCCACACCAAAACATAGCCCAGCCCACACCAAAACATAGCCCAGCCCACACCAAAACATAGCCCAGCCCACACCAAAACATAGCCCAGCCCACACCAAAACATAGCCCAGCCCACACCAAAACATAGCATCTACCAAAACATAGCCCAGCCCACACCAAAATATAGCCCAGCCCACACCAAAACATAGCATCTACCAACACATAGCCCAGCCCACACCAAAACATAGCCGTGCCCACACCAACACATAGCATCTACCAAAACATAGCCCAGCCCACACCAAAACATAGCCCAGCCCACACCAAAACATAGCCCAGCCCACACCAAAACATAGCCCAGCCCACACCAAAACATAGCATCTACCAACACAGCCACGCCCACACCAAAACATAGCCCAGCCCACACCAACACATAGCCCAGCCCACACCAAAACATAGCATCTACCAACACATAGCCACGCCCACAACAAAACATAGCCCAGCCCACACCAAAACATAGCCGCGCCCACACCAAAACATAGCCCAGCCCACACCAAAACATAGCCCAGCCCACACCAAAACATAGCCCAGCCCACACCAAAACATAGCCCAGCCCACACCAAAACATAGCCCAGCCCACACCAAAACATAGCCCAGCCCACACCAAAACATAGCCCAGCCCACACCAAAACATAGCCCAGCCCACACCAAAACATAGCATCTACCAAAACATAGCCCAGCCCACACCAAAATATAGCCCAGCCCACACCAAAACATAGCATCTACCAAAACATAGCCCAGCCCACACCAAACATAGCCGTGCCCACACCAAAACATAGCCCAGCCCACACCAACACATAGCATCTACCAAAACCTAGCCCAGCCCACACCAACACATAGCATCTACCAAAACCTAGCCCAGCCCACACCAACACATAGCATCTACCAACACACAGCCCAGCCCACACCAACACATAGCATCTACCAACACACAGCCCAGCCCACACCAACACATAGCATCTACCAACACACAGCCCAGCCCACACCAAAACATAGCACCTACCAAAACATAGCCGCGCCCACACGAACACATAGCATCTACCAAAACATAGCCCAGCCCACAAAAACACATAGCATCTACCAAAATATAGCCCAGCCCACACCAAAACATAGCCCAGCCCACACCAAAACATAGCATCTACCAACACATAGCCACGCCCACACCAAAACATAGCCCAGCCCACACCAAAACATAGCCCAGCCCACACCAACACATAGCATCTACCAAAACATAGCCGCGCCCACACCAACACATAGCATCTACCAACACATAGCCACGCTCACACCAAAACATAGCCGCGCCCACACCAAAACATAGCCGCGCCCACACCAAAACATAGCCCAGCCCACACCAAAACATAGCCTCTACCAAAACATAGCCACGCCCACACCAAAAAATAGCCACGCCCACACCAATATAGCCACGCCCACACCAAAACATAGCCTCTACCAAAACATAGCCGCGCCCACACCAAAACATAGCTCAGCCCACACCAAAATATAGCCCAGCCCACACCAAAACATAGCATCTACCAAAACATAGCCGCGCCCACACCAAAACATAGCATCTACCAAAACATAGCCCCCGCCCACACCAACACATAGCCCCCGCCCACACCAACACATAGCCCCCGCCCACACCAACACATAGCCCCCGCCCACACCAACACATAGCCCCCGCCCACACCAACACATAGCCCCCGCCCACACCAACACATAGCATCTACCAAAACATAGCCGCGCCCACACCAACACATAGCATCTACCAAAACATAGCCCAGCCCACACCAACACATAGCTGCGCCCACACCAACACATAGCATCTACCAAAACATAGCCCAGCCCACAAAAACACATAGCATCTACCAACACATAGCCATGCTCACACCAAAACATAGCCCAGCCCACACCAAAACATAGCCGCGCCCACAACAAAACATAGCCCAGCCCACACCAAAACATAGCCCAGCCCACACCAAAACATAGCCCAGCCCACACCAAAACATAGCCCAGCCCACACCAAAACATAGCCCAGCCCACACCAAAACATAGCCCAGCCCACACCAAAACATAGCCCAGCCCACACCAAAACATAGCCCAGCCCACACCAAAACATAGCATCTACCAAAACATAGCCCAGCCCACACCAAAATATAGCCCAGCCCACACCAAAACATAGCATCTACCAAAACATAGCCCAGCCCACACCAAACATAGCCGTGCCCACACCAAAACATAGCCCAGCCCACACCAACACATAGCATCTACCAAAACCTAGCCCAGCCCACACCAACACATAGCATCTACCAAAACCTAGCCCAGCCCACACCAACACATAGCTGCGCCCACACCAACACATAGCATCTACCAACACACAGCCCAGCCCACACCAACACATAGCATCTACCAACACACAGCCCAGCCCACACCAACACATAGCATCTACCAACACACAGCCCAGCCCACACCAAAACATAGCACCTACCAAAACATAGCCGCGCCCACACGAACACATAGCATCTACCAAAACATAGCCCAGCCCACAAAAACACATAGCATCTACCAAAATATAGCCCAGCCCACACCAAAACATAGCCCAGCCCACACCAAAACATAGCATCTACCAACACATAGCCACGCCCACACCAAAACATAGCCCAGCCCACACCAAAACATAGCCCAGCCCACACCAACACATAGCATCTACCAAAACATAGCCGCGCCCACACCAACACATAGCATCTACCAAAACATAGCCCAGCCCACACCAAAACATAGCCGTGCCCACACCAACACATAGCATCTACCAAAACATAGCCCAGCCCACACCAAAACATAGCATCTACCAACACATAGCCACGCTCACACCAAAACATAGCCGCGCCCACACCAAAACATAGCCGCGCCCACAACAAAACATAGCCCAGCCCACACCAAAACATAGCCCAGCCCACACCAAAACATAGCCTCTACCAAAACATAGCCACGCCCACACCAACATAGCCACGCCCACACCAACATAGCCACGCCCACACCAAAACATAGCCTCTACCAAAACATAGCCGCGCCCACACCAAAACATAGCCCAGCCCACACCAAAACATAGCCCAGCCCACACCAAAACATAGCCACGCCCACACCAAAACATAGCCGCGCCCACACCAAAACATAGCATCTACCAAAACATAGCCCCGCCCACACCAAAACATAGCCCCCGCCCACACCAACACATAGCCCCCGCCCACACCAACACATAGCCCAGCCCACACCAACACATAGCCCAGCCCACACCAACACATAGCATCTACCAAAACATAGCCGCGCCCACACCAACACATAGCATCTACCAAAACATAGCCCAGCCCACACCAACACATAGCTGCGCCCACACCAACACATAGCATCTACCAAAACATAGCCCAGCCCACAAAAACACATAGCATCTACCAACACAGCCATGCTCACACCAAAACATAGCCCAGCCCACACCAAAACATAGCCGCGCCCACAACAAAACATAGCCACGCCCACATCAAAACATAGCCACGCCCACATCAAAACATAGCCACGCCCACACCAAAACAGCCACGCCCACACCAAAACATAGCCACGCCCACAAAAAAAGCCACGCCCACACCAAAACATAGCCACGACCACACCAAAACATAGCCACGACCACACCAAAACATAGCCACGACCACACACAAAAAAAACCCATAGCCACGCCCACACCAAAACATAGCATCTACCAAAACATAGCCGCGCCCACACCAAAACATAGCATCTACCAAAACATAGCCCAGCCCACACCAAAACATAGCATCTACCAAAACATAGCCCAGCCCACACCAAACATAGCCGTGCCCACACCAACACATACCATCTACCAAAACATAGCCCAGCCCACACCAACACATAGCATCTACCAAAACATAGCCCAGCCCACACCAACACATAGCATCTACGAACACATAGCCCAGCCCACACCAACACATAGCATCTACCAAAACATAGCCCAGCCCACACCAAACATAGCCGTGCCCACACCAAAACATAGCCGTGCCCACACCAACACATAGCATCTACCAAAACATAGCCCAGCCCACACCAACACATAGCATCTACCAAAACATAGCCCAGCCCACACCAACACATAGCATCTATGAACACATAGCCCAGCCCACACCAACACATAGCATCTACCAAAACATAGCCCAGCCCACACCAACACATAGCATCTACGAACACATAGCCCAGCCCACACCAAATCATAGCATCTACCAAAACATAGCCCAGCCCACACCAAACATAGCCGTGCCCACACCAAAACATAGCCGTGCCCACACCAACACATAGCATCTACCAACACACAGCCCAGCCCACACCAACACATAGCATCTACCAACACACAGCCCAGCCCACACCAAAACATAGCATCTACCAAAATATAGCATAGCCTCCTACCAAAATATAGAATAACCCAGTACCAAAATATAGAATAACCCCCTACCAAACTATAGCAAAGCCCCCTACCAAATGATAGCAAAGCCCCCTACCAAACGATAGCAAAGCCCCCTACCAAACTAGCAAAACCTGTTCTGTCCTGTAGTATACAGACAGTTATTGATAAGAATGGACGCTGTGTAATACTTAATTTCCCCTGCGGAGGCAGTGCAGAAAAATGGAGCACTTTCCACCATGTTTCCCCACAGATCACAGCTGATCACTGAATGTCTCAAGATGGAAACACTTTTTGAATAGCTTATTGTCACAGTGTAGAACCCCTTTAAGGTTTGTTGCTCCTTTTCTGATTTTGGTTCTCTATGGGGCAGGTACTTTTAGACTGGGCATAAGAACAGGGGATGTCAGCATAGTGGCAATTACCAACATCACAGGGGACTAGAGAAAGTAAAACGCCGGTCAGCTCTTGTCTCCTTAAAAGGAGTTGCCCCAAAAGTTACCTAATCACTGGACAGGTTATAAATGTATGATCACTAGGGGTCCAGCAGCTCAGAGAGAAGAATGGATCTCCCAAAGTTCCCTGTTTGACTAGAGCAGTAGTGAATGTGTGTGACTACCGCTCCATTCACCGTCTATAGGAGGTGGTCGCACACGCTCACTACCGCTCCATTCACCGTCTATAGGAGGGGTGGTCGCACACGCTCACTACTGCTCCATTCACTGTCTATAGGAGGGGTGGTCGCACACGCTCACTACTGCTCCATTCACTGTCTATAGGAGGGGTGGTCGCACACGCTGACTACTGCTACATTCACTGTCTATAGGGGGTGGTCGCACACGCTCACTATCGCCCCAGTCACCGTCTATAGGAGGTGGTCACACACGCTCACTGCCACTCCATTCACTGTCTATAGGAGGGGTGGTCGCACACAATCACTATCGCCCCAGTCACCGTCTATAGGAGGTGGTCGCACACGCTCACTATCGCCCCAGTCACCGTCTATAGGAGGTGGTCGCACACGCTCACTACTGCCCCAGTCACAGTCTATAGGAGGTGGTCGCACACGCTCACTACTGCCCCAGTCACTGTCTATAGGAGGGGTGGTCGAACACGCTCACTGCCGCTCCATTCACCGTCTATAGGAGGGATGGTCGAACACGCTCACTACCGCTCCATTCACTGTCTATAGGAGGGGTGGTCACACACGCTCACTACAGCCCCAGTCACAGTCTATAGGAGGGGTGGTCGCACACGCTCACTACCGCCCCAGTCACCGTCTATAGGAGGGGTGGTCGCACACGCTCACTACCTCCCCAGTCACAATCTATAGGAAGGGTGGTCGCACACGCTCACTACCGCCCCAGTCACCATCTATAGGAGCGGTGGTCGCACACGCTCACTACCGCCCCAGTCACCGTCTATAGGAGGGGTGGTCGAACACGCTCACTACCTCCCCAGTCACAATCTATAGGAGGGGTGGTCGCACACGCTCACTACTGCCCCAGTCACCGTCTATAGGAGCGGTGGTTGCACACGCTCACTACCGCCCCAGTCACTGTCTATAGGAGGGGTGGTCGCACACGCTCACTATCGCCCCAGTCACCGTCTATAGGAGGTGGTCACACACGCTCACTGCCACTCCATTCACTGTCTATAGGAGGGGTGGTCGTACACAATCACTATCGCCCCAGTCACCGTCTATAGGAGGTGGTCGCACACGCTCACTACTGCCCCAGTCACTGTCTATAGGAGGGGTGGTTGCACACAATCACTATCGCCCCAGTCACCGTCTATAGGAGGTGGTCGCACACGCTCACTACTGCCCCAGTCACAGTCTATAGGAGGTGGTCGCACACGCTCACTACTGCCCCAGTCACTGTCTATAGGAGGGGTGGTCGAACACGCTCACTGCCGCTCCATTCACCGTCTATAGGAGGGATGGTCGAACACGCTCACTACCGCTCCATTCACTGTCTATAGGAGGGGTGGTCACACACGCTCACTACAGCCCCAGTCACAGTCTATAGGAGGGGTGGTCGCACACGCTCACTACCGCCCCAGTCACCGTCTATAGGAGGGGTGGTCGCACACGCTCACTACCTCCCCAGTCACAATCTATAGGAAGGGTGGTCGCACACGCTCACTACCGCCCCAGTCACCATCTATAGGAGCGGTGGTTGCACACGCTCACTACCGTCCCAGTCCCCGTCTATAGGAGGGGTGGTCGAACACGCTCACTACCTCTCCAGTCACAATCTATAGGAGGGGTGGTCGCACACGCTCACTACTGCCCCAGTCACCGTCTATAGGAGCGGTGGTTGCACACGCTCACTACCGCCCCAGTCACTGTCTATAGGAGGGGTGGTCGCACACGCTCTCTACCGCCCCAGTCACCGTCTATAGGAGGGGTGGTCGCACACGCTCACTACCGCCCCAGTCACCGTCTATAGGAGCGGTGGTCGCACACGCTCACTACCGCCCCAGTCACCGTCTATAGGAGGGGTGGTCGCACACGCTCACTACCGCCCCAGTCACCGTCTATAGGAGTGGTGGTCGCACATGCTCTCTACCGCCCCAGTCACCGTCTATAGGAGGGGTGGTCGCACACGCTCTCTACCGCCCCAGTCACCGTCTATAGGAGGGGTGGTCGCACATGCTCACTGCCGCTCCATAGGAGGGATGGTCACACATTCAGTACAACTCCATTCTCGACTCTCTCGGTGAGAGTTTCAGCGCCTCCAGTGATCATACATTCATCATCTATATTGTTTCGTTAGATTCTAAATGCTTTTGGGACAATTCATTATATCAAAGGATGTTGTTTGGACACTAATGGCCCACGTAGACCCTCTCGAAAGCTTTATAAAATGCTTGTACTACTGAAAACAGAATAAATCAGATCCCCACTATCTACACATCGCAGGGATGTGTTTGCATTGCAGATATAAGACCCTCTGTACCAACGTGGCACCAAGGACGCATTAACTCATGTCATATTTGTTCCACAGAATATGGGAGCCTCGCTGGGCCACACTCAATAATTAACTTGCCCCTTAGTCGAAATCCAAATCTCCAGGTCACCATCAGATAACAGCCGAGCAGTGACGAGGTGATGAGCCTCATGGTACCAACTTCAATGACTGAATACCCAGGGGGGCATGGAGCATCTCACCCCAGTCCATGAATAGAGCCTTGTGCGCCCCCCCTAGTCTGCACCCATTAATCAGGGCTCCTTGTTCTTTGGATTTATGGTGCCCGAAGCTTCCAAGAAGAGGTCAGAGTTTTCAAGGAGAAGATTTAGGAGCTCCTTTAGAGACTCTCGGCTTGAGACAACAGGACTTTTTTTACGGACCTTCGTCTTGCTTCAATGACTCACTAAGTGTAAGGATCCAAGGGCAATTGAAATCCCAAATGTGAGTCTTTTGTGTTCCTGGTAAAGGGCAATTTACCAGGAATAATGTAGTCTCTACCCCTCATTGGCCTGGAGCAATCGTATTTCATCAGAACCAGTAAACCCTGACATAACATAGGGCCCATATCATCTAGGAGACATGACCTCGTAATACTCATAGGTCAGCGGTGCTGCACACGTGGGTGCTGGTCCCCATCAGAGCTGCAATCTAATCCCTTATACCTGGGAAGCAAATTAACCTAAAGAGACCCGTACAGAATGACCCACATTTATCAAATACGTGTAACGTTAGCTTAAAGCAAAAGCGAAGTCCCAAAAAGTTGCACAAAACTTTTCGAAAAGTCACAAACTGAAAACGAACTTTTCAGAAAGTGAAAAACTTTTTAAAAGGGTAAAACTGCGAAAAAGTTTTCAAAAAGAGATGCACATTAATAAAAACTTTTCAAAAAGATGTAACGTTAAAAAAAAAACAACTGTTTAAAGTCAACAACTGCGTAAAACAATATGAGTTGTGCAATGTTTCAAAAGGAGGCAAACTGTGCAAAACTTTTAGAAAAGTTTTGCAACATTGGATTTAATTTTTTTTTTTTAAACATCACACAATGTATGAAACCTACATCAAAAACCTCGCCCTTAAGGAGGGGTAAGAACCCTGACACAGCCGTCTACAGAGGGTGTAAGGGCTCACTAGGTGAGGTGGATCCGCTAAGCCTCTGGTTCGGGTGGGCACCTGGACCCCAGGTGTTGCTGCAGCTTCCAGAGGATGGTGAGGACTAGGACTAGCCGGAAACTTAGAAGCTGTCTATGATAGTCTATGGGGCCATTCACATGACCGATTTTTTTCACCGGACCAAGTGATCAACGGAAAATATCGGAGGCATGTCACTGTATGAGAAAATTGGATCGCACTCTGATCAAAATAAAACCGGTCTGATTTTCTAGTATGTGAGAAAAAAAAATGATGTCTGAATGAGGCCTTATGGCTGGAAAAAAAAAATCAAGTGGAGCCACCCAGATCAAACACTGATGAAAATGGATCCGTTTTATTATTTTTTTTTATTTTGGCGTTGGAGAAAAATCACTGATGTCTGAACGAGCCTTTATACAAAGAATAATATTTCCCGTTTGTGGAATACTCCTGTAACTTCACCCCGCCATGGCGAGATGATATTAAATATTCACGCTTTTTTTTTTTTTCTTTATTGACATACCAGTAGTTTGTTTTCTTGTGCTGGAAAAGTTGTAATTTTTAATGACCCGTATGAGGTGAAATGGTGGAAAAAAAAAAAAAAAAAGAGTTCACAGCAGCATCTAAGGGGTTAACCAGCAGCGATCGGAGTCGGCTCTTATCACTGCTGTTACAGGCAGGTTGCCGGCTGTATAGCACAGCTGACCCCCCACGGTCGTACGGTCGCATATCGGGAAGGGGTTAATTAGAAATTTGCTCCTAGATATAAATGCATATGTAAAAAGAGCGGGCTTATGTTACAGTCACACAACCCTAAAAGTGTCCTGCGAGGTCCAGACTGATGATCTTGTCAGACAAAGCGCCATTTCTCGGAAGAGCGAAAAGGTTTATATGTAAAAATATCCCAAAATGTTTAGGCTACCAGTCTCCGGGAAGATCACGACGCTCCGATCCGAGCTTTGTGTAGCCGCTTCTTGCTTCATAACACGCTGGTCCATATTTAATTATTAAAGGGGTACACGCCTCTCTGACAAATAGAATGGCAACACCCACTTGTCAAAATATTCCTAAATTTCCAGGAGGGAGTACAGAGGAATGGTACAAGGCAAGTAAAAGGTGCGGCAGAATTGTAAGCTCTCCTGGCTCCTGAGATGTTTGCTGCATTAGAAACTGAGGTTTCTTGTTTCTATCTTATAACTTTTCGCTTTGATCCAGGGGTCTCAGGTCTCTTATATTTATGAGAAGTAGAAAAAGACAGAAGATTCATAGACACAGAAATAATAAAGAAGTAATAAATAAAAGCCATGGAAACACTTACAGTTTTCGTGCCGTGCTGCAGTGTGATCTCATGCGAGTCCGGGATCCGTTTAATGGGATTCTGGAATACAAAGCAAAGACATCAATAAATGCAGAAAGTGTATATATAAATGGATATATACAGACGGCATAGATATAGGGTCAGTGACACCGGCATGGTGCAAGTAAAGGTGACAACAGGAGCAACGGAGAGGTACAGCACAACAAACCCCAAAAGGGGAACACCTGCAGCCATTCAGGCAGCAAGGGTCCTCCAGCTCCTCCGGGGGGCAGCAGCGGTCCTCCAGCTCCTCCGGGGGGGCAGCAGCGGTCCTCCAGCTCCTCCGGGGGGGCAGCAGCGGTCCTCCAGCTCCTCCGGGGGGGCAGCAGCGGTCCTCCAGCTCCTCCGGGGGGGCAGCAGCGGTCCTCCAGCTCCTCCGGGGGGGCAGCAGCGGTCCTCCAGCTCCTCCGGGGGGGCAGCAGCGGTCCTCCAGCTCCTCCGGGGGGGCAGCAGCGGTCCTCCAGCTCCTCCGGGGGGGCAGCAGCGGTCCTCCAGCTCCTCCGGGGGGGCAGCAGCGGTCCTCCAGCTCCTCCGGGGGGGCAGCAGCGGTCCTCCAGCTCCTCCGGGGGGGCAGCAGCGGTCCTCCAGCTCCTCCGGGGGGGCAGCAGCGGTCCTCCAGCTCCTCCGGGGGGGCAGCAGCGGTCCTCCAGCTCCTCCGGGGGGGCAGCAGCGGTCCTCCAGCTCCTCCGGGGGGGCAGCAGCGGTCCTCCAGCTCCTCCGGGGGGGCAGCAGCGGTCCTCCAGCTCCTCCGGGGGGGCAGCAGCGGTCCTCCAGCTCCTCCGGGGGGGCAGCAGCGGTCCTCCAGCTCCTCCGGGGGGGCAGCAGCGGTCCTCCAGCTCCTCCGGGGGGGCAGCAGCGGTCCTCCAGCTCCTCCGGGGGGCAGCACCGGTCCTCCAGCTCCTCCGGGGGGCAGCACCGGTCCTCCAGCTCCTCCGGGGGGCAGCATAGGTCCTCCAGCTCCTCCGGGGGGCAGCATCGGTCCTCCAGCTCCTCCGGGGGGCAGCATCGGTCCTCCAGCTCCTCCGGGGGGGCAGCACCGGTCCGGGGGGTAGAACTTCTCCTGGCAGATGGATATCGGCTTCTGGGCAGATACTGACTGATGGCCGCCCGTTCTTGTCTCAGAGTTATCACAATTTCTGGGTTTTGTCGCTTTTTGAGGATTGACAGCGGGGTCTTATTGGGATGGGATCTGGGGAGTTTCTGGACGTGGACCGAAAATGTCAATGTTTTCGTTCTCTGAGCCACTTAGTTATCACTTTTGCCCTGTGACCTGGTCTCCATCATGGGAGGATAATCATCATCACCACATTGTCCTGGATGTAGAGAGAAGTTGGTCTTGGAGGAGGTTTAGTTCCCGTTCCTTACCCATGGCCGTGTTCTTAGGTAAATTGTGAGTGCCCCCCTCCATGGATGAGAAGCCCCCACACATGAATGGTCTCAGGAGACTTTACTGCTGGCAGACACAGGACTTATGGCAGCGTCACCTCCACTTCTCCTGACTATCATTCTTCCAGATTGTCTGAAGGGGCTTCATCGGAGAAGAATGATTGCCCGAAGAAGAGAAGGTAACGCTGCCATGAGTCCTGTGTCTGCAACAGTAAAGCCTCCTGAGACCACTTCTCATCCAAAATTACATAGGGGTGTAGGGTGAGCAAACCAGAGGTTTTGTTCCTTGGGAAGACGGGGACAGAGGCTTTCTCCTAAAATGAATGCGGCACGGATAACTCCATAACACATATGGTGGGAAACCCCGACAAAACAGCGCAGAGGGAACAATCGCTGCGGCTGCGTGACCACTCGCCGACATTATAAACAGTGTGGTGTTTGCTCTGCTGATTAGCACATGACAAGGATACGATGAATGGCGACTTCACTCTGATTGTCGCCCACATTCCAGCCCGGGTGAAATCTGAGATTCATAGAGACGCGTTTCAGACAAATCCATCAAAGCACCAACAATTATAGAATGTCCCCGTCCTATGGAGTAACGTCTGACACACAGCCGTCCGCTGGAGGGACGGGAAAGGTTTGCTTAAAAGGGCCCTCGGCGGTGTCAGATGTTCATGGCTTTAGGTGGAGGCTACGTGTGGACCTCGGCCGTGAAGTCGGGGTTTTATCCACTATTGATCTGCTGTAAAAGTCTAGTCGGAGACAGAGGACAGGTGTGGACTCTCTCTGATCAGGGCTTATAACACAGGCGACAAGGACTGGTGCCGACTGACATACGGAGTTCCCACTGTCACTAACACAACTGTCCAGCATTACACTTCAGCCTTATTCAAGTGAATGGAGCTGGGCTGCAATACCAGACAAAGCCTACAGAAAAGAGTGGCGCTGATGGGCACCATGGGGTGGACAGTGTTATGGGTGGGGTGGAGAATGTTATAGGCAGGAGCGGTGGAGTAGGCAGCATTATGGGTGGGGTGGACAATGTTATAGGCAGGAGCGGTGGAGTAGGCAGCATTCTGGGTGGGGTGGACAATGTTATAGGCAGGAGCGGTGGATTAGGCAGCATTCTGGGTGGGGTGGACAATGTTATAGGCAGGAGCGGTGGAGTAGGCAGCATTCTGGGTGGGGTGGACAATGTTATAGGCAGGAGCGGTGGAGTAGGCAGCATTATGGGTGGGGTGGACAATGTTATAGGCAGGAGCGGTGGAGTAGGCAGCATTATGGGTGGGGTGGAGAATGTTATAGGCAGGAGCGGTGGAGTAGGCAGCATTCTGGGTGGGGTGGACAATGTTATAGGCAGGAGCGGTGGAGTAGGCAGCATTCTGGGTGGGGTGGACAATGTTATAGGCAGGAGCGGTGGATTAGGCAGCATTATGGGTGGGGTGGACAATGTTATAGGCAGGAGCGGTGGATTAGGCAGCATTCTGAGTGGGGTGGAGAATGTTATAGGCAGGAGCGGTGGAGTAGGCAGCATTATGGGTGGGGTGGACAATGTTATAGGCAGGAGCGGTGGATTAGGCAGCATTCTGAGTGAGGTGGACAATGTTATAGGCACGAGCGGTGGAGTAGGCAGCATTATGGGTGGGGTGGACAATGTTATAGGCAGGAGCGGTGGATTAGGCAGCATTATGGGTGGGGTGGACAATGTTATAGGCAGGAGCGGTGGATTAGGCAGCATTATGGGTGGGGTGGACAATGTTATAGGCAGGAGCGGTGGAGTGGACTGCATTATGGGTGGAGGGGACAATGTTATAGGCAGGAGCGGTGGAGTGGACCGCATTATGGGTGGGGGGGGACAATGTTATAGGCAGGAGCGGTGGAGTAGGCAGCATTATGGGTTGGGTGGACAATGTTATAGGCAGGAGAGGTGGAGTAGGCAGCATTATGGGTGGGGTGGACGATGTTATAGGCAGGAGCGGTGGATTAGGCAGCATTATGGGTGGGGTGGACAATGTTATAGGCAGGA
The DNA here is from genome assembly GCF_046119375.1 of Phyllobates terribilis. NCBI lineage: Eukaryota > Metazoa > Chordata > Amphibia > Anura > Dendrobatidae > Phyllobates > Phyllobates terribilis. Next base: position 585,203,728 of record NW_027362761.1, on the reverse strand, counting down.
GCGGTGGAGTGGACCGCATTATGGGTGGGGGGGACAATGTTATAGGCAGGAGCGGTGGAGTAGGCAGCATTATGGGTGGGGTGGACAATGTTATAGGCAGGAGCGGTGGAGTAGGCAGCATTATGGGTGGGGTGGACAATGTTATAGGCAGGAGCGGTGGAGTGGACCGCATTATGGGTGGGGGCCCAGTGGGAGGGACAATGTTATAGGCAGGAGCGGTGATGCTAAAAAATGAATGGTGAACCATGGCCGGCTTTTTCCAAGTGCACTGACAATACACCGCCACCTATGTGCGGTCTCCCTGCACTGATGCGTTTGTGCACAGCGACACCTAGTGGTCAAGGTTATATATACAGATAGACAAGACTGCAGAGAAAGAAATATGGCGATAATAAATGAATGAGTGATTCAGACTAACATTCATCAGGTTTTTCTACTGCCATATTGGCAAAAATTCAGCTGTTTTTTTTTCCTTATTCTCCTTCGTTTACGAATACAGATTTATATTTTCAGAATTTTGCACTTAAAAATTCAATTGCTTTTTTATTTGTTTTTTTTTTTTTTGCGCCAGCACGTGAAAAAAACGCTGAATTTTTTCATTTCTTTTGCAGGCGCCTGCACCAAAATACACAATGTCCTGAGACGGACGCTGCAATCGCACTGCGTTTTTTTTTTTTTTTTGCCATGGCTTTCTGATAACACGGTAAAAAGCCGGGGATTTTACAGCAATTTCAGAAAATCATGGGGGGAAAAAAAACTGCATAATGCGAATGTGGCCAAAATAATAAATTTTTGTTGCTTTATTTTTGCACTTGTTGTACGCAGATTCGCCTTTAGTGTTTTTATATATATATATATATATATATATATATATATATATATATATATATATATATATATATATATATATATATATATATATATATATATATATATATATATATATATATATATATATAAATATATAAAAACCCAGTGGAATTTTCGACCATCATGCACAATGCACGAGCAGAGTGCAGAGAAAAAGCAGCAGACGTAATGCTGCAGATCTCAAGTCAATGTATCTGGCGGACATTGATGCGTATTTAACCCTTCGCGCTGCACCGCCAGTCTATAGAGCAAAATCACATGGGGGCAATAAAGGTTTTGGCAAAAATATCACATCTCCAGTGTCAGAAATCAGAGACACAGTCGCACTATAATCTCCGACTTTCTCAGGTGGGGGACCGAGGTCATGAAAGTGTGAGGACTGAGCTGGGGCACTTCACGGCTCAGCCCTGTGACTCCGGCCTGTTCTTTCCAATGGCCGGGAACAATGAAGAAGGCAGCGGCCCTCTATAAACACTGACGAGACTCTATACTGTGTCCGCCGCGCCGCTCATCACTAAGGAAGCGGCCGGTGACACAAAAACAAGATCTCTGAACCTTGGATACACAAGATGGCAGGGAAAAATTAAGGAAAAGGAGATTTGGAAACATAAATCCTTTTCATTTTTGGGGCAAAAATTCCATATTTAGTGTCTTACATTTTTCAGAACTCCAAATTCCCTGCAGAGTAAATGATAGAATTCTTATCTATCCTGCAGCCACCACTAGGGGGAGCTCACTGTATACACATAGAGCTCACTAAGCAAAAGTTTTGAATTCTTTTTTTAAGCCGATATTTTTTTATTTTATATCAATAAACAAGTTACGCCGGGATGGTACCGACCTGGAGAATAGCGGATACCGGGTCATTCCTGCTGCACAATGAATGAACGAAAGAAAAAAAAAAAAAATGTTCAGAATCGCGTTTTTTGTTTTTTCCACAATTTTTTTTTCTTTTTTAGCTTTTCGATACATTATTGGGTAAAATGAACTACAAAAAAAAAAAAAAAAAAAGTCCTCAAATGGCAAAGTGGATGGAAAGAAAAAAAGATGGCCGAGATGGTAAGGGGCTAATGATAAACTAAGGGACACTGAGATATGGAGGAAACAGACGCTCCTTCCCATCTTTTTTATTTATTTCACTAGTCCAAAAAAATAATAATAAAAAAAATAATTATAATTATATTATATTATATTATATTATATTATATTATATTATATTATATATATATATATATATATATATATATATATATATATATATATATATATATATATATATATATATATTTTTTTTTTTATTATGGTCCACTCCACCGCTTCTGCTTATAACATTGACCTTCCCACCGGACCCCCCCCCACCCATAATGCAGTCCACTCCACCGCTCCTGCCTAGAACATTATATTATAAATTATTATATATATAAATTTATTAATATTCGGAGGCTTCCTGTGCGGGGTCTTGGCGGGAGGAATATTTCGTCGTTTCCCTTCTCTGTCAACGCCACAATGGAATCTGAACAAAAGGCCATTTATCAGTGTGATAGGATCGCAGGGAAGACGCCCGGCTCTGCTGATACTTATGGCGGAGAATGGGAGAAGCCTAGAGGCAGCCCGAGGTCACTTCCTGCGGCTCAAGTGGCCGAGGCACATACATAGGGCTCATCCTACGCCATGGAGGGCCGTCTGCACTTACAGGGGACGTCACTGAGCTTTCCCTCGAAATGCAGATGAGTGGATGCCCCCCCAGATACCTTCGCTTGCTGTCAGTGAGTGGTATTATAAGGAGCGGTCACAATAGCTTGCGACTGACAAAAGCGCTGTCTCTGGATTACAGCAAATGGGGCTAAATAAAAAAAAATAGGTTTTCCAGTTGGGGTTTGCCTTCTGTAGCCGGCTGCAGAATGAGTTAACTGAGAATCCATCAGTGAGCTCTGTCCTCGCTGTAACTCTTTGATCTGTCTTTTTGTTTTACCTCTCAGCTGATTTATATCACCACCGACAGCATCAAAGTTAAACGTGGGGAAAGAAAGCCTGTAAAAGTCTAACGTTGCAAAATTTGGAACAAAACCCAATTGCAAAAAAATTATTTTTAGTCGTAAATACATGCATTTAAGTAAAAAAAAAATTAAAGAAAATGGACAACCCCTTTAAGGAACCATAATGAGGTTTCTCCAAATGAAAATGCAGAGGAGTGAGGGTATAGAAGAGTTAAAAAGCCTCAAGAGCAGGAGAAATCCATGGACAATCAATCAGGGGTTTATGAATTTTCCCAGACCCTTAAAGGGGTCCAGGTGAAAGAAAACCCTATAAGGGTCAACAGGACATGCTGGGAAAATTAATAAAAACTTTTAATGGTCATTTTAGAAGACCCAATGCACAAAGCGAATTTCTGCTTTATCTTATGCGGAGCAAATACATGTGAACAGAGGCCATGTGAGGAGTCACTCAGCTTTCCCAGAAAAGGATATAATAATGTGACCAATGAGGACGGATGGGGGTCTTCTTCTACTTACTGAAATATTTTGTGGATTTAAAAAATAAATAAATTAATAAAAATGAAGAAGCCACAAAATGACTAACTTTTCTACAGTCGCACAATGAATAGAATGGCTTTACTGCCCCCTACTGACACACAATTGCAGAAATGCATCCTTTTCTCTATCTGAAAGAACAATTCTAGTTCTAGTTTTTCCTCTTGCCTTAAAGGGGTTGTCCACTTTTTTTTTTTTTCTTACTTAAATGCATGTATTTTGGGCTAAATATCATTTTTGCAATTGGATTTCATTAAAACTTTTGCACCGTTTGACTTCTATAACCTCTATGTCGCACTGTATAGTGATGGCTGCAGAATGAGTTAACGGAGGATCTGTCAGTCCGCGCACGATGATGCTGTGACAGGAACTTTTGTGACTCTTATCTGTTATTTTCGGAGCTTTTCTCAGCTCATTTAGGAGCACAGAGCACAATACTGAATGTGCAGAAAATCAAAAAGCCTGTAAAAGCCAAATGGTGCAAAAGTTTTTTTATGAAACCCAATTGCAAAAAAAAAAAATAATAATAATAATGATAAATTTTTACACTATTTTAGGAGCCTTTTTTTTTTTTTTCGTACAAAAGAAAAGATGCTGTGACTTGTAATGAGAAGCCCGTGGACTGCAGGGAAGATTGATCATTCCCTGGTGCACATACACCAGATTAATCAAAGGGGTGCACATGCTGTTGCTGCATCTGTAAAAGGTCAAATGATCTGGCATGATTTTGGGGATATAAATCTCCTGTTATTGGACATTAGATTCAGTCACCAGGTCAAAAGGTGACAGTCTTTGCTTTTATCAAATTCCCACTGCTCCCCTGATTATTCATTTTTTTTGCTTTTTTTTTTAATTCGTCATACGGTTCCAGAGATATATAGCTTTCTATGGCTTGCAGGATCCTCGGGGGCGGGTCTCACAGGATCCTTGGGGGTGTGTCTTTAGGCTGTCCTGAATAATTATCTGTGAGCCACGCCCCCTCAGTAAAGACCATAAAAAGTAGCACTAAATAAAAGAGGCTTTGTGTCCAGTATCAAGTTGTTTTAATAAGGTTCTAATAAAGAGACATTGTTTTATCTTTTGCTAATTATATTCTAATAGTGGGTTCTACCTTTTTCGCTACATATTTTTTCTACATTTGGGATGGCAAGATTCCTATTGACACCAACCCTTGGATCACAGAGGCCAGGGAGGTCTTCTCTGACTGTACTTTTGTACAAAAACGATATACCCCGGTCCTTTGGCACAGCCTTTAAAGGAGCTCACCAAGGTATATAGGGACCAAATCACGTCGTGGTGGGAGGTGCAAAGCTTGGACAATTCTATTAGATCAGGAATTGTCCCACGTCATCTTAGAATTGCTCTCTCACCAGGATACAGATATAAAAACCCTGTTCTAGTAGCAAAGTGGGAGAAAGAAGCAACAGATAGCTCCCTGAGACTTATGAAACTCCTCCTAGAGGAGGAAAGGGTCACCTTGAATAATCTGAAGGAGTCTCTAAAGGAACATATTGAAATTACCAAAAAAGTTTGCCTCGGAAGCGGAGTTTTCAGGTCTTCAAAACAGCTTGGAAAAGTTTCAGTATCTTATTAAAGAACGTAAACTGTTTAATAGAGACCTACAAGAATTTCGAGAGAATAAAGCATACTCTATCTCTATTGGCCGTGGTCAAAGATTACCTGAGATAGAGATCTCCTCATCAGAAACGGAGATCTCAGATACCGAGAAGAGGCCGAGATATCAGAGAGGCAGAGGCAAAGGAAGGAGTGCCCATCGGGGGAATAGAGAGGGTGGGAGAAGATCTCCCCAAAGAGACGCTTTTTTAGAGTACAATTACCCATTGAGAAATCATCTAAATTTGAACGGAGGTATCTGGACCACAGCTCCTCTGAGTCAGTGGGAAAATGAGTGACTCCTGCTCCACCTGTCTGTCTATCTCTACAGTGAGAACCTCCTCCTCACGAGAATCACGCATTATTAACTTATCTTCGAGACCACTTAATAATCCGGAGATGTGTGTTCTGAGCAAGGGATTGTCCTTTTGTCCCCACCACTGATTTTAATTGTTTTGAGACCATCAAGGACCTCCACCTTTTCATTCGTAAGTTTAAGGTGGAAGAAACATTTCAGTAGGGAGGATTAAAAGATCATGTATGGAACTTGGAATTGCGGAGAACCTTCTTGAGGATGGACGTTTCCTTTTTCATTTAGGAGACACCGATCCTAATAGTAACGGGGATGGCCAATTTACATCACTTAAGAATAAGAGCAAAAACATGCCTCCGCAATCAGGAGACCCTGGGTCCATAGAGGTTTTCCTTAATTTGGTCACCAGGGACATTTTGGAATTATCCCAGTCTAAGCTTATGGGTAAAGACAATCTCACAAAACAGGAGATGCAATGTCTCCGTAATCTTGAGAATGATCGTACCATCACGATTAAACCATCTGACAAGGGCGGAAATATCGTCGTTATGGATTCCTTGTCATATAGAGACTTGCATGACCCTGCTTAGAGATCGTACCAGTTATGAAGTTGTGGCTGGAAATCCCACGGTTGGTCTTTTGAAGGAACTTAAGCGTCTCCTTGAGGAGGGAGTGCATAATGGTGTAAACGACAGGAAGGAGAGAGACTTCTTCTGCCCCACACACCCCACCATGGCCACTTTTTATTGCCTCCCTAAGGTACACAAGGGACTGGGCCCCCTTAAGGGTAGACCTATTGTTGCACAGTTTAACACAGAACCTGGGGATTTATTTGGACCAGATATTAAAACCGTTTATAGGGTCCTTGAGCTCGCATGTCCGTGACACTACAGATCTACTGGGCAAGTTGGATGGTATTTGTCTAGAGCCTGACAGGATTCTAGGCAGTATAGATGTGGAGGCACTGTACACATCAATTCCACATGACAAGGGTCTTCAGGCTGTGGACCACTATCTCAGTATGAGAGGTTGTCCGTTCACCAGACATAACAGGTTTGTTTTACAATCATTGGAGTTTTGTCTGAAGAACAATTTTTTTCTATTTGACAATAAGTACTTCCACCAGCTCAGGGGCACAGCGATGGGGTGTCCCTGTGCCCCTTCGTATGCAAATTTGCTCCTGGGCTGGTGGGAGGAAACGATGGTCTTTAGCGAGCCTCCGGTTCCCCTGTGTGATAGGGTGATCATTTGGTTACGTTATATTGATGACATCTTCGTTGTGTGGAAGGGACCTGAGGCCCTTTTTAGTGATTTTGTCTAACAGCTCAACACTAACAACACTGGCCTACGTTTCAAGCATGAATGTAACAATGCTGTTCTACCATTTCTTGATGTTTGCATCCGTAAAGGTGATAATGGTGAATTGACTACGAGCAATTACCGGAAACCCACGGCCACTACCTCCTTACTGAGGTGGAAGAGTGGACATCCAGGCCCACTGAAAAAAGGTATCCCTAAGGGGCAATACCTAAGGATTCGCAGAAACTGTTCTGACATCGGCACGTTTAAAGTACAAGCTGATGAGTTACGTGAACGGTTTATCGAGAGGGGATACCCTCAGAAAATCCTAACTGAGGCCTATAAGAATTCCATCAAAAAAGAACGCAGGGATCTACTCATCCTCAGGGTCAACAACAAAGAATCGAACCTAACCCGTTTCATTACTACCTACTCCAATGGAGCGAACGGGTTTAGGGAGATCCTTAAGCGCCAATGGCCAGTGTTGTTAATGGATGCAGACATCAAGGATACAGTTGGGGCACTTCCGCAGGTCACCTATCGCAGGAGGGGTGGTCCTTAAAGGATAGATTGGTCCACAGCCATTTTAAAGACAATTTACATCCATCTTGGTTAGGCACCCAAGTTAAGGGGTCCTTCAAGTGTGGTCATTTCAGCGCCTGCGAATCGGTGGCACAGTCCAAAGGCTTCAGCAGTAGTGTGACGGGCAAATACTATACCATCCGACAGTTTATCAACTGCCGCACTGCTGGGGTGGTCTATATAGGCCACGTGTGACTGTGGTATCGAATATGTGGGAAAGACTAGACGTGAATTCAGGGAGGACGATTAGGGGAGACATCATCAAAAAAAGGGAAACTCCAGTTGCCAATCATGTTAACAATGTTCATAGTGGTAACCCAGACTGTATGCGATTTGTAGGCATTGACAGAATCAGGCCTCCAGCCAGAGGTGGGGATTGGGATCAAAAGATCCTACAGAAGGAATGTAAATGGATCTTCTGGTTGAGGACTGTGCAGCCTCACGACCTTAATGAACAACTTTCCTTCATTTCTTTTCTATAATCGGGTCAGCATAGGGACCCCGTTAGTGAGGGATAGCCGCCATTGAGTGGGGGTGCCAATTGCGCAGTCCCCCTAGGGTGCCAACCTCCACGGTAGGTAGGGACCAGCTTAGAGAGGGCCCAGTCCGTAGAACCAGCAATAGTTCCTCTCTCTGCCCTTTTCCCACTCATCCCTCACTATGTCCTTTCCCACCTTTATTAGTCACGTTTAGTACGTCATGCGAGTTCAGGGACCCTGGCATACCAATTAACCGTATATATGTGTCACTATCTTCTGTATCTGATGAGACCGACCTCCTTGGCCTCTATATGTTTTTTCCACGCCTTTTGGTCCGGTATGTTGGATGTCTATTCATCATGTCCAGGAACTGACCTCTTCCCTGTGGTTTATGATCATTACGACAGGCCCATGAGGGCGGGAATGATCATCTATATTGGCATTAGTACTGTCTTATAAGGCGGCTCTTCTAATGCGGTTCATGTTTGGGGCTGGAGCTGTCTCCATGGCGGATTGCTTAGAGGTACTGCTGCCTCTGACCCGAGCGGGCGCGCGTGCGCACGAGACGACTGCGGGATCCGTGCCCGCGCATTTAGTGCGTCGGTCTATGTGTACTTGTTACGGGTCCGGGAGGTGGAACCTCTGTGCCGCGGTGCAAGGAGGGACCCAGAGGGGCGTAACTAAATATCTACCCGAACCGACCCTGGTCGGACGGCGGCTAACGACTCCGTGACCAGGGAGGATCCGGGCAGAGGGACCAGGTGCTACTCTGGGGACGACGTTGTAAGAGAGCAGGTGGCTCCCACGGGTCAGATGACTGAGACTGACCGGTATAGCGGGTGGGCACGACAAGCAGGCAGAAGTCTCTGGGTTAGCTGACGGGTGGTCACGGCACGTGACGGCAGAGCAGGCAGAAGTCTCTGGATAGCAGACGGGTGGTCACGGCAACTGACAGCAGGAGCCTCCAGGTAGGCTATCAGGTGGTCACGGCAAGTGACGGCCAAGCAGGCTGAAGTCTCTAGGTAGCAGACGGGTGGTCACGGCAAGTGACGGCAGAGCCTCCAGGTAGGCTAGCGGGAAACAGGCGAGTGCTCCCAGGAGAGCGGGTTAGCAGGCATGGCAGGTAGCAGGCAGGAAACTGGCAGTTGCTTCCTGGTCAGCAGGCGGGCTTGCCCATAGACAGACTGGCGGGTGGAGCGGAGGGCAGACTGTCGGGCTGGAGAGTAGTCAGGCTGGCAACGGGACCTGAGGGCTGAAGCAGAGGTAATATACTGTGCAACAACTTTGCTCGGGCACCTCCATTTTGGAGGAGGTGCCTTATATATGGGAGGTCCTCCGACTATTGGCCGGGGACTCCTTAGGACGACGCACGCGGTTCCTCTAAGAGAGTCCCCCCTAAGCACAGTGCCGGGGAAGGAGCGCGCGCCGGCAGCAGCGGGGAGAGGAGCGATGGTGAACGCCACGCCAGGAGCGGGAAGGTGAGAAGGACGGCGTCTCTGCCTGGCAGGGGGCAGAGGCGCCGATGCTACAATACTGTCTTCTATAATTTGTGGTAGTGTAGGTGTCACATGATTTTCACATTGCACGGGTCTTCATGACCATTGGTGAGACACATATTTGCCTGGAGGGTCTTATTTTGACAGGGGTTCCACCAATTGGGTTAGTCAGGTCAAGTCTCAAAGAGGCTGACCTAACATTTGTGATTATTTCCTTAAATCAGTACAGTGTGTGTGTCTTTTTTACATGCTTTGTGTCTAGTATTGTCCAGCATCAAGCTGTTTTAATAAGGTTATAATAAAGAGACATTGTTTTATCTTTTGCTAATTATATTCTAATAGTGGGTACTACCTTTTTCGCTACATATTTTTTCCTGTATCTCTTGAAGAGTATGGCGGATTTTAAAAAAACAAAAACAGGAATACTCAGGAGGAGCAGAGGGAATAAATAAGAACACAAACGGGAGACTTTTGACCTGTTGACAGGTCCTCTTTAAAATGTCGGAAATTCAGCACACATGCTCTTTCAGGGTACATGACGCTCAGAGGGGGTGACGTGGACTCCTCTCTGCACACTAGCGGTCTAACATATTTCGTTTGCATAAGCCATTGCAGTGACACATCCGGCAGGTTTTTCCCCAGCAAAAATCACTTTAACCTGGGTTCACACGCAGCGCACGGCTAAATGTTACATAAAAGATCTTTAATGAAATATGAAATGTTCAAAATGTTATGGTTTGTAGCTTTTTTTTTTTTTTTTCAATTTAAAAAAAAATGAAATGTGGTTAAAAAAATATGTATTAAAAAAAAGCTACCGTATATACTTGAGTATACGTCAACTTTTTCAGCACATTTTTTATGCTGAAAATGCCCCTCCTCAGCTTATACTTGGGTATATACTGTACTTATATATACACTTCTATATAGAGTATATACCGGTGGAGTGGTGGTGGGGGGGTTGCGGCGGCTGGGGCGAGAACAGGCACTAGCCGCTGTTGCAGCTCTCACGTGTGCCCACTGCTAAAGAAAGTGAATATTCACCCCTCTCCACGCCCATGGGAGTGGAGAGGGGTGAATATTCATTCTCCTTAATAGTGCAGTGTGAGTCGCAGCTGCAGCTTTCTGCAGCGGCACAGCAATCTTCTGTGCCCGCTATTAGAGAGAATGAATACTCATTCTTCTCCACGCCCATGGGTGTGCAGAAGAGTGAATATTCATTCTCTTTAGTAGCGGGCACATGTGATAGCAGAGCTACTGCAGGAAGCTGCGGCTTTATTCTCTCCTCTCCACGCACATAGTCCCGGCGTGGAGAGAAGTGAATATCCCCGCAGTTCACCTCGGCGTCTGCTCAAATGCTGAGGTGAGATCCTGGCAGACAGGACGCAGCGCTGGAGCAGAGGGAAGGAAAGGGAGTATGAGTGTTTATTTTTTTTTTCATGTGTGCAGTGATGGGGGGGCCATGCATACCAGGATGAAGATGAGGGGTGCCACGCATACCAGGATTGGGGGATGAGAGATGCCACGCACACCAGGATTGGGGGATGAGGGGTGCCATGCATACCAGGATTGGGGGATGAGGGGTGCCACGCACACCAGGATTGGGGGATGAGGGGTGCCATGCATACCAGGATTGGGGGATGAGAGATGCCACGCACACCAGGATTGGGGGATGAGGGGAGCCATGCATACCAGGATTGGGGGATGAGAGATGCCACGCACACCAGGATTGGGGGATGAGGGGTGCCATGCATACCAGGATTGGGGGATGAGGGGTGCCATGCATACCAGGATTGGTGATGAGTGGGCAATGCATACCAGGATTTAGAAATTTACCAGTAGTTGCTGCATTTCCCACCCTAGTTAATACGTTTTCCCAGTTTTTTGTGGTAAAATTAGGGGCCCCGGCTTATATTCGGGTCGGCTTATACTTGAGTATATACGGTAAGTAAACTTCTTTTACTAGGAAAAAAAAAATATATAAAAATTACTACTTTTTTTATTTATCATTTTTTCCTATTAAAAAAGTTTACTTAGTTTGTCTTTCTTTTTACATATTTTTTAACCAATTTTTTTTTCCTATTAAAAATCTTTAGATTATTATATTTATTAAATGAAAAAAGAAGTAATAAAAATAAATAAAATAAACGGAAAAAAAAAAAAAAAAAAAAAATTATATTATATTTATTTATTTATTTATTTATTTATTTATTTATTTATTTATTTATTTATTTATATATATATATATATATATATATATATATATATATATATATATATATATATATATATATATATATATAATACACACACACACACACACACACACACACACATACATACATACATACATACATACATACATACATACATACATATATATATATATATTACGGCAGGCTGGAACTCTATACGGCGATCACTACTCAGTCCAAAATTTCTCCAGTATTTCAGGTATGTGGGAGTAGGAGATGCATGAGGCCTCCTGTTCAAACACCGGGTGGTGAATGTATTGAGACTTTTTAGCTGTTTTTCTTGCTTGTTGCTTTTGTGCCAAAATTTGCAACTTTTTTGTGATTTTATTATGTCACTTTCGTCAACTTTGAAATGTGAGTTGGGAGAGCGGCTGTGGATAACCAGACGAGTAGCTGCACGCCAGATTGATGAATTGTAAACTTTTTAAAAAAGTTGCAAAAAAAGTCACAATTTTCAGGTGAGAAAAATAGTCAAAACTTTTCTAGACAAAAAAAAAGGTAGATGGAAAGATGCGCCAGACTGGTCTGCAATTATCGATGGCATGCTGGTGCAGATTCTGTGGCGTATGGTGTGTGAACGTTACCTATGCCCTTTCTGCTCCCCTTCGCACACGACATAGATTAGGGATAGAGTCACCGCAGCCCGCGCTGGGATGGCTCCGTGCCATGTGTTGGCAACCATAAAGAATCTGTGTACTACGCTACCGTTTACGTGACGATCGTGTCATGAAATTCTAATATTAGTCATCTCCAGGAAAGATGATCCCAAATAGGGGGCTTCGTAAAAACCCAAAGAGGGTCCGAACGAAGCTCCACAGACATAACAATGCGGCATGTCCAGCTGAACGCGGCAGAAATGACGGATGATGGGTCCTCCTGCCTGGACCTACATTAAAGCCTTCATACTTGGCACGTGGACAAATGCCACCCACCCAGCGCGCACATCACGGGCCTCCTGTACGGTATGTTATGACATGTAATGTTGGCAGAGGACTGTGACTGTATTTATAGATGTGGGACAAACTGAATCCCCCCCAAAAACCGCTGGAATTTCCAGGAATCTGGGCAGAGATCTCCATCACACAGCTAAACCGGGAACGGAGACATCATATACAGTACTGCGGTATTATTCTATGCACAGCATGCCCAGGAGACATTGCTATGTAACAAGTATACAACACATTACCGTGCAAACACTGTTCATAGAGCGCCACCTACAGGCAACTGATGTGTAACTTTTGAAAACTTTTGGATAACTTTTCATAAAGTTAGAGACGTTTCTCCTTTAAATCTTTCGCAACAGATTTTAGTTTTTATTCTCTTCCCTGACGTCTCCCATGTGCGGTTCTCCTAAAGTGGACCTTTTTTTTTTATTTTCTTCTTCATGCATCTCTCCGTTCCATATAACACTAATTTACAATGTGGGTTTAAAGTTCCCAAGTTCCTGCCATCTTGCAAGTCGGGAAATTACATTCTGTTTTTTTTTTTCTTTTTTTGGGCAGAATACAGGCTGCCGTAAAAGTCCGGTCACTTTGGCAGAAATCTACATCATCCGTTACTTACATCATCGTCTCCGTCATAGTCTTCGTCATCCTCATCGCTGTCTTTGTATCCGGGAGGAAGCGGGGGGCCGATCATTTCATCGTCCGGAGCCTGAGAACTCCTGCCTGGTGCCGGGGGGCCAATGAATTCATCGTCAGAGCTGTCGTCAGAGTCGCTGCACCAAAACAGACAAGACACATTAGAGGAAACATTTTTTTTTTTTTTGACAGAGCAGTGTGAGATCTAGTACTTCAGAGACAAACAATAGTTTTCATTGGTATTGGGGTACACGTAACTCTTTAGGACTTTTTTTTAGAAGACACAGTAGTGTTTTATAGTTGGCATCATTGTTTTTTTTGTTCTTCGGAATTTTAATTTTCTTTGACAAACTTTTTAAACTTTTTTTTTTTTTTTTTAGTCGCGTTATTCCCAACGTTTTAACATCATCTTCTAACCACGTGTCCTGTCTCATCCATAGGAGTCTGACTGCTGATACGCTCAACAATTGTGAAAACGGGGCTCCGAGTCGCATGCCACTGCCCTACTCATTCGCTATGGGACTGCTGGAGGTAGCGGAGTACATGGCTCCACTTTCTCTGGCATCCCCATACACAATGTCCTCCTTTCTTGGGATAGGTGGTAAGAGTCTCAGCGGTCGGACCCCTACCAATAAGCAAGTTATTACCCATCACTGCAGTTTTGTTGCAGTGTCTATAAGGATCTAACAGTCAGCCATCAACATTTGACCGAAAGACCTTTGATGGGCCCAAAGGGCTAAGGCAACCCCATTGGCATGGTCGCATTGTGGAGGACACCAATGAGGTGACCGAGAGCCTTTCTTTCTGTAAAAAGTAAAACCCCTTGGATGCTACAAATGAAGCATCTAAAGGGTTAAACTATCCATACAGCTTCAGGTACGGTTTTATCCAAGCTCACCTAGCTAAGGTTTTCTCCCCAGTCGGGCTGGTATCCTCATTTTCAGTCTATATCAATGCGATACTGTAACTCAGTCTCAAATCCAGTGCTGGGCTTTGCTTCCTCCTCCACCGTGCTGGTTTACTATGGTGACCCAGCGACCACCTCCGATGTCATCATCCAAGACAGGTTCAGGCAGCTACTTGCTGCCTGAGAATTCAGCTAATAATACTCTTTGCTACCACATGCTTTCCTAGAGGTCATCCACAAACTTTCCGCTAGATTCTGCTCAAGCCAAGTCGTTCCAGACTACTATCCAGCATCCAGATACTACTACAACCCGAGTCCTGCTAATTCTGGTGCTGCTCACACCAACAACTTTACTGTGTCAAGTTATCCGATAACCAGCTCGTCTCTGCTATTCCTGGTGCTGCTCCTCAACTCTGCTGTTCCGGTGTGTGTCCGCATTCCTCCAACGGAGTTCCAGATTGCCATCATATCTCTTCCTCTATGTCTTCTCCTGCTGCGTCATCATCTGTAGGCCGTGCTGTTCTCCCTGACCTACAACTAAGGAGATCCAACTCACCAGGTGAGCACATCAACTGCTCATCAACCGATCTGCGCACGCAGCGATTTCTTCCATGTCACAAAACTTTAGATTGAAAGGCTGTTGTGCCATCACGCCCGGATACTTCCGCACGTCTGCATTTCTTATTGTCATCCTGCAGAAGTGCCAAAGTGTTGAGGATCATTTTGCAGCAAACGTTTCATATAAACTGCAGAGTGTTGATTGCTTATTTGGTCGCCTCTTATTCCCGGCTTCCTTCCATTTTGTCATGGATTATTATTGGATAGTCTTTCTGGGCACTAGGCATCGCTCTTTACGGTCTGGGTGAATTTATCTGGAATTTCTGTATTTTTTTTTTTTTTTTTTTTTTAAGATAGAAGATAACCCCCCAACCCCCCTAAAAAAAAAAAAATTCAGTTGTCTCGATTTTATTCTTCCTATGGTGTTTACCAGAACGGTGAATTTATATTTTCACAGTACAGATAAGTTTTGGACGCAGCAAATACAAATTTATTTTACTTTTTGGTTTGGCTTCATGGGATTACAAGGAGGGATCCGACAGGAAACTTTTGGGAAATCCCTTGCCGATATGGTGATCCACTGCCAGCCCGTGATCTCGTTGCACCCACAGATTGTAAATATCTAAATGCTGCTGTAAGAGACTGACAGCTGCATCTAAAGCGTTAAGCAGCAGCGATCGGAGATCGCTCCAATCACTTCCAATGAACAGGATTTGGTCAATACACTTAATTGATAAAATTTCTAATTGGAGGCATTTACTAATATTATTATTATACCTACTATACAGTACAGACCAAAAGTTTGGACACACCTTCTCATTTAAAGTTTTTCTGTATTTTCATGACTATGAAAATTGTACATTCACACTGAAGGCATCAAAACTATGAATTAGACACGGTGGTTGGAACCAAAGATCTCAAATTTGGACTCATCAGACCAAAGCACAGATTTCCACTGGTCTAATGTCCATTCCTTGTATTCTTTAGCCCAAACAAGTCTCTTCTGCTTGTTGCCTGTCCTTAGCAGTGGTTTCCTAGCAGCTATTTTACCATGAAGGCCTGCTGCACAAAGTCTCCTCTTAACAGTTGTTGTAGAGATGTGTCTGCTGCTAGAACTCTGTGTGGCATTGACCTGGTCTCTAATCTGAGCTGCTGTTAACCTGTGATTTCTGAGGCTGGTGACTCGGATAAACTTATCCTCAGAAGCAGAGGTGAATCTTGGTCTTCCTTTCCTGGGGCGGTCCTCATGTGAGCCAGTTTCTTTGTAGCGCTTAATGGTTTTTGCAACTGCACTTGGGGACACTTTCAAAGTTTTCCCAATTTTTCGGACTGACTGACCTTCATTTCTTAAAGTAATGATGGCCACTCGCTTTTCTTTACTTAGCTGCTTTTTTCTTGCCATAATACAAATTCTAACAGTCTATTCAGTAGGACTATCAGCTGTGTATCCACCTGACTTCTGCACAACACAACTGATGGCCCCACCCCCCTTTATAAGGCAAGAAATCCCACTTATTAAACCTGACAGGGCACACCTGTGAAGTGAAGACCATTTCCGGTGACTACCTCTTGAAGCTCATCAAGAGAATGCCAAGATTGTGCAAAGCAGTCATCAAAGCAAAAGGCGGCTACTTTGAAGAATCTAGAATATAAGACATATTTTCAGTTGTTTCACACTTTTTTGTTAAGTATATAATTCCACATGTGTTAATTCATAGTTTTGATGCCTTCAGTGTGAATGTACAATTTTCATAGTCATGAAAATACAGAAAAATCTTTAAATGAGAAGGTGTGTCCAAACTTTTGGTCTGTACTGTATATTGGGATAGCATCTTGGAGATGGGAATACCCCTTCAACTCCTTCTCGACCTAAGTTTTATCCCCTTTTATAATGCAGGCTCAGGAGCTGAGCCCGCATACTTTCCGGCAAATGATGTCTGTGTAATTCAGCCATCATTTGCCTCCAACAGCCCCGTGTGGAGTCGAGCTCCGCTGGCAGCTGTTAACTTGTTAAATACCGTTGTCAATCTCTCACTTTTTACAGCCCAGAAGGCACGTTGTTTTTACCGCTCATTGCCCTCCCCTCCACAACGCCAATGGTTTGTCATGACAGCTGGGGATCAGCAGAAGACCCCTGTGCATGTCATGACGGTGCTCTTATGGAAGACCATGATTTTTGCTATATACTGCAATACTCAAGTATCGCTATATATAGTACATAGGATCAGCCAATTGCAGGTTCAAGTCCCAGCTCGAAAAAGAAATGTGTTCTTTTTTACATTTTAAAGAAAAAAATTTTAATCCCCCTCTTTTCTGCAATATAAAAACTAAAGTTATCTAGTGGCGTGTGTATGTATATATATATATATGTATATCACAAATTCTTTGGTATTATTGTCTTCATTTAATTTGTCTTCAATGAAAAAACACAAAAAGAATTGAAAAATCATGTGATGCTTCTCTAATTGGTGTAATTAACAGCACCTGTAACTTACCTGTGGCACCTAACAGGTGTTGGCAATAACTAAATCACACTTGCAGCCAGTTAACATGGATTAAAGTTGACTCAACCTCTGTCCTGTGTCCTTGTGTGGACCACATTGAGCATGGAGAAAAGAAAGAAGACCAAAGAACTGTCTGAGGACTTGAGAAACCAAATTGTGAGGAAGCATGAGCAATCTCAAGGCTACAAGTCCATCTCCAAAGACCTGAATGTTCCTGTGTCTTCCGTGCGCAGTGTCATCAAGAAGTGTAAAGCCCATGGCACTGTGGCTAACCTCCCTAGATGTGGACGGAAAAGAAAAATTGACGAGAGATTTCAACGCAAGATTGTGCGGATGGTGGATAAAGAACCTCGACTAACATCCAAACAAGTTCAAGCTACCCTGCAGTCCGAGGGTACGACAGTGTCAACCCGTACTATCCATCGACGTCTGAATGAAAAGGGACTGTATGGTAGGATACCCAGGAAGACCCCACTTCTTACCCCGAGACATGAAAAAGCCAGGCTGGAGTTTGCCAAAACTTACCTGAGAAAGCCTAAAACGTTTTGGAAGAATGTTCTCTGGTCAGATGAGACAAAAGTAGAGCTTTTTGGGAAAAAGCATCAACAGAGTGTACAGGAAAAAAAAAGAGGCATTCAAAGAAAAGAACACGGTCCCTACAGTCAAACATGGCGGAGGTTCCCTGATGTTTTGGGGTTGCTTTGCTCCCTCTGGCACTGGACTGCTTGACCGTGTGCATGGCATTATGAAGTCTGAAGACTACCAACAAATTTTGCAGCATAATGTAGGGCCCAGTGTGAGCAAGCTGGGTCTCCCTCAGAGGTCATGGGTCTTCCAGCAGGACAATGACCCAAAACACACTTCCAAAAGCACTATAAAATGGTTTGAGAGAAAGCACTGGAGACTTCTAAGGTGGCCAGCAATGAGTCCAGACTTGAATCCCATAGAACACCTGTGGAGAGATCTCAAAATGGCAGTTTGGAGAAGGCACCCTTCAAATATCAGGGACCTGGAGCAGTTTGCCAAAGAAGAATGGTCTACAATTCCAGCAGAGCATTGTAAGAAACTCATTGATGGTTACCGGAAGCGGTTGTTCACAGTTATTTTGGCTAAAGGTTGTGCAACCAAGTATTAGGCTGAGGGTGCCAATACTTTTGTCTGGCCCATTTTTGGAGTTTTGTGTGAAATGATCAATGATTTGATTTTTGCTTCATTCTCTTTTGAGTTTTTTCCTTGCAAGCAAATTAAATGAAGATAATAATACCAAAAAATTTGTGATTGCAATCATTTTCAGGAAGAAACTGAGTATTATCTGACAGAATTGCAGGGATGCCAATACTTTTGGTCACCACTGTAGCACTCATACAAAGTTGATGGGGGAAGAAAAAAAAAAAAAGTTATGGCTCATGGAAGAGGGGCAGGAAAAAGAAGAACAGAAAATAGCCATGTCGGGAAGGGGTTAATACTTTATTTTTTAAAGTCCCCTTACACAACATGAACCTGCAATTGTTTGATGGCTCATTGTATATACAGATATTTTATGAAGCTCAGCCTGGAGGACCAACATAGCAGGGCTGGCAACCCATCAGCATCCCTCGATCACTTCTCAGGAAAGAAGGGGCTGGGTGGACAATGGGCCCCCTGAACGGACGTCTTGGCGATTGATAGCAGTATTTAAGGAGTTAACAGCAATGACCTAAGCTGGTAAAACGCAGCCGGCATCTTCACAGTGTGCAGAAGGCACTCAGGATCCTAACAACTAATGTGCCATTATTGTGCATTCCAAAAAGGTTTTTTTTCCGTACAAATATCAGATATTCATGGTGGAATCAGCAATAATAATAAAAAAGCATTCAAGTGTTGCAATGTTCAGCAATGGTCTTTTATCAATAAGTAACAACAAAAGTAAGAAAAAAAAAAAGCAAAAATCAGAAAAAAAAGGCAAAATTAATTTGAACACACAAAGAAGATATTACAGCTCTTAAAGAGAACCCGAGCAACACTGGGAATTATAGGCAGAGACGAGATTAGTCTGGCGCCACCTCTGGCCGGCTCTCATAAGCACCACTGATCGGTATCTACCTATATGTATGCAAGTGAGAGACCTGTCAATCACCTGCAGCAGCGCTGAGAAGAGCTGGCCGGGGACTATATCCAGAGACAAGACCAGCCTGGCGCAGCCCTAGGCCGGCTCTAGCCAGCGCTGCTGCAGGCGATTGTAGGCCGGCTCTAGCCAGCGCTGCTGCAGGCGATTGTAGGCCGGCTCTAGCCAGCGCTGCTGCAGGCGATTGTAGGCCGGCTCTAGCCAGCGCTGCTGCAGGCGATTGCAGGCCGGCTCTAGCCAGCGCTGCTGCAGGCGATTGCAGGCCGGCTCTAGCCAGCGCTGCTGCAGGCGATTGCAGGCCGGCTCTAGCCAGCGCTGCTGCAAAGGATTGCAGGCCGGCTCTAGCCAGCGCTGCTGCAAAGGATTGCAGGCCGGCTCTAGCCAGCGCTGCTGCAAAGGATTGCAGGCCGGCTCTAGCCAGCGCTGCTGCAAAGGATTGCAGGCCGGCTCTAGCCAGCGCTGCTGCAAAGGATTGCAGGCCGGCTCTAGCCAGCGCTGCTGCAAAGGATTGCAGGCCGGCTCTAGCCAGCGCTGCTGCAAAGGATTGCAGGCCGGCTCTAGCCAGCGCTGCTGCAAAGGATTGCAGGCCGGCTCTAGCCAGCGCTGCTGCAAAGGATTGCAGGCCGGCTCTAGCCAGCGCTGCTGCAAAGGATTGCAGGCCGGCTCTAGCCAGCGCTGCTGCAAAGGATTGCAGGCCGGCTCTAGCCAGCGCTGCTGCAAAGGATTGCAGGCCGGCTCTAGCCAGCGCTGCTGCAAAGGATTGCAGGCCGGCTCTAGCCAGCGCTGCTGCAAAGGATTGCAGGCCGGCTCTAGCCAGCGCTGCTGCAAAGGATTGCAGGCCGGCTCTAGCCAGCGCTGCTGCAAAGGATTGCAGGCCGGCTCTAGCCAGCGCTGCTGCAAAGGATTGCAGGCCGGCTCTAGCCAGCGCTGCTGCAAAGGATTGCAGGCCGGCTCTAGCCAGCGCTGCTGCAAAGGATTGCAGGCCGGCTCTAGCCAGCGCTGCTGCAAAGGATTGCAGGCCGGCTCTAGCCAGCGCTGCTGCAGGCGATTGTAGGCCAGCTCTAGCCAGCGCTGCTGCAAAGGATTGCAGGCCGGCTCTTTCCAGCGCTGCTGCAAAGGATTGCAGGCCGGCTCTTGCCAGCGCTGCTGCAAGGAATTGTAGGCCGGCTCTTGCCAGCGCTGCTGCAAGGAATTGTAGGCCGGCTCTTGCCAGCGCTGCTGCAAGGAATTGAAATCTTCAAAGTAAATTTTCTCTGAAACACCAGAGAAACTGACCTGGTCTTTATCTGGTGATGAAAATGATTGTGAACGCATCATACTGGAGTAACAGGACGTACCTGGAGCCAGACTCTTTACCCTTCCTCAGCCCAGAGCCAGACGCCGCAGTCCTGGATGTTGGACTTGTTTGCGGTTTGTTTTCTTCCCCTTCTCTTTCTTGCGCTTCTATTTGGATACATAGAATCATGATTACTTTATATGATCAGATACGGAAAGAGTCTATTTAGGACTTTCTCAATGCAAACTAAAATGTGATGCAAGAAGTAAAAGTGTTGCCGTAAAAAAAAAAGGAATGGTAAAAACTACAGAGCAGCAGCCGTGCCAGCTCCCACAAGGGAATCAATCCACAAAGAAATGTCATAGAATACTAGTCTGCAGGAAATAATGGAGAACTGGTCCTACTCCTGAGTGTTTCTATATGGTCTTATCTAGACCTTCAGAAGTACAATAGAGCCGTCAATAACATCCCCTCTCTCATAATAATGTGATGACACTGCTCATCTGTCCCAGTCTACACAGCAAAGCTAACAACCAAGCTGCAGAAACCATGAGGGGTCAAATTACTGTGTGCTGTAGTGGTCAGCATGAAAATAAAATTCAGCAGGTATTTTTTTAGTAATTTGCCTCCAAAGAATTAATATGATTTCGAGAATAAATACCTGTCACGTGTCATTTTCTGGTGATACGTGCCATGTCCAGTGACATTATACATGTGAGGAGCTGGCTGTGTTCGAAGACTATTGGACCAATGCACGTAGAGCGGAGTCTGCGGCTCTAAGGGATGCAGACTTTTTCCAGCATGGAGCACTGGTTCAGGCAATCTTATTATTGTGTTTTATTTGAGATTTGCTTGCTGTGTTTTATTAATGTTCTACTTGCTCATCAATTTATGTTCACTAATTTCACTTGTAAAGTGTTCAGTTTCAGGAATCAATGTTTCCATTCAGTGTCAGTAAGCAGAGGAAGACATGCAGGATGGATCTTATGTATAAGTAAGGCCTGACAAGAGGTTGCTAAAGGTAAAGCCAGCATCCAATTAACCTCATCAGTATCTCAGGGGCCTTTAGCCATTATTCTAACAGCCACTAGTCCCATTTTGTGGATGGGAAAGTAGACCCAACGGAGCCGTCACCACAGGGGGTCTCGTGCAGTCCCAGAGGAAGAGTTGCTGGAATATTCTTCATTCTTTCAGCTAAAAAAAAAAGTTGTTTTTTTTCTGTGCCCCTATCAGTCACTCTGCCTATATGGACTATCATGGATAGGCTCCAGGGTAGCGTAATAAGACCCATTTTACTGTTTCCTGCTAACAGCTCCCAAACACTTGTCATGGACTCTGTCTGACTTAAATTCCCCTATGCTAGAAATCAGTGCTAGTCAGTCTCCTCCCCCCTCTGGCTGCTGTAAATATAGTCTCCAATAGGGCTCCTTTCCTCTCAGCTGTAAATATAGTTCCCGGTCAGTCTCCTTCCCCCTCAGGCTGCTGTAAATATAGTCCCCAGTCAGGCTACTTTCCCCTCAGGATGCTGAAAATATAGTGCCTGGTTAATCTCCCTCTGGATGATATAAAAAATAGTCCTCATAAAGTTCACAGCCAGTCTCCTTCCTTCTATGGCTGTTGTAAATATAGTCCCCATAAAATTGCAAGTTGTCGTCCCCTTCTTTTTGTTGTAAATATAGTAGCCAATCAGTCTCCTTCTCCATCTTGCTGTTGTAAATACAGTTCTCAGTAAGTTCACAATCAGTATCCTACCTCCCTCTGACTGGAAATGGGACTATATTTATAAAAGACAGTCATGTCCTCTGGCTGCTGTAGTAATTTTCCTTGTTAGGACTCTTGTCCCTATGGCAAGTATAAATATAGTCCCCATTACGTTCACAATGAGACTGCTACCTCCTCTATAGTCCAGAGTCAGTCTCCTTCTCCCTCTGGCTGCTGTAAATATAGTCTCTATAAAGTACCCAGTTGTTTTCCCATTTCTGTTGTAAATATAGTAGTCAATGTCCTTCTTCCTCTGGCTGCGGTAAATGTAGTTCTAAGTAAGGTTCCAATGTGTCACCTACCCTCTCTGGTTGTTGTAAATATAGTCCCATTTTCAGTTACTCTTGTCTTCTTAGTGCTGTAAACATAGTCCTCAGTAATTTTCCAGTTAGTTCTCTTATTCCTTTGGCAAGCGTAAACCTAGGACCTATTAAGTTCACAATCAGTCTTCCACTCCCTCATGCTCCTGAAAATATGTTCACATTCTTAGTCTTTCTAGTCCTCTGGCAGGTGTAAATATAGTCCCCATTAAGATTCCCTGTCAGTCCTCCAGCCACTCGGGACTTGATGGGAACTATAGTTACAATTGCCTAAGTCAGTCTCCACGCCCCTCTGGCAGCTGTAAATAGATACCAGTTATCTCCCTTCCAAATAAATAATTATATGATGAAGACGTAAGTAGGAATAGTACTGGAAAGTCTTAACCCCAGCCCCATATTTCTGAAATATTCCTCACTACCTTGTGTCTGGCTGTAAGACAACTGACTGCAGCAGGAGAGTCCCCCCTCTGCGAACTCCACAGAAGGACACGGACAGTTTACCTCTCCCATTAGCCTAAGCCCTTCAACCAAGTTATTCCTCAACCAAAAAATGGCACAGATCAGAAGATCAACAGTCCCTACAAGACTAATCAAGGAAGTGTTCAGTGTTCGTCAAACACCAACTTACCAAAAGTTTTTTTGCTCCTCTCTACGGCTGTTCTACGAGTTTGCTCAAACATGGCTTCCAGGTCGAATGTCCGGGCTTTCTTGCCTAAAAGTTAAAGTAAGAAATTAGGTTAAAAAAAAAAAAAAACACATCGAAACGCACAAAGCGATCTAGTGGCCACCGACAAGACCGGAAAGGATTACGCCCTGTCCATTTAGTCACCTGACCCTGCAGACAATAAGTGTCCTCAGTGGTCCGGTTTCTACACAGACGGGGAGTCATCACTTATGTGACCGAGGCGAAGGTGCTGGTCCAGCGAGGGTTAACCACGATTTTAGTTCTTAAAATAATAAGGCTATCTAGTTTTCTAAATCAAAGAACATGGTGTAAAAGACCTGTTTATGTTCTGCCAGCACAGTATGTACTGTATGTGCATTTCATCTATACATTGTAAATGGTATGAGAATAGAAATATATCTTACCGAACCCAGAAAATCCCATAGTGGCAGCAACATTTGGGTCTTCAGAATTGTCCATTGTGTAAGCTGAAAAAAAGGAAAGCAAAAAAAAAAAAAAAAAAACATGAAAAAATGTTCCAACAAAATCCAAACACAGAGCACTACGATAGCCATGAACATGAATGCTGGGCCGGGTGAGCGTGTCATTTACAGGAGATAAAAGTGGGTATCTGGCAGTGATATCTGTCTCTAGGAAAAAAAATACTGCTCGTGACACTATAATCATTACAAACAATGAGCAAATAACTGCAAACCTGTGCCAAAATACAACCGCAATACAGCGCTAAAACTACAATACCGAGAAAAAGTATCAGAACAACAATAATGATAGGATGCCCCATACAGTGATACAACACCAATACATACAGCACATATACAATGTAGAGCACCACCAGACAGAGCAGGTAACGGGCATACTGATGCAGAAGGACACCGCAACTGTAAGGAAAATAAAATGAACTGCCCCCATAATGCCAAAGAACACAATATATAGTGCAAAGATCACAGCACAAAACAGAAAACATATGACGTTAAAGGACAAATCACTAGATAGGGATATAGCATCCAATACATCTAAGGCATATAGTACACAACAAGGCAAAATAAATAACCGCAATCACTACACTATAATGATCAACAATAAGTGCCCACATAATAGTGCTATACTGTACTGTACTAATACCACTATACAGCCCCACATAACAGAGCTATACTGTACTGTACTAATACCACTATACAGCCCACATAACAGAGCTATACTGTACTAATACCACTATACAGCCCACATAACAGAGCTATACTGTACTGTACTAATACCACTATACAGCCCCACATAACAGTGCTATACTGTACTGTACTAATACCACTATACAGCCCACATAACAGAGCTATACTGTACTAATACCACTATACAGCCCCCCATAACAGAGCTATACTGTACTATACTAATACCACTATACAGCCCACATAACAGAGCTATACTGTACTGTACTAATACCACTATACAGCCCACATAACAGAGCTATACTGTACTGTACTAATACCACTATACAGCCCACATAACAGAGCTATACTGTACTGTACTAATACCACTATACAGCCCCACATAACAGAGCTATACTGTACTGTACTAATACCACTATACAGCCCACATAACAGAGCTATACTGTACTGTACTAATACCACTATACAGCCCCACATAACAGAGCTATACTGTACTGTACTAATACCACTATACAGCCCACATAACAGAGCTATACTGTACTGTACTAATACCACTATACAGCCCCACATAACAGTGCTATACTGTACTGTACTAATACCACTATACAGCCCACATAACAGAGCTATACTGTACAGTACTAATACCACTATACAGCCCCCCATAACAGAGCTATACTGTACTATACTAATACCACTATACAGCCCACATAACAGAGCTATACTGTACTATACTAATACCACTATACAGCCCACATAACAGAGCTATACTGTACTGTACTAATACCACTATACAGCCCCACATAACAGAGCTATACTGTACTGTACTAATACCTCTATACAGCCCACATAACAGAGCTATACTGTACTGTACTAATACCACTATACAGCCCACATAACAGAGCTATACTGTACTGTACTAATACCACTATACAGCGCACATAACAGAGCTATACTGTACTGTACTAATACCACTATACAGCCCCACATAACAGAGCTATACTGTACTGTACTAATACCACTATACAGCCCCACATAACAGAGCTATACTGTACTGTACTAATACCACTATACAGCGCACATAACAGAGCTATACTGTACTGTACTAATACCACTATACAGCCCCACATAACAGAGCTATACTGTACTGTACTAATACCACTATACAGCCCCACATAACAGAGCTATACTGTACTGTACTAATACCACTATACAGCCCCACATAACAGAGCTATACTGTACTGTACTAATACCACTATACAGCCCACATAACAGAGCTATACTGTACTGTACTAATACCACTATACAGCCCCACATAACAGTGCTATACTGTACTGTACTAATACCACTATACAGCCCCCCATAACAGTGCTATACTGTACTGTACTAATACCACTATACAGCCCCCCATAACAGAGCTATACTGTACTGTACTAATACCTCTATACAGCCCCACATAACAGAGCTATACTGTACTGTACTAATACCACTATACAGTCCACATAACAGAGCTATACTGTACTGTACTAATACCTCTATACAGCCCCACATAACAGAGCTATACTGTACTGTACTAATACCACTATACAGCCCCACATAACAGAGCTATACTGTACTGTACTAATACCACTATACAGCCCACATAACAGAGCTATACTGTACTGTACTAATACCACTATACAGCCCCACATAACAGAGCTATACTGTACTGTACTAATACCACTACACAGCCCACATAACAGAGCTATACTGTACTGTACTAATACCACTATACAGCCCCACATAACAGTGCTATACTGTACTGTACTAATACCACTATACAGCCCCCCATAACAGAGCTATACTGTACTGTACTAATACCACTATACAGCCCCACATAACAGAGCTATACTGTACTGTACTAATACCACTATACAGCCCCACATAACAGTGCTATACTGTACTGTACTAATACCACTATACAGCCCCACATAACAGTGCTATACTGTACTGTACTAATACCACTATACAGCCCCACATAACAGAGCTATACTGTACTGTACTAATACCACTATACAGCCCCACATAACAGAGCTATACTGTACTGTACTAATACCACTATACAGCCCCACATAACAGAGCTATACTGTACTGTACTAATACCACTATACAGCCCCACATAACAGCGCTATACTGTACTAATACCACTATACAGCCCACATAACAGAGCTATACTGTACTGTACTAATACCACTATACAGCCCACATAACAGAGCTATACTGTACTGTACTAATACCACTATACAGCCCACATAACAGAGCTATACTGTACTGTACTAATACCACTATACAGCCCCACATAACAGAGCTATACTGTACTGTACTAATACCACTATACAGCCCCACATAACAGAGCTATACTGTACTGTACTAATACCACTATACAGCCCCACATAACAGAGCTATACTGTACTGTACTAATACCACTATACAGCCCCACATAACAGAGCTATACTGTACTGTACTAATACCACTATACAGCCCCACATAACAGAGCTATACTGTACTGTACTAATACCTCTATACAGCCCACATAACAGAGCTATACTGTACTGTACTAATACCTCTATACAGCCCACATAACAGAGCTATACTGTACTGTACTAATACCACTATACAGCCCACATAACAGAGCTATACTGTACTGTACTAATACCACTATACAGCCCACATAACAGAGCTATACTGTACTGTACTAATACCACTATACAGCCCCACATAACAGAGCTATACTGTACTGTACTAATACCACTATACAGCCCACATAACAGAGCTATACTGTACTGTACTAATACCACTATACAGCCCACATAACAGAGCTATACTGTACTGTACTAATACCACTATACAGCCCACATAACAGAGCTATACTGTACTGTACTAATACCACTATACAGCCCACATAACAGTGCTATACTGTACTGTACTAATACCACTATACAGCCCCACATAACAGAGCTATACTGTACTGTACTAATACCACTATACAGCCCCACATAACAGTGCTATACTGTACTGTACTAATACCACTATACAGCCCCACATAACAGAGCTATACTGTACTGTACTAATACCACTATACAGCCCCACATAACAGTGCTATACTGTACTGTACTAATACCACTATACAGCCCCACATAACAGAGCTATACTGTACTGTACTAATACCACTATACAGCCCCACATAACAGAGCTATACTGTACTGTACTAATACCTCTATACAGCCCACATAACAGAGCTATACTGTACTGTACTAATACCACTATACAGCCCACATAACAGAGCTATACTGTACTGTACTAATACCACTATACAGCCCCACATAACAGAGCTATACTGTACTAATACCACTATACAGCCCCACATAACAGAGCTATACTGTACTGTACTAATACCACTATACAGCCCCACATAACAGAGCTATACTGTACTGTACTAATACCACTATACAGCCCACATAACAGAGCTATACTGTACTGTACTAATACCACTATACAGCCCCACATAACAGAGCTATACTGTACTGTACTAATACCACTATACAGCCCCACATAACAGAGCTATACTGTACTGTACTAATACCACTATACAGCCCCACATAACAGAGCTATACTGTACTGTACTAATACCACTATACAGCCCCACATAACAGAGCTATACTGTACTGTACTAATACCACTATACAGCCCCACATAACAGAGCTATACTGTACTGTACTAATACCACTATACAGCCCCACATAACAGAGCTATACTGTACTAATACCACTATACAGCCCCACATAACAGAGCTATACTGTACTGTACTAATACCACTATACAGCCCCACATAACAGAGCTATACTGTACTGTACTAATACCACTATACAGCCCACATAACAGAGCTATACTGTACTGTACTAATACCACTATACAGCCCCACATAACAGAGCTATACTGTACTGTACTAATACCACTATACAGCCCCACATAACAGAGCTATACTGTACTGTACTAATACCACTATACAGCCCCACATAACAGTGCTATACTGTACTGTACTAATACCACTATACAGCCCCACATAACAGAGCTATACTGTACTGTACTAATACCACTATACAGCCCCACATAACAGCTATACTGTACTAATACCACTATACAGCCCCACATAACAGAGCTATACTATACTGTACTAATACCTCTATACAGCCCACATAACATAGCTATACTGTACTGTACTAATACCACTATACAGCCCACATAACAGTGCTATACTGTACTGTACTAATACCACTATACAGCCCCACATAACAGAGCTATACTGTACTGTACTAATACCACTATACAGCCCCACATAACAGAGCTATACTGTACTGTACTAATACCACTACACAGCCCACATAACAGTGCTATACTGTACTGTACTAATACCACTATACAGCCCCACATAACAGAGCTATACTGTACTGTACTAATACCTCTATACAGCCCACATAACAGAGCTATACTGTACTGTACTAATACCACTATACAGCCCACATAACAGTGCTATACTGTACTGTACTAATACCACTATACAGCCCCACATAACAGAGCTATACTGTACTGTACTAATACCACTATACAGCCCCACATAACAGAGCTATACTGTACTGTACTAATACCACTATACAGCCCCACATAACAGTGCTATACTGTACTGTACTAATACCACTATACAGCCCCACATAACAGAGCTATACTGTACTAATACCACTATACAGCCCCACATAACAGAGCTATACTGTACTGTACTAATACCACTATACAGCCCCACATAACAGAGCTATACTGTACTGTACTAATACCACTATACAGCCCACATAACAGAGCTATACTGTACTGTACTAATACCACTATACAGCCCCACATAACAGAGCTATACTGTACTGTACTAATACCACTATACAGCCCACATAACAGAGCTATACTGTACTGTACTAATACCACTATACAGCCCCACATAACAGAGCTATACTGTACTGTACTAATACCACTATACAGCCCCACATAACAGAGCTATACTGTACTGTACTAATACCACTATACAGCCCACATAACAGAGCTATACTGTACTGTACTAATACCACTATACAGCCCACATAACAGAGCTATACTGTACTGTACTAATACCACTATACAGCCCACATAACAGCGCTATACTGTACTGTACTAATACCACTATACAGCCCACATAAGAGCTATACTGTACTGTACTAATACCACTATACAGCCCACATAACAGAGCTATACTGTACTGTACTAATACCACTATACAGCCCACATAACAGAGCTATACTGTACTGTACTAATACCACTATACAGCCCCACATAACAGTGCTATACTATACTGTACTAATACCACTATACAGCCCACATAACAGAGCTATACTGTACTGTACTAATACCACTATACAGCCCACATAACAGAGCTATACTGTACTGTACTAATACCACTATACAGCCCACATAACAGCGCTATACTGTACTGTACTAATACCACTATACAGCCCACATAAGAGCTATACTGTACTGTACTAATACCACTATACAGCCCACATAACAGAGCTATACTGTACTGTACTAATACCACTATACAGCCCACATAACAGAGCTATACTGTACTGTACTAATACCACTATACAGCCCCACATAACAGAGCTATACTGTACTGTACTAATACCACTATACAGCCCCACATAACAGAGCTATACTGTACTGTACTAATACCACTATACAGCCCACATAACAGAGCTATACTGTACTGTACTAATACCACTATACAGCCCACATAACAGAGCTATACTGTACTGTACTAATACCACTATACAGCCCCACATAACAGAGCTATACTGTACTGTACTAATACCACTATACAGCCCCACATAACAGAGCTATACTGTACTGTACTAATACCACTATACAGCCCCACATAACAGAGCTATACTGTACTGTACTAATACCACTATACAGCCCCACATAACAGAGCTATACTGTACTGTACTAATACCACTATACAGCCCCACATAACAGAGCTATACTGTACTGTACTAATACCTCTATACAGCCCACATAACAGAGCTATACTGTACTGTACTAATACCACTATACAGCCCACATAACAGAGCTATACTGTACTGTACTAATACCACTATACAGCCCACATAACAGAGCTATACTGTACTGTACTAATACCACTATACAGCCCCACATAACAGAGCTATACTGTACTAATACCACTATACAGCCCCACATAACAGAGCTATACTGTACTGTACTAATACCACTATACAGCCCACATAACAGAGCTATACTGTACTGTACTAATACCACTATACAGCCCCACATAACAGAGCTATACTGTACTGTACTAATACCACTATACAGCCCCACATAACAGAGCTATACTGTACTGTACTAATACCACTATACAGCCCCACATAACAGTGCTATACTGTACTGTACTAATACCACTATACAGCCCCACATAACAGAGCTATACTGTACTGTACTAATACCACTATACAGCCCCACATAACAGCTATACTGTACTAATACCACTATACAGCCCCACATAACAGAGCTATACTGTACTGTACTAATACCTCTATACAGCCCACATAACAGAGCTATACTGTACTGTACTAATACCACTATACAGCCCACATAACAGTGCTATACTGTACTGTACTAATACCACTATACAGCCCCACATAACAGAGCTATACTGTACTGTACTAATACCACTATACAGCCCCACATAACAGAGCTATACTGTACTGTACTAATACCAGTATACAGCCCCACATAACAGTGCTATACTGTACTGTACTAATACCACTATACAGCCCCACATAACAGAGCTATACTGTACTAATACCACTATACAGCCCCACATAACAGAGCTATACTGTACTGTACTAATACCACTATACAGCCCCACATAACAGAGCTATACTGTACTGTACTAATACCACTATACAGCCCACATAACAGAGCTATACTGTACTGTACTAATACCACTATACAGCCCCACATAACAGAGCTATACTGTACTGTACTAATACCACTATACAGCCCACATAACAGAGCTATACTGTACTGTACTAATACCACTATACAGCCCCACATAACAGAGCTATACTGTACTGTACTAATACCACTATACAGCCCCACATAACAGAGCTATACTGTACTAATACCACTATACAGCCCCACATAACAGTGCTATACTATACTGTACTAATACCACTATACAGCCCACATAACAGAGCTATACTGTACTGTACTAATACCACTATACAGCCCACATAACAGAGCTATACTGTACTGTACTAATACCACTATACAGCCCACATAACAGCGCTATACTGTACTGTACTAATACCACTATACAGCCCACATAACAGAGCTATACTGTACTGTACTAATACCACTATACAGCCCACATAACAGAGCTATACTGTACTGTACTAATACCACTATACAGCCCACATAACAGAGCTATACTGTACTGTACTAATACCACTATACAGCCCCACATAACAGAGCTATACTGTACTGTACTAATACCACTATACAGCCCCACATAACAGAGCTATACTGTACTGTACTAATACCACTATACAGCCCCACATAACAGTGCTATACTGTACTAATACCACTATACAGCCCACATAACAGAGCTATACTGTACTAATACCACTATACAGCCCACATAACAGAGCTATACTGTACTGTACTAATACCACTATACAGCCCACATAACAGTGCTATACTGTACTGTACTAATACCACTATACAGCCCCACATAACAGTGCTATACTGTACTGTACTAATACCACTATACAGCCCACATAACAGAGCTATACTGTACTGTACTAATACCACTATACAGCCCCACATAACAGTGCTATACTGTACTGTACTAATACCACTATACAGCCCACATAACAGAGCTATACTGTACTGTACTAATACCACTATACAGCCCCACATAACAGAGCTATACTGTACTGTACTAATACCACTATACAGCCCCACATAACAGTGCTATACTGTACTAATACCACTATACAGCCCCACATAACAGAGCTATACTGTACTGTACTAATACCACTATACAGCCCACATAACAGAGCTATACTGTACTATACTAATACCACTATACAGCACACATAACAGCGCTATACTGTCCTGTACTAATACCACTATACAGCCAACATAACAGAGCTATACTGTTCTGTACTAATACCACTATACAGCACACATAACAGAGCTATACTGTACTATACTAATACCACTATACAGCCCACATAACAGAGCTATACTGTACTGTACTAATACCTCTATACAGCCCACATAACAGAGCTATACTGTCCTGTACTAATACCACTATACAGCCCACATAACAGCGCTATACTGTACTATACTAATACCACTATACAGCCCACATAACAGAGCTATACTGTACTGTACTAATACCACTATACAGCCCACATAACAGCTATACTGTACTAATACCACTATACAGCCCACATAACAGAGCTATACTGTACTGTACTAATACCACTATACAGCCCACATAACAGAGCTATACTGTACTGTACTAATACCACTATACAGCCCACATAACAGAGCTATACTGTACTGTACTAATACCACTATACAGCCCCACATAACAGAGCTATACTGTACTGTACTAATACCACTATACAGCCCACATAACAGTGCTATACTGTACTGTACTAATACCACTATACAGCCCACATAACAGAGCTATACTGTACTGTACTAATACCACTATACAGCCCACATAACAGAGCTATACTGTACTATACTAATACCACTATACAGCCCCACATAACAGAGCTATACTGTACTGTACTAATACCACTATACAGCCCACATAACAGTGCTATACTGTACTGTACTAATACCACTATACAGCCCACATAACAGAACTATACTGTACTGTACTAATACCACTATACAGCCCAACATAACAGAGCTATACTGTACTGTACTAATACCACTATACAGCCCCACATAACAGTGCTATACTGTACTGTACTAATACCACTATACAGCCCCACATAACAGAGCTATACTGTACTGTACTAATACCACTATACAGCCCCACATAACAGAGCTATACTGTACTGTACTAATACCACTATACAGCCCCACATAACAGTGCTATACTGTACTAATACCACTATACAGCCCCACATAACAGAGCTATACTGTACTGTACTAATACCACTATACAGCCCACATAACAGAGCTATACTGTACTATACTAATACCACTATACAGCCCCACATAACAGTGCTATACTGTACTGTACTAATACCACTATACAGCCCCACATAACAGTGCTATACTGTACTGTACTAATACCACTATACAGCCCCACATAACAGAGCTATACTGTACTGTACTAATACCACTATACAGCCCCACATAACAGAGCTATACTGTACTGTACTAATACCACTATACAGCCCCACATAACAGTGCTATACTGTACTAATACCACTATACAGCCCCACATAACAGAGCTATACTGTACTGTACTAATACCACTATACAGCCCACATAACAGAGCTATACTGTACTATACTAATACCACTATACAGCACACATAACAGCGCTATACTGTCCTGTACTAATACCACTATACAGCCAACATAACAGAGCTATACTGTACTGTACTAATACCACTATACAGCCCACATAACAGTGCTATACTGTACTGTACTAATACCACTATACAGCCCCACATAACAGTGCTATACTGTACTGTACTAATACCACTATACAGCCCACATAACAGAGCTATACTATACTGTACTAATACCACTATACAGCCCCACATAACAGTGCTATACTGTACTGTACTAATACCACTATACAGCCCACATAACAGAGCTATACTGTACTATACTAATACCACTATACAGCACACATAACAGCGCTATACTGTCCTGTACTAATACCACTATACAGCCAACATAACAGAGCTATACTGTACTGTACTAATACCACTATACAGCCCACATAACAGTGCTATACTGTACTGTACTAATACCACTATACAGCCCACATAACAGAGCTATACTGTACTGTACTAATACCACTATACAGCCCCACATAACAGTGCTATACTGTACTGTACTAATACCACTATACAGCCCACATAACAGAGCTATACTGTACTGTACTAATACCACTATACAGCCCCACATAACAGCGCTATACTGTACTGTACTAATACCACTATACAGACCACATAACAGCGCTATACTGTACTGTACTAATACCACTATACAGCCCACATAACAGAGCTATACTGTACTGTACTAATACCACTATACAGCCCACATAACAGAGCTATACTGTACTGTACTAATACCACTATACAGCCCACATAACAGAGCTATACTGTACTGTACTAATACCACTATACAGCCCCACATAACAGCGCTATACTGTACTGTACTAATACCACTATACAGACCACATAACAGCGCTATACTGTACTGTACTAATACCACTATACAGCCCACATAACAGAGCTATACTGTACTGTACTAATACCACTATACAGCCCACATAACAGAGCTATACTGTACTGTACTAATACCACTATACAGCCCACATAACAGAGCTATACTGTACTGTACTAATACCACTATACAGCCCACATAACAGTGCTATACTGTACTAATACCACTATACAGCCCCACATAACAGAGCTATACTGTACTGTACTAATACCACTATACAGCCCCACATAACAGAGCTATACTGTACTGTACTAATACCACTATACAGCCCACATAACAGTGCTATACTGTACTAATACCACTATACAGCCCCACATAACAGAGCTATACTGTACTGTACTAATACCACTATACAGCCCCACATAACAGAGCTATACTGTACTGTACTAATACCACTATACAGCCCACATAACAGAGCTATACTGTACTGTACTAATACCACTATACAGCCCACATAACAGTGCTATACTGTACTAATACCACTATACAGCCCACATAACAGAGCTATACTGTACTGTACTAATACCACTATACAGCCCACATAACAGTGCTATACTGTACTATACTAATACCACTATACAGCACACATAACAGCGCTATACTGTACTGTACTAATACCACTATACAGCCCACATAACAGAGCTATACTGTACTGTACTAATACCACTATACAGCCCACATGACAGAGCTATACTGTACTGTACTAATACCACTATACAGCCCACATAACAGAGCTATACTGTACTGTACTAATACCACTATACAGCCCCACATAAAAGAGCTATACTGTACTGTACTAATACCACTATACAGCTCCACATAACAGAGCTATACTGTACTGTACTAATACCACTATACAGCCCACATAACAGAGCTGTACTGTGCTGTACTAATACCACTATACAGCCCACATAACAGAGCTATACTGTACTGTACTAATACCACTATACAGCCCCACATAAAAGAGCTATACTGTACTGTACTAATACCACTATACAGCTCCACATAACAGTGCTATACTGTACTGTACTAATACCACTATACAGCCCACATAACAGAGCTATACTGTACTGTACTAATACCACTATACAGCCCACATAACAGAGCTATACTGTACTGTACTAATACCACTATACAGCCCCACATAACAGTGCTATACTGTACTGTACTAATACCACTATACAGCCCCACATAACAGAGCTATACTGTACTGTACTAATACCACTATACAGTCCACATAACAGCTATACTGTACTGTACTAATACCACTATACAGCCCCCATAACAGAGCTATACTGTACTGTACTAATACCACTATACAGCCCCCATAACAGAGCTATACTATACTGTACTAATACCACTATACAGTCCACATAACAGAGCTATACTGTTATGTACTAATACCACTATACAGCCCACATAACAGAGCTATACTGTACTGTACTAATACCACTATACAGCCCCACATAACAGAGCTATACTGTACTGTACTAATACCACTATACAGCCCACATAAAAGAGCTATACTGTACTGTACTAATACCACTATACAGCCCCCATAACAGAGCTATACTGTACTGTACTAATACCACTATACAGCCCACATAACAGAGCTATACTGTACTGTACTAATACCTCTATACAGCCCACATAACAGAGCTATACTGTACTGTACTAATACCACTATACAGCCCACATAACAGTGCTATACTGTACTGTACTAATACCTCTATACAGCCCCACATAACAGAGCTATACTGTACTGTACTAATACCACTATACAGCCCACATAACAGAGCTATACTGTACTGTACTAATACCACTATACAGCCCCACATAACAGTGCTATACTGTACTGTACTAATACCACTATACAGCCCACATAACAGAGCTATACTGTACTGTACTAATACCACTATACAGCCCACATAACAGTGCTATACTGTACTGTACTAATACCACTATACAGCCCCACATAACAGTGCTATACTGTACTGTACTAATACCACTATACAGCCCGCATAACAGTGCTATACTGTACTGTACTAATACCTCTATACAGCCCCACATAACAGAGCTATACTGTACTGCACTAATACCACTATACAGCCCCACATAACAGTGCTATACTGTACTGTACTAATACCACTATACAGCCCACATAACAGAGCTATACTGTACTGTACTAATACCACTATACAGCCCACATAACAGTGCTATACTGTACTGTACTAATACCACTATACAGCCCACATAACAGAGATATACTGTACTGTACTAATACCACTATACAGCCCCACATAACAGCTATACTGTACTGTACTAATACCACTATACAGCCCCCCATAACAGTGCTATACTGTACTGTACTAATACCACTATACAGCCCCACATAACAGAGCTATACTGTACTGTACTAATACCACTATACAGCCCACATAACAGAGCTATACTGTACTGTACTAATACCACTATACAGCCCCACATAACAGTGCTATACTGTACTGTACTAATACCACTATACAGCCCCACATAACAGAGCTATACTGTACTGTACTAATACCACTATACAGGCCCACATAACAGAGCTATACTGTACTGTACTAATACCACTATACAGCCCCACATAACAGTGCTATACTGTACTGTACTAATACCACTATACAGCCCACATAACAGAGCTATACTGTACTGTACTAATACCACTATACAGCCCCACATAACAGAGCTATACTGTACTGAACTAATACCACTATACAGTCCCCATAACAGAGCTATACTGTACTAATACCACTATACAGCCCACATAACAGAGCTATACTGTACTGTACTAATACCACTATACAGCCCACATAACAGAGCTATACTGTACTGTACTAATACCACTATACAGCCCACATAACAGAGCTATACTGTACTGTACTAATACCACTATACAGCTCCACATAACAGAGCTATACTGTACTGTACTAATACCACTATACAGCCCACATAACAGAGCTATACTGTACTGTACTAATACCACTATACAGCCCACATAACAGAGCTATACTGTACTGTACTAATACCACTATACAGCCCACATAACAGAGCTATACTGTACTGTACTAATACCACTATACAGCCCACATAACAGTGCTATACTGTACTGTACTAATACCTCTATACAGCCCCACATAACAGAGCTATACTGTACTAATACCTCTATACAGCCCCACATAACAGAGCTATACTGTACTGTACTAATACCACTATACAGCCCCACATAACAGAGCTATACTGTACTGCACTAATACCACTATACAGCCCCACATAACAGTGCTATACTGTACTGTACTAATACCACTATACAGCCCACATAACAGAGCTATACTGTACTGTACTAATACCACTATACAGCCCACATAACAGAGCTATACTGTACTGTACTAATACCACTATACAGCCCACATAACAGAGCTATACTGTACTAATACCACTATACAGCCCACATAACAGAGCTATACTGTACTGTACTAATACCACTATACAGCCCCCCATAACAGT
The DNA here is from genome assembly GCF_046119375.1 of Phyllobates terribilis. Classification (NCBI taxonomy): domain Eukaryota; kingdom Metazoa; phylum Chordata; class Amphibia; order Anura; family Dendrobatidae; genus Phyllobates; species Phyllobates terribilis. The sequence continues at coordinate 585,165,260 of NW_027362761.1, read as the reverse complement.
GCTATACTGTACTGTACTAATACCACTATACAGCCCCACATAACAGAGCTATACTGTACTGTACTAATACCACTATACAGCCCACATAACAGAGCTATACTGTACTGTACTAATACCACTATACAGCCCACATAACAGTGCTATACTGTACTGTACTAATACCACTATACAGCCCACATAACAGAGCTATACTGTACTAATACCACTATACAGCCCCACATAACAGAGCTATACTGTACTGTACTAATACCACTATACAGCCCCACATAACAGAGCTATACTGTACTGTACTAATACCACTATACAGCCCCACATAACAGTGCTATACTGTACTGTACTAATACCACTATACAGCCCCACATAACAGAGCTATACTGTACTGTACTAATACCACTATACAGCCCCACATAACAGTGCTATACTGTACTGTACTAATACCACTATACAGCCCACATAACAGAGCTATACTGTACTGTACTAATACCACTATACAGCCCCACATAACAGAGCTATACTGTACTGAACTAATACCACTATACAGTCCCCATAACAGAGCTATACTCTCCTAATACCACTATACAGCCCACATAACAGAGCTATACTATACTGTACTAATACCACTATACAGCCCAAATAACAGTGCTATACTGTACTGTACTAATACCACTATACAGCCCACATAACAGAGCTATACTGTACTGTACTAATACCACTATACAGCCCACATAACAGAGCTATACTGTACTGTACTAATACCACTATACAGCCCACATAACAGAACTATACTGTACTGTACTAATACCACTATATTAATACCACTATACAGCCCCACATAACAGTGCTATACTGTACTGTACTAATACCACTATACAGCCCACATAACAGAGCTATACTGTACTAATACCACTATACAGCCCACATAACAGTGCTATACTGTATTATACTAATACCACTATACAGCCCCACATAACAGAGCTATACTGTACTGTACTAATACCACTATACAGCCCACATAACAGTGCTATACTGTACTAACACCACTATACAGCCCCCATAACAGAGCTATACTGTACTGTACTAATACCACTATACAGCCCCCATAACAGAGCTATACTGTACTGTACTAATACCACTATACAGCCCCCATAACAGAGCTATACTGTTATGTACTAATACCACTATACAGCCCACATAACAGCGCTATACTGTACTGTACTAATACCACTATACAGCCCACATAACAGAGCTATACTGTACTAATACCACTATACAGCCCACATAACAGAGCTATACTGTACTGTACTAATACCACTATACAGCCCCACATAACAGAGCTATACTGTACTGTACAAATACCACTATACAGCCCCCATAACAGAGCTATACTGTACTGTACTGTACTAATACCACTATACAGCCCCACATAACAGTGCTATACTGTACTGTACTAATACCACTATACAGCCCCACATAACAGCGCTATACTGTACTGTACTAATACCACTATACAGCCCACATAACAGAGCTATACTGTACTAATACCACTATACAGCCCACATAACAGAGCTATACTGTACTGTACTAATACCACTATACAGCCCCACATAACAGTGCTATACTGTACTAATACCACTATACAGCCCCACATAACAGCGCTATACTGTACTGTACTAATACCACAATACAGCCCACATAACAGAGCTATACTGTACTAATACCACTATACAGCCCCCATAACAGAGCTATACTGTACTGTACTAATACCACTATACAGCCCCACATAACAGTGCTATACTGTACTAATACCACTATACAGCCCCCCATAACAGAGCTATACTGTACTGTACTAATACCACTATACAGCCTCCATAACAGCTATACTGTACTGTACTAATAACACTATACAGCCCCACATAACAGCGCTATACTGTACTGTACTAATACCACTATACAGCCCACATAACAGAGCTATACTGTACTAATACCACTATACAGCCCACATAACAGAGCTATACTGTACTGTACTAATACCACTATACAGCCCACATAACAGAGCTATACTGTACTGTACTAATACCACTATACAGCCCCACATAACAGAGCTATACTGTACTGTACTAATACCACTATACAGCCCCACATAACAGTGCTATACTGTACTGTACTAATACCACTATACAGCCCACATAACAGAGCTATACTGTACTGTACTAATACCACTATACAGCCCCACATAACAGCGCTATACTGTACTGTACTAATACCATTATACAGCCCAAATAACAGAGCTATACTGTACTGTACTAATACCACTATACAGCCCACATAACAGAGCTATACTGTACTGTACTAATACCACTATACAGCCCACATAACAGAGCTATACTGTACTGTACTAATACCACTATACAGCCCACACAACAGAGCTATACTGTACTGTACTAATACCACTATACAGCCCACATAACAGAGCTATACTGTACTGTACTAATACCACTATACAGCCCCCCTAACAGTGCTATACTGTACTGTACTAATACCACTATACAGCCCCCCTAACAGTGCTATACTGTACTGTACTAATACCACTATACAGCCCCACATAACAGATCTATACTGTACTGTACTAATACCACTATACAGCCCACATAACAGAGCTATACTGTACTGTACTAATACCACTATACAGCCCCACATAACAGAGCTATACTGTACTGTACTAATACCACTATACAGCCCACATAACAGAGCTATACTGTACTGTACTAATACCACTATACAGCCCCACATAACAGAGCTATACTGTACTGTACTAATACCACTATACAGCCCACATAACAGAGATATACTGTACTGTACTAATACCACTATACAGCCCCACATAACAGAGCTATACTGTACTGTACTAATACCACTATACAGCCCACATAACAGAGCTATACTGTACTGTACTAATACCACTATACAGCCCCACATAACAGAGCTATACTGTACTGTACTAATACCACTATACAGCCCACATAACAGAGATATACTATACTGTACTAATACCACTATACAGCCCCACATAACAGAGCTATACTATACTGTACTAATACCACTATACAGCCCCACATAACAGAGCTATACTATACTGTACTAATACCACTATACAGCCCACATAACAGAGCTATACTGTACTGTACTAATACCACTATACAGCCCCACATAACAGAGCTATACTGTACTGTACTAATACCACTATACAGCCCCACATAACAGAGCTATACTGTACTGTACTAATACCACTATACAGCCCACATAACAGAGCTATACTGTACTGTACTAATACCACTATACAGCCCACATAACAGAGCTATACTGTACTGTACTAATACCACTATACAGCCCACATAACAGAGATATACTGTACTGTACTAATACCACTATACAACCCACATAACAGAGCTATACTGTACTGTACTAATACCACTATACAGCCCACATAACAGTGCTATACTGTACTGTACTAATACCACTATACAGCCCACATAACAGTGCTATACTGTACTGTACTAATACCACTATACAGCCCACATAACAGAGCTATACTATACTGTACTAATACCACTATACAGCCCACATAACAGAGCTATACTGTACTGTACTAATACCACTATACAGCCCCCCATAACAGAGCTATACTGTACTGTACTAATACCACTATACAGCCCACATAACAGAGCTATACTGTACTGTACTAATACCACTATACAGCCCCACATAACAGAGCTATACTGTACTGTACTAATACCACTATACAGCGCACATAACAGAGCTATACTGTACTGTACTAATACCACTATACAGCCCACATAACAGAGCTATACTGTACTGTACTAATACCACTATACAGCCCACATAACAGAGCTATACTGTACTGTACTAATACCACTATACAGCCCCACATAACAGAGCTATACTGTACTGTACTAATACCACTATACAGCCCCACATAACAGAGCTATACTGTACTGTACTAATACCACTATACAGCCCACATAACAGAGCTATACTGTACTGTACTAATAACACTATACAGCCCCACATAACAGAGCTATACTGTACTGTACTAATACCACTATACAGCCCACATAACAGTGCTATACTGTACTGTACTAATACCACTATACAGCCCACATAACAGAGCTATACTGTACTGTACTAATACCACTATACAGCCCACATAACAGTGCTATACTATACTAATACCACTATACAGTCCACATAACAGAGCTATACTATACTGTACTAATACCACTATACAGCCCACATAACAGCGCTATACTGTACTGTACTAATACCAGTATAAAGCCAACATAACAGTGCTGTACTGTACTAATACCACTATACAGTCCACATAACAGCTATACTATACTGTACTAATACCACTATACAGACCACATAACAGTGCTATACTGTACTGTACTAATACCACTATACAGACCACATAACAGAGCTATACTGTACTGTACTAATACCACTATACAGCCCACGTAACAGAGCTATACTGTACTGTACTAATACCACTATACAGCCCACATAACAGTGCTATACTGTACTGTACTAATACCACTATACAGCCCACATAACAGTGCTATACTGTACTGTATTAATACCACTATACAGCCCCACCTAACACAGCTATACTGTACTAATACCACTATACAGCCCCACATAACACAGCTATACTGTACTGTACTAATACCACTACACAGCCCACATAACAGTGCTATACTGTACTGTACTAATACCACTATACAGCCCACATAACAGAGCTATACTATACTGTACTAATACCACTATACAGCCCACATAACAGAGCTATACTGTACTGTACTAATACCACTATACAGCCCACATAACAGCGCTATACTGTACTGTACTAACACCACTATACAGCCCACATAACAGACCTATACTGTACTTTACTAATACCACTATACAGCCCACATAACAGAGCTATACTGTACTGTACTAATACCACTATACAGCCCACATAACAGCTATACTGTACTGTACTAATACCACTATACAGCCCACATAACAGAGCTATACTGTACTGTACTAATACCACTATACAGCCCCACATAACAGTGCTATACTGTACTGTACTAATACCACTATACAGCCCCCCATAACAGAGCTATACTGTACTGTACTAATACCACTATACAGCCCACATAACAGAGCTATACTGTACTGTACTAATACCAATATACAGCCCCACATAATGCTATACTGTACTAATACCACTATACAGCCCCACATAACAGCGCTATACTGTACTGTACTAATACCACTATACAGCCCACATAACAGAGCTATACTGTACTAATACCACTATACAGCGCACATAACAGAGCTATACTGTACTAATACCACTATACAGCCCCACATAACAGTGCTATACTGTACTAATACCACTATACAGCCCCCCATAACAGAGCTGTACTGTACTAATACCACTATACAGCCCACATAACAGAGCTATACTGTACTGTACTAATACCACTATACAGCCCACATAACAGAGCTATACTGTACTGTACTAATACCACTATACAGCCCCACATAACAGCGCTATACTGTACTGTACTAATACCACTATACAGCCCCACATAACAGCGCTATACTGTACTGTACTAATACCACTATACAGCCCACATAACAGAGCTATACTGTACTGTACTAATACCACTATACAGCCCACATAACAGAGCTATACTGTACTAATACCACTATACAGCCCACATAACAGAGCTATACTGTACTGTACTAATACCACTATACAGCCCACATAACAGTGCTATACTGTACTAATACCACTATACAGCCCCAAATAACAGAGCTATACTATACTGTACTAATACCACTATACAGCCCACATAACAGAGCTATACTGTACTGTACTAATGCCACTATACAGCCCCACATAACAGAGCTATACTGTACTGTACTAATACCACTATAAAGCCCACATAACAGAGCTATACTGTACTGTACTAATACCACTATACAGCCCACATAACAGAGCTATACTGTACTGTACTAATACCACTATACAGCCCACATAACAGTGCTATACTGTACTGTACTAATACCACTATACAGCCCACATAACAGAGCTATACTATACTGTACTAATACCACTATACAGCCCACATAACAGAGCTATACTGTACTGTACTAATACCACTATACAGCCCACATAACAGAGCTATACTGTACTGTACTAATACCACTCTACAGCCCCACATAACAGAGCTATACTGTACTGTACTAATACCACTATACAGCCCCACATAACAGAGCTATACTGTACTAATACCACTATACAGTCCACATAACAGTGCTATACTGTACTGTACTAATACCACTATACAGCCCCACATAACAGAGCTATACTGTACTGTACTAATACCACTATACAACCCCACATAACAGAGCTATACTGTACTGTAGTAATACCACTATACAGCCCACATAACAGAGCTATACTGTACTAATACCACTATACAACCCCACATAACAGAGCTATACTGTACTGTAGTAATACCACTATACAGCCCCACATAACAGAGCTATACTGTACTGTACTAATACCACTATACAGCCCCACATAACAGAGCTATACTGTACTGTACTAATACCACTATACAGCCCCACATAACAGAGCTATACTGTACTGTACTAATACCACTATACAGCCCACATAACAGAGCTATACCGTACTGTAGTAATACCACTATACAGCCCACATAACAGTGCTATACTGTACTGTACTAATACCACTATACAGCCCACATAACAGAGCTATACTATACTGTACTAATACCACTATACAGCCCACATAACAGAGCTATACTGTACTGTACTAATACCACTATACAGCCCACATAACAGAGCTATACTGTACTAATACCACTATACAGCCCACATAACAGAGCTATACTGTACTGTACTAATACCACTATACAGCCCCACATAACAGAGCTATACTGTACTGTACTAATACCACTATACAGCCCACATAACAGAGCTATACTGTACTGTACTAATACCACTATACAGCCCACATAACAGAGCTATACTGTACTGTACTAATACCACTATACAGCCCCACATAACAGAGATATACTGTACTGTACTAATACCACTATACAGCCCACATAACAGTGCTATACTGTACTGTACTAATACCACTATACAGCCCACATAACAGAGCTATACTGTACTAATACCCCTATACAGCCCACATAACAGAGCTATACTGTACTGTACTAATACCACTATACAGCCTCCATAACAGCTATACTGTACTGTACTAATAACACTATACAGCCCCACATAACAGCGCTATACTGTACTGTACTAATACCACTATACAGCCCACATAACAGAGCTATACTGTACTAATACCACTATACAGCCCACATAACAGAGCTATACTGTACTGTACTAATACCACTATACAGCCCACATAACAGAGCTATACTGTACTGTACTAATACCACTATACAGCCCCACATAACAGAGCTATACTGTACTGTACTAATACCACTATACAGCCCCACATAACAGTGCTATACTGTACTGTACTAATACCACTATACAGCCCACATAACAGAGCTATACTGTACTGTACTAATACCACTATACAGCCCCACATAACAGCGCTATACTGTACTGTACTAATACCATTATACAGCCCAAATAACAGAGCTATACTGTACTGTACTAATACCACTATACAGCCCACATAACAGAGCTATACTGTACTGTACTAATACCACTATACAGCCCACATAACAGAGCTATACTGTACTGTACTAATACCACTATACAGCCCACACAACAGAGCTATACTGTACTGTACTAATACCACTATACAGCCCACATAACAGAGCTATACTGTACTGTACTAATACCACTATACAGCCCCCCTAACAGTGCTATACTGTACTGTACTAATACCACTATACAGCCCCACATAACAGATCTATACTGTACTGTACTAATACCACTATACAGCCCACATAACAGTGCTATACGCTATACTGTACTGTACTAATACCACTATACAGCCCACATAACAGAGCTATACTATACTGTACTAATACCACTATACAGCCCACATAACAGAGCTATACTGTACTGTACTAATACCACTATACAGCCCCACATAACAGAGCTATACTGTACTGTACTAATACCACTATACAGCCCACATAACAGAGCTATACTGTACTGTACTAATACCACTATACAGCCCCACATAACAGAGCTATACTGTACTGTACTAATACCACTATACAGCCCACATAACAGAGATATACTGTACTGTACTAATACCACTATACAGCCCCACATAACAGAGCTATACTGTACTGTACTAATACCACTATACAGCCCACATAACAGAGCTATACTGTACTGTACTAATACCACTATACAGCCCACATAACAGAGCTATACTATACTGTACTAATACCACTATACAGCCCCACATAACAGAGCTATACTATACTGTACTAATACCACTATACAGCCCCACATAACAGAGCTATACTATACTGTACTAATACCACTATACAGCCCACATAACAGAGCTATACTGTACTGTACTAATACCACTATACAGCCCCACATAACAGAGCTATACTGTACTGTACTAATACCACTATACAGCCCCACATAACAGAGCTATACTGTACTGTACTAATACCACTATACAGCCCACATAACAGAGCTATACTGTACTGTACTAATACCACTATACAGTCCACATAACAGAGCTATACTGTACTGTACTAATACCACTATACAGCCCCACATAACAGAGCTATACTGTACTGTACTAATACCACTATACAGCCCACATAACAGAGCTATACTGTACTGTACTAATACCACTATACAGCCCACATAACAGAGCTATACTGTACTGTACTAATACCACTATACAGCCCACATAACAGAGATATACTGTACTGTACTAATACCACTATACAACCCACATAACAGAGCTATACTGTACTGTACTAATACCACTATACAGCCCACATAACAGTGCTATACTGTACTGTACTAATACCACTATACAGCCCACATAACAGTGCTATACTGTACTGTACTAATACCACTATACAGCCCACATAACAGAGCTATACTATACTGTACTAATACCACTATACAGCCCACATAACAGAGCTATACTGTACTGTACTAATACCACTATACAGCCCACATAACAGTGCTATACTGTACTGTACTAATACCACTATACAGCCCACATAACAGAGCTATACTATACTGTACTAATACCACTATACAGCCCACATAACAGAGCTATACTGTACTGTACTAATACCACTATACAGCCCCCCATAACAGAGCTATACTGTACTGTACTAATACCACTATACAGCCCACATAACAGAGCTATACTGTACTGTACTAATACCACTATACAGCCACACATAACAGAGCTATACTGTACTGTACTAATACCACTATACAGCGCACATAACAGAGCTATACTGTACTGTACTAATACCACTATACAGCCCCACATAACAGAGCTATACTGTACTGTACTAATACCACTATACAGCGCACATAACAGAGCTATACTGTACTGTACTAATACCACTATACAGCCCCACATAACAGAGCTATACTGTACTGTACTAATACCACTATACAGCCCCACATAACAGAGCTATACTGTACTGTACTAATACCACTATACAGCCCCACATAACAGAGCTATACTGTACTGTACTAATACCACTATACAGCCCACATAACAGAGCTACACTGTACTGTACTAATACCACTATACAGTCCACATAACAGAGCTATACTGTACTGTACTAATACCACTATACAGCCCCACATAACAGAGCTATACTGTACTGTACTAATACCACTATACAGCCCACATAACAGAGCTATACTGTACTGTACTAATACCACTATACAGCCCACATAACAGAGCTATACTGTACTGTACTAATACCACTATACAGCCCACATAACAGAGATATACTGTACTGTACTAATACCACTATACAACCCACATAACAGAGCTATACTGTACTGTACTAATACCACTATACAGCCCACATAACAGTGCTATACTGTACTGTACTAATACCACTATACAGCCCACATAACAGTGCTATACTGTACTGTACTAATACCACTATACAGCCCACATAACAGAGCTATACTATACTGTACTAATACCACTATACAGCCCACATAACAGAGCTATACTGTACTGTACTAATACCACTATACAGCCCACATAACAGTGCTATACTGTACTGTACTAATACCACTATACAGCCCACATAACAGAGCTATACTATACTGTACTAATACCACTATACAGCCCACATAACAGAGCTATACTGTACTGTACTAATACCACTATACAGCCCCCCATAACAGAGCTATACTGTACTGTACTAATACCACTATACAGCCCACATAACAGAGCTATACTGTACTGTACTAATACCACTATACAGCCACACATAACAGAGCTATACTGTACTGTACTAATACCACTATACAGCGCACATAACAGAGCTATACTGTACTGTACTAATACCACTATACAGCCCCACATAACAGAGCTATACTGTACTGTACTAATACCACTATACAGCGCACATAACAGAGCTATACTGTACTGTACTAATACCACTATACAGCCCCACATAACAGAGCTATACTGTACTGTACTAATACCACTATACAGCCCCACATAACAGAGCTATACTGTACTGTACTAATACCACTATACAGCCCCACATAACAGAGCTATACTGTACTGTACTAATACCACTATACAGCCCACATAACAGAGCTACACTGTACTGTACTAATACCACTATACAGTCCACATAACAGAGCTATACTGTACTGTACTAATACCACTATACAGCCCCACATAACAGAGCTATACTGTACTGTACTAATACCACTATACAGCCCACATAACAGAGCTATACTGTACTGTACTAATACCACTATACAGCCCACATAACAGAGCTATACTGTACTGTACTAATACCACTATACAGCCCACATAACAGAGATATACTGTACTGTACTAATACCACTATACAACCCACATAACAGAGCTATACTGTACTGTACTAATACCACTATACAGCCCACATAACAGTGCTATACTGTACTGTACTAATACCACTATACAGCCCACATAACAGTGCTATACTGTACTGTACTAATACCACTATACAGCCCACATAACAGAGCTATACTATACTGTACTAATACCACTATACAGCCCACATAACAGAGCTATACTGTACTGTACTAATACCACTATACAGCCCACATAACAGTGCTATACTGTACTGTACTAATACCACTATACAGCCCACATAACAGAGCTATACTATACTGTACTAATACCACTATACAGCGCACATAACAGAGCTATACTGTACTGTACTAATACCACTATACAGCCCCCCATAACAGAGCTATACTGTACTGTACTAATACCACTATACAGCCCACATAACAGAGCTATACTGTACTGTACTAATACCACTATACAGCCCCCCTAACAGTGCTATACTGTACTGTACTAATACCACTATACAGCCCACATAACAGAGCTATACTGTACTAATACCACTATACAGCCCACATAACAGTGCTATACTGTACTGTACTAATACCACTATACAGCCCCACATAACAGAGCTATACTGTACTGTACTAATACCACTATACAGCCCCACATAACAGAGCTATACTGTACTGTACTAATACCACTATACAGCCCCACATAACAGAGCTATACTGTACTGTACTAATACCACTATACAGCCCACATAACAGAGCTATACTGTACTGTACTAATACCACTATACAGCCCCACATAACAGAGCTATACTGTACTGTACTAATACCACTATACAGCCCCACATAACAGAGCTATACTGTACTGTACTAATACCACTATACAGCCCACATAACAGAGCTATACTGTACTGTACTAATACCACTATACAGCCCACATAACAGAGCTATACTGTACTAATACCACTATACAGCCCCACATAACAGAGCTATACTGTACTGTACTAATACCACTATACAGCCCCACATAACAGAGCTATACTGTACTGTACTAATACCACTATACAGCCCCACATAACAGAGCTATACTGTACTGTACTAATACCACTATACAGCCCCACATAACAGAGCTATACTGTACTGTACTAATACCACTATACAGCCCCACATAACAGAGCTATACTGTACTGTACTAATACCTCTATACAGCCCACATAACAGAGCTATACTGTACTGTACTAATACCACTATACAGCCCACATAACAGAGCTATACTGTACTGTACTAATACCACTATACAGCCCACATAACAGAGCTATACTGTACTGTACTAATACCACTATACAGCCCACATAACAGAGCTATACTGTACTGTACTAATACCACTATACAGCCCCACATAACAGAGCTATACTGTACTAATACCACTATACAGCCCCACATAACAGAGCTATACTGTACTGTACTAATACCACTATACAGCCCCACATAACAGAGCTATACTGTACTGTACTAATACCACTATACAGCCCACATAACAGAGCTATACTGTACTGTACTAATACCACTATACAGCCCCACATAACAGAGCTATACTGTACTGTACTAATACCACTATACAGCCCCACATAACAGAGCTATACTGTACTGTACTAATACCACTATACAGCCCCACATAACAGAGCTATACTGTACTGTACTAATACCACTATACAGCCCCACATAACAGAGCTATACTGTACTGTACTAATACCACTATACAGCCCCACATAACAGAGCTATACTGTACTGTACTAATACCTCTATACAGCCCACATAACAGAGCTATACTGTACTGTACTAATACCACTATACAGCCCACATAACAGAGCTATACTGTACTGTACAAATACCACTATACAGCCCACATAACAGAGCTATACTGTACTGTACTAATACCACTATACAGCCCCACATAACAGAGCTATACTGTACTAATACCACTATACAGCCCCACATAACAGAGCTATACTGTACTGTACTAATACCACTATACAGCCCCACATAACAGAGCTATACTGTACTGTACTAATACCACTATACAGCCCACATAACAGAGCTATACTGTACTGTACTAATACCACTATACAGCCCACATAACAGAGCTATACTGTACTGTACTAATACCACTATACAGCCCCACATAACAGAGCTATACTGTACTGTACTAATACCACTATACAGCCCACATAACAGAGCTATACTGTACTGTACTAATACCACTATACAGCCCCACATAACAGAGCTATACTGTACTGTACTAATACCACTATACAGCCCCACATAACAGAGCTATACTGTACTGTACTAATACCACTATACAGCCCCACATAACAGTGCTATACTGTACTGTACTAATACCACTATACAGCCCCACATAACAGAGCTATACTGTACTGTACTAATACCACTATACAGCCCCACATAACAGCTATACTGTACTAATACCACTATACAGCCCCACATAACAGAGCTATACTATACTGTACTAATACCTCTATACAGCCCACATAACATAGCTATACTGTACTGTACTAATACCACTATACAGCCCACATAACAGTGCTATACTGTACTGTACTAATACCACTATACAGCCCCACATAACAGAGCTATACTGTACTGTACTAATACCACTATACAGCCCCACATAACAGAGCTATACTGTACTGTACTAATACCACTACACAGCCCACATAACAGTGCTATACTGTACTGTACTAATACCACTATACAGCCCCACATAACAGAGCTATACTGTACTGTACTAATACCTCTATACAGCCCACATAACAGAGCTATACTGTACTGTACTAATACCACTATACAGCCCACATAACAGTGCTATACTGTACTGTACTAATACCACTATACAGCCCCACATAACAGAGCTATACTGTACTGTACTAATACCACTATACAGCCCCACATAACAGAGCTATACTGTACTGTACTAATACCACTATACAGCCCCACATAACAGTGCTATACTGTACTGTACTAATACCACTATACAGCCCCACATAACAGAGCTATACTGTACTAATACCACTATACAGCCCCACATAACAGAGCTATACTGTACTGTACTAATACCACTATACAGCCCCACATAACAGAGCTATACTGTACTGTACTAATACCACTATACAGCCCACATAACAGAGCTATACTGTACTGTACTAATACCACTATACAGCCCCACATAACAGAGCTATACTGTACTGTACTAATACCACTATACAGCCCACATAACAGAGCTATACTGTACTGTACTAATACCACTATACAGCCCCACATAACAGAGCTATACTGTACTGTACTAATACCACTATACAGCCCCACATAACAGAGCTATACTGTACTGTACTAATACCACTATACAGCCCACATAACAGAGCTATACTGTACTGTACTAATACCACTATACAGCCCACATAACAGAGCTATACTGTACTGTACTAATACCACTATACAGCCCACATAACAGCGCTATACTGTACTGTACTAATACCACTATACAGCCCACATAAGAGCTATACTGTACTGTACTAATACCACTATACAGCCCACATAACAGAGCTATACTGTACTGTACTAATACCACTATACAGCCCACATAACAGAGCTATACTGTACTGTACTAATACCACTATACAGCCCCACATAACAGTGCTATACTATACTGTACTAATACCACTATACAGCCCACATAACAGAGCTATACTGTACTGTACTAATACCACTATACAGCCCACATAACAGAGCTATACTGTACTGTACTAATACCACTATACAGCCCACATAACAGCGCTATACTGTACTGTACTAATACCACTATACAGCCCACATAAGAGCTATACTGTACTGTACTAATACCACTATACAGCCCACATAACAGAGCTATACTGTACTGTACTAATACCACTATACAGCCCACATAACAGAGCTATACTGTACTGTACTAATACCACTATACAGCCCCACATAACAGAGCTATACTGTACTGTACTAATACCACTATACAGCCCCACATAACAGAGCTATACTGTACTGTACTAATACCACTATACAGCCCACATAACAGAGCTATACTGTACTGTACTAATACCACTATACAGCCCACATAACAGAGCTATACTGTACTGTACTAATACCACTATACAGCCCCACATAACAGAGCTATACTGTACTGTACTAATACCACTATACAGCCCCACATAACAGAGCTATACTGTACTGTACTAATACCACTATACAGCCCCACATAACAGAGCTATACTGTACTGTACTAATACCACTATACAGCCCCACATAACAGAGCTATACTGTACTGTACTAATACCACTATACAGCCCCACATAACAGAGCTATACTGTACTGTACTAATACCTCTATACAGCCCACATAACAGAGCTATACTGTACTGTACTAATACCACTATACAGCCCACATAACAGAGCTATACTGTACTGTACTAATACCACTATACAGCCCACATAACAGAGCTATACTGTACTGTACTAATACCACTATACAGCCCCACATAACAGAGCTATACTGTACTAATACCACTATACAGCCCCACATAACAGAGCTATACTGTACTGTACTAATACCACTATACAGCCCACATAACAGAGCTATACTGTACTGTACTAATACCACTATACAGCCCCACATAACAGAGCTATACTGTACTGTACTAATACCACTATACAGCCCCACATAACAGAGCTATACTGTACTGTACTAATACCACTATACAGCCCCACATAACAGTGCTATACTGTACTGTACTAATACCACTATACAGCCCCACATAACAGAGCTATACTGTACTGTACTAATACCACTATACAGCCCCACATAACAGCTATACTGTACTAATACCACTATACAGCCCCACATAACAGAGCTATACTGTACTGTACTAATACCTCTATACAGCCCACATAACAGAGCTATACTGTACTGTACTAATACCACTATACAGCCCACATAACAGTGCTATACTGTACTGTACTAATACCACTATACAGCCCCACATAACAGAGCTATACTGTACTGTACTAATACCACTATACAGCCCCACATAACAGAGCTATACTGTACTGTACTAATACCACTATACAGCCCCACATAACAGTGCTATACTGTACTGTACTAATACCACTATACAGCCCCACATAACAGAGCTATACTGTACTAATACCACTATACAGCCCCACATAACAGAGCTATACTGTACTGTACTAATACCACTATACAGCCCCACATAACAGAGCTATACTGTACTGTACTAATACCACTATACAGCCCACATAACAGAGCTATACTGTACTGTACTAATACCACTATACAGCCCCACATAACAGAGCTATACTGTACTGTACTAATACCACTATACAGCCCACATAACAGAGCTATACTGTACTGTACTAATACCACTATACAGCCCCACATAACAGAGCTATACTGTACTAATACCACTATACAGCCCCACATAACAGTGCTATACTATACTGTACTAATACCACTATACAGCCCACATAACAGAGCTATACTGTACTGTACTAATACCACTATACAGCCCACATAACAGAGCTATACTGTACTGTACTAATACCACTATACAGCCCCACATAACAGAGCTATACTGTACTAATACCACTATACAGCCCCACATAACAGTGCTATACTATACTGTACTAATACCACTATACAGCCCACATAACAGAGCTATACTGTACTGTACTAATACCACTATACAGCCCACATAACAGAGCTATACTGTACTGTACTAATACCACTATACAGCCCACATAACAGCGCTATACTGTACTGTACTAATACCACTATACAGCCCACATAACAGAGCTATACTGTACTGTACTAATACCACTATACAGCCCACATAACAGAGCTATACTGTACTGTACTAATACCACTATACAGCCCACATAACAGAGCTATACTGTACTGTACTAATACCACTATACAGCCCCACATAACAGAGCTATACTGTACTGTACTAATACCACTATACAGCCCCACATAACAGAGCTATACTGTACTGTACTAATACCACTATACAGCCCCACATAACAGTGCTATACTGTACTAATACCACTATACAGCCCACATAACAGAGCTATACTGTACTAATACCACTATACAGCCCACATAACAGAGCTATACTGTACTGTACTAATACCACTATACAGCCCACATAACAGTGCTATACTGTACTGTACTAATACCACTATACAGCCCCACATAACAGTGCTATACTGTACTGTACTAATACCACTATACAGCCCACATAACAGAGCTATACTGTACTGTACTAATACCACTATACAGCCCCACATAACAGTGCTATACTGTACTGTACTAATACCACTATACAGCCCACATAACAGAGCTATACTGTACTGTACTAATACCACTATACAGCCCACATAACAGAGCTATACTGTACTATACTAATACCACTATACAGCCCCACATAACAGAGCTATACTGTACTGTACTAATACCACTATACAGCCCCACATAACAGTGCTATACTGTACTAATACCACTATACAGCCCCACATAACAGAGCTATACTGTACTGTACTAATACCACTATACAGCCCACATAACAGAGCTATACTGTACTATACTAATACCACTATACAGCACACATAACAGCGCTATACTGTCCTGTACTAATACCACTATACAGCCAACATAACAGAGCTATACTGTTCTGTACTAATACCACTATACAGCACACATAACAGAGCTATACTGTACTATACTAATACCACTATACAGCCCACATAACAGAGCTATACTGTACTGTACTAATACCTCTATACAGCCCACATAACAGAGCTATACTGTCCTGTACTAATACCACTATACAGCCCACATAACAGAGCTATACTGTACTATACTAATACCACTATACAGCCCACATAACAGCGCTATACTGTACTATACTAATACCACTATACAGCACACATAACAGAGCTATACTGTACTGTACTAATACCACTATACAGCCCCACATAACAGAGCTATACTGTCCTGTACTAATACCACTATACAGCCAACATAACAGAGCTATACTGTTCTGTACTAATACCACTATACAGCACACATAACAGAGCTATACTGTACTATACTAATACCACTATACAGCCCACATAACAGAGCTATACTGTACTGTACTAATACCACTATACAGCCCACATAACAGCTATACTGTACTAATACCACTATACAGCCCACATAACAGAGCTATACTGTACTGTACTAATACCACTATACAGCCCACATAACAGAGCTATACTGTACTGTACTAATACCACTATACAGCCCACATAACAGAGCTATACTGTACTGTACTAATACCACTATACAGCCCCACATAACAGAGCTATACTGTACTGTACTAATACCACTATACAGCCCACATAACAGTGCTATACTGTACTGTACTAATACCACTATACAGCCCACATAACAGAGCTATACTGTACTGTACTAATACCACTATACAGCCCCACATAACAGAGCTATACTGTACTGTACTAATACCACTATACAGCCCACATAACAGAGCTATACTGTACTGTACTAATACCACTATACAGCCCACATAACAGAGCTATACTGTACTATACTAATACCACTATACAGCCCCACATAACAGAGCTATACTGTACTGTACTAATACCACTATACAGCCCACATAACAGTGCTATACTGTACTGTACTAATACCACTATACAGCCCACATAACAGAACTATACTGTACTGTACTAATACCACTATACAGCCCAACATAACAGAGCTATACTGTACTGTACTAATACCACTATACAGCCCCACATAACAGTGCTATACTGTACTGTACTAATACCACTATACAGCCCCACATAACAGAGCTATACTGTACTGTACTAATACCACTATACAGCCCCACATAACAGAGCTATACTGTACTGTACTAATACCACTATACAGCCCCACATAACAGTGCTATACTGTACTAATACCACTATACAGCCCCACATAACAGAGCTATACTGTACTGTACTAATACCACTATACAGCCCACATAACAGAGCTATACTGTACTATACTAATACCACTATACAGCCCCACATAACAGTGCTATACTGTACTGTACTAATACCACTATACAGCCCCACATAACAGTGCTATACTGTACTGTACTAATACCACTATACAGCCCCACATAACAGAGCTATACTGTACTGTACTAATACCACTATACAGCCCCACATAACAGAGCTATACTGTACTGTACTAATACCACTATACAGCCCCACATAACAGTGCTATACTGTACTAATACCACTATACAGCCCCACATAACAGAGCTATACTGTACTGTACTAATACCACTATACAGCCCACATAACAGAGCTATACTGTACTATACTAATACCACTATACAGCACACATAACAGCGCTATACTGTCCTGTACTAATACCACTATACAGCCAACATAACAGAGCTATACTGTACTAATACCACTATACAGCCCACATAACAGTGCTATACTGTACTGTACTAATACCACTATACAGCCCACATAACAGAGCTATACTATAATGTACTAATACCACTATACAGCCCCACATAACAGTGCTATACTGTACTGTACTAATACCACTATACAGCCCACATAACAGAGCTATACTGTACTATACTAATACCACTATACAGCACACATAACAGCGCTATACTGTCCTGTACTAATACCACTATACAGCCAACATAACAGAGCTATACTGTACTGTACTAATACCACTATACAGCCCACATAACAGTGCTATACTGTACTGTACTAATACCACTATACAGCCCACATAACAGAGCTATACTGTACTGTACTAATACCACTATACAGCCCCACATAACAGTGCTATACTGTACTGTACTAATACCACTATACAGCCCACATAACAGAGCTATACTGTACTGTACTAATACCACTATACAGCCCCACATAACAGCGCTATACTGTACTGTACTAATACCACTATACAGACCACATAACAGCGCTATACTGTACTGTACTAATACCACTATACAGCCCACATAACAGAGCTATACTGTACTGTACTAATACCACTATACAGCCCACATAACAGAGCTATACTGTACTGTACTAATACCACTATACAGCCCACATAACAGAGCTATACTGTACTGTACTAATACCACTATACAGCCCCACATAACAGCGCTATACTGTACTGTACTAATACCACTATACAGACCACATAACAGCGCTATACTGTACTGTACTAATACCACTATACAGCCCACATAACAGAGCTATACTGTACTGTACTAATACCACTATACAGCCCACATAACAGAGCTATACTGTACTGTACTAATACCACTATACAGCCCACATAACAGAGCTATACTGTACTGTACTAATACCACTATACAGCCCACATAACAGTGCTATACTGTACTAATACCACTATACAGCCCCACATAACAGAGCTATACTGTACTGTACTAATACCACTATACAGCCCCACATAACAGAGCTATACTGTACTGTACTAATACCACTATACAGCCCACATAACAGTGCTATACTGTACTAATACCACTATACAGCCCCACATAACAGAGCTATACTGTACTGTACTAATACCACTATACAGCCCCACATAACAGAGCTATACTGTACTGTACTAATACCACTATACAGCCCACATAACAGAGCTATACTGTACTGTACTAATACCACTATACAGCCCACATAACAGTGCTATACTGTACTAATACCACTATACAGCCCACATAACAGAGCTATACTGTACTGTACTAATACCACTATACAGCCCACATAACAGTGCTATACTGTACTATACTAATACCACTATACAGCACACATAACAGCGCTATACTGTACTGTACTAATACCACTATACAGCCCACATAACAGAGCTATACTGTACTGTACTAATACCACTATACAGCCCACATGACAGAGCTATACTGTACTGTACTAATACCACTATACAGCCCACATAACAGAGCTATACTGTACTGTACTAATACCACTATACAGCCCCACATAAAAGAGCTATACTGTACTGTACTAATACCACTATACAGCTCCACATAACAGAGCTATACTGTACTGTACTAATACCACTATACAGCCCACATAACAGAGCTGTACTGTGCTGTACTAATACCACTATACAGCCCACATAACAGAGCTATACTGTACTGTACTAATACCACTATACAGCCCCACATAAAAGAGCTATACTGTACTGTACTAATACCACTATACAGCTCCACATAACAGTGCTATACTGTACTGTACTAATACCACTATACAGCCCACATAACAGAGCTATACTGTACTGTACTAATACCACTATACAGCCCACATAACAGAGCTATACTGTACTGTACTAATACCACTATACAGCCCCACATAACAGTGCTATACTGTACTGTACTAATACCACTATACAGCCCCACATAACAGAGCTATACTGTACTGTACTAATACCACTATACAGTCCACATAACAGCTATACTGTACTGTACTAATACCACTATACAGCCCCCATAACAGAGCTATACTGTACTGTACTAATACCACTATACAGCCCCCATAACAGAGCTATACTATACTGTACTAATACCACTATACAGTCCACATAACAGAGCTATACTGTTATGTACTAATACCACTATACAGCCCACATAACAGAGCTATACTGTACTGTACTAATACCACTATACAGCCCCACATAACAGAGCTATACTGTACTGTACTAATACCACTATACAGCCCACATAAAAGAGCTATACTGTACTGTACTAATACCACTATACAGCCCCCATAACAGAGCTATACTGTACTGTACTAATACCACTATACAGCCCACATAACAGAGCTATACTGTACTGTACTAATACCTCTATACAGCCCACATAACAGAGCTATACTGTACTGTACTAATACCACTATACAGCCCACATAACAGTGCTATACTGTACTGTACTAATACCTCTATACAGCCCCACATAACAGAGCTATACTGTACTGTACTAATACCACTATACAGCCCACATAACAGAGCTATACTGTACTGTACTAATACCACTATACAGCCCCACATAACAGTGCTATACTGTACTGTACTAATACCACTATACAGCCCACATAACAGAGCTATACTGTACTGTACTAATACCACTATACAGCCCACATAACAGTGCTATACTGTACTGTACTAATACCACTATACAGCCCCACATAACAGTGCTATACTGTACTGTACTAATACCACTATACAGCCCGCATAACAGTGCTATACTGTACTGTACTAATACCTCTATACAGCCCCACATAACAGAGCTATACTGTACTGCACTAATACCACTATACAGCCCCACATAACAGTGCTATACTGTACTGTACTAATACCACTATACAGCCCACATAACAGAGCTATACTGTACTGTACTAATACCACTATACAGCCCACATAACAGTGCTATACTGTACTGTACTAATACCACTATACAGCCCACATAACAGAGCTATACTGTACTGTACTAATACCACTATACAGCCCCACATAACAGAGCTATACTGTACTGTACTAATACCACTATACAGCCCCCCATAACAGTGCTATACTGTACTGTACTAATACCACTATACAGCCCCACATAACAGAGCTATACTGTACTGTACTAATACCACTATACAGCCCACATAACAGAGCTATACTGTACTGTACTAATACCACTATACAGCCCCACATAACAGTGCTATACTGTACTGTACTAATACCACTATACAGCCCCACATAACAGAGCTATACTGTACTGTACTAATACCACTATACAGCCCCACATAACAGAGCTATACTGTACTGTACTAATACCACTATACAGCCCCACATAACAGTGCTATACTGTACTGTACTAATACCACTATACAGCCCACATAACAGAGCTATACTGTACTGTACTAATACCACTATACAGCCCCACATAACAGAGCTATACTGTACTGAACTAATACCACTATACAGTCCCCATAACAGAGCTATACTGTACTAATACCACTATACAGCCCACATAACAGAGCTATACTGTACTGTACTAATACCACTATACAGCCCACATAACAGAGCTATACTGTACTGTACTAATACCACTATACAGCCCACATAACAGAGCTATACTGTACTGTACTAATACCACTATACAGCTCCACATAACAGAGCTATACTGTACTGTACTAATACCACTATACAGCCCACATAACAGAACTATACTGTACTGTACTAATACCACTATACTAATACCACTATACAGCCCACATAACAGAGCTATACTGTACTGTACTAATACCACTATACAGCCCACATAACAGAGCTATACTGTACTGTACTAATACCACTATACAGCCCACATAACAGAGCTATACTGTACTGTACTAATACCACTATACAGCCCACATAACAGTGCTATACTGTACTGTACTAATACCTCTATACAGCCCCACATAACAGAGCTATACTGTACTAATACCTCTATACAGCCCCACATAACAGAGCTATACTGTACTGTACTAATACCACTATACAGCCCCACATAACAGAGCTATACTGTACTGCACTAATACCACTATACAGCCCCACATAACAGTGCTATACTGTACTGTACTAATACCACTATACAGCATACATAACAGAGCTATACTGTACTGTACTAATACCACTATACAGCCCACATAACAGAGCTATACTGTACTGTACTAATACCACTATACAGCCCACATAACAGAGCTATACTGTACTAATACCACTATACAGCCCACATAACAGAGCTATACTGTACTGTACTAATACCACTATACAGCCCCACATAACAGAGCTATACTGTACTGTACTAATACCACTATACAGCCCCACATAACAGTGCTATACTGTACTGTACTAATACCACTATACAGCCCCACATAACAGAGCTATACTGTACTGTACTAATACCACTATACAGCCCCACATAACAGTGCTATACTGTACTGTACTAATACCACTATACAGCCCACATAACAGAGCTATACTGTACTGTACTAATACCACTATACAGCCCCACATAACAGAGCTATACTGTACTGAACTAATACCACTATACAGTCCCCATAACAGAGCTATACTCTCCTAATACCACTATACAGCCCACATAACAGAGCTATACTATACTGTACTAATACCACTATACAGCCCAAATAACAGTGCTATACTGTACTGTACTAATACCACTATACAGCCCACATAACAGAGCTATACTGTACTGTACTAATACCACTATACAGCCCACATAACAGAGCTATACTGTACTGTACTAATACCACTATACAGCCCACATAACAGAACTATACTGTACTGTACTAATACCACTATATTAATACCACTATACAGCCCCACATAACAGTGCTATACTGTACTGTACTAATACCACTATACAGCCCACATAACAGAGCTATACTGTACTAATACCACTATACAGCCCACATAACAGTGCTATACTGTATTATACTAATACCACTATACAGCCCCACATAACAGAGCTATACTGTACTGTACTAATACCACTATACAGCCCACATAACAGTGCTATACTGTACTAACACCACTATACAGCCCCCATAACAGAGCTATACTGTACTGTACTAATACCACTATACAGCCCCCATAACAGAGCTATACTGTACTGTACTAATACCACTATACAGCCCCCATAACAGAGCTATACTGTTATGTACTAATACCACTATACAGCCCACATAACAGCGCTATACTGTACTGTACTAATACCACTATACAGCCCACATAACAGAGCTATACTGTACTAATACCACTATACAGCCCACATAACAGAGCTATACTGTACTGTACTAATACCACTATACAGCCCCACATAACAGAGCTATACTGTACTGTACAAATACCACTATACAGCCCCCATAACAGAGCTATACTGTACTGTACTGTACTAATACCACTATACAGCCCCACATAACAGTGCTATACTGTACTGTACTAATACCACTATACAGCCCCACATAACAGCGCTATACTGTACTGTACTAATACCACTATACAGCCCACATAACAGAGCTATACTGTACTAATACCACTATACAGCCCACATAACAGAGCTATACTGTACTGTACTAATACCACTATACAGCCCCACATAACAGTGCTATACTGTACTAATACCACTATACAGCCCCACATAACAGCGCTATACTGTACTGTACTAATACCACAATACAGCCCACATAACAGAGCTATACTGTACTAATACCACTATACAGCCCCCATAACAGAGCTATACTGTACTGTACTAATACCACTATACAGCCCCACATAACAGTGCTATACTGTACTAATACCACTATACAGCCCCCCATAACAGAGCTATACTGTACTGTACTAATACCACTATACAGCCTCCATAACAGCTATACTGTACTGTACTAATAACACTATACAGCCCCACATAACAGCGCTATACTGTACTGTACTAATACCACTATACAGCCCACATAACAGAGCTATACTGTACTAATACCACTATACAGCCCACATAACAGAGCTATACTGTACTGTACTAATACCACTATACAGCCCACATAACAGAGCTATACTGTACTGTACTAATACCACTATACAGCCCCACATAACAGAGCTATACTGTACTGTACTAATACCACTATACAGCCCCACATAACAGTGCTATACTGTACTGTACTAATACCACTATACAGCCCACATAACAGAGCTATACTGTACTGTACTAATACCACTATACAGCCCCACATAACAGCGCTATACTGTACTGTACTAATACCATTATACAGCCCAAATAACAGAGCTATACTGTACTGTACTAATACCACTATACAGCCCACATAACAGAGCTATACTGTACTGTACTAATACCACTATACAGCCCACATAACAGAGCTATACTGTACTGTACTAATACCACTATACAGCCCACACAACAGAGCTATACTGTACTGTACTAATACCACTATACAGCCCACATAACAGAGCTATACTGTACTGTACTAATACCACTATACAGCCCCCCTAACAGTGCTATACTGTACTGTACTAATACCACTATACAGCCCCCCTAACAGTGCTATACTGTACTGTACTAATACCACTATACAGCCCCACATAACAGATCTATACTGTACTGTACTAATACCACTATACAGCCCACATAACAGTGCTATACGCTATACTGTACTGTACTAATACCACTATACAGCCCACATAACAGAGCTATACTATACTGTACTAATACCACTATACAGCCCACATAACAGAGCTATACTGTACTGTACTAATACCACTATACAGCCCCACATAACAGAGCTATACTGTACTGTACTAATACCACTATACAGCCCCACATAACAGAGCTATACTGTACTGTACTAATACCACTATACAGCCCACATAACAGAGCTATACTGTACTGTACTAATACCACTATACAGCCCACATAACAGAGCTATACTGTACTGTACTAATACCACTATACAGCCCCACATAACAGAGCTATACTGTACTGTACTAATACCACTATACAGCCCACATAACAGAGATATACTGTACTGTACTAATACCACTATACAGCCCCACATAACAGAGCTATACTGTACTGTACTAATACCACTATACAGCCCACATAACAGAGCTATACTGTACTGTACTAATACCACTATACAGCCCACATAACAGAGATATACTATACTGTACTAATACCACTATACAGCCCCACATAACAGAGCTATACTATACTGTACTAATACCACTATACAGCCCCACATAACAGAGCTATACTATACTGTACTAATACCACTATACAGCCCACATAACAGAGCTATACTGTACTGTACTAATACCACTATACAGCCCCACATAACAGAGCTATACTGTACTGTACTAATACCACTATACAGCCCCACATAACAGAGCTATACTGTACTGTACTAATACCACTATACAGCCCACATAACAGAGCTATACTGTACTGTACTAATACCACTATACAGCCCACATAACAGAGCTATACTGTACTGTACTAATACCACTATACAGCCCACATAACAGAGATATACTGTACTGTACTAATACCACTATACAACCCACATAACAGAGCTATACTGTACTGTACTAATACCACTATACAGCCCACATAACAGTGCTATACTGTACTGTACTAATACCACTATACAGCCCACATAACAGTGCTATACTGTACTGTACTAATACCACTATACAGCCCACATAACAGAGCTATACTATACTGTACTAATACCACTATACAGCCCACATAACAGAGCTATACTGTACTGTACTAATACCACTATACAGCCCCCCATAACAGAGCTATACTGTACTGTACTAATACCACTATACAGCCCACATAACAGAGCTATACTGTACTGTACTAATACCACTATACAGCCCCACATAACAGAGCTATACTGTACTGTACTAATACCACTATACAGCGCACATAACAGAGCTATACTGTACTGTACTAATACCACTATACAGCCCACATAACAGAGCTATACTGTACTGTACTAATACCACTATACAGCCCACATAACAGAGCTATACTGTACTGTACTAATACCACTATACAGCCCCACATAACAGAGCTATACTGTACTGTACTAATACCACTATACAGCCCCACATAACAGAGCTATACTGTACTGTACTAATACCACTATACAGCCCACATAACAGAGCTATACTGTACTGTACTAATAACACTATACAGCCCCACATAACAGAGCTATACTGTACTGTACTAATACCACTATACAGCCCACATAACAGTGCTATACTGTACTGTACTAATACCACTATACAGCCCACATAACAGAGCTATACTGTACTGTACTAATACCACTATACAGCCCACATAACAGTGCTATACTATACTAATACCACTATACAGTCCACATAACAGAGCTATACTATACTGTACTAATACCACTATACAGCCCACATAACAGCGCTATACTGTACTGTACTAATACCAGTATAAAGCCAACATAACAGTGCTGTACTGTACTAATACCACTATACAGTCCACATAACAGCTATACTATACTGTACTAATACCACTATACAGCCCCACATAACAGAGCTATACTGTACTGTACTAATACCACTATACAGCTCCACATAACAGAGCTATACTGTACTAATACCACTATACAGCCCACATAACAGAGCTATACTGTACTGTGCTAATACCACTATACAGCCCCACATAACAGAGCTATACTGTACTGTACTAATACCACTATACAGCCCACATAACAGTGCTATACTGTACTGTACTAATACCACTATACAGACCACATAACAGAGCTATACTGTACTGTACTAATACCACTATACAGCCCACGTAACAGAGCTATACTGTACTGTACTAATACCACTATACAGCCCACATAACAGTGCTATACTGTACTGTACTAATACCACTATACAGCCCACATAACAGTGCTATACTGTACTGTATTAATACCACTATACAGCCCCACCTAACACAGCTATACTGTACTAATACCACTATACAGCCCCACATAACACAGCTATACTGTACTGTACTAATACCACTACACAGCCCACATAACAGTGCTATACTGTACTGTACTAATACCACTATACAGCCCACATAACAGAGCTATACTATACTGTACTAATACCACTATACAGCCCACATAACAGAGCTATACTGTACTGTACTAATACCACTATACAGCCCACATAACAGCGCTATACTGTACTGTACTAACACCACTATACAGCCCACATAACAGACCTATACTGTACTTTACTAATACCACTATACAGCCCACATAACAGAGCTATACTGTACTGTACTAATACCACTATACAGCCCACATAACAGACCTATACTGTACTTTACTAATACCACTATACAGCCCACATAACAGAGCTATACTGTACTGTACTAATACCACTATACAGCCCACATAACAGCTATACTGTACTGTACTAATACCACTATACAGCCCACATAACAGAGCTATACTGTACTGTACTAATACCACTATACAGCCCCACATAACAGTGCTATACTGTACTGTACTAATACCACTATACAGCCCCCCATAACAGAGCTATACTGTACTGTACTAATACCACTATACAGCCCACATAACAGAGCTATACTGTACTGTACTAATACCAATATACAGCCCCACATAATGCTATACTGTACTAATACCACTATACAGCCCCACATAACAGCGCTATACTGTACTGTACTAATACCACTATACAGCCCACATAAGAGAGCTATACTGTACTAATACCACTATACAGCGCACATAACAGAGCTATACTGTACTAATACCACTATACAGCCCCACATAACAGTGCTATACTGTACTAATACCACTATACAGCCCCCCATAACAGAGCTGTACTGTACTAATACCACTATACAGCCCACATAACAGAGCTATACTGTACTGTACTAATACCACTATACAGCCCACATAACAGAGCTATACTGTACTGTACTAATACCACTATACAGCCCCACATAACAGCGCTATACTGTACTGTACTAATACCACTATACAGCCCCACATAACAGCGCTATACTGTACTGTACTAATACCACTATACAGCCCACATAACAGAGCTATACTGTACTGTACTAATACCACTATACAGCCCACATAACAGAGCTATACTGTACTAATACCACTATACAGCCCACATAACAGAGCTATACTGTACTGTACTAATACCACTATACAGCCCACATAACAGTGCTATACTGTACTAATACCACTATACAGCCCCAAATAACAGAGCTATACTATACTGTACTAATACCACTATACAGCCCACATAACAGAGCTATACTGTACTGTACTAATGCCACTATACAGCCCCACATAACAGAGCTATACTGTACTGTACTAATACCACTATACAGCCCACATAACAGAGCTATACTGTACTGTACTAATACCACTATACAGCCCACATAACAGAGCTATACTGTACTGTACTAATACCACTATACAGCCCACATAACAGTGCTATACTGTACTGTACTAATACCACTATACAGCCCACATAACAGAGCTATACTATACTGTACTAATACCACTATACAGCCCACATAACAGAGCTATACTGTACTGTACTAATACCACTATACAGCCCACATAACAGAGCTATACTGTACTGTACTAATACCACTCTACAGCCCCACATAACAGAGCTATACTGTACTGTACTAATACCACTATACAGCCCCACATAACAGAGCTATACTGTACTAATACCACTATACAGTCCACATAACAGTGCTATACTGTACTGTACTAATACCACTATACAGCCCCACATAACAGAGCTATACTGTACTGTACTAATACCACTATACAACCCCACATAACAGAGCTATACTGTACTGTAGTAATACCACTATACAGCCCACATAACAGAGCTATACTGTACTAATACCACTATACAACCCCACATAACAGAGCTATACTGTACTGTAGTAATACCACTATACAGCCCCACATAACAGAGCTATACTGTACTGTACTAATACCACTATACAGCCCCACATAACAGAGCTATACTGTACTGTACTAATACCACTATACAGCCCACATAACAGAGCTATACCGTACTGTAGTAATACCACTATACAGCCCACATAACAGTGCTATACTGTACTGTACTAATACCACTATACAGCCCACATAACAGAGCTATACTATACTGTACTAATACCACTATACAGCCCACATAACAGAGCTATACTGTACTGTACTAATACCACTATACAGCCCACATAACAGAGCTATACTGTACTAATACCACTATACAGCCCACATAACAGAGCTATACTGTACTGTACTAATACCACTATACAGCCCCACATAACAGAGCTATACTGTACTGTACTAATACCACTATACAGCCCACATAACAGAGCTATACTGTACTGTACTAATACCACTATACAGCCCACATAACAGAGCTATACTGTACTGTACTAATACCACTATACAGCCCCACATAACAGAGATATACTGTACTGTACTAATACCACTATACAGCCCACATAACAGTGCTATACTGTACTGTACTAATACCACTATACAGCCCACATAACAGAGCTATACTGTACTAATACCCCTATACAGCCCACATAACAGAGCTATACTGTACTGTACTAATACCACTATACAGCCTCCATAACAGCTATACTGTACTGTACTAATAACACTATACAGCCCCACATAACAGCGCTATACTGTACTGTACTAATACCACTATACAGCCCACATAACAGAGCTATACTGTACTAATACCACTATACAGCCCACATAACAGAGCTATACTGTACTGTACTAATACCACTATACAGCCCACATAACAGAGCTATACTGTACTGTACTAATACCACTATACAGCCCCACATAACAGAGCTATACTGTACTGTACTAATACCACTATACAGCCCCACATAACAGTGCTATACTGTACTGTACTAATACCACTATACAGCCCACATAACAGAGCTATACTGTACTGTACTAATACCACTATACAGCCCCACATAACAGCGCTATACTGTACTGTACTAATACCATTATACAGCCCAAATAACAGAGCTATACTGTACTGTACTAATACCACTATACAGCCCACA
Source organism: Phyllobates terribilis (assembly GCF_046119375.1). Classification (NCBI taxonomy): domain Eukaryota; kingdom Metazoa; phylum Chordata; class Amphibia; order Anura; family Dendrobatidae; genus Phyllobates; species Phyllobates terribilis. Next base: position 585,133,183 of record NW_027362761.1, on the reverse strand, counting down.
TAACAGAGCTATACTGTACTGTACTAATACCACTATACAGCCCACATAACAGAGCTATACTGTACTGTACTAATACCACTATACAGCCCACACAACAGAGCTATACTGTACTGTACTAATACCACTATACAGCCCACATAACAGAGCTATACTGTACTGTACTAATACCACTATACAGCCCCCCTAACAGTGCTATACTGTACTGTACTAATACCACTATACAGCCCCACATAACAGATCTATACTGTACTGTACTAATACCACTATACAGCCCACATAACAGTGCTATACGCTATACTGTACTGTACTAATACCACTATACAGCCCACATAACAGAGCTATACTATACTGTACTAATACCACTATACAGCCCACATAACAGAGCTATACTGTACTGTACTAATACCACTATACAGCCCCACATAACAGAGCTATACTGTACTGTACTAATACCACTATACAGCCCACATAACAGAGCTATACTGTACTGTACTAATACCACTATACAGCCCCACATAACAGAGCTATACTGTACTGTACTAATACCACTATACAGCCCACATAACAGAGATATACTGTACTGTACTAATACCACTATACAGCCCCACATAACAGAGCTATACTGTACTGTACTAATACCACTATACAGCCCACATAACAGAGCTATACTGTACTGTACTAATACCACTATACAGCCCACATAACAGAGCTATACTATACTGTACTAATACCACTATACAGCCCCACATAACAGAGCTATACTATACTGTACTAATACCACTATACAGCCCCACATAACAGAGCTATACTATACTGTACTAATACCACTATACAGCCCACATAACAGAGCTATACTGTACTGTACTAATACCACTATACAGCCCCACATAACAGAGCTATACTGTACTGTACTAATACCACTATACAGCCCCACATAACAGAGCTATACTGTACTGTACTAATACCACTATACAGCCCACATAACAGAGCTATACTGTACTGTACTAATACCACTATACAGTCCACATAACAGAGCTATACTGTACTGTACTAATACCACTATACAGCCCCACATAACAGAGCTATACTGTACTGTACTAATACCACTATACAGCCCACATAACAGAGCTATACTGTACTGTACTAATACCACTATACAGCCCACATAACAGAGCTATACTGTACTGTACTAATACCACTATACAGCCCACATAACAGAGATATACTGTACTGTACTAATACCACTATACAACCCACATAACAGAGCTATACTGTACTGTACTAATACCACTATACAGCCCACATAACAGTGCTATACTGTACTGTACTAATACCACTATACAGCCCACATAACAGTGCTATACTGTACTGTACTAATACCACTATACAGCCCACATAACAGAGCTATACTATACTGTACTAATACCACTATACAGCCCACATAACAGAGCTATACTGTACTGTACTAATACCACTATACAGCCCACATAACAGTGCTATACTGTACTGTACTAATACCACTATACAGCCCACATAACAGAGCTATACTATACTGTACTAATACCACTATACAGCCCACATAACAGAGCTATACTGTACTGTACTAATACCACTATACAGCCCCCCATAACAGAGCTATACTGTACTGTACTAATACCACTATACAGCCCACATAACAGAGCTATACTGTACTGTACTAATACCACTATACAGCCCCACATAACAGAGCTATACTGTACTGTACTAATACCACTATACAGCGCACATAACAGAGCTATACTGTACTGTACTAATACCACTATACAGCCCCACATAACAGAGCTATACTGTACTGTACTAATACCACTATACAGCGCACATAACAGAGCTATACTGTACTGTACTAATACCACTATACAGCCCCACATAACAGAGCTATACTGTACTGTACTAATACCACTATACAGCCCCACATAACAGAGCTATACTGTACTGTACTAATACCACTATACAGCCCCACATAACAGAGCTATACTGTACTGTACTAATACCACTATACAGCCCACATAACAGAGCTATACTGTACTGTACTAATACCACTATACAGTCCACATAACAGAGCTATACTGTACTGTACTAATACCACTATACAGCCCCACATAACAGAGCTATACTGTACTGTACTAATACCACTATACAGCCCACATAACAGAGCTATACTGTACTGTACTAATACCACTATACAGCCCACATAACAGAGCTATACTGTACTGTACTAATACCACTATACAGCCCACATAACAGAGATATACTGTACTGTACTAATACCACTATACAACCCACATAACAGAGCTATACTGTACTGTACTAATACCACTATACAGCCCACATAACAGTGCTATACTGTACTGTACTAATACCACTATACAGCCCACATAACAGTGCTATACTGTACTGTACTAATACCACTATACAGCCCACATAACAGAGCTATACTATACTGTACTAATACCACTATACAGCCCACATAACAGAGCTATACTGTACTGTACTAATACCACTATACAGCCCACATAACAGTGCTATACTGTACTGTACTAATACCACTATACAGCCCACATAACAGAGCTATACTATACTGTACTAATACCACTATACAGCGCACATAACAGAGCTATACTGTACTGTACTAATACCACTATACAGCCCCCCATAACAGAGCTATACTGTACTGTACTAATACCACTATACAGCCCACATAACAGAGCTATACTGTACTGTACTAATACCACTATACAGCCCCCCTAACAGTGCTATACTGTACTGTACTAATACCACTATACAGCCCACATAACAGAGCTATACTGTACTAATACCACTATACAGCCCACATAACAGTGCTATACTGTACTGTACTAATACCACTATACAGCCCCACATAACAGAGCTATACTGTACTGTACTAATACCACTATACAGCCCCACATAACAGAGCTATACTGTACTGTACTAATACCACTATACAGCCCCACATAACAGAGCTATACTGTACTGTACTAATACCACTATACAGCCCACATAACAGAGCTATACTGTACTGTACTAATAACACTATACAGCCCCACATAACAGAGCTATACTGTACTGTACTAATACCACTATACAGCCCACATAACAGTGCTATACTGTACTGTACTAATACCACTATACAGCCCACATAACAGAGCTATACTGTACTGTACTAATACCACTATACAGCCCACATAACAGTGCTATACTATACTAATACCACTATACAGTCCACATAACAGAGCTATACTATACTGTACTAATACCACTATACAGCCCACATAACAGCGCTATACTGTACTGTACTAATACCAGTATAAAGCCAACATAACAGTACTGTACTGTACTAATACCACTATACAGTCCACATAACAGCTATACTATACTGTACTAATACCACTATACAGCCCCACATAACAGAGCTATACTGTACTGTACTAATACCACTATACAGCTCCACATAACAGTGCTATACTGTACTGTGCTAATACCACTATACAGCCCCACATAACAGAGCTATACTGTACTGTACTAATACCACTATACAGCCCACATAACAGTGCTATACTGTACTGTACTAATACCACTATACAGACCACATAACAGAGCTATACTGTACTGTACTAATACCACTATACAGCCCACGTAACAGAGCTATACTGTACTGTACTAATACCACTATACAGCCCACATAACAGTGCTATACTGTACTAATACCACTATACAGCCCACATAACAGTGCTATACTGTACTGTATTAATACCACTATACAGCCCCACCTAACACAGCTATACTGTACTAATATCACTATACAGCCCCACATAACACAGCTATACTGTACTGTACTAATACCACTACACAGCCCACATAACAGTGCTATACTGTACTGTACTAATACCACTATACAGCCCACATAACAGCGCTATACTGTACTGTACTAACACCACTATACAGCCCACATAACAGACCTATACTGTACTTTACTAATACCACTATACAGCCCACATAACAGAGCTATACTGTACTGTACTAATACCACTATACAGCCCACATAACAGCTATACTGTACTGTACTAATACCACTATACAGCCCACATAACAGAGCTATACTGTACTGTACTAATACCACTATACAGCCCCACATAACAGTGCTATACTGTACTGTACTAATACCACTATACAGCCCCCCATAACAGAGCTATACTGTACTGTACTAATACCACTATACAGCCCACATAACAGAGCTATACTGTACTGTACTAATACCAATATACAGCCCCACATAATGCTATACTGTACTAATACCACTATACAGCCCCACATAACAGCGCTATACTGTACTGTACTAATACCACTATACAGCCCACATAACAGAGCTATACTGTACTAATACCACTATACAGCGCACATAACAGAGCTATACTGTACTAATACCACTATACAGCCCCACATAACAGTGCTATACTGTACTAATACCACTATACAGCCCCCCATAACAGAGCTATACTGTACTGTACTAATACCACTATATAGCCCACATAACAGAGCTATACTGTACTGTACTAATACCACTATACAGCCCACATAACAGAGCTATACTGTACTGTACTAATACCACTATACAGCCCCACATAACAGCGCTATACTGTACTGTACTAATACCACTATACAGCCCCACATAACAGCGCTATACTGTACTGTACTAATACCACTATACAGCCCACATAACAGAGCTATACTGTACTGTACTAATACCACTATACAGCCCACATAACAGAGCTATACTGTACTAATACCACTATACAGCCCACATAACAGAGCTATACTGTACTGTACTAATACCACTATACAGCCCACATAACAGTGCTATACTGTACTAATACCACTATACAGCCCCAAATAACAGAGCTATACTATACTGTACTAATACCACTATACAGCCCACATAACAGAGCTATACTGTACTGTACTAATGCCACTATACAGCCCCACATAACAGAGCTATACTGTACTGTACTAATACCACTATACAGCCCACATAACAGAGCTATACTGTACTGTACTAATACCACTATACAGCCCACATAACAGAGCTATACTGTACTGTACTAATACCACTATACAGCCCACATAACAGAGCTATACTGTACTGTACTAATACCACTATACAGCCCACATAACAGTGCTATACTGTACTGTACTAATACCACTATACAGCCCACATAACAGAGCTATACTATACTGTACTAATACCACTATACAGCCCACATAACAGAGCTATACTGTACTGTACTAATACCACTATACAGCCCACATAACAGAGCTATACTGTACTGTACTAATACCACTCTACAGCCCCACATAACAGAGCTATACTGTACTGTACTAATACCACTATACAGCCCCACATAACAGAGCTATACTGTACTAATACCACTATACAGTCCACATAACAGAGCTATACTGTACTGTACTAATACCACTATACAGCCCCACATAACAGAGCTATACTGTACTGTACTAATACCACTATACAACCCCACATAACAGAGCTATACTGTACTGTAGTAATACCACTATACAGCCCACATAACAGAGCTATACTGTACTGTACTAATACCACTATACAACCCCACATAACAGAGCTATACTGTACTGTAGTAATACCACTATACAGCCCCACATAACAGAGCTATACTGTACTGTACTAATACCACTATACAGCCCACATAACAGTGCTATACTGTACTGTACTAATACCACTATACAGCCCCACATAACAGAGCTATACTGTACTGTACTAATACCACTATACAGCCCACATAACAGAGCTATACCGTACTGTAGTAATACCACTATACAGCCCACATAACAGTGCTATACTGTACTGTACTAATACCACTATACAGCCCACATAACAGAGCTATACTATACTGTACTAATACCACTATACAGCCCACATAACAGAGCTATACTGTACTGTGTTAATACCACTATACAGCCCACATAACAGAGCTATACTGTACTAATACCACTATACAGCCCACATAACAGAGCTATACTGTACTGTACTAATACCACTATACAGCCCCACATAACAGAGCTATACTGTACTGTACTAATACCACTATACAGCCCACATAACAGAGCTATACTGTACTGTACTAATACCACTATACAGCCCACATAACAGAGCTATACTGTACTGTACTAATACCACTATACAGCCCCACATAACAGAGATATACTGTACTGTACTAATACCACTATACAGCCCACATAACAGTGCTATACTGTACTGTACTAATACCACTATACAGCCCACATAACAGAGCTATACTGTACTAATACCCCTATACAGCCCACATAACAGAGCTATACTGTACTGTACTAATACCACTATACAGCCCACATAACAGCGCTATACTGTACTAATACCACTATACAGCCCACATAACAGAGGTATACTGTACTGTACTAATACCACTATACAGCCCCACATAACAGAGCTATACTGTACTGTACTAATACCACTATACAGTCCACATAACAGTGCTATACTGTACTGTACTAATACCACTATACAGCCCCACATAACAGAGCTATACTGTACTGTACTAATACCACTATACAGCCCCACATAACAGAGCTATACTGTACTGTACTAATACCACTATACAGCCCCACATAACAGAGCTATACTGTACTGTACTAATACCACTATACAGCCCACATAACAGAGCTATACCGTACTGTACTAATACCACTATACAGCCCACATAACAGAGCTATACTGTACTGTACTAATACCACTATACAGCCCACATAACAGAGCTATACTGTACTGTACTAATACCACTATACAGCCCACATAACAGAGCTATACCGTACTGTACTAATACCACTATACAGCCCACATAACAGAGCTATACTGTACTGTACTAATACCACTATACAGCCCACATAACAGAGCTATACTGTACTAATACCACTATACAGCCCACATAAGAGAGCTATACTGTACTATACTAATACCACTATACAGCCCACATAACAGAGCTATACTGTACTGTACTAATACCACTATACAGCCCACATAACAGAGCTATACTGTACTGTACTAATACCACTATACAGCCCACATAACAGAGCTATACTGTACTAATACCACTATACAGCCCACATAACAGAGCTATACTGTACTGTACTAATACCACTATACAGCCCCACATAACAGAGCTATACTGTACTGTACTAATACCACTATACAGCCCACATAACAGAGCTATACTGTACTGTACTAATACCACTATACAGCCCACATAACAGAGCTATACTGTACTGTACTAATACCACTATACAGTCCCACATAACAGAGCTATACTGTACTGTACTAATACCACTATACAGCCCACATAACAGAGCTATACTGTACTGTACTAATACCACTATACAGCCCACATAACAGTGCTATACTGTACTGTACTAATACCACTATACAGCCCACATAACAGTGCTATACTGTACTGTACTAATACCACTATACAGCCCACATAACAGAGCTATACTGTACTGTACTAATACCACTATACAGCCCCACATAACAGAGCTGTACTGTACTAATACCACTATACAGCCCACATAACAGTGCTATACTGTACTAATACCACTATACAGCCCACATAACAGAGCTATACTGTACTGTACTAATACCACTATACAGCCCACATAACAGTGCTATACTGTACTGTACTGTACTAACACCACTATACAGCCCACATAACAGAGCTATACTGTACTGTACTAATACCACTATACAGCCCACATAACAGACCTATACTGTACTAATACCACTATACAGCCCCACATAACAGAGCTATACTGTACTGTACTAATACCACTATACAGCCCCACATAACAGTGCTATACTGTACTGTACTAATACCACTATACAGCCCCACATAACAGTGCTATACTGTACTAATACCACTATACAGCCCCACATAACAGAGCTATACTGTACTAATACCACTATACAGCCCACATAACAGAGCTATACTGTACTGTACTAATACCACTATACAGCCCCACATAACAGTGCTATACTGTACTGTACTAATACCACTATACAGCCCACATAACAGAGCTATACTGTACTGTACTAATACCACTATACAGCCCCACATAACAGTGCTATACTGTACTGTACTAATACCACTATACAGCCCACATAACAGAGTTACTGTACTGTACTAATACCACTATACAGCCCACATAACAGCGCTATACTGTACTAATACCACTATACAGCCCACATAACAGTGCTATACTGTGCTGTACTAATACCATTATACAGCCCACATAACAGTGCTATACTGTACTGTACTAATACCACTATACAGCCCACATAACAGAGCTATACTGTACTAATACCACTATACAGCCCCACATAACAGTGCTATACTGTACTGTACTAATACCACTATACAGCCCACATAACAGCGCTATACTGTACTAATACCACTATACAACCCACATAACAGAGCTATACTGTACTGTACTAATACCACTATACAGCCCCACATAACAGAGCTATACTGTACTGTACTAATACCACTATACAGCCTACATAACAGCGCTATACTGTACTAATACCACTATACAACCCACATAACAGAGCTATACTGTACTGTACTAATACCACTATACAGCCCACATAACAGAGCTATACTGTACTGTACTAATACCACTATACAGCCCACATAACAGAACTATACTGTACTGTACTAATACCACTATACAGCCCCACATAACAGTGCTATACTGTACTGTACTAATACCACTATACAGCCCACATAACAGTGCTATACTGTACTGTACTAATACCACTATACAGCCCCACATAACAGTGCTATACTGTACTGTACTAATACCACTATACAGCCCACATAACAGAGCTATACTGTACTGTACTAATACCACTATACAGCCCCACATAACAGTGCTATACTGTACTGTACTAATACCACTATACAGCCCACATAACAGAGCTATACTGTACTGTACTAATACCACTATACAGCCCCACATAACAGCGCTATACTGTACTGTACTAATACCACTATACAGACCACATAACAGCGCTATACTGTACTGTACTAATACCACTATACAGCCCACATAACAGAGCTATACTGTACTGTACTAATAACACTATACAGCCCACATAACAGAGCTATACTGTACTGTACTAATACCACTATACAGCCCACATAACAGTGCTATACTGTACTAATACCACTATACAGCCCCACATAACAGAGCTATACTGTACTGTACTAATACCACTATATAGCCCCACATAACAGAGCTATACTGTACTGTACTAATACCACTATACAGCCCACATAACAGAGCTATACTGTACTGTACTAATACCACTATACAGCCCACATAACAGTGCTATACTGTACTAATACCACTATACAGCCCCACATAACAGAGCTATACTGTACTGTACCAATACCACTATACAGCCCCACATAACAGAGCTATACTGTACTGTACTAATACCACTATACAGCCCACATAACAGAGCTATACTGTACTGTACTAATACCACTATACAGCCCACATAACAGTGCTATACTGTACTAATACCACTATACAGCCCACATAACAGAGCTATACTGTACTGTACTAATACCACTATACAGCCCACATAACAGTGCTATACTGTACTATACTAATACCACTATACAGCACACATAACAGCGCTATACTGTACTGTACTAATACCACTATACAGCCCCACATAACAGAGCTATACTATACTGTACTAATACCACTATACAGCCCCACATAACAGAGCTATACTGTACTGTACTAATACCACTATACAGCCCCACATAACAGAGCTATACTGTACTAATACCACTATACAGCCCACATAACAGAGCTATACTGTACTAATACCACTATACAGCCCACATAACAGAGCTATACTGTACTGTACTAATACCACTATACAGCCCCACATAACAGAGCTATACTATACTGTACTAATACCACTATACAGCCCCACATAACAGAGCTATACTGTACTGTACTAATACCACTATACAGCCCCACATAACAGAGCTATACTGTACTGTACTAATACCACTATACAGCCCACATAACAGAGCTATACTGTACTGTACTAATACCACTATACAGCCCACATAACAGAGCTATACTATACTGTACTAATACCACTATACAGCCCCACATAACAGAGCTATACTATACTGTACTAATACCACTATACAGCCCCACATAACAGAGCTATACTGTACTGTACTAATACCACTATACAGCCCACATAACAGAGCTATACTGTACTGTACTAATACCACTATACAGCCCCACATAACAGAGCTATACTGTACTGTACTAATACCACTATACAGCCCACATAACAGAGCTATACTGTACTGTACTAATACCACTATACAGCCCACATAACAGAGCTATACTGTGCTGTACTAATACCACTATACAGCCCACATAACAGAGCTATACTGTACTGTACTAATACCACTATACAGCCCCACATAAAAGAGCTATACTGTACTAATACCACTATACAGCCCCACATAACAGTGCTATACTGTACTGTACTAATACCACTATACAGCCCCACATAAAAGAGCTATACTGTACTAATACCACTATACAGCCCCACATAACAGTGCTATACTGTACTGTACTAATACCACTATACAGCCCCACATAACAGAGCTATACTGTACTGTACTAATACCACTATACAGCCCACATAACAGTGCTATACTGTACTGTACTAATACCACTATACAGCCCACATAACAGTGCTATACTGTACTGTACTAATACCACTATACAGCCCCCATAACAGAGCTATACTATACTGTACTAATACCACTATACAGTCCACATAACAGAGCTATACTGTTATGTACTAATACCACTATACAGCCCCACATAACAGAGCTATACTGTACTGTACTAATACCACTATACAGCCCACATAAAAGAGCTATACTGTACTGTACTAATACCACTATACAGCCCCCATAACAGAGCTATACTGTACTGTACTAATACCACTATACAGCCCACATAACAGAGCTATACTGTACTGTACTAATACCACTATACAGCCCACATAACAGTGCTATACTGTACTGTACTAATACCACTATACAGCCCACATAACAGTGCTATACTGTACTGTACTAATACCACTATACAGCCCCACATAACAGAGCTATACTGTACTGTACTAATACCACTATACAGCCCCACATAACAGTGCTATACTGTACTGTACTAATACCACTATACAGCCCCACATAACAGAGCTATACTGTACTGTACTAATACCACTATACAGCCCCACATAACAGTGCTATACTGTACTGTACTAATACCACTATACAGCCCACATAACAGAGCTATACTGTACTGTACTAATACCACTATACAGCCCCACATAACAGAGCTATACTGTACTGAACTAATACCACTATACAGTCCCCATAACAGAGCTATACTGTACTAATACCACTATACAGCCCACATAACAGAGCTATACTGTACTGTACTAATACCACTATACAGCCCACATAACAGAGCTATACTGTACTGTACTAATACCACTATACAGCCCACATAACAGAACTATACTGTACTGTACTAATACCACTATACTAATACCACTATACAGCCCCACATAACAGTGCTATACTGTACTGTACTAATACCACTATACAGCCCACATAACAGAGCTATACTGTACTGTACTAATACCACTATACAGCCCACATAACAGAGCTATACTGTACTGTACTAATACCACTATACAGCCCACATAACAGTGCTATACTGTATTGTACTAATACCACTATACAGCCCCACATAACAGAGCTATACTGTACTGTACTAATACCACTATACAGCCCACATAACAGCGCTATACTGTACTGTACTAATACCACTATATAGCCCACATAACAGTGCTATACTGTACTAACACCACTATACAGCCCCCATAACAGAGCTATACTGTACTAATACCACTATACAGCCCCCATAACAGAGCTATACTGTACTGTACTAATACCACTATACAGCCCCCATAACAGAGCTATACTGTTATGTACTAATACCACTATACAGCCCACATAACAGCGCTATACTGTACTGTACTAATACCACTATACAGCCCACATAACAGAGCTATACTGTACTAATACCACTATACAGCCCACATAACGGAGCTATACTGTACTAATACCACTATACAGCCCCCATAACAGAGCTATACTGTACTGTACTAATACCACTATACAGCCCCACATAACAGTGCTATACTGTACTGTACTAATACCACTATACAGCCCCACATAACAGCGCTATACTGTACTGTACTAATACCACTATACAGCCCACATAACAGAGCTATACTGTACTAATACCACTATACAGCCCACATAACAGAGCTATACTGTACTGTACTAATACCACTATACAGCCCCACATAACAGTGCTATACTGTACTAATACCACTATACAGCCCCACATAACAGAGCTATACTGTACTGTACTAATACCACTATACAGCCCCACATAACAGTGCTATACTGTACTAATACCACTATACAGCCCCCCATAACAGAGCTATACTGTACTGTACTAATACCACTATACAGCCCCCATAACAGCTATACTGTACTGTACTAATAACACTATACAGCCCCACATAACAGCGCTATACTGTACTGTACTAATACCACTATACAGCCCCACATAACAGCGCTATACTGTACTGTACTAATACCACTATACAGCCCACATAACAGAGCTATACTGTACTAATACCACTATACAGCCCACATAACAGAGCTATACTGTACTGTACTAATACCACTATACAGCCCACATAACAGAGCTATACTGTACTGTACTAATACCACTATACAGCCCCACATAACAGCGCTATACTGTACTGTACTAATACCACTATACAGCCCCACATAGCAGTGCTATACTGTACTGTACTAATACCACTATACAGCCCACATAACAGAGCTATACTGTACTGTACTAATACCACTATACAGCCCCACATAACAGCGCTATACTGTACTGTACTAATACCACTATACAGCCCCACATAACAGCGCTATACTGTACTGTACTAATACCACTATACAGCCCCACATAACAGAGCTATACTGTACTGTACTAATACCACTATACAGCCCCACATAACAGAGCTATACTGTACTGTACTAATACCACTATACAGCCCACATAACAGAGCTATACTGTACTGTACTAATACCACTATACAGCCCCCCTAACAGTGCTATACTGTACTGTACTAATACCACTATACAGCCCCACATAACAGAGCTATACTGTACTGTACTAATACCACTATACAGCCCACATAACAGTGCTATACGCTATACTGTACTGTACTAATACCACTATACAGCCCACATAACAGAGCTATACTATACTGTACTAATACCACTATACAGCCCACATAACAGAGCTATACTGTACTGTACTAATACCACTATACAGCCCCACATAACAGAGCTATACTGTACTGTACTAATACCACTATACAGCCCCACATAACAGAGCTATACTGTACTGTACTAATACCACTATACAGCCCACATAACAGAGCTATACTGTACTGTACTAATACCACTATACAGCCCCACATAACAGAGCTATACTGTACTGTACTAATACCACTATACAGCCCACATAACAGAGATATACTGTACTGTACTAATACCACTATACAGCCCACATAACAGAGCTATACTGTACTGTACTAATACCACTATACAGCCCACATAACAGTGCTATACTGTACTATACTAATACCACTATACAGCCCACATAACAGAGCTATACTATACTGTACTAATACCACTATACAGCCCACATAACAGAGCTATACTGTACTGTACTAATACCACTATACAGCCCCCCATAACAGAGCTATACTGTACTGTACTAATACCACTATACAGCCCACATAACAGAGCTATACTGTACTGTACTAATACCACTATACAGCCCCACATAACAGAGCTATACTGTACTGTACTAATACCACTATACAGCCCCACATAACAGAGCTATACTGTACTGTACTAATACCACTATACAGCCCCACATAACAGAGCTATACTGTACTGTACTAATACCACTATACAGCCCCCCATAACAGAGCTATACTGTACTGTACTAATACCACTATACAGCCCCCCATAACAGAGCTATACTGTACTGTACTAATACCACTATACAGCCCACATAACAGAGCTATACTGTACTGTACTAATACCACTATACAGCCCCACATAACAGAGCTATACTGTACTGTACTAATACCACTATACAGCCCCACATAACAGTGCTATACTGTACTGTATTAATACCACTATACAGCCCCACATAACAGTGCTATACTGTACTGTATTAATACCACTATACAGCCCCACATAACAGAGCTATACTGTACTGTACTAATACCACTATACAGCCCACATAACAGTGCTATACTGTACTGTATTAATACCACTATACAGCCCCACATAACAGAGCTATACTGTACTGTACTAATACCACTATACAGCCCACATAACAGAGCTATACTGTACTGTACGAATACCACTATACAGCCCCACATAACAGAGCTATACTGTACTGTACTAATACCTCTATACAGCCCCACATAACAGAGCTATACTGTACTGTACTAATACCACTATACAGCCCACATAACAGTGCTATACTGTACTGTACTAATACCACTATACAGCCCCACATAACACAGCTATACTGTACTGTACTAATACCACTATACAGCCCACATAACAGAGCTATACTGTACTAATACCACTATACAGCCCACATAACAGAGCTATACTGTACTAATACCACTATACAGCCCACATAACAGAGCTATACTGTACTGTACTAACACCACTATACAGCCCACATAACAGACCTATACTGTACTTTACTAATACCACTATACAGCCCACATAACAGAGCTATACTGTACTGTACTAATACCACTATACAGCCCACATAACAGCTATACCGTACTGTACTAATACCACTATACAGCCCCACATAACAGTGCTATACTGTACTGTACTAATACCACTATACAGCCCCCCATAACAGAGCTATACTGTACTGTACTAATACCACTATACAGCCCACATAACAGCTATACTGTACTGTACTAATACCAATATACAGCCCCACATAATGCTATACTGTACTAATACCACTATACAGCCCCACATAACAGCGCTATACTGTACTGTACTAATACCACTATACAGCCCACATAACAGAGCTATACTGTACTAATACCACTATACAGCGCACATAACAGAGCTATACTGTACTAATACCACTATACAGCCCCACATAACAGTGCTATACTGTACTAATACCACTATACAGCCCCCCATAACAGAGCTATACTGTACTGTACTAATACCACTATACAGCCCACATAACAGAGCTATACTGTACTGTACTAATACCACTATACAGCCCACATAACAGAGCTATACTGTACTGTACTAATACCACTATACAGCCCCACATAACAGTGCTATACTGTACTGTACTAATACCACTATACAGCCCCACATAACAGCGCTATACTGTACTGTACTAATACCACTATACAGCCCACATAACAGAGCTATACTGTACTGTACTAATACCACTATACAGCCCACATAACAGAGCTATACTGTACTAATAGCACTATACAGCCCACATAACAGAGCTATACTGTACTGTACTAATACCACTATACAGCCCACATAACAGTGCTATACTGTACTAATACCACTATACAGCCCCAAATAACAGAGCTATACTATACTGTACTAATACCACTATACAGCCCCACATAACAGAGCTATACTGTACTGTACTAATACCACTATACAGCCCACATAACAGAGCTATACTGTACTGTACTAATACCACTATACAGCCCACATAACAGAGCTATACTGTACTGTACTAATACCACTATACAGCCCACATAACAGAGCTATACTGTACTAATACCACTATACAGCGCACATAACAGAGCTATACTATACTGTACTAATACCACTATACAGCCCACATAACAGAGCTATACTGTACTGTACTAATACCACTATACAGCCCCACATAACAGTGCTATACTGTACTGTACTAATACCACTATACAGCCCACATAACAGAGCTATACTATACTGTACTAATACCACTATACAGCCCACATAACAGAGCTATACTGTACTGTACTAATACCACTATACAGCCCACATAACAGAGCTATACTGTACTGTACTAATACCACTATACAGCCCCACATAACAGAGGTATACTGTACTGTACTAATACCACTATACAGCCCCACATAACAGAGCTATACTGTACTGTACTAATACCACTATACAGCCCACATAACAGAGCTATACTGTACTGTACTAATACCACTATACAGCCCACATAACAGTGCTATACTGTACTGTACTAATACCACTATACAGCCCACATAACAGAGCTATACTGTACTGTACTAATGCCACTATACAGCCCACATAACAGTGCTATACTGTACTGTACTAATACCACTATACAGCCCCACATAACAGAGGTATACTGTACTGTACTAATACCACTATACAGTCCACATAACAGTGCTATACTGTACTGTACTAATACCACTATACAGCCCCACATAACAGAGCTATACTGTACTGTACTAATACCACTATACAACCCCACATAACAGAGCTATACTGTACTGTAGTAATACCACTATACAGCCCACATAACAGAGCTATACTGTACTGTACTAATACCACTATACAACCCCACATAACAGAGCTATACTGTACTGTAGTAATACCACTATACAGCCCCACATAACAGAGCTATACTGTACTGTACTAATACCACTATACAGCCCCACATAACAGAGCTATACTGTACTGTAGTAATACCACTATACAGCCCCACATAACAGCTATACTGTACTGTACTAATACCGCTATACAGCCCCACATAACAGTGCTATACTGTACTGTACTAATACCACTATACAGCCCACATAACAGAGCTATACTATACTGTACTAATACCACTATACAGCCCACATAACAGAGCTATACTGTACTGTACTAATACCACTATACAGCCCACATAACAGAGCTATACTGTACTAATACCACTATACAGCCCACATAACAGAGCTATACTGTACTGTACTAATACCACTATACAGCCCCACATAACAAAGCTATACTGTACTGTACTAATACCACTATACAGCCCACATAACAGAGCTATACTGTACTAATACCACTATACAGCCCACATAACAGAGCTATACTGTACTGTACTAATACCACTATACAGCCCCACATAACAGAGCTATACTGTACTGTACTAATACCACTATACAGCCCACATAACAGTGCTATACTGTACTAATACCACTATACAGCCCACATAACAGAGCTATACTGTACTAATACCCCTATACAGCCCACATAACAGAGCTATACTGTACTGTACTAATACCACTATACAGCCCACATAACAGCGCTATACTGTACTAATACCACTATACAGCCCACATAACAGAGCTATACTGTACTGTACTAATACCACTATACAGCCCACATAACAGAGCTATACTGTACTGTACTAATACCACTATACAGCCCACATAACAGCGCTATACTGTACTAATACCACTATACAGCCCACATAACAGAGCTATACTGTACTGTACTAATACCACTATACAGACCCACATAACAGAGCTATACTGTACTGTACTAATACCACTATACAGCCCACATAACAGTGCTATACTGTACTGTACTAATACCACTATACAGCCCACATAACAGAGCTATACTGTACTAATACCCCTATACAGCCCACATAACAGAGCTATACTGTACTGTACTAATACCACTATACAGCCCACATAACAGCGCTATACTGTACTAATACCACTATACAGCCCACATAACAGAGCTATACTGTACTGTACTAATACCACTATACAGCCCACATAACAGAGCTATACTGTACTGTACTAATACCACTATACAGCCCACATAACAGCGCTATACTGTACTAATACCACTATACAGCCCACATAACAGAGGTATACTGTACTGTACTAATACCACTATACAGCCCCACATAACAGAGCTATACTGTACTGTACTAATACCACTATACAGTCCACATAACAGTGCTATACTGTACTGTACTAATACCACTATACAGCCCCACATAACAGAGCTATACTGTACTGTACTAATACCACTATACAACCCCACATAACAGAGCTATACTGTACTGTAGTAATACCACTATACAGCCCCACATAACAGAGCTATACTGTACTGTACTAATACCACTATACAGCCCACATAACAGCGCTATACTGTACTGTACTAATACCACTATACAGCCCCACATAACAGAGCTATACTGTACTGTACTAATACCACTATACAGCCCACATAACAGAGCTATACCGTACTGTAGTAATACCACTATACAGCCCACATAACAGTGCTATACTGTACTGTACTAATACCACTATACAGCCCACATAACAGAGCTATACTGTACTGTACTAATACCACTATACAGCCCACATAACAGAGCTATACTGTACTAATACCACTATACAGCCCACATAACAGAGCTATACTGTACTGTACTAATACCACTATACAGCCCCACATAACAGAGCTATACTGTACTGTACTAATACCACTATACAGCCCACATAACAGAGCTATACTGTACTGTACTAATACCACTATACAGCCCACATAACAGAGCTATACTGTACTGTACTAATACCACTATACAGTCCCACATAACAGAGCTATACTGTACTGTACTAATACCACTATACAGCCCACATAACAGAGCTATACTGTACTGTACTAATACCACTATACAGCCCACATAACAGTGCTATACTGTACTGTACTAATACCACTATACAGCCCACATAACAGTGCTATACTGTACTGTACTAATACCACTATACAGCCCCACATAACAGAGATATACTGTACTGTACTAATACCACTATACAGCCCCACATAACAGTGCTATACTGTACTGTACTAATACCACTATACAGCCCCACATAACAGAGCTATACTGTACTAATACCCCTATACAGCCCACATAACAGAGCTATACTGTACTATACTAATACCACTATACAGCCCACATAACAGAGCTATACTGTACTGTACTAATACCACTATACAGCCCACATAACAGAGCTATACTGTACTAATACCACTATACAGCCCACATAACAGAGCTATACTGTACTGTACTAATACCACTATACAGCCCCACATAACAGAGCTATACTGTACTGTACTAATACCACTATACAGCCCACATAACAGAGCTATACTGTACTGTACTAATACCACTATACAGCCCACATAACAGAGCTATACTGTACTGTACTAATACCACTATACAGTCCCACATAACAGAGCTATACTGTACTGTACTAATACCACTATACAGCCCACATAACAGAGCTATACTGTACTGTACTAATACCACTATACAGCCCACATAACAGTGCTATACTGTACTGTACTAATACCACTATACAGCCCACATAACAGTGCTATACTGTACTGTACTAATACCACTATACAGCCCACATAACAGAGCTATACTGTACTGTACTAATACCACTATACAGCCCCACATAACAGTGCTATACTGTACTGTACTAATACCACTATACAGCCCCACATAACAGAGCTATACTGTACTGTACTAATACCACTATACAGCCCCACATAACAGAGCTATACTGTACTGTACTAATACCACTATACAGCCCACATAACAGTGCTATACTGTACTGTACTAATACCACTATACAGCCCACATAACAGAGCTATACTGTACTGTACTAATACCACTATACAGCACACATAACAGAGCTATACTGTACTGTACTAATACCACTATACAGCCCACATAACAGTGCTGTACTGTACTGTACTAACACCACTATACAGCCCACATAACAGAGCTATACTGTACTGTACTAATACCACTATACAGCCCCACATAACAGAGCTATACTGTACTGTACTAATACCACTATACAGCCCCACATAACAGTGCTATACTGTACTGTACTAATACCACTATACAGCCCCACATAACAGTGCTATACTGTACTAATACCACTATACAGCCCCACATAACAGAGCTATACTGTACTAATACCACTATACAGCCCACATAACAGAGCTATACTGTACTGTACTAATACCACTATACAGCCCCACATAACAGTGCTATACTGTACTGTACTAATACCACTATACAGCCCACATAACAGAGCTATACTGTACTGTACTAATACCACTATACAGCCCCACATAACAGAGCTATACTGTACTGTACTAATACCACTATACAGCCCACATAACAGAGCTATACTGTACTGTACTAATACCACTATACAGCCCACATAACAGAGCTATACTGTACTGTACTAATACCACTATACAGCCCACATAACAGAGTTATACTGTACTGTACTAATACCACTATACAGCCCACATAACAGCGCTATACTGTACTAATACCACTATACAGCCCACATAACAGTGCTATACTGTGCTGTACTAATACCATTATACAGCCCACATAACAGTGCTATACTGTACTGTACTAATACCACTATACAGCCCACATAACAGAGCTATACTGTACTGTACTAATACCACTATACAGCCCCACATAACAGTGCTATACTGTACTGTACTAATACCACTATACAGCCCACATAACAGAGCTATACTGTACTGTACTAATACCACTATACAGCCCACATAACAGCGCTATACTGTACTAATACCACTATACAGCCCACATAACAGAGCTATACTGTACTGTACTAATACCACTATACAGCCCACATAACAGAGCTATACTGTGCTGTACTAATACCACTATACAGCCCACATAACAGTGCTATACTATACTGTACTAATACCACTATACGGCCCACATAACAGAGCTATACTGTACTGTACTAATATCACTACACAGCTCACATAACAGAGCTATACTGTGCTGTACTAATACCACTATACAGCCCACATAACAGAGCTATACTGTACTGTACTAATACCACTATACAGCCCACATAACAGTGCTATACTGTACTGTACTAATACCACTATACAGCCCCACATAACAGTGCTATACTGTACTGTACTAATACCACTATACAGCCCACATAACAGAGCTATACTGTACTGTACTAATACCACTATACAGCCCCACATAACAGAGCTATACTGTACTGTACTAATACCACTATACAGCCCACATAACAGAGCTATACTGTACTGTACTAATACCACTATACAGCCCACATAACAGAGCTATACTGTACTGTACTAATACCACTATACAGCCCCACATAACCGAGCTATACTGTACTGTACTAATATCACTACACAGCTCACATAACAGAGCTATACTGTACTGTACTAATACCACTATACAGCCCACATAACAGAGCTATACTGTACTGTACTAATACCACTATACAGCCCACATAACAGTGCTATACTGTACTGTACTAATACCACTATACGGCCCACATAACAGAGCTATACTGTACTGTACTAATATCACTACACAGCTCACATAACAGAGCTATACTGTGCTGTACTAATACCACTATACAGCCCACATAACAGAGCTATACTGTACTGTACTAATACCACTATACAGCCCACATAACAGTGCTATACTGTGCTGTACTAATACCACTATACAGCCCACATAACAGCGCTATACTGTACTAATACCACTATACAACCCACATAACAGAGCTATACTGTACTGTACTAATACCACTATACAACCCACATAACAGAGCTATACTGTACTGTACTAATACCACTATACAGCCCACATAACAGAGCTATACTGTACTGTACTAATACCACTATTAAGCCCCCCATAACAGAGCTATACTGTACTGTACTAATACCACTATACAGCCCCACATAACAGTGCTATACTGTACTGTACTAATACCACTATACAGCCCCACATAACAGAGCTATACTGTACTGTACTAATACCACTATTAAGCCCCCCATAACAGAGCTATACTGTACTGTACTAATACCACTATACAGCCCCACATAACAGTGCTATACTGTACTGTACTAATACCACTATACAGCCCCACATAACAGAGCTATACTGTACTGTACTAATACCACTATTAAGCCCCCCATAACAGAGCTATACTGTACTGTACTAATACCACTATACAGCCCCACATAACAGTGCTATACTGTACTGTACTAATACCACTATACAGCCCCACATAACAGAGCTATACTGTACTGTACTAATACCACTATACAGCCCACATAACAGCTATACTGTACTGTACTAATACCACTATACAGCCCCCCTAACAGTGCTATACTGTACTGTACTAATACCACTATACAGCCCCCCATAACAGAGCTATACTGTACTGTACTAATACCACTATACAGCCCACATAACAGAGCTATACTGTACTGTACTAATACCACTATACAGTCCCCCATAACATAGCTATACTGTACTGTACTAATACCACTATACAGCCCACATAACAGAGCTATACTGTACTGTACTAATACCACTATACAGCCCCCATAACAGAGCTATACTGTACTGTACTAATACCACTATACAGCCCACATAACAGTGCTATACTGTACTGTACTAATAACACTATACAGCCCCCCATAACAGAGCTATACTGTACTGTACTAATACCACTATACAGTCCCCATAACAGAGCTATACTGTACTAATACCACTATACAGCCCACATAACAGAGCTATACTGTACTGTACTAATACCACTGTACTAATACCACTATACAGCCCCACATAACAGTGCTATACTGTAATGTACTAATACCACTATACAGCCCACATAACAGAGCTATACTGTACTGTACTAATACCACTATACAGTCCACATAACAGTGCTATACTGTATTGTACTAATACCACTATACAGCCCCACATAACAGAGCTATACTGTACTGTACTAATACCACTATACAGCCCACATAACAGAGCTATACTGTACTGTACTAATACCACTATACAGCCCACATAACAGAGCTATACTGTACTGTACTAATACCACTATACAGCCCCACATAACAGAGCTATACTGTACTGTACTAATACCACTATACAGCCCACATAACAGAGCTATACTGTACTGTACTAATACCACTATACAGCCCACATAACAGAGCTATACTGTACTAATACCACTATACAGTCCACATAACAGAGCTATACTGTACTGTACTAATACCACTATACAGCCCCACATAACAGTGCTATACTGTACTGTACTAATACCACTATACAGCCCACATAACAGAGCTATACTGTACTGTACTAATACCACTATACAGCCCCACATAACAGAGCTATACTGTACTGTACTAATACCTCTATACAGCCCACATAACAGAGCTATACTGTACTGTACTAATACCACTATACAGCCCACATAACAGAGCTATACTGTACTAATACCACTATACAGCCCACATAACAGAGCTATACTGTACTGTACTAATACCACTATACAGTCCACATAACAGAGCTATACTGTACTGTACTAATACCACTATACAGCCCCACATAACAGTGCTATACTGTACTGTACTAATACCACTATACAGCCCACATAACAGAGCTATACTGTACTGTACTAATACCACTATACAGCCCCACATAACAGAGCTATACTGTACTGTACTAATACCTCTATACAGCCCACATAACAGAGCTATACTGTACTGTACTAATACCACTATACAGCCCCACATAACAGAGCTATACTGTACTGTACTAATACCACTATACAGCCCCACATAACAGAGCTATACTGTACTAATACCACTATACAGCCCCACATAACAGAGCTATACTGTACTGTACTAATACCACTATACAGCCCACATAACAGAGCTATACTGTACTGTACTAATACCACTATACAGCCCCACATAACAGAGCTATACTGTACTGTACTAATACCACTATACAGCCCCACATAACAGAGCTGTACTGTACTGTACTAATACCACTATACAGCCCACATAACAGAGCTATACTGTACTGTACTAATACCACTATACAGCCCACATAACAGTGCTATACTGTACTGTACTAATACCACTATACAGCCCCACATAACAGTGCTATACTGTACTAATACCACTATACAGCCCACATAACAGTGCTATACTGTACTAATACCACTATACAGCCCACATAACAGCGCTATACTGTACTAATACCACTATACAGCCCCACATAACAGAGCTATACTGTACTGTACTAATACCACTATACAGCCCACATAACAGAGCTATACTGTACTAATACCACTATACAGCCCCACATAACAGAGCTATACTGTACTGTACTAATACCTCTATACAGCCCCACATAACAGAGCTATACTGTACTGTACTAATACCACTATACAGCCCACATAACAGAGCTATACTGTACTAATACCACTATACAGCCCCACATAACAGAGCTATACTGTACTGTACTAATACCACTATACAGCCCACATAACAGAGCTATACTGTACTAATACCACTATACAGCCCCACATAACAGAGCTATACTGTACTGTACTAATACCACTATACAGCCCACATAACCGTGCTATACTGTACTGTACTAATACCACTATACAGCCCACATAACAGAGCTATACTGTACTGTACTAATACCACTATACAGCCCCACATAACAGAGCTATACAGTACTGTACTAATACCATTATACAGCCCCACATAACAGAGCTATACTGTACTGTACTAATACCACTATACAGCCCCACATAACAGAGCTATACTGTACTGTACTAATACCACTATTAAGCCCACATAACAGCGCTATACTGTACTAATCACTATACAGCCCACATAACAGAGCTATACTGTACTGTACTAATACCACTATACAGCCCACATAACAGCTATACTGTACTGTACTAATACCACTATACAGCCCCACATAACAGAGCTATACTGTACTGTACTAATACCACTATACAGCCCACATAACAGTGCTATACTGTACTGTACTAATACCACTATACAGCCCCACATAATAGAGCTATACTGTACTGTACTAATACCACTATACAGCCCCACATAACAGAGCTATACTGTACTAATACCACTATACAGCCCACATAACAGTGCTATACTGTACTGTACTAATACCACTATACAGCCCACATAACAGAGCTATACTGTACTGTACTAATACCACTATACAGCCCACATAACAGAGCTATACTGTACTGTACTAATACCACTATACAGCCCCACATAACAGAGCTATACTGTACTGTACTAATACCACTATACAGCCCCCCACAACAGAGCTATACTGTACTAATACCACTATACAGCCCACATAACAGAGCTATACTGTACTAATACCACTATACAGCCCCCCATAACAGAGCTATACTGTACTGTACTAATACCACTATACAGCCCCCCATAACAGAGCTATACTGTACTAATACCACTATACAGCCCACATAACAGCTATACTGTACTGTACTAATACCACTATACAGCCCCCCATAACAGAGCTATACTGTACTGTACTAATACCACTATACAGCCCACATAACAGAGCTATACTGTACTGTACTAATACCACTATACAGCCCACATAACAGCTATACTGTACTGTACTAATACCACTATACAGCCCACATAACAGTGCCATACTGTACTGTACTAATACCACTATACAGCCCCCCATAACAGAGCTATACTGTACTGTACTAATACCACTATACAGCCCACATAACAGAGCTATACTGTACTGTACTAATACCACTATACAGCCCCACATAACAGTGCTATACTGTACTGTACTAATACCACTATACAGCCCCACATAACAGTGCTATACTGTACTGTACTAATACCACTATACAGCCCACATAACAGAGCTATACTGTACTGTACTAATACCACTATACAGCCCCACATAACAGAGCTATACTGTACTGTACTAATACCACTATACAGCCCACATAACAGAGCTATACTGTACTGTACTAATACCACTATACAGACCACATAACAGCGCTATACTGTACTGTACTAATACCACTATACAGCCCACATAACAGATCTATACTGTACTGTACTAATACCACTATACAGCCCACATAACAGAGCTATACTGTACTGTACTAATACCACTATACAGCCCCACATAACAGTGCTATACTGTACTGTACTAATACCACTATACAGCCCCACATAACAGTGCTATACTGTACTGTACTAATACCACTATACAGCCCACATAACAGAGCTATACTGTACTGTACTAATACCACTATACAGCCCCCCATAACAGAGCTATACTGTACTGTACTAATACCACTATACAGCCCACATAACAGAGCTATACTGTACTGTACTAATACCACTATACAGCCCCCCATAACAGAGCTATACTGTACTGTACTAATACCACTATACAGCCCACATAACAGAGCTATATTGTACTGTACTAATACCACTATACAGCCCACATAACAGAGCTATACTGTACTGTACTAATACCACTATACAGCCCCACATAACAGTGCTATACTGTACTGTACTAATACCACTATACAGCCCACATAACAGAGCTATACTGTACTGTACTAATACCACTATACAGCCCACATAACAGAGCTATACTGTACTGTACTAATACCACTATACAGCCCACATAACAGCTATACTGTACTGTACTAATACCACTATACAGCCCCCCATAACAGAGCTATACTGTACTGTACTAATACCACTATACAGCCCCACATAACAGAGCTATACTGTACTGTACTAATACCACTATACAGCCCACATAACAGAGCTATACTGTACTGTACTAATACCACTATACAGCCCACATAACAGAGCTATACTGTACTGTACTAATACCACTATACAGCCCCACATAACAGAGCTATACTGTACTGTACTAATACCACTATACAGCCCCACATAACAGCGCTATACTGTACTAATACCACTATACAGCCCACATAACAGAGCTATACTGTACTGTACTAATACCTCTATACAGCCCCACAGAGCTATACTGTACTGTACTAATACCACTATACAGCCCACATAACAGTGCTATACTGTACTAATACCACTATACAGCCCACATAACAGTGCTATACTGTACTGTACTAATACCTCTATACAGCCCCACATAGAGCTATACTGTACTGTACTAATACCACTATACAGCCCACATAACAGAGCTATACTGTACTGTACTAATACCACTATACAGCCCACATAACAGTGCTATACTGTACTGTACTAATACCACTATACAGCCCACATAACAGAGCTATACTGTACTGTACTAATACCACTATACTAATACCATTATACAGCCCCACATAACAGAGCTATACTGTACTGTACTAATACCACTATACTAATACCATTATACAGCCCCACATAACAGAGCTATACTGTACTGTACTAATACCACTATACAGCCCACATAACAGAGCTATACTGTACTGTACTAATACCACTATACAGCCCCACATAACAGAGCTATACTGTACTGTACTAATACCATTATACAGCCCCACATAACAGAGCTATACTGTACTGTACTAATACCACTATACAGCCCACATAACAGAGCTATACTGTACTGTACTAATACCATTATACAGCCCCACATAACAGAGCTATACTGTACTGTACTAATACCACTATACTAATACCATTATACAGCCCACATAACAGAGCTATACTGTACTGTACTAATACCACTATACAGCCCACATAACAGAGCTATACTGTACTGTACTAATACCACTATACAGCCCCACATAACAGAGCTATACTGTACTGTACTAATACCACTATACAGCCCCACATAACAGAGCTATACTGTACTGTACTAATACCACTATACTAATACCATTATACAGCCCCACATAACAGAGCTATACTGTACTGTACTAATACCACTATACTAATACCATTATACAGCCCCACATAACAGAGCTATACTGTACTGTACTAATCACTATACAGCCCACATAACAGAGCTATACTGTTATGTACTAATACCTCTATACAGCCCACATAACAGCGCTATACTGTACTGTACTAATACCACTATACAGCCCACATAACAGAGCTATACTGTACTGTACTAATACCACTATACAGCCCCACATAACAGAGCTATACTGTACTGTACTAATACCACTATACAGCCCCACATAACAGAGCTATACTGTACTGTACTAATACCACTATACAGCCCACATAACAGAGCTATACTGTACTGTACTAATACCACTATACAGCCCCACATAACAGTGCTATACTGTACTGTACTAATACCACTATACGGCCCCACATAACAGAGCTATACTGTACTGTACTAATACCACTATACAGCCCACATAACAGAGCTATACTGTTATGTACTAATACCACTATACAGCCCACATAACAGAGCTATACTGTACTGTACTAATACCACTATACAGCCCACATAACAGAGCTATACTGTTATGTACTAATACCACTATACAGCCCACATAACAGTGCTATACTGTACTGTACTAATACCACTATACAGCCCCACATAACAGAGCTATACTGTACTGTACTAATACCACTATACAGCCCCACATAACAGAGCTATACTGTACTGTACTAATACCACTATACAGCCCCACATAACAGAGCTATACTGTACTGTACTAATACCACTATACAGCCCACATAACAGAGCTATACTGTACTGTACTAATACCTCTATACAGCCCACATAACAGAGCTATACTGTACTGTACTAATACCACTATACAGCCCACATAACAGAGCTATACTGTACTGTACTAATACCACTATACAGCCCAAATAACAGAGCTATACTGTACTGTACTAATACCACTATACAGCCCCACATAACAGAGCTATACTGTTATGTACTAATACCACTATACAGCCCACATAACAGAGCTATACTGTACTGTACTAATACCACTATACAGCCCACATAACAGAGCTATACTGTACTGTACTAATACCTCTATACAGCCCCACATAACAGAGCTATACTGTACTGTACTAATACCACTATACAGCCCACATAACAGAGCTATACTGTACTGTACTAATACCACTATACAGCCCCACATAACAAAGCTATACTGTACTGTACTAATACCTCTATACAGCCCACATAACAGAGCTATACTGTACTGTACTAATACCTCTATACAGCCCACATAACAGAGCTATACTGTTATGTACTAATACCACTATACAGCCCACATAACAGAGCTATACTGTACTGTACTAATACCACTATACAGCCCCACATAACAGAGCTATACTGTACTGTACTAATACCTCTATACAGCCCCACATAACAGAGCTATACTGTACTGTACTAATACCACTATACAGCCCCACATAACAGAGCTATACTGTACTGTACTAATACCACTATACAGCCCCACATAACAGAGCTATACTGTACTGTACTAATACCACTATACAGCCCACATAACAGAGCTATACTGTACTGTACTAATACCTCTATACAGCCCCACATAACAGAGCTATACTGTACTGTACTAATACCACTATACAGCCCCACATAACAGAGCTATACTGTACTGTACTAATACCACTATACGGTCCACATAACCGAGCTATACTGTACTGTACTAATATCACTACACAGCTCACATAACAGAGCTATACTGTGCTGTACTAATACCACTATACAGCCCACATAACAGAGCTATACTGTACTGTACTAATACCACTATACAGCCCACATAACAGTGCTATACTGTACTGTACTAATACCACTATACAGCCCACATAACAGTGCTATACTGTACTGTACTAATACCACTATACGGCCCACATAACAGAGCTATACTGTACTGTACTAATATCACTACACAGCTCACATAACAGAGCTATACTGTACTAATACCACTATACAGCCCACATAACAGAGCTATACTGTACTGTACTAATACCACTGTACTAATACCACTATACAGCCCCACATAACAGTGCTATACTGTAATGTACTAATACCACTATACAGCCCACATAACAGAGCTATACTGTACTGTACTAATACCACTATACAGCCCACATAACAGCGCTATACTGTACTAATACCACTATACAACCCACATAACAGAGCTATACTGTACTGTACTAATACCACTATACAACCCACATAACAGAGCTATACTGTACTGTACTAATACCACTATTAAGCCCCCCATAACAGAGCTATACTGTACTGTACTAATACCACTATACAGCCCCACATAACAGTGCTATACTGTACTGTACTAATACCACTATACAGCCCCACATAACAGAGCTATACTGTACTGTACTAATACCACTATTAAGCCCCCCATAACAGAGCTATACTGTACTGTACTAATACCACTATACAGCCCCACATAACAGTGCTATACTGTACTGTACTAATACCACTATACAGCCCCACATAACAGAGCTATACTGTACTGTACTAATACCACTATTAAGCCCCCCATAACAGAGCTATACTGTACTGTACTAATACCACTATACAGCCCCACATAACAGTGCTATACTGTACTGTACTAATACCACTATACAGCCCCACATAACAGAGCTATACTGTACTGTACTAATACCACTATACAGCCCACATAACAGCTATACTGTACTGTACTAATACCACTATACAGCCCCCCTAACAGTGCTATACTGTACTGTACTAATACCACTATACAGCCCCCCATAACAGAGCTATACTGTACTGTACTAATACCACTATACAGCCCACATAACAGAGCTATACTGTACTGTACTAATACCACTATACAGTCCCCCATAACATAGCTATACTGTACTGTACTAATACCACTATACAGCCCACATAACAGAGCTATACTGTACTGTACTAATACCACTATACAGCCCCCATAACAGAGCTATACTGTACTGTACTAATACCACTATACAGCCCACATAACAGTGCTATACTGTACTGTACTAATAACACTATACAGCCCCCCATAACAGAGCTATACTGTACTGTACTAATACCACTATACAGTCCCCATAACAGAGCTATACTGTACTAATACCACTATACAGCCCACATAACAGAGCTATACTGTACTGTACTAATACCACTGTACTAATACCACTATACAGCCCCACATAACAGTGCTATACTGTAATGTACTAATACCACTATACAGCCCACATAACAGAGCTATACTGTACTGTACTAATACCACTATACAGTCCACATAACAGTGCTATACTGTATTGTACTAATACCACTATACAGCCCCACATAACAGAGCTATACTGTACTAATACCACTATACAACCCACATAACAGAGCTATACTGTACTGTACTAATACCACTATACAGCCCACATAACAGAGCTATACTGTACTGTACTAATACCACTATTAAGCCCCCCATAACAGAGCTATACTGTACTGTACTAATACCACTATACAGCCCCACATAACAGTGCTATACTGTACTGTACTAATACCACTATACAGCCCCACATAACAGAGCTATACTGTACTGTACTAATACCACTATTAAGCCCCCCATAACAGAGCTATACTGTACTGTACTAATACCACTATACAGCCCCACATAACAGTGCTATACTGTACTGTACTAATACCACTATACAGCCCCACATAACAGAGCTATACTGTACTGTACTAATACCACTATACAGCCCCACATAACAGTGCTATACTGTACTGTACTAATACCACTATACAGCCCCACATAACAGAGCTATACTGTACTGTACTAATACCACTATTAAGCCCCCCATAACAGAGCTATACTGTACTGTACTAATACCACTATACAGCCCCACATAACAGTGCTATACTGTACTGTACTAATACCACTATACAGCCCCACATAACAGAGCTATACTGTACTGTACTAATACCACTATACAGCCCACATAACAGCTATACTGTACTGTACTAATACCACTATACAGCCCCCCTAACAGTGCTATACTGTACTGTACTAATACCACTATACAGCCCCCCATAACAGAGCTATACTGTACTGTACTAATACCACTATACAGCCCACATAACAGAGCTATACTGTACTGTACTAATACCACTATACAGTCCCCCATAACATAGCTATACTGTACTGTACTAATACCACTATACAGCCCACATAACAGAGCTATACTGTACTGTACTAATACCACTATACAGCCCCCATAACAGAGCTATACTGTACTGTACTAATACCACTATACAGCCCACATAACAGTGCTATACTGTACTGTACTAATAACACTATACAGCCCCCCATAACAGAGCTATACTGTACTGTACTAATACCACTATACAGTCCCCATAACAGAGCTATACTGTACTAATACCACTATACAGCCCACATAACAGAGCTATACTGTACTGTACTAATACCACTGTACTAATACCACTATACAGTCCACATAACAGTGCTATACTGTAATGTACTAATACCACTATACAGCCCACATAACAGAGCTATACTGTACTGTACTAATACCACTATACAGTCCACATAACAGTGCTATACTGTATTGTACTAATACCACTATACAGCCCCACATAACAGAGCTATACTGTACTGTACTAATACCACTATACAGCCCACATAACAGAGCTATACTGTACTGTACTAATACCACTATACAGCCCACATAACAGAGCTATACTGTACTGTACTAATACCACTATACAGCCCCACATAACAGAGCTATACTGTACTGTACTAATACCACTATACAGCCCACATAACAGAGCTATACTGTACTGTACTAATACCACTATACAGCCCACATAACAGAGCTATACTGTACTGTACTAATACCACTATACAGTCCACATAACAGAGCTATACTGTACTGTACTAATACCACTATACAGCCCCACATAACAGTGCTATACTGTACTGTACTAATACCACTATACAGCCCACATAACAGAGCTATACTGTACTGTACTAATACCACTATACAGCCCCACATAACAGAGCTATACTGTACTGTACTAATACCTCTATACAGCCCACATAACAGAGCTATACTGTACTGTACTAATACCACTATACAGCCCACATAACAGAGCTATACTGTACTAATACCACTATACAGCCCACATAACAGAGCTATACTGTACTGTACTAATACCACTATACAGTCCACATAACAGAGCTATACTGTACTGTACTAATACCACTATACAGCCCCACATAACAGTGCTATACTGTACTGTACTAATACCACTATACAGCCCACATAACAGAGCTATACTGTACTGTACTAATACCACTATACAGCCCCACATAACAGAGCTATACTGTACTGTACTAATACCTCTATACAGCCCACATAACAGAGCTATACTGTACTGTACTAATACCACTATACAGCCCCACATAACAGAGCTATACTGTACTGTACTAATACCACTATACAGCCCCACATAACAGAGCTATACTGTACTAATACCACTATACAGCCCCACATAACAGAGCTATACTGTACTGTACTAATACCACTATACAGCCCACATAACAGAGCTATACTGTACTGTACTAATACCACTATACAGCCCCACATAACAGAGCTATACTGTACTGTACTAATACCACTATACAGCCCCACATAACAGAGCTGTACTGTACTAATACCACTATACAGCCCACATAAAAGAGCTATACTGTACTGTACTAATACCACTATACAGCCCACATAACAGTGCTATACTGTACTGTACTAATACCACTATACAGCCCCACATAACAGTGCTATACTGTACTAATACCACTATACAGCCCACATAACAGTGCTATACTGTACTAATACCACTATACAGCCCACATAACAGCGCTATACTGTACTAATACCACTATACAGCCCCACATAACAGAGCTATACTGTACTGTACTAATACCACTATACAGCCCACATAACAGAGCTATACTGTACTAATACCACTATACAGCCCCACATAACAGAGCTATACTGTACTGTACTAATACCTCTATACAGCCCCACATAACAGAGCTATACTGTACTGTACTAATACCACTATACAGCCCACATAACAGAGCTATACTGTACTAATACCACTATACAGCCCCACATAACAGAGCTATACTGTACTGTACTAATACCACTATACAGCCCACATAACAGAGCTATACTGTACTAATACCACTATACAGCCCCACATAACAGAGCTATACTGTACTGTACTAATACCACTATACAGCCCACATAACCGTGCTATACTGTACTGTACTAATACCACTATACAGCCCACATAACAGAGCTATACTGTACTGTACTAATACCACTATACAGCCCCACATAACAGAGCTATACAGTACTGTACTAATACCATTATACAGCCCCACATAACAGAGCTATACTGTACTGTACTAATACCACTATACAGCCCCACATAACAGAGCTATACTGTACTGTACTAATACCACTATTAAGCCCACATAACAGCGCTATACTGTACTAATCACTATACAGCCCACATAACAGAGCTATACTGTACTGTACTAATACCACTATACAGCCCACATAACAGAGCTATACTGTACTGTACTAATACCACTATACAGCCCACATAACAGAGCTATACTGTACTGTACTAATACCACTATACAGCCCACATAACAGCTATACTGTACTGTACTAATACCACTATACAGCCCCACATAACAGCGCTATACTGTACTGTACTAATACCACTATACAGCCCACATAACAGAGCTATACTGTACTGTACTAATACCACTATACAGCCCACATAACAGTGCTATACTGTACTGTACTAATACCACTATACAGCCCCACATAATAGAGCTATACTGTACTGTACTAATACCACTATACAGCCCCACATAACAGAGCTATACTGTACTAATACCACTATACAGCCCACATAACAGTGCTATACTGTACTGTACTAATACCACTATACAGCCCACATAACAGAGCTATACTGTACTGTACTAATACCACTATACAGCCCACATAACAGAGCTATACTGTACTGTACTAATACCACTATACAGCCCCACATAACAGAGCTATACTGTACTGTACTAATACCACTATACAGCCCCCCACAACAGAGCTATACTGTACTAATACCACTATACAGCCCACATAACAGAGCTATACTGTACTAATACCACTATACAGCCCCCCATAACAGAGCTATACTGTACTGTACTAATACCACTATACAGCCCCCCATAACAGAGCTATACTGTACTGTACTAATACCACTATACAGCCCACATAACAGCTATACTGTACTGTACTAATACCACTATACAGCCCCCCATGACAGAGCTATACTGTACTGTACTAATACCACTATACAGCCCACATAACAGAGCTATACTGTACTGTACTAATACCACTATACAGCCCACATAACAGCTATACTGTACTGTACTAATACCACTATACAGCCCACATAACAGTGCCATACTGTACTGTACTAATACCACTATACAGCCCCCCATAACAGAGCTATACTGTACTGTACTAATACCACTATACAGCCCACATAACAGAGCTATACTGTACTGTACTAATACCACTATACAGCCCCACATAACAGTGCTATACTGTACTGTACTAATACCACTATACAGCCCCACATAACAGTGCTATACTGTACTGTACTAATACCACTATACAGCCCCACATAACAGTGCTATACTGTACTGTACTAATACCACTATACAGCCCCACATAACAGAGCTATACTGTACTGTACTAATACCACTATACAGCCCACATAACAGAGCTATACTGTACTGTACTAATACCACTATACAGACCACATAACAGCGCTATACTGTACTGTACTAATACCACTATACAGCCCACATAACAGATCTATACTGTACTGTACTAATACCACTATACAGCCCACATAACAGATCTATACTGTACTGTACTAATACCACTATACAGCCCCACATAACAGTGCTATACTGTACTGTACTAATACCACTATACAGCCCCACATAACAGTGCTATACTGTACTGTACTAATACCACTATACAGCCCCACATAACAGTGCTATACTGTACTGTACTAATACCACTATACAGCCCCCCATAACAGAGCTATACTGTACTGTACTAATACCACTATACAGCCCACATAACAGAGCTATACTGTACTGTACTAATACCACTATACAGCCCCACATAACAGTGCTATACTGTACTGTACTAATACCACTATACAGCCCCACATAACAGTGCTATACTGTACTGTACTAATACCACTATACAGCCCCACATAACAGTGCTATACTGTACTGTACTAATACCACTATACAGCCCCACATAACAGTGCTATACTGTACTGTACTAATACCACTATACAGCCCCCCATAACAGAGCTATACTGTACTGTACTAATACCACTATACAGCCCACATAACAGAGCTATATTGTACTGTACTAATACCACTATACAGCCCACATAACAGAGCTATACTGTACTGTACTAATACCACTATACAGCCCCACATAACAGTGCTATACTGTACTGTACTAATACCACTATACAGCCCACATAACAGAGCTATACTGTACTGTACTAATACCACTATACAGCCCACATAACAGAGCTATACTGTACTGTACTAATACCACTATACAGCCCACATAACAGCTATACTGTACTGTACTAATACCACTATACAGCCCCCCATAACAGAGCTATACTGTACTGTACTAATACCACTATACAGCCCCACATAACAGAGCTATACTGTACTGTACTAATACCACTATACAGCCCACATAACAGAGCTATACTGTACTGTACTAATACCACTATACAGCCCACATAACAGAGCTATACTGTACTGTACTAATACCACTATACAGCCCACATAACAGAGCTATACTGTACTGTACTAATACCACTATACAGCCCCACATAACAGAGCTATACTGTACTGTACTAATACCACTATACAGCCCCACATAACAGCGCTATACTGTACTAATACCACTATACAGCCCACATAACAGAGCTATACTGTACTGTACTAATACCTCTATACAGCCCCACAGAGCTATACTGTACTGTACTAATACCACTATACAGCCCACATAACAGTGCTATACTGTACTAATACCACTATACAGCCCACATAACAGTGCTATACTGTACTGTACTAATACCTCTATACAGCCCCACATAGAGCTATACTGTACTGTACTAATACCACTATACAGCCCACATAACAGAGCTATACTGTACTGTACTAATACCACTATACAGCCCACATAACAGTGCTATACTGTACTGTACTAATACCACTATACAGCCCACATAACAGAGCTATACTGTACTGTACTAATACCACTATACTAATACCATTATACAGCCCCACATAACAGAGCTATACTGTACTGTACTAATACCACTATACTAATACCATTATACAGCCCCACATAACAGAGCTATACTGTACTGTACTAATACCACTATACAGCCCACATAACAGAGCTATACTGTACTGTACTAATACCACTATACAGCCCCACATAACAGAGCTATACTGTACTGTACTAATACCATTATACAGCCCCACATAACAGAGCTATACTGTACTGTACTAATACCACTATACAGCCCACATAACAGAGCTATACTGTACTGTACTAATACCATTATACAGCCCCACATAACAGAGCTATACTGTACTGTACTAATACCACTATACTAATACCATTATACAGCCCACATAACAGAGCTATACTGTACTGTACTAATACCACTATACAGCCCACATAACAGAGCTATACTGTACTGTACTAATACCACTATACAGCCCCACATAACAGAGCTATACTGTACTGTACTAATACCACTATACAGCCCCACATAACAGAGCTATACTGTACTGTACTAATACCACTATACTAATACCATTATACAGCCCCACATAACAGAGCTATACTGTACTGTACTAATACCACTATACTAATACCATTATACAGCCCCACATAACAGAGCTATACTGTACTGTACTAATCACTATACAGCCCACATAACAGAGCTATACTGTTATGTACTAATACCTCTATACAGCCCACATAACAGCGCTATACTGTACTGTACTAATACCACTATACAGCCCACATAACAGAGCTATACTGTACTGTACTAATACCACTATACAGCCCCACATAACAGAGCTATACTGTACTGTACTAATACCACTATACAGCCCACATAACAGAGCTATACTGTACTGTACTAATACCACTATACAGCCCCACATAACAGTGCTATACTGTACTGTACTAATACCACTATACGGCCCCACATAACAGAGCTATACTGTACTGTACTAATACCACTATACAGCCCACATAACAGAGCTATACTGTTATGTACTAATACCACTATACAGCCCACATAACAGAGCTATACTGTACTGTACTAATACCACTATACAGCCCACATAACAGAGCTATACTGTACTGTACTAATACCACTATACAGCCCACATAACAGTGCTATACTGTACTGTACTAATACCACTATACAGCCCCACATAACAGAGCTATACTGTACTGTACTAATACCACTATACAGCCCCACATAACAGAGCTATACTGTACTGTACTAATACCACTATACAGCCCCACATAACAGAGCTATACTGTACTGTACTAATACCACTATACAGCCCACATAACAGAGCTATACTGTACTGTACTAATACCTCTATACAGCCCACATAACAGAGCTATACTGTACTGTACTAATACCACTATACAGCCCACATAACAGAGCTATACTGTACTGTACTAATACCACTATACAGCCCACATAACAGAGCTATACTGTACTGTACTAATACCACTATACAGCCCCACATAACAGAGCTATACTGTTATGTACTAATACCACTATACAGCCCACATAACAGAGCTATACTGTACTGTACTAATACCACTATACAGCCCACATAACAGAGCTATACTGTACTGTACTAATACCTCTATACAGCCCCACATAACAGAGCTATACTGTACTGTACTAATACCACTATACAGCCCACATAACAGAGCTATACTGTACCGTACTAATACCACTATACAGCCCCACATAACAAAGCTATACTGTACTGTACTAATACCTCTATACAGCCCACATAACAGAGCTATACTGTACTGTACTAATACCTCTATACAGCCCACATAACAGAGCTATACTGTTATGTACTAATACCACTATACAGCCCACATAACAGAGCTATACTGTACTGTACTAATACCACTATACAGCCCCACATAACAGAGCTATACTGTACTGTACTAATACCTCTATACAGCCCCACATAACAGAGCTATACTGTACTGTACTAATACCACTATACAGCCCACATAACAGAGCTATACTGTACTGTACTAATACCACTATACAGCCCCACATAACAGAGCTATACTGTACTGTACTAATACCACTATACAGCCCACATAACAGAGCTATACTGTACTGTACTAATACCACTATACAGCCCCACATAACAGAGCTATACTGTACTGTACTAATACCACTATACAGCCCACATAACAGAGCTATACTGTACTGTACTAATACCACTATACAGCCCACATAACAGAGCTATACTATACTGTACTAATACCACTATACAGCCCACATAACAGTGCTATACTGTACTGTACTAATACCACTATACAGCCCCACATAACAGTGCTATACTGTACTGTACTAATACCACTATACAGCCCACATAACAGAGCTATACTGTACTGTACTAATACCTCTATACAGCCCACATAACAGTGCTATACTGTACTGTACTAATACCACTATACAGCCCCACATAACAGAGCTATACTGTACTGTACTAATACCACTATACAGCCCCACATAACAGAGCTATACTGTACTGTACTAATACCACTATACAGCCCCACATAACAGAGCTATACTGTACTGTACTAATACCTCTATACAGCCCCACATAACAGAGCTATACTGTACTGTACTAATACCACTATACAGCCCACATAACAGAGCTATACTGTACTGTACTAATACCACTATACAGCCCCACATAACAGAGCTATACTGTACTGTACTAATACCACTATACAGCCCACATAACAGAGCTATACTGTACTGTACTAATACCTCTATACAGCCCCACATAACAGAGCTATACTGTACTGTACTAATACCACTATACAGCCCCACATAACAGAGCTATACTGTACTGTACTAATACCACTATACAGCCCCACATAACAGAGCTATACTGTACTGTACTAATACCTCTATACAGCCCACATAACAGAGCTATACTGTACTGTACTAATACCACTATACAGCCCACATAACAGAGCTATACTGTTATGTACTA
The DNA here is from genome assembly GCF_046119375.1 of Phyllobates terribilis. Lineage (NCBI taxonomy): Eukaryota > Metazoa > Chordata > Amphibia > Anura > Dendrobatidae > Phyllobates > Phyllobates terribilis. The sequence goes on along the minus strand of NW_027362761.1, from coordinate 585,092,310 downwards.
ATACCACTATACAGCCCACATAACAGAGCTATACTGTACTGTACTAATACCACTATACAGCCCCACATAACAGAGCTATACTGTACTGTACTAATACCACTATACAGCCCACATAACAGCGCTATACTGTACTGTACTAATACCACTATACAGCCCCACATAACAGCGCTATACTGTACTGTACTAATACCACTATACAGCCCCACATAACAGAGCTATACTGTTATGTACTAATACCACTATACAGCCCACATAACAGACCTATACTGTACTGTACTAATACCACTATACAGCCCCACATAACAGCGCTATACTGTACTGTACTAATACCACTATACAGCCCACATAACAGAGCTGTACTGTACTGTACTAATACCACTATACAGCCCACATAACAGAGCTATACTGTACTGTACTAATACCACTATACAGCCCACATAACAGAGCTATACTGTACTGTACTAATACCACTATACAGCCCACATAACAGAGCTATACTGTACTGTACTAATACCACTATACAGCCCACATAACAGAGCTATACTGTACTGTACTAATACCACTATACAGCCCACATAACAGAGCTATACTGTACTGTACTAATACCACTATACAGCCCCACATAACAGTGCTATACTGTACTGTACTAATACCACTATACAGCCCACATAACAGAGCTATACTGTACTGTACTAATACCACTATACAGCCCACATAACAGAGCTATACTGTACTGTACTAATACCACTATACAGCCCACATAACAGAGCTATACTGTACTGTACTAATACCACTATACAGCCCACATAACAGAGCTATACTGTACTGTACTAATACCACTATACAGCCCACATAACAGCGCTATACTGTACTGTACTAATACCACTATACAGCCCACATAACAGCGCTATACTGTACTGTACTAATACCACTATACAGCCCACATAACAGCGCTATACTGTACTAATACCACTATACAGCCCACATAACAGCGCTATACTGTACTGTACTAATACCACTATACAGCCCACATAACAGCGCTATACTGTACTGTACTAATACCACTATACAGCCCACATAACAGCGCTATACTGTACTGTACTAATACCACTATACAGCCCCACATAACAGAGCTATACTGTAGTAATACCACTATACAGCCCACATAACAGCGCTATACTGTACTGTACTAATACCACTATACAGCCCACATAACAGCGCTATACTGTACTGTACTAATACCACTATACAGCCCACATAACAGCGCTATACTGTACTGTACTAATACCACTATACAGCCCACATAACAGCGCTATACTGTACTGTACTAATACCACTATACAGCCCACATAACAGAGCTATACTGTACTGTACTAATACCACTATACAGCCCACATAACAGTGCTATACTGTACTGTACTAATACCACTATACAGCCCCACATAACAGCGCTATACTGTACTGTACTAATACCACTATACAGCCCACATAATAGCGCTATACTGTACTGTACTAATACCACTATACAGCCCACATAACAGCGCTATACTGTACTGTACTAATACCACTATACAGCCCACATAACAGAGCTATACTGTACTGTACTAATACCACTATACAGCCCACATAACAGTGCTATACTGTACTGTACTAATACCACTATACAGCCCCACATAACAGTGCTATACTGTACTGTACTAATACCACTATACAGCCCCACATAACAGAGCTGTACTGTACTAATACCACTATACAGCCCCACATAACAGTGCTATACTGTACTGTACTAATACCACTATACAGCCCCACATAACAGCGCTATACTGTACTGTACTAATACCACTATACAGCCCACATAACAGCGCTATACTGTACTGTACTAATACCACTATACAGCCCACATAACAGCGCTATACTGTACTAATACCACTATACAGCCCACATAACAGCGCTATACTGTACTGTACTAATACCACTATACAGCCCCACATAACAGCTATACTGTACTGTAATAATACCACTATACAGCACACATAACAGAGCTATACTGTACTGTACTAATACCACTATACAGCCCCACATAACAGCTATACTGTACTGTAATAATACCACTATACAGCACACATAACAGTGCTATACTGTACTGTACTAATACCACTATACAGCCCCACATAACAGAGCTATACTGTACTAATACCACTATACAGCCCACATAACAGAGCTATACTGTACTGTACTAATACCACTATACAGCCCCACATAACAACGCTATACTGTACTAATACCACTATACAGCCCCACATAACAGTGCTATACTGTACTGTACTAATACCACTATACAGCACACATAACAGTGCTATACTGTACTGTACTAATACCACTATACAGACCCACATAACAGAGCTATACTGTACTGTACTAATACCACTATACAGCCCCACATAACAGAGCTATACTGTACTGTACTAATACCACTATACAGCCCCACATAACAGAGCTATACTGTACTAATACCACTATACAGCCCACATAACAGTGCTATACTGTACTGTACTAATACCACTATACAGCCCACATAACAGAGCTATATTGTACTGTACTAATACCACTATACAGTCCACATAACAGTGCTATACTGTACTGTACTAATACCACTATACAGCCCCACATAACAGAGCTATATTGTACTGTACTAATACCACTATACAGTCCACATAACAGAGCTATACTGTACTGTACTAATACCACTATACAGTCCACATAACAGCTATACTGTACTGTACTAATACCACTATACAGCCCACATAACAGAGCTATACTGTACTGTACTAATACCACTATACAGCCCACATAACAGAGCTATACTGTACTGTACTAATACCACTATACAGCCCCACATAACAGCGCTATACTGTACTGTACTAATACCACTATACAGCCCCACATAACAGTGCTATACTGTACTGTACTAATACCACTATACAGCCCCACATAACAGTGCTATACTGTACTGTACTAATACCACTATACAGTCCACATAACAGAGCTATACTGTACTAATACCACTATACAGCACACATAACAGAGCTATACTGTACTGTACTAATACCACTATACAGCCCCACATAACAGTGCTATACTGTACTGTACTAATACCACTATACAGCCCACATAACAGAGCTATACTGTACTGTACTAATACCACTATACAGCCCCACATAACAGAGCTATACTGTACTGTACTAATACCACTATACAGCCCACATAACAGAGCTATACTGTACTGTACTAATACCACTATACAGCCCACATAACAGAGCTATACTGTACTGTACTAATACCACTATACAGCCCCACATAACAGTGCTATACTGTACTGTACTAATACCACTATACAGCCCACATAACAGAGCTATACTGTACTGTACTAATACCACTATACAGCCCCACATAACAGTGCTATACTGTACTGTACTAATACCACTATACAGCCCCACATAACAGTGCTATACTGTACTGTACTAATACCACTATACAGCCCCACATAACAGTGCTATACTGTACTGTACTAATACCACTATACAGCCCCACATAACAGTGCTATACTGTACTGTACTAATACCACTATACAGCCCACATAACAGAGCTATACTGTACTGTACTAATACCACTATACAGCCCACATAACAGAGCTATACTGTACTGTACTAATACCACTATACAGCCCCACATAACAGTGCTATACTGTACTGTACTAATACCACTATACAGCCCACATAACAGAGCTATACTGTACTGTACTAATACCACTATACAGCCCCACATAACAGTGCTATACTGTGCTGTACTAATACCACTATACAGCCCCACATAACAGTGCTATACTGTACTGCACTAATACCACTATACAGCCCCACATAACAGTGCTATACTGTACTGTACTAATACCACTATACAGCCCACATAACAGAGCTATACTGTACTGTACTAATACCACTATACAGCCCACATAACAGAGCTATACTGTACTAATACCACTATACAGCCCACATAACAGAGCTATACTGTACTGTACTAATACCACTATACAGCCCCCCTAACAGTGCTATACTGTACTGTACTAATACCACTATACAGCCCACATAACAGAGCTATACTGTACTGCACTAATACCACTATACAGCCCCACATAACAGAGCTATACTGTACTGTACTAATACCACTATACAGCCCACATAACAGAGCTATACTGTACTGTACTAATACCACTATACAGCCCCACATAACAGAGCTATACTGTACTGTACTAATACCACTATACAGCCCACATAACAGTGCTATACTGTACTGTACTAATACCACTATACAGCCCACATAACAGAGCTATACTGTACTGTACTAATACCACTATACAGCCCACATAACAGAGCTATACTGTACTGTACTAATACCACTATACAGCCCCACATAACAGAGCTATACTGTACTAATACCACTATACAGCCCACATAACAGTGCTATACTGTACTGTACTAATACCACTATACAGCCCACATAACAGAGCTATACTGTACTGTACTAATACCACTATACAGCCCACATAACAGTGCTATACTGTACTGTACTAATACCACTATACAGTCCACATAACAGCTATACTGTACTGTACTAATACCACTATACAGCCCCACATAACAGAGATATACTGTACTGTACTAATACCACTATACAGCCCCACATAGCAGAGCTATACTGTACTGTACTAATACCACTATACAGCCCCACATAACAGAGCTATACTGTACTGTACTAATACCACTATACAGCCCACATAACAGTGCTATACTGTACTGTACTAATACCACTATACAGCCCCACATAACAGTGCTATACTGTACTGTACTAATACCACTATACAGCCCCACATAACAGTGCTATACTGTATTGTACTAATACCACTATACAGCCCACATAACAGTGCTATACTGTACTGTACTAATACCACTATACAGCACACATAACAGAGCTATACTGTACTGTACTAATACCACTATACAGCCCCACATAACAGAGCTATACTGTACTGTACTAATACCACTATACAGCCCCACATAACAGAGCTATACTGTACTGTACTAATACCACTATACAGCCCACATAACAGAGCTATACTGTACTGTACTAATACCACTATACAGCCCCACATAACAGTGCTATACTGTACTGTACTAATACCACTATACAGCCCCACATAACAGCGCTATACTGTACTGTACTAATACCACTATACAGCCCCACATAACAGAGCTATACTGTACTAATACCACTATACAGCCCACATAACAGAGCTATACTGTACTGTACTAATACCACTATACAGCCCACATAACAGAGCTATATTGTACTGTACTAATACCACTATACAGCCCCACATAACAGAGCTATACTGTACTGTACTAATACCTCTATACAGCCCACATAACAGTGCTATACTGTACTGTACTAATACCACTATACAGCCCACATAACAGAGCTATACTGTACTGTACTAATACCACTATACAGCCCCACATAACAGAGCTATACTGTACTGTACTAATACCACTATACAGCCCACATAACAGAGCTATACTGTACTGTACTAATACCTCTATACAGCCCACATAACAGTGCTATACTGTACTGTACTAATACCACTATACAGCCCACATAACAGAGCTATATTGTACTGTACTAATACCACTATACAGCCCCACATAACAGAGCTATACTGTACTGTACTAATACCTCTATACAGCCCACATAACAGTGCTATACTGTACTGTACTAATACCACTATACAGCCCACATAACAGAGCTATATTGTACTGTACTAATACCACTATACAGCCCCACATAACAGCTATACTGTACTGTACTAATACCTCTATACAGCCCACATAACAGTGCTATACTGTACTGTACTAATACCACTATACAGCCCACATAACAGAGCTATACTGTACTGTACTAATACCACTATACAGCCCCACATAACAGAGCTATACTGTACTAATACCACTATACAGCCCACATAACAGAGCTATACTGTACTGTACTAATACCACTATACAGCCCACATAACAGAGCTATACTGTACTGTACTAATACCACTATACAGCCCCACATAACAGAGCTATACTGTACTGTACTAATACCACTATACAGCCCACATAACAGAGCTATACTATACTGTACTAATACCACTATACAGCCCCACATAACAGAGCTATACTGTACTAATACCTCTATACAGCCCACATAACAGAGCTATACTGTACTGTACTAATACCACTATACAGCCCACATAACAGAGCTATACTGTACTGTACTAATACCACTATACAGCCCCACATAACAGAGCTATACTGTACTGTACTAATACCACTATACAGCCCACATAACAGAGCTATACTGTACTGTACTAATACCACTATACAGCCCACATAACAGAGCTATACTGTACTGTACTAATACCTCTATACAGCCCACATAACAGAGCTATACTGTACTGTACTAATACCTCTATACAGCCCACATAACAGAGCTATACTGTACTGTACTAATACCACTATACAGCCCACATAACAGAGCTATACTGTACTGTACTAATACCACTATACAGCCCACATAACAGAGCTATACTGTACTGTACTAATACCACTATACAGCCCACATAACAGTGCTATACTGTACTAATACCACTATACAGCCCACATAACAGAGCTATACTGTACTGTACTAATACCACTATACAGCCCACATAACAGAGCTATACTGTACTGTACTAATACCACTATACAGCCCACATAACAGAGCTATACTGTACTAATACCACTATACAGCCCACATAACAGAGCTATACTGTACTGTACTAATACCACTATACAGCCCCACATAACAGTGCTATACTGTACTGTACTAATACCACTATACAGCCCACATAACAGAGCTATACTGTACTGTACTAATACCACTATACAGCCCCACATAACAGAGCTATACTGTACTGTACTAATACCACTATACAGCCCCACATAACAGAGCTGTACTGTACTGTACTAATACCACTATACAGCCCACATAACAGAGCTATACTGTACTGTACTAATACCACTATACAGCCCCCCACAACAGAGCTATACTGTACTAATACCACTATACAGCCCACATAACAGAGCTATACTGTACTGTACTAATACCACTATACAGCCCACATAACAGAGCTATACTGTACTGTACTAATACCACTATACAGCCCCACATAACAGAGCTATACTGTACTGTACTAATACCACTATACAGCCCCACATAACAGAGCTATACTGTACTGTACTAATACCACTATACAGCCCCACATAACAGAGCTATACTGTACTGTACTAATACCACTATACAGCCCCACATAACAGAGCTATACTGTACTGTACTAATACCACTATACAGCCCACATAACAGAGCTATACTGTACTGTACTAATACCACTATACAGCCCACATAACAGTGCTATACTGTACTGTACTAATACCTCTATACAGCCCACATAACAGAGCTATACTGTACTGTACTAATACCACTATACAGCCCACATAACAGTGCTATACTGTACTGTACTAATACCACTATACAGCCCACATAACAGTGCTATACTGTACTGTACTAATACCACTATACAGCCCCACATAACAGAGCTATACTGTACTGTACTAATACCACTATACAGCCCCACATAACAGTGCTATACTGTACTGTACTAATACCACTATACAGCCCACATAACAGAGCTATACTGTACTGTACTAATACCACTATACAGCCCACATAACAGTGCTATACTGTACTGTACTAATACCACTATACAGCCCACATAACAGAGCTATACTGTACTGTACTAATACCACTATACAGCCCACATAACAGTGCTATACTGTACTGTACTAATACCACTATACAGCCCACATAACAGAGCTATACTGTACTGTACTAATACCACTATACAGCCCACATAACAGTGCTATACTGTACTAATACCTCTATACAGCCCACATAACAGAGCTATACTGTACTAATACCTCTATACAGCCCACATAACAGAGCTATACTGTACTGTACTAATACCACTATACAGCCCACATAACAGTGCTATACTGTACTGTACTAATACCTCTATACAGCCCACATAACAGAGCTATACTGTACTGTACTAATACCACTATACAGCCCACATAACAGTGCTATACTGTACTGTACTAATACCACTATACAGCCCACATAACAGTGCTATACTGTACTGTACTAATACCTCTATACAGCCCACATAACAGTGCTACTGTGGTAATACCAGCATACCGCGCCCCCTGTGGTCGGTACAACCTCTTACATACCTGTTGTTGCTCCTGACTGTAGATCTCAGTCGCCGCCTCCACACAGTTCCTGATTCCTTACGGGAAGCGGTAAGGGACACTCTCAGTCTTAGTTTTCGGCGTTTCTTTTCTTAGTGCCTGATCACTGTTCACACACAGCTGCACTTAATGCGCGGAAACCTCGCTTCCTCACAATCTTATAGGTTGCCCTTAATAAACATGGCCGCTACGCCGTTCCCTTCGTCACCTGAGACTCAGCTACAGGGAGCAATAAGGGTCAAACTTAGTATCTATTATTTTCTGATTCCAAGCTGAATTGTCACTTGTTCTTTCCTGATCACAATCGCGCTGTCACCTGTAGTTACAAATAGAAGAAATAGAAATACTAAGTGGAGCGATTGACTGGAGATTGTCCATACTGTTACCTGCCCACATCCAACATGGCCGCCGCACCGACCAATCTCCTAGGAGACGTGACGCCATCATGTTGCACCGCGGGCTGACTGACGGCGCAGGCTTTTGACGTCAGCTTGACTTTGCGCGGTTCCTGCTGTTCACATGCTGTTTTGAACCTCACGTCTTGCTTTCAGTACCTGATTCTTCTATTTGTAACTGAATTAATAGACATATAAGTGTAAAGTGAGGGGAGAATGCCGAGTGCAGCTCCGGGGGCCCCGGCAGCCAGCGCCGCCATGCAGGAAGCACTGGAGGGAGCCGGGAGAGTCATAGAGCGGTTACTGCAGGAGGAGAGAGCCCACCCCGACCTGTCCGACCTCCTCAGCCTCCCGGCGCATAGTAAGTGAGGGGTAGAGGGGTGAGTGAGGAGGAACGGGGGGGGGGGGGGGCAGGGATACGGCTGCTGTACTGGGCAGCGGCCACTGGAGGGGGCAGTAGAGAATGGGTTGAGATAAGGGGGTGGGGGGTGAGGCTAGAGATGGGGGAATGAAGGGCAGAGATGGGTGGGACACATTTGGGAGAGAGTCCAGAGATGGAGGTAGGGATACAGTGGGGAGAGGCCAGAGATGGGGTGGACACAGTGGGGAGAGGCCAGAGATCGGGGTGGACACAGTGGGGAGAGGCCATAAATCGGGGAAGACACAGTGGGGAGAGGCCAGAGATCGGGGAAGACACAGTGGGGAGAGGCCAGAAATCGGGGAGGACACAGTGGGGAGAGGCCAGAGATCGGGGTGGACACAGTGGGGAGAGGCCAGAGATCGGGGTGGACACAGTGGGGAGAGGCCAGAGATCGGGGTGGACACAGTGGGGAGAGGCCAGAAATCGGGGAGGACACAGTGGGGAGAGGCCAGAGATCGGGGAGGACACAGTGGGGAGAGGCCAGAGATCGGGGAGGACACAGTGGGGAGAGGCCAGATATATGGGGGGGGGGGGGCACAGTGGGAAGAGGCCAGATATATGTGGGGGGGTTACAGTGGGAAGAGGCCAGAGATCGGGGAGGACACAGTGGGAAGAGGCCAGAGATCGGGGAGGACACAGTGGGGAGAGGCCAGAGATCGGGGGGGTGGGGACACAGTGGGGAGAGGCCAGAGATCGGGGGGGGGGACACAGTGGGGAGAGGCCAGAGATCGGGGGGGGGGACACAGTGGGGAGAGGCCAGAGATCGGGGGGGGGGGGATACAGTGGGGAGAGGCCAGAGATGGGGGGGGGGGGGATACAGTGGGGAGAGGCCAGAGATGGGGGGGGGGGGATACAGTGGGGAGAGGCCAGAGATGGGGGGAGGGACACAGTGGGGAGAGGCCAGAGATCGGGGGGGGACACAGCAATGGGGAGAGGCCAGAGATGGGGGGTGGGGGGACACAGCAATGGGGAGAGGCCAGAGATGGGGGGTGGGGGGACACAGCAATGGGGAGAGGCCAGAGATGGGGGGTGGGGGGACACAGCAATGGGGAGAGGCCAGAGATCGGGGGGGACACAGCAGTGGGGAGAGACCAGAGCGGTGGGGGGGGGGGACACAGCGGTGGGGGGGGGGGACACAGCAGTGGGGAGAGGCCAGAGATGGGGGGGTCACAGTGGGGAGAGGCCAGAGATCGGGGGGTGGGACACAGTGGGGAGAGGCCAGAGATCGGGGGGGGGGGGGACACAGTGGGGAGAGGCCAGAGATCGAGGGGTGGGGGGACACAGTGGGGAGAGGCCAGAGATCGGGGGGCGGCACAGTGGGGAGACGGGGGGGGGGGACAGTGGGAAGAGGCCAGAGATCGGGGGGGGGGACACAGCAGTGGGGAGAGGCCAGAGATGGGGGGTGGGGGGACACAGCAATGGGGAGAGGCCAGAGATGGGGGGTGGGGGGACACAGCAATGGGGAGAGGCCAGAGATCGGGGGGGACACAGCAGTGGGGAGAGGCCAGAGCGGTGGGGGGGGGGACACAGCAGTGGGGAGAGGCCAGAGATCGGGTGGGGGGGGGGGGCGACACAGCAGTGGGGAGAGGCCGGAGATGGGGGGGGGTCACAGTGGGGAGAGGCCAGAGATCGGGGGGTGGAACACAGTGGGGAGAGGCCAGAGATCGGGGGGGGGGGGGACACAGTGGGGAGAGGCCAGAGATCGAGGGGGGGGGGACACAGTGGGGAGAGGCCAGAGATCGGGGGGCGGCACAGTGGGGAGACGGGGGGGGGGACAGTGGGGAGAGGCCAGAGATCGGGGGGGGGTGGACACAGTGGGGAGACGGCAGAAATCGTGGGGGGGGGACAGTGGGGAGAGGCCAGAGATCAGCGGGGGGACAACACAGCAGTGGGGAGAGGCCAGAGATCGGGGGGTGGGACAGTGGGGAGAGGCCAGAGATGGGGGGGACACAGTGGGGAGAGGCCAGAGATGGGGGGGACACAGTGGGGAGAGGCCAGAGATGGGGGGGGACGGCAGTGGGGAGAGGCCAGTGATCGGGGGGGGCAGTGGGGAGAGGCCAGAGATCGGGGGTGGGGCACAGTGGGGAGAGGCCAGAGATCGGGGGGGGGGCCACAGTGGGGAGAGGCCAGAGATCGGGGGGGGGGGCCACAGTGGGGAGAGGCCAGAGATCGGGGGGGGGGCCACAGTGGGGAGAGGCCAGAGATCGGGGGGGGGGGGGGGGACAGCAATGGGGAGAGGCCAGAGATCGGGGGGGAACGACACAGTGGGGAGAGGCCAGAGATCGGGGGGGGGGGGGGGGGGCACAGTGGGGAGAGGCCAGAGATCGGGGGGGTTTACAGCAATGGGGAGATGCCAGAGATCGGGGGGGTGGGGGACAGCAATGGGGAGAGGCCATAGATCGGGGGGGGGTCACAGTGGGGAGAGGCCAGAGATCGGGGGGGGGACACAGTGGGGAGAGGCCAGAGATCGGGGGGGGGGGACACAGTGGGGAGAGGCCAGAGATCGGGGGGGGGGGACACAGTGGGGAGAGGCCAGAGATCGGGGGGGGGGGCACAGTGGGGAGAGGCCAGAGATCGGGGGGGTTTACAGCAATGGGGAGATGCCAGAGATCGGGGGGGGGGGGACAGCAATGGGGAGAGGCCATAGATCGGGGGGGGGACACCGTGGGGAGAGGCCAGAGATCGGGGGGGGGACACAGTGGGGAGAGGCCAGAGATCAGGGGGGGGGGACACAGTGGGGAGAGGCCAGAGATCGGGGGGGGGGCACAGTGGGGAGAGGCCAGAGATCGGGGGGGGGGGGCACAGTGGGGAGAGGCCAGAGATCGGGGGGGGGGGGGCACAGTGGGGAGAGGTCAGAGATCGGGGGGGGTTACAGCAATGGGGAGATGCCAGAGATCGGGGGGGTGGGACAGCAATGGGGAGAGGCCAGAGATCGGGGGGGGGGGACAGCAATGGGGAGAGGCCAGAGATCGGGGGGGGGGACACAGTGGGGAGAGGCCAGAGATCGGGGGGGGGGGGACACAGTGGGGAGAGGCCAGAGATCGGGGGGGGGGGACACAGTGGGGAGAGGCCAGAGATCGGGGGGGACGGGACACAGTGGGGAGAGGCCAGAGATCGGGGGGGGGGGGGACACAGTGGGGAGAGGCCAGAGATCGGGGGGGGGGGACACAGTGGGGAGAGGCCAGAGATCGGGGGGGGGGACACAGTGGGGAGAGGCCAGAGATCGGGGGGGGGGGGGGGCACAGTGGGGAGAGGCCAGAGATCGGGGGGGGGGGGGACACAGTGGGGAGAGGCCAGAGATCGGGGGGGGGGGACACAGTGGGGAGAGGCCAGAGATCGGGGGGGGGGGACAGTGGGGAGAGGCCAGAGATCGGGGGGGGGGGGACACAGTAGGGAGAGGCCAGAGATCGGGGGGGGACGACACAGTGGGGAGAGGCCAGAGATCGGGGGAGGACACAGTGGGGAGAGACCAGAAATATGGAGGGGAGACAGTGGGGAGAGAGACCAGAGATATGGGGGCGATGACTCATGGGGTAGAAGGGTGAGCATGGGGTAATGGGAAAGAGACGGGAGAAGATCGGGCAGCAGAGGAGAGAGAGGCCATAGAGGAGGAGATGATGGATTGTGTGTATTTTTGGTATCTTCCGTGGATATAAGCTTTGTCTCCGCTGATCGTCTCCTGCTTCTTCCTCCTCTCAGATATTACTTATTGTCTTCTCCTGCAGATTGTCCTACGGTGTCAGGAATGACGGAGATGGATTACCCCCTGCAGGGCCCGAGCCTGATGAGCATCCCCAGCCTCCCGGAGCTGAGTGCCATCCGCAGAGTGCCGCTCCCCCCGGAGCTGGTAGAGCAGTTTGGACGTATCCTTGTATATACTGTATACACTTATAGATACTGTATAACTTCTGTTACGCAGCAGAGACCCCCAGATGGTGAAGTGTTAGATGAGCGTTCTCGGGGTCTCCTGTGCTGGACACGTCCGCCGGTTCTTCACAGTGACTTTCTGGCTACGGGTAGACAGGGTGGGCTTTGCGGGGACCCTCTGCCTGACAGCTGTGGTGTTCCCAGCACTGTATTGTTGCTCCTTACATCAGAGCTGTAGGGATGCAGTGTAATTGTATGATGGGTGTATTCCCCGAGATCAGCCGGGCATGGCTAACGATCGACAGCGATATATTCATGTGGAACTACCAGGAGGGGTACGTATAGAGGACGAGAGGTGACGGGTGCACGACAGAGAAAGCGTCACATACTGTTGGGGCATGCTGAGGGTTGTAGTCTTACAGCAGGTTGCACTGATATTGAAGCTGATTAACTGTTGTTTCTTTGTCTTGGTATAAAATGCCTAAAAGCCTGATTTATTTTAATAGATGCGACGTCGCTTATTTCGATGGCCTCAGCGAGACGATCCTTTCTGTTGGGCTTGTGAAGCCGAAGGAAGGTGAGCGAGGAAGGAGCGGCTCCTGTGTCTGGGGAGGTCTGGAGACGACACACGGAGCAGCTGTCACTTCGGCCTTTGTGTTTGTGTCTTCCAGGTATTTTCCAGCCTCACATTCGCTATTTGCTGGTTCTCGCGACTCCTGTGGACGTCGTTATTTTAGGAGTCAGCTTCGCCAATTTGCAGACAGGTCAGTTTTAGTGATGAGCGAGTATGTTTTGTTAACCCTTTCGCCAAGTATGCTCGGCCGAGCACCGAGTATTTATAGCGTGCTCGGGCTTTAAATTTTCGTCGCTCCGTGAACATGATTTGCGACTGTTTGACAGATTTAATACATGTGAGGAATGCCTGTTTTTCCAGCATTCCTCACATGTATTAAATCTGTCAAACAGTCGCAAATCATGTTCACGGAGTGACGACGAAAATTTAAAGCCCGAGCACGCTATAAATACTCGGTGCTCTGCCCAGCATAGTCAGTGTACAACGGCCAATGTCCATGCTATTAGAAGGGTCTTTTTTTATAATCGATTTTATGGGAATATTGTTGCAAGTTCTCTTCTATTCATAGGATGTGGGATAACTTGCTGATCACTGGGGGTCCCAGCAGTCGAACTCACTTTATTCATTGTCTATGGGATAGAAAGAAATAGCCTAGCGCCGTACGAGGCAGTCCCATAGACAATGATTGGAGCATAGCCCTCCGCTCCTTTCAGCCCCACTCTCAGGATCGCTGGTGTGACCCCAGAGTATCCGCACGTTATCTCATCCTATGGATCACTCATCATAGCGTTGGAGGTGTACGGTACTAGATGAAACCCTATAACCATATTTACATTTTCTTTTAGGAAACCCCAATGACAGCCTGTCCGCTGGGATGCAACTCCTTCCAGATCCGCTCTACTCCATCTCCACAGATAACACATATCTGATAAGCATAACGTCCACCAGCAACGGGCGCATCTTCTTATCTGGAAAAGATGGCTGCTTGTATGAAGTAGCGTACCAAGTAAGGGGTTTTTATTTTACCCGGTCACTGTCTATATACAGCAACTAGATGCAGGGCATCTCCACTGCTTTGAATACTTTGCTAGAAGGTTATATGGTGTGATGTTTTGCAGCACAGGGTCATTCATCTGCACTTGTGAAAATGTGGATAATTTCCCAATCATTGTGGTTTCGACCTCTGAGACCCCCACCGATCCCAAGAACAAGGCCTGTGTAAACAGCAGTGGTCGATCGCTCTCACTGCCGTTCTATTAATTTTTATGGGAGAGCCGAATGTCAGCCAAACGCAGCGCTGTACTGTATCCGGCGGTCACATGAAGGATGAATGGAGCGTCCGTGTGCACGATCGACCACCGCTCTATTCACACGGCGAAGTCGGACCCCCAGCTTTTGGAAAGTTATCCCACGAATTGGTGATAACTTCTAAATTTGAGAATTTAATACCTATAGCCATCTCAGTTATTTGCAGTTTCTTTGAAGAAGCCGCAAGCGTTTCTAGAAGTTGTCGATGAATATGGCACTCGGCGAGTTCTATACAGTAAAATTGTTGTTTTGCTTTTCTTTAGGCTGAAGCTGGATGGTTCAATCCGAGGTGCAGGAAAATCAACCACTCGAAGAGCACCCTGTCCTTCCTCGTCCCGTCTGTGCTTCAGTTCTCCTTTTCAGAGGATGGTAAGTCCAGATTTACGTTTCTCAGGAATCTCGACACTTTCTCTTGGCTTTCTGAATCCTTTTTCTACTTAAGTGAGAACACCAGGTCTCCATCGTCCTGTGTGATCTCCGTTAGTCAGAGATCCTCCAGGCCGCTCCCTGTCGCCTGTAAATGATATATGGCTGTTACTATGCTGCTATTTATCTCTCTAATAATGAAGACCTTTTTCCATCACTTGGTAAATGTCTTTCTGTCATTACAAGAGTTGTGGTTTTTTGCCTGGCAGACCCCATCGTTCAGATCGCCGTGGACAATTCTAGGAACATCCTCTACACCCGTTCGGAGAAAGGCGTCCTACAGGTAACCTAACACGGATCGTCTCTCAGCGGTCTGTAAGTATGAAGGGCACAAAACATAATGGTGTCTTGTATTTGCAGGCGTATGACTTGGGGTACGATGGTAACGGGATGAGCAGAGTGGCCTCTGTGTCCCAGAACTCCATCGTCTCTGCTGCTGGGAATATTGCCAGGTAATGAGCTCCCTGCCGGGGGCAGCTGTTTTCAGGGGGGTCTTGAACTTTCCTCATAGTGTAATATTCATAGTTTAATCCTGAAAAGCAATTTTCACTCTTTTTTGGGGGGAGGGGGGTGGGAGTCATTTTTTTTCCTCCATCTTTTTTTTTTCTCTTTAGTAGTACTTTTCTCTTTAGTAGCATTGGAAGAGCTGTAATTTTGCATGTCGTCATTCTCTTCACCAGATAATTTACTAAAAAGGGGTAAAAAAATGAAGTGGGGTGAGATGGTTAAAACCTATTTCTTGTAGCCTCCATTGGAGGACACAGGAACCATGGGTGTACTAGGCTGCCACTAGGAGGCTGGAATTAAGGATTAAAAAATGTCAGCTCGTCCCTGACGTGACCTGGAAATAGGACTTCTGTGCACTCCTGTCCCAATGCCAATGATAGAAAAGGCTCTTAGAAGGGTTGCAAGAACGTGAAGCGCGTCAGCGTTTATCATCTGGAATGTAATATGAGCGACTTGTGAGAGGCTGTCGCTCATATGCCTTAATTAGAGTAATGGTCCATGTGATCCGAATCCTCATGGAAGTAAGCGTCTGCCAGCAATAAAGCTGGAGGAAGGTTAGCTGGACTAGGGGGCTTTCTCTAAGCTGAAGGGTCTCTGCCAACGGTTAGAGAAGAGCCCAAATGTGCCGTATAGAGAGGTTGGAGGCGCTGGCTCACTCAGAAGGTGGTCAGAGCAGATATTAGCTGTGCGATGTGCCGTATGGAGGGGTTCGGAGGGGCTGACTTGCTCAGGAGGTGGTCAGAGCACTGATGCGATGTGCCATATGGAGAGGTCAGAGGGGCTGACTCGCTCAGGAGGAGGTCAGAGCGCTGATGTGATGTGCTGTATGGAGAGGTTCAGTGGGGCTGACTCACTCAGGAGGTGGTCAGAGCATTGATGCGATGTGCCTTATGGAGTGGTCGGAAAGGCTGACTCGCTCAGGAGGTGGTCAGAGCACTGATGCGATGTGCCGTATGGAGAGGTCAGAGGGGCTGACTCGCTCAGGAGGTGGTCAGAGCATTGATGCGATGTGCCTTATGGAGTGGTCGGAAAGGCTGACTCGCTCAGGAGGTGGTCAGAGCACTGATGCGATGTGCCGTATGGAGAGGTCAGAGGGGCTGACTCGCTCAGGTGGAGGTCAGAGCACTGATGTGATATGCCGTATGGAGAGGTCAGAGGGGCTGACTCGCTCAGGTGGAGGTCAGAGCATTGATGCGATGTGCCATATGGAGAGGTCGGAGGGGCTTACTCGCTCAGGTGGAGGTCAGAGCACTGATGTGATATGCCGTATGGAGAGGTCAGAGGGGCTGACTCGCTCAGGTGGAGGTCAGAGCATTGATGCGATGTGCCATATGGAGAGGTTCGGAGGGGCTGACTCGCTCAGGAGGTGGTCAGAGCACTGATGTGATATGCCGTATGGAGAGGTCAGAGGGGCTGACTCGCTCAGGTGGAGGTCAGAGCATTGATGCGATGTGCCATATGGAGAGGTTCGGAGGGGCTGACTCGCTCAGGAGGTGGTCAGAGCACTGATGTGATATGCCGTATGGAGAGGTCAGAGGGGCTGACTCGCTCAGGTGGAGGTCAGAGCACTGATGCGATGTGCCATATGGAGAGGTCAGAGGGGCTGACTCGCTCAGGTGGAGGTCAGAGCACTGATGTGATATGCCGTATGGAGAGGTCAGAGGGGCTGACTCGCTCAGGTGGAGGTCAGAGCATTGATGCGATGTGCCATATGGAGAGGTTCGGAGGGGCTGACTCGCTCAGGAGGTGGTCAGAGCACTGATGCGATGTGCCATATGGCAGGGCTCGACAAACCCAGGCGCCTGGTCGCCAGTGGCGCCTAGAAAATGTTGCCTGGTGCTTGAGGAGTTGAGAAGAAAAAAAAATACTCTCAATCCAATCCCACCTCCTGCACGGAGTCATCCAATCGGAGGAAGCAGGGACAGTATCGCTCAGGCCGCCTTCTCCACTTTGCTCCGCCCCCCTTATGCTCCGGGACTGGACAGGGAGAGTTGGGTTACGGGGGAAGCAGGGCCGGCGTCAGCACCCGGCGTACCCGGGCAAGTGCCGGGGCCCTGGAAAATCAGAGGGGCCCAGCCGCCCACTCACTGTCGGGGCCCGGGCCCACACACCCACCCACCCGCCCACTCACTGTCGGGGCCGGGCCCACACACCCACCCGCCCACTCACTGTCGGGGCCGGGCCCACACACCCACCCGCCCACTCACTGTCGGGCCCGGGCCCACACACCCACCCGCCCACTCACTGTCGGGGCCGGGCCCACACACCCACCCGCCCACTCACTGTCGGGGCCGGGCCCACACACCCACCCGCCCACTCACTGTCGGGGCCGGGCCCACACACCCACCCGCCCACTCACTGTCGGGGCCCTGGCCGCTTCCTCGGCACCTGTTCAGGGACGCAGGCGCTGCTTGATTGCCGGCACTCCCCCAGACATGGCCGCGCGCTGTCCGGCTGTGTCTGCTAGTAATGACACGGCAGGGTCGACGGCACTGCACCTTTAATTGTGCTTGTGTGTCGCTCCTGCCGCGTCATTACTAGCAGACACAGCCGCACAGCGCGCGGCCATGTCTGGGGGAGTGCCGGCAATCAAACACCGTCTCAGCAGAGGTCCTGCACAGATGGGCGGGAGGGGCCCGGACCCGACCGCAAGTGGGCCCCTCTGATGTTCCAGGGCCATGAAGTCTGTGACACGCCGGGGGCCCTGCACTGCCCCATACCCGAGGAGCTGCTGGACAGGACACTGGACCGGGGACAGGTGAGTGAGGCTTCCCCAATCCCCATATTAAAAATATTAGTAATGGGTCTGTGTGAGTGCATGTATGTGAATGTCAGTGTATATGACTGTGTATATATATTTGTCTGTTTTATCTATGTGTATGTCTGTATGTGTACATATGTCTGCGTACCATGTGTGTGCGCGCATATGTCTGCGTCCCGTGTGTGTGCGCGCATATGTCTGCGTCCCGTGTGTGTGCGCGCATATGTCTGCGTACCGTGTGTGTGCGCGCATATGTCTGCGTCCCGTGTGTGTGCGCGCATATGTCTGCGTCCCGTGTGTGTGCGCGCATATGTCTGCGTCCCGTGTGTGTGCGCGCATATGTCTGCGTACCGTGTGTGTGCGCGCATATGTCTGCGTACCGTGTGTGTGCGCGCATATGTCTGCGTACCGTGTGTGTGCGCGCATGTCTGCGTACCGTGTGTGCGCGCGCATATGTCTGCGTATGTGAAGGATGAGGGGGCAGGCTGGGCCATGTGTAATTAATAAATAAATATATATATATATATATATATATATATATATATAATTAGAGAAATAGCCCAAGTACTACAAATTGAGTGTGGGCAAGGGAACAGAATCCCCCCCGACACCCTCAAATACCGACTCCAAGGCAACATTTTTTTACTAGGAGAAAAACAGAGTCATCATGGTTTTTTAAAAAAAGACACATATTTTATTAACAATCAGTTTAAGACAAGTGTTGTAATCAAAAAACAACAGGAAATTAATAAAGAGCAAGTGAAAAGCAAGGTGGACAATGAAATATCCACATAAGCCCAGACAGACCTGCCTCAATATTAGATGCTTAATCAAAAACAGACACAACTCTTATGACTGGAAAAAAAGGATTTTTCCATAAGAGTAGAAAGACCGCTGCACCTAAGATTTTCAACCAATACCGTGAAAATTGCATAAATAATAGGCCAATAATTTATCTCAATGGAATATCAAAATTGAAGAGCTGTCGTTAAACTAAACACCTAGTGGCGCACTATAGTATACTGAAAAAAGAGAACAAGCATCAAAGACAGACCCATCAATTAAGGTGCAGCGTGCATGTTAATATAAACTATAGAGTTGGACAGATAGAGGAGCATCTCCACATATTCCCTCCCTTCCCCCAATCTCCCACTCCTACAAAATGAAAGGAGGGGAGAGTGACCTCTTAGGCATATTAGCATGAAGTGCCAGAAAGGGCATGTCACTCAAATTGGCAGTGGGGGAGATGTTGTTCTTACCAGGGGTGGTGGTGGGCAGTCAGTGGGCTTTAGGACAGACCACGTGCGTCCCCGACGCGTTTCGCGGTGACTACGGCCGCTTTCTCAAGGGGCGGTGAAGATAATGGGAAGCAGGCACCCTTTTTGAATCATTAGTGCCGGTCACGTGAGCGATCACGTGACCGGTCACATGTGTGATGGGGGCGTGCACTGGTGCCCTAGCGACGCGAAGCTGACTGCCCACCACCACCCCTGGTAAGAACAACATCTCCCCCACTGCCAATTTGAGTGACATGCCCTTTCTGGCACTTCATGCTAATATGCCTAAGAGGTCACTCTCCCCTCCTTTCATTTTGTAGGAGTGGGAGATTGGGGGAAGGGAGGGAATATGTGGAGATGCTCCTCTATCTGTCCAACTCTATAGTTTATATTAACATGCACGCTGCACCTTAATTGATGGGTCTGTCTTTGATGCTTGTTCTCTTTTTTCAGTATACTATAGTGCGCCACTAGGTGTTTAGTTTAACGACAGCTCTTCAATTTTGATATTCCATTGAGATAAATTATTGGCCTATTATTTATGCAATTTTCACGGTATTGGTTGAAAATCTTAGGTGCAGCGGTCTTTCTACTCTTATGGAAAAATCCTTTTTTTCCAGTCATAAGAGTTGTGTCTGTTTTTGATTAAGCATCTAATATTGAGGCAGGTCTGTCTGGGCTTATGTGGATATTTCATTGTCCACCTTGCTTTTCACTTGCTCTTTATTAATTTCCTGTTGTTTTTTGATTACAACACTTGTCTTAAACTGATTGTTAATAAAATGTGTCTTTTTTTAAAAAACCATGATGACTCTGTTTTTCTCCTAGTAAAAAAAAATATATATAATATATATATTTATTTCTCCGCCGTATCTGTGCATCATGAATCGTGTATGTGTTAAAAGGGCCCACTGAGACTCTTTCGCCCGGGGCCCAGAAAAACCTGGAGCCGGCCCTGGGGGGAAGGATCGCTGTGGCCGGGGGCCCGTTCTCATCTCCCGCTACCTGTGTAAGTACATACAAAGGCCGTGCTCCCCGGGGAGATGCCGTGTGTGAGGGGGTCTATATGTACAGTTTGTCAACAAAAAAAATTCTGGCTCCTAAATTTTTTGGCTGGCTCCTAGATTCTGAACAACTTTGTCGACCCCTGCCATATGGAGTGGTCGGAAAGGCTGATTTGCTCAGGAGGTGGTCAGAGCACTGATGCGATGTGCCGTATGGAGTGGTCGGAAAGGCTGATTTGCTCAGGAGGTGGTCAGCACTGATGTGATGTGCTGTATGGAGAGGTTGAAGGGGCTGACTTGCTCAGGAGGTGGTCAGAGCAGTGATTCGCTGTGCGATGTGCCATATGGAGAGGTCGGAGGGGCTGACTCGCTCAGGAGGTGGTCAGAGCATTGATGCGATGTGCCATATGGAGAGGTCGGAGGGGCTTACTCGCTCAGGAGGTGGTCAGAGCACTGATGTGATATGCCGTGTGGAGAGGTTCGGAGAGGCTGACTTGCTCAGGAGGTGGTCAGAGCAGTGATTCGCTGTGCGATGTGCCATATGGAGAGGTCGCAGGGGCTGACTCGCTCAGGAGGTGGTCAGAGCATTGATGCGATGTGCCATATGGAGAGGTCGGAGGGGCTGACTCGCTCAGGAGGTGGTCAGAGCCCTGACAAAAGGCAAAGGCCAACTGCTTCAAGGTAATATGGTCCTGCTGTTCAGACGAGAGACGGTACACCCTGACCCCCCCGGCAGACTGTTCTCTCCATCTTACCTCGGGATTACAGAGAGGACATTACCTTTGGTTTCTCCTAACGTAAAATAGAAAAGAGAAAAAGATTAGTACAAAGGTGGCAGCAGGTCTGGGCCTCAGGTCTGTGTCTGCCTCCCTCATGACACTAAAGTTTTTTCAGGGCAGGAGCCGACTTCTGTAATCCTCAGTGACGGCCTCCTGGTGGCAGTAGCGTGCACCCATGGTTCCTGTGTTCTCCTAATGAAGCGATCAAGAAAAAAAAAAGTGTGACATTGAACATGCCATTAATAAAACATGAAAAACAGTGTACAGTAAAATGTGTATACATCGCAGGTTTATGGCCCTTTACTTGCATTTTACATTGCAGGTACTTGAGGCTGATGTGTAGCTGCAGTCCTGAGCACCGACACTGCTGCGCACATCGTCTGTCTGCAGGGCTCATCCTGTCCGTATTCTCTATCCTGATTGTTCCCCTTTTTCTTCATTAGAACAATAGATCGCTCCGTATTCAAACCCATCGTTCATATCGCCGTGATCGAGAGATCCGAATCTGTGAACTGTCACCTGCTTGCTGTTACCCATGCCGGTGAGTTTTACAGTTGGCGTCTTGTCAGATATTCGATCTTATTTTTAACCATATGACGTTAACGTGCTCCCGACTGCCCAAAGTCTTGCGGTCTCTGCATTAAAACTCATAGGAGGAGCAGATCCGGTCTACGGCTGTTTGAGAAGGCTGCGGACCAGAAGACTGAACAATTTGTCACCGCTGCTTCGCACCGCCGAGACTTCAATTGGTCCGAGCAACTGCATGGTCAATGTCTCTGCGTCTTATATTCTATACTAAGGGGCCCATGCAATGCCAGACACTCCTGACCGCTTCCTAAGTGAACTGGCAGAACAGTCATAAAGCGTTCTGTCTAATCATTCAGAGAGCTGTGCAGCAATGCAAAGGTCACAGGGCAGGAGAAGGATGCACATCTACATAGGTCACAGGGCAGGAGAAGGATGCACATCTACATAGGTCACAGGGCAGGAGAAGGAGGCACATCTACATAGGTCACAGGGCAGGAGAAGGAGGCACATCTACATAGGTCACAAGGCAGGAAAAGGATGCACATCTACATAGGTCACAGGGCAGGAGAAGGATGCACATCTACATAGGTCACAGGGCAGGAGAAGGAGGCACATCTACATAGGTCACAGGGCAGGAGAAGGAGGCACATCTACATAGGTCACAGGGCAGGAGAAGGAGGCACATCTACATAGGTCACAGGGCAGGAGAAGGAGGCACATCTACATAGGTCACAGGGCAGGAGAAGGAGGCACATCTACATAGGTCACAGGGCAGGAGAAGGAGGCACATCTACATTGGTCACAAGGCAGGAAAAGGATGCACATCTACATAGGTCACAGGGCAGGAGAAGGATGCACATCTACATAGGTCACAGGGCAGGAGAAGGAGGCACATCTACATAGGTCACAGGGCAGGAGAAGGAGGCACATCTACATAGGTCACAGGGCAGGAGAAGGAGGCACATCTACATAGGTCACAGGGCAGGAGAAGGAGGCACATCTACATAGGTCACAGGGCAGGAGAAGGAGGCACATCTACATAGGTCACAGGGCAGGAGAAGGAGGCACATCTACATAGGTCACAGGGCAGGAGAAGGAGGCACATCCACATAGGTCACAGGGCAGGAGAAGGAGGCACATCCACATAGGTCACAGGGCAGGAGAAGGAGGCACATCCACATAGGTCACAGGGCAGGAGAAGGAGGCACATCCACATAGGTCACAGGGCAGGAGAAGGAGGCACATCCACATAGGTCACAGGGCAGGAGAAGGAGGCACATCCACATAGGTCACAGGGCAGGAGAAGGAGGCACATCTACATAGGTCACAGGGCAGGAGAAGGAGGCACATCTACATTGGTCACAGGGCAGGAGAAGGAGGCACATCCACATAGGTCACAGGGCAGGAGAAGGAGGCACATCCACATAGGTCACAGGGCAGGAGAAGGAGGCACATCTACATAGGTCACAGGGCAGGAGAAGGAGGCACATCTACATAGGTCACAGGGCAGGAGAAGGAACCACATTGTTCTGCCTCCTTACAGACTTTGACTGCATCTGCAGTGAGCTCGGTTTCCTCTACTCCAGTGTTTTGCTCCTAAACACACAGCCTGAGCCCCGCTGAACCCTGCTTTATTCGTTTTGTCACTTAGAGGGGTTGTCCCCTTTCAGAAAATTTTTCTCCATAGGCTCAGACGGTTGTAAAATAACAAACAGAGCTTTACTCGCTCTCCCCGGGTCCAGCGCTGAGTCGTCACCGCTGCTCTACTCTGTGTTGTTTAGCTGCAGCAGTAACCTCGCACTGATGACATCACAGCTGCATCCGCTCATTAAAGAGTGGAGCAGAGGCAGAGACTTAGCGCTGGACCCAGGGAGAGCGAGTAAAGCTCCGTTTGTTGTTTTACAACTAACAGCCTATGGGGAAAAGTTTTCTGAAAAGGGACAGCCTCTTTAATGACACTCGACTCTGCTGCATATGGCTTGTACATCCTGATCCAGCTGTTATTTCTGAAGATACAATAAATGGCCATTCTGCATCAGTGAAAACCTGGTGACTACTGCTTGCAGTTTCCTCACCAAACTCGTGTCATCTGACTTATCTCTGCCTTTCGTGTGTGTTACAGAAAGGTCAATTACAATCTTTTTCCCTAAAGGGGAAAAGACAAAGTTAGTAAAAATAACACCGTAGGTAGAAACAGGTCTGGACCTTAGGTCTGTTTCTGCTGCCTACGTGACACTAAGCTAAATCTGAGTCTTAGGACTGTCTGCCGCCTATGTGACACTAATCTAAACCTGAGCCTTAGGCCTGTTTCTGCCGCCTACATGATACTTATCTAAACCTGAGCCTTAGGACTGTCTGCCGCCTACATGACACAAATCTAAACCTGAGCCTTAGGACTGTGTCTGCTGCCTGCATGACACTAATATAAGCTGGATTGCTTGGTGCCGTCTGCTGGGGAGTAGTCAACTTTTTCCTTTAAGTCTAACTCTTGGTGTCAGCCTTGTGGTGGCTACAGCGTACACCCCATGGTTACCTGTGTCCCCCAATGAGGAGTCTGAGAAAGTGGGGTTATTATGTTAAAGGCCGAGATGCTTGACTTCTTCCATAGACTATTTAATTTCAGCCTGAATGCGCTGGCCAACTTATCCGAAAGGTCAAAGGATCCCCCTGTTTTCCCTATTAATAAGTATAGGAGTGGCAGAAGTCGGGCTGCCATCTGGTATATGCTTTGGTTTTATGCAGGGGGAGAATAACGCACAACGAGGCCACCTGCACAGGGGGTGGGTTTGTGTCTGATTTGTTGGAGATTTCTGATGCACCTAAACTAATCACTTTATTTTATCAGGATGATTAATGCTTGTCCTTTAATTCCAGGGGTCCGTCTTTACTTCAGTACCGGGCCATTTAAACAGCCGGCAGCTCACCCCAGCATGTTGTCTTTGGTGCATGTCCGCTTGCCACCCGGATTCTCTGCATCCTCCACTGTGGAGAAGCCATCGAAGGTTCACAAAGCCTTGTACAACAACGGTGAGCGGCTGAGACAGGTTCTGTTAGGCGTGCGTTCACACCAGTCTACTTTACGGTCCGTGATCGTGCTGCGATGCCCAGTCCATCGCAGGTCTCCTCACCTAACAGCCTCCTAGGTGCACGAGAGTGATATCTTGGATCAGGAAACCGCGGTCGGGCCTTGGACCACAACATCCAGTCTTGTGAATGCAGAACACTGAATATTATTTCCCCTTTTATCCAAGACTTTCATCTTTTATTGTTCCCATTTCTTAGGTGTTTTGCTCATGGCGGCCTCTGAAAACGAAGATCATGACATTTTATGGTGCATCAACCACGACTCCTTTCCATTTCAGAGGCCACTGATGGAGATGCAGGTGAAAGCATTTCCCATTTATTCAAATCTACTATGATCTATTCATATGTATTGTAAGATCTTACACCTTTAGTGTTAGTTTATGCTTCTAACTTAAACTTAACACAAGTGTCTAAAAGGGTTGTCCGTGGTGTGAACCCCTTTAATTGGCTTGTAGGCCGCTCAATCCAATGATTTTCATGTGGGACAGAATAAGTGGAGATTTGAATTGTTGCTGACCATAACCTGCTGCTGTCACCTAAGGAAGCAAATGGATAGTCCTGTGATTACAGCAGCATTGGCACTGATTCAGACACTCTTTTTTTTTTTTTTTTTTTTTTTTTTTTTTTTTTTTTTGGGTGTAAATATCTGATTACTAGAGGAGCTCCTGGCACTGATCACTAAACCAAGGTCTTAAGCCCTGATTGTTCATAAGTGCAGTCACAAATCACTGGAGCTTCCTTCTACTTAAAGCTACTCGCTCAATTAATTTTTTATGTAGGGCAGAGTAAGTGATTATTGTAGCCCTTTTCTTTCACTATGACTCTGACACCCAAAGAAGCAAATTTCCTGCCCTGTGCTCACAGCAGCATTGGCAATGATTCAAGCAGTCAGTCTGTCTCTTTTGTGTGTTTTTTTTTTTTTTTTTAAGGAATGTAAATGACTGTTTATTAGGAAAGGTCCCAGCACTGATCCACTAGACCGTGCTACCGAGGCCTATTTCTCCCTATCTGCAGGGACAAAGTGCTGGAGCTTCCTTCTCCTGCAATTAATTTTTATGTGGGACAGAACAAGAGGAGGTTTGAATTATTACAGTCCTTTACTCCCTGCCTGCTTTTTCTTAAAAAAAAAAAATAAACAAATACATAACCCTGTGATCACCTAGGAGAGCATCGCCTGCAGATATATGGGTCATTGAGAGATTAAGTCCTTTTGGTTAGATTTTGTGGTCCTGTGATCCCAGCAGCATTGGCCCTGATTTCGCTTTTTCTAAGGAATAAACGTCCCATTTCTCTATCGCTTCATTTGTGATGAGAAATCTTAACATCACAATATATATTTTTTTTACTAATTTTCAGGTGACTGTAGCCGTTGATGGCCATTCCTGGACTCTCAATTCTATCGATGAAGTGAAGGTTGAGAAAGTTATAACTCCGCTAAACATGGATTTAATCCCTGTGACCGACCCGCCGGTGATGACACGACAGCATATCGTTCCACCCAAGAAGTTCGTGCTGCTGTCTGCTAAGGTCGGTAATAGTTCTCTCCCCCCTATTAAAGTACTTTTGGAGGGGAGGCATGGATGCGCGCCACAGTTTACACTCATCTGTCTTAATGTTAAATCTGTAGGGAAGTCATATTTTCCACAAGCTCCGGCCAGTAGACCAGCTCCGACATCTTCTTGTTAGCAGCGCCGGAGGAGAAGGAGAAGATATTGAGCGTTTCTTCAAACTACACCAGGTACTTTTTTTTTATTATTATTATTTATTTAATACTTTTATGTCTTTTTTTCCAATTCACTTTATGCTTTTTTTTTCTTTTTTAAGCAGGATCAGGCCTGCGCAACCTGTTTAATACTCGCTTGTTCTTATGCCGCGTCTGACCGAGAGATCTCCGTCTGGGCTACTCGGGCGTTTTTCAGGTAGTCGCAGCACTTGTATAAAGTTGTCCTTGTTTTTCTAATATTAACACGATCATTTAAAGGGTTAAATGACACTCCTATCACTATCACAGGTATGGAGGGCACGCGCAGATGAGAATCCAGCCTTCGCTCCCTGCCCCTGCTAATGCCGGAGCAATGTTCGGTTCGCCTTTTCCAATCGGTAAGAATAAATCATCTCGTTGTACTGAAACTATAAATTGTTTCACTGTAAAAAAAAAAAAAAAATAGAGGCAACAATTTTTTTTTTTTTTTGGCAATATCATTTTTTTGCAATTGGGTTTCATTAAAAAAAAAATTTAGGTTATCTATGATTGTATACTAGGTATGGGCCGGGAAAAGCGGAATATTTAAGGCTAATCATAACAGGTTAATCTAGGTAGTGTATATAAATCAAGTAATAGGAGTATAAGCACACAAACTCCCAGGGCCACTATCAACACATATATAAGTACCAGAGTATTGTACCACAAAGCCTAAGACCGCTTACCCTAATTGTAGTGTCCCAAAGACCCTCAGACCGGTAGCTGGGGTGGATTGGCGTCTTCCCAACGCACGCTTCGCGTTGCCTGTGCTTTGCTTTCTCAAGGGAAGTATCAGAGGAGATTTGAATTGTTGCTGACCATAACCTGCTGCTGTCACCTAAGGAATTAAATGAATAGTCCTGTGATTACAGCAGCATTGGCACTGGTTCAAACACACTGTCCTTTGATTTTCAGGGTCACCCATGCCCATCAGCAGTCCGGTAGCAATGCCCAGCTTTCTGGCTACACCCACTCAAGGCAAGTCTTCACATATATGTATGTTATCATTCATTCTTGTCATCATGTTGGTTCTTGCGTCACAATCTCCCAATTTATTCCAGGCGTTTATCCACCCAATATATCTACTCCGGTGTATTCTGCTGCTTCTCCGGTGTATCAGTCCACCACCCCTCTGCCCGTATTACCAGGCTCAGAAATCATCTTTTCTGGAAAACACAATGGAATCTGCATCTATTTCACCCGCATTATCAAGTGAGTCTAATTAACCCAATGACTTTTTTTTTCCCCACCTTCTGTAAAGGGGTATTCCCATCTCCAGGATCCTTTCCCAATATGTAGGAGGTGTAATAATAATAATAATATTAGCAAATACCTCCAAGTAGAAATGTATAGTTCTTCTGATTTGCTATGTCACTTGCACCATGTGCAGGACATTGCAGTAACTTAAATATCCATGGTTACGATCACTCATATAGTGACAGTTAATTGTAACCATGGATACCTTAGCTACTGCAATGCCTTGCACATGGGTAAGTGACATAGCAAATCAGAAGAACTATACTATATTTCTAATTGGACGTATTTGCTAATATTATTATTATTTAAGCTTGTTACATATTGGGAGAAGGGAATACCCCTTTTATTTCTTGATTAGATTCTTACCCGCGGCGCCATTGTTTTCTAGTAACATCTGGGACGGAAGCATGATTGTGGAAAGGAGTTACAAGACTGAAAACCGAAATGTCACAGGGGTAAGAACTCATATTTCCCCATCTGCATTAGCTCAACCTCTCTAACAATTAGTGTCCGGTGATAGGAAAATTATCACTTGGACACCCCCCACCCATCGGTAGAAAGGGTTGTCGTCCTTACTGCAGGAACCCAGGAAAGAGTGGTATTAACCCCTTTCCGACATGTACGTCACACACCTGGTGCGGATGTACCGAATGAACGCTGAACCCGCTTCACACAGGACCCCTGCCAGCTGTCTTATATAGCCAGAACCTCTCTAGCAGCAGCAACTGGATCTGCCTCTGATTGCTGCTGTCAATCTCCATCAGTTTTTTGCTTTTTGCCATCCATGGAATCAGTTTGTAAAGTCCATTGTGCTCTATATGGCGGTGGTCATGGGATTTAACCATGCGGTGACCACTACCCCAGCCGTATCGTCATCTGCACCTCTGATGCAGGACATTCTGCACATGCGCTAAAAGGACACTGAACACAACCACCAAGGACCGGAACGCCGTGGACCGTTTTTCTATTTTGGTATCTTGCACGCTCCTTCTTTTCATTAAGGGTAATTTATTTCTTAATTTTCTGTACTTTGCAGATTGACAGCAGCTTCCCTCCCCACGTCTTGCAGTCAGTTCTACAGGAGCTCAAAGGTTTACTGGAATTTATGGATAGGAATTCTCAGTTCGGTGCCGGTTCCTTAGGAAATCCAAGGTAAGATGTTGTATTATAAGGAGTGGAGGCTAATAAACCCCAGAAGCAACAACCACATGAGTAAGCGGGTTACTTCTACTCTCTGTATCCACCGTTCTCACTCCCTTTAGACATCTTAGAGATTAAAGGGGTTGTCTGAACATAGCACTTCAGAAGCGCGTTGCTCCCCTATCTGCTTACCAGGGAACGGTGCGCTCCTGATGACGGCTGAGCCGCTGGTCCATACTGCACGCGCACTCATGGTGCAAACAGAGGAAGCTTTGTCTCTGCAGCATCGGCAGATCTCCATGCCTAGGAGACCGGCCACCTCTGATAGACTGCAGAGGTGGCCGTTGACGTAGGCAAAGGGCAGCAAACTGTAGAAATAAATGCAAAGTTGTTTATTTTTATATGCTTTTTGCAATTTTAACCATTGATGTTGCTACAAAACCTTTAACATCCGGGGTGTTTTCAGGAGCAGACGCAGGGCTGACAAGTGGGGGGGGTATCATGATTTTGATTTTTTTTTTTTTTTTTTTTAACTCTTTATACCCTAATTGTTTGCAGTTTTGGAACGCCGGTCAATATTCAGCAACGTTTGGGTGCCATGGGCCGTCACGACATGGGAAGTTCTCAGCAAGTCCAGCAAGAACTGCAGAGAAAGTATCACAGTAAGTCCGACGGGCGACTAGCAACCATTTTATTTTATTTAGCACCTTAATAGATGCAGAGTCCCATCTGTACGATCACGGTATAATACTTAATGTGATGCGACGTACAGCACCAATTATCACTTCATGGCCGTAACACCCAGGTCTCTCTTCTGTTCTCCAGCCGAAGCCCAGCTTATAGAGAAGACTTCTCTTCAAGGGATCCACATCTTGGTCAGAAAGACGTGTCAAGCCTTGGCTCTGTGGAAACTGCTCTGTGAGCACCAGTTACACCACATAGTGTCCGACCTGCAGAAGGTTTGTTCTGCTTTCTGTATGTTTCCCTATCACACCGACCATAATAAGGCCACCCCATACAGGATGGATGTCGGCCGCCTCCATCAGAACAAGTGCAACAGTTAAATGTGTTCCCATTTTAGCACCCACCTCCCTGCGGTGCTGATTGATCATCATAGGATTGGCGGAGGCCTTCTGAAAGCGTACATTGATGCCATCTTGGTGCTCGTATGATGTCCGTGCTGGTGGGTGGGTTTCATACTACATCGTTAATGTCACTATATTCTATATACTTGAAGTATTGCAATACATAATACTAGCAATCAAATGATCACAAGTCCCCTAGGGGGACTTTAAAACAACAAAAAAAAGTAAATGAATTGTAAACATTTGAATCGCCCCCTTTTCTTAATCCAAAAAGAAATTAAAAAACAATTAAGCCACATACTTAAAAGTCCACACGGAAAACGGTGGAAAAAAATATAAATACAAGAATTAAATGAAGCTGAGTGTAACGTCTTTCTTTCCTCACGATGGTGCCAATAAAAGCGACAACATGTTGCACAAAAAAAAAAAAAAGCGCATCCAGGGAAAAATAAAAGTTTTGGGTCTCAATAAAAAAAAAAATAAAGTTTGCACAAACCAAATCTTTTCACTCTTATTCATTCTTTTTGCTTCCATTACCAGGACCTGCAGGAGCAATTGACGATCACCTCCTTTAGGGATCTAGTAACCCGAGACAAGGAGCTGACCGGAGCCCTGGTGGCATCGCTGATCAATCACTACATCCACGATAACGCCTCGGTGGATGGAATCAGCTCCCGTCTCCAAGAAGTCTGCCCGCTCTTCTACAGCCCTGATGACGCCACGTGCTCGAAGGTACAAAACACGTCACTGAGACGGATGGGCAGAATTTGTTGTTTTTTTGAGGGGTGGGGGGGGGGCGGGGGAGTTTTTCATTAAAAGTTTTTAATTTATTGCATAATAGTTTAATAAAGGAAGCAACATCCCCCTTTTTTTTTTTTCTATTGCAGGCAAATGAGCTTTTACAGCGGTCCCGCCAGGCACAGAGCAAATTTGATAAAGAGTTGATGCTCCGAGAGTCTCTACGGGAATACCAGAAGATAAGTCAGCAAGTCGATTTGCCTAATGTCTGTGGACAGTACAGACAAGGTATTGCCTTCACCAGCCTGCTGTGTCTTCTTTTTGTCTTGTTTCTGCACCTTCTTATGCAATTTTTAACCCCTTCCTGACATAGGACATCATCCTACATCGGATGCAGGTGTATGGAGCGGGCTCCGGAGATGTTTTTTATGTACCTGGCACTTGCCGCAGTTATTTTATTTAAGATCATTGTGCACTCGCAGAAAACCAGGGTCCTACTGAACGTCACCATTGCCATCTTTGTAGTCCTCTGAAGACCAGCCTGTAGTCCTTTTTCGTAGAATATGCAATACTGAAGTCTAGTATTATATTGGACAAGCAGATGCAGGTTCAAGTCCGACTAAAAAAAAAAAAAAAAAGAGGATTTTTGGTACTTACCGTCATTGGAGGACATAGAAAACCACGCTGCTGCCACCAGGAGGCTGACGCTAAGAGCTAAACTTAAATAAAAAAAATGTGGCTCTTTACAAGCCGGCTACAGCCGCCTACCGGCACCAAGCTACTTAGTGAGAAAGCAGTAGGAGAAGCAATATAAGAAACAAAACCACGTATCCAAACAAGGACAGCTAGAAGGGTGGGTGCTGTGTCCCCCAATGAAGGGTATGAGAAAGAGAGATTTTATGGTGAGTACCAAAAATCTTCTCGAATGCCATATTGGGGGACACCGTAACCTGTAGGATGTCCTACAGCAGTCCCAAGGCTGGGAAACTGAGGAACGCCAGCATAAAGAGTTAAAGGGTGGTAAGGCTGATCCCTCAGGCCCAAACCCGAACCACAGTCAATGCAACACATTTATACCAAGATTTCCTTCAGCCTCCGTGTTTGAGGATCAATTCGCAACCTTACAGAGCTGCAGAATAGAAGCCTAATGACGAATGATACAAGAAGACCCTGCTCCCGGGTGGATTGAGCTAAAAAACCCCAAAAGAGGCATCTGTGCTTAGCTGATACACTATCAGAATGGCAGAACTTATCCAGCGAGCGACTGTAGCCTTACAGTCAGAGACTTCTACAAGGGCATATAGGGACAAGAGAGTCTGAAAGAGGCCATCACTGACAGGTAGTCACCACATCCAACTTGTATAAAGATTATTCACCCGGATGAGAGGAGGAAGGACAGAAGGAAAGTTTAACAAGCTCCTCATTGTTGAAAGTTTCTTTAGGAAGAAGGAAGGTACTGGACGAAGAACACCTTATCCTGGAGAGATACAAGGAATGGACCAGGTAGTGACCACGACCAACTTCTATAAAGATCGTTTCAGTCAGACGAGAGAAGAAAGGACAGAAGGAAAGTCTAACAAGCTCCTCATTTAGATTAAAAGTTACTTTAGGAAGGAAGGTACTGGATGAAGACCTCCTTATCCTGGAGAGATGCAAGGAATGGAAAGTGACAGAGGAGAGCCGCCGGCTGGACCGACTGGGCTAATGGAAGTAATGCTACCAAGAATGGACCTTCTAGGAGAGCAGGAAGATGTTCTGGATCGGTCAAAGCCCTGTAAGGTGCCAAGGACCAGGATGAAATTCAAGGAACCCGGTAATAAAGAACAGAGTGAGCCCACACCCTGAGGGAAAGCCCTGATTTGAGGCCTGGAAGCCAGATCCTTCTGAAAAGGAATAGACTGGGCAGAAAATTGGCCCTCGAAGGAACTGAAGGCCAGGCCGGACTCAAAACCCAGCTGCAGAAAGCAAGAAGACCTGGGAGAGAAAAGAACATAGATGGGCATGGTTGGATTCATACCAAACATAAAAGGGGGCTTCCAAGTATGAAGATGCGTGACGAGGAAGGTTTGTGCGCTCTAAGCATAGTCTGAACGACCTGATTGAGAATCTTGAAGACTATAACTGTGGCTTCAACAGCTATGGCGATAAAGAGAGCAACCGCAAATACGGGTAGAATAGAGGACTCTGGAAAAGCAGATCTGGTTGCTCCAACTATCTCACGGAGCGTCTGTGTGGAGGTTGATTATTTCTGCGTATCAGGATCTTCTGGGCTAATTTAGGGCAATAAGGATGACTGGAACCCCTTCTGACTTGACCTTGTTAAGCAATTTAGGTAAGCAATTTAGGAAACTGGCAAAGGAAGGAACAGAAAAAGGAGGGTCCACCAAAGACAGTCAGAAGGGCTGCCTTGGAGAAAAAAAAAAAAAAGGCAAGGGGCCTGGGACGAAAAAAACATCAGCACGTATGACTGTGAGACACAGGCCAAAAACCATGGGAAGCCAGCACAATGTAATAGGATTCAGGGAATGGGTTATACTCACCTGTCGTAAAGAGTCTTGATTCTGGATCCTCTCTGTTCATTGCAATGCGCCACACTCTGAGGGGCTGGAATCAAAGGGCAAGGACCATCGGCGCCAGTACCTGAATGCAGACTGGGTCAGGAAGAGGTCCTCCCATCCAGACGAGAGAGGATACAGCCTGCCCACTGGCAGACTGTACTTTCCATTTTATGTCAAGACCCCAGAAAGGCCATTGCACTGTTTCCCTAATCTAAAAGAGAAAATGATTAGTAAAAAAGACCAGAGACACGTCTAGGCCTCAGGCCTGTGTCTGCCTCCTACGTGACACTAAACTAAACTGAGTAACTTGGTGCGAGTAGGTGAGTTTTTCCTGCTGATCCGAGGAGACTACTTTTTGTCTTTTCATGTAATTCTTAGTGCCTTCTTTCTGGTGCCAGCAGTATACACCCATGGTCTCAAAAATTGTGTTCCCCGATGAGACGAATGAGAAATTTAAAGGTTTTAAAAATGTCCACCTGGTGGGATATACCATCTCCTTAGACACTGAGGCCGCTGGCAGGAACTGCTGACGGGTCACCCAGTACGCATTCAATACGACAATGCCGTGACATACATCAACCATTAGGGTGGAAAGCGGTCATGTTGGAAGTTTCTTGGATTCTGTCTTAGGCCGAGCGGAGGGCTCCGGCAATCTTGGGGGTGCACATTCCCGGCATGGACAGCTGCGCCACTGACTTCCTAAGTCGTGAGGGTCTCTCCTTGAGCGAGTGGTCATCCAAATCTGCCAAAGGTTGGGCACACTCGACATGGACCTGATGGCCTCCAGAACGAACAACAAGGTCGCCCGCTTCATATCCATGTTTCGCGATCCCCTAACGATTGGTATCGACTCCCTGGTAATTCACTGGTCCCAGTTCGCCCTTCCTTATCTATTCCCGCCTCTATCCTTGATACCCAGACTCGTCAAGAAGATCAAGGCGGAAGGAGTACCGTTCATCCTCGTGGCCCTGGACTGGCCCAGAAGGGCCTGTTACGCAGAGATGGTCAACCTCCTCGCAGACTTCCTATGGAAACTGCCGGATCCTCCAGATCTACTCTCTCAGGGTCCTCTCTTCCAGCAGAGTTCACGGTCTGAATTTAACAGTATGGCTGTTGAAGCCGCAGTCCTGAGGAATGCAGGTTTCTACAGTCAGGTCGTTCAGACCATGATCAAGGCAAGAAAACCATCATACATGGAAGGCCTTCTTTCGCCGGTGCGAAACCAAACTGGTGGAGCCCATGTTTTTTTCTCCTCCATCTCTCCTGGCCTTTCTTCACGCCGACCTGGAGTCCGGATTATCTCTCTTACCTCAAGGGTCAGGTCTCCACTCTCTCGATCCTGTTCCAAAGGAATCTGGCCTACCACTCCCAGTCAAGACTTTACTGCAGGGAGTTGCACACTTGGTTCCTCCAGATCGTCCTCTTGTGGGACCTTAATCTAGTCTTGAACATTCTCCAGGGTCCTCCCTCCTAATCCATTCGAGACTTTGCCCACTTTGTTCTTTCCGTGTCGCGATCACGTTCTTTCATCCTTCTTCCATTCTCCATCCCATCCTCTGGAACGGTCCCTCCACAAGCTGGATCTTGTTGGGGCTCTTCGCCTATACCTATCAAGAACAGCATCCTTCAGACACTGACTTTGTTCGTGATCCCTGATGGTAATCCCCACCTCCACGGTCACTATCGCTTGTTGGATTTTCTCTGCCATACTGGAGGTGTATCGAGTCAAGGATAGACCGCCTCTGCCGGGAGTGAATGCCCACTCAACCTAAGCTGTGGGGGCCTGCAGGACACAGCTGTGCAGGGCCGCTACCTGGTCTTCCATCCATACCTTTTCCAAATTCTACAGGGTGCATACCTATGTCTTGGCTGATGTGAGCCTGGGCAGGAAAGTCCTACAGACGGCAGTTGTCCGCCATTAAACCTGATCTGGGCATGTCTCCTTTTGTTTCCCACCCTTGGGACCGCTTTGGGATGTTCCATGGTTACCAATGTCCCCCAATGAAGTCTCCGAGAGAGGGATTTTATGGTGTGTACCCAAAATCCTCTTTTTAGCATAGTGTCCGTAGGAGGCAGACATGACCTGTATCAGGTCTTCTGCACGTTTTTTTTTTTTGTTTGTTTTTTCCATTTCTCGTTTGCTTTTTTTTTTTTTTTTCTTAAACTTTTTTCAGGATTCAATCAAAACACCATGTTCTCCATTATAGTACCAATAATAACAGCTCTTAAGGGAAAAAAAGCAAGCCCTCACACCGCTACACTTATGGAAAAAATAAAAACCTTCCGCATCTTGGAAAATGAATATCAAAAAAATCTTTTTCTTTTTTTTTCTTCTTTTATTTATTGATTTATTTATTTATTTTTTTTATTTAGAAAGTTAAGAATTATTTTAACCACTTTAAAAAAATAAATACGTTTTTGCTATTGCCGTAATCCTAGTTATTGGTACAATTATATTGGCAGATTGCATATTTTTATTTTTTCATACTATTCACCCAACTTTGAAAAAGTGTAGAGAAAAATGATGTGTGCATGTAAAATGTTTTGATATATTTTTTATTTTATACAATATATATTTTTTTATGATATATAATTTTTCAATTATTTATTTTTTCTTCAGTACGATTTTACGAGGGTGT
Organism: Phyllobates terribilis; assembly: GCF_046119375.1. Lineage (NCBI taxonomy): Eukaryota > Metazoa > Chordata > Amphibia > Anura > Dendrobatidae > Phyllobates > Phyllobates terribilis. The sequence goes on along the minus strand of NW_027362761.1, from coordinate 585,055,780 downwards.
CGTTGAGCTCTGCCTAACTGCAGCCGAGAAGAAGGATCCTAAAGGTCTGGGGCTGCACTTCCACAAGAATGGGGAGCCAGAGGAGGACGTTGCGGGCTTACAAGCTTTTCAGGAGAGGTGTGTAATAAAGGCATTTAAAAATGGCGGTCCCGTCTCTCCGGCTGTGACGGGCTGCCTTTTTTATTTTATTTTTTTTATTTATTTTATTTTTTTTCTGACAGGTTAAACTGCTACAAATGCATTACGGACACTCTGCAAGAGCTGGTCAACCAAAGCAAAGCAGCTCCTCAGTCTCCGAGCGTGCCCAAAAAGCCAGGCCCTCCAGTGCTGTCTTCAGACCCCAATATGCTCAGTAATGAAGAGGCTGGACTTCATGTATGTGATATTTATTTATTTTTTTTAGACACCAGCGCTCCTGACATTGTTCCCACCATATTTTGCCACTGGCATGCACATTGGCGGATATGGTGGCACACTTGCAATGCTTCTTCGGTCACCAGCCAGTGTTTTTAGTAGTCATGGAGGTGCGTGCACCCTGCACCATTTACCTCCTGCAGTTTGCTCCCTCTAGTGGCCACATTGTATCATTGAATTCTATATATTTCACTAACCAGGGCATGCACAGGTAGTAATGAAGTCAGATCTGCAATCTCCCCCCTTGCTAATTGCAATGTCTCATTGACAGCAAATTTTCTTTTCCAGTTTGAGCAGATGCTGAAGCTGGCTCAGCGATCTTCTGACGAACTCTTCAATATAGCGTTGTTCAACTGGCTCATACAAGCTGATCTCGCAGACAAGCTGCTAGAGGTGAGGGGGTGCAGGACTAGACGAACCGTAGAAATACCGCTTACTGTTTACCAACGCATAACCGGAATCTGCTGTCTCTTTCCCTCCCCTCCCCTTAGCTGAACTCTCCCTATCTGGAGCCTCATCTTGTGCGGATGTCTAAGATCGATCAGAACAAAGTGCGGAGCATGGATCTACTCTGGAGATACTACGAGAAGAGCAGGAATTTCAGTAGCGCTGCTAAAGTGGTGGCTGAACTGGCGAATATGGACAGGTGAGGGGCTGATCAAATTTCGGATAAAGCTCAACCTTGTAGTCATTTTATAGTATCCTTGAAATTAGATGGGAGCGTGCACAGTAATAATGTCTCTAAATACATTGCACTGCAGATCCTTTCTGGGAAATGCATATTTATGCACTAGGAGACACTAGCCTTTCTTATTCAGTAAGAGATCTATTGCTGTATAAATACATTGCGCTGCAGATTCTGTCTGGGTAGTGCATATTTATGTACTAGGGGAGACACTTTCCTGCCGTATCCAGTAAGAGCCAGTGCTGTATAAATACATTGCAGATTCTGTCTGGGTAGTGCATAGTAATGCACTAGGAGACACTATCCTGCCGTATCCAGTAAGAGAGCCAGTGCTGTATAAATACATTGCAGATTCTGTCTGGGTAGTGCATATTAATGCACTAGGAGACACTATCCTGCTGTATTCAGTAAGAGAGTCAGTGCTGTATAAATACATTGCAGATTCTGTCTGGGTAGTGCATATTAATGCACTAGGAGACACTATCCTGCTGTATTCAGTAAGAGAGTCAGTGTTGTATAATCGCCTTGCATTCTGCAGCACTGACTTTGAGACTGTATACAGGAGCCTGGGAGACAGAGCAAGACGCTGTGTTTGCAAGTGCATAGATATATTCAGCCGGTCTGTGTTGAAATGCAATGCAAAACAAATAGTTTGCATCTTCCTTCTGCCATAATCATTTTCTTTTATGATTAAAAGTAAATCTGGAAAGTGCCGTACCAGCGATTTACCCAATATGGGACTTGGTATAATTGCTGCTTATATAGGCAGGCGCAGAATACATGGCAGCAAATTTCCCCCTTCACTTCCCTGCGACTTTCCAAATTACTGCTATTTATAAAGTAAGTGATTCTGGTGATATGTAGTAGAAAGCTCAATTAACTGGACTTTGGGAATGTTTTTTCCTTGCCGGACAGTGTGTAATGATGTACAGTAAAAAAAAAAAAAAAAAAACTTTTCTTTCTTTTCACTTCTCCTTCCAGCACCGAGATATCCCTTAAACAGAGGATCGAGTATTTGTCCATAGCCATCCTAAGCGCAAAAAGTTCCACCGGCCTCTCCACACACTCCGACGGAGAATTCCTACATGAACTCGAAGAGAAAATGGAGGTAAATTCCTGCGTATTCGATAATCATATGTAGAAGGGGGAAGATTAGAAATAAATTTTACCTTATAGACCGGTAGGACGTCTGTACTAGATTTTAATTTTTTATTTATTTATTTTTAATGCATTGAAAAATTTGTTGCAAATCTGGATCAAACTGCGCAACGTTTTTTTTTTATTTTAGTACAGGTTATTATTATTATTTATTATTCCCCCCCATTATTTGCTATTTTATTTTAACGCCTCATTTATTTCCCCAATAGGTGGCTAGAATACAGCTACAAATCCAGGGAACGCTAATCAGAAGGTACGCCAACCAACCGGCAACGCAGAACGCCGTGGCCCTGCTGGATTCACAATTAATGGATGCCACAAGGGTACGTTCCCGCTTTATGGCTGCTTTGCATGACCAACATTGTAGTTTTGTTTTTGTTTTTACAGATATTTTTGTACTTAGCGACATAACACAGCAAATAAATGCTCAATTTCAATATGTAGGAAATCTGCTGAAAAGTTATTCTACAGTTCGTCAACCCCTTCACAACCTTTGACGTATATTTATGTCAAAGGTCGCGTCCCTGACTTTGATGCGAGTTCCAACGCTGAGCCCGAATCTTTCCCCACACTTGATGGCTAATCGGACAATCGCAGCTTCAAGTCCCCTAAGGGGACTATTGAAGATAGTAAAAAAAAATAAAAGTTTTTTTTAAAAATATGAAAAAAACAAAAACACAAGTTCTAATCACCCCCCTTGTTGCACCATTTGAAAATAAAACCAAAAATACACATATTTGGTATCACTTCGTTGAGAAACATCTGATCTATTATAAGATAAAATAAATGAATCTGATCGGTAAACATAACGAGAAAAAAAAAATCGAAACCCCAGAATTACATTTTTTTTGACCGCCACAATATTGGAATAAAATGTAATAAGAGGCGATCATTAAATCGTATCTACCCCAAAATGGTATAAATAGCAAAAACTCATCTCGGGGCACAAAAAAATAAGCCCTCAAACAGATCCCAAAAAAATGAAGTTACGGGTCTTGGAAATTGGTGATATAAGCAAAAAAAATTTCTTCCAAATTTCAGGATTTTTTTTTTTTTACCGCTTCTATAGTTTCTTCTTCTTTTTTTTTATCTATGTTTGGTAGCTGTTTACTTGTACTGACCTGGGGAATCCTATTACTAGGTCCGTTCTACCATATAGCGAACATTGTAGATAGAAAGCACAAAAAAAAATAATTGTGGAATTGCACTTGTTTTGCAATTTTCACCGCACTTGGAATTTTTTTCCTGTTTTCCAATACATTATATGGTAGAATAAATGGTGTCATTCAAAAGTACAACTCATCCCGCTATAAACCAGCCCTCATACGGCTATGGGGATGGAAAAAATAAAAAAAAAGTCCTAACTCTGGGAAGACGTGGAGAGAAAAATGGAAAATTGCAAGGTTATGAAGAGGTTAATGGTTAAAACAGCATAGTGCTTGTAAAAGACAAGTAACTACGCAATTTCCTTTTTCTTAAGACTTGAGATTTTATAGTTTCCTGCTTGTTGCTGAGGTTACCGGCCACCACTGCAGTCTCTTAGGTAAGAAGCGCAGCTCTTACAAGCTCTTTGCTATAGAGCGCTGCTCTGCAGCTGGCCGGGTTAGTTCCTCCCCGTGCTCCTCCGATGCTGCAGAGACACAGCTGCCATTACTTGCAGCGTCAGACATTGCACAGTTCGGACCGGCGGCCCAACGATGCCGCTGATCCGAGCTGTCAACGAATTGGGAACACACCGCCTGTCGGCGAGCTGGAACCGCGGAAGCAGAGCGGTGTGGAGCGTTCCTTTAATACAGATCACGAGAACTTCTTTTTAGTATTTACTCCTTGGATATAAACCATGTAACCTTCCTTATTTCCAGTTATATGGAGAGTTCGCAGACCCGTTCAAGCTTTCGGAGTGCAAGCTGGCAATCATTCACTGTGCCGGCCATTCTGACCCCATCTTGGTGCAGAGGCTGTGGGAAGACATTATAGAAAGAGGTATCTTTTCTTTTATTATTATGTTTATATATTATGTGTCTTGTGAAGACAACGCTGTCCTTATGGTCTTTAGGGCCATCAAGGATGTGGGTCTCCCGCTTGGCACCACCCTCTCAGCCAGAATGGATAGCCGCTCCTTTCTGTAAAGCTCAAGACGTTGTATTACATGGTCGGCCGTTTGTCTGAATGACCACCATGTAGTACTGCAGGGAAATTACCTGGCTGGTCCCAGATTGTGACACCAGGACGTTAAGCTGATCGCGCCTGCAGCCACGTTTTTGAAGGAATTGTCTATAATTAAGTATTTGACACCTGAAAAAGATCATAAGACTGTAGAATTGAGCTCTGGTCCAGCGGCCATGTCTGTAGTCCTTAGCCACCGGATCAAAGCCCTATGAACCTTCTGCCTGCCAGCATCCCCGACTACCTCTTCTGATTAGTAGGACCTGCACAACACACCCGTGACGTTTTTTCCAGACCTATGATGTCGGCAGGTAGGAGGAGGTTTGTGGGTTCTGGTCTAGCAGCAACAGACATTTTTGCTCAGCTCTGTAAGACTGCAAATCAATTCGAGCTCAGACCGTTAATGCACGGACTGACCACGGATGGACTAACAAGCTCACCGCTTGTGTCTGGAGAGCCACGGCCAGTCCATACATTGTGGTCCAAGATTGGACCAATTTGCAGGGACATATGCACGAGCCATGATGCTTAAGGAGCTGCATTTACATTCATGAGTATTGGTCCCGTTATACGTTTCTGAAATAATTCTGTGCATTGTTTCATCAGAATTAAACGACAGCTTAGGAATGAACGCGGCGGAGCGGATGCAGGTGTTAAATCTGAAGCTGACCTCGCTGGGAAGGATCTACGTCAGCACACCGCGCTACTTTCCCCTCGGTAAGAGAACATTTATTACGTGGTCGGCCGTATGCCACATAGTGGCTGACATGTCATGGAAAGTCTTATTTCTGGAACCCCCCTTTCAATCACCAGGACAACAGTTTTTCCCTCGATTTGCTCAACCCTGACTGCAAGATGACTTCCCGGAGGAGCTCTCGGGAGCAACTGGTCCTGCGTGCGACTAGTCCTCCACTCAGTTCCTCCAGGCTGCAGAATCTGGCGATAGGTGGGACACACTCCGATCCAACTACACCGCGTGCAGAATTATTAGGCAAATGCGTATTTTGCTCACATGATACTTTTTATACATATTGTCCTACTCCAAGCTGCATAGTCTTGAGAGCCAACTACCAATTAAGTAAATCTGGTGATGTGCATCTCTGTAATGAGGGGTGGTGACTAATGACATCAACTCCCTATATAAGGTGTGCTTAATTATTAGGCAACTTCTTTTCCTTTGGCAAAATGGGTCAGAAGAGAGATTTGACGGGCTCTGAAAAGTCCAAAATTCTGAGATGTCTTGCAGAAGGATGCAGCAATCTTGAAATTTCCAAACTTTTGAAGCGTGATCACCGAACAATCAAGCGTTTCATGGCAAATAGCCAACAGGGTCGCAAGAAGCGTGTTGGCCAAAAAAGGCGCAAAATAACTGCCCATGAATTGAGGAAAATCAAGCGTGAAGCTGCCAAGATGCCATTCGCCACCAGTTTTGCCATATTTCAGAGCTGCAACGTTACTGGAGTATCAAAAAGCACAAGGTGTGCGATACTCAGGCACATGGCCAAGGTAAGGAAGGCTGAAAAACCACCACCTTTGAACAAGAAACATAAGATAAAACGTCAAGAATGGGCCAAGAAATGTCTTAAGACTCATTTCATCAGTCCATAAAACCTTTGAAATATCACAGTGACTCTTGATGGGCCAGATGGATGGGCCAGAGGCTGGATCAGTAAAGGGCAGAGAGCTCCACTCCGACTCAGATGCCAGCAAGGTGGAGGTGGGGTACTGTATGGGCTGGTATCATCAAAGATGAACTTGTGGGACCTTTTCGGGTTGAGGATGGAGTGAAGCTCAACTCCCAGACCTACTGCCAGTTTCTGGAAGACAACTTCTTCAAGCAGTGGTACAGGAAGAAGTCGGTATCGTTCAAGAAAAACATGATTTTCATGCAGGACAATGCTCCATCACATGCATCCAACTACTCCACAGCGTGGCTGGCCAGTAAAGGTCTAAAAGAAGAAAAAATAATGACATGGCCCCCTTGTTCACCTGATCTGAGCCCCATAGAGAACCTGTGGTCCATCATAAAATGTGAGATCTACAGGGAGGGAAAACAGTACACCTCTCGGAACGGTGTCTGGGAGGCTGTGGTGGCTGCTGCACGCAATGTTGATGGAAAACAGATCAAGCAACTGACAGAATCTATGGATGGAGGCTGCTGAGTGTCATCATAAAGAAAGGTGGCTATATTCATCACTATTTTTTTTGTTTTTGCATGTCAGAAATGTTTATTTCTAAATTTTGTGCACTGATATTGGTTTACCTGGTGAAAATAAACACGTGAGATGGGATTATATTTGTTTTTTATTAAGTTGCCTAATAATTCTGCACAGTAATAGTTACCTGCACAAACAGATATCCTCCTAAGATAGCCAAATCTAAAAAAAAAAACCACTCCAACTTCCAAAAATATTAAGCTTGGATATTTATGAGTCTTTTGGGTTGATTGAGAACATAGTTGTTGATCAATAATAAAAATAATCCTCTAAAATACAACTTGCCTAATAATTCTGCACACAGTGTATACTTTGTGACCACCTGCTCCCCATAACTCAATCAAGGGATTTTATCTGGTGCACAAAAAAGTCCAACAGGTCTGCCAAAGGCAAAGTGAGTCTGTCCGGTCTATGGTGGTCTTTCTGTGGACAGAGAGGTTTGCAGAAGGTGGCACAATACATATGTCCCCCTACTGGGAGCTCAATTATTGGGAATTGCTTATTAGTAGATGGAAAAGCTCAAGAAGATAAAACCTCGACCAGACTCTACACATCGGGTGTGATTCTACAATAGTCGGTCGCTGCTTTGCTGTTGCAGCCCCTCATCCGTGCACACAAGGACATGCTGCGCCATCATGGCACGGACTATATCCCTCCATGGCTGCAGATTGCTGTAGGTTTATGGGAATTTATGAATTTGCATTATATTAATCTCCTTTTTTGCTTCTAGAGTATTTAGTGAAACATCTGGAAAAACAAGTCTGCACCCTGAACTGGGACGTGGGCTTTGTATCCCAGACCATGCTAGAGATCGACGTGTCCGTTCACAAGTTGCTGGAAGTCTACAATCACCTGTTTAAAGAAAGGGTAAGATGTCGGTATGAACGCCTAAATATTTCTGCATAATGGCAGTAAGCGAGCTCCTCGTGTGTCTGTAACCATTGGACTCGATTTTGCAGGATCCATTTTGGACCAGAGTAAAGAAACCCTTACATCTGCTGGACTGTATACACGTGCTGCTGTCTGGATATGCGCAGGACCCCAACAGAGTCCTAAGACATGAAAGGTAAGGGGGTACCATTTACTAAGTGGGGAAATAGCTGGATTTCTACAAGACTGTGCATTGCATGAGCCGGCGGGACTTTAATGGTAAAGGTTTTCATGCATTTTTAGGGCTCTCTACCGCTCTCAGGTTCTGCAGCTGAGCTCCCATTGAAGTGAAAAGGAGCCGAGCTGCAGTACCCAGGAACGGCCACTACACGGAGCCGGAGGATATGCAAACACCCGATTGAGGGTGCCAAGTGTCGGACCCCCACTGATCAGCTATTGATGAGCTTTTTCTCCCCAGATGACCCCTCTAAACCCCACCTTTCTTCTCCGCAGGCGGCTGTTTAACGTCACGTGTCTGGACGCCATCTCACACTATCTAGTCGAGCTCCATTCGATGGAACCCACGCTGGCCGTGCAGGCGGCCGTCGGAAACTTCAAATCTTTACAAGCCAAAATAGAAAGATTAGGTTTTAACTAACACTTGAGATGACATTTTTTTTTAACTTGGTTTTCTAAAACGACCTTGAAGTGAGAGATTGATGATGGTGGAAAGCAGCGAGCACTTAGGAGGGGATTGGAGGGCGGCGGATCTACATTTTGTATTCTTCACTTTTTGCAATCAGAACATAAGTCATGTAAATAAAACTGGGCGAGCTGTACGTCTCTGATCGGAATAAACCTCATTGATATTGCCTGTAACATGTCATAGGATGTAGCTTGATTATCATGGAAGCGCCCAATGTGACTTATAGGCATCTGACTCGCCCTTTTCCTCCAGTATATGCCAAACATACATTGCAAAAGCCAATAGACCCTGACAGATATACTGAATTCATTGCTGGCCTCTGCTTAAAGGGGTTTTCCAGGCACACATATTAGTAAGACATTGTAACACCTATGTGATCTCCGGCTCCTGACTTCCTGCTGCAATCCATTCAGAGGAGAGGGAATTTCCTGTCTGTGCTTTTAATTGGAATGTATCAGTCGAGGACAGCGGAATGATGATGTCATGGGAGGCGTGGTCAATGGATCCCTGAGTACAGGAGGTCAGCAGCTCTGCAGTGAGCTCTGAATGATGTCATGGAAGGTGTGGTCAATAGAACCCTGAGTACAGGAGGTCAGCAGCTCTGCAGTGAGCTCTGAATGATGTCATGGGGGGTGTGGTCAATAGAACCCTGAGTACAGGAGGCCAGCAGCTCTGCAGTGAGCTCTGAATGATGTCATGGGGGGTGTGGTCAATAGATCCCTGAGTACAGGAGGCCAGCAGCTCTGCAGTGAGCTCTGAATGATGTCATGGGGGTGTGGTCAATAGAACCCTGAGTACAGGAGGCCAGCAGCTCTGCAGTGAGCTCTGAATGATGTCATGGGGGTGTGGTCAATAGAACCCTGAGTACAGGAGGTCAGCAGCTCTGCAGTGAGCTCTGAATGATGTCATGGGGGTGTGGTCAATAGAACCCTGAGTACAGGAGGTCAGCAGCTCTGCAGTGAGCTCTGAATGATGTCATGGGGGGTGTGGTCAATAGATCCCTGAGTACAGGAGGCCAGCAGCTCTGCAGTGAGCTCTGAATGATGTCATGGGGGGTGTGGTCAATAGATCCCTGAGTACAGGAGGTCAGCAGCTCTGCAGTGAGCTCTGAATGATGTCATGGAAGGGGTGATCAATAGAACCCTGAGTACAGGAGGCCCGCAGCTCTGGAGTGAGCTCTGAATGATGTCATGGGAGGTGTGGTCAATAGAACCCTGAGTACAGGAGGCCAGCAGCTCTGCAGTGAGCTCTGAATGATGTCATGGAAGGTGTGGTCAATAGAACCCTGAGTACAGGAGGCCAGCAGCTCTGCAGTGAGCTCTGAATGATGTCATGGGAGGTGTGGTCAATAGAACCCTGAGTACAGGAGGTCAGCAGCTCTGCAGTGAGCTCTGAATGATGTCATGGGGGGTGTGGTCAATAGAACCCTGAGTACAGGAGGCCCGCAGCTCTGCAGTGAGCTCTGAATGATGTCATGGAAGGGGTGGTCAATAGAACCCTGAGTACAGGAGGTCAGCAGCTCTGCAGTGAGCTCTGAATGATGTCATGGGGGGTGTGGTCAATAGAACCCTGAGTACAGGAGGCCCGCAGCTCTGCAGTGAGCTCTGAATGATGTCATGGGGGGTGTGGTCAATAGAACCCTGAGTACAGGAGGCCCGCAGCTCTGCAGTGAGCTCTGAATGATGTCATGGGGGGTGTGGTCAATAGAACCCTGAGTACAGGAGGCCCGCAGCTCTGCAGTGAGCTCTGAATGATGTCATGGAAGGGGTGGTCAATAGAACCCTAAGTACAAGAGGTCTGCAGTGAGCTCTGAATGATGTCATGGGGGGTGTGGTCAATAGAACCCTGAGCACAGGAGGCCAGCAGCTCTGCAGTGAGCTCTGAATTATATCATGGGAGGGGTGGTCAATAGATCCCTGAGTACAGGAGGCCAGCAGCTCTGCAGTGAGCTCTGAATTATGTCATGGCGGCGTGGTCAATAGGACACTGAGTACAGGAGGTCAGCAGCTCTGCATGATGTCATGGGATGCATGGTGAATAGAACCCTGAGTACAGGAGGCCAGCAGCTCTGCAGTGAGCTCTTAATGATGATGTCATGGGAGGCGTGGTCAATAGAACCCTGAATACAGGAGGCCAGCACCTCTGCAATAAGCTCTGAATGATGTCATGGGAGGTGTGGTCAATAGAACCCTGAGTACAAGAGGTCTGCAGTGAGCTCTTAATGATGATGTCATGGGAGGCATGGTCAATAGAACCCTGAGTACAGGAGGCCAGCAGCTCTGCAGTGAGCTCTGAGTGATGTCATGGAGGAGTGGTCAATAGAACCCTGAATATAGGAGGCAAGCTGCTGTGGAGTGAGCTCTGAATGATGTCATGGGAGGTGTGGTCAATAGAACCCGGAGTACAGGAGGCCAGCAGCTCTGCAGTGTGCTCTGAATGATGTCATGGGAGGGGTGGTCAATAGAACCCTGAGTACAGGAGGCCAGCAGCTCTGCATGATGTCATGGGAGGCGTGGTCAGTAGAACCCTGAGTACAGGAGGCCAGCTGCTCTGCAGTGAGCTCTGAATGATGTCATGGAGGAGTGGTCAATAGAACCCCGAGTACAGGAGGCCAGCAGCTCTGCAGTGAGCTCTGAATGATGTCATGGGAGGGGTGGTCAATAGAACCCTGAGTACAGGAGGCCAGCAGCTCTGCATGATGTCATGGGAGGCGTGGTCAGTAGAACCCTGAGTACAGGAGGCCAGCTGCTCTGCAGTGAGCTCTGAATGATGTCATGGAGGAGTGGTCAATAGAACCCCGAGTACAGGAGGCCAGCAGCTCTGCAGTGAGCTCTGAATGATGTCATGGGAGGCATGGTCAATAGAACCCTGAGTACAGGAGGCAAGCAGCTCTGCAGTGTGCTCTGAATGATGTCATGGAGGAGTGGTCAATAGAACCCCGAGTACAGGAGGCCAGCAGCTCTGGAGTGAGCTCTGAATGATGTCATGGAAGGTGTGGTCAATAGAACCCTGAGTACAGGAGGTCAGCAGCTCTGCAATAAGCTCTGAATGATGTCATGGGAGGTGTGGTCAATAGAACCCTAAGTACAAGAGGTCTGCAGTGAGCTCTGAATGATGTCATGGGGGGTGTGGTCAATAGAACCCTGAGTACAGGAGGCCAGCACCTCTGCAGTGAGCTCTGAATGATGTCATGGGAGGTGTGGTCAATAGAACCCTGAGTACAGGAGGCCAGCAGCTCTGCAGTGAGCTCTGAATGATGTCATGGGAGGCATGGTCAATAGAACCCTGAGTACAGGAGGCCAACAGCTCTGCAATAAGCTCTGAATGATGTCATGGGAGGCGTGGTCAATAGAACCCTGAGTACAGGAGGTCAGCAGCTCTGCAGTGAGCTCTTAATGATGATGTCATGGGAGAGCAGAATCCACAGAGAATAATAGTAAGCTTATCAACTAGTGGAGCTGGACCTTATAGATTACTTTATAATACATGCCTTATTGCCCCACTACAGTACACTTAGCCTGTGGGGGCCAGCGTCCAGCACCTGTAACATTGATGGCAGGAGAGCATCTGTATGGCACATATTAGGGGAAGTGGGAGGAATTTTAGGAAGGAGGCACAGCGTGCAGGAATATATTCGTATTGAGACTATATAGAAGTCTCAGGGTGGTGTTTTGTAGGTGGTGAGTTGAGGGGTGCATAGTAAAATGTAGTCTAGAGGGAAGAGCCAGTAGGAAGTAAAGTATGTAAACAGAAAGACTGTCAGGATGGCAGAAACATGTTTGGGGACTCATTACAGGGACAGCCAGATTGATTTGTGCCCAGAAAACTCCCTTTAATTGTTTTCTGCAAGAAAAGAAAAAATTGGGGGAAAAAAAAGCAGAGAAGAAATAAGCAAGTCTTAAGGGGGGCTAATAGATGATAGAGGAGAGTTTAGGATGTAGATGGAGGAGGAATTAAATGAGTTTTCTGGCACTGCTCACTTTTGCATTGGGATGTGTAAAGCGCGTACACATGTACTCAATGTAGAAGTGAGCAGCGCTGAACGACCTCTTTAAGGCTCCCATAGGTATTAGCCAACAGTCACTCTGACGTCCCCCACACACATGCATGCTCAATAGTGTTGAGCGAGCACTAAAATGCTCGTGTGCTCAAAGCTCGGGCCGAGCTCGCCGTGATACTCGGGTGCTCGACCCGAGCAACGAGCCCAATGTTAGTCTATGGGAGACCCGAGCATTTTTGCAGCGGCACCCCCGGCAGTCTGTAGAAAGCCTCAAAAGTGCCCAAAATGATAGTGACAGTGCTCAAATGACATGGGGACAGCATGGGGATCGCCCCAGGAAGCATTTCTGACCACCAGGTCACTGCTGTCAACAACGTGGTCAGAGGTATTAAGCCACTTTTACGGGCTCACAATAAAACGTTCAAAAACGAAACTGAAACTTTTTTCCTGTGAAATATGTTAAGGAACTTCCTTTCCTGGGTAAAGACTTGTGTATAAGGTAAAATAAATAAACAACAACAAAAATACTCCTCCATACCTTGGGCTATGTTCACAAGTAGCATTTTTTATGCGTTTTTGCACTTTTGTATTGCTTTCAACCATGACAAATGCATTCACTGGGAAATGTCATTTTAACATTTTACAATCTTATCTGGCCATGTGCTGTGTGACACATGCATACAGTGCTGAAAATACATGGGAACAGCATGGGGAAGACCCCTGGAAGCATCTCTGACACCCAGGTCACTGCCTAAAAGTGTGCCCATCAGAAGTCATCTTTGCCGCATCAGAAGAAGCAAGCTTGCAACTATCCCCGTGCAAGTCCTTGTCCCAGGGCAGTGTTCAATTGTACCTCCCCCATTCCTTGCAATGCAAGCGCAAGTGTGCAGCCTGCCACCCACCCACCCCCAGGCTGCAATGCCATACTGCTAGCTTGCACTTGAAATGGGGCCTTTTAGTTTGGAGGAGGCCGAAGCTGGCCACTACCTCATGGCTGCTTCGGCAGCGAGGTATCCATACTCGGTCCCCAGCCGCCCCGCGGCCGGCTGTCCACACACGGTCCCCAGCCGCCTGGGGGCGGCCGGGGGTGTCCATAAACGGTCCCCAGCCACCTGGGGGCGACCGGGTGTCCATAAACGGTCCCCAGCCGCTCCTATTTCTCCTTGAAAGCTCCCCCCACACTAATCTTAGCCCAGCCTGCTTTAGGGCAGCATTGAACGAGCCCACCAGAGAACCAGACTCCTCCGGTGGGCTCTGGCTTCTCCATCAGGGGAGTTGAGTGCCAAGGTGAGGAGCATGATGATGATAGAAGTTAGCATCTGCTTTGTTTTCTTGGAATGCAAGCGCATGTATGTAGTAGCGGCTAGGCCTGAGGTGGTCAGCGTTTTGGCGCATATCCTACCTCCTCCGAGGATTGCTGGATGTTTTCCTGCTACTATCCCAGTTCTATGACTCCCGTTAAAACAAAGCTTCAGGTGATAAATAATGGATGAGATGGTGGCAAAGGAAAAAGAGCAGGAGGAACAGGGACCATTCACATCAATATCAGGCCAGTCAACCACATATGTCTTGTAGGATATGTTTCTGTACCAAAAGGAGCAGTTTGGCTACACAGTTATAGGGCATGCAGTGAGTTCAATGCCTACCAAAAATTTCGAGGCACTCCAATTCCCCTTGGAAGTGACATAGAGGTCAGAGGGCCTTAACTAAACCTTTTTTTCCATTTATAGCAACTGGGTCTCCTGTGCACTGTTGGACTAAGCAGTGAATTGAAGGTTTTCCAAAAATTATGAGGAACTGCAATGCCCCTTGAAACAGACGTGGATTACAGCATACTAAAAACCTTCCCCCCATTATTGGGGAGTGGGTCTCCCTTAGTGCTCGCCTATGCATTGAAAAGCAAAAGCTGACTAAAATTAGGAGGAAATGCAATGCCTCTTGGAAGAATGGTGGAGGTCGCAGTAGCTTAACAAGACGGTTTTAATGCCCCTTGGAAGAGACGTGGAAGTCGCAGTGGAATAAAAAGACAATATCAATGCCTCTGGGAAAAGTGGTGGAGGTCGCAGTAGCTTAACAAGACGGTTTTAATGCCCCTTGGAAGAATGGTGGAGGTCGCAGTAGCTTAACAAGACGGTTTTAATGCCCCTGGGAAAAGTGGTGTAGGTCACAGTAGCTTAACAAGACGGTTTTAATGCCCCTTGGAAGAATGGTGGCGGTTGCAGTGGAATAAAAAGACAATATCAATGACCCTTGAAAAAGTGGTGGAGGTCGCAGTAGCTTAACAAGACGGCTTTAATGCCCCTTGGAAGAGACGTGGAGGTCGCAGTAGCTTAACAAGACGGTTTTAATGCCCCTTGGAAGAGTGGTGGAGGTTATAGTGGAATAAAAAGACAATATCAATGCCCAGTGGAAGAGACGTGGAGGTCACAGTAGCTTAACAAGACGTTTTTAATGCCCCTTGGAAGAGACGTGGAGGTTGCAGTGGAATAAAAAGAGAATATCAATGCCCCTAGGAAAAGTGGTGGAGGTCGCAGGAGCTTAAGACGGTTTTCACGCCCCTTACAAGAGCCATGCAGTACAGCATATTAAAAACATTCCCATTATTGGGGAGTGGGTCTCCCATAGTCTTTGCCTGTGCCTTCCAAGCAAAAGGTGCCAAAAATTAGGACGGAGGAACTTGCAATGCTGGCAACACAGACCACGGTCACCCTCGTGGTATAGTGGTGGTGGAGGCTGAGGATAAGGAGAAGAGCAAAATACAGCCGAAGTGAGGAAGCGTATACCCATGTGTGGGTGTGAAGCGGTGCACCGGAATACACCTCCCGAAAAAACACAGTGGATTTGACTTTGTTACTCTGCTGTCATTTGGTGGTGATGAGTAGTCTGGCCTAATCCAGCCCTTGTTCATTTTGATAAGTTTCAGCTTGTCAGCATTGTCAGTTGACAGGCGAGTGCGCTTATCAGTTATAATTCCCCCAGCGGCACTAAAAACACGCTCCGATAACACACTAGCGGCAGGCCAGGACCTCCAAGGCTTACAGAGCGAGTTCATTCCAAGTGTCCAGCTTGGATACCCAATAATTAAAAGGCACAGAGGAATCACGGAGGATGCTGGTACGGTCGGCAAGGTACTCCCTCACCATCTTTTGAAACATTCCACTCCTTGTGAGAGTACCCCGCGCCTCAAGGCCTGTAAGCTGGGCGGGTCTCAGAAAACTGTCCCAGAATGTTGACAGTGTTCCCCTGCCTCTGCTGGATTGGAGTTGCGTCTCTCTCGCCTGTACTCCTTAGTTGGTCAACGAACTGTGACCTCTGCCGCTAGCGTGTTCAGATGGGAATTTTTTTTAACAGTTCTGCAGCAAGGGCCTTCTGGTACTGCCACATTTTTGTAGACCTCTCCACCTCAGGAATAAGAGAGTGAAAGTTCTCCGTGTAGCTTGGGTCTAAAAGTGTCACCAACCAGTAATGACTGTCGCCCAACATTTTGACAACACGAGGGTGACGGTTAAGGCAGCGTAACAAAGTCAGCCATGCGTGCCAGACTGGTAACGGTCAAGACTTCCGTGTCCTCACCAAGATGACGACTGACCATGCTCTCCTCCTCCCCCTTGTCCTCAGGCCACCCACGCTGAACTGACTGTATGACAGTTGTACAGGTACTACCGTTTACAGCGCATGATACCAGCTCCTGTTCTTCCTCTTCCTCCTCTCCCTCATTGTCCCCCAATGTACGTTGGGATGAGATGAGGCTGGGCTGTGTGTAATCGCCCATTACGGGTTTTTGATCCATCTCATCATACTCTGGCTGCAATGCCTCCTCTTTAATTCTCTGCAGAGAGCGTTGCAAAAGACAGATAAGTGGGATGCTGACGCTAATGATGGCGTCATCGCCACTCACCATCTTGGTGGACTCCTCAAAGTTTGTCAGGATGGTACATATGTCAGACATCCAGGTCCACCCCTGAGGTCTTATGAGTGGAGTCTGACCTGAATATCGACGGCCTTGTTGCAGCTGGTACTCCACAACTGCTCTCTTTTGCTCACAAATCCTTTGCAACATGTGGAGGGTAGAGTTCCAACGTGTGGGGACATCACACACCAGTCGGTGTGCCGGAAGCTGCAAACGCTGCTGCAACACAGCAAGGGCAGCGGAAGCTGTAGCCGACTTGCGAAAATGAGCTGACAGGCGGCGTACTTTGACGAGCAGATCTGGCAACTCGGGGTAAGATTTAAGAAACCGCTGAACCACGAGGTTAAGCACATGAGCCAGGCATGGTACGTGTGTGATCTTGCCTCAGAGCCGCCACCAGGTTACGGCCATTGTCACACATGACCATGCCTGGATGTAGGTTCAGCGGTCTCAGCCACAGATCTGCCTGCTCTTTCACAGCTGTCCACAACTCACAAGCAGTGTGAGGTTTATCACCTAAGCTTATGAGTTTCAGCACAGCCTGTTGCCGCTTGGCTGAGGCAGTACTGCAGTGCTTCTGTGTCACCCTGGCCTGGATGCCACAAAATGTAATAAAGCTGTGTCTGAGAGCAATGGGGAGGTTCTCTAGTCAGGGGAACATTAGCATGCAATGCCTCCTGTCTCAGGCCAGTAGGGGGAGCTGGCTGCCCCTACAAAAGCTGGTACTGGGGGGCAGGGTTAGGGAGAACTTGAAGGCCTGTCTCAGGACTGAGACTTGTCCCAGAGCAGGGCAGGGACAGACAGTTGTATTGCACCTAAGAGGAAGTGTGGCAGGAGGAGAGCCACAAGCCAGAGACAAGAGGCGAAGAGAGCCTGTCTTGGCAGATAAAATACTTACTTTACCAGACTTTGGTGTCTGAGGCTGGGAGGATTCTACATCCTCCAGCAGATAACCAGTTCGCAAGGGACTGTATATTCCTTGGCCTAAGAAGCCTGGAGGCCCTGCCACAACCGAAAGGACCAGTAAAGCCGTACAAGGCCGGGAGCAGAAAGGAACCCACGTCGCAGGCCATACAGACGAGAATACACGGAAAGCTCGGAAACGTGGGCTGTTACCCTATAACGAGGAGATAGCCAGAAGGAGCGCAGAAAGCACGGTAGGCCTACACCCTCACCCTGACCAGGGCCAATTTCCCCGTTGCTCTCAGACATCCAGGTCCCCTCCTAGCTGGGACTCTTTGTGGGTCAATTTACCTGTTCTAGTAAAGACCCTGGACTGCAACCTGTTGTCTGCGTGCTCCTTGCTCCTCCAACACTATCAGCACTGGGACTCTCACTACCATCACTCCCAACATCCATTATACTGCCCTGGGGCCGCACTCTTCCCGTGGGGAGTCACACTACCCTAGCTGCACACCTCATCAGCCCCAGCGGTCTGCATGCAGCGGCGGTTCCTAATAACCGCAATCCACGGGTGGCGTAGTCGGACATAAACATCAGTACATAACGGACTACCACTGGCCTGACCACCCTGAGCCACGGAACCGGGTTGCCACTACTACTCCCATCGTTTCCCTATTGCCCGGATCCGAGTGCCCCCAGCTTTGGCGTAGTCGGCAAGATTGCAACCAACCCGCCACAAACGGGTATTGCGCGCCTGAAAAAGACTTTTGTAACTTACCTGTGGCGAAGTTTCCCGCCGTCCGGAGTCGTTTCCCGCCATCCGGAGCCGATTCCCGCCATCAGACGCCATCTTGGACCGTTTCCCGCCGTCTTCCCGCCATCCGCAGCTGCTTCACGCCATCGGACGCCATCTTCAGGACGCCGCGCAGGAAGAAGAGGGGCGTGGACGTCAAAACCGCGCGAGATCCGAAGCTCCGCCCCACGCACCGACTCTGCGCAAGGTCCTGGAAGGGAGAGAGAGTGACGCTGACGTCATCAGGACGCGACGCAAGGTCCTCGTCCAGAGCAGCAGCAGCGGAGCCACGGCCTACAGAATAGGATCGTCGGAAGGTAGGCCACGCTTAACTAGGGGGGAGGAAGATGTCGGATACAGAGGCGCCCACTACCACCAACCCAGCTGCAGCAGCGGTGATGCCATTTTCCCTGCCCTACATCCCTGGAGCGGCCTGGCTGCCTAAGTATTCAGGGGAGCCCCATGCCCTAACTGACTTTAAGGAAAGGCTGTACAGTTTGTTCCAAGTTTACCCCCTGACAGAGGAACAGAAGGTCAGCATACTAACAGGGCAGTTAACTGGCGCAGCCCAAAGGGAGGTAAAGTCATGGTCCACTGAGGAGAAAAGGACCGTGAAGGGTATTCTGGCCCGGCTGCGGGGTACCTTTGACACACGTACCTCCGCTGAAATTAAAATGAGGTTCTATGGATGTAAGCAGCGGGCACAGGACAGCATCAGAGACTATGCCCTAAATTTGCAGGAAGCCTTGAGAGCCATTAAACAAGCTGACCCTGGCAGCGTGCAGGAAACGGATAAGCTACTAACAGAACAATTCATAGAAGATCTGCTGTCTAGCGCCCACAGGACCCAGCTGCGCCTCATGTTCTTCCAGAACCCTGACCTGACCTTTGCTCAATTCAAGGACAGGGCCATAAGGGTGCTCCGTGAACCCTCAACAAGTGGCGCTATAAACCCCCGGCGCCCTGCTCTCACCTACCACCAGGAGGCGGCGCCCTCCTCTATGGACTCCGTGGGGGCTGTTGCACAGGCCCTGAGCCAAGCCCCCTCGAAAGACCTGCACCACCAAGTCCAGGAGCTGACCAGGAGCGTCGCGGCGTTGACCAGGACCGTCCAGGCGTTGCAAGTGGACCCGTCAAGACCCATCGAGTTGGCTTCAAGTCCGGAGGATGTCGCGTGGCGTCGACAGAGGAGGATCCCGTCGTTCCGAGGGAGGCCCACAGACCGCTACGCAGAGGATGGACAGCCCATTTGCCGTCGATGCAACCAGCCCGGACTCATTTCCAGGTACTGTAATTTAAACGGGTCCAACCTGGGGCAGAGGGCCAACCCCCAGGCATAAGATCACCAGGCCCTTACAATTGGCGTAATAAGTACGTTGGGGGGCGCCCGGTTTTACCCGTGGTGCTGGACGGTATCTCCATGAGCGCCTTGCTGGATACTGGGTCACAAGTAACCACTATCCCTTATGTACTTTTTAAGCAGTATTGGACTGATGCTGATATCACACGGTATCCAGACAGTAACTTGAGCATCATCGCCAGTAATGGCTTACCCGTGTCGCAGATGGGGTTCAAGGAGATGACCATTAAAATTGGTAAAGTTGAACTACCGGCACAGGGAGTGATTATTGTGGACATTGACCATCGTGAAAGTCACCCTAAAATAACTGTGGGTACTAACGTGATTGAAAATTGTCTTTCAGAGGTAATTGTAATCTTACAACAGGTGGCGGTGAATGCTAGTTCCAGCCAACAGAGAGTCCTCAACAAGGAGATAAAAGCCCTGATGAGATGGCAGCAGGTAGAACTGTCTGGTGGTGAGATCGGTAGCGTAAGAATGAGTGACCCATTCCCCATTTCCATGCCTCCCAAAAGTGAAATGATGATCTGGTGTCGGACTGCAATCGGGTTGAGAGGTAGAGACTACCAAGCCATGGTAGAACCCGTGTACTCAGACAGCAGGCCCACCATTTTGACAGCCCGGGGGGGGGGTTGATGTCCGTCATGGGAGGGTGCCCGTCCGCATCCTCAACATTGGGGAGAGGGAAGTACACTTACCCAGGTACGCTACACTCGCCAAACTGTTTGTTGTCGAACACAAAGCTATCAGGGCCGTGGAACCCTTGCCTCCATCTCCTCAGGTGGAGGGTAATGGCTCCCAGAAACAAAAGGAGGACTGGTGCCAGAAACTCCATGTGGGTGCTGACTCCACTCCCCTGCGCCAAAAACAAGGAGTCTACCGGGTGGTACAGGAGTACGAGAGAGTCTTTAGTAAGCACCCGCTGGACTTCGGCAGAGTAAAAGGGATAGAACACCACATCCCCACAGGGAGCCACCCACCAATAAAAGAGAGGCACCGACCTGTACCCCCTGCACATTATCAGAACGCAAAGGGCATGCTAAGAGAGATGAAAGAAGCTGGGGTCATTAGAGACAGCTGTAGCCCCTGGGCAGCCCCCTTGGTTCTGGTCAAAAAGAAAGACTTCACCATGAGAATGTGCGTAGACTATAGACAAATCAACCGTATCACCCACAAAGACGCATATCCGCTGCCTAGAATAGAGGAGTCTTTAGCCGCACTAAAATCAGCTAACTTCTTTTCTACTTTGGACCTTACTAGCGGGTACTGGCAGGTTCCTGTGGTAGAGGCTGGCAAGGAGAAGACCGCCTTCACCACCCCGATGGGACTGAGTGAGTTCAACTGTATGCCCTTCGGGCTCTGCAACGCACCAGGGACCTTCCAGCGGCTGATGGAATGCTGTCTAGGGCACCGAAACTTCGAGACGGTCCTCCTTTACCTGGACGATGTGATCGTCTATTCGAAGACCTACGAGGACCATCTAAAGCACCTGGCCGAGGTGTTCGAAGCCCTGGCAGGCTACGGCCTGAAGGTGAAACCATCGAAGTGTCACCTGCTGAAACCAAAGGTCCAGTACCTAGGGCACGTGGTAAGCGCGGAAGGAGTGGCCCCCGACCCTGACAAGGTCACGGCAATCAAGAGCTGGCCAAGCCCCTCGAACATCAAAGAGGTGAGACCGTTTCTCGGGTTGGTAGGCTACTACTGAAGGTTCATCCCCGGGTTCACTAAGATGGCAGCTCCTATGCAGGACCTCCTGATCGGACAGTCTAAGTCCAGAAGTCAAAAGCCACCCTTCAAGTGGGATAAACCGGAAGAGGAGTCCTTCCGCCAGTTGAAGATGGCCCTCACAGGGGACGAGATCCTGGCCTACCCTGATTATGGCCAGCCTTTCATTCTCCAAACAGACGCCAGTAATGTGGGACTGGGAGCCGTACTGTCCCAAAACCAACAGGGCAGAGAAAGGGTGATCGCTTACGCCAGCCGGAAGCTGAGGCCCACCGAGAGGAACCCGGAGAATTACAGCTCCTTCAAGCTAGAATTCATGGCGGTGGTGTGGGCCGTGACGGAACGCTTCAAGCATTACCTGGCCTCCGCAAAGTTCACCGTGTACACGGACAACAACCCGTTGACACACCTGGACAATGCAAGACTGGGTGCCCTAGAACAGCGGTGGATGGCCCGTCTCTCCAACTATGACTTCGTGATCAAGTACCGGGCCGGCAAAACCAATGCCAACGCAGACGCCCTGTCGAGGATGCCTCACTTACCTGAAGGTGACGAAGACCCAGAAGAGCTGGAGGAGGTCGAACTCCCCGCGTTTCACCGGTATGGAGCCGCTCAATACTCCCACCGCGTGAAAGAGGAGGATCTAACAACCGTGATGATCAATCCCCTACCTCACCACAGCTGGGCCGAGACCCAAGATAGTGACCATCCATCTGGTGAAAGAACTGCTGACCCAGGAAGACGCCCGCATGGATCCGGATGCTCCAGAGGAAGCCAAGCAGCTGTGGAAGGAGAAGAGCAAGCTGTTCCTCTACGAAGGCAAGTTGTGCAGAAGGATTGTCAACCACCGGACGCACGAGCTGACCTGGCAAGTCATGGTTCCAAGGCGGGATGCAGCTATGGTCCTGGGAGCTTACCATGACAGAGCGGGACACTTCGGTTGGAAGAAACTGGAGTTCCTGCTAAGAGGAAGGTTCTTTTGGGTCGACATGAGAGGAGCTGTAGAAAAGTGGTGCAGAGACTGTGGCCCTTGTCACCTGAGGAGGAAGGACCGCACCAGCCAGAAGACACCCTTGAGGCCCATCATCACCACGCAGCCTCTTGAGCTGGTAGCTCTGGACCACGTCAAATTGGCTCCAAGCCGGTCTGGATACATCTATGCCCTGACAATCGTGGACCACTATTCCCGTTTTCTAGTGGTGGTCCCGGTAAAGGACTTGACAGCCCAAACAGCGGCCAGAGCCTTCCAGCAATATTTCTGCCGTCCACACGGGTATCCGGAACAGGTCCTGACAGACCAGGGTCCAGCGTTCGAAGCTGAAATCTTCCAGGAGTTCTGCAACCTCTATGGCTGTAAGAAGATTCGTACAACGCCTTACCACCCCCAAACCAACGGGATGTGTGAGAAGATGAACAATATAGTCATTGATCTCCTGAAGACGTTGCCCCTGGAGGAACGCAGCCTGTGGCCAGAAAAATTGCCGGACCTGATAGACCTATACAACAATATCCCGGTGAATGCTACAAACTGCACCCCGGCTTACCTGATGCGAGCCAGACCAGGTAAGCTGCCCGTAGACCTGGAGATGGGAGTCCTGATACCTGAGGACACCTCCCCGGATGCGGACTGGGATACGGAAAGGCAACTGCAGTACAAAAAGGTACAGGAGAGTGTGGAGAAGAGCCTGGCCCAGGTGAGAGAAAGGCAAGAAAGACTCTTCAACCAACACGCCCCTGCTGGTCCCCTGGAACCTGGTGAGCAGGTCCTGAAGCGGAAGAGAAGGCTACATAAGTTGGACGACCAGTGGGAAAGGGAACCCTACACCGTACTGCAGTCTGACCACGACAACCCAAAGGTGTGCGTAATCACCAAGGATGGAGGAGAAACCACTAGTATCGTCTCCAGGGACCACCTCAAAAGATGCCCCGAGCAACTCCGTAGTGCAGAAGAGGACCAGAGTGACCTTGAACCCGCAGAGGACAAGGAAGAAATGATCAGCACCGTTCTCGGAGAGTTCCCTCAGTCCTGGACTCGCATAAATGATGCCATAGTGGTACCTGTCCTGCATTTCCTGCAACCGGCACAACAACAACCAACACCAGAGCCGGAAGGTGAAGAGGAGCAAGCGGTTCCAGAGGCAGAAGAGCCTGTACCAGCAGCCCAGGAGAGTCAACCCTCTGCTGACAGTGAGCCTGCCATGCCTGCGGTAAGCCAAAGGACCCGCAGACAGCTGCCTGCCCTACCTGTACACCGAGCTGGTAGCTGTACCCCTAACGCTAGTGGGGAAAGCCAAGTCAGTCCACCACCAGACAGTGGGCTACGTAGGTCAACCAGGAGCACCAAGGGGCAGATACCCGCTCGCTGGAGAATATAGAGTGTACTAAAATTGTAAATAACCCTTTTGCCAAATGTTGAATCGTTTGCAAAGTTACATGCATGTTTGGTAATACTCTGTTTCAGTTTCTTGCAGCTACCGTAAGGACTCAAAGGTTATGGACTTTTTATAACCAGGACCTTTGTATGGACTGCGTTTGGAGCCTAACCCAGGAATGAACTAAGACTGTAAAGGACTTGGGGTAGGACAAACCCCCACCTGGTTAAGGCTCCCCGTTGTATTGGTGATATGGACACCCGGTCACAGACCACACTGTGACCTTAAGAACTCAATTTGTGCGTCGTCTGTCTATTAATGTTTTATGGTTATGCATATTGTCTTTGTTTATTGTTTAGTCCCGGAGTACTAAATTTCACTAGGGCGGAATGTGTCACCCTGGCCTGGATGCCACAAAATGTAATAAAGCTGTGTCTGAGAGCAAGGGGGAGGTTCTCTAGTCAGGGGAACATTAGCATGCAATGCCTCCTGTCTCAGGCCAGTAGGGGGAGCTGGCTGCCCCTATAAAAGCTGGTACTGGGGGCAGGGTTAGGGAGAACATGAAGGCCTGTCTCAGGACTGAGACTTGTCCCAGAGCAGAGCAGGGACAGACAGTTGTATTGCACCTAAGAGGAAGTGTGGCAGGAGGAAAGCCACAAGCCAGAGACAAGAGGCGAAGAGAGCCTGTCTTGGCAGATAAAAGACTTACTTTACCAGACTTTGGTGCCTGAGGCTGGGAGGATTCTACATCCTCCAGCAGATAACCAGTCCGCAAGGGACTGTATATTCCTTGGCCTAAGAAGCCTGGAGGCCCTGCCACAACCGAAGGGACCAGTAAAGCCGTACAAGGCCGGGAGCAGAAAGGAACCCACGTCGCAGGCCATACAGGCGAGAATACACGGAAAGCTCGGAAACGTGGGCTGTTGCCCTATAACGAGGAGATAGCCAGAAGGAGCGCAGAAAGCACGGTAGGCCTACACCCTCACCCTGACCAGGGCCAATTTCCCCGTTGCTCTCAGACATCCAGGTCCCCTCCTAGCTGGGACTCTTTGTGGGTCAATTTACCTGTTCTAGTAAAGACCCTGGACTGCAACCTGTTGTCTGCGTGCTCCTTGCTCCTCCAGCACTATCAGCACTGGGACTCTCACTACCATCACTCCCAACATCCATTATACTGCCCTGGGGCTGCACTCTTCCCGTGGGGAGTCACACTACCCTAGCTGCACACCTCATCAGCCCCAGCGGTCTGCATGCAGCGGCGGTTCCTAATAACTGCAATCCACGGGTGGCGTAGTCGGACATAAACATCAGCACATAACGGACTACCACTGGCCTGACCACCCTGAGCCACGGAACCGGGTTGCCACTACTACTCCCATCGTTCCCCTATTGCCCGGATCCGAGTGCCCCGCGGCCCAGGGGGCGAGTCACTTCCAGCTTGTAACTGATGTGGTGATATCTGAGATGGAGGCTGAACATGAGGAGGAGGATGATGCGCAGGAGCTGTACACTGTGGGGGCAACTCTGACTGACATAGGGCCCGCAATCCTCGGTGTGGGGAGGATGTGTTCCGTCCCAAGGTCCGACTGGGTCCCGGCTTCCACTATGTTTACCCAGTGTGCCATCAGGGAGATGTACTGTCCCTGGCCACAAGCACTTGTTCCACGTGTCCGTTGTCAGGTGGACTCTCCCAGTAACTGCGTTGTTGAGGGCACGGCAGATATTTTGGGGCACGTGCTTGTGTAGTGCGGGGATGGCACACCGGGCAAAATAGTGTCGGCTGGGGACCGAGTACCGAGGGACGGCCACCGCCATAAGGTTGCGGAAGGATTCCGTCTCACCAGCCTAAAAGGCAGCATTTCCAACGTAAGCAGTCGTGAAATGTGCGAATTTAGGACTGTGCCCTGTGGGGCGTTGGCTGCGAATTTGCGCTTTCATTCAAAGCTCTGGGATATGGACAATTGAACGCTGCGGTGGGACGTGGACGTGGACGTTGATGCTGTTTCTTGAGACACTGCCATAACAAGTGAAGACTGAGAGGAGTGGGCATCTTTGCATGTAGTATGGACAGGGGATTGCCTTGCACGCACAACAGGAGGTTCTATCACACGTACAACAGCGGAAGAAGCAGTGGTGACACCCGCTGACACTGGTCGTGGACCCTGGGGTTCGCCCCACAAAGTCGCTTGCTTTGCTGCCATGTGCCTGATCATGCTGGTGGTGGTCAGGCTGGTAGTTTTGTCACCCCTGCTGATGCTGGCGTGGCAGGTGGTACAAATGGCCTTTTTGGGGTTATCAGCAGAGTCTTTAAAAAAATTCCAGACTCTGGAAGACCTACAGGTTGTACTGGCAACGTCCCTCGTGTTGGTGTTACGGGGAACTGTTGCCCGCCTTCTGTGTGCGGCCACCACACTGCTTCTTCCTGCCTGTTGGGGTACTCTGCCTCCCTCCCCCTGTGTGCTGCTGGCCTCACTCTGCATGTCCTCCTGCCACGTTGGGTCAGTTACTAGATCATCCACCACCTCCTCCTCTTCCACTTGCGCACCACGATCCTCTTCCTCACTTCGTGGCAATTGTGTCTCGTCATCGTCCACCTCTTGTGACAAATTGCCAGCGTCGACTTCCTGTGGCCGTGGCTGTTCAAATATTTGGGTATTGCTACATGGGATCTCCTCTTCCACCACTTCAAGCGGAGCAGGCGAGGGGCTCAAATATGGAAATGGACCAGTGAACAGCTCTTCAGAGTGTCCAACTGTGGGATCAGTTGCTGTCTGACGACACTCGGCATGGTGGGAGGAAGGAGCATCAGGGTGAGGAGGAGTATGCGGTCGAGACTCACGGCTACTAAAACTTGACCGTGTGGAAGACAGACCGGAGGTGGTGGTGCCCAGGTAACTGGAAGTATTATCTGCTATCCAATTAATAACCTGTTCACACTGATCAGTTCGCAATACTGGTGTTGTAGTGTGCTTCCCTAGTAATTTGGTCAAGAAGTGGGAGCAAGAAGATGTGGCTGTTGGTTGTGGCACATTTTCACCTTGGCCACGGCCCCGTCCTCTACACGCACCATCACCAGAACGTCCAGTCCACGTCCCTTGCCACGCGCCTTGCCCATTGTAAATGAAGTAAAATAGCTTAAGCCCCCGTCTCACATAGCGAGATCGCTGCTGTGTCACAGTTTTGGTGACGCAACAGCGACCTCACCAGCGATGTCGCTATGTGTGACACTTTGCAGCGATCAGGCCCCTGCTGTGAGGTCGCTGATCGCTGCAAAGTGTCCTGGACCATTTTTTGGTCGTTGCCCTCCCGCTGGTCAGCACACATCGCTGTGTGTGACCAGCGGGAGCAGCGATTAGGCTGGTAACCATGATAAACATCGGGTTACTAGGGGCACACGCGCACCTAGTAACCCGTTGTTTATCATGGTTACGAGCCTGCTAAAGTGAGCGGTAACCTCCTGCTTACCGTAGCAGAGTGGTAACCATGATAAACAACGGGTTACTAGGTGCGCGTGTGCCCCTAGTAACCCGATGTTTAGCATGGTTACCAGCCTGCTCCTGCTTCAGCAGGCTGGTAACCAGGAGCAGGACATCGTGGAAAGATTCTTTCCACGATGTCGCTGCTCCCCTGATCGTTGGTGAGCCTGCCTGTTTGACAGCTCACCAGCGACCACATAGCGACGCAGCAACGATCCCTGACAGGTCGTATCGTTGTCCGGATCGTTGCAGCGTCGCTAAGTGTGACGGGGCCTTTACACTCGCACTATCAATGGAAAAAGGGTAATAACAAGGAGATTAGAACTGTGGAGGAGGAAAACCACAGTTCTATTTCTCTGGCCTACACCAGACTCTTTTAAACAGATATATTGGTGTCTGACCAGTCAGGGAGACACTATTACTATTTTTTTTTACGGCAAAAAATGCCAAAAGCAGGATAATACAGAGATTTGACCCGTGGAACTGCAAAACCACAGTTCTATTTTTCTGGCCTACACCAGACTCTTTTAAACAGATATATTGGTGTCTGAACAGTCACAGTGATAAGACGCGTATTTGGACAGTCTGACTGAGGGGAAAAAAAAAAAGGATTTAGATGAAAAAAAAAAAGGATTTTTCCTGGCCCCTGAGACCGGGGGATAAGTCTAGCAATTTGAGCAGCAGCAGCACACAGGACTGTAATGCAGCGTTTGCTGGTATAACCCCACTGCGTCTCCTATACAGCCTGCCTGCCTGATATACCTGGGATGGATATTAGTCCTGAGAAGGACTGTTTGTTTGATCTGGCAGCCTTTACAGACCCTACACTAACTATTTTGGAGTATAAATCTCTCCCTAAATCAGCAGCGCTGACCCT